>NC_023163.2:26216524-27466524 GCF_000231095.2 Oryza brachyantha
ATGCCATTTGTATTTAGATATATAACACTATAGCTGCATACTTCATCCATTCAAACTACAATTCCTGTGATTGTAAAAATCTTGCTTCAAAACAATTATGTGTATCATATAGGTTTATTGATATTTATTATCTTTTCTCTTTGCTGCCTCTTCATCATTTGCAAGCAAGCGCCTATACAAACTATTTCTTATTTTAAGGCTGATATCACGGTTATTCCCTTATTTAACCCTGTTAGTTCCTGGTCATGCCAAAAATATGCCTAAAATGAAATAGGTAAAGTATATTGATATATCCTGAACTTTGTGTTCAGCTTGTTTGAACTTTGTGGTGATTTGTTTACTTCTGCATTCTATCTTCCTAACACATTATTATGGTTTGGAAGGCGGCTCAACGGCAATCGCTTGACTGGGCCAATTCCAAGGGAACTGGCTGGAATATCTAGTCTTAAAGTTGTGTAAGTACAATTCCTGATGCTGAATGCTGTGCTTCACATAATCTTGAATGTGATTTGTGATAATTTTTACCCCCTCGTTCTTTCAGTGATGTTTCAAGCAACGATCTGTGTGGAACAATTCCCACATCAGGACCATTTGAGCACATTCCTCTGAGCAAGTAAGTTTGACTGCCTTTGTGATATTATTATGATTTTTTCAGCAGTATTCAAGGTGTTCTCATTTTGTATTGGAGTTTCACAACTAATGATAGCTCAAAAGAAAATCTGACATACATTTGTTAATCTCTTAGCCAATACTTCCAAAAGTTCCTTTTTTTTTAAAAAAAAAGGGCCTTTAATGATTTGAGTGGACAATATGAGGATCCTGTATTAAACAGTTCATGCCCATAAATAAGGCTTCTTCCTGATTCCTGCCATTTCAGCATCATGACATCGTATTTCCTTGTGTTTACATCTCTATGTATATGCAATGTTTCCTTGAGAGCAAATTAACAAATAAACTTAAATTTCATGGTTGCAAACACTTGTTACCACTTATTAGTGTTCTTGGGAGTTCCTTGCCATTTCTTTAGCAAATACTTCATTATTTGTCCCATTACTCTGTTTGACTACTTATTAGTAATAAACTATATCATACCTATTATATCTGTAAGGATATGATCTGCAATTCTGAAGGCATGTGTGAGGTTTATCGTTATTTAATTAGGTGTTTTTAGGAAGAACTAACCAATTACCCATGTGTTTCAAGGTGAAAGAAACACGTTACAACATATAAACTTGAAATCACAACCTAGTCACAACTCACACGCACAAGCAATCTGTTTCACATACACAAGCAATCTGATTATCCAGAGAAGATACCACTAACTTCAACACACATTATAGAGGCTGGATTGAAATATATTGTCAAAAACGTCTTGAACTGTATCTTGGCAAACTGACCACCACCTATACCTCTTTTAATATGGCAGAGAGAGAGAGATCACCGGATGGGGCAGCTCGTGGAGAGCGGTTTAGTTGATCCATTCGTTCATTCAATGTGATTGCATATTTCTAGGCTTGTAGCCATATCTGTTCCGGGTATTCTGTTTTTCTTAATGGATGAAGTCATACGGATACATGATTATGATGTCAACAAGTTTTCGTTTGATATTTATACTAACATGAGGAAGAATAATGATCCAAAATATAATTATCGAAGGCAAGTGCATAATCTTAATTTTTGTAGACTTCTCTCCCACTCGGACATTTTCTTTTTTCATAGTGATGCATCTTGCGTTCCATTTCCTGTCTCTTGTATGTTTCTGTAGATACTGGAAATGTATGATTCTCTTGTATCTAGTGGCTAAATGTTTAGTTTTGTTGATCTCTATTTCAAGTACAAGTGCCACCAAGTTAACCTATGCACATTCTGATTACGTGCAGCTTTGAGAAGAACCCACGCTTGGAAGGTCCAGAACTACAGGGCCTGGCTGTATATGACACCAACTGCTAGACGGCAACACGAAGAAAAGAATGGGTAGAAGTAATGGGCGTACAATGTTACTGAAAACCGGGTGATATAGATTATGTTAGGTTTGGACCTACCACTTTGTAATCTTCCATGCATAGCTCTTGTTTATGGCTGTTTGTAGCAAGAAAATTGTATGTTGTGGCAGAATGCTTTGTCTGTGAAAGTAAACATTGAACTGCGTATCTCGTGAATCAAATGTTATCGTCGGCATCTGAAGCTTGCAGTTTCTGCATATGCTTCCCGTGTTATACTCCTATTGACCAAACTAAAACACAAGTTCCTGTGTACTGATTATATCCTTTGCTCATGGTGGCACATCTGTTTTTCAGTCACATAAAGGTGCAGCTTTGAATATTTTTGTTTTTATTTTTTTCAAAAATGTTTATCAACTGTAAATTTGCTTTGTGTGTATGTTAAAACAATTGATTACCCAAAATTGAATAGAGAATGAAGTGTTAAGTGATTATACTTTCATCCAGAAGATAATAGGCAAACGACCAAAAAATTAAAGATGTCAGTTACTAAAAGCTAGACAATTCTTAATCATCATTATTATTCATATATAAATAATTTCATAATACATATTCCGATTTTTTTTCAACTATGTAATAAATAAATCAACACTGTAAATATGTAATGCGAACTAGTATTTAGGAGGTCTTGTCCTATACAACATGTGTTGTTAAAATGTCAATTCCAAAAATAATAAAGCCAATTTTTCTGAATTCCTGATGGGCTGTATTTAGGCCCATCCAAACAAGCCAACTTTAAGCATAAATTATAATTTTATATATTTGGATAAAAATTTTGAATAGGCAATGACGTCAAATTAAAAAAACGAAGAAAGTAACACGCTGCTACATTAATCCCTCTATTCTTTTAATGGCCTCTGTTGATTTTTAAATTAATATTAGACCATTTTTCTTATTTAGAAAAAAATATATGATGATCGATTATTTTGTTATGATTTGATTTATTCCTGACGTAACTTCAACTATAATTATAAGATGAATTCCAAAGTCAACTGTATCTGTTAGGAAAAATCGGAGAAAGTAGCGTGTTTTACATTATTTTTATAAATTAAGATTACAATCACCTAGGCTGAAATAAACGGCGCCTAACTTGGGTTTAATCTGAGGTTGTCGTCGCTGACGCCGGTTAACCACAGCTAGGTGAGAATCTCGCCGGGAGAGAGAGAGAGAGAGAGAGAGAGAGAGAGAGAGAGAGGCTCAATATCCAGGCATGCTCCCGCTGCGGCGCTTGGCGTGGGCCTGCCGCCGGCGAGGCCTCGCCGGGATCGCCTCTGCAGCGCCCAGGGAGGCGGCGGACGCGGTGGTGGTGGGCGCCGGCGTGGTCGGCCTCGCGGTGGCACGCGCGCTGGCCATGGCCGGCCGCGAGGTGGTGGTGGTCGAGGCGGCCTCCAGCTTCGGCACCGGCACCAGCTCCCGCAACAGCGAGGTCATCCACGCCGGCATCTACTACCCTCCCGGCAGCCTAAAGGTGAGGCGGTTCCTCCTTTTTCCTGCGGGAGAATTCAGTTGCTTGGCATGTAACAGTCCCGCGGAAGGATTCCAAATCTGATCTACGAAGAACACTTCAAACATAGGAGGCCCTGGAATTCCTGATTGAGCCGTGCAGAATTGCAAATTGACGTAGTTATGCGTCTGTATAATGTTCTAGCCAGGTCGAAGAGTTTTTTTTACCTCTCCGTCTGAAGTTGTAGGTGGAAAAGCCTGTGGTGATTCCTGATGGAAATTTGGATGTTTAGCTAAAATTTATTCCAGAGGATGCAGTTGCAGATTTGTAGAAGATTTAGTCTGTCGTTATATTTGTATACATTTTCGTCATCTCCCGCTACATAGGAAATAATAAAGTACTCACAGTATGGAATTTCATGCATCTATTTTGCAATGAGGTCTATTGAGTGAAATGGAATCGTAAGTTCCTCTGTTCTTTGGAATTTACAATTTTTGTGCATTTCCCTCGGAATATTTTGGTTCATAGCTGACAGAGTGACAGGTACATAATAAAACTGTGGGTTTTGTAGTTCATGTACGCCTTACTGTCTATCTTGCTGTTACTACCATGATAATTCTGTTGTCTCCATGCAATGTGATGAATCAGTCACCCCCTAACACATTTGATTGTCATGCTGCAACTAAGAAAGTAAGACACCCCCTTGAATAGTACAGAAAGAACTCAAGTTTTTTTAGTTTTTATACAACACAAAAATAAAATATATGCAAATCCTATGACATCAGTGTTTTACTGATTATAGCTGCAAAAATGTTCTTTTGTAGGCTAGTCTTTGTGTAAGAGGAAGGGAAATGCTCTACAAGTACTGTGCAGAACGAGAAATTCCCCATAAACAGCTCGGTAAACTCATCGTTGCTACTGGTGTTGCAGAGACTGCAAAATTGGACATGATCCTGAAGAATGCTAAACAAAATGGGGTGGATGATCTTCAGATGATGGAGGGTTCCCAAGCTATGGAGATGGAACCAGAACTTCAATGCCTTAAAGCTTTACTATCACCTCGTACTGGGATAGTTGACTCTCATTCACTCATGCTCTCCCTTTTGGTACTTGAACACTAGAAAATTAATTCTTTTAGATGTTCTTTTTCCATTTGCACTATAAAAGTTATATATAGCTAACTTTGCACTATAAAAGTTATGGATGTGTGTGTCCTTGCAATACCTCCAAAAAACTTATCTTTGTGGGTCTTTCTATATACAATATTTGGTCAACAGAAAGATGGAAACTATGTTCTTCATCATGTTCTAATTTTAAAACTATGGCCATGTCAATCCAGTCTATCTGCATTGCATCATGTATAATGCCAAACTGGTCTTTACCTTCACTTAATCTTGCTGTTTCTGCTTATACAGGCTGATGCCGAGAACTTAGGAACAACCATATCATACAACACAACAGTTACGAATGGATATGTTGGAGCTGAAGGCCTCGAGGTTCATACTTGTGAAAGCCAAGAACTGGAGAATCATTCTTTAGGCTCTCCTGTCTCCCCACAACTTATTTTGCTTCCTAAACTTCTGATAAACTCAGCAGGTTTGAGTGCAGTTCCACTTGCCAAAAGATTTCATGGCCTTAACCAAGTATGTGTGCCCCATGCTTATTATGCCCGTGGATGTTACTTCACTCTTTCTCAAACCAGGAGCCCTTTCAGTCACTTAATATACCCTCTACCAGAGGATGGTGGAATAGGGGTGCATGTCACGCTAGATTTGAATGGCCTTGTTAGATTTGGCCCAGATGTTGAATGGATAGATAGCGGGAAGGATGTCATGTCGTGCTTCCTTAATAGGTAAGAAGATCTGGTTTGCTGGTTATGTGCATCAAACTTATCTTGTTTTTGTAATTTAGTCAACATTTACAATTATCCAATGGCTACTAAGGAAGTACATCTAGAGTTGAAGAACATCTTGCATAATCTTGGCATCTTTGTTCATCAGGTTTGATTACATGGTCAACCCTACCCGATGTTCTAAGTTTTATCCCGTGATAAGGAAGTATTTTCCGAATCTCAAGGATGGTTCTTTGGAACCTGGTTATTCTGGGATACGACCAAAGCTCTCTGGCCCAGGACAGCCTCCTTCAGATTTTGTTATTCAGGTTCGTTCTTCAATGGAGTTTCTATAGCTATCTTGCTTATGACCGGTTAAACAAATCCTTGAACTATTGCAGGGAGAGGATATCCATGGAATTCCTGGGCTGGTTAACTTGTTTGGAATAGAATCACCTGGTCTGACCTCAAGCTTGGCAATTGCAGAATACATTGTTTCAAGGTATTTAAGATGAGCCCCCGGAATCAACACTTCATTCTCGAATATTCTCAGCTTTATGCACTGAGGCAACCGGCAGGATAAAGTGATGAACATCGCCTGTGAATCACATTCCTTGTGTATTGTGATCCTGATCCTTGTTTGTACTTTGCCCCAACAATGTGATAATGATTTTTGTTTGCGCTTTACACCAACAAAACACCTTTCGGCTACTTGATAGGCTTGCAAGGCGATTCTTGTATTTCTTTGTTTTCTATTGTTTTGAGCAACTTGCAAGCAGTTCTGCAAGGGCTTTTTTTCTGCAGCTTAAGCTGAGATCTGAACTTAATGGTTGCAATTACAAATTAATGCATAGAGAGGCCGAGTATAACCTCTTTTTTGGGGGGAGAATATATCATGTTTCTTTCATACAATAAAGACTGGCTTTTACATGCTAATCATGTGACGCAAGACATCAAATGATATAAGTTCTCAAGGTTGATTTTCTGGAACCGTGCTCTGCGTGCTGGGATGCCTGCTAATCGTGGACAGTTGATTACGTCCGGTTCGTTAAGAATTGGACCAATCAAGTTATCAAATGTTGATGCTTACTACCCAACATTTTTATCCAACATGGATCCACAAATACAATTCAACATGGAGGAGTACCGTTACATGAATGCACTAGGATTCAAGGAAAAAAAAAACAGCACCCCTCCGTTTTCCTTAGGATGTACTGGTAATGATACTCCATGTGTTCTCAATGATTCCATTGTTGGCCATTGATATCATCTGAAGATCGATGAACGTCAGTAAGTAGATATCAATAGGTCAGCAAGCAAGAGCAAATAGCGGGAAGATTATACCTCACCTCTTCCGTTGTGCTCGCCACTTATAAACAGGTTGTGATGTTTGATTCTCAATCTCATCCTCCCGGAGTTTTCTTTTGCGTCCAGGTTTCTGCCCCGGCATTAGATAAGTTAGTGGCTGAACAATTAAAGAATATTTAAGCTTAAATAGAGGGTATCATAGAATATCCTGTACCGCCAATTAGTTGCTAACAAAAAATCTCACAAGCTGTTTTACAGATTTTAAATTAAGACAATTTTATGATTATTGCTGATGTTTTTTGCTTCCAAATATAAACGTCATGAATTTTGTTTAAGAAAGTGTAAAATTACATAGCTGATCATCTACCAGATGAGCATGTCCATCCAAGAGGGTGCAAATGGATGCTAGCCATCCAACATCAACTATTCAAGTCTACTCCCTCCGTCCCAGAATTGGTCTGGGAGTGAATCTGGACAGTCAGAAATTGTTTTTTTTTTCTGGGACAGAGGGAGGTATTTGTTAACCACTTTTTGTTATACCATTTCAAGTAAATTTCAAGTCACCAATGCAAAATAAATGATAGAGATGACATACCTTCAACTCTTTTTGTAAGGCCATGTCTGCATATAGTTTCTCAAGCTTTTGAACCCTCTGTTTCCTCTCCTCTAATTCCCTGTAGGATGAAGCAGTTTTCCTGGAAGATATTTGATAGCATTGTAAGTTTAACTATTTTATCATGTAGCATTCAATGCACTAAACTGCACAATATAATGCTTTGAGCTGGAGAAACATAACTCGCATGACATAAAACATTATAACTAAGTAGTTCCATCAGGGGCATGCACATTAGTGGTGAACAGGGGATAACAATGCACCAAAATGTGTTTACCATTCATCAACTAAAGGTGATTTTCAATGGGAGTTGAAGATAAATTGTGAAAACTGGTTCTCATTAGCATAATACTGGTAATTAGACATTCCAAAGAGAAGTTGCATGTATGGGTGTACCTCCTTATACGGGAAGGGATGTTGTCGAAACCAAGTGAATTGCTCTTTTGTTCTATTCTAGATTGTATTTCTTTGGCTTCTTCTCTGAAATAAAACAGTTATTCACCTCAACATTGACAAAAGAATGATCAATTCAACATGAACTCATTGGCACGTACCTATCTTCAGCAAAGTAAACATGCTTGTTTGGTCGTTTGTTGTCTAGTTCATGAAGCATGGAGCTTAATCTTTCAATTTTCTACAATGAAGTTAAATTCAAATTAAAACATGATTAATTATTAAACCACAGGAAATGAAGTACTTAATTACTTTCAATACTCTGAACATCATCACAAACCTTCTTTTCACTCTGAATACCCTGAAGAATGTATCCCATATCTTTAGTTTTTAGCAGCATGAGTTCCTCCTCAGTATACTTGTTTGCTTCAGGCCTTATTAGAGATATGACAAATTTCTAATTAAATATGAAGTAGTTCAAATCATAAACCCTGAAAAGAGTTAAACTGTACATACTTGGGCTTATGGATTCCATCCACAGTCCTGCTGTTGATCATCTTAAAATAGAACTCATCAGGGTTCTTGAATGATGCCTTCTCCTTCAATTTCTGTAATTGAGAAGGAACAGAGACCATATATTAAGACAAAAGGCAGAAAACAAAAGGTGTTTGATTGGACTTGTCCAAATATGGTGAAATTCGGCCAAACTGAGAACCAAACCATTAAATGATATCATTCAAAACCTGAGGCTTAATTTGCTTAAAAACCTCAAAGCAAAAACAAATTTCCCTATGTCATCAATAAATAGCTCCATTGTCAGGCTTGAAGGAAGATAATAGCATAAGACAATAGAATGTCGCATGTCGGATGGTTAAAGAAGTAACATGTAAAACACAGGCAATTTTCCGAGCATCCTAAGCGCCAGAAACTCAAGTGTAGAACAGAAGCAATACCCTGATGGTTTCCTCCTTGCGGTGGAAAGCCTTAGCCCGAACGACATAGTCCTTGTGCTTCTCCAGAAGCCCAAACTTCTTCCTCGCCTCCCTGACAAAACCCACCAGAATCCCAAGTCAGTCCAGAAATCCGCCACACCAGAAGTTCACTCGCGAGAAGGCTCAACACGGGGACTGCCGCACAGCGCCCGCCGCCTAGAAAATCCCCTTCAACGGCGCTACCCAGCGGCGCCGCCATGGGAAAGCTTTCGAGAAGCGGTTGCGGGTGGGAGGAGAACTTACGGCTGGGCGCGCTCCTTGTGAGCGCGCCGCGGGATCGCGTTCCGCAGCGACGACATCCTCCTCCTCCTCCTCTTCCTGCAGCCGCCTTGCAAGCCTCGAGCAGATTCGACTACCGGTCTCTCGAGATTTTTCGCGGAATTTGAGAGCAGCGACGCCGTGGAGATGCTAGGGAAGCCGGGGGAGGAGACGACGGAAGGGGAGGAGACGGCGCTAGGGTTCAGAGTTTGGGCCTTGGTTGAGTGAGCAAGACGCTGTACAGGCCTGCGAGCGTGAGGCCCAAACTGGCCTGCTTTAGCACTTAATAAAAAATTATTAACGGAACTCTTTAGCACTTAATGAAAAAATATTGACGGAACTCTGACGGATAACATTTTTCAGATAAATAAATTTATTTGTACGATAATATTTTATAGAACTCACACTCGTCAATAATAGTTATTGGAATTAAACGTTTGTTAATGATATTCGTTAGATTTTCTAAAACAAATTTGTGCACTGCTATGTAACGGATGAAGCAGTACGCCTGTACTAGTTTGCAATCAAGAGGTACAAAATCCTTTACAAGAATGTTTCGCAGGAGATTCTTCCTTATGCTGCCTCTATGATGATGCGCTGCATTTCTGCTCAGATGGAAATTTACAACAAATCGTCAAAACTGCAACTTCAGACAACAACAACAACAGCATCTCTGATCCAGATCAAACCCATCTAGACACGAGGGTGTCGGAGTAACCGTCACAAGAAACTGGGTGGCCGCTGGTTCAGAACTTCAGTGTTACCAGTGTCCGCGCTTGGGCCCTGTTGACGGTTCACAATCCTGCAGCCCTCAAACGCCGGGAATGCAGGTTGGTCAGCTGCTCAGCACAAGCACAGGTTTGCGGGCACCCTCATACTGCTTTCGGTTGGACCTGCTCGAAGTCAAACACCTCGAACATCAATCGCCTCACATCCGGTTTGCCGTAGACGCAGTATGCAAGGCCGTGTATTGCTTGCTGGACAGCAGTCGTCGAAGGATTTCTCAACCGGCGGTTGTGTTCGAATCTGTCTTGCACAGACTCCCCGTAGATAATGTAGTGGTGGAGGTGCTTGTCCCGCAGGTATCGTCCGCAGTATTTGTTCATCAGCAATCTCCGATGCTTCTCTGCCAACCACCTACCTGGTGCATCGAGATGCTTCATGAGCAGCCTCTCTGCCATCACTAGGTCCTGGCCACAGAGGAGATCAGAATTTCAGGCTGATTCTTGGCCCAGTGAACAGAGGCTAGATGCTGAAAAGTTCGTAAAGAGTAAAGATCAAACCTGAATTTTCTGTCCGACATACTCCAGACGCTCTAAACAAAATCTTGGATGCTCAAACTTATGCTTTGAGGGATGCAAGAAGCACAGCTGCAGGAAAACAAGGCATCACCATTATAATACAATCTATCTAGACATGATATCACAAACCACAGAGCTTATTTCCAAATCAAAATAAAGCTGAGTCAATTAGGGCTATATGTTTTTTCCCTTCAAAACATTACAGTAATTGAAGTCGTACATCAGTGCTCTCTTTTACATATGATAGCAGACTACCTATATGCTTGAACACATCTTACAGATTCAAAGGCAGATTGGTGATCATGAGACACATCTTTCGGCTTAACCACTTGCAAAATAACAGGTCACTACTCACTAAAGTATCATACAACTAGTAACAACAACTAAACTGTAACAGATACTTTCAGTCTGTGTTTATGACATTCACAAGATTCCCCTATATGCCCACTGCCCCACTATATTACACTGCTTAGTGCCTCAGTCCCATTATATTTTTTTTACAAGCATCTTAAGTGTCACAATATATTTATATGAATCCCAGACAATATATGATAACGTTACTCACCAGCTGGCTGCCACAAATTCAGTTAATACAGCCTCATAGTTTCTAGTTCAAGTTATTTTCCTTATTATATACAAGGCCAAAGTGACATCCACATCTCACTTTCTCATAAATCCTAGAAATTCCTGATGTCAAAAAATTATTCTATTCCCAACTCTGTTGATTTCAATAATATTATAGCACTGCAGTTTCTTCCACTCAATGTCTACAATTATCCACGCCTATGTTACTTTAATTAAGCCTGATAATCTGCTGTTCATGTATCATGTTACTTGTAAACATATAGTAATGTACTGATTGAGCATAAAAATTGAGAATGAAACTGGTGGAGGATTGAATATATCAAAAGTTTTGGTTTTCCTTGAGTGCAGTGTGGTGGGTATCAGCTGTAAATACAAACTTTAGTGGCTACAGGAAAGATAGTAATTTGACAAAACGGTATATAGTGTAGATATACCAAAGACATTTAGCTTGTTTGGCTTGTGGACAATCTCAACCAAGCCAAAAAAAATGGTAATCCCAAAATATTGGCATCTATTTGGTATTTTGGTTTATGACTTAGTTGAATCAAGCACAAGTCAAAATTCACCATTGGTAACAAACCAAACAGGAGGCTTGCCATTTTTTTCCAAAAAAAAGCAGCAGCGAATTCTTGCCATTATTTGAACAAACAAAATTTTCCATTATTTGCAGAGGCAAATAAATGCTAGAAAAGAAGAAGAAGAGGGTAAAAAGGGCGTAGGGATGTTAAGAGTTACCTGAAGGCCAAGTCCAAGCTCTATGTTCCTTGCTTCTGTGATTTCTGGAATTCTGTCATTCATAGGCAATGGATATCCAAGGGTGCTCATGACCTTGGGCCTATTGTCAAAGTCCCAAATATTTCCTCTGAAACGATGCATGCCTGGTGGCACACATGCTCGGAATAGTCTAGGGTGAGCAAAGAGAGCATCTGGTGGTGGCTGCATGATATGTAATGACAAACAAAATTAGAATGACGCCAATAGGGAAGATGTGCGACAAATAATAGAACAGAAATTACCCGATAGGCAGCAACATCTTGCCATGTAAGTTGTCTCTTTTCAAACTCCACTGATACATAGTCAACATCTTCTAGTTGGCGCCGCAGCTTTGGCTGACAGCTCTCATCTTCAGGATCCATTCCAAACGCCTCAAAAAGAACACGATAGACTTCAGGCATTCCAAAGCACAAATATATAGCTCCAAACAGTGCCCAGAATACAGCCCTGAAACACAAACAGCATTTTACTTAAAGAGCTACCCAGGCCATTTTGCTTAAAGAGTAATCTAGACATGTCAATCTATTAGTAGCACAAATTGACAAATTGTTGTTGCAGACTAAATATTCAAAAAAGAATGTTCTCCACAATATGTAGTTGCATTACGAGCATGCAAAGTTAAGGTTACATTCTTCATACTATCATGCAACAAAATATTTCACAAAGAACCAACATAAACAGGTAAGAATGCCATAGGCATATATGGATGCAAGTCGACCATTATAAAAACATGAAAGTAAAATATGGAGTCTACTCAGCCATTAACAAGGCTGCAAAACATTCAACATGTAATATCGAATCACGTTTAGCATTAACATTATTATACTTACGCATGCAATTGCATCAAAGAGTTTAACTAACAATGCGCCAATAACATCAACAAACAATAAGTGGATCCCAATCAAATTAGCTCTAAATCATCATAAGGATATGAACTCAGGACTTGGGAGTCAAGATTACCACAGAAGTAAATTGCAGGATGCGGCAAATTTGAAGTGAAAACATTGATCAAGATCTAACCAACAGACAACATTCAGGTATTACAGCCTTTATGCAGCTATTCTGATTCTAACCTAGAATTTTCAAGACCACAAACTAGATGGTTCTGAACTCCTGATGGCTGCAACTATGTCACCATTAATTGTTTTGCATTGCACAAAGCATCCCTAGTTACCTCACGATCCAAATAAATTATCACAAAACACTGGAACCAGCACTCTAATTCCACATTTCCAATGTCATATTCTCATTATACAATATAGGAATTGGACGCAGCCAGGGATAAGTTAGGCACTTACTTTGCTGGTGGCTCCCGGTCTTTCCGTATCATCCTATCCAAATCGTCGTATGGGAACACCAAATTGTGAAGGCTAGCTGCCTTGATCCACTTCGGTATCACTCTCTTCCCGATCAGTGCGAACACCCGCTCCCGCATAGGTCCAGGGGATTCCCGGGGATACCTTTGCAGGAAGAACTCGCAGAACGCAAGCTCCAGGACGTACTGGCCCAGGAACCAGAGCCTGGAGTGGCCATTCCGAGCGTGCCGCGTCCGCGTGCGCTCGCAGGAGGGGTCCAGGTGCTGGAACGCGAGGTAGAGGAGCACGTCGAAGTGCCGCGCGGGGCAGTCGTCGCCGTCCCCGAGCGTCTCGGAGGGGGCGAGCGGGTACCCGAGCGCCTGCTTGGCCTCGAGGAGGTACTCGTCCATCCAGGTCCGGTCGGCGGCGGAGAGCGGCGCCGAGGGGAGGCAGGAGGAGAGCAGCGGCAGCGCCTTGAGCGACAGCTGCGGGCTGTTGAGGAACCGCTGGGTGAGGCGCTCGTCGTCGAGCGGCGGCTTGAGTATGAAGCGCCGCGGCGGGTGCTTCTTCTTGGGCGACACGGCCTTCTTCCGCTCCGCGAGCTCGCGGAGGAGCCTGCTCGGGCTGTTGGCCGGCTCCGGCGGGGAGGACGGTGGCGGCGGAGGGGTGTGGTCGGCCGCTACGGCGAGGACTCGCACGCGCACGCGCACGCGCACGCGGCGGCGCGGCGTGGGGAGTGGGGCCGGTAGGGGGCCGAGAGTGAGAGCCTGGAACGCCATGGCAGGTGGCGCCATGGCTGGCCCTCGCGGTGTGCCGTGTGCGAGCTCGGGCTGAGGTTTTTGCGGGTTTGGGGGGCTGGAGGAAGAAGAGGAAGAGGATAAGCGGAGGACGACCGTGAACCGTCCGTTTCTCGATCGACGGTCCCGATGAGGTCATTCTGCGAGACGGAAAAATATCTTCCAGATTGGTGGGCCAAATCTGGATCGCGAATAGTTTTTCTCGGCCCAAATTCAAAATTCCCCTGGGGGAACTTCAATGGGCCGATTGGCTGGCCTGGCCCATCTCTCCACCAACAGCTCGCCGGCGCCACCAGGAGCAGCAGCCGCAGCAGCTCGCCGTCGATGGCGAACCCGAGGAGAGCCATCGCGCTGCAAATCCCCGCGCAGACGGAGCCCCTCGCCGCCGCCCCGGCAGCCGCACCCGCCTTCTCGCTGCCGTCGTCGCTGCTCTACTTCCTGAAGCGGCCTGCGTCTTTCCCGTTTCTGCTCTCCCTCTTCGTGCTCCTCACCTGGATCTCGCTCCGCTTCCACCACCCCTCCCCTTCCGCTCCCCTCCACCGGCCCTCCGTCGTGCACGACCCCCAGGCCAACCTCGTCCGTTTCCCCGCCGAGCTCTACCCCACCCCCATCGCCGCCGACGGGCGCGGGTGGCTCCTTGACCCCGTCGCCGCTGCTCGGGACGCCGGATTACCGGGTGAGTTTCCTCCTAGGCTGATACCTGGCATTTTGGTTGAACGTGCGTTCCTTGTGCCTGGATGATGCAACAGTGTGGTGTTGTTGTGCTAAAATGATCGCGATAGAACAGAAATATCGAGTAGTGTCAATTTGGTTGAATGCCTTAGAATTGATAGCATATGAGCGTTGCATTTTTGGATAGTATATGAGCATTGTATATTTGCTGAATCCAGTTCCGTATGGACGCAGACGCACAATTGTAATCGATATCACAATTCTGCAACCTGTAGTATAATGGTTTGCTAAAGTAAGAACCGATGCTCTAAAGGACTGAACATCACACTGTATTTTCTGCAACTAAAACATATGTAATGCCATGCAGCAATGTGAACAACTGAACATCACACTAGCCTTTAGTTGCTGTATCTTACTAGATCAAGTGTGCTTTGCTCATGCATTGACATAGTATGCTTTCTACATCAAAATAACTAAGCTTATATTGCAATATATAGATTGATAGTGGGTTACTAATTTCATTATTTGAGAGTGAACTAAGAAACAACAGAACAAAGCCTGTATTCACAATCACCCGTTCTGTTTGTATGTTTGGTTTTATCCCCACGGC
This sequence comes from Oryza brachyantha, assembly GCF_000231095.2. Classification (NCBI taxonomy): domain Eukaryota; kingdom Viridiplantae; phylum Streptophyta; class Magnoliopsida; order Poales; family Poaceae; genus Oryza; species Oryza brachyantha. Next base: position 26,231,398 of record NC_023163.2, read on the forward strand.
CTCAAGTGTCCTATTTGTCCTTGCAATTTTGCCTAGTGGGAGAGAAATCGATCATTTGGAGTATATATGTAGCAGCTAGCAACCAATTGTTTTGAGCTTACCATTTGGAGAACATTTTTAGCCATCATGCACACTTTCAATCATGTTCCTTGTATTCACCTTTAGCCAGTGTGATTGATTCTTTTTACTTCTTAGGGTAGAACTGAATGATTTATAATGGATTGCCATTGTCATTGTTACCACTGCATTGAGCTTGGGATCTTTATCTAGTGCAGGGTTGGTCGTGGGAATGGGGTAATCAATATGCTGATTGCTGACTATCTGTGTTGCATCCTTTAGCTTAGGCTGCTTGGTCCTATAATATTTGTTTCAACTGTATTTTTTTTTCTCAACTTGACTGTAGTATTCCTCACTTTACTTTTTCTGCAACTAAGATCAAATCATGTTATAACATTTTGAGTATCTCCATATATGTTCTAGAAGTTGCAAAATGAGCCACTGAAGCTTTTTATTAGATCATGTGTAACATTAATTTTTGAAAGAAAATTGCACCCCCACCCCTCTTCTCAAAGAGTAAAGTTCACTATCTTCGTATGTAAGAAAAACACACATACTGTTCACCTGTGATAGCAAAACTTCAGACCTTTCTTTTTGCCATGGTTATAACTGTAGAACGATGTTTACAAATAGACGGGCAATATGTGCATTCGATATGTTATAAATTGCAATATTTGGTTGCATAGGATTATATAGAATTCACCTACAGCTCCAGGAGCAATATCCTCCATACAATCTTGTATCAAAAAAAAAGAAGTATCATGGACTTTGTGCGAGGATGACATGGATAAGTTTAGGGATCTTTACTAGAAAAAGGTTAAAAGCTTTGGAGTAGTGATTTGAGTGAAACATAGGTAGTTTTTTTTCTTGAAAATGCTTGGACGGTTGTTGTTAATACTAAATTGTGACAGGGGGAGCACTAGTTTGTTTATCACTACATGTGGGACAGATCCAGCCAGGTGGTTTGCGTGGCAATCATCGTCACCATACATGCAATGAAACATTTGTCATCTGGGGTGCAAGGACCAAATTCAGGGTAATTATCACTGAATTTTCTGACAATTGCATTTGAAGTATTTCATGAATATTGACACTTTCACATAATTGACAGTTAGAAAACACAGATGTAAAAGATAAAGGATATGGAGAAGCTATGATTGCCGCCGATGAAGTGGCTATTGTTGCAAGTGCAAGATCAACTGCACATGCCTTGATAAATATGGACGTGCGTCCAACCTTCTTCTTGGGATGTCAGGACACGCCAGTAAATCCCAACAACTCGAATACTGATTACAAGGTCTGGAAAGATCTCTGACAGTCACGTTGCTTCTATGTTTGACGGCAAGCGATCAGAAACTATAATAGTAGCATGAAGCCTTCAGAACTCATTCTGTTACCGTTGGTAATGATTTCAGAACTCATTCTATGTGTGTGGTTAATTAGTTATGACTTGTGGCTTACAAGGATAGTTGCAGTTGGCAATCTATTCTTTTGTTTGGCATGCCTAATTGGTTCTGTAGTAGGTGGGTTTACACATGTTCATCAGTTCATGTTGCATATATTCTCCAGTATTGTACCCCTTTGTCTAATATGACTTCCATTTTCAGGTTAACTTTTTTGTTTCGAGGTGCAATGCAGGGTTATTGATTGATGACAGATTGTAGTATGCCTGTTCTTTGAATGATGTGTTATCGATAAATTATTTATTGATATATGCAGGTAAGGTATAACAATCTCTTTTGTAATCACATACTGCAAGATATATCTGTGAACTTAAATGTGAATTCTGATACGGCAAAGTAGCGTTTGGCACACAAATCGGCTCGTTGCTTGTGTGGTGTTACTGGTGTAGCATGGACACTGGTGTGCTTTCGCGTCTGTTTGTATGCACACTTATTTTTCTGCTTATGCTTATATTTATTACCTCCGTTTTAAGACTTTCTAGTTTTGCCTAAATTCATCAATTGATGAATGTATATAGTTTATATATATATATGTGTAGATTCATTAGCATCCATATGAATCTATGCAAGGCTAGAAAATCTTATATTGTTAAACAGAGATAGGTATAAGCCAAAATTTTGAATTATTTATCTTGTTGATTTTATGGTTGTTATAATAGTTTATTTTTTAGCATTTACTTTTAGATCACTAAGAACACATATATAAAAGTCTCATTCATAAATTGTCTTTTATAAATATATTGTTTCATTTTTCCTTAAAAAGCCAAAAGAGAACCCTCTTGATTTGCACATCTACGCATTCCTTTTGTTTTCTCTCAGTGTCGTCTATTCGCTAGTTAAATTCATGTCCACAGATTTTTGTTTTTAATGACAGTGTGGATATTCGTCCACACGGTATTGAAAACGAAATGAGATATTTTAAAATAGTATATACAGCTCCGTCAGAAAAAAAGTAGAGTACACACTTCAAGAAGTATAGCTGTGAAAATTAGTACGATCCTTTTCTTGTCCACCCCAATGTAGATGGTTTGATAATATCCGGAGTTACGTAGCTTCCATAGCACAATCATTCAAAATGTACAACAATTAAACTTAGCTGATGACCATTTTGTTCAAATGGATTTGACTTTTTTAATAAAAAAGGACATTATTGTTACCATCTCAACGTCACAGTTTGACAACTCTGTTTAGTTATTGTACAGATTATAAAAACCACATACTCCCTGTTAATATAAGACTTTCTGAGATTGTCTAGATTTATCAATGTATATGTTTTGTATGTGTCTAGATTTATTAGTATACAAATGAATCTAGGAAAGGACAGAAAGTCTTATAATATGAAACAGAGGAAATATCGCTTGAACAAAGTAATTTTGATAATCAACCATGCCTTAGATGTACCCTAATGCCTGAAGTGGCCCTTACTAAGGGTGAGTTTTTTTTTTGGGGGGGGGGGGGGGGGGGGGCAAAAGATCATGTAAAATAAAATAAGTTATCTCAGTAGTGAATGATAATAAAGTATTAGCTTACAAACCTGAAAATTGGATTAATATGCTTTTAAAGAAACTTTTAGATATATATATTTTGCCAAAAAATAGGCTCACCGAAAACGAGAGAGTTTTGTTTATGTTCCTTTCATTTGCCTTGGGGTGTTTGCATGGAAACCACATTATACCACAACTTTGGCAAGCAACTCTGACCAACTTTAGCTTAGTGGATGTTTTGTTGTCAAATGTTTGTTGTGCCACACTTTTTTGTTTTGTGTCTCCATTTATCATAGTCATATTTCTTGGTTCAAACTTATCGAACTTTTGACCAATGATTTCTAAGCTACACAAATTATGGCATGCCACACCGTAGCTATAGAAGTTTGGCAAATTGAACCAAGCAACCATACAACCCCTATATAGCCCCTAATTTCTGTGGAATGCACCATGCTCATTGAACGGTAAGAAGCATTCTTGCTTATACAGCACAGCTTGAGATTTTATGCAATTCAAGGCTTCAAGCTGTACCGGATAAAAGCAAAACCAATGAAACAAGGAGATTTAGAAATGGTCAGAGCAAAGGGAGATAACAATCGCCACCCACAGAAAGCTACATATAAAAACATTCCTGGACAACATGGAATTACAAATAAAAGAACAATGGAAAGCTGAACAGAAAATCTGAAGGAAAATAGAAAAGGAGGGGGGAAAGCGCCAAGTGCCGAAAGCAAGCCAGCCATTATCTTATCTGCAATTCCCCCACTCTATATAAAAAGCCTCTCTCTCTCTATACTCCGACGCACTGCACGCCATTAGCCATCAGCGCGCAGCAGCAAGCTAGCTCTCAGCTTCTCTCGCCTTCTCGAAGCTTCGGCCGCCATGGCCAACCAGCTCACCGACGAGCAGATCGCAGAGTTCAAGGAGGCCTTCAGCCTCTTCGACAAGGACGGCGACGGTATGCATATATATCCATCTCTTGCCCCCCCTTACTTTTGCAGTTTATGCTGATCTCTCATTTGCTTTACTAGTATGTTAATTAATGGTATAGTAAACATTAAGTAGTCTCTTCTAATCATCGATTGGTAGTCAGATGGCTTGACCTAGCTTGGTGTGTGAGTACCTTCCAAAGTGATTTTAGTAACAGAGATTTATGAAAATTTAGTGTTTGTGATAATGTCATAAATTAGCAATATGTGAGCATGAAGTTGCATGAACTGCTCCTGGTTATGTGCTGTTTTGAGGTGAAAGAATTGAGGTGTGTGATACCTGACATGAATTTCGTTGCGGAGTTGATGTGCCGGTTGCTTAACCAGACCCAGCATTCTAATATTAATTAATGGCTGGCGATTTGTATAGCATTTTACTTGTGATATATAGATGATTAGTCAATAGTCATCTTGTTTTCTTTAATTCAGTAAATCATCAAACCAAATTTGGAAGATATTTGTGCTCCATATCATGCTTTTATCTCACAAGTATCAGATTCTACTTAACAAGTGTCTGTACCTAGTAAAACCCAGAAAAAAATCAGCTCCCTAAGAGACTGACAACGTGGAGGTTCCAAGGGTATTTGGAAGTTACCCCATGGAATCAGATTCTTTCCAATACCACACATATGGAAAAGGGTGCAGAATAAAGCGGTGATGTGAAAGATTTATTTCGTGCGTTGGTATCTTATAGCTTCAAATAAAAACCTATAATGTTTTGACTTTTAGACATGTAGTATGATCATATTTAATTTATTTTTCTAAAAAAATATTTATTTTGTTATGACCAGGGTTTACAAAACCATGGTAACTGGACCTTACTGCTTGATAGCAGTAATGGTAACCGGTCGTATGGTTTGATGAATTTTATCCAAATTCAGATTTCAAAAAAATGCCAAAAACTCTAAATAAATTCTTATAAGTAGTACACGATTTCTATTGCTATATGGTGAATAAAGGTATTGAAAATAGCAAGGTTTACTTCATATTTTGGGGTTTCACCAAAAAAAATTAAAAACTTTAAAAACAACACATGGTTGGAATATGATTTCTCCTTAAAAAATACACTAATTAAAGATTTAGCCACCAAATTCATGCGATGTTACATTATATTTCTAGAGCCATCTACAGTTTTCCTAAATTTTCTATAACTAGTATACTGCACATGCGTTACCATGAAATTCTAATTAAAGGCAATAATTATCAACCCATTATTATCATCATTTTTGCATGTACTATCCACTAATTGATGTATATATTGTATCTATTTTTTTTTATGTAAAGTAGAGAGTTGGTGGAGGATGGCTCATATGCGGGCCCTCTGCTCTTTTATAAGAAAGATGAGAATTGGTGGTGAGGTCTGCCGCTAGTGTTCCTTTTTAAAGTAGTATATATTTTCTAGGATTTTTTATAACTCTTTACATTTTTTTCTTTTCAATTTCAATGCACCGTGGCTTACTTACTCACAGTTCAAAATGTTGAATTCAAATTTTTTATGTGTGAATTTGTCATGGTTTTTGAGGTGAATGCAGTAACCGCCATGCCATTGGGGGACTACCATGGTGTGCCCTGTGGCAAAGGAAACCCTGATTATTACTTGTTTTATCCGTATAAGTACATTTGGTATAATATATATTTTTAAATATTTACACTAATTTCTAAATAACATGGATGGTCATACGTTGAGTCAAAGTTAAAGTATCATACATTAGAACAAAAACATGGAGATAAACTATAAAGTGCTCTTCACTCATCACTACAAAAGCGTTATTATAGCTCACTCTCTAGTGTCCTATGTGTGCTGCTGAAAATAATCCTACGATTCAAAAATTCTGACCATAATTATGTGAGGATAATTGCTTGCGCTGTAAAATCAATAGCTTCTGTGACAACTAGATGATATCATTTCATCCTGACAACAAAATGTTTTGCTCTAGCAAAACTTGAGACTTTGGAAGCGATCGATGAACAATGAAATTAAACAAACAAATGTGTGCATCCATCCATCCAGGTTCCATCACCACCAGGGAGCTCGGCACCGTGATGCGTTCCCTGGGGCAGAACCCCACGGAGGCGGAGCTGCAGGACATGATCAGCGAGGTGGACGCCGACCGCAGCGGCAACGTCGACCTGGAGGAGTTCCTCGGCCTGATGGCGCGCACGCTGAATGACAAGGAGTCCGAGGAGGAGCTGATGGAGGCGTTCCGCGTGTTCGACAAGGACCAGAACGGCTTCATCTCCGCCGCCGAGCTCCGGGGCGTCATGGCCAACGTCGGCGAGCGGCTCACCGAGGAGGAGGTCGGCGAGATGGTCCGCGAGGCCGACGTGGACGGCGACGGCCAGATCAACTACGAGGAGTTCGTCAAGTGCATGATGGCCAAGTGAGAGCGAGCCTGCCTCGTCTGCGTTGCGATGTTTTGGGACGATTCACGCTGTGCCATGCATGACCGTGCGTGTGTGTGGCTGCAGGAGGAGGAAGAAGAGGATAGACGAGAAGAGGGAGCACGGCGGCGGCGGCGGCGGCAAGCAGTCCGACGCGACGGCGGGGAAGCGTGGCCAGAAGTGCGTGATCCTGTGATGGCTGGTGCGTACGTGCGAGCGTCTTGTCTGGTTGGGTCGAAGCGTCTGATCTCCTCGAGGAATGCAAGCGATCGAGCGCCTGAGAGTCTCTGGATCAGGTACATCAGATCAATGTGTGGTTGTAAGATGGCAAAAAAAATTGAAGAGAAATAACACTGGTCAGTGCGCTTATGCGACCTTAGCCATCGACTTAGCGAGTGATGAACGAGGTTGTATTTGTAATCTTGTCTTATTGTTTATCCGCGTCTCAAGTGTGTGCCTTGTGTTGGAATTAATCTCCAGCCCTTTAGCCGTTGGGCTAAAGGGCAGCCTTGACCACGTCCTGATGGGGGTGTCCAGCCCAATAGGCTGGTGGGCCCCTGTCATCCCGCGCTATATAAATAGGGGTGGAGAGCCGGCACGGCACGCACAACGAGATTCGCCGTCGTCGCCACTCCACCCTAGCCGATCTAGAGGGGGCGCAACCAGTGACGAAAATCGCCACCGCCGTGCCACTGTCTCGCTAGGATCATCTATGACCGCCACCTCGCGCTGGGACATCGCCGACCACTGTCGCCGCCGTTAGTCCAAGCCGAACCCCGACGACGATGGTGAGATCGTCTTCCTCATCTGCAAGTGGCTCCACTGGTCTATGCCTAAACCCTAATATATTGTTTTTACCCATGAAATACCATTCATCCATCGAACGGTGAAAACTCAAACTAGCCTGAACCATAGGTGATCACCAATAGAGTCTAACACCTTGCTGCCTTGTTGCTTCTGCTAAATTCGGTAGTATATTAAAAAGTTCATAAATTGAAAAAAAACGGTGCAAAGCGATCAAGTATCCCACACTATAGACTACATATTTGACTTGTCATGTCATTTAAATGGCTAAATATAGCTTCTCAGTGACAAAATCTGGTAAGTAATTCTTTCACTAATAATATTAGTGTCCGTGGGTTCTACATGGTGAAACTCATCGGTCATCCTCCTTCATTGCCAAATTTAAAGAGTAAGGATGAAGACTATATTGAAGCGCACGTCAGTTTTGAAGTTATCAAACATAATATAAACGGCTAAATTTAGATTTATAGAATCAAAATTTAGTCATTGTCCCTCTCACTCTTTATTCCTCGCCCTTTCTAAATTTCAAATGTCAATACAAAACCATCGAAAAAAATCAGATCCACTCACCACCACGATCGGCGAGTGAGCAGCAAAGGCAACTCGATCGTTTCCGGTTAGCTACACCAGCCTGGTCCAGCCAGGATGGCGCCCGTTCATTGCCACGACCACGACCAGAGTAAGGAGAAGCTCGCGCCGGCGGCGGCGCCGGCCACGCCGGTCTGTACAAACACGGTAGCCAAGCCGCCGGCCGACGATGCAGAGCTGCCAGAATCGGCGACGGCTCCTCCCCACGTGTTTGCTCTTGGCTGTTTCAAGACGTCGCGATTATCCGGTTCACGAGCGAAAATAGACCGGGCCCGTGGACGCGTAGTTCGTGGGCTTTTGAGGCCGTTAGCCGTGGGCCAAGGCTCACGCGGCCCAGCCCGTGATCTCTCGCGACGCGGCCCGTCGCTCCCAGAATTCCCCAATCTCCAGGGCGGCGGAGCGAGCCATCCACGGATGCGAGAGGGGAGGCGCTTCGCCGGCGGCCGACTCCCTCCACGGGCGATCCTCTTGCTCCGCCGCTGTCCCCCCCGTCGTGAGGACTCCTCCCCCCACAGAGGCAGCCGCCGCAGCGGGCGGTGGAGACGACAGGAGATGGCCGGTTGCAGCTGCTTCATTACCTGCGCCGGGCGACGGCCGAAGGGTTAGGCTAGGTACGCCTTCTACCATCTCGCCATTGTGCTTGTTGCTTCTTATACGTAGCACAGGGTACGGATTCGACGATATTGTCTCTATCTATATATTTAAGCAACAGATTTAGCAAAGCACTTTCGAATCTGATGCGCTAGCCGCCCAGCGAGAAAGGCCCTCTTTGTTGCGGCTGTCCTATCCCTTCTGAAAGGTTCTACAAAGCTGGATGATTTTTAGTGCGGGGAAGTCATCAGTGGAAACGAGAGTGGTGAGCATATGTTACTTGATTGTTGACAATCTTTTCTATAAATGGCACCACCCGACTCGCAAACTTCACGTAGAAGCTTCCTTTCCCGGGTTATAGAGCAAATCCTTGTTTTGTTCAAAAGCTTAATCTACCCCTATGTGACATTTTCGGTGTCATTGACTCAATGACATATAGGATGCTCTAGGCATATATGGTCCCGCACGTCAGTGACTCAATATCACCGAGAATGTCACGGATCAATGTCACCTAATTTGCGTCCTGTAGCACAACGGTGTTCTTGCCGTTTTTTTCTTGGTTTTTTCCGCATGGTTACCCGTTTCACTATGGCCAATTGACTATAGAAGCACACACTAGAGCATTGTTTTGTTGATCGCTAGAATTTTGTGATCGATTCATGGAATGGAACTAACATCTGCGAATCAACAGAATATCATGTCATGGATATTGGAACCCGAAATCTTCGATTCCACGAAAATTAATACATAATAAAAACACAGATCACTTTACGAAGGGTTGGGACTTATTGCAACCTTAGCATATTCCATGGTTGAGCTACTAAACAAGGAAAAAACAAATGGTAAAGGAATTCAAGCGATCTCACTATTACACAAATTACCAAACCTTCTCCATTTAGATGCAGCAATAACATTTAAGCATTTCCTCTCACCTTCCTGAATAATAACTCAATTCTGTGGTCCCACTTGATGCACCCTCACTGCTTACTATTGGAACCCCAGAAGCCAGCAGCTGGAACTGCCTCGCAATGTCAGAGTCCATGGTTTCCTTCTGTCTATAGGATTCAGATCCCAGTCGATTTTCACTTGTACCTGCCGGTAAGCATTCTTTGAGCTTGGAAACAACATCAGTCATGCTCGGCCTATCAATGGATGCGTTTTGCACGCAGTTCATGGCAAGGTCTATGACACTCTGTAGGGAAGTGGCATCATACTGATGCATCAGCCTACTGTCCACAGCATCATGAATGCTTCCTGTAGCAATCTTTTGGCGCACCCAGTTTGGTAAGTGGACTGGTTGTGGGTCCAGTAACACTGAAGGTTGGCTGGTAATGATCTCTAGGAGAACGATGCCAAAGCTGTAGACATCTGCTTTCATGGTGAGTTGGAAAGTAGCATGGTACCTGAGATTTAAGACAATTGTTAAAGTCAGCTTCTTATTAATCTGCATTACTCAGTTAAGTTGAACCATAAAAATAGGTGTATCAAACTAATGTGTAATTAAGGATAACTCACTCAGGGTCAAGGTAACCAACAGTACCAGCAGCAACAGTTGATATGTGTGTGTGTGCGGGAGTGAAAGATCGTGAAAGACCAAAGTCAGATATCATGGCCACAAGATTCTCATCCAGAAGGATGTTTGCAGTTTTCACATCTCTGTGGACTATTGCCGGGGTGCATGATTCGTGTAGATACTCCAGTCCTGCAGTGCATCAAGGTTTATACATTTGTCAACATCTATGCTGTTTAGTTTCTAAAAGAGGGTGCAAGATTGAAGTGGACCTTGTGCTGCATCAAGTGCAATGTGAAGTCGCTCTTCCCAGCTCAAACTGTAATCTTGCCCTGTTTCAAAGTTCGGGAAATTAACACTCTTGGTAGCATTTTGGTCATTTGGGCATGTAGAATATATGGGTAAATGTATTACCTTTAGAATTTTGATCATTTTTAGTTAACAACATTAAATTCATTGTAATGAATACATACCTCTTAAAACTTCTTGTACGTTTCCTCTAGGCATGAAATCATACACGAGGGCAAGACATTTCTTATTTTGGCAATATCCTACCAAGGTGACAAGATTCTTGTGATGAACTTTTGACAAGGTTTGGACCTGAAACATCAGCAGATATCATATACATGAGCTTTCATTGGAAGCAACAATCAATATAATGTGTGGGGAACTATGACTTGTAGATCTATAGCACTATCAAAGGACAACAGGAGACATATCTTCTTAACCTATTGGTTTACACAAGGGGTTTGGGCTAAACTAAGAAGCTGGATCAATGTTGCTATTCTAGTGCCACGGGATGACGAGGAAGATTTGACAACTTGGTGGAACAGGGCTCGGACGGTTTTTCGGTTCCGCTACAGGGCGGCGTTCGACTCCCTTTGTTTGCTCGTCACCTGGTTAATTTGGAAGGAGCGGAATGCAAGAATGTTCAATCAAGTTGCATCAACAGTGGATAAGCTCTTCAATGACATCCGAACGGAGGTAATGATCTGGAGAGAGGCCGGGATCTTCAGAGAGGGTGAGGGCTAGTTATATCTTGCTCGTTTCTGTGGTTTTACCCGCGGGGCGTGCTTTCTTCGCCTCTGTTTGATCAGAGCGAATGTAACGGCAGCTTCCTGTTGATCGCCAATGTAACTATTTGTACATTCTTTCTCTAATCTTAATTCATCTTGGCTGACTTGTTGGTCGGCCCAACCAAAAAAATGACTTGTAGATATAACTACATCTGGCAGTTTGATTTTTATTCAAGCCTGCATATAACAACACCTTAACACTCTACAAGGGAATGATCGGACTTAAGTATTTCAATCATTCACCTCAGGGAGAAAGTCCTTTGATAGTGCTATAGATGTCCCCAGAAGCACCTTGACTGCCACTTCGTCTCCATTGTCCAATATTCCATGATAAACTGTACCAAATCCTCCTTTTCCTATGATTGACTGGAAGTTGTTTGTTATAATCTTCAATTCTGTATACGTGAATCTTCTTGTGTCAATATGCAGGGGAGCTTCTTCTTCATACATGTCATAATCATCATGGTCTTCTGATTTTCCTGTGAAGTAACAATTGAATTAATATGCTCTCTACTATATGAATAAAAACATCTGGATTTAATCCACTGTTTTGTTTCACCTTTACAGCGAAGCATCCAGAGAATTAACACAATTAAGACAGTTATGATGGGAACTAGCACTGCAGTGAGCAAGGTTGCTGTGTTCTTCTTCTTCATATTTTCAGCTGGTGTTACGCAATACCTTTCACTTACATTTATGCACATAGGATTGCCTTCTAGTCTAATGACAGAAATACATATAACATCAGCCATCGAGTGTAATCTCCAGGTAGTAGTATGATGCTATGTGATAACAGCAACCAAACCTTAGGTCAAGCGAACCAGCTTTATATCTTTGGAAAAGATAGTCAGGAATTGATCCGCTGAGCTGGTTATATGATAGATTTCTACCAAAACAAAACACAAAAATTGAATCTATAGGATATAATTTGCCAATGATTTTTCTGGACTTCTAGTAAGCACATACTTACAGAGATTTCAGTGAGTCCAGTTCGTAGTATGGAATAATGCCTGACAAATTGTTGTGTGATAGATCCCTGTAATTGTATGCGTAGCAATTTCAGCAACTTTCACCAAATTAAGTTCCTTTTCTATTATAAAATGTCAGGTGCACTTACAATATTTCCAGTGATGACATGTCTCTGAATGATAAACTTATATTACCACTTATTCTGCTTGCTGATAGATTCCTGCAAAATCATCTTAGGTCATGTTTATTTTGATAGTAATGGCATAAAGAACATTTATATTTTGAGGACTGTAAATATCACTTTGATTTGAATTGTACATGTAATTGCCTTCTTGAAGAAATTAAAATGGATAAAAGATGATTTGATGCTGTCTTCAGCAATAAGTTATGTAAATCGCTATATATATTGATCGAATTTAATCTCCAAAAGAAAATTCTTTATATGCCATTCAAAGTGGCCATGTTTCCCTATATGCTATTCAATATTTGTTTCCCTTATATGCCATTGGCTTTACATTTTTTTGCCCTTCCATGCCACCCATGTCACTCCACTATTGAACTGCAGAGTGTGCAATACAATCTATCCAAATTCCAATTGTGTTTAACTTCTGTGTTGGAAAAATGAATTTACAAGACTTGCTTACTGGTATTCTTACACTAGGGTGATCCTGGGATTCTTTTTGCCGTCATAGTAGTTGCATCTCACACCTTCCCAGGTATACTCTTTTGGAGAACATGGATCCCCATTCCAGCTTTTTAGTGGCACATTGTATTGCATCTTTACTGATTTCATGGAACTAACTGCAGAATGTAAAACATAGTGGATTGAGAATAGGCACACATCAGTAATCTATAATAAAGATTCTTTTGAGTTTATTTTTCAACCCTGACTCGACTTTATTCATTTCAATCCTTTTTTTTACCTCAGAATCCAGTTCGATACCACGTGTTGTAACATCCTCCACTTCAATAAAGGTACTCTTTTAAGTTTCCTAGTATCATCCTTGTCCTTAAATTAAGATATTCAGTAATAGTTCATTTAACCAAAAGTTGGAGTAAATTCAAACCTAACCAGCAAATCTAAAGTGATTTCTAAAAGTGCAACAAACTTCACAAAAGCATAAATGGGAAATAATTTATTCAAATACTATATTATTTATCAATAAATATATTTTTTCCAGAACTTTAACAACCGGTTTAGACCCCTTAAAAATTCATCCAAGTCGCAGCTAGGGCCTATTTTTGTTGCCACCAAAATACTTGGAGTTCTTGGTTGCAGCTTTGAAAAATGGAAACTAGGTACCTAACTCTACCTCCCTGCAAAATTGCACATTTTTATCACCTTCCTAACACCCACTTCCACATTTACAATGAGAGGGAGAACAAAAATTCTAGAAAATCGATGGATTTTAGTTTTCACTCATTGTTTTAGCCATACCACTCACATACTGACATACACCTAGTTTTCTCCTCCCAAAACCCACCAGTCAACCTCCCCAACTAACCGCTGGCCTGGTCCAGCGGTCCAGCCCCAACCTGAGCTCCAGCTAGCTCAGGGCACCGAACAGAAGTTGGATGATGTCGCTTCTCTGTTCTGCTTGCCCTCCAACTCCTGGGCCAGCGCCGCCTATTGCCACACCCCGACCTAAGACAAGAAACACAGAGAGCAAGCTCTCCATTGCTCTCTTCCTCCTAACCCTTATCATCAGCTGCCAGGAAGAAGGCCGAGTAGCGCTTCGACGTTGTTGCTTTCTCTGTGCACCTTCAACTTTTCTCTATACCCCTCGTTCCAGTCTCTGGCCTTGCCTCCCTTCGTGTAGCCAACCGCTGGGAACGCATGCCGCGTCATCACGCTCTGGAGCACGTTGTGTGCAGTTGCGGCATCGCGATCACGATTTGGCCAACCCGGAGCGTCTTCAGCCAAGACTCCTTCGCCTCTAGCATTGTCTAGCCGCTAGGAGGGAGATGCCCTAAGGAGCAAAACGAAGTGGTGCAATAAAGTGGAAAAAGCGATTGTCGTCCTCCTTGGGGCTTCAATGTATCGCCGTCCGAGCTTCCTCAGTGTGGTTGGCTTCTAGAATCAGCTCATGGAGAGCAACCCATCGCAACAGCAAGGGAAGCGTCTATACATATTGCACCTTTTTTTCTACTGAATTGGTATATACGATTGTGTTGGTTTATTTAAAATAGGAAAACAGGTAGAGTCCATTCTAACCATCTTGTATGCATTTTCCTCCTTGAGATATAGTGATGCCATGTTTATACCTTGTCACCCCAAGTTAAGGACTTTGGAATACTTTTATTTTATCGCATGCTTAGTCAAGCTTAGTTCTAAACTTAGAAAAACCTAATAGATGGAGCTAACGGTTGAAAACTAGTTAAATATGACATGCTGGGTTGAAGTCTGAAAAGAACTTATAATTAATAATTGAGAATATGGTCGACTTGGACGAATGATAGGGCGATGATAGGATGGTGTTTCCCTAATGCACCTAGCTCTCTCTAGGTTGTTAAGGACCAAATATGTTGATGTCTATTCAAGCACCCTACATACTTCCACACACTAGAATGAGACGGTTTAACTTGTTTGATAGATATTTAGGCCTTTTGGTTTCTCTTTGTTTTTTTGGCTTCCCTCTGCCTTTTCGTCTTCCCTTGTACTTATATATTTGGGCTTTTGCCCTATGATGAATATAAGTGCTATTCATAACATAACTTAGTAGCATGGGAGGCTGTAGCCATCTATGCCTATCGTCAATCATGAAGATAGCCTTTTCTTTGGAGGATCACGTGCATGACTGGTTTTGACTACGACGAGCCCATCTTAGTCACATGTGCACGTGGCTAAGTTGTCGAGGGTCAAGACGTGGTTTAGGTGGTTGGGGCTAAGCATGGGAAAGGTTATGTTGTGACCCATAATCCGTACTCAATGTGTAGAGTATGGGTATCGATGGGTAGATGTCAAAATAGAGTGTAGTTGTTTGGTTTCAATCACATCGTGTGGGTAAAGATGTACACCTCTAATCAGAGTAAGAACTATTAAAATAGCTAGTGTTCATGGTTACATGATTATTTTCAACCATTAATTAACCAATCAAGTATTTCTCTCTCCTTTTCTTTTGGAGATTGTGTAGAGGCTACCCCTTGCATGATAGATGTCTCATTTTCTTTATCCTTTGTTCTCTCCTCACCTCACCATTTATTCTTATAGGGCATCGTGGGGGTTATGTTAAAATGCTTATAGTACTTGCTCTAATAGCCTAAGTAGCAACATGTCGGGTGATGGATATTTTAGGACCCAACCGATAAGATGTTGATGTGGCAGCGTTTAGTTGATAGATTGAACACTCGACTGTTGAAGGCTTGGATCAGTTGTAAGTTCGATACAAATAGACTCGAATAGTTAAATAAACAATGAATCATTTGCTACAATTGGCTCAAAACAATTTGCATATAATCCTTATAAGCCAATGCAACACTTAAATAACTCATCTGCTGAAACGCCGATGAAACAATGATTGATGCCTACTAACTTGATTAAAGCCGATTGGTGTAAAAGTATTGCAATAAGGCAATTGGCTATTAGTTGACAACTATCGCTAGATGATAGCAAACATAGGTTTACCAACACGATCTATCTAATCTAGCTTATTAAGGATAACCTTGATAGGTTGGACCGAACCGATGTAATATCAGATCACGCTCAATAAGAAATTGATTGACCAATTAGCAAAACTAAGCAGCCTATCTATCTGATGAGCCAATGATTGATGACTTATCGACTGAAACTCCAATAAAGCAACGAGCAAGATAAATCAACTTGATATAAACTATTTGATAAATACAATCTAATAGACCGGATCTAACCGAGAAGGTATTAAACAACAAATATCAAGTCAACGTGAATCACTCAAAGTAATCGACCGGATCAATTCAAGATACAAGTGTAACTTAGGGCCAAACCGATATAATCACTAGCACACAATGCATGTTTTGATCGAAATATTGGACCTAACCAAGAAAGTCTTGATCTAACTGGTATGATTACTAAATAATAAACCAGAACGATCAAAGGTGCAAAAGTACCTTAAACTGAAACTGATACGATAACTAATAGTAGTACAACCAGATCAAAATATTGAACCGAACCAAGGAAGTCCTGATCTAGCCGATACGATTGT
Organism: Oryza brachyantha; assembly: GCF_000231095.2. Lineage (NCBI taxonomy): Eukaryota > Viridiplantae > Streptophyta > Magnoliopsida > Poales > Poaceae > Oryza > Oryza brachyantha. The sequence continues at coordinate 26,247,492 of NC_023163.2, forward strand.
CGGGGCTGCCGAAACTTAGCACTTACCCCTTCACCGGAGATCGAAGCGATGCATCCCCGCGTCAGGTGCGAAGTTCCACCGGTGATAAAAACCTTGGAAAGGAGGGTGGCGATGCGCCGAGAATAGTTATTGATTTGTGTGATAGTTTACAAGGATCCCGGGTGTATATATTTATACCCATGACTAGTCCATATCGGACAAGACACATGTTTTCTAAAGACAAAAGGAAACATACAAGACCTAATCGGATAATAGACTTAGTCCATATTGGACATGACACATGTTTTCTAAAGACGAGGAAACCTAGTACTAATCGGTCACTAGACTTAGTCCTAATAGAACAGACACACGTTTCCTAAATACAAAAGAAATATAGTCCTAATCGGACATGAGATAAAACTTTCTAAAGATAAAAGAAAATTACTAAATCCTGTCTAATTAATAAATAGAATTAAACTACCATGCCATGGTCTTCGTGATTCCTTCTTGAACTAAAGTTTATACACAAGTATATCATCATTCATGGCTTCACTAAATAACATTTATCTCAAATTCTTCTCATATAAACTCATCCATGCATGACTATCCAAAATCATGATATAACCACATAATTCCATAACGATACAGTCCAAGTTGGATGCTAACATAAACTAACACATCAAGCAGTTATTGCATAAGGTAGTGTGTTGTATGTGTCAACTCTTAATTAATAAGTTATTTATATGGACAAAATTAGAGGTGACATCCATCTCTATTATAAAACTTGCTCTTAGCTATCATTGGGCTGTCCATGCTTGGCACATTTTAGGTGTTGGTGAGCATGTTGAAAGAAGTGTGAGATAAAGGCTAACAGTTGTCTGGTGGGCCATAATCCCTTGGTATTGTGAGCTTTTGTTGAAAAATGCTTACTACCGGGTGTCCAATCGAGATCAAAATATCATACACCCAACCATTAGATATGCACATTTATGTTCTGTTGTGTTCTATCTTTTACCAAAGGATTCATCTGCATGTATGAGATGTTGTGTAGTACAAGCATACTACATAAACCATAAACCAGATCAGCATTATTACATGATCTTAGTGACCTCTAAAACTAAATTTCTTTTAAAATATGTATCCAATTTATAATCCATGTGTACCATTGTATTAATTGCAATTAAGTCTTTATAATAATATCTTACATGATAATATTATAATAAAAACATATATATTTGAACTGTTTAAAAACTATGTTCTATATCAGAAGTAAATATTTTAACTATAGTGCGACCATGTTGTATATTTTAAGCTTTTGTGTTGCAATAAATATTTTTCAAATGTTGCATATGTTGTTGTTTGGATGTTTCAATAATGTTTTTTATGTTTCACTAGTTTATTTTGGAAACTCTTTTTGTGATTTTTTCGATGCATCATTCAATATTTTTTAACGTTTCAGTCAATAATTTTTTAAATGTTACTTTGTGTAAAATAAAAATGTTGCATTTGCTTTTTGGTGATGTGTATTTTTTCTTTTTATGAACAAAACATGTTATTGCAGTATATGAAAACTCAATGTTTTATAATGTACAACGAAAAGTATTTCAAAGTTTGTTTCAATTATGTTTCACCATTTTAATAGCCGAAACATTTTTCCGTGAACAATGGAACATTTATTCTATATGTGATGAAACATCGTCCGATTTGTATGTGGTTCCACTTTTGTTGATAGCTTGGACACCAAATCGGATCGGATGGTTTTATTGATTATATCGTGTGTTCCAGACAGTTTTATAGTTCAGTGTTGGAAAGTTTGAATCCTTTGATGTACATGAACCCCTTTCTGAACAAAAAAAAAACGAATTATGACTATGGATTATGGGCCATTTGTAATGATATAATGAGCAGACAAAACCAATTGACTACTGATGGAATACAAATACTGAGTACTTCCTCCCTTTGCAAATATACACATTTTTAGATTTCTTTAGCAAAGTTAAGGTCAGGAGAAAAGATTCCCTTTCAGCCATCTTAGTAGTTAAAATTTGAATGGTTTGGATTCCTTTTCTAAACAACTGATTGACAAAAAAAAAAGGCTTAGATTCCTGTGCATTGGAACCATTGTCTTACAAGTGTTTATATAAGAAAATTGAATCCTAGAGATGCTTATATTTGCGAATGAAGGCAGTTTTAGTTTTAGTGCTGAGCAATAACTGAAAGCTCATGATGTCATGCAGGTTTACCTTCGCTGGAGTTGGTGGTAAGATTGTCCATCCGAACAAGCACATATGCTTCAAACGCGTTGATGAACGGTGGGAGCTTTGAGTTGTTCGTCTTGCGCATACTGAGAATTGTGCGTGACTTAAGCAGGTACTGGTCCCTCCTGTAGATGCTGATCATCTGCAAGTAGGACGGTGAGAAGGCGGGGATAAGCTGGTCATCGTCACTGTAGATATCGAATGTCCGGTTTGTGCTGCTGTTTTCTATCTCGGCGAAGTGGAAGATTGGAAGAAGCTCCAGGCTATCGACTTTCAGGTTGTTACTGACCCTCACAGATATGTTGAGCCATGAGAAGTTGCTGTTTATGGTGGTGGCCTTCTGGAGGATGACCATTGGCACCTGGAAATTGTCATTTCCTGGGACACTGCTCAATGCTTGGTTGGTGCTCAGGTTGAGCCAAGGGTAAGAATAGAGTTGGGCTGACTCCCAGAAACGATCATAGCTATCGATTGGATATCTGGTTCATCACAGCAATGTAAATGGATAAAACAGTTGGCACCATGAGTGCAGCAGCTATGGTTATATAATAATATATTGGGGTGATTGTTTGGCTTTTTCCTGGAAAATGTTAAAAACCATATTTGCAAATAAAAAATAATTTGTAAATAAATCTTCTATATACATATTCTTGGCAATCTAAAAGTCAAAGCTAGAAAATAAACTTGATAAAGAAAACTCCAAATCAATTCTAAATTTAAGGTTGAAAATTCAAATTTAGTCTTATAAACATAAGTAGAGTGAAAAGATAAGGATGATTAACAAAATGAAAAAATTTTCCTCACCTTGTGATAAGATCATCAACTTCCCCAAATCTTTTTCGAGTGAAGTAGCTGGCTGACACGGAAGAGCTCAGAAATGGGTACATGGCAACATCCAACGGCCTCATCTCCAATGTAGATATGAAGGGGGTTCCAGACCCGAGGTTTATCAGGCAAACGGATATGAACTTGTCTGGAGCAACCGTGAGCACCTCTTTCCACATCGTGTCTGACGGACCCCAGTTTGTTAAGTTCACCGTCGTCCAGACATTGACGCCGATATGCAGTCCAAACTGAAACAATGATCCATTCTCTGACGAGTTGAGCCCATCGTAGTTTCCGTAAGTGAAGGTGGCTCTGATGAGATACTTCTTGCCACTGGTGGATGGCAACGTATAGCAGTTTCGCTGGCCATCAGGGAAACTCCTGAGCGTCTTCTCTTGCTCGCCCATCGACGTATTCATTAGCTTTGGTACAACTCCTTGGTGTATGCCGCCCACATCGGAATCATAATCACGTACGTACGTTAAATTTGTGATGCTGTCCGTCAGACTGTCGCCGTCTACGAGGCCGCAGTCAATGTTTATGAACCCTGCATATACATACACAAACGTTTTAGAGAAAATGTCTTTTATGCCCCTGAAAATTTAGCCAATCCCTTATATTCCCTGAGTTTTGGTCACTCCCCTGTCTACCCCTAAATATTTGGTTTGATCCCTTTTGTACCCCTCCCGTTAGGTAACCGTGAGTTGACCGTTAAATAAGTGTAAAAATGTCTATTTTATCCCTATGAGGAAATAAAGTATTTACACATTAAAAATATAATACTTTGTTATATGACAATAAGTTTGATGTATGACAAAGTAATATGGGCAGCATAATAGATTTTAAATGGTAACCATAATAAATTTAAGTTTTACACATTAAAATTTTAAATATATATTAAAAAACATGTGTAACATTTTTAAATTATGGGTAACATTTTTTAAAGTTATACGACATGTAGCAAATCTATTATACTACTATCACAAAAATGCATTACATATATTTTTAATAAAATGATATATTTATTATTATTATTATTATTATTATTAATTTTTCACCCGCAACAAATTTATAGCTTTTTAATACTATATTTCACATATTTCTATTATTTTTCTTTCTAGGCATAAGGGCAAAATTGATATTTTTGTAAAAATTAAACGGTCAACTAACGGTCAATTGACCAAAAGGGCATGAAAGGGATCAAAATCAAAATTCAAGAGTATGCAGAGGAGTTAACAAAATTCAGGGACACATAGGGGATAGGCTAATATTTGAAGGGCATGCAAGGAATTTTCCCAAGGTTTTATGGTGTATGCCAGTGGGAGACCAATTCATCCATCTTAAGGTTAGCCCCAATGAAAAAAACTATACGGTTACTTGAGTATAATAAATCATCTATAAAAACTATTGTCCACAAGTGTCTTCGAATAATAAATGTTTTCTCCTTTTCTCTCCTAACTTTATATTCTTGCACCAATGATGAGCATGACACATGCCCACTAGAAACTAGTGTTTCTACTCAATGGCAAATTCATGTTTTCTTGGTATATTGGGTGGAGAGAAGACTTGGTTTCTTCATGAGAAAATCATTTATAAGGTTTTTCCCTCTATTTCTTCATTAATTATGTTGTCATGTCATCATTTTATTTATGGTATATTAATGGTGGTTTCTATCCTCATTAAATAGCTTGACATATAAGCAAAATGATAATATAACAACATAATTAATGAAGAAAGAGGGAGAAAAACTTAAAAATGATTTCTTCATAAAGAAACCAAATCTTCTAATTACCCAACACCAAGAAACCATGAATTCACCATTAAAAAGAAACTACTAGTTTCTATGGAGTATGTATCATGCTTACCATTAGTGGAATAATGTAGAGTTAGTAGACAGTGAAAGAAAATAATTATTACTCGAATACACATCCATTGTGGAAATAGTTTTTATAGATGATTTCTTATACTATGACAACCGTGACAGTTTCTTCCATTAGGACTGTCTTAAGGGCCTATTTGGTTTGGATTCATAAGTATTAATTACAATGAAAGTCATTTGGTTTACATGTATGAAGTATAAGAAACAAAAGTAATTTTTTATTTCCTATAAGCTACAAACAAACAAATCTATTCAAACTTTTTGGAAAAAATTCATATAAATTAATATATACATAGAATTCTATTAGTTTACTTCTCCTACTCCTATGGATTAAAATTTGCCAAACCAAACAAGCCCTAAAGATATCGACAAGATCAACAGCTTTAGTTATGGGTAAGGTGGCAACTTATGTACTTAAACCATGAGTTGAACACCAAATTTCCTACTTTCCGTGCAATTGCATGGAACTAGATTAAATCCTAGTGCTTGGAAGTAGTTGTATTTGATCAGCTCTTTTTTCTCGTCGGGCCTTTGATTTCCAAACCTTACTTCTAATAGAGTTGTTTGTTGGGAAGAAACAGTTCACCAATCCACTAGAAAATGATCTTACCATGAAGAACGAATCTAACGGAATTAGAAGAAACAAAGGGTGCGGTGAAGAAAAAAACCTAAATATTAGGAAAGAATTTAATATCAATTAGATAGATAAAAATGAGACTTCGAATCTAGTCCGACTAGCCCACAAGAAAAACCCCTTGACGTTTCTCGGGCGTGGTGAAGAAGAAAGTGCGGAAACAGCTAGGCGAGCTTACCCGAGGGCACCGAGGCATGGACGTGAATCATCGAGGCAGACAAAATTAGTTGGAAGGCCAAGAGCCATCGCGCATCTGTACTCGTCAAACAACCGTAGACGACAGCCATGATCTTACTTTTGCAAGACAACCGGCAGAAGTAGCATGCTAGCATTGATTCTTTTTACAAATAGACCATTTTGAAAAACTTATTTAAAAAATAAACCTCTACCAACAATTACTCCCTCCGTCTTCATTTACTTGTCACTGTTGACTATTACTGTTTCAACTTTGATCATTAATAACAATTAAACGATCAATTGATGATTAGTGAAAATTATACTGCCGTATATTTATACGTCATACATCATAAATATAACATATTTTTCTATATACATAATATTTTTTCAAAAAAGACGAATGGTCAAAGTTCTAAAATAAATAGTAATTGATGTCAATTATTTGAGACCGGAGGGAGTATTTCAAAAACGGATCAGAAGCTCAGTGTCAACGCCGATGGGCCAATGCGCTGAGGGTCTCCACCTCTGCGCCTACTGACTTAGTTAGTGTTGGCCTTGGTGCCTTAGAGCAAGTTGAATAGCATAGTTAACTATTAACTCTAATTTATCTATAGTCAATTTAATAGTCAATTTATACAATAATTACCTATAAAATATATACTATCATGCCTCACCTGTTATAGACACATTGTGTCTTGAAGCCCATGCTGCAAAGTAGCTCACGTCTCTTCTCCCTCCCATCTTATCTTTTTAAAATATACTTATAGCTGGCTTATAACCTGCTATTGTACCTGCTCTTAGACAAGTGGCTGACATAGGCCTTGTTCGTACGTATAGATTTTTCATAGACTATTTCTCATTTTTTTGCACGCTTTTCGAATAGCTAATGGTGTGTGTTTTAAAAAAGAAAATCTATACATAGGTTCATCTTTTCACTTTTTTAAAGTTTGTTTTAAACTTTATATTAGTTAATTTAACTATAAATAGACAATCTTCCATCGACCATCCTTCTTCAGATAAAAGGACGGAACCATGCTGTGGGATCTCTTGGTACTGACCTGTTACGGCTCAGCGGCGCTCTATGGGCCTAGACAACGATTTTTTTAGCTGCCGCCCATGGACTCCTAGGTCAGCGCCAGGCCATACTTCAACTCAACGACGCCAGCCTCCTTGGTGCTGGCAAGTTGCAGCTCAGCGCCGGCCTGGAGGCCTGGATAGGGACTTTGTTTTGTTCTTGGGTCCCAGTTCAGCGCCAATCGGCTTGGCACTGACCTTATGCTGCTCGTTTGCTCTGACCTAGGAGCCCATTGCAAAAAGAGAGATAACTACAATATTCTTGATCTGGATTAAGACAAAAAGAAGCAGCCCACCTAATTGAACCCGTTGCCGTCTAACAAATAACACAAATAAAGGTGTGTTCAAGGTAGAGCCTAGAGCATTGCAACTCATCTTCCATCAACTTAGTGAGTAGTACGTGTAATTTACATGTCCAAATTAAACTGGCTTTCCCTCAAGAGAAACAAAAGGGAAAGGGAAAGGTATTTAAAAAACTAGCGTTAGTTTCTCCTGAAATAGAAAAACTGATCAGATCTTGCTTAATCCCTCAACTTGAATTTGATTGTTCTATTTAGAGTGAGTGCACCAACGGTCCCTAAACTTGTATGCATGTGTTGTCTAGGCCACTGAACTCTCAAAATACATTTTTGGTCCTCGAATTTGTCCGGGAGTGTCATATAGGTCCAAACGGGCTCCGACCCACTCCATCCGCTGACGTGTCATGCCACGGAGGCGCCTACGTGTTGGTGTGCCATGTGGGTCCCACATGTCAGTATCTCTCTCCTCCTTATTCTTTTCTCTCCCTTCTCGTAGGCGTCACCGTGGCATGCCACGTCAGGGGATGGAGTGGGTCAGAGCCCGTTTGGACTTATATGACACCCCTGGACAAGTTCGGGGACCAAAAATGCATTTTGAGAGTTCAGAGACCTAGATAACACATGCACATAAGTTTAGAGACCGCTGGTGCACTTCACTCTTATATTTAAACAAGCAAAAAATGGATATCGTAAATTAAAAGTGTAAATCTTGTGTGCGAAGATTGTGATGCGATCATCTTATGTCAAAATCCATCATCTCCAAACTTTTGACTTCCAAGCAATTTGTTTAATTAAATAAAACAGGATGAACTGCAGTTGGTTAGTTATAAGTCAATTAATTCATCGCATTATATTACCTATCATAATGTAATTCTGGAATCTTATAAATCATAATGACTATTTCTTCAGACATTATAAAATTTATATCGGCTCTGACTTGGTTCTTACAACAACAGTGTCCTGCCATAGCGGAAACCGTTTTTAGCACACGGGTGTAGGTACACCGTGTGCTTGCATGTCATCTAAATAGTCATAAAAATATAAAAAAATTTGATAAGATAGATAAATATGAGTTATATCACTCCACAAACATGCAAGTTTAAATTCAACTTCTACAAGTTGTAGAAAAAAAAACAAACAAAACTGAAACTAACTATATGCATATTCATAATTGTTTTTGTTATTTTTGCTACAACTTGTAGAAGTTGAATTTAAACTTGCATGTTGGTGGAGTGATATAACTCATATTAAACTATCTTGTTAAATTTTTTTATGACTATTTAGATGACATGCAAGTAACAGGTGTACCTACACCCGTATGCTAAAAAAAACTATTTCCCCTGGGCCAACTGATAAACCTAAAGATGACTTTTCACATGATAAATGGTCAAATATCCCATTGCAGCCCAAAATGTCAATATAGCAGAAATCCCCAATGACGACCCCATGCAACACAAAAAAAACATATTTTGCCGCGATGGCCGAAGGCCGGTCACCCAAGTTTCATTAAGAGCAAAATAGAAGAGTATACAAATCCCGGGAAACCTAGTTACAAAGAGGAACTGGGAGAAGAAGCAGCTGTTAAAACACAGCTGACAGAAGAAAAAAAAGAAACAAAACACAGTGCCGCCCTCTAGCCGATCCCTTCCGGCACTCAGAAGAAAACCGCCGCCACCCAGATTGCATCTAGGAGATTTGTCCGACTGGTTTGATTGGAAATCCTAACATCACCGAGGTGTCGAAATTGGCCCTGTAGCATTTCCAAAAAGGCTTCCTGTCCATCCTTTGACCATCCTCAAGATTCGCCTACTGTATGGATACGGCAGTCTTTCATCATGCTGTTTACATAGTGACAAGTGATTTGAAGGTCCCTAGTAACATTCGTCGGTACCAACAAGAAGTTTCAACATGAAAATGGCAAGGACATAGGCCCGTTGGCACTGAGATAGGAGGGTCAGCGTCAACCGGCTTAAGCGCTGGCACAATGCCACGTCAACGGGCCAGGGGCTACGGTTCCATGCTGGCACCAAGGTCAGCGGCAAGTCGGTGGCGTTGAAGATCCAAAACTTACGCTCACTCCAAAACTTAAATCATAGGTTTCTTCTTGAAGTTTTGACGCCGTTACCTAGCTAGAAAAGAGGCCCCCCCCGTCACTGCTATAGCCATCATTGGGGAGTCGACGTGACCGTCACTAATCACTTGGATGACTCTCTGCAATGTAGCAAGTAGCAACTCCCATCCAACAATTGTGCGTATAAAATGTCTTGCAGGAGAAAAGTTGAACTTAATAAGAAAATTTAAGTTTCTTGAAGACAACTTAGTTAGAAAAGTCAGCTTAATAAGCAAATACAATATTTGGTGGCAAAGATTAAAGACGAAATTAAATTGTGAAACTTATGTGGAATGAAAGACGTCGTGAGAAACTGAGAATCATACCCTAGAGTTTACGAAAGGGTTGACCCTCCATGAAAGCGGATAGTTTTTCATCTGCTCCAACCAAAAACGAATATGGGTATATTGTTCGGATAGTTCTGAATACCGATATGGATATTGATAATTTTCTCTGTATATGGATAAAATTATGGTATAGCAGGAAAAATTACACAATTCCTTACATATATTCAGATGAAAGGCTGGACGAAGGAAGACAGAGGAGGTGGTGAACAAGCACCAAACAAGGAAGTTGGGCCGGCAGCCATATCTTCCCTTCAATTTCAATATTGGGCGGGATGACCGACTAGCCTGACTAGTCTCGGCCTGCGGAGTCACTCCTGGGCTCTTCGCATCGTCCCTCCCGGGGGGTGGGTGCGGCACATTGATAGCTTAGCTGCGCCGCCGAGGCGGGGGACGAGGAGTCGGCGGCGGGCTTGGTGCGTGTCCGGCAACCAGGTCGCCTTTCCCCGTTATTAAGCTAGTGGTGTCTGTTGTGCTAGACTGCTAGTCGATCGGAAAGGGAAGCCGCTTCACCGGCTGGCTGCTACGGCAATACGGCACAGCATCCGAATCGGCGGTCCGTTTGCTCCGCACTCCCAGCTCCCCGAGTCTCCTACAAGGGTACAACAGAGTCCGGAGTGGGGCTTCCAGGCTGGGGCGGAGGAATCGCCGCAGCTGGTGGTGGGGACGACGGGCGTGGAGCGATGGTCGGCGGGCAGGGGCAGGGGCAGGCACCAGCCTTCCTGGCGTGGCAACCACCGGAGCTGTAGGTTAGGTATGACTCTACCGTCTTTCCGTTCACCGGTTACTCATCTCATCTTTATGTGTTTGTGTAGCGTAGCCATCTTAATCCTGTTTTTTTTTCCCTCCTTGGTTACTGCCGCATGGTGACCCAATTCACTGTAGTAGCACATTGTTTTATTTCGTGATAGAATGGAAATCGCATGACAGAAGGACAAATATTTAATTCCACAAAATTTGCAGAAAAATTAGAGAACCGAAAGACACAATATCGTTTTAGGATGGTTTGGAACTTATTACAACTAGGAGTAGGGTGCCGATTATGGACACCAACTTATTCGACAAGACGACAACAAGAAAGGAAGTGGCAAAGGAAGTCAACATATGCATGCCAACTGCCTAAAAGCGATGTCATTGTTATGCAAACTACCAAACCTCTCCAATCTCCAAGCATATGCAACAATAACTTATTAAGCATTTCCTCTCACCTTCCGGAAGGGGAGCTTAATTCTGTGACCCCACTTGAGGTACCCTCATTGCTTTCTGTTGAAACTCCGGAAATCAGCAGCTGAAACTGCCTTGCTATGTCAGCGTCCATGGCGTCCTTCTGTTTGTAGGATCCGGACTTCAGTTGCTTTTCACCTGTACCTGCCGGTAGGCACTCTTTGAGCTTGATAACAACGTCGGTCATGCTCGGCCTATCAATGGATGCACTTTCCACACAGTTCATGGCAAGGTCTATGACATTCTGTAGGGAAGTGGCATCATATTGATGCATCAGTCTACTGTCCACAGCATCATGAATGCTTCCTTTAGCAATCTTTTGGCGCACCCAGTTTGGTAGGTGCATAGGTTCTGGATCCACTAACACTGAAGGTTGGCCGGTAATGATCTCCAAGAGGACAATGCCGAAGCTGTAGACATCTGCTTTCACAGTAAGTTGGAAAGTAGCATTGTACCTGAGATGTAAGAACAGTATTAAAGTCAACTTCTTTTTAACATGCATTACTCACTTGACTCGAACCAGAGAAGTGCATTAAACTAATATCAGTCAGTTAAGGATAACTCACTCAGGGTCAAGGTAGCCAACAGTACCAGCAGCAACAGTTGATATGTGTGTGTGAGTGGGACTGTAAGATCGTGAAAGACCAAAGTCAGCTATCATGGCCACAAGATTCTCATCCAGTAGGATGTTTGCAGTTTTTACATCTCTGTGGACTATTGCCGGGGTGCATGATTCATGTAGATACTCCAGTCCTGCAGCGCATCAAGGTTTATATGTTTGTCAACATCTATGCTATTTAGTAGTTTCTAAAGGAGGTACAAAATAAAAGTGGACCTTGTGCTGCATCAAGTGCAATGTGAAGTCGCTCTTCCCAGCTCAAACTACAGTCTTGTCCTGTTTCAGTGTGCAGCAAATTGACGCTCACAAGTATTATTTGGTCATGCAACATGTATAGTAATATAGATTACTATCTCCATTCTACAATATAAGACTTCTAGCGTTGCCTAAATTTATATAAGTGCTAATGAATTTAAACATATACATATATATAATATACATTAATATATAGATAAATCCAGATATAGCCAAAACGTCTTACATAATGGAACGAAGGTAATAGGTATAGGTATTATCTCTAGAATTTTGTCACTTTTATGAACAATATTAAATTTACTGTATTGAATACAAACCTCCTCTTAGAACTTCGTATAGGTTCCCTCTAGGCATGAAATAATATACAAGGGCAAGGCATTTCTTGTTTTGGCAATATCCCAATAAGGTGACAAGATTCTTGTGATGAACTTTTGACAAGGTTTGCACCTGAAACATCAGCAGATATCATAGTAACAAGGCTTTCGTGGAAGCAGTAAAAATAATATTCATCAAAATAATGTATGGAGCTATGACTTCTAGATATCACTAGCATCTAGCAAATTGATTTTAAATGAAGACCGCAGATAACTTTACACTCTAGAGGGGAATGATCTGAATCTGATTTAAGTAGTGTCATAGTTCACCTCAGGGAGAAAGTCCTTTGATAGTGCTATAGATGTGTCCCTAAGCACCTTAACTGCCACTTCCTCTCCGTTCTCTAATATACCATGATAAACCATACCAAATCCTCCTTTTCCAATGATCGACTGGAAGTTATTAGTTATAGTCTTCAACTCTGTATATTTGAATCTTCTGATGTCAATATGCAGGGGAATTTCCTCTTCATTCATATTGTCATCGTTATCTTCTTTTGATTTCCCTGCAAAATCCCAACTCATTTACACCAAATAGGTGACCACATTTTGCAATCTATACTCCTTTAGAAGATCTTTTGCAATTTATATACTCCTTTAAAAGAAGGTAATGGTGGTGGTAGTGAATCTGATATCCCCACCTACTCCTATCGTTAATTTTGTAAATTTTCCCCTTAAGCTTTTTAACATGAGGAAGCAATCAACACTAAATGGATAGTCACATATAAAATTAAATTAAGGTGAATATTCTTTATAGCAAAAAATGGGTAATACATTTCGGGCAAAATATACTTTTATTCATTTTAGGAAATATTATAATATATATATTTTTTATCCATAGCAAAGCACGAACATTCAACTAGTGATTAAAAATGACTTCAGAGATTAGTGTTCTGTTTTACCTTTCCAACATAACTTCCAGAGGATGCACAGCACTACTAGGATGGATACCACAAGAACTATCACACTGATGAGCAAAATATGTGTCTTCTTGTTTCCACAGTAGCTACCTCTGACTTGGGAGCAAATGGGATTGCCTTCTAGTCTAGTGACCCATTTTTACAGCCGAATAGAAATGAACAAAATCAGCTAAAAAAGCAGAACAGTAAAACGCATGAAGGGTAGCTTAGAAATATCTGTCTATTATTATGGTCTGTACCTGTTGCTTCTAAAATGAACAGCCTTCTTATAGTATTGAGTGTCATTTCTAGAAAAAACTAAATGGTTTGTAAATCGTACTCCCTCTGTTTTATAATGTAAGATGCTTGAATTTTTTGGTTGCAATGTTTGACCTTTTGTCTTATTCAAAAAATTATGAAAATATCATTTATTTTGCTTGTGACTTACTTTATTATCAAAAGAACTTTAAGCATGACTTGTCATTTTTTATATTTGTACTAAATTTTTGAATAAGACGAATGGTCAAACGTTATAACTAAAAAAGTCAAACATCTTACATTATGAAACGCAGGTAGTATATAGTTACTATAGGTTCACTATGTCTCTCAAGTAGAAAAATTATGTAGTTCAGAAATCATATGTTTTGCTTTATATGTTAAACTTTAAGGTGTTGTATCCCCAATCTGTGACGGTCAACCTTCTGTTGAGCTTTTGCCTTTTCAACAGTTATTTTTATCTTGTCTTTTCTTCAATTTGATATGAACCATGTAAGAGAAAATGTCAAACCTTAACTCCAGTAAACCAGCTTTAAATCTTCCAAGAATAGAGTAAGGGATTGGTCCATGGAGCTTGTTATTCGACAAGTCACTGAAAAAAGACACTTCAAATCACTCGTTTGAATTAAATACCATCCACTAAAGACCTGACCCATTGGCGTAGACTTACAGAACTTTGAGGGAATTTACTCGATAGTCTGGAATGGTGCCCGTTAGGTTGTTGTGCGATAAATCCCTAAATATCTTGAGATGCTTAGGACCACATTGATGTCCACTTAATTTCATTTAATTCGTGTATGGTAGACAGCACTTACAAAATCTCCAGTGATGACATGTTCATGAATGATATTGCTAACTCTCCTTGCAGCCCGCTGTTAGATAGATATCTGCGTAACAATTCGATTTAACATAGTAGCAGTTTTCATCAGAAAATTATTTTGAAGACCATAACATTAGAAGTAAATGAAATATCATGTTACTACATTTTAACAATCCTTGGGTTCTGGTCACCGTTAGGGTAGGTGCAATTCAGACCTTCCCAGATGTACTCTCTTGGTGAACATGGATCCCCGTTCCAGTTTCGTGTTACCTTGTACTTCTCTTTGACCAATTTCATGGATTCAACTAAGCAAATGTTACAAACAACACAGAATAGGTGTCAATATATGCTTCAGTTGACTTGGTCTCAGGAGGATGATATATATTAATTAATAGTGGTGAGTTTACTGTATGTCATGCAACAAGTTCCTTACAAATTCATAGTAACCGTAAAGCCAGTTTTTGCGTACCATCGCTGGAAGCAGTGGTTACGTTCATCTGGACACGGGAATACACCTCATAGGCGTTAATAAGAGGCGGCAGCTGTGAGTTTGGGGTACTACGAAGCTGAAAATATGCCCTTCTGCCTTTGTGCAAGAACCAGTTACGGAACATGGAGCTTAGGAATGCCGGTGGGGTGAAGTTGGAGAACAGCGGTTGCTGTTCATCAACATTGTATATGTCAAAAGTTCTCCTTGAACCATTATTCCCGAGTTCAAGAAAGTGAAAGACTGGAAGAAGCTCTAGTTCTGTCGTGAGATAGTGACTGGAGCGAACGGTGATGTTGAGCCAAGAGTATCTGTCTATTATGGTTGAAGCATTTCCCAGGATGGCTGGAGGAAGCCCGAAGATGTCAATGTTGGGAAGTGCGGTCACATTGATAATGTTACTCATATTAGACCATGGATAGGAGTAGTTGGCCCAGCTCTGCCAGAATCGGTCATAAGGATCTGTTGGAAATCTGACCATGACAATGAAGATTAGGACAAAAGGAAGAAAATAATGCACATGTAAATATCATGCTTTCAACATTGTCACCGCTGTCGTTTCTGGCTTATGATTGTATCGATGGATTCAGCTATAACAGGATGCCCGGACAATTCAAGGTTTGTAGGTCAAAGTATGTGCCACTTCTGTTCTTTTACTTGATGTCTTGCAAATTTGCACCGTCAATATTTCTAATATTTGATTGCAACTATGTTTATGTAGATATATTATATAAAAATCATGTCAAAAAAATTTATTATTGGAAATCTTTTCATGGCACTGTATTTTATTAGTACTTTTATATTTGAATGGCCAATTGCATATCTAATACTCTAAAGAAAGTAAAACAGAGGCAAAGGTAGCAATTTGTAAATGTGATATCCTACGACAGACTTTGCATGATTTGCATTATTTGTTTATTTTGATATCTGACAGTAATCTACCACGATGCCTGTTCGACTGTTCAAAACTGCAGTTTTCGATCTCACCTTGTGATCAGTTCATCCACCGATCCAAATCTTAACCGAGAAAAAGAACTGACGGACGTGGAAACGTTCACAAAGGGATACATTGTGTCTTGCAAGGGCCTCAAGTCCAGCGTCGACATGAATGGTATGCCGGACTCCAGGTTTATGAGACAGACATGTATGCTGGTGTCCGGAGCGACCGTGATCGCCTCTTTCCAGACCGTGTTTGATGGGTTCCAGTTCGTCAAGTTCACTTCCGTCCAGAAGTTGACGCCGATGTGGAGTCCAAACAGAAACGGCGAACCATTCTTCGACGAGTTGAGCTCGTCGTAATTTCCGTAAGTGAAGGTGGCTCTGATGAGATACTTCTTGCCACTGTCGGTTGGTAATGTATAACAGTTCCGTTGGCCATCAGGGAAGCTTCTCAGGGTTTGTTCTTGCTTGTTTGCAGCATCTTTCATGTGCTCTGCCCGAATACTGAAGTTCTTGCCGCCCTCGACGTATCTTTCGTCAGAATCATATGTCAGATTCGTTTTCTCGTCGACATAGTCACTGCTGTTTGTATATCCGCAGTCGATGCTTACAAACCCTGCATCAGAAAACCTGTAAGAGAGCTCTGCTTGACGCTTTCGTTGTTTGTTGATAATTGGATGGAGGTTTTTGGGGAACTTGTTTGGTTTTGAGTCAATTTATGCCATACCAAAATTTTGGCAACTTTAATAGCATCATATTGTTGTTTGGTCCTACAATAGTTCAAATTATATACTACCAATTTACCAAACTTTTGGTGGGGTAAGCTTCAGACTAAAAAAAAAAGCCCTTAGGTTCAAAGACACTGAAGTTGGCTTTGCTGTGAGAAGAAAGCTGTGCAGCCATGCAAGATCTTTTTTCCTGGAGCTGGTGGAGCGTTGTCCAGTGTTCATTGGTTCACCTGGCTGTGTTTTTTTTATAAAAGATTATCCGATACTTCCGATAGCTATGCAATAATATGAACGAGGAAATTAACTATTACAAAATTCAAAATCTACTTAAAAAGATGAGAAGATAAATTTTTATATAAACCTTACAAAAATATATCATTTAGCAGTTAAGGAGATGCGTGCAAAAAGCCAAGAAAAAAAGTTAAGGGGAAACACAAACTTTCTTGATGAAAGACAAAAGATTTTAATTTTTTATGATAGCCTTTTAATGGTATAAACGATAGAATTAACTATTATAAAGTTAAAATTTTACTTTAGAAAATTAAGATAATAAACTTAAAACATATCGTTGAGCAAATCCGGAACCGTGCGATAAAAAACAAGGAAAAACTAAGAATACTCTAAGATAGAAGAATGCAGGCTAAATGCCTACACAAACATGACTATGACGTTAAAGACGCCTCACTAGTGTGGGGCCACTGAATATTTTTTTCTTCAATTATATACTCCATCTATTAAAAATAAAATAGATGATGTATTTTGTTTGTTAAGACAAGAATTTATCAACAATTACTCTACTATGCCATAGTTTTTATGATACAAAATTGTTCTGGTTATATTCCATATACAAAATTGCATATTTATGATTATATTTTGTATCACAAAAACAATACATGAGTACACAATTGTTAGTAAAAGCTTTCTCTTAACGAAAAACATGTCTATTTTTTGTGGCAAGAGAGTAA
Organism: Oryza brachyantha; assembly: GCF_000231095.2. Classification (NCBI taxonomy): domain Eukaryota; kingdom Viridiplantae; phylum Streptophyta; class Magnoliopsida; order Poales; family Poaceae; genus Oryza; species Oryza brachyantha. The sequence continues at coordinate 26,264,657 of NC_023163.2, forward strand.
AAATGTACCTGCTTGCACACGTTAGTGAGTATCCTCTCTTGATAGCATTAAAAAGAAGTATATTCCTGTGGACACACTTACGGGGCACAAGTAACACACGATTTTCACTCTCATCTTCTCGCTTCTGTTTTTTTAATTTTAAATTTAGAGTTTATTTAGAGGGAGGGTTCACCGTAGTTTATTTTACTGTCTTCGCTTTTAGATAACTAAGAATACGTATATAACAGTTTTATTAGAAATTATTTTGTTATTTGCAAATGTGCCAATTAGTTTTTCTATGAAAAAACCAAACAATCACACCCAAATTTCTATTGAAAATACATCTGCATGTTTACACTATGTATAGACGCCAATATTGAACGCTAGTAGGTTCATCTATGCACATACGACTCAATTGTCACATTTTAGTTTCCAATACAAAAGATTTTTTTTGAAAGATATATAATGTATTTTCTTGATATCTGACTTAGAGCAAGTATAATAAGTAAACTACAAGTTGACTATGATCTGATGTTGAGGAAAAGAGAGAATAAAAAAGAAATAAGGTTGGTTCATATGTCAAAGCTAGCTATATACATACTCCAAAAAATGCTTTAAATACAAAGGTGAGAGGAAACGATATGAGATGAAAATTATATTCAACCCTATAGCAAAGTAGCCAACCTATTATATATGTTGGCTTTAAGATAAGTTTATAGCCAGTAAGTTATCTTTAGTATTAGGGTATATTCAATTTGCCACCAGAATTAACCATTCCAAATATTAGCATTGCCAAAAATGTTGGTACGTAATAGACTAAACTAACCTTACCATCATAACATTATCAATATTTGGTAATCCTAGAAAGTTCCACTCACAAAACTATGCCAAAATTTGGTAAGTTATCAAACTAAATACAACCTATATATCCTAAGCTTGTCAAAATTTTGGCAATGCCAAACTTTGAATTTGTCACTAGATGGTAAGGTTTATTTGGGAAATAAACTGAACATGCCCCTTAAACTTGCTCTTAGTGTGTTTGTAACAAATAGCTTACCCGCAATTCCAACACACGAAAGAAATGTAAACAGTACAGGAAAGCAAAAGGGTGTGATAAAAATAGATCTGTTGAAGCAGCGACGTGGAGCTTACCAGCGGGACTCTGGGCATGGACCTGAATCATCGAGGCAGCCAGAAGCATTTGAAAGGCCAAGAGCCCCAAACGAGCTCCTGTACTCGTCAGATAACCGTAAACGATAGCCATGATCTTACTGTTGCAGGTTTCAGAACGGCTCTGACAAAAGCGCCATTTGCACGAAGTGTTACTGCGGACGAGTCTTTTTGTAGCCCAGCAAAAACACTATATATATCATCATCATTTCGTCTAATTTGACACGGCTGTGGTTATTAATTTTTTGAAGGGAGGCTTTGGTTATTAATAATCGTGAAATAGGCGCAATTGTGTAACCTGCATATACATAATTTATACATGTCTAATAATGCATCGATGAGAAGAGAGAAGAGTTCAATTTATCTGAACATGTCCTTGGGATTAGCTAGCTCCATGACGTTACTACTTACTGCTGCAAAATCATTAGTTTGTTGCTGGTTTTGCTAGCCTGATATGACATCAGTCGAAGTATCCAGCTACTGTGGGTCTAAATTGTCTGGTTGAATAATGCATTTACAAGTTCAGTAGTCAACTCGATAAGAAAATTTCTAAGCTCGCTTGCGAATCTTATAGGAAAATGTCAAGTTAACTAGGGAACTTTTACAAGAAAGTGTCAACTTTATTAGAAAAATTCATCCAAAATATATATTTTTTGCAGGCTAAAATCCTGAAAGGAATATTGTTCCGTGAATAACTTGTGCTTCGTCACTATCCTTCTGTAGCAATGATGCAATCTCACTTTTTTTCTAGAACTTTTGAAGTTGGTAAGCATCTAAGTCAACTAATTATAAGGATTTTACTACATAACTACGGTTACTGTTAGGACCTCACAGACCTGTACGATTAAAAATAAACTAATAACCGTATCCAACTGTTTTTTTCTTAAACCAAATGGAGTGATTATATTTTTCTAAAGAGACGTGGTTGCGTGCTTCGACCAATGTAGGAAATCGAATAGAGAACGCCGTTTGAATTGGTAGTGATGGAAAGGGTCATTTTGAGGTTAGGGTTGATTAACCAAGCAGAAGTGGGCCGTCAGTTCTGATTGATCCTTTGAATATTCAGCCGGACCCGTTCGCTTTTGTATGTTGGGCTGGACGCCTAACCAACGTGCTTTGGCAGCTTAGGCGGCCCATGAGTTTCTTCAGTGCCGCTAGTGGTCCGGCACCTCGACCGAGGCCCACAGGCCACAGGCCACGCCCTTTTCTTGGAATTTTTTTAATTCTATACTACCAATATATAGATGGCCATATGGCCCGAGGCCGAAGGCCCAACCCATAGCATGGCCATTTGGTCTGGCCCGAGCACAGCCCAGCACGACGATGATCGGGGTCGGGCCAACCTAGCCCAACCGTTGGGCCGTGCCTAGGCCACTGCCTTGGCACGTGGGCCAGCCCAACACGGCCCGATAGAAAAGAAAAATTAAAGGAATTAAAATAGACTTAATTTAGTTATATAAGGCCTAGCCCAATATAGGAGGTATAAAAAATAGATTTATTTTAGCTATAAAAGACACAACCAAAAAAGGGACGAAAAATAAATTTATTTACGCAGCCCAAAGAGGTAAGGGAGGAATTGTAGATTTATTTACGCTTCGGTCCATTGTGCTTCCAGGCCGACCCGCTTATTGGTCTGTGCCTAGGCGATCAGTGTAGCTCGTGGGCCGACATGGCACGGCCCGGTGTGGTTATTAGACCGTGCCAGCCCGATAGAGTAGGCACGGGCACGACCGTGCTTGGGCTGTGTCGTATCGAGCGGGCCGCATGGCCACCTATAACTACCAACGCCAGCCAATTACTAAACAAGAAATCAGATGTGTCATTTTTGGATCAAATTGCCCTTAGCACATGCCAAGAGCGCAGTAAACAACAAATGGACAATATGGTCTAATTTTTTTTAAAAAAATACACCAAAAGGGTATGGAGTGGCATATTTTTAATAGTTCTGAAATTATAATAACATCCTTATAATTAGTTGAATTATAACGGTATATATCAAAACTATCAAATTTATAATGGTATGAATCTAATTAATCCTATTTTCAAACACAACTCTATTTTTTTAAAAAAGTTTAATAGTATGAAATAAACAAATTATCCCTTTCTTGTGTTCTTTTGCATCCGGTCCCTTCTTTCCCTAGGTCGTCGTACGTTTCACCCCCTCTTGGGGGTGGAGAAAAATGGTACGTACTATATGTCACCCTAAAACTTTGAATTTTTATATACGTATTTTTAACGATTTAAAAACCAAAACTAGAAAATAAATTTTAATAAAAATTCCTAAATTAATTATAAACTTAAGTTAAAAATTTAAATTTTATCTATAAGTATAAACAAAGACGAAAAGATGGGTCAGAATTATTCGGTATTTGCAAAAGATAACAAAAAATAGTAAAATAACGTAACTATATGCCTATTAAAGCGATGGTCTAAGAATTAATACATGCGGGTACAAAGTTTTACTACAAAACTGGTTCGCTGCCCTGCGGTTTGTCTCCGCTGCAGCAACGGGGTCTGGGCCTGGAAGGCGGCGGCGTCGGCGGCGACGACGACCATGCACCTGGCGGCGGAGCTGGGGACGGGGGACTGGGGAGTGTGGCAGCAGCGCCTGCCCACGCGACGGCAATGGTGCGTATTACACTCATAACGTCGTTTACGCTTACTGCATTCACCCGTTCGTTCGTTCGTCCCCTTTCGAGATTTGGCGTCCAGGTTATTATGCGATGTTTATATCGTGAGTCGAGTCTAGGTTTTCAATGTATAGAATAGTCAAGCAACTAAACTATTGAACAAGTGGTAAGGATCAGATCTTGAATTTTTCATGGCTTCGATAAAAGGGAAATTGCATGGGTAGTTGAAAGGCAGACTCAATTTTTAGCTGCAAACACAATTTGATTGTATTCTCCATAGTGAGGTATAGGAGGATTATATAGGGAAGCACGAGTGCTTCCCCTTTTATTTGGAAAATAAAATGAGATATACAGGTTGTTCTTCAGATTACTTTGCTACCGAAGGTGCCGCTTTGAGATTTAGATTGGTCTAGTGTCCCAAATGGCTTCAACAAAAAATGTTTAAATCCAAAACACACATCCACTGTTAAACAACAACGACATGGCCCAAGCAAATGATCAAACCATCTCCTACTAGTACAAATAGCATTTCCTTTTACCGTCCAGAAATGTGGCTTATTTCTGACACCCCACCGGTGTAACCGGACTGAAAGGAGCTGCCCTCGTAGCTTGTTGTGGTAGCTCCAGAAATCATCAACTGGAACTGCCTTGGAATCTCCGCATCCATGATGTTCTTCTTTCGAGGGGTTGAAGTCGCCGATTGTCTCTCGGTTGAAGCCGGCAAGCACACCTTAAGCACAGAAACAACCTCGGTCATGCTTGGCCTATCAATTGATGCGTTCTCGAGGCAATTCATGGCTAGGTCTATCACAGTCTGTAGGTGAGAGGCATCATACTGATCCAACAACTTCTTGTCCACCACATCATGAATGCTTCCCTTAGCAATCTTTTGCCTCACCCAGTTTGGCAGGTGGATGGTTTGAGGGTCCATGAATACCGGGGGTTGACCAGTGACAATCTCCAATAGGACAACTCCGAAACTGTAAACGTCTGTCTTGACAGTAAGCTGGAAAGTAGCATGGTACTCAGGGTCAAGGTAGCCAAGAGTGCCAGCAGCAACGGTAGATATATGCGTGTGAGCAGCATTAAATGCCCGTGAAAGCCCAAAATCAGATATCTTGGCCACCAGATTCTTGTCCAAAAGGATGTTTGGTGTCTTCACATCTCTGTGAACTATTGATGGGGTGCATGATTCATGTAGGTACTCGAGTCCTATAATCCATTGAAACTCATGTTTTAAACACAGCATGTACACACATATGCACTAAAAAGATGGATGTGTATTTCAAAATGTAGACCTTGTGCAGCATCAAGGGCAATGTGAAGTCGCTCTTCCCAATTCAAACTACTGTCATATCCTGCATCGAAGTGTGACAAATTAATAGCACTGTGGAAGTCCATTCAATATGTGCATGGTAACATAAATAACTTTTTGTCTTTTGGAAAATTTGAAGATATCAAGGATGAATATATATTTTTAAAAAAAGGAACAACAGTTGGGTGTAATAAAAGTTCATGTATATATTTTTATGTTGTATAAGCAGACACTGTGAACTTTAAAAGGAAACGACTTTCCTTCACTTTGATAGAGCACCTATAAATTTCAACATACTGAGGGACAATTGAATAATTGATCATCTAATGAAGTATCTTTGAATTTGTCCGCTACTCGGGTTGTTGTTTAATTCCTCAATGCTGCTAAGATATGTACAATTTTACAATTTATGGCTATTGTGAATAGAAGAACCTGTAGCTTGAAGAATACAACACCTCACGATTGCCTTTTTATTAGTCAACTGTCTATCTATAGTATTAGCTTGTACTGATAACTGTCTAGGCAGCCAAACCTTAACAGCATTCTATGCTCACCTCCTTGCCGCACATCCAATTTTAATGGAATTAGCAGAAGGTGGTCTCTCATTACATTCTAAGACAGGAAAATCTCGTTTACTAATTCGCTATATTTATGACCATACAATGGCAGTGATTGGCTTGTCGATTGTGACATGAACAACTGACACTGGATTTCAATTCCTAACTAGTTCTTTTGCAGAGTTTTTCCTTTTTCCCAGTGTCGAATCAACTTTAACTGATTATGCCGTTAAGATTCATGAGCTAGACACTTAATAATTTATTGATGAAAATTTGAAAATTACCTTGTTCCCAGTAATTAGTAAAAGCTATTTATGCCTATGAGTTGCTCCCCATTTTAAACCCTTAATTGACCCACTTCTTCTCTATTGGAAGTTATTTCAGGTTTGAAGGATTCAGTTTTGTCGAGTCAGAGGTAGAAAATTAAAATAAATATTGTTGGCCATAACAATATGAAATTTGTACCCATATTACTTAACTACTTAAGTCAGTTGTACTTGATAGAATTTTTTTCTTAAAAAAATGTAAAGAGGTAAAAAGTGAAAACCTCCTCTTAAGAGCTGTTGAAGATTTCCTCTAGGCATGAAATCATAAACAAGTGCAAGACACTTCTTATTTTGGCAATATCCTACCAAAGCGACAAGATTCTTGTGGTGCACTTTTGACAAGGTTTGCACCTGCAGCAGAGATATCATTTTTAAACAATGTAGAGCTGAAGTCAGATTTATCTCTTACCTGATCTACTTTACATTGAAGTAAACAGAGCTTTGTCCTAATTAGTGTTGATGTATAATACCTCGGGAAGAAAGTCTTTTGACTCTGCTATTGATGTCTCCACAAGCACTTTAACAGCTACTTCATCGTTATTTTCCAGTATGCCATGATAAACAGTGCCAAAACCTCCCTTTCCAATGACTGATTGGAAATTGTTAGTTATTAGCCTTAGCTGTGCGTATGTAAACCGTCTGATGTCGATATGTAATGGAGTTTCCTCTTCATATATAGAATAATCTTCTTGTACTCCTGATTTCCCTACAAAGTCTCAGTTTTTATTTACATGAAAGTACATCTACTACTAATCTACCCCAAACAAGCAATAATTCAAAAGGAATTTAGAGATTAATGTTTCGTTTCACCTTTCCAGCAGAACCTCCAGAGGATACACACTAGTACTAGGAGTAGGATGAATACCACAGGAACTATCACGGCAATGAGCACGGTAGGTGTACTGTTCTTATTTCCACAGTACCTATCTTTGACTTTTGAGCATATGGGATTGCCTTCTAGTCTAAAATACCATTAGTCAATTTATTAGTTAGTCAGATAAAATCGAATAGAATCATCTTGGGAAAAACATTTAGCTATGGCAGCCTTTTCAAATCATGATCATAATATGCTTCTGAATTCTAGTACTTCTGGGAAATTTTTAATTTAAAGAGAACAACTATGACATGGTATCTAAAGCATATGCATTTGCTAATAGGTTATTTTGTCCGTGTTTAGTTGAAAATCATTTAGATGCTAGAGCATTTATAGTAGAGGATACTGCGTGTAAATTAGCTTATCAATTGTTTTTTAATGATGCGGGCACGTTGTTTATGAACCTAAATTGACTGATATGTTCTATGATAACCAGTATTGGTTTTGGTCTTGTCCTTTCGGCTATATTTTTTGTAGTTTTTATATGTCAAGTGAGGAGCCATGCAAGGGAGTGTTCCAAAACCTTAATTCAAGCTGACCGGCCTTAACCCTTTGAAGAATAGAATTTGCGATTGGTCCATCGAGCTGGTTATTTCTCAAGTCACTGAAAACAGTAGTTAAGTGACTCATTCATCTAAAAATATATATCATCAGCTAAATATTTAATCAGAAACTTACAGCACTCGGAGTGAGTTGAGTTGATATTCTGGAATCTCACCCGTCAAGTTGTTATTTGATAAATCCCTATAAATGTTTTGGTGTTCAGTGTACACAACAATGTCCAAATAATGTCATTTAGCTCTCTGGATGCTATGTGGTAGGCAACACTTACAAGTGCTCCAGTGATTCCATTTTCATGAACGATAAATGCAATCCACCTATTAATCCACTGGTAGACAGATCACTGCAAACAAACACATCTCGATACAAATCAGACTAATTTGGTCATGGCATCTTAAGGCAATAATACATGTGACTTGGCATCCCTGTAACACTATATTTAAAGATAAAAATGTATTCGGCCGACCCGGCAAAAATAAAGATAAAAATGTATTTAGTGCGAAATGTATTAACTCCAAAGGTTTAAAAACATAATGGCATGCAAGGTTTTGCTTTCAGAATATGTATACAGTTGACAGTTTGGTTATGTACTTACACTCTGATGATCCTTGGATTTTGTTTACCATCAGCGTAGTCACAAGTCAAACCTTTCCAGGAATACTCTATTGGGGAGCATGGATCTCCATTCCAGTTTCTTACTAAATTGTAATACTTCTTGATTTCGTTCATATAATCAACTACATAAACAAAAGGATGAAAGAAATGTGAACAAAATAGATGAGTTGCTATATTTGTTGAGACTGTTCTTTTGCATGATTACTAAATGAGATGGATACTTTCACTTATGAAGTTGCAAAATAATTTCATAATGCAAATGTTCTCTTTGACTTTGTACTAATTCATTTATCTACTGCTCCCTCCATTCCATATTATAAGATTTTTTGGGTTTGTCTAGATTTATCTATATATTAATGTATATATATCTAGATTTATTAGCACACGTATGAATCTAGGTAAAACCAGAAAGTCTTATAATATGGAACTGAGGGAATAATAGTCTTTGGCTCATGAAATTCTATTTGTGGAACAGGTGCTGCCGTGTGCAATGATCGTATGAACCTGCTGTATGTATATTACTGATCATACCGTCGTTGGAGTCAGCTGTGAGGTTGACGATTCGAACAAGCGAGTAGACCTCATAGGCACTGATGAGCGGTGGGATCCCCGAGCTGTTTGTCTTGCGCAGAGTGAAAGTTGTGCGTGACTTGTTCACATACTTGTCCCTCCGGTACATGCTAGTAGCCTGCAAGTAAGGCAGTGAGAAGGCCTCGATCACCAGGTCATCATCACTGTAGATCTCAAACGTCCGTGTTGTGTTAGTTTTTTCTAACTCCGCAAAGTGGAAGATTGGGAGAAGCTGCAGGCTCTCGCCGTTCATGTTGGCACCAGCCCTCACAGTGATATTGAGCCATGAGAAGTTGCTTTGTATGGTGGAGGCCTTCTGGAGCATGGCCAATGGCACCTGGAAGTTGTCATTTCCTGGGACACTGTACACTTTTTGGTTGGTGGTCAGGTTGAGCCAGGGGAATTTGTAGCGTTGGGCTGCCTCCCAGAAACGATCAAGGCTATCAGTTGGATATCTGGATCACCACAGCAACATTAGTGGAGAAACAAGTGACACCGTGAGGGTGGCTATGGTTACAATATACTGATATAGAAACAAAAAAGAAGGATTTTTCATCCCACCTTGTGATGTATTCGTTAACTTCCCCAAATCTTTGTCGCGAGAAAAAGCTGGCTGACACGGAAGAGTTCAGAAATGGGAATATTGCATCATCCATACTTCTCATGTCCAATGTAGATATGAAGGGTGTTCCTGATCCAAAGTTTAGCAGACAGACGGATATGAATTTGTCTGGGGCAATTGTGAGTACCTCTTTATAGATCGTATCTGTTGGATTCCAGTTTGTCAAGTTCACCATCGTCCAGAAGTTGGCGCCGATATGGAGTCCAAAGAGAAACGGAGAACCATTCTCTGACGAGTTGAGACCATCGTAGTTTCCGTAAGAGAACGTTGTTCTGATGAGATACTTCTTACCAGACCTGGATGGTAGCGTATAACAGTTCCGCTGGCCATCAGGAAAGCTTCTCAAAGTTTTTTCTTGTTCATTCGATGCTTCTTTCATGTACTGTGACAAAATATCGTAGCTCTTTCCGCTCTCAACAAACCCGCTGTCGGAAACGTACGTCAAATTTGTATCGGCGTCATTGTAGGTGCTGCTGTTTGTCAATCCGCAGTCGATGCTCAGAAACCCTGCACATGCACACATCCCTGTAAGGAACCGTTTTCTGTAACGAAAGGTATGATTTACTTGATACGGACCGATGCTTAGTTGAAAAGAAGATTGGTATCAGTGTATATTCATGTCGTGTGTTTCAAGTTTAAGGTTCATGCAGAGTCATGATTTAGCTCGATCATGAGCTTGATATTTGGTTGTTAAGTATATGGGAAATATTTTACTAACTGTTTTTTTAAGAAAGTATTTGGGAAGTGTTAGCCCTGAAGTGTTGTGTACTTATGCACAGATTTCTTGAGTTTCATGATGAAGTAATCTGAGCTGTGCAGAGTGCAGTTGCATGGAGTTACAAAGAAGCAGGCTCTGATAATTACCAGAAGGAGAGTAGCCATGGACTTGTGTCGCCGCTACCAGGATGAGCAAGGGCAAGAACCATTCCAGCTTGGTACCTGGCGAGCAGCTGTGGCTGATCACCATTAAACCCTTCTGATTTTTGCAGTGCAGGGGGCCTTTAGCCCTTTACAAATGAAGTGTTCTATGCTTCTATCTGCTACAAATGACTTTATAGCTAGTAGCGCAAACAAAAACAAGTTTAGTACTAATATGTATTGACTTGGCAATGACCATACAGAGGTTATCGGCTCGGGGCCTGCAGCCATCGCCAGAAGAAGCTGTAAACAATTCCCAAAACAAATTTGCAAGTTGCCGTGGAATTTGCATGTCAATGATCTTACTCTATATTTTACGGTTGCCGCGAGATATCGTAATCCTAACCAGTGTGACGACGAAATCGCAACCGGAGAAACCCACCTTTTCTGGTTTATTGATCGCGTGTGCTGAATACAGTTATAGTGTAGCGCTATCGGGCGCATTTGCAAATTGCCAATGGTGGAATACTTTTCCTCCATTTCTTCGTAAGTACGTTACGGTGTGTCGTTTTTCAAAAAAATTATTTAAAAGCTGCTTAAAATATTAGATTAATCATTTTATTAACTTTACGATAGCTAATATTTAATTAGTCATACGCTAATGATTTTCCCGTTCTGTGTGCTCTAATTTGCCGAACTATCAGTGGTGTCTCCGAACGCACCCATCATACTGTGTTAAAGTGCATGCTGATGTAATTAAAATAAAAATATTTTTAGAGTTTAAATTTTGTACCATAATATAAATTGATTCTCATGATTTCAATCATTTAAATAAATTTAGAGCCAATCAAATGCTATCACTTCAAAATTCAAAAATTAACTAAAAAAAATCTTTTGATATCTCCCTAGTCTATACTAAGCAACCTAGAATTGTTTATATTTTGGAACAGACACGGCACCTTTAAACGGTGGATGATTTTGTCTTAGTAACCGCACGGAAAACGAGAAATATTCTAATCGATTTGGCTGATTAACCGCATGCAAAACAATTATAATTAAGATAATTAAGCATATGATTAGTTAAGCTTTAATCATGGAAAATTTGAAAATTGAATTTATCTAATTTTTAAAACAGCTCTATATATAATCTATAGTAATTTAAAAAAGGATGCTAGCGAAGGTTGAGTAGCCAAACCGATTAAAGCTTGTTTAGGACTGGGCATCCTGTCAACCATTCCAAATTAATGTTTAAGCACTGGCGACCAAAGCCACGAGGCGAAGAGCAGCTGCAACTTGCGAAAAGACTAATCCGAGTCCGGTGTGGCAGAACGCAGAATGCACTCAACTTGGACGATATAAGAAGCAAGCATGGGAAGCGATCGGGGTGTCTTCATGCGGTTTTTTTCAAACATGCGCCCTCCTCTGCTCGGTCGCACGTCGATCTCCGACGAAACAACCGCGGGCCGGCATGGCAGGATAACCCGTGCGTGCGTCAGCGCGCGGGAGACCACGGGATGCAGCTGCAGATCGATTTTCTTCGAGGAAACGCTCAGTTTTAGTTTTAGTTTAGTAGTTTGGTTGCCCGCTGGTTCGGTACGGATCCGTTCGTCGAGAGCTGCGTCAATTGCCTCTTGACTTGACCTCGCTAGTTCGGTTTGTGCGACGCGAGCTCGTTGCCCATCGGTTGATTTGGCCGCTCCCGTTTTTTATTTGAAGAACGTATAGCGGGATCGTCCAAAGATAACGAGTGCTTTTGGTGGCACGGCCGGTGCTCGTCCGTTTGCATTCTGCCAGTTCATCGACGTGGTGCCGAAGGATGCAATCCAGCGAGCGGTCCGGTTAGTTTGGTATAACTTGCATGGTTTCATTTCATGGCAAATGCAAAATGGATGCACGGATTCTCACGGGGGTATTGTTTGCCTCAAAGAAAAAACAAAAGGCACATTTAAAATAAATAATAGTCTAGAATAATATTTTTATGTTTGTGTTCTTAGCAATCTAATAAAGACTAGAAAATAAATTACTAAGAAACATCGTAATTAACTCTAAACATAAAACTAAAATATTTAAATTTTAGTATATAAGTATAAGTATAAATGAAAAGTCGAGAGTGTTGGTGTGTGCTGTTATACTGCCTCTACCGTAGCTGCAGCAGCTAGAGTCTAATTGGAAAGCAAAAGGAACGACGACTATGTTTATTTGTTTGGCAGTGACCAGTTCGGCGCGTTCATTTCCGGCCCGTCGCGATCAGATCGAGTTGAGAAGTGTGGGTGGCTGCACTGCTTGCATCCGCATGCCGTAGCTCTGAATATTTGGATTCGAGGAAGCCTTCAACGATTACGTTTGCAATCTGAACGAGATCGAGGGACTTGAAGAGTCTGAACAAGTGGATCCATAAGTGATAGGGTCTATATGTCACAGTGATAATATCCCTCTGATTTTATGTTAAAGATTCATCTTCCTTTGCGAACACATATGCACACGCTTGGGCTACAACGGTAGTTACCACGGATTCACCAGTTAGGTACAGTTTTCTTATTGTTTTCTTTGTGTTCGTCTCACACCTCTTGACTTTCACAACTTTTTCATCATCAATTTACATCCATGTCTTTTCACTTATGTTTCTAAACCAAAATTTATATTTCTTAAGCCACAATTTCAACTAAAACCACAATAAAAACGACAAACTGGTTGATGAAATTAGAGTTTTCCAGAGAGTTTATCTTTGCAATAGATCCTCAAAGCAATGCCCAAAAAACCCCTTCGATTTAGGATGGATCTGGGGAAGGGAGGAGAGAGTGTGGTTGTGTGGGGATGAACCCTAAACAAGAAAACATGTGAGAGTTAAAGTGTTGAAGCAGGGGTGTGCGGCCACGAAGTATCAAGTGAGATTGAGCACGTCAGCACTAGACAAGTTAATGTTCAACTCCCTATCACGTCGGTGGATGCAGCGGTGCGGCCTCCACGCTGGCAAGGTGTCAGCGCCAATGACCGTGACGCTACTATATAGGACTTCAGCACTAAATTTAGTGGCGCCGACCTGACGGTCTGTTTTTTGATAAAAATTTTAGCAGGGACTAGATTCGAAATAAGTTTATAAAAATGACCAATTTATCAGAAAACGGTGTTGCTCCGCCACCACCGCCGTGTCGACGCTCGACGTCACAGCGCCTTGATACCACCACCACGCAGGCCTGAGGCCTGCCTAGACACCACCAACGCTGATCCACTCCACCACCAGTGCACAACATCGTCACGATGCTGAACGACTGGCCAATCCACTCCCCGCGCCACGCAGTCTCGGCGGCGGCGGCACCGTCCCCGCCGCAAGCAATCCATAGGAGAAGCAGCACAAGCATATAGGCACCATGTTTTTCATTTTGGTCATGTTCACATAATTTTGTCTGTATTTGTGAATTTAAAGTTCCTCCGAATTGGATTGTTTTGGCTGTAGGAATATGCTGCTTCCATATCTATCGGACAAGACAATCAATTTCTGGGAGAAGATTTGTTCTCTGTTGTTGCAGAAAAAAAGTTGCGCGCAGACTATAGCAATTCAGGAATGGGAGAAGAACTATGGCTGCGTTCGCTATGAAGATGGATAAGCTAACTTATCCGGTACGGAAAAAATTGTAATAGATTAATATATAATTAATTAATTATTAATTATTAAAAAAATATAAAATAGACTAATATGATTTTTTTAAAACAACTTTTCTATAAAAAAATTTTGTAAAAAATACACCGTTTAGCAGTTTGGAAAACGTGCGCACGGAAAATGATGGAGATAAGATAACTTATCTTACCTGCCAAAGTTATGCACATGTTGTAGCAATGCAGAAATAGGACAGGTTCTTATCAGAATTGAGAAGTTGATTCTTTGTTGTAATCATCAATATTTCTGTACATTGAATGAACTTCAATTTGTCCTTATCAGTGAATTTGCAAGGTGTGAAATGAAAATGTTGGCAGAAAAGTGACAAAAAATATTAATTTTGGAATGCAAATACAATATGTTTTAAATTTCCTTTTGTATAATCTGAGAATAAATTATGGCAACAAAGCTTCAGAATTGTCATCTTTGTGACAATTTGGATCTTATAATCAGGACTGCAGAAATGCTGGCACCATTTGCACATTAATATGAAAAAAAATATTGGTTTGGGCGGCTGAAAGTAGCCGTCCTGGATTGCATTAAGATTTTGAGAGGGGGTTTTACAAGGGCTTTTAGCAAACATATAACCATAATGGGATAATTTTAGCAACATATACACATAACATTATAATCACATCCAGATCAATCACAAAAGCATTGAGATCAACATCAGTTCAAAGTTCTGGAAACCATCCATGTGAAACAAAAGCATACAACATTCAGATTGACAATTTAAGATTACAAAAGCTTCTACTTCCAAGGTGTTCTAGGCTTGATGCACAAAAGGACATTATTTTTTCCTTCTCGTTTCATTCCGAAAGCATGCCCTCGTCTCGATCAGTTAACATCCAATACAAGAAAATTCTTTTCCACGATCTTCCAAGGAATCGTACTCCTTTTGTCCCAAAATGAGACAATCTTTTGACTATGTGTGTTTAACGTTTAACCATCCGTCTTATTTAAAAAATTTTAAAAAAAATTAAAAAATAATTAATCATACGTAAAGTACTATTTATGATTGACAATTTAAGATTACAAAAGCTTCTACTTCCAAGGTGTTCTAGGCTTGATGCACAAAAGGACATTATTTTTTCCTTCTCGTTTCATTCCGAAAGCATGCCCTCGTCTAGATCAGTTAACATCCAATGCAAGAGAATTCTTTTCCACATTCTTCCAAGGAGTCGTACTCCTTTTGTTCCAAAATAAGACAATCTTTTGACTACGTGTGTCTAACGTTTAACCATCCGTGTTATTTAAAAAATTTAAAAAAATAAAAAATAATTAGTCATACGTAAAGTACTATTTATGATTGACAATTTAAGATTATAAAAGCTTCCACTTCCAAGGTGTTCTAGGCTTGATGCACAAAAGGATATTATTTTTTCCTTCTCGTTTCATTCCGAAAGCATGCCCTCATCTCGATCAGTTAACATCCAATGCAAGAGAATTCTTTTCCACGATCTTCCAAGGAGTCGTACTCCTATTGTCCCAAAATGAGACAATCTTTTGCCTATGTGTGTCTAACGTTTGACCATCCGTCTTATTTAAAAAATTTTAAAAAAAATTAAAAAATAATTGGTCATACGTAAAGTACTATTTATGATTTATTATCTAATAAAAACAAAACTTTTAATTATAATTTTTTTAGTAAGACGAAACGGTAAACATTGTAGTTAAAAGATGAAAGATTAATTTATTTTAAGACGGAGGGAGTAGATGTTAGAGGTCTAGGATCTCTAGGTTTGCAGAGAGGGAGAAGGACGTGAGAGATACATATACCTTCTTCCGAAGACTGCCCCTGGCCGGCACGTCGCCTCTCACTAAAAGCACAAAGCAATCATAATCTTTTAACGAGGAGTCGAATCCAGGACCTCAGGCTCAGATACTATTAAGAGCTTACGTGACCACTAGAATATAGCTCCTTTCGCGACGCCGTTTGAATTGGTAGAGATGGAAAGGGGCATTTTGAGGTTAGTGCTGATTAGCCAAGTAGGAGCGCAGGGAGATTTTTGTATGTTGGGCTGGACGCCTAACCAACGTGCTTAGGCGGCCCATGAGTCTCTTCAGTGTCGCTAGTGGTCCGGCACCTCGACCGAGGCCCACAGGTCACGCCCTTTCTTTAGATTTTTTAAATCGATATATTTTATTTATTTTTTAAAAGTTATATTTTTGTATGAAAAAATCGCATATGTATGCTCCCAACGCCAGCCAGTTAATGAAAATGAAACGTGACCGCTACTTGTCATCTGTCACATCGGATTTCGCGTTAGCGCTTTTTATATATTTCGCATACTGGCCTACCGTTGGAGTATTGATTTATATTATTTTCAAATTTAAATCTACTTTTAAAATGTTTAATAGTATAAAAATAAAAAATTCCTCCTTCTTGTATTCTTTTGCATTTCGACCCCTTCTTTCACTATGAACGTTTTACGTTTCACCCCCTCTTGGGGCAGAGAAAAGTGGATATATGTCATCCTAAAACTTTGGATTAGCTAAAATACTATTGTTTTAGTTGGCCTAGTTACAGTATTTTACTACTTTGGTTGTCTTTTGCAAATACAAAAGAATTACATGTGACCGATCAATCAAGAAAGATGATTCGTTTAGGGCTATGAAAGAAAATTAGGGTAAAACGGTTTAAAAAATATTAAAACATGCAAACGATACATACTTGCAAATAAAAATTAATTTATGAATATTATTTTTATACATGTATTATTAGGTCAGTCTCAATGCATAGTTTCTATAATTACCAAAACTGTAAGCTAGATAACCGAGCCAGATGAGTTTTTAGAGGATGAAACTCCTTTCTCATCTTATGAAACTCGACCCTGCCAAGTCAGCAATTTTACTGATGTAGCACCTTATTTAATGTGTATGATACTCCAATAAAACATGCATTGAGATTGGCCTTAGCGATCTGAAAGTCAAATGGCAAAATTAATTTTTGGTAAAAAAATCTAAAATCAATTCAAAACTTAAAGTTAAAAATAGTAAAATACCGAAACCATAAGTGATGGTCTAAAATTGCACGCGAATACAAAGTTTTACTCCAAAAGTGGTTCTCTGCCGTGCGGGGAGGATTTGTGATTATACCACTCCCAACAAGTGGATTCATCAAAATACCATTACCAACATGAAACACGTCAAAATACCATTATAATCTTCTCACAGTTGCTCTTTTACGATTGGTTCAGTTTTTTATGGATTAACCTCTATATACCCCTATAAAAAGATAATTTTAACCCTCACATCTTACAGATTACTATGTGTTGGCTAGCTTTCTCTTTTATGCAAAGCATCTCAATAATTAAAAAATCACAAATCATATGCTCTACTTCAACGTAACAACACTACAACTAATTAATATAATTTTAGTTTTCAGCACAACAACCTTAAATAACAATAGTTTATATGTGCTCCAACAAAACATGATTACAAATGGTATAACTTAAATGATTTGTTCCATCGTTCTTGGCCTTAAATAATAACAGAAGGAGGAACGGAGAGAAGACAGAGCAGAACAGATCAATCTCCATCGTTCTTTTAATGAAAATGAAAAAATAATAAGGGTATGTTGGTCTTTTAACATAGCCCGGAAGGGTTAAAGTAATTAAATTGAAAAAAAACTATCACAATAGTAAAGGAGCAAATATAAAGGAGCAAATATAGTGTGATTATGATGATATTTTAGTGTGTTTCATGCTGAGAATGGTATTTTAACGAAACGACTTGTTGGTAGCGGTATAATCACGAATTTCTCGCCGTGCGGTGTGCCTCCGCTGCAGCAACGGGGTCTGGGCCTGGAAGAAGGCGGCGGCGGAACTGGGGACGGGGGACTGGGGAGTGTGGCAGCAGCGCCTGCCCACGCGACGGCAATGGTGCGTATTACACTCATACCGTCGTGTTGCCGTCATCCGTTCGTTCGTCCCCTTTCGAGATTTGGCATCCAGGTTATTATGCGATGTTTAAATCGTGAGTCTGAGTCTAGGTTTTCGATGGATAGGATAGTCAAGCAACTAAACTATTGAACAAGTGGTAAGGATTTGGTAACAGGAAGAAGATCTCGAATTTTTCATGGCTTCGATAAAAGGGAAATTACATGTGTAGTTGAAAGGCAGACTTAATTTTTAGCCGCAAACATAGGTATAGGAGGTTTATATAGAAAAGCACGAGTGCTTCCCCCTTCTTATTTGGAAAATAAAATGAGATATACATGTTGCTCTTCAGATTACTTGTTACCGAAGGCACGCCGCTTTGAGACTTAGACTGGTCTAGTGTCCCAAATGGCTTCGACAAAAAAATGTTTAAATCCAAAATACACACATCCACTGTCAAACGACATGGACCAAGCAAATGTACAAATAGCATTTCCTTTTACCGTCCAGAAATGTGGCTTATTTCTGACACCCCACCGGTGTAGCCGGACTGAAAGGAGCTGCCCTCGTAGCTTGTTGTGGAACCTCCAGAAATCATTAACTGGAATTGCCTTGGAATCTCCGCATCCATGACGTTTTTCTTTCGAGGGGTTGAAGTCGCCGATTGTCTCTCGCTTGAAATCGGCAAGCATAGCTTAAGCACGGAAACAACCTCGGTCATACTTGGCCTGTCAATTGATGCGTTTTCAAGGCAATTCATGGCTAGGTCTATCACAGTCTGTAGGTGAGTGGCATCGTACTGATCCAACAGCTTCTTGTCCACCACATCGTGAATGCTTCCCTTAGCGATCTTTTGCCGCACCCAGTTTGGCAGGTGGATGGTTTGAGGGTCCATGAATACTGGGGGTTGACCAGTGACAATCTCCAATAGGACAATTCCGAAACTGTAAACGTCTGTCTTAACGGTAAGCTGAAAAGTAGCATGGTACTCAGGGTCAAGGTAGCCAAGAGTACCAGCAGCAACTGTAGATATATGCGTGTAAGCGGCATTAAAAGCCCGTGAAAGTCCAAAATCAGATATCTTGGCCACCAAATTCTTGTCCAGAAGGATGTTGGGTGTCTTCACATCTCTGTGAACTATTGATGGGGTGCATGATCCATGTAGGTACTCCAGTCCTATATTCCATGGAAACTTTTGTTTTAAACACAGTAACAAGCATATGTGCTAAAAAAAGGTGGATGCATATTTCAAAATATAAACCTTGTGCAGCATCAAGTGCAATGTGAAGTCGCTCTTCCCAATTCAAACTGTTGTCATATCCTGTGTCAAAGTGTGCCAAATTAATAAAATTATATATGTCCATTTGATATGTGCATGGTTGCACAAATACCGCTTTTATGTCATTTGGAAAGTTTGAAGCCAAGGGATGAGTATATAATGAAAAAAAAATGGAAGAAGAACAACAGCGGCGTATTGAACTTTAGTGCTATACGAGCTGGCACTGAGAACTTTAATAGTAACACTAGCTTTCCTTCTCTTTGATAGAGCACTTTTCATAAATTTCAATTAACGAGAAGTACCAACCTACTGTGGGGAAATTGATCATCTATTGAAGTATATTTGAATATGTACGTACCTCTAGCTGTTGTTATATTCCTCACTGACGTTGAAATATGTTAACATTTACACTTTCTAACTATTATGGCTTGAAGAACATGTAGCTTCTGTTTTATTCCTCACTGACATTGAAATATGGTGTCATTTACAATTTCTAACTATTATATTTATACCTTGAAAAACATGTAGCTTTAAGAATGCAGCACCTTGCAATTGACGTCCATCATCTATATATTATACTGATAACCGTCTAGGCAGCTAAACATTTACATTCTATGCTCACCTGCCTGCCATGTATCCAGCTTTTTGAAATTAAAAGAAGTTGACCTCTTACATGCTAAGATAGAAAAAAACTTGCTTACTAATTCTCAACATTTACGACCAGACAGGTTCAAAGTTTTAAAGTTAGCGTGTTTGACCTGCTCCATGAAAAATCCAGTCAGCACTGTATTGCAAACCCTAGCTATAGTTTTATCCTGGAATTTCTCTTTCTCCACAGTGTCAAGTCAATTTTAGCTGAATTATGTGCAATTCAAGTGGAGCTTAACATGATACAGTTTTATCGGTGGAAATTTATAATCTACTTTGTTCTCGCTTCCTGGAAATTAGTGGATGGTTCGGTTTGAACTGGTTGGTGCCTATGTGTTTTTGTTTTCTATTTGAACTGGTTTCAGGTTTGAATGGTTCTGTTTTGTTGAGCTGAAAGTGTGATTGGTCGTAGTGTTGGCGACCATAGCAATGAGCAATTTGGACTTGTATGACTCAACTACTTACTTCATCTATGCTTGATAGAAATAATAAGAAATGTAAAGAGGAAAAGGGTAAAAACCTCCTCTTAAAAGCTGCTGAAGATTTCCTCTAGGCATGAAATCATAAACAAGTGCAAGGCACTTCTTGTTTTGGCAATATCCTACCAAAGCAACGAGATTCTTATGATGAACTTTTGACAAGGTTTGTACCTGCAGCAGGAGATATCATTTTTAAACAACTTAGATCTAAGGTCAGATGCATCTCCTTAGATCTAAGCTCTGTCCTAATTAGTGTTGTTGCATACCTCAGGGAGAAAGTCTTTTGACTCTGCTATAGATGTCTCCACAAGCACCTTAACGGCTACTTCATCATTATTTTCCAGTATGCCATGATAAACAGTGCCAAAACCTCCTTTTCCAATGATTGTTTGGAAATTGTTAGTTATGAGCTTCAGCTCTGCATATGTGAACCGCCTGATATCGATATGTAGTGGAGTTTCCTCTTCATATAGCGAATAATCTTCTTGTTCTCCTGATTTTCCTGCAAAATCCCCACATTTATTTACACAAAATTACAGCTATTACTAATGTACACCAAAGAAGCAACCATTGAACTGCCCCATTGTATCGATTCAAAAAATACTTTAAATTTAGCTTTTTTTACCTTTCCAGCACAACCGCCAGAGGATACACACCAATACTACGAGTAGGATGAATACCACCGGAACTAGCACTGCGATGAGCACGATAGGTGTTCTGTTCTTTTTGTTTGAGCAGTACTTCTCTTTAACTATTGAGCATATGGGATTGCCTTCTAGTCTAATATCATTAGTCAATTTATTAGTCAGATAAAATCAAACAGAGATCTGAGGTAAAAAAAAAAGAAACTTAGCTATGGCAGCCTTTTCAAATCATGACTATAGCATGCTTCTGATTTCCAGTACTTCCAGACAACTGTTTACTTTAAGAATGGAACTATTACATACTTTATAAAGCACATGCGTTGACTAATAGATTTATGTTGTCCATGCTCTGTTGAAAATCACGTACTCCCTCCGTTCCATAGATTTTCTGGGTTTGTCTAGATTCATCCATATACCAATATATATGTTTTGTATATGTATTTAGATTCATTAGCATACAAATAAATCTAAGCAAGTTTAAAAAATTTTATAACGTGGAACGGGGGAAATAGATGCTAAAGCATTTGTAGTCACTAGATACATCCACGTGCAAATTAGCTTTTCAATTGTGTTTCAATAATTTGGGCATGCTGTTTATGAACCTTAAATTGATCGATACTCTTGTTGTGTGTTAAACCAGTGTTGGTTTTAAAATCATTTCCTTTTTGACTAGCTATTTAATTTGATTATTTTTTATATATATAAAGTGAGGAACCATGCAAGTTGCAAGGGAGTGTTCCCAAACCTTAATTCAAGCTGACCGGCCTTAAATCTTTGAAGAACAGAATCCGATATTGGTCCATCAAGCTGGTTATTTGACAAGTCACTGAAAATGGTAGTTTAAATGACTCAATTCATCTAAAAACCTATATCACCAGCTAAATATTAAATCAGAAACTTACAGTACTCTGAGTGAGTTGAGCTGATAGTCTGGAATACCGCCCGTCAAATTGTTTTGTGATAAATCCCTACACATTTTATGGTGTTCATTGTACATGACACATAATTTCATTTAGGTCTCTGAATGCTATGCTGTAGACAACACTTACAACTTCTCCAGTGATGTCATTTTCATGAATGAATCATGCAATGTACCTATTAATCCACTGGCAGACAGATCACTGCAAACGAACACATCTCAATACAAGTCAGATTAATTTAATCATGGCATCTTAAGACTATGGCTAGGCGTCTCCATAACAGTATATTTAAAGACAAAGATGTGTTTGGATCGTGTATTGACTCCAAAGGTTAAAAAACATCATGACAGATGATTGGATGCAGGATATATACACAATTTACAGTCTGTTATGTACTTACACACTGATGATACTTGGAATTTTGTTCCCATTAGCATAGTTGCAAGACAGACCTTGCCAGGAATACTCTCTTGGGGAGCATGGATCTCCATTCCAGTTTCTTGCTAAACTATAGTACTTCTTGATGTCTTTCATGTGATTGACTACAGCAATAGAAAGGGAGTTCAAACAAGCATGAACGGGATAGAGGAAGACATTCACTTATTGAGTTGCTAAATGATTTCATGATGTAAATGGTATCTTTAACTTTGTGTTTGTA
Organism: Oryza brachyantha; assembly: GCF_000231095.2. NCBI lineage: Eukaryota > Viridiplantae > Streptophyta > Magnoliopsida > Poales > Poaceae > Oryza > Oryza brachyantha. The sequence continues at coordinate 26,286,898 of NC_023163.2, forward strand.
ATTCATTTCTCTGCATTTTTTAGATGAAATTCATTCCTCTGCTAATAGCCTTTGTTCTCAGTAACGCTAATGGATTCTTTTGTGGACCAGGTGCTGCCGTGCACGAGCACGATGATCGTATGAACCTGCAGCATACATGGTACCCAATCTAATGTTTGCACACGCAACATGTTAATGATCATACCGTCATCCGAAGAAGTGGTGGAGTTCTCCATACGAACAAGGGAGTACACCTCGTACGCGTTGATGAGCGGCGGCAGATCCGAGCTGGCCGTCTTGCGCAGGGTAAACAAGACGCCCTTCTTGCGCAAGAACCGGCTACTATTATATGTGCTATCCACCCGGAACGGGGGTGGTGTGTAGTTGGAGAACAGCAGGTTATCGTCGTCGTAGATATCAAACGTCCGGTTCGGGCTGTTGCCATCTATCTCGGCGAAGTGGAAGATTGGTAGCAGCTCCAGGCTTCTATAGTCGATGTTGTCACTGGCCCTCACGCTTATGTTGAGCCATGAGAAGTTTCTGTTTATGGTGGAGGCCTTCTGGAGGATTTCCGACGGCACCTGGAAGTCGTCGTTTCCAGGAAGCCTGTTCACCTTTTGTGCTGTGGTCAGGTTGAGCCAGGGGAAGGAGTACCGTTTGGCTGCCTCCCAGAAGCGATCGACGGAATCATGTGGATATCTTGATCACCACGGGAGGTACATGGAAATATGGAATGCAATAAAGATCACGTTGGCACCATAAGGGAGACTATGATTAATTACAGTGTCAGTTATGGTGAAAAAGATTTTTTTTTTGAATTACCTTGTGATGAGATCATCGACCGACCCAAATCTTTTTCGAGTAAAGTAGCTGAGCGAAATAGAACGGTTCAGAAATCTGAACATTGCATCGTCCAGTTTCCTCAAGTCCAATGTAGATATGAAGGGTGTTCCTGATCCCAGGTTTATCAGACACACGGATGTGTTGGTGTCCGAAGCGATCGTGATCACCTCCTTCCAGATCGTGTTTGATGAACCCCACTTTGTCAAGTTCACCATGGTCCAGAAGTTGACGCCGATATGGAGTCCAAAGAGAAACAGAGAACCATTCTCTGACGAGTTGAGCCCATCGTAGTTTCCATAGGTGAAGGTGGCTCTGATGAGATACTTCTTATCAATGCTGGTTGGCAATGTATAGCAGTTCCGCTGGCCGTCAGGGAAACTTCTCAAGGTTTTTTCTTGCTCATTTGTAGCACCTTCTATGTACTGTGCCATAATATTGTAGCTCTTGCCGCCCTCAACAAACTCCTTGTCAGAAACATATGTCAAAGTTGTGTTCTTGTTGTCATCATAGCTTGTACCATTTGTCCATCCGCAGTCGATGCTTAGAAACCCTGCACAAAGACACCCCTGTAACTAACTAACAGATTTTTACACACACAGCAGGCATCAGCTGGCTAGTTGGAATATGCTTACTTGGATAACAACGATAAGAGTATAATCCTAATATTAATGTTCTGTTGTTTAAAGATTAGGATTCATGTTGTATTGTGCATTCATTTGCTAAGCATATGTGAAGTGCTAGCTATGAGCAGGAGCTGAGTTCTTGAGGTGCATAATGAAGTAATCTGAAGCTCTGAACTGTGCAGATGGAGCATGGATTACAATTTACAGAGAAGCAGGTTCGCAAAGGAAACAGCTTTGATTATTACCAGGAAGAGACACGCCATGAACTTGTGTCGCCGCTGCCAGTATGAACAGCAAGGACAGGATCCATGTCATCTTGCTGCCTGCCGAGCAGCTGTAGCTGATCACCATTAGACCCCTCTGTTTGAGGCCGTGCACAGGGCCTTCAGAAACACTTTTACAAATGAATTGCTTTATCTGCTCTAATGACTTTATAGCTAGCAGTGCAAAAACATAAACAAAGTTTTAGTTATATGTATTGACCTGGCCTTGATCATGCAAGCTTAATCGGTTCGGAGCCTGCAGCCAACCGCCAGATGAGTCCGTAACAAATTCTCATAACAAATATGCAAGTTGCCGTGGAATTTCGCATGTCAATGATCTCTCTCTATAATTGACGCTTGTCCGCGATGTCGTAATCCTAAGTTCCTAACCAGAGTGACGACGAAATCACAACCGGAGAATATATGCAGGCAAGCCACCTTTTCTGGCTATCGATCGCTTGCGCTGAATCGCAAGCCACGTCAACCACAATAGTCTATTTTATAATAATACGTATAAAGGTAGAGTTAGGTGTGATTTTTTTATTAATATAATAAAATATTTTTTTATTATTAAGCTAGTTTCCTTTTTATACATTCTTATATAAGAAAGTTTAGATGCTAAGAGTCGACTCTAAGCCGTTTTCATGCATGACAACAGTTTTTCTCTTTCATTTCTTCTCTTTTCTTCACATCATCAAATTTATTTACATGGCGATTAAAAGAGTCAGCTAATAGAGATCTTTGTACGAGGCCTAGTGTAGTGGAGAGTGCTATCCTGCTATGTTAAAGTGCATGTTGATGTTTCTCTGAGGTCTGATCCTATCGACCGACGCCAAATTAAACAACGGTAGCCAAACCATCAAAACAGCTGCAACTTGCGGAAAGACTAAAACTGAGTCCGCTATGGCAGAACGCAGAATGAGCCAACCTGCATGATATAAGATGCAGCGGAACGTACGCTCTCCTGTTTGGTCGCACTCGCACGTCGATCTCCGACAAAACAACCGCGGGCCGGCATGGCTGCGTGGACGTCGATTATCCTAATGGCAGGATCACCCGTACGTGCGTCAGCGGCGGGAGACCACGGGATGCAGCTGCAGATTTTCTTCGAGAAAACGCTCAGATTAGTTCAGTTTAGTTTGGCTACCCGCGGGTTCGGTACGGATCCGTTCGTCGAGAGCTGCGTCACTTGCCTCGTGACCCCTTTTTTTTTTAGAACACTTGCCTCTTGACTTGACCTCGCTTTGCGCGACGCGAGCTCGTCGCCCGTCGGTATAACGAGTGCTTTTGGTGGCACGGTGCTCGTCCGTTTGCATTCTGCCAGTTAGTTCATCGACGCGATCCCGAAGGATGCAATCCAGCGAGCGGTCCGGTTAATTTGGTCTAACTTGCATGGTTTCATTTCATGGAAGATGCAAAATGAATTGCACGGATTCTCCTTGAGAAAAAAAAATTGTGAATCAGACGAGGGTGTTGGTGAGTCTACCGTAGTTGCAGCAGGTAGAGTCTAATTGGGAGGCAACAGGAACAACGACGGTGTTTGGGTTTGGCAGTGACCAGTTCTGCGCGTTCATTTCCCCGTCGCGATCAGATCGAGTTGATGAGTGTGGTGCGCTGCTTGCATCCGCATGCCGTAAGCTCTGATTATTTGGATTCGAGGAAGCCTTCAACGATCACGTATGCACGCGCTTGAGCTGCAACAGTAGGCACCGCGGATTCGCCGGTTAGGTACGGTTTTCTATTGTTTTCTCCCTGTTCGTGTCACAGACTCACAGCTCTTGACTTTCTCCACTTTTTCATCATCAGCTTACATACCATCTCTGGACCTATGGTTCTAAACCAAACTTGCAATTTTTGATCATAAGTTTAGAGTTGATCTAGATTTTTTTATTATAGTATATATTTCGGTCTTTGTTTTTTATCGCTAAGAACCCTTATATAAAAATTGTATTTTAAAGTTATTTTTCGTTTACAAATTATTGTTTGGATTTTTCCTGAAAAAGCTAAACAATCACTACTAAGTATTTGTTTTAGCTAAATATTATTATTAACTAAATTATAGAAATAACCTAAAATAAACAATTAGATTACTGTGACAACTTATTATGATCTAGTGCTTGTATTACTGTGATATGATAAACTCAAGTGCTTTCTTCGTATTATTGGATGGATAAAACCCACTACCATTGAGTACTTTAAAGTAAAATTATCCACCTTACCATATACATAGTTGAGTTTATAATAAAATAATCTAAATTAATAATCTGTAATAATCTGGATTACAGAAATCCTAACCAAGAACAAACGTGACCTTATTTTTTTTCTTTAGAATTCTCATCATCAGTTCGTTGAGACTTGAGCTCAGCAAGGCCGAGTTGGGCTCGTGCATGATGGGCCGCAACGGAAGCGCATGGGGGCAGAGGCGCGCGTGGTGGGCCTCTGCGTGATGGGCCGGAACACCGGGCCTTGGGCCTGACGCGCGCTCTGCTGGTAATTTTGGGCTTTTCCGGCTCTCTTCTTGGCCCGCAAGGAAATGGAAAAGAAAAGAAAAAGAAAAGGAAAAGAACTCGAAAAGAAATCTCCTCTCTCTCTCGATCTCGTCGTCAGTCGCACGGCCGCCTCCCTGCTGCTCGCTCCTCCCCTCGGCCATCGCCGCCGGCACGGGCACCGCCGCAGGAGCTCCTCTCTACCCCCTCTACTGGGTCGGCCAGCAGTGGATCGGGGGTCTACACGCAGGGGGTGGTTACTTCAATTCGTAAGGTATGCCCTAGCTATTTCGTGGGATCGATTTCGCTCCTGATCTATTTCGTTCTGGTCCCTACTGTTGTTGATTGCGGGAAACCTGTTCCAAATCGAACTGTTCGTGGTGAGGTACTACGTCCGATTAGTGTACATGCGCCGCGGCCATGGTGGTGTGGAGGAGCTCTGTAGTGGGAGAACCCCTCGCGACTGTTGTGTAGGTTTTAGTTAAGAATTTGGTTAATTTGATGGGCAGTAAGCTCTTCCTTGATGCGTTACCGAGCGGCGTATGGGATGAAATGCTGTTTTGACTGGTTGTGTGGATTATACACGGCTAATTCTTTTAGGGCTTTTTCGTGTTTTCTTCAGGAGTAGAGAAGGCACGATAATTGAAGATGAGCAGCATAGGCACAGGATACGACCTGTCCGTCACCACCTTCTCTCCGGATGGCCGTGTCTTCCAGGTTGAGTACGCCACAAAGGCTGTCGACAACAGCGGGTTCGGTTTAACTGCTTACCTCTCTTCCCTTTTTTTTACTACCACTTCTTCCTTTCTTTGTTTAAATTGTGTGATGATGTTCTAATATCTGTTAATAGGACTGTTGTTGGGATCAAGTGCAAAGATGGAATTGTCCTGGTAATGTTGGCCGTGTTTGATCTGTAAACCAATAGATAATTTGAAAGGGTTGTGCTTGATTGACATTTGTTGGTTGGTTATTTAGGGTGTGGAGAAGCTAGTAACTTCGAAGATGATGCTTGAGGGATCTAATAGGAGGATCCATTCAGTGCACTTCCACTCTGGCTTGGTAACATCTTGCTTCTCTGTATACAGATGCTCAAATGTATTATTATTCCAATGTAAAATAAGTAGAATTGATGAAGAATAAAGCAGGTATATTGTTTATATGTTTTTGTATTTCCACCTCTATGTTCTAAGATACATTTCTCATTAGTATTATGGTATTGTTGTCCATCAGGCTTCCTTTTCTCCATTTTGTCTTCCACTTAACCCTTTAATAAATTGTTCTTTTAATTGTAACTTTTTCCAGGCCGTTGCTGGTTTAGCTGCAGATGGCAGGCAAATTGTTTCAAGAGCAAAATCGGAGGCTGCCAGCTATGAAAAGTACGACATAAACTTGTGGGCCATGCAGATATATTTTTACAATTATTCTCTAACGCTGTGATGTACCAGGGTCTATGGTGAACCCATTTCTGTGAAAGAATTGGCAGATCGCGTGGCAAGTTATGTTCATCTTTGTACACTCTACTGGTGGCTCAGGTAGGGTGCTTTACATAATTGGTGCAATATTACTGGTCACATGGTTTGCATTATTGTTTGTGTGGTTGGCTCTAACTTTATTGTTTATTTGCATGTATTAGGCCATTTGGTTGTGGAGTTATTCTTGGAGGTTATGATAGGGATGGGCCGCAGCTCTACATGATCGAACCCTCAGGAGTCTCATACGTAAGTTTATACTATAGCACACAAGAAGTCAAACTCATCTTATGCTTTTCGTTTTAGTTTTTTTCCTCTTTACATGAATTACTTCTTTTATTTGCAATCAAGTTGTTCCATGGATGCACCTAGTAGCATTCCACACCATATTTTTATTGAGCCTTGGGTGATCCGAGCATATATTCATTGAGCTGAATCTTTGACAGAAATACTTTGGTGCTGCACTGGGTAAAGGAAGACAGGCTGCAAAAACGTAAGTTTGTCAGCTTCAAATTGTTCCTTGGGTGCTCTTTTTGTTAGCATTAGGATATCTTCTGTATTAAACCACAAGTCAGTTTGCACCCATCATAGTCATCAGAATGATTCTGATTCCAAATCTTCGAATGCTTTCTTTCAGTGAGATAGAGAAGTTGAAGCTTTCTGAGCTTACCTGTCGGGAAGGCATTGTGGAGGTTGCAAAAATGTATGTATTGAATGCTCTTTCCCATAATAGTACAATTGTGTTCATGAAATTTTGCACTATTTCCATTTGACTAAATGCATATCATCTACTTTTTTTTTTTTTGCATTCATATTGCTCTATATTGTTTGATTTCATATATGTTTGGTGCCATCCTAATGGCCATACTGTTTTTTTTAATGCATCATCATGCATGGGACCGATTTGCTAGTCCCTATGTCCAATGGTATTCTAGTCAGAAGATGTACAATCAAACCTCAAAATCTTAACTCACTAATAAATGCCAAAATGTTAAGATTTCATATGTGGTAAGTGACATTAATAGATTTTTCATGAAAAATAAACTCGTGTAGGTATATTTTTTATAATCTCTATAATACATATGATTAGAAAAGGATCGTGATCAAACATGTGCATAGGGAATTGTTTGGATGTCCTAGACGCCATTTAAGAAAATAACACGGCGGTAGTATAATCATTTGGCTTGTGCTGGAATACAAGTAGTTGGCTACATGATCATTTGGAATATTTCATTGTAGATTCTTCTTTTAAAGGTAAACAACTAGCTCACATGAACTGTTAACTGATGATAATGAATAAAGCAGACGAAAACAATTAATTTGATATATTTTATGTCCAATCTTTAGAAATCCTATTGAGTTTCTTTATATTGTTATTTTTATCCACATACCTTCATACTTTATGCTAACAGACCTGAATAAGCAGCTTCTTGTCTGACAAAAATTCTTGTCTTACTTTCTTATAATTTGTTCTGTGCAGCATTTATGGAGTACATGATGAAGCTAAGGACAAGGCTTTTGAGTTGGAATTGAGCTGGATCTGTGACGAATCAAATCGTCAGCATCAGAAGGTGCTGTGTTGTTCTTTAAAATATTATGTCCATATATTTGTCAACTTCTTTGCTCAGTTGTCATTGTGTATACAGGTTCCTGCTGATCTTTTGGAGCATGCCAAGGCTGCAGCTCAGGCAGCTCTTGAGGAGATGGATGCTGACTAAGAGAAACCGACTATATCTCCAGTCTCGTTCTATGTTTGGCCACTGGTGAAATCTTTGATGTCATTACTGGCACACAGGATCTCGTTCTATGTTTGTCAGATTTTATGTCAGTGTAAAACTGGGCATGCACTTGTGGTACTAAATTCATGGAATGTTTGATGCTAAACAGTGAATGGATATCAGACTTTGACTGAATTTGTCCCTGATCTCTTGATGAATTAATTGCTTGGTTTTGCTTTTCCTTTCACTTTGGTTGAAGGGAGGGGTAATCACAATGAAGACGCTGGCAATGATTTCCATATCCTTCACATAATAAAGAACATAGATACTATTAAACCACATTTGAATTAAATGCTACCCTCCTGTTATTGTTAAAGTCTTAGATATAATGTGAAAATTATTTCTCCTGCAAAACATGATTTCCTCATCTTTCTTTTAACACTCATGTTTTATCCTATGTAACACCACATTTAATTCTATAGATATCATTCTAGCCATTGCATTGTAAATGCACTTAGGGTCCATTTGTTTCCACTATTGGATTGTGGATTTTCGTAGCCACATTTCTCAAGCTCATAAATAATATGTTTTATGTAAAAATTTTATATATTAAAGTTCTTTTATATGACTTTTTCAAAGTAATATTTCACTTTGTAACCGTTAACTCAATCATTTATATCCTCGCACAGTTATAAAAATTCCGATAATTCTTAATCCCTCGATCTTAGTTATCTCAGACGTCGCATATGCATTCTAACCTGATGAAATATTGATTACCTATTTTTTTGTAGGGACAGATTAACTATTGTATATTATAAACCTGCTTAGAGCATGTGGTTTAAACAATGCAATTTTTTGAGAATTGTTTGTTTTAAGTATGGAGTAAATAATCTGATTAATAATCCGGTGAGCAAACTGAAGAACCTCTACCCTACACCGCAAGATAAGAATCCATCTAGACATGTATGCGTTAGAATGGTACCGCGAAATAGTTTTTGGCACGCAATCAGAATGGTATCACGGGTTTGGCATGCAATCAGAAACGGAGTACGTCGCTAGATTGCTGGATGTAATCTGATATTCCGATGCAATCGATCGCTAATGATACGGTGAAAAATAAAAAAAAATGGAAGAAAAACAAAACGAGTAGACGGCCGGCCGGCCAACCCACACAACGGCCGGTCTCCCGGTCTCGCGGCTCTCGCCCGCGCGATCCTTCCAAGTCCAACCAAACGCGCTTACGCGCACCGAAACCATTCCACCAACTCAGCCAACCCGAAGCTTCTCGTTCGGGCGACGGGGGCCTCCTGCCCAAACGCCGACCCGTTCCGTTCCACGCCGCGGCGGTGAGATCCAAACGCAACCCCCGCGCCTCGGCCTCCAGCCCCTTCGCCGGCGACCGCCGGCCGCGGGCGCCATGCCGCTCTCCCGCACCCCGACCGCCCGCCCCCGCCTCCGCCTCCTCGCCCTCTTCGTCGCGTCCCTCTCGCTCCTCTTCGCGCAAACCCTAGCATCGTCCGCGTCGGAGGCAGGGGCCTCCGACCCCTGCGTCGCCCCCGTGTCGGACGGGGGAGGCGAGGCCCCGTCGTGCCCCGTGCGGTGCTTCCGGCCCGACCCGGTCTGCGGCGCCGACGGGGTCACCTACTGGTGCGGCTGCCCCGAGGCCGCCTGCGCCGGCGCGCGCGTGGCCCGGCGCGGGTACTGCGAGGTCGGGGCTGGCTCGGCGCCCGTCTCCGGGCAGGCGCTGCTGCTCGTCCACATCGTCTGGCTCTTCGTGCTCGGCGCCGCCGTCCTCCTCGGCTTCCTCTGATGTGCGCGCCCGCTGCACCTCCCTTCCATCCTGTAGTTGATTTCTCCACATTTTACCCATTTCGCGGTTCCTTTTTCTTTGGTTGGTATTGGTTCGCTGTTGTGAGCTGAGGGATTTTGTTGTAACAATTTGTTGTAACAATTTGTTGTAATTCTAGAGGATTTCGCCTGAGAGATGTCACACAATTCTTTGTTAGATCTGTTTGATTAGCTTGGGCTCTAGATTTCGGAGCGGAGCTTTCTGGATAGGTCTTGATATGTAATTATAGATCATGCTAACAGCTTGTAAATGCATGCTAACATTTGCAATGATCAGTTTATGGTTTTATGCTACAAAATGTCTCCATGATTTGCCATTTTTAATGCGCTATGCTTGTGTGGTTCAATGTGTCATATCTGGGTTGCTTAAAGCACTTAAGATCGAATTAGCTTTGAAATATCTTTTCATTTCTGCCTTACTGTTATGATGGAGCTGGCAGTTTCATCTGTTTAACCATTGAAGTTAGAAATAGAAGAACAGTTACGACCATTACGACAAGCATTCTATATCGGATCATTTTCCTGATGTGAACATCAGTATGTTAATTTCATCCTTGGGATTGGGTTCATGGGACATGAAAGGAATTGAACTGATATATCCCTGATCCGCACTAACATTGCCTCATTATAGTGTTCTTGCTATATGCTTTGGTATGATTTTGGCAGTTCTGTGAGTCTTGTGTGTTCTGACCTGTGGTGTTGGATTCAATGAATTCTCTCTTTTTTTTTCTAGTGCCATGTGAGAACTGGATGTATGACTAGGACCTGTGAGTCTGGTCATGTAGTAAGAAGTCCAGTTTTAGAAACATGTATTCCTTCCTCTATTTGATATGTAATGTATGGTTCTGTTTATTGAGTAAAAGGCACCAGTTCCCTTGCATTCCTTGTGCACAAGAGGTGTGAGAAAGATAGAACCAGAAATATTTGTAGGTTATTTGCATATATGAACTACTATTTCTCCGGGGAGAGGCAATATATCATACTCTTCACTGGCCAGAGACCTCCACTACCTTGATTGCAGACTACAGAGGCTGTGTCCAGAGGAATTTATGTGTTGATTCACATGCCGATGCCACTGTCGCAGATATGCTGAGGACAGTACTGCCGATATGGTCCAGCAACTTATGAAGGGCATTTACAAGTTCTTGTTTCTACAGCCGCTTTGATTCTGTGAATTTGAACCTGAATATTATGTTAGTATCTGTTCTCTATCAGCAACAACTTCTTGTTTCAAAATATCCCCTTTATCTTATAGTTGTTAGCACCTTCTATACTGCAACCTTCATAGGATGGTGGTATGGATTCAGATTGTAGCGCAGTCGAGGAAAACTGGTATTGGTAGCAAGCATTACTATCTCTTTAGGAGGAAGTTGAGCATGTAAACAAGGGGAGGGAAAGCATGACCACTACACGCAGGAGGTGAAGAGTGGAAGCAAGTGTTATTCTGACTGGTCTCAAGGATCACCTTAGAATGATTCAGCAGTGTAGAAAAAAAAATCTATCTTGCAGCACCAGCTAAAGAAAAGTGATTTTTTTTAGAAATAACATTATTTTAATAGAAAATCGTAAGATTAGAGGTCATGCATGAAAAATCGTAATTTTAGAGGTCTCCCTATCGAACTATGGCAGTTCGACAGACCCTCCACAAGTGCTTGTCGAACACCGCATCGCTCGACTGAGGAAGTAGGGGGGCCTGTCAACCTTTGGCAGTTCGACAGGCCCCCTCAACGCCAGGTGGTGGGCCCCATCGAACGGTGGGTGTTCGATAGGGTCCCCTCTCGAACAGCAGCAGTTCGATAGGGTCCAAATCGAATATCCACTGTTCGACAGGGTGTTAAAATTGTGATTTTCCACAGATAACCTTTAATCTTGCGATTTTCCATTAAAATAATGTTATTTCTCAAAAAAATTCAAAGAAAAGCTATCTTGCAGCTCTGGTGCATTTTAACTTTTCATTTCTTTGTACATAATTGTTTTTTGACTTCGTGAGTCCTAATATTTCCTGTCTCAGGATTTACTTGTCATGATGGAATGGCAAGCAACTTGGTGTCTCGGTGGACATTGGAGACTAATTTGTGGTAAATCCAGACATACACAAGCCAAATGGCAGTGATAGTTGTGATGGCATTAGCTATTAAATTTGAGAAGAATCAACCCCACAGTTGTCTGGAACTGTAGACTAAAATAGAACAATTCCGTTTTGCAAATTTAAAATTGTTGCGATTGAAGATATATAAAATTTAAATTGTTGATATTGAAGATATATGCTTAGAAAAAAGCCCTTTTTTATATCCACCTTAAAGCATAAGCAATGCATGATGGTCTCATGATGTGGTTTGGAGAGAAAATGGTTTGTCATACAGGATGAGACCACTCTCTTGCCAGCCTCATCTTTTCCCTTGTATTTATGCTTATAAACCAATATTTAAATTTAAAACTTAAATTTAAAGTTGATTTGATGATTTTTCATCATAGTTTATTTTCTAGCCTTTGCTTTCAGAGTGCTATGAACATATATGTAAAAGTTTTATCCATAAATTTATTTTTAATAGTTAATAAGATAGTTCACCTATGCTTCTATGCTTAATATAAGTCTGAAGATGAGGCTCAATCTCCACATAATGGCCCACAAGAATTCCATATTTTAGTCCCTTATTTTTTTTACTGCAACTCATAATTAATTAAAATATGTTTCTACAAACAAATATGCAGTACAACCCATGGAGTCATCAATAAAATTGTATCCAAACCCTTGTCCCACTTGTCACCTAACCATCTCTATTTCTCTCTCTTACTTTTCCTATGTAGACCCTCTCCAACTTTTCCTCTCCACCATTAGGACACCAATACCAATAATCAACAAAGCTTCTCCGTATCAGCAGCTCCTCCATCCCGCCCATCTTCGCCAATGAGTTTCTCCTATCGGCACCACCTCTATCCCAAACCAATCTCTGTCTGCCTTCAAGCCCGTCATCGTCAACTCCTCACCCTCATCCCCTAACATCTCTGGGCACACCTCCATCTCTAGTAGTCATCACCTTCACTCTCTCCTCCATATTCGGCCTCGGCGGCGATTGATCCCCAAGTGCTTGGTGGGTTTGGTGCATAACTGATGAGATTAGTTGTGAATGTAGGTAAGTTGGATCTCGTCGTTAGGCCTGTGCAACAAGTATGGCTCAGCAGTGACAACGATGGTGATTGGGGTCCTTCCGTTCGGCAGGTAGCATCGCATGCTACAAGGTGCACACTCTCTCTCTCTCTTCCTCATCTCTTTCGGATGTTCGGACAACACCTTCTCCTCCCTTTCTACTCAAGCCACATTTGACTTCTACATGGCATTGATCCTAGCTAGAGGATGAGACTCACACATTGGGCATGACCTTATGCCCTTATATCCTCTCGTAACTTGTTTTCTTAGCAAAGCATGTGAGGCCTTGAAACATTATGCTCATACAAGGGACCCAACCACATCACTAATGGCATGTTGCAACGATTTGTGCCATGTGACGGCATACAACGATGTGATTAGCCAACACAATCACTTTGAGAGTTCAATTTCACCTTGCTCGGTGTTTAGCTTTTTATATCAAAGCCCTAGTATTTCCAGCCTTCTCTAAGAAAATCTAAAAGTTTGCAAAACTTTAACATGGGGTGCAATCTAATCTACAACATATGTTTCATAATATAAGACTTTTAGCATTAACTAGATTTATATGTAAATTACTTGCCTAGAGGGGTAAATAGACGTTCTTAAAAACACTTAACAATTAAAGAAACGGTTAAAACTATCGTATTGTCTGGTCAGATAGGCCAGATCGTTCGGTTAGCTCAGCTAGTTGGATTGTTCGGTTTGGAACACCGGACTCTCTGGCTTTGAAAAGAATGGATTCAAGGAATTCAGTTTTCACGATGACCTATAGAGAAGCTAAGAAGATATATGCAATACCAAGGCCAACACAAGCAGGAAACATGGAAAAGCAGAATCACAAAAGAAGACACAAAGGATGTTTTCCTGAAGTTTAGATTCAAAAATTCTACCCTCCATTGAAGAACTCCGAAGAGTCAAATCCCTTTCGATCCTCTTCATCACCTATCTCACAACCACAAAGTTAACACACGAATCCAAATCCACACATCTGGATTGATTGATCACAGACCGGCCACTAAAACCAAGGTCAAACGATCAATCCAATCACAAATTTGATTTTCTCTACTCTGCAACTTGCTAGCATAGAAAATTGGACCTGGACCAACAATTGAACCTAGAAAACCAGAACCGACAACCTCGGTGGCTCGATTCCTCTCAAAGAACACCCATGTAATCGAACCGGTAATAAACCGATTAACCGGTCGATTTTTTGGTGAACCGATCAGGTTTTTAGAATTAGACCGGTTTTTTTAATCCATCCGCAATATTGTATTATAAATTTATTAGGTTGCATACTATATTTATTTTTTTATGTTATAGCCATATAATAATAGATATATTGGTTTATTTATACATACTTTACTAATTTGTGATGGTTATATATCAAAATAATATATATTAAGTATAATATTAATAAATAAAAAACATGCGGTTTGACATGTGACCCAGCGGTTCGACCAGTAAACCGACTGCCAGAGCGGGCCAACCTTCGGTCCAGTTTTTTTTACTATGCTTACTAGGAGACAGTTTATCTCTTTTCCTTCTGGAGACAAAGTGAAGCCTTTACAAATTTTTCGAGTCAACCACAACGAGTTTGGAAGGTACCGGATGACGCCTAACCGTCTAGTAGGATATCCTCCAAGGTAACAAGCTCTAAACGTCAGCCCAATAGAATCCACGATTTGCTCCAGACAAAGACACATGAAAAAGTCAACCCAAAAAACCTAGATCCACTAAAGAGTCACTTCGATGCTCAAGCAACTAGGTGGGGGTGCAAAAAGGTCTTAGGAATGCCTTAGAATAGCTCTAGTTCGAGGTAAGTGACCAACCAACGACTAGAAGCAAAGGTGGATTTAAATAGATGTTGTCATACGTCATGTTTTCGTTGGAAGCCACAACATCCGGATGGTCCGGCCAGGTCAGCCAGACGGTCTGGTTAGCACTTCAAGTCTACTGAGATAGATGATTGGACTGTCCGGTCCACAACTAGATGGTCCATCCCTAACAGACACGAAAAGTGAAAGAAAAACTCAACGCCTCTATTGATCTTGAGCAGTTATGAATATAAAAGAATAACGTTTGCAGCTTCCCTTAATAGTACGGTACATCTAAGACTTAAGAGAACTAAAAATGGCTTCAAAGAGAACTCTAAGTCTTCTTGAAGCACTTAATGTAAAACCTGCAAAACATTTCGGCCTTTCGCAATCTAAATCTACATCAGATCTCAATTGGCTTATTAGTCCTTTAATAGCACTATCATTGATCAACCAAAAACCAGTTAGGAGGCTAGATGCACTTTCAATATATATACTAATAAATCTAGACATATATGCAAACAATATATATTGATCGATAGATAAATACAACCAAAACATCTTACAGTATAAGTATAAGATGGAAGTAGTACTAGAGATTGAAATGTTCTTTATCTTGTAAGCATCGATAGCTGACCTTATATAGCCAAAATGTACATAATCAATATTTTTTTCATAGCCAAAATGCACGTAATCAATATTTTTTTAATCTTGTGTGGCAGTAGTTTTGCGTTAGTCCACTCTTTATCCATCTATGTACTTTAGACAAAAAAAATTACCTTGTAAATTAGATCACTTCAATCTTCTGTTTTTGCACATTAATAACCTTGAGCACATTAACCACTGCACCTTTTGTAAGAGCAAGGTTGGACCAGGCAAGAAAGTAAGGTGGTCTAAAATGCATGAAATGTGAAATCATCTAGTCTAACATAAAAAGTTTAGTATTGAGTAGTCGGAAGCAAAAGTAGCGATAAATGTGGCATAGGGTGTGCTTCACTCTTAAGACTATCGATCGAGAGCTTATTCCTTTTCTGCAGGCAAATACCAAGAGTTTCCACGCTCCTCCGTCATCCCAAATACTTGTATTTCTATGGGTCCTAAAAGCTAATGGAGGCATGCAAAGATATACTCAACTCAGGCTAGTCCTTAGTTGCAGACATCAAAAGAAAGCTTGGTGAGAAAAAACCTGGCTAGCACCACAAGTTTGTAGGCTAGCCGGGCTAGGTTCAAGAACCTTCTACTTAATTTCATTGGTATGAAAGTCTTTCCTTTCATATCTAGGTTGGTGCAAGACTCGTCCATTGGTCTGTCACAAAAGTTAGCCTCAATGATCCAATAGTACCGATTGGAAAGGTGGTCGCTCAACAAATTAGGGATATCATGTTTGATCTTTCCTAGCAGCATAAAGTTATCCCTTTACCGACCGGTGTTAGGTGGTTACGACGTTAGATGGTTCACTCAACATTATCGTGAATGCTTAAATATCTACATGCTATGCTACTGATTCTTCAAAAGTCCAATACATAATCTAGATTTTAAATATCGTGAAAACACTTTATTACCTACTCCTTAAGTCTCAAAAGAAAAAACTACGCCTACGAATGAATCTGGATATACACTATATCCTGGTTCATTCTCGAAGTTTATTTTCTTGATACAGAGGGGTGCATGATGTGATATTAATTATTTAGAAACATATAGCCAAAACACGATTTAGAATGTCGTGAAAATGCTATCATTTTATAAAAATGTACTATTCAAATAAAATAAAACACAATTCATAAGTAATATCTAGAATATCATGAAAACGCTTTATTACTCGCCTATCCTGCTACAACTCTTTAGGAAGGAAACTAATTTCAATAAATGAATATAGAAAGTTCGGCTTTCCCGATGGCTCATGTACAGTACAGTGACCGGGATGAATATAAAAAGCTAAAAACTGCGAAAATAAAGTTACCCGAATGCCCCCCTCCTCATCGTCTTGTTACTCTCGCCCGCTTGCTCCCCCCCCCCCCCCCCCCCCCCGGTGTCACTGTGCGTGTTCCTGTCTGAGCCGCGGGGCGCGCGCGGCCGTCGACCTCCTCCTCCTCCCGCCTCGCACGGCGCGGCCGGCGAGCCGTCCGGGAGTGGGGCGCGCTCCTCTCCTTCGCGTTCCAGCCCTGTCCTGCTCGCCGTGCGGGCGCAGGGCAAAGCGAGCAGGTTAGGAGAGTTACGACGCGGCTGGCATCCTCCTTCCACTGACCCTCCCTGTCGCCTCGTCTCGAATCGAACCGAAGGTATTCATTCTTCTCGCGTTGATTGTAGACCTAACTCCTCTTCTTCCGCGCTAATCCATGGGCCGGTTCTTGACTTGATTGATTTCTTTCCCTCCGGTTAGCATATCCTGCTTTCTTTTTCTTTTTTTTTTTGCCGGATTTCTTTGATGCATGGTGCAGTACTAGTACCAACTCGTTTCCAAAGGAAATAAAAGATAAAACTTACGGCTTGAGCTGAACCCCCATGTCCCCTTGTTAGGTTTGCCCCTGCATGTATCAAAGTTCCCTCTTTTTTTAAGTTTAACTATGCAAATAGATGTTAGAGAATTCGCATGCAAATGCTAAAGGTTATCTTTTTATTGTTCTTTTTGGGGTTCTTGGAAAAAAGTTGTTCATTTTGGCAAACGGTGATGTGGTATGATCAAGTATGATTTCTTCGTGCAGGAATTCATCTGATTCTAGTCAAGATGAACCGGGAATCAAATTTCATGCCTACCCCTGATCAAGATGTGCTGGAAGTCAAGCCCTTGAGGACGTTGGCTCCAATGTTCCCTGCACCATTGGGAGTTGATGTGCTGAACCGGTCGACAACCCCACCGTTGGTATTTGTTGCACCAGCTGGGCAGTTTTCAGGGGCTTTTGGTGCTTGGAACAATCCTGCGATCAGGTCATTTGCCGCTTTCGGTGTTCCTGATGCTGGTGGTGATCAGGGTGCCGGTGACAGCCAGACTGCTGCTTTTGGTGATCAGGAAATCGGCAGAGGCCAATCTGCTGCAAATGGGACTCCAAATATAGGCACCAGTGCGACTGAGCCGATTGAAGCCACTCCTATTTCAGCCTACAAATCAACACAACCGATTGTTATATCACTGGACGATGATAACAATGATGATGAGCCTTACACTGGTAACCAAACATCAACATCTGGGAGGAAGATCAAGAGGCCATCTCATCTCAGTGGATATAACATGAGCGACAGTTTGGGAATTGATGGATCCAATGGCACAAAGAAACGCCCTAAGTCCTCTTCTAGGAAGGCTGCTAATGACAATGATCTTTCCTTTATGCCTCCATCCAGCGATCCCAGGGAGATTGTTGAAGTGGTTCTCATGACCTTCGAGGCACTGCGGCGTAGGCATCTTCAATTGGATGAGACACAAGAGACTAGCAAACGTGCAGACCTGAAGGCTGGTGCCATCATGTTGGCCAGTAATCTCAGGGCTAACACTGGGAAGAGGATTGGAGCTATCCCTGGAGTAGAAGTAGGGGATATTTTCTACTTCAGGATGGAACTGTGCATTATCGGGTTGCATGCACCTAGCATGGGTGGAATTGATTATATGAATGCCAAGTTTGGTGATGAGGATGACTCTATAGCAATATGTATTGTTGCTGCAGGTGTTTATGAGAATGATGACGATGATACAGATACGCTGGTCTACAGTGGTTCTGGAGGTATTAGCAGGAACAGTGAGGAGAGGCATGACCAGAAGCTTGAGAGGGGTAACCTTGCTCTTGAGAGGAGCCTGTCCAGAAAGAATGTGATCCGGGTTGTACGGGGCTATAAGGATCCAGCTTGCTTGACTGGGAAGGTGTATATCTATGATGGTCTCTATAAGATTCACGAGTCATGGAAGGAGAAAACAAAGACTGGGATCAGTTGTTTCAAGTACAAGTTGCAGCGAGAGCCAGGACAACCTGATGCAGTTGCAATCTGGAAAAGTTCCCAGAGATGGGTAGAGAATCCAACTGCTAGAGGCGGAGTTTTACACCCTGATCTATCATCTGGTGCTGAAAATCTCCCAGTGTGTCTTATCAATGATGTTAACAGTGAGAAAGGACCAGGACACTTCAACTATATTACTCAGGTCAAATACTTGAAGCCACTCAGTTCAATGAAACCGTTTCAGGGTTGCGGATGCCTTAGTGTTTGTCTACCTGGTGATAACAATTGTGTTTGCGCACAGCATAATGGAGGTGACTTACCATACAGTTCATCAGGATTGCTTGTATGTCGCAAGCTTATGGTATATGAATGTGGTGAATCTTGCCAGTGTTCATTCAATTGTCGCAATAGGGTATCCCAAAAGGGAGTAAGGATCCATTTTGAGATTTTCAGGACCACAAATCGAGGCTGGGGTCTTCGTTCATGGGATCCTATACGTGCTGGGTCATTTATTTGTGAATTTGTTGGTGAGGTTGTTGATGATACTAAAGTTAATTTGGATGGTGAAGATGACTATCTTTTCCAAACAGTCTGTCCTGGTGAGAAGACATTAAAATGGAATTATGGACCTGAATTGATAGGGGAACCAAGCATAAATATTTCAGCTGAGACTTTTGAGCCACTTCCCATCAAGATAAGTGCAAAGAAAATGGGAAATGTCGCACGTTTCATGAACCACAGTTGCAACCCTAACACCTTCTGGCAACCAGTTCAATTTGACCATGGAGAGGATAGCTATCCACACATCATGTTCTTTGCACTGAAGCATATTCCACCCATGACAGAGCTGACTTATGACTATGGTGACATCGGATGTGAATCTAGTAGTGTTGGTTCTACTAGAGCTAAGAATTGCCTTTGCGGATCCTCAAATTGCCGAGGCTATTTTAGCTGACTGTTGAAGATGTGCATTATCTGATCTACCTGGTAAAAACACCATGCTTACTATCCCTTGCTGTTAGAGCTTCCTGCTCATGCATTCTTGTTCTCACCTGATTTGCATAATGGCATTCTACATGCAGTTAATTTTATATTCATTCTTGCTGTCATTTATGCTTATGCTGCGTGGCCTTTCATATAGATTTCTGACTTGGTGTTAAAATTAAAAACGATGACCTATTAGGCTATTACCGCTCTTAGTAGGTCAGCCATCATAATTAACTCAAAACTAATGTTTTTCTTTGGGACCTTTTGTATAAAAGGGATGAAATTTTGTCATTATATCACTCAGCTTTTGTTGTCAGTGTCAACATGCAGTGAATTTCCTTTATGCAGGGAGACATGCAGATATATGATCTTCCATGCAGAAATTTTTGCCCCAATAGAATACTTTGTATTTCCACATAACTGTGTTATAGGAACGATTACAACTTGCAGGCATAGATTATTCATGTAACCCTTCATTGGATCTTAATTTATCACCACAGTAGAAATTTATTACAGTGCTGTATTTCTTTCTCATTTACAAATGGCTTATTTGTTTTACTTCATTGGTTAACTGTCCATGTAATTACTGTCCTATGTGATCGTTGAATTACTCCGTCCGGCCCAAAATGTAGCTACCTTGTATAGGATGGGAAACTTCCTAGTACATATGTACCAAGACAAGAATATCATGTCTGAAGTTTTATTCTTTCAAAACACTGTCAGCATTTGACAGCGTTCAATCTTGCTAAGTATTCTAGCTTGTCGTTTAGCGTCTCAGATTGTTTGATGTAACACCAAGAAGGGTGTACTTTCTATAAGTTTTTAACAAAACTCCTTGTTTTCCTCTGCTTTGTGCGAACTTATCGTGGGAGAAGCCCTCACCAGTGACCTTACCTTTGCAGATCCTTTTGCCCTTTTTTGTGGTACTAAGAAGTGAATTATGCTCAAGACTGAAAGTATGGAAAAGCCGGCTACTTCAAATGGCTAACCTCATTCCCCGTTGTTGAAGTAGTAAACTAGTGCAACATTTGCAATGCCCACTATCGTTCATTCAGTTGTGACGCGTGAATGTAGGCCTTGCAAGATCAATTTTGTACATTATGTGGAAACTTGTGATGCTGCTGATCTAGTGATCTGACTACAGCCGATGTTTCGGTTGGCAAGTTGAACTGAACTCCTTGCGGTTAGTTCTGAATTCAAATGCTGAGAGCCTGAGATATTATGATGAAGGATGATATGGTGACATGGTTGGTATAGAAGTTTCTAGCTTTCTATCACGATTTTCTCAGGAACTGGTTCAAAGCCAGGTACACGATGCCCTTTTAGATGATGCATATCAATCTGGCCTCTACGTCCCACATGGATGTACACAGCCACGTGCAATTTCAAGCTTTGGGCAAACTTCCATTAGTTACAGGTTTTTTTTGGTAGAATTTGCAATTTTCATATGCATATAAGAATATGAATGGTTCTCTCTGTAATTTTTTTAGCATTTGCCTAGATTTAGCATTGTCTAGATTCATATGGATGGTAATGAATCTAATATATATATATATCAACGAATGAATTTAGACAAGACTAGAAAAAAGATAATATGAAACGGAGGTAATAGCTTTTACCCACAACGAAATTTCAGATTACTTGGCCTTCGCAGAATCAGGGAAAGGATACCCAAGAAGTCTTTAGTCTCGCCTTTCATCAAGAAATATAGGAATGAGCGGTTGGGAAGCTGATGTACTTAGGCTGTATTGTTTTGGGTGATAAAAGACGATAGACTATTTTTAATGACTATTTAATAGTATAAACGGTAAAATTAACAATAAAATTAAAAATCTATTTTATAAAGGTGAAATGATAAACTCCAAAGCTTTTTATAGAAAAGTAAAATGTTTAGCAATTTAAAAAGCATACGCATAGAAACTGAGGAATAATCTAGGCTAGGTTGCATTCTTTTACTGATTTCAGATTTTTTTTCTCAATTTTTATGGACACACTTCTAGTGCACTTTTAAAAAAGGATTCTATATAAAAAATCACCATCTTACCTTTCTAGAATAGATTTTTTAACTTTTCATTGATTAAATGGCTATCACAAATTTAGATAACCTTTCTTCTTTCGGCAACAAAAGAGCGCTGCTGCCTTAGAAGCTCGACCGTAACCATCAATGGAGTTCAAGCTAACAAGATAACTGTGAAGCATGAACCTAATAATAATAAAACCTTGATTACATGGTTCATCTTGTCCCTTAACGTTGGGACAAGATTTGGCACACCGCATATCTGCAAATCTTCAACCTATGTTTTGTTACAGAATTACACATGTTCGGGCAAAATGGATCAAAACTTTGGTTGGGTTTTCAAGAACAATTTACAAATGCACCTTAATGATCAGAAGCCCGTCTGCTCGTGCAAGTAACAACTAAAGAATGACTAAGTTGAAATCGGACACACAAAATAGGACGTAGGTTCAAAACATCCTTGTGTTGTTCCCCATTCTGCACTCGCATGTACATACGTTCCTTGATTCCCTGACCACGCGTTGCGAACGTCGAATATGCAACTTGATGTTTACCAGCTTACCAGCAATCTGCATTTCAGGTTTCGTAAATGGGCATATGATTTCGTTGAGGGGATTACAGAAATAGAAGTGTAACTGCAAATGAAATAATCACCTTCTCTTTGCATGGGGAGCATAGAGTGATGGAAATGCTTGTGGTGTTAACAAAAATTATTGCAAGAAAATCCTTTTCATGCCACAGCTACACAAGTATCTAGGGATGCTATATGAGTTTGAATAGAATTACCATTCTCCATGTAAGATCTTCCGGTCCAAGAGGCCGAGCAGGACTTGAATATAGAAAATGTCTAGAATACTGTGAACAAATCACAAATAAATTTGCTGCCCACAAAATTGAAGCTTCCCAGAAACTTCATGTAAAATACACTAAGAATACCAAGCTAACCTTCAGAAGATTTGTTTGCATTTCTCTGATCCTTTTGGCATCAATGCTTCTTAGGTACTTCACCAGCCAACCAGGTTGAACAGCATCACTTGAAGAAACGAACAATGCTATCTGCATAACAAACCTATCATCACACACTGCAGTTTGTACTGTATATGTGCTTTAAATTCTAACAATCCAAATACAGATGAGAACTACATGAAACTGGCATGCTACAGTAAAA
This sequence comes from Oryza brachyantha, assembly GCF_000231095.2. Classification (NCBI taxonomy): domain Eukaryota; kingdom Viridiplantae; phylum Streptophyta; class Magnoliopsida; order Poales; family Poaceae; genus Oryza; species Oryza brachyantha. The sequence goes on from NC_023163.2 coordinate 26,309,185, forward strand.
AGGTTTGAGAAAATCTGTTGGTTATTTAAGACCTGAAGTTCCAGCAGACTGTTAAATAGGTGAAGATTAGCAGCCAGCTTCTCTTTACTTTATAGTGGATCGATCACCAAAGGGCCTTTATTTAATTTATAATGAAAAATCACCAAGGTTATTTCTCCTTGCTTTTATCACAAGGCATAAGCACATGGTGCAGGTACATGTAAACACTCCTGAAGTATATGGTTCTATAATCTTCAGACACTTAATTGGTGTGGAAAGGAAGATATGAATAATTTTTTATTTAACAAACACCAGTGCCTTTAGAGAATTGAATTGAGACCTGCCCAACTAGCTACTCTATGCCATATTGATTATATTCCGCTACCCTTAGTCCCTGACTATTGACATTCGTATGGAAATTTATTGTGTTTTGGGCATGCAAACAGATAGTACCCACTTTATTCAAGCAGGATATTAAACTTTGGAGCTCCACTCAGATAACCAGGCAAAACCTTACTAGGGTATGTGGTATGAGGGGAAAATACATTAAATACTGTGACAAAACAAGTTTACCTTCCTGTAGTCAAGTATTCCTTCAAAAGGAAGCTCTAGTTCATCACTGATTACAACTGGGATACAACCACTAACAATTGTGTCAAACAGACGAGCAGAAGATGGAGTATCCCCAGCCGGATTCAAGCAAAAGAGAGACCTGCCAGTCAAATATATATTCAGTAACAGCTACAGTATGAACAATATAAATTTGTCTATTTACTTGCGCATGCCGTTCTGAGCTGCTGCTTTGCCCTCAGCTCCAGCGGTCCCTTCTTCTATGACTATGCCTTCTGCATCCTTTAGTTCTGTCACAAGCTTACTGCGGATCTTCCCTCCCTAAACAATGTCAACAGAGTGAAGGATTAAAATGCAATTAAGCCAACTTGAATTGGAAGTACCACAAGCATCTATTTTATGCTGTCAAAAGCTGGAAAACGATCACAAGAAGCATACAGCATTCCTTCTCAGTCTTCCTCGAAAGAAGAGCAACGTGCTTCTTCTGGATTGAGTTTCAGATACACACTTAGAATCACAAAGATCAACATTTGGGACGTATGGAAGGATGACATCCTTTTCCAAATATACTTGCCCTGGTTTATACCTGAGAGAGGGGGAGGTGAGTTTTTTAACAACGATATTGCACGCAACAGCTATTTAAGGAAAAACAGCAGACAATTAATACCATACCAGTTCCCAGTAGAATCCATATCAGGCAGAAGCCATATTGCCTTCTTTACAAATTTCCGGACCGACTTAAATGACCATGGGTGATGAACAGGAATTACATGATCTCTGCCTTCTGAACGTTGCCAGGCAGGTTGATCAGTTATCCACTTCAAAGCTTCCTAACACCAACAAAAAAAACAATGTCAGTATTGTCCTGCAAATAAACATAGCACCTAGGTGAACAAATTTCATGATAAATTCCTCTTGAAAATAAACTAGGTGAATAAATTGTACAAACATATGGAGAAATAATTGAGATAAAGATGAAGACAATCCCCTACAGACAATTGAACCAAGAAAAGCCATAAAAAGACAGTAAGAAAACTGAGCTCAGGTAATGCTCTGCCCTATTTCAGGTATGACTGGGAGACAAGTTCAACACTCTTTACTAATGAGCATTGAATGTCAGACTAAAACCTTTCCATTATCTAAAAAAATGGATATCAGATTGCCAGCAGGAAGTAACAAGGTTTTAGTCATTGAAGATGATTGCGAAAATAAACACTAGCTTGTCCATGTGCATGTCCTACAACAAACACTAGCTGAAAATTAAACCTTGAGATATGCTCCCACACCCTATAAAGTGCCTTGCATTCTTGTTTCTCCAGCAAGAAGTAACTGATTGTTGTGAAGAATGGTACGTAGAAGATATCTGCTTCTTCTTGCTGCCGAACTCTGATAACATTCTTCAGAAGTCTTTGTGATTCAGGTGCAATCAGATCAGCCCACAACCAATAGTCAATAGAATGCTGCATATGTGAACAGAAAACAATTCAGATATTGAAAGAAGAAAGGAAAACATGCTCTCGAGTGTCAACGAGTAAAATCTGGTCAATTATATCCTTCCAAACTGAGATAGTGATTCAAAGATCTTAAAGACAACATGAGAAGCTCAATTCATAGATGGACTATATGTACGAAATTTGTAATGCTTGAGCATTGTTAATACTTAATCTTCAAACGTATATGAGGACTAATTTGTACATAGCAAATAATGAATGTAACAGGAACCACAAAGAAACAGCATCCAAAACTATATGTGGTCATCGGTCAGAAAAATCTAGCACTCCTCTACGATACCATAAAGGCACATAGGGATATCCAAACTTCCCTTCTCACAAAACTTGCCATAAGAATCTAAAATTACACATGAATAATATCCAAACTAGAAGCACATGCACATGCCCTTCGAACAACAAACATGGCATATGCTCACTGCTCACAAATACATCGCAGAAAGTTTGCATCTCGTAAAAAATGTTGAAATCTTTCAACAACTATACTAAGAAGTCCTTATAGGGATCTGAGTCTGTCAAGATCAACCATCTGAGATCTAATGTACACATAAACATGCCTGTAGCAGCAACATCTCCAAACCTTCCAAAGCATTAGAGAATAGTTACAGATTAATTTGCTCAATTTTGTCGCCATTGCAGACAGATTGCCCATAGTCTTCGAACCCAAGCACTCACCACGGCCATGCAGAAAACTAAACTAGAAAAAAAAAAATACAGTTCGATCGCACCTGCTCGACGAGCCGGTGCACGGGGCTCCCGTTGGAAGTCAGGTTGGTGGTCTCGCGGTACGAGTCCCTGAACAGCCGCAGCAGATCGTACGTGAACTTGCTCGGCATCTCGTACACGTAGACCCTGAGAGGCGCCGGGGCGGCCGGCCAGGCGCCCCGGGGGTCTCCGTAGAGCCTGGCCTCCTCCTCGGCCCGGATCGCGGCGTTGAGGTCTCCGGGGGCCGCCGCGGAGGACACGGAGGAGGGGCGCCGCGAGTCGAGGAACCGGTCGAGGGAGGCGAGGAAGGCGGTGTCGGCGGCGGAGCCAGTGCCGGAGCTAGGGCTAGCGGGACCCGGCGACGAGGGGGACAGGAGGAGGAAGTAGGAGGCGGCGAGGACGAGGAGAAGGAGGGAGGCGCCGGCGAGGAGGCCGCGCGGGGATGCCGGGCGGGCGCGCGCGAGGGAGGGGAGCTGCTTCCCCGCCATGGCAGCCGAGACGCACTGGAAGACTGGAAGCCTGAAGCCGCTGCTGTGTTCAGCGTTTTGTGGTTAAAGGTTTCCGTTGAGGAGAGGCTCAGAATTTTGGACTCGCAATTCATCAGAAATTCAAAAACAGACCACATTTTTGCAGTTCAGAACTTCAGATTTCCGAATTCATTCAGCCAAATCACACTGCAGTTCAGAATTCAGATCTCAGAATTCTTTCATCTCGTCAGTTCGTTCAGTTGCTCGTGTTTACAGTGTACTCTGTTTAAACATACGATGGGTTACATTTGCAAACTACGAAAGAAAGGTTTGGTGCATGGTTTTGGCAAATCAGGCTATATGTCACCAAGTACTTCTATTTGCTGGATGTTTTATTTGCACCAAATAGAACTATCACGATCTACCACTGTAATCTTTCCAAAAGAGTCCATTGAACCACACGTTTAAGTTGATACTACCTTCCAAAAGTACGTTTTAGGCTGTAATCAAAGCCACTGAGTAAACATCTGCCCATCGTTTGGCTTATTAAAAGAATAAGCGGAACGACATATTTACAAACAATTAAGTAATTTCAAATAAAACTTTTATTTACGTATTGTTAGTGATCTAAAAATAAAAATAAAGACTAAAAAATAAACTATAATAAAAACCGTACTTCAAATTTAACTCTAAATATTATAAACTCCGACTGTTTTCTAAATCCTAATGTGACCATTCACTATTACAGTTACATCATTGGTAGTTGAGCGAGTCATTTTGGAGATCAACAAAACCATTTGCAGTAGTTACTGGACTGTCACTCGTAATGTAGCTAGCATCAACTCCTATGTTATAATCCACAACAATACTATTTTGAGCAACTTCTGTGCTATAATCCACAACGAAACCATTAGTGTTGTAATGCAAAGAAGGCGCGTAGGGAGACACCATTTGCAATGGCATAGGATCTTCCGCCATCGCCGCTACGGCGGTGTTCCCTCTGACAACAACAAGAGAACCATTTGTGTTGTGATGCAAAGAAGGTGCGTAAAGAGAAACCATTTGTAATGGCATACGATCTTTTACCACCGACGCGTCCCCTCCAGAGACGACAAGAAAGCCATTTGTGTTGTAATGCAAAGAAGGTGCGTAAGGAGGAACCGTTTGCAATACCAATGGATCTTCCGCTGCCGCTGCGTCCCCTCCGGCAATGACAAGAGAATCATTTGTGTTGTAATGCAAAGAGGACCTGTAAGGAGGAACCATTTGTAATGGTGTAGGAACCGCTGTCACTGCCGCCGCTGCGTCCCCTCCGGCAACGACAAGAGAAGAGTTGGGCGTTTCTTGCTGCACCACCGTGTCCTGCGATGACGAGGCCCAGCTGGATTCTAATGGTTGCTTAATCACAACACCTCGCAGTTTCTGTTTTTTGTTGACTGGTTGAGTTTTCTTGCTGGCACCTTGGCACATCTCCTTGTTAGTAACTTTGCACAGCACCCAGTCGTTGAGCTACGTAGAAACATATCACACAACATAATCAAACAAATCAAACAAGATAGCCATGGGAAGTATAATTGGTTAGTAAAACACCACATTTATAATTAAGAGTAAATCTCACAAATAATAGGTATTTTGTTATTCTACTTTAAGGACTTGTCTCATAATTAAAACTGCAAAGGACTTGTCTCGTAAAACTACAAATTTAATGTACCTATCATCACCCATTTTATCATGATAATTTAGTGTACCTATCATCGTCCATTTAATCATGAAACTACGGATTTAGATAATTGTTTTTATACATAGTATCACAACCTACAGGTGAATGTTAAAACATGTAGGGGTGATTGCTTAGTTCATTTGTGAATATATATTTTATATATATACGTGTTCTTAGCGATCTAAAAGTCAACGCTGAAAAATAAACTATGATAAAAAAAAACTCAAATCACTCCAGTTTAAGGTTGAAAATTCAAATATTGGTTTATAAGCATAAACAAAAGCAGAAAGATGGGACCGACAGTTTATGATAATATGTACGCTAGATAGTAGTTCCATGATATTATAAATATGTAGTTTTGTGATAGAATATGTCAAAATACTTGTAGTTTTGTGATAATAGATACATTAGATCTGTAGGTCTGTAAGATAATCTCAAACCTATATTTTTGTCATTGTAAGAAAATACATATAGTAAGATAGTATGAACAAATTACATATAGTTATGTGAATTTATTCTTTGATTCATCCTGTTTCTAGAAGCTACTCTCTCTTGTCACAACTACAAGCCATTTGCCTTTTTTTTAAGAAAAAATCAAAATTTTTAAAACCTTTGTATATTGATAGATTTTAAAAGATTAAGCTTTAGAACATAAAATGATAAGTAGATTTCTGTTTTGAAAAGTGCTTTCATAATCCCATAAGTAGATTTTATAAGCCTATTATTATTAAAATAATATGATAAAAGTGACCACCCAAAAACCAAAAAAATGTCATATACTACTCCCTCTTTTTCACAATGTAGGACTAGACTTGTCTAGATTTATGTGGATGCTAATGAATTTAGACATATATATAAATTGTATATATTTATTAATTAATAGATTTAGACAAGACAAAAAGTCTTGCAATATAAAGCGAAAGTAGTATATATATTTGTGACCAATAAGGATAGAGGTTATTTTGTGACGGAAGCTGAGTATATATGGTAGAGCATAGGTACGACTAACCCGCATGGGGTCTTCCCCCACGTCGCACGGCCGGTTGGAGTTGCTGCACACGAACTCCCACATCTTCCATGGCGTCTTGATCGCGATATCCTTCTTGGACAACTTCTTCAGCTCCCTCCCCGCCGTAGGCTTCACCGCCATCGTCGCATTCTTTTCATCCAACTCGTGATAGGTGAGGCATCCCTTGTATCCAATCACCTTCGTCGTGCCATCGTCTTGGGTCTCGAGGACGGGCTCGTTCTTGCTGGTCGACTTCCAGAACCCAACGTGGCTTGTGCTCCGGCTAGGCCTCTTGCCATAGGTGTATTTGCGGCTTCTAGGTGAAAACATGTACCAGTTTCCTTCGATGCAGTGGCCGAGCTTACTTGCTAAAACAAAAAAAAAAAAAAAGAGAAGATGAAAAATATATGCTACGATCGACGAACAGATAACCGATGATGCATTGCACAGTACAAAATTAAGGCAGAATATTAACTCACTGAGTACTTTAGGATGGTCGGAGTAGACGTCGCAGACATGCACGTAGTCCGTAGGTAATGGCTCGCCGAGTAGCTTTGGCTGGAGGTAGTCGACGATGAGCTCTATGTCCGACGGCACAAACCGGACTCCGGGCAAGTCCAGACACTGCGTCGCTGCCGGCGGTGATGCGAGTGGGATGTCGGGCACCGGTGACGACGACGATGGCGGCTGGCATGGTTGCTCGAGCGGCGGTGGCCATGTCGATAGAAGGTCCTGCTCCTGCTCCTGCTCCTGCTCCTGCTCCCGCACCTCCGGCCACTCCGGCCAGTCAATGGGAAACTGCTCCTCCGGCGCTATCAAAGAAAGCAACTCATCCTGTTCCTCTTCCTGCGGCTGCTTCTTCTCCTGATCCGTTGGGATCAGGAGCTGCTCCTGCGGCAGGTGAAGCTTCTGTTGTTCCTGAATCTGCTGCTGCTCGTGCTCCTGATCCTGATCCTGATCAATGGTGATCGGGAGCTGTTGCTGCGCCAGGTGAAGCTTCTCTAGTTGTTGAATCTGCTGCTGCTCCTGATGCGTTGTGATCAGGATCTGCTCCTTTTGAATCTGCTGCTGCTGCTCATGATCCACTGTGATCGGGAGCTGCTCCTGCGGCAGGTGAAGCTTCTCTTCCTGAATCTGCTGATGTTCCTCCTGACGATCCATCGTGATCTGAAGCTGCTCCTGCCCCTCAATCTGGTGCTGATCCTTTGCCGGAGGTCGCGTGGCAGATTCAGACATGGCCGTCGACGACAACGGTCAACCGGATCCAGATTTCAGACAACGGCACCGGCCGGCGCGGAAAACACCGAACCTATTTCCTTCTACGGTAATTATAAAAGGGAATATTGATTCCGTCGTCCGTCGTCCGTCGTCCGCTGGACCGTACCGTGACTCATTCTAATGTCGCGCTCGATCTATCTGAATAACAATCGAATTCGTAATACAGTGGATGAGTCCCGCCTCTATACGCGAGAGGTCAGGTCGGTTAGTTCGATCCCCGGTGACTGCACAATGCCATCCTTTTATCTTTTCTTTTCTAGCTGCAGCTCGACGCATCTATATAAAGCCTCTATGCATCTATTTAATTTTTTAAAATTACAATGGTTTGCATGTTTTTTTAAAAAGAAACCAAGCACGTGTTTTACCTGAATCGGATGTAAAATTCACATTCAATTTGGATTTTAAGCAGATGTTTTGCTTAAATTAGACATAAAATTCACGTTTAATTTGGATTTTTATCAATTAATTTACTATTCTTGACTCGCCGCGTACTTTATTTTTCAATATTTATTTTAATTTACATAACTAAAATTACATTTTCGCTATCTATTGTTGTAAAAATTGATCGTATTTATGTTTGTCCGTCCGCCTCGCCCAAGTGAGCCGGTCAGGTTGCGCTGCCCACGTCACGTGCATTTTACGAGTCTTTCGTCTGCCTGAGTGGTCTACCATCCGGTTTAGATTATAGATGCAAAATAAGTTTATAAGTTATGAACCGATTTTATAGTTACATGCCTGTTATTTAACCTTGGTAAGAATATGCAATGATTAATTTATACTACCTCCGTCCCTAAATATTTGACGTCGTTGATTTTTTTATACGTATTTGACTATTCATCTTATTAAAAAAATTTATCAAATATGTAAAAGTATATATATACATAAAAATATATTTAACAATATACGAAATGATAAAAAATAATTAATAATTAAGTAAAATTTTTGAATAAGACGAGCGGTCAAACACGTATAAAAAATCGAGACACGTAGAGACTGGGAATAGTAATACGGGTCGAGACACGTAGAGACTGGGAATGTTAGGCCCCTGCGACTTCGAATAACCCAAGAACGCACGATCGGAGCCAAGCCACACGTATGAGCAACCGGTCATCCCAAGCCGAATCCAATCTGGGATACCCACCACCCCACACGTCTTCATCGTGCTGGGCCGGGATGGACCTCCGACAGAGTCATGGGCCAAATATGCCCATGTGATATTTTCTTTTTTTTTTCTCTCCTGAAATCCGAAACGTCAACAACTACCAAACCGGAAGAGTTGAAACACAACTCTTTTTTCTTATTTATTTTTTTGCAGATAATAACGATAATAATTGAGTAGAAACGTAACTCAAATGTCGTTTCAGTTTTGTTCGATCCAGCTAGCACCATGCAGATACGATTTCTCCTACTTTTGCATGCACTGCCGCTACTTGCGCTCGTCACTAGCTCGTGCGTACGTATACATGGTGTTGTGCTGAATACGCGACTGGAGGGCTGAGCTATGAGATGAAACGAACCGGCAGCCGTCCGGCCGGCCAAATGACGACGGCGCTGGGCTGGCTAGCTAGGTCGCCATCTCGATCCATCTGAGGAAAATTATTGGTGCAATGTGTGCATGCATGATTGGATATATGGAAAAGAGAGTAGTTCCAATTCGATCGATCACAGCAAAAGCAGCACGCACATATGCACTTAGGCAGCACGCAATAAGGATGAGTAGCAGTGTGCATCGATCATGCATGCTTGCGTTGTGCGCCGAAAAGTTTGTAGCGAGCTAGCTCATCTTCTTTTGTCCGCCGGATTTTTCAGCAGCTAGCTAAGGGGCGACAGACGACAATAATTTACGAATAAAACTTTTATATATATATATTCTTATTAATTTAAAAGTTAAAGCTAGAAAACAAATTTTGTTAAAAACCCTCAAAAATATAAAAAAAATTAAATTTTGGCTTATATGCATAAACGAAAAGATAAGATATAATCATGTAAGTTAGCGCAATACTGTTTATCCGCGTGACATTCATGGCAAATCAATCCCATGACAACTATAGCCCATTGGAAATATTAGTAAACATCCAGCCCCCTAATAAAATAATTATAAAAACAACGACGTTTTTTTGCGCTTCTGGCCCATCTTTGTCTCTAACATTTTTGCCATATATATCTTTCGGCCAATGCTATAGATTAAATTTACCGTGTCTCAGTAGTGTACGTAAACGACAAGCATTTATCATTACCGATTGAAAATAAATAATAGGATTCAAATAACTTCAAAATAAACCACCATCACTCAAGATCGATATATATAAATTATTAAATTAACACATTATAATTAAAGAAAGAGAATAAACTATGTTAGTTCTAATCATTACAATAATATATTAACACATTATAATTAAAGAAAGAGAATAAACTAGTTTGCAATAAAATAAACATTAGGGGTTGGAGTTATGTCAATGTTACGGATATGTGATACCACATACACTCATATTTATCTTGATATGAGTATTACATATCAAATATGAAAAAAAGTCCTATACATATAGATAGAGTCCCAAGCATGCAAGAAAGGAGTACTTGATAAAGAACAAATATAGAGTCCTACTCAATTTTTAACAAGACCATTTGAATAGTACTCATACTTGTCTCATTAGTTACACTTGTAAAGAGAATAATTGTGGTTATATAAATATAAAAAACACATGAGTAGTAAAACAAGCAAATCTAACCAAACAAACCTTGAGAGATAACTCGAGATACACAAGACAAAGCTACATCACGCTAGGACCCTAGGAGTTCACTCAATCGTCAAGATCAATCGCCATATAACTATAGGGTAGTGTGGTTGAGTACACGGTTTCAAGTTTTGTATTTATGTATATCTCATTGATATCATATAAGAGCAAAACTGACTAAGGCCAATAGAAGTAGGGCTATTACCTGACGGGGCCTAAACTTATATAAAAATATTTATGTTGCTTTCTCGTTGCTATAGTCACACATATATCTTGGTACTGGTTAAACACTATGTCTTTAAATACTCTAGTCAATTTCGAGTTCAACAATAGGGGTTATGGAAGATTAGTATTATGACTCAAAGTCACAAACTATAGGATGAATAGGCGACGGAAAACAACTTGCTATGAAAGTGAACCCAAATGTAGAAATGATCAAATACTCTAGTGGCGTATCACTTGTTTAATTTCCCTCTTACATGGAGAGGTAGGGACTTTTATAGCCCCAGAATCTCCTCGTGAAGTTACAGAGATACCCTTTGATCAACATACAGTGTATAGTATTATTTTAGTAATCTACCTGGCGTATTGGGACCATTTTGTGGTCTGTCGCCAATACAAGATAACCAGTACCCAGGTATCTTGGAAGAAATATAGCTGGCAAGTTTCTCACTGGTCGTCATTAGACCTTCCTCCTTCCATGTGGCATCTTCTCCCCCATGCACCTTCGCACTTCACCTGAGAATACAACAACCAACCAGTTGGACGCCTTGAGTATATGCAAGAGCGGAATGCGCAGAGTATAAGGGTAAGTTGAATACTCCAACATGTCGAGAGTCGAATACTCCAACATGCCAGGAGTCAAATACTCCGACATGCTAGGAGTCGAATACTCCATCATGCTTAGTATGCGTTTAGGAAGACTAAGGGTAAGGTAACGCGTACAACATGTTCATTGAGTATAAATACTAGAACATACTCATGGAGCATAAACAAATCAACATGCTCATGGAGCATAGACACTACAACATGCTCATGGAGCATAAACCTTCCAACATGCTCATGGAGCATAAACCTTCCAATATGCTCATGGAGCATAAGCACTCCAACATGCTTATGAAGCACAAACACTCCAACATGCTCATGAAGTATAAACAATCCAACATGCTCTAGAGCATAAACATATTTTAGTTCTTGATGAAAAAAAATTTTTTAGAGCTAGCAGTCAGCTCTTGTATTGGCCTTGCTCTAAGCATTACTATGCTAATTCCCATAGAGTTCATTCATTTGGACATTGCAATGATTCCGGAACCAATCAGATATTTTCAGAAGAGAATCTAATCAATTCAAAATTCAAAAATTAATCACTAAAATGAAAAAAAATATTTTGATATTACATTAGTTTAAAAAAATGCTAAATAGCCTGAAAATTAAATACTTATATTTTTGAACGGATTTAGCAGATATCTGTTGGATCAATCATCTACCTATGGTTACATTGTCCACGTACATAGTCCCGTCGGGATGTACGTTGTCCACGTACACTGTAAAATGTCTCTAATTGAGTACGCAATCATTGAATGAATCGAAGAAACTAAGGAGCTACCTAGGAAGGCTATTTTGGTTAGGGGTTGGATTATCAGCTACTCTCCGTACATGTGATCTGCACAAAGTACGTACGATGAGGGGGCCAAGAACCCATTTAGACCTTGGTGTATATGTATGCCAAAAGCAAATCAATATGATCATGATGCCTCTCTTTCGCTATAGTACAACAAATTCGCGTGCATTAACACATGTGCAAGGTGCGTGTGTTTCAACGCATCGGGCACATATGTCGCGTTTGATTGAGCTATGACGAGGTGTGTGTGTGTTTTCCTTTTAAGACAAAACTCATGTTTGGTACAAGATGAAGTTGGCTTCATTAAAGGGGTAGGTAGCTAGGGTGCACAACAATTGGGTAAGCAACACAATTGTTGCTGGTATAGTCGTAATACTGGTTATCGTTTGTTTTTTAAGGAAAAAACAAATAAAGTATTTGTAAATGAAAAATAATTTTTAAATATTTAAATACATGTTTGTATGATATAAAAGCTAAGTCTGGAAAATAAATTATGATGAAGCCCTAAAAAATTAACTTTAAAATTATGGTTGAAAATTTAAATTTTAATAAATAAGCATAAGCGAAAAGAAAAAAACTGTGTAATTCTGCACAAGTAACAAACCAGAGGTCTTTTCGGTAATCATAGTCTGAGTTTGCTCTATGATGAGGTCTTCTCTGAATATTTTCATACCAACTAATGATTATAGTTTGAGCTCTACTCAATTCACTATAGTCTGATTATCTGAAAATCGTTTAATTATACGAAAAATTTTACGCTTTTTTTAAGAAAGTGCTTGAATGGGTTGATGGGTTGATAGAACATATGGTATTTTCTAATACTTTTTTCAGAAATAATAAAATTACTGTAATTATATTATTTTCTCGAAATTATTTTTCGTCGAGAGTTGCTATATATATATATCGTTTGTCTCATCATCTCACCTGTTCGCAAAACTCGATCGATACGTGCAATGCATTCATACAAGAGTCTCTCAAGTCAGTTGATGGGCCGGGTTTGAGTGATGCATGCGGCCATGTTCATAACAGATCGCTTGTCCTGCCCGCTATCCCACGTCAGAACGAAAGCTTCTGATCCACCTACACGGTACACCCATATACAATATATACTACCTACTGCCTTCGTCTCAAAATATAATTATTTTAGATTATTTAACAAGGATGAAGATTAAGAAAAAAATAGTATAGTGTATCTTAGTAAGTAAAAATAGATGAAATTGAACGTAGGTGGGGATAAACCAGAGATAATTTTAATTGTAAAGTGATTAACGATCGAGATATGTAGTATTGTAAGTAACGTCAAAAATATTTATATTTTAATATAAAATTTAAATATCAGAAATAATATATATATATATATATATATAATTTTTAGAATGGAGAAAGTGTATACGTAGGTGATTGATCTAAGCCTGGAGTGACGGGGTCAGTCATCAAAGTGCATGCACAATCCAGCCAATATATGCAACGACCGACACGGCTGGCCACTGGACACATGCATATACATATGCGTGCACCACTTGCTAGCTAGCTTGACATCATGTTTGTTCACCCAGGTAGAAAAGACCTGGGTACATTAAAATTCTGCCCAAATTTGACAGAATAAAACCGGTTCAGTTAATTGGAAATAAAATAAGGAAAAAAAGAGTGATATTTTTTACAACTCAAGTGCGTATACGTGCCTATACATGTTGAGTCATTCGGTTGTTCTTTATAAAATGTGTCGCGTGCCGAGGAATGGAACACGAGTAATCTATTACGGAGTATATTATAAAGATAGCTTAAACAGAAAACACATATTTACTCTGAAGATTAGAAATTCTCACATTAATTCATCGTTATGCTGCTCTAGAGGCTACAAATTACCATGTTAATTTAATAAAAAAATGTTAACCGCCATTAGACTGTGGTGGGTGTAGATTATGGCAGTATAGATAGAATACAATTATTCCTAAACAAGTAGAAGTTAAGAGTTGTATATGTAATCTAAACCTAGAGAAATATAGGGGTGATTGTTTGGCTTTTTCAGGGAAAAAAAAAAGGCAAACAACATATTTGTAAATAAAAAATATTGTGAATAAAATTTTTATATACATGTTCTTAGCAATCTAAAAATCAAGGTCGGATAATAAACTACGATGAAAAGGCCTCAAAGCTAACCCCAAATTTAAGGTTGAAAATTTAAATTTTAGCTTATAAGCATAAATAAAAACGAAAAGATGATGTAATAATCTAAGATTATGTATATGAAATCCTGATATTATATAAATATTAGCTAAGATTTGTACATGAAATTCAAATATATTCTTAACCATGGGGTCACCATGGGTACAAGTTGTAACAGTATAGATCGATTTTTATAATATATACGTGTGTGTGAAAAGGAGCCACCACATTCACTCTCACGTGCTCGAAAAATGCCACATTGATCAAAAACAAAAACTAGAGTCTTTTAAAATATAATCTTGGAATTAAAAATAAAGAAAAGAAAGCTCCATGTGTAAATATAGTCAAAAGATCCGATTAGAAATATATTTTAGAACAATCTAAAATCAGATTAAAAATAAAAAAATTAATATTGAGCGAAGAGTCCATTTACAAATACAATCTTAAAACATCTAAAACTTATAATTAAATGATAATTAATAATGAGTGAAGAGTCCATCTACAAATATAATTAGAAAAGATCTTAACTTTCGATTAAAAATAAGTAATATTAAAGAAAAAGTCGACATATAACTACAATTTGAAAGTATCTAAAATTTAAATTAAAAATAAATATCACATAGAAAATAGTTTATATACAATCATAATTTAGAATACAAGTATACATATAAATTGGGAATTAAAAATAATGAAAAGTAAAATGAGGTTGCATGTAGAAGTAAAATTTAGAATATTCTAAATTTAAATTTAAAATGATGATAGCCGTGTAATATATGCGAGTCAGCGTGCTAGTTATATGTATAGAAATATAATTTTATAGTTGTATATGAAATCCAAACCTTACAGAAATACAAGCTAAAAGTTGTATATTAGATATAAATATACTTTTACATACAGTGGGGCCTATAGAAATAAAATTTGAGGACTTTATATTTAATTTAACTCTATGTAAATTATATAGCTCTACGCAAAATTGTGTGGAACAATGTCCTAGTTATGTTTTATTAGATCCTTTCTATTGTACGCATGAATGTCAAACCAAATATGATTAAGGGGGATTAGTGTAGCAGCACTTGCGTTATAAATTGACTTTACAAAAAAAAAGCAGATGTGGAGTTTGGTTAAAGCAACTTCGGATTCCCGCGATCGAGCTTTCCAGACTACTTTAAGCATTATTTTTCTCATTTGCAAAATACATTTTGTATGGAAGTTTTTTCTTTAAAAAACATTTAAAAAATCCAATTCTGGAGTTTATAACAACAATATGCAAATGACGAGGTTTTTGTTTCTGCGTGCAGCTGAAAATTTCAGCCAGAAAACTCTCTGCCGAACGCTGCCTAAAATGAACAATCCTGCATGTATAAACCACATTAGTCGAGTTGAGTAAAGAAAGTGACTACTACTCGATTGGACTGGGTGGCCGCAAACCATATTACGTACGGACGTACGCTGGACCGACGACCTACCGACCGCGTTGTGCATACGGCACTCACGCCGCTCCATCTCGCTTCATGGTTTGATCCGTGCTGACTGCACATCATATCACAGCACAACATTGGTCAAGTGTTCCGCCTGATGTACTACTGCAGAGCGATATTAGGGGTTCATCCATTCACTTATATTATACTTATATAAATTAAATTTAAATTTATAGCTTAAAATTAGGATTAATTTTGAGACTTTTTATTTAGATTATTTTTCAATTTTTCTTTTATATCGCTAATAACATATATGTAAAAATTTTATTAATAAATTAAATTACTCTTTTAACGAATAAGCCGCGTCAAACCATGAAGGCCAGCATGACCAACGACCACGACTGACCCACGAGCACTTCACACGGTCACACACTTTTACTAACACACATATATATGGCTTGCAGTTGCAGACACATGCATGCACGACACATATATTGGCACACCAGAAATAGATCAGGAATTGGGGGCAGTTGTACGATGTTGACTCGTTGACGGACCACATGCATGCACGTATACGTACGCACGTATGTATCATGCCTGACTGCGTTTTCAAAGTCCAAACACGATGTATCTATCCCAAGTACTACGCACGTACGTATGCGTTTGGTGGATCGATCGGAGTGCTTTCGCTGGGGTTTTACCCCTGCTGTGGTAAGTACATTCGACAGAGAGAATCCGAGGACTTCAGCAGGATAACTACCACCGATCTCAGCATAGCACGGCGAGGCAGAGCAGATCGATCATTAGTAATATTCCAATTGACAAGCGCATCATTTCGACCGAGGCTGCGTTCATGGCTTCAGGCTGCCACATGGTACATGGAAGGAAGGAAGGCCGTCGGAACGGTGACATCAACCATGGCTGGCACCTCAACTGCTACCACACGTACGCACTCGTCTCGCCTGAATGAACAGGTAAAGAGACCCAGCAGAAACGTAGAAAATAGCACACCAGATGGGTAATCCAAGACAGTACTAGTAGCAGGGTTTGCAACTTCATTTAGAGATTCCTGAGGTTTTAGGAATTCGGTAGGGTCCGATAAGAGTATTATTTTTCAAATTCATGCATTTCGTTAGAAAACAATAGTTATAACCATTTGGAGATTTCTGATTTTTTAGGAATTTTGGAAATATCGGTGGGATCCGATGACAATATTATTTTCTAAAATTTCTGAACATTTTCAAAGCTCATGTATTTAGTGAGAAAACGATTGTTTTTAATCAAAAATTCCGGTACCCCGGCATAAATGCGTATACCGAAATTTGGAACCCTGACCAGCAGTACTACCGTTCAGTAATTAGGTAGCAGGAGAAAGGCATGATTTTGGATCAGTAGAAGGTCGAGAGTGAAACCGAGTCAGATCGATGGGGAGTATGCAGATGCACGCGTGGCGCCGGTGTGTTTTGTTTCAGGGGTCGCTCTTAGCTGGAGTTTCTGCTTAGGAGAGCGGCATTAGGATAGCAGCCTGAAAGGCAGCGGCCGGCACCCCTTGCTATCAGAGAGAGGGCGAAAAGGGATGGTGGGCCCTCCCCCGTCAGGCCCGGTTGGTGGGCCCCACGCATCCCCTCCCGGCCTCCCCCTCCCCCCTCCCCGCCCACGAGGGTTGCATGTTCGGGCCCCGGTTGCTTCCCGCCCCTCCCCATCCCCGGCGTCTGCGTGCGATTACGAGTCGGCTCACCGCCTCATCTCCCGCGTGAGTTTTGCGACGATATCCCCTGCTACCGCCAACACTCATGGAGACTTCGTTTTCAGTTCCATTTTTCCATCTTAAAATAACTTATTTTGTCAGCAAATACGAGCATTATATTGAGGTTTCATAATATGGAGAACAAATGAAAATGTATATGGCAAATGTATTGAGATTTATAAAGATAAATTATACTCTAGTTTATGTTAATTTATATTAATTTGTATTAAGTATGCTAAAAATACAATTTTTTAAGTACTATGTAGGTACTCCGTCTTTTTTTTAAAAAAAAGTCTACCTCACGTATGAACATATATCAATACAAATGTACAACGATTAAAACTTTTCCAAAATTAAATAAAATTGTTCCCTACATGTTCAAATCCTAAAACATTTGTTTCCAATTTTCGCTAAACTCCCATACAGCGTTGCTAAGATAATAAAGCCTTTGAGAACAAACAGAAGATCAAAAATAGAGCGTCTTTGGATGAACTGATGAAGGGAGCAGTACGTACGCCGAGCCGAGCGGGGCCCAGGCACAGGTCGCCACAAGTGGGCCCGCGGTTTTCGTGGTAGGCGCCCACAACGTCCCGCATCACGCCGGCGTCGCGCTCGCGGCAGGGTGGGGCCCGTCACGAGCTTTTGCTACCGAAAACCGTGTGCTGTCTCGTCGATCGACCGGTCGCTAGCCCGCTCGACCTCAGTTCTGCTTCCGCAGGTCGCTGATTGCTGGTCGTGTCAAAGTTTCAGGCTTTACGGCCATCCATCAGCCTCGAGCCCTCGACAGTGAAAGAGAGAAAAAAAAAAAGGAGACTTTCTGAATCCAAACCGAGTTCAAATGATCACACGATCCATTTGAAACGTGAGAATTTTCGTCTGTGTTTGTACAGAGCCGAGATGAATTTTTTTTTTCCTGAAGAGTAGGTACACGCTATTTTTTTGTTTTATTTTTCTTTTATTGAACGGGGAAAAAAATGAGTCAATCGTGCACGGCTATTTTTGCATGCTTCTGTTGCGTGTTTGATGCAGCAACAGGCTACGTATTGACTGATCCCCTGGCTTCCCCGTTGCCTTCTCCATTTGATCGGGTTGGTCGCAGCGAGCCGCGACCCCGAGAGGGCAGTTCGGTTTCGCCGCAATGGTGCACGTGGAGACCGATCCATTCCAAATGTGGCATCTCTCCAAGTCTCCCTGAACGTGTCGACTCAGAAACTCATTTACTCCGTAGCTATATCTCCGTCATACAATCAATTTTATTGAAGTTTGGTACAACGGAGGATAAATTCATTTGGACTACAAAGCTGAACGAGACAGAATCTCGCCGGAAGAATTATTCTCTGTTTCTGCTAAAAGAATTGATTTTTGGCATCGAAGTAAAACACTGGTAGAAAAAAATGTGTCAAATCCTAAACTCTGTATCCGTAGCTACGCTGTCACCATACTCCTTCCATCCCAAATTGATTATCATATAAGGTTTGTGTATAAAGACAAAAAATCTATTTAATCAACATTGAAAAAACTAGTCACACATCCCAAGCTACATGCATACATGTAAAATTGACATTTGTAAATTACACCAAAGCTGATTGGATAGTTGCATGTAAGCATTTAATGTGCATGTAAACCAAAAGAGTTTTCACACTACAATTAATGGACAGTAGGCTCTCTTTTTTTATATGATGATCAATTTATGATTTCTCTTTTTCTCTTATATGATGATCAATTTGGAATGGAGAAAGTATCATTTTACTTCTGCTTATACTTATTAAATAAAATTTAAATTTTCAATCTTAAAATAGTTGATTTATATATTTTTTCATCGTATTTTATTTTTCAATCTTAACGTTTAGATCGTCAATAATAATTATATAAAAGTCTTATTTATAATTTTTTTTTTACAAATAACCACCTCTCAGTCCTCGTGGATGACAACGTTAGTCGACGCAAACCAAACACAGTACATCCACAAGGATAAGCATGTACATACACGGACGCAGAATTAATGCTCGTCGTCTCTTGGAGCGAGCACTCATCCGATGGTCTCTACTCTCTACGTCTGCGTCATTGTACTCCTACTCCATTTTACGGTACATGACCTTTTTTTTTTCACTCTGCTCGATCTGAAGCAACTTTTTTTTCTTCTTTTTTTTAAGGGACCTAGTGGTACGTACAACTCTTTATTTTAGCACATCGATGTTCATATGCACGTACTATGTAAAAGCAGCACACTTACGTCCGGTACTTACGTATGCACGTGTGTAAAAGCAGCACTACTTTCGTATGGACGTATGCGAAAGAAGCACTTACGTCCAGTAGGAAATATAGTGGCAGACCAGTAAGTAAAAGTGGTTCAAGAAGAACATTAACATGGGCCACTAAAACAATAAATTATTAATTAGAAGACGAAAAGAAGCCATCTGTGCGTGCATCCGGAAAAAGCTTGGAACAATGGCCTACGGAGCAGACAGTAGATATAACAGCAGAAATCTGAAATCCTACCCCGACGTACCTCAGAAACCGGGTCATTTCAGTACGTCTTGTGCACACTCTGCTCGTATCCGTCCATGACATCTTACCATGCATTCACCATGATTTTTCACAGAATACACGGTGTTATTCTATTAGGTTTTTCTCGGGTTTATCTTAGATTTTTGGGCACGTGCTTTTCAATTGCTAAATGATATTCGTTTTCTAAAACTATTTCTATACACAAATTTATCATCTAACACTTTTAAAATAGGTTTTAAATTTTAAAATAGTTAATCTTGTTGCTTATATCATTAAATATTTCTTCTATTTTTTTAACCAAAAAGTTCATCATCTGTTGTCTTTTACTTTGAAGCCAAACGATATATTTATAAACATATATTAACCATGATAAAAAAAACTAAAATCACATCTAAATTTAATGTCGAAAATTTAAATTTTATCTTATAAGTGAAGGAATAATTGAAAAAATAAACGCCAAAAAAACGCAACCGTATTAAACAAGTCAACAGAGAAAACTATCATTTTCGCAAGAGGAGGCTACGTTGCGCGTTAGCAGTAAAACCGAGCAACGCATGTGCCGTTTCCTTTCCTAGCGCGAGGCGCAGGGGACGGGAGGGATCGCTCGCCCGAACGACCAACCGCACGTCCGCACCCCCACCACAGCTAGCCGCCCGCGGCCACGACGCGACACACGGTGGGTGCGTTCCTCGCCTCCTCGTCGGTACGGCTTTCGCGTCGCGCGGGCGGGCGCGAATAACCGATTAGCCGCGCGATTAGCCGTATCAAAACCGGGGCGCACCGCTTCTCCCGCATCGTCCCGTCCGTCGTCCGGCACAACGACGAGGCCGGCTCGCGCGTATGTTTAGCCGATCAAAACCGGGGGGGGGGGGGGGGGGGGGGGGGGGGGCATGCACGCGGCACGGTAGCAACCGGGAAATACGGGGAGGCGATCGCCTGCTCGCTCATTTCCGGAGGATTTCCTCCTAGATCCGGCTACTTTTCTTTACCATGGATTGCTTGCTTCCCCCCGTGGCGGTGGCTGGCCTGCCTTGCCGGCTGGTCAGTTTGATCACAGTCCGATCAGTTAGGGGTTGTTTAGATGGAGAATAATTTGAAGTATTAAACATAGACTAATAAAAAACTAATTTCATAAATAACTGATAATCCACGAAACGATTTTTTAAAGCCTAATTAATCCATAATTAGAGCATATTTACTGTAGCATCACATAGACTAATTATGGATTAATTAGGCTCAATGAATTCGTCTCATGAATTAGCCTAAGATTATGGGTGAGTTTTATTAATAGTCTACGTTTACTATTTATAATAAGTGTCCAAACATTCGATGGGACAAGGGGCTAAAGTTTAGCCCCTTGTCCTAAACACCCCCTTAGTCCCCAAATATTTTTATGTTTTTTTACTCGTTCACATGTACTGTTCCATAATATAAGACACAACCATCACTGACCCAAAAACCAAGAAAGAGTTATAAGGCCATTCTCAATGCTTCCTTTTATTTCACAATTTTTAAGTGTGACACGTCAGCGTTTTAGTTTTGTTCTGTAAAATAAAAGGACATCTCTTAGTGGTTTCTTTCATTTCACGGTTTCATAGACTTAGTAGAGCATTAAATTCCTGTATGAGAATGTGATCAAATGTGTCATACAATTGTAGATGAAAGAAAAATTTGCCTCAATGAACTTTTATTCAGCTTTCATTTGCTTAAAAACAATGCCAGGAGCCTTTTACTATGATGAAAGGTTCTATTCTCTTTCCAAATAAAGTGCTTGTCATGTTATAAAAAAATCTAATGCATCACCTAATTAATATAAAATGAAAGGACCATTGAGAATGACCTAACTACCTTCTCGTTTAGATTTTCTATATGCATATGCATCCATGAAAGTGGTTAGATGTTTTGATGATAAAAATGTGCTAGTTAATGCATATTTGCATGCACGTCTTATATTACAGGATAAAGAAAAAAATAGTTATGTCTGGTATTATGTAATGAATGGAGTATCAATTAAAAACTAAATTATTATTTATTTTATTAAATCATAACATAATTATTTTTATTTTATCTTTTGATCATCTAAAAATAATTTATTTCGAACAAGCTAAAATGTTAAAGAAATAAGCTTATTTTAAAACGAAGGACAATGTGCTAAATGGTGAGGTGGGAGTACGAAGGGGAAGAAAGCGGTACGTCGGTTCGCAGAATTGATACGGAGATATAAGCAGTAAGCGAGGGGGGGCAGTAGATTACCAGGTGTGGAAAAAGGTCTGGATTTTTAGCATAAAGGTCGCCCTTCGCTTTGAGCAAATTGGACGTAGTATTGTGAGAGAATCTGTTTATGTAGACTGTAGAATGAGAGGTGTCTCTTCGGCCTTTCGCACAGTATATTCACCATCATTTCGTCCATCTCGTAGCTGACTTATACTAATAAATAAACACTAGAGTATATAAGTGGAGGCATTGATAGCTCAAGTGGTCTCGTCTTAATTATAATAATAATAGATAAACACACTAGTCGTTGTTATTAACTTTTTCCCCACTAAATCCTCCTGATCTCGTTGGAACTCAGAAATCTCGTAGACGAGTTTAATTCATAACGGACAATGAAACATTACACGGTCTTAAAACTTACTAAAGAGTTGTGAATTCTTGTGTCTTACTGTTATGTATGAAATATTGGCAGTAAATTTTAGAGCACCCAGCACACACGTTTCTGGCCTCGAGAAATGAGTAATAATTAAATAGATGGGACAAAAAATACAGTCATGCAATAAATTAAAAGAGGAAAAATATGAACAATTCTGGAGAGAGAGGGGGAAAATAAATAGGTGCCCATGAGGCCCTGCCCAATAGCGTTGTTGCTGTACCTTTCAGCTTTATTTATAATCTCGCCCTCGCAGAGGCTCCGCTCCTCCTCCCCCATCCTCGCCCACGCTCGCTCGCCGCCTCCTCAAATCTCTCTTCTTTCTCTTTCTGAAAATTCTCCGCACACTCTGGTGCGAGTGAACAGCAAGCGGTGGTGGCGTCTCGCCTGGGTGGGCGAGATCCCTTCCCTCCTCCGCCGTTTCTCCCCAAGGTCGCCCCCTGCTCTGGACTGTCCAGTCCACTGACGACGAGCTGGGAGGAGCAAAGGTGGGGTGGCAATTGGAGGGAGCTCAGCTCGGTTCCAATTCGGCCCCAATTTTCTGAGCCCCGTCTGCGGGGTTCGGCCAGGTAGCTTCCTGTTCGTGCGGAATTATGGTGCTTTTCGGGGTGGAGAGGGGGTTGATCTGGGGTGGGGAGTGGCGGAATTCTGGTTTGCGCTGGGGGGATTGAATTCTTTTTTTTTTGTTGCGTGGGCTTAGGATTGGTGTTCGCTTTGGTTGTTTTGGTTGATCTGTGGATTATGCGGGAGAACGCCACCTTTTTATCTCGTTTTTTTGTTTTTCACTTGGAGCTTCTTGGTTAAGCTGTTGTGGTAAGAGCTCTTCAGCCGAGCAGGTTCAGTTTAATCTTATGAGTTTGTACTTCACCCTTCCCCCCTGCCGAATTTGGGAATTAGGTAGTTCTGATCCATCTGTATCACTCAGCTGCTCGTCATTGCATATGTAAAAAAAGCCTGTTTTTTTAATTCAGTCTTGTCCAATTGGTTTGTCTTTATCATCTTCTGGGTGTTACTCTGGTTTTCATGGGTGCTCTGTGATCAAGTTCTTGATTTTTTTTATTATAGCATAAATCAAGAAGTAGTAGTAGTGGTAGTAGTAATCTAATCTAATCTAGTGCTTCCAATTTTTCTGGTATAGTTGAGACGCCCTGGTACATCGAGATGTATCGGGTTAAGAGCGAGAGCGACTGCGAGATGATCCATCAGGACCAGATGGACTCGCCGGTGGCCGACGACGGCAGCAGCGGGGGTTCGCCGCACCGGGGCGGAGGGCCCCCACTGAAGAAGGGGCCATGGACGTCGGCGGAGGACGCCATCCTGGTGGACTACGTCAAGAAGCACGGCGAGGGGAACTGGAACGCGGTGCAGAAGAACACCGGGCTGTTCCGGTGCGGCAAGAGCTGCCGCCTCCGGTGGGCGAACCACCTGAGGCCCAACCTCAAGAAGGGCGCCTTCACCGCCGAGGAGGAGAGGCTCATCATCCAGCTCCACTCCAAGATGGGGAACAAGTGGGCTCGGATGGCCGCTCATGTAAGCTCCCTGTTTGATGCCATGCTTCACTTATACATGATAGCAGTTGAGCTTGCTGTTCTTACCTCCTCTGAAGATTTCCCCTGAGTCATGGTTACATGGGGTTAAAAGCTTATAAGTTTACTTGTTTTTTTTTTTTTGCCTAATCTGATGAAAACTGCGTTGTTATCTATGATATGCGTAGTTTTTCAGGCACGCCTAACTTGATGTTTCCAGGGAGAATTTGTGTGCTATTTTGATCTTTTTAGTGTTTATATAGACAATTTTTAGTTCAATTTGTAGAATTCGTTTATAGTGATTGCTTTTATTGAAGAATAATTCCATGGATTATATCAAGTGAAGTATTTTGCTGCAAGGATTAGAATTATGTTACCCACTATTTTCCTTGTGTTTTATGCTTTTTCTAGTGCAAGACAGAAAGTTAACATCAAACTTTTGGTTTTAAAATTACGTTTTGTGATTTTTAAAAGGACTCTCATGTAGCACAGTAGCAACCTGCACGAAGCCCTGCTGCTTTCAAGTTCCAAAATTGATTTCCAACACCTAGGTGCTAAGATTAAGATCTGAACGTCGTTCACTTTTGCATAGTTCTTTTTTTGCTTTATCTTCTCAAGTTCATATGTGAGACATGATCCTATGGAACGACAGGATTAGGTATTTATTCTTCGTGTGCGAGCAGCAGAGAATACAAATAGTGTTTCATCGCTAGCTTTGTTGTTACTGAGAGCAAGTTGTCTACATCAAAGGTTTTAAAATTGTTTGGTGCAGTTATATGCCTTAAATCTGTTCATTTTGGATTATTAACTGTGTTAGTGTTTGTCGTATAGAACTATAAACAACATAATGACAATTCACAAGGTAACACAATTGATGTATTTCAGTGTGGTCAAGTAGCGTTTAGAGTAACCATGTAAGGCCTTTCAACCTTGTTGAATTTCATGATCCACAGAATTGGATTAATTTTCTGTCATGATAGTGTGAACTTACTGAGTTTCTATGATATTTTTAACTGATCAAATTTGTACTCACAATGACGCGAGTGCAAATTAGGCTGCTGTCTGCCAAATAATTTCATATGCTTTCCTGTGTATCTAAGTCTTTTGAGTATGTTCATCATTTATCCTGAGCTCTTTGCACATGTTTTCAACACTTCTTTTTATACCTTGAGCACATTTTCTCAGTTACCAGGCCGCACTGATAATGAAATAAAGAATTACTGGAATACTAGAATAAAGAGATGCCAGCGAGCTGGCCTACCCATCTACCCTACCAGCGTATGCAATCAATCCTCAAATGAAGATCAGCAGGGCTCCAGTGATTTTGACTGTGGCGAGAATCTGTCGAATGATCTTCTGAATGCAAATGGTCTTTACCTACCAGATTTTACCTGTGACAATTTCATTGCTAATTCAGAGGCTTTACCTTATGCACCGCATCTTTCAGCTGTTTCTATAAGCAATCTGCTTGGCCAGAGCTTTGCATCAAAAAACTGTAGCTTCATGGATCAAGTAAACCAGACAGGGATGCTAAAACAATCTGATGGTGTGCTTCCTGGATTGAGTGATACCATCAATGGTGTACTTCCCTTAGTGGATCAATTCTCAAATGACTCTGAGAAGCTCAATCAGGCTGTGGGTTTTGACTATCTCCATGAAGCCAACTCTAGCAGCAAGATTATTGCACCTTTCGGGGGTGCACTTAATGGCAGCCATGCCTTTTTAAATGGCAACTTCTCTGCTTCTAGGCCCACAAGTGGTCCTTTGAAGATGGAGCTCCCTTCACTCCAAGATACTGAATCTGATCCAAATAGCTGGCTCAAGTACACTGTAGCGCCTGCATTGCAGCCTACTGAGTTAGTTGATCCCTACCTACAGTCTCCGGCAGCAACTCCTTCAGTGAAATCTGAGTGCGTGTCGCCAAGGAATAGTGGCCTATTGGAAGAGTTGATTCATGAAGCTCAGACCCTAAGATCCGGGAAGAACCAACAAACATCTGTGAGGAGTTCTAGTTCTTCTGTCGGTACGCCATGCAATACTACGGTAGTTAGCCCAGAGTTTGATATGTGTCAGGAATACTGGGAAGAACAACATACTGGTCCTTTCCTCAATGACTGTGCTCCTTTCAGTGGCAATTCACTCACTGAATCCACCCCTCCTGTTAGTGCTGCATCACCTGATATCTTTCAGCTCTCCAAAGTTTCCCCAGGTTGGACTCTGAAATTCCTCGCCCTCTCTTTAATGTGATCGTCCGGTTATTTATGATGTATTGTTTTGCAGCACAAAGCACTTCAATGTGTTCTGGAGAGCAAGCAATGGGGCCTAAATATGAACCTGGGGACACTTCACCTCATCCTGAAAACTTCAGGCCAGATGCATTGTTTTCTGGGAATACAGCGGACCCATCAGTTTTCAACAATGCCATAGCAATGCTTCTGGGCAATGACTTGAGTATCGAGTGCAGACCCGTTCTTGGTGACGGACTTGTGTTCAATTCTTCCTCATGGAGCAACATGCCACACGCCTGCGAAATGTCAGAATTCAAATGAATTCTGTATTTGATATTTCCCAGACGCTAAAGGAGAGATTCTTGGTACCGTTCTTGCTGAATATTTTGGATATTGAGGAAGATCTCGTCGGTTGTACTTCTGCATTACTGACGAAGTCTTTGATGGTATGCAGGCTCTATCAGATGTGCTCATGTGCAACTAGCCCTTTTGTCCAATAAAGTGCATGGAGATGAGCCGGTTATTTATTGTTTTATTTTTGTATTAGAGAACCCTTTTTGTCATCTCTATTGCCCGAATTCTGTCTGGAAATTCGTCGTTTTTTGTTTCAACAATGTCAGACCTGTTTGTTGCATTTGTGATGTACTATCTTGTTGAACATTTACCACTTGCCAATCAATAGGAATTTGTTACTACACACCCTGTTACATTTTCTTTTTCTGCAACCTGCAAACCTGGTACTCGAAGTCAAGAGTTGTTTTATAGGTAAGCATGCTTTGCAAATGCACTGATTCATTATCATATTTAGACTTGCCCATGGAAAGCAGCAATGTTGTGGCTCCAGTTTTGGCTTTTGGAATCTGCTTGCTTTAGCTGGTGGCTGAAGAGAAAAGGAGCCATAAGCCTCGGAGTTGAATGATTAGAGCTGGCATATATGGTTTCACGGTTGGAACCCAACTCAAGTTGTCATGTGTGACATGATGAACAAGTTGCGACATTACACGATCACAAAACGATATACCTAATTTCCTTTGGTATTCTTGTGTTGGATTTTATTACTTTTTGTTTCATATATACCAGTTTCCTTCTCTCTCTTTTTTTTTTCCTGTTGAACATTCAGTGCGGTGGCATTCTGGTACTTGTTATTATCATTTCGCAGGAAGTACTTGGTACTTTTCTTAAGCATCACATGATTCCAAACCTTTTCTAGCTACCCTTCCAATAGTTTTCGACTTCTCTCCGTGCCCACTTGTCAAAAGGAGGAGGAAATTTCTCATACGGTTAGTGATTAAATTTGTAGGATTTTTTTTTCAAGGAATTGAACTATTTTCTCCGTTCCAGTGTAACATATAAGCATCACAGTACAACTTGTCTTACCGATCATTTCCTATTTAAAACCGTTCTCATTTTATTCCCAGCAAAACCCGTACCCAAATCCATTCTTCATTTCTTCAAAAACATAATTTCAGCTAAACAACAGATAAATACTTGCATTTTGGTATAGATGCAGAAATTCCTATAAAAATCTTAGAACGTTCATGTGTTGCCCTCATATATTATTGCATGGATATATGAGATGCACATTTAGTCTCTTATTGTAGTTTGCTACTCTTGTAAGCGGCAGTTAAACTTTAAACTCTCAAGCATAATTTTAAATTGATTTTCGGATTTCTCATCGTATTTGAAAAATATTTTCCAGTATTGAATTCTAATTCGCTTTTTACACATAAATTAGTTTTGCAAGTTGATCCATTCATTTCTGCATGGTTTATCAGACGTAGCCATCAATCCATCGTAGCTTGAAGCTGCGTTTTTGGACTGAACTCAAAGCTCAGGGAAAACGAGAGAGCATGACTGCATGAACCAATTAATATATATCATTGCGCCGTATGCGTGCGACGTGTGGTCACCCGTCACCGAGAAGATGCATATGCTAAGCCCGCCCCATCACGCGATGTGCGTGCGTGCGTGCATGGCATGACTTCGCCACCCACGACGCACGCTCTCCTTACCTCAACGCCGATGTAGTCAGAGCCTCCCAAGACTTTCAGGGGAGCACAGGCGGCAGAGAAAATTTTTAGAAGAAATGTCACATCAAATATTTGATCGGATGTCGGAAGGGGTTTTCGGATACGAATGAAAAAACGAATTTTACGGCTAGCCTGGAAACCACGAGACGGATTTTTTGAGCCTAATTAATCCGTCATTAGCACATGTTGGTTACTGTAGCACTTATGGCTAATCATAGACTAATTAGACTCAAAAGATTCGTCTTAAGATTTCTTTCGTAACTGTGCAATTAGTTTTTTAGTTCATCTATATTTAATGCTTTATTTAGGTGTCCAAAAATTCGATGTGATATTTTTAGAAAATTCTTTTTTACATTTGTGTTCAGATTTTTTTTTTCAGATCTTGTGCAGCTGTGGGCCCGTGGCACGCAAGTTCCTCCCTTCCCCAATCGGAGGCATTTAACTATTTGTCATCTGCCTGTTATAGACACATTTAACTATTTGTCACTCTTATGAGTGGTTTTAACTGTTTGCCACTACCATATATCTATAACATGTGGGTCCAGACCCATATGTCTATGACTTAATTGCCACTTATAAGAATGGTAAATAGTTAATTTTCTCTCTCCGGTCGGGAGATTTACGCACTTATCTTTTCACTTCTATTTATATTAATCAGCTAAAAATTAAATTTTTAATCTTTAATTTAAAATTAGTGTCTTCAAATCGTTAAGAATATATATAAGTTTTATTTATAAATTATTATTTATGTACAAATATATTATTTGCTTTTTTATTAAAAAAGCTAAACAGCAAGTCAGCAACCCTCTCATATGCTTTGGCTCGACAGTTTGCTTCCAGGAAAAAAAACAACGAACAGCATTCGTTAATCGCCGTACCTGCACCTGCAGTAACTAACTTGGCCTATTGCAATATCATGCTCCTGTCTCTGTACGCAGTGACACTGGGCCGATCCTTGTGCCACTACTGTACTGAACATGGTCGACCAAACACCCATAATTCCAGATCTAGCGCGTGTACTTACTCCTATCAGCAGCCGACCCCTGCATCTCCATTTTCGCAGAGGTACAGTCTCACAGTTACGACGGCCTGAGGAGAGCAAACATATATTTTTTTTTTCGATCTTGGTATGGTTAAACCTAACGACGACGTCGACTATAACCCTCAGAGCAGTACAATATCAGAATATCAGGCTATAGATCAGCTATAAATATATTTTAAAAAAATAAAAGAAAAGTAAGCTACTAATTTAGCAGTCAGCATACGGGCTCAAAACAAAAT
This sequence comes from Oryza brachyantha, assembly GCF_000231095.2. Classification (NCBI taxonomy): domain Eukaryota; kingdom Viridiplantae; phylum Streptophyta; class Magnoliopsida; order Poales; family Poaceae; genus Oryza; species Oryza brachyantha. The sequence goes on from NC_023163.2 coordinate 26,338,328, forward strand.
GTGTATATAACGTGTGAGACAACGCATTGATGTTTTATAGGTAACTATTATATAAATTAATTATTAGATTGATTATAGATGAATTGAAGCTAGTAGTTAATTATTAAAAGAAACTTTTTTTCGTACTAATATCGTAAAATCTACAACGTGCGAAGCAAAAGGAGCAGCCAGCGATCACGCCTGACATGCCAGCACACCACGGAGAATTCGTTAAGCCTGGGGTGGACCCCACGGCCAAGCTCTCCCCCACTCACTGCCACCTGGGCCCCACCAACGCCCGGGCCCACCCGTCAGCCAGACGCAAGCGAGCGCGCAGGCGGTCGATGCGGGGCAACTTTGCCAGCGAGGTGGGGGAGGCAGAAGAAAAAGGCGGCAGCTTCTTCCGCTTTCTGCTGCCGCCGCCGCCGCCGCCGCCGCCGCCCCGCTTTCCTCTCCTCCTCCCTCTCCCTTCGCTGCGATCGCCATCGCCGCCCACCGCCCGCCACCGCAGCAACCAAATCCGCCTCCTCCTTTCCACCGCCGCCGAAAGCGGCAGCCCAGACCGGTAGTGGTGCTACCAGCTCCCTTGCCACCGCACGCGCGGGAGGACTCGGATGCATACGTGCAGGAGGAGGAGTGCATCGGTTTCACGCTTACGCCACTGATTTGACCCGGCGGCCGACCGCTTCCTGCTCTGGCTTTTTCTCCTCCTCCTCCTCCCTCCCTCCCTCCTCGCGCCGCCCGCCCCCTCCTGAGATGGCCTGATCGCGTCGTCAGCGAGACAGCAAGGGGATTTCCGGCGGCTTTTTTCTCTTCCGCTCCTTGCAACTCTTCCCCGATCTCGCCTCGCTTGCTCCTGCTCTGCCTGCCGGTAAATAAGGTACGCTCTTTTTGCGGAGTGATGCGGCTCTGTAGCTGCAGCGGATGGGATCGAGTTGCCACTTCTCGATGCGTTGGTTTAGCTTGCTTCGCGATCGAATGGATGGGTTTTGATCATGTAGCCGAGTTGTTGGCGGGGGAAGATCTGCGTGCCTCTTGCTTGATCGGCTGTAAAGGTGGTGGTGTTCTAGTTGTTCTTGCTAGAGGCACCAGTGGAGGTCAGATTTTGCCTTGTCATCTTATGGTGTCCCAACCGGAGGTTTTCAGGATGGATGTTTAGTGTCTGCATAGGCTGGGTTTCTTTTGTGTTGCTGAGAATTGACTGCTAATTGAATTGGTTATTAGCTTGCCCTATTCATTACTCTTATGCTAGGACACCTCCCAACCTAATGTAGTTAGTTCTCTCATGGATCTGTTTGCGTGGTTAATATCTCGTATAATCGAGCAATTGTGTGTGATCCATTGTACTGTAACCATCTTCTTTAGCTCAGGTGCCTAAAAATTAGTGAATTTGGAATGGTTAGATTGACTTAAGAGAGGTTCTCAAAATTCTTTGTAAGTTTGTATGTATCAATCAGTCAGAATTTATCACCTGTCGTGCTGTAACTAATCTTGTTTGTGATTTTCTTATGCTAGGTTTGTGCTGGAGGCTGAAAGAGTGCATGCCATGGCCCTTAATACAAAACAAGTTGCCCTGTGTTTGAAGAAAGTTTTGAAGTCCTCCATTAAAAATGGCTATAGATGTCTTTTGGAACATCCAATCCTTTTGACATTGGGTGTTTTGCTCTATTTATTGTACAGATCTTCACCAGGGTTATTTACTTTCCTGCTTTCTTCTTCTCCTGTAATTATATGCACTACTCTTCTTCTTGGAATCCTACTTAGCTATGGGGACACGAACCTGTCTGAGAGTGATGAAGATAACCAGACCTCTCCAGAGATTTCATCCTGTAAGGTTGGAAAACCTTCCAGTGATTTTCACTTTGAAGCAAGCCAGAGATTACCGGTGCCTGAATTGAGGGAAAATACAGTTGGCTCCAAAGAGAGGGAAAATACAGTTGGCTCCAAAGAGAGGGAACCTAAACAGATGGTTTGTATCAGCGAGAGGGCTAGTGAGCATATTGAGTTGGATGATAATGTACCCCTTCTGAGAAGGGTTGAGCATGAATATAATAGATTTGATCAGCACGAAATACCTGCAGCATTAACACCATTCCCGTCTATGGTCAATTTTCATCAAGGTGCTGTGGTTGGAAAGGACTTGAGCTCTAATCAGGACGTCTACTCCAAAGACTTGTTATCCATTAAGGATAAGGCTGATGGCCACACTAGCCTTTTTAAAGGTGTTCTGAGTGGTCTGGATGAGAAAGATGCATCCTTTGGCATTTTCTCGACCAGTAAGGATATTAATGGACATGGTAAATTGGAGGAAAATTTGGATCAAGAAATAGCATTAACAGATTCATCAACTAGCAGAATGAGAGATATTTCTGAAGAGAAGCCAACTGAAGGGGAAGCTGGAACCAGCACAACAGCTTGTGCCATTTCCGTGCATCAGAGAGAAACACTTGAGGAACTTAGGATTAATACCAAGGATTTTGAGGACCATCTACTCGATTCCTCTCTTGGCTCACCATGGGCGAGAGTTGGTAGTGAAGATGGAGTTGGTAGTGAGGATGGTTCATCTGGTTTTGACTCTGATCAGGCTGAGAGTTCTTCTCCTGATGCTTCAATGACTGACATTGCTCCAATTCTTGATGAGATTGACCCGCTCTTGGGTGCCAGTTCTACTCGTCCTGATACAATTTCAAAGGATGATTCTGACACTGATTCACATGTTTCGTCACAGGATCATCAAACTGATGATGATAGTAATGATGAAACTGACAACAACGATGCTAAAGACAATGACGAGGAAAAGAAGAAAGAAGGAAAGGAAGCGGCATTTATTTGGACAGCAGATGATGAAAAGAATCTGATGGATCTTGGATATTCTGAAATGGAAAGGAACCGCAGGTTGGAGCTTTTGATGGCCAGGCGAAGATCCAGGAAGAACATAAGATTTGAAATTGACAATAACTTGATGGATATTGATAATAATGATGGTGGGAGGAGTATTGATGGCCTGTCTCGCTTCCGTGTACAAGTTCCTCATATTTTAGTTCCAAGGAGGAATCCGTTTGATCTTCCCTATGATTCAGAAGAAGCCACAATTCCTGGCTCGGCACCCTCAGTTCTGCATACAAGGAAAAACCCATTCGATCTTCCGCTTGACCAGTCCAATGACGGTGATGTTTCTGCAGATAATAATGTAACTTCTGGAGAACCAGTGAAAGCTTCTCTCCGTGACATGTTTTTCCGAAGGCACGATAGCTTCAACATTGGAAGAACAGATGCTACCCAGGAGAGATTTTCTAGATTCAAGCCGTATTTTGTCCCTGAGACAGTGGAAGGGCGCACAAGTAATTTCCAAAGACAGTTTAGTGATAGAAGTGAGTCTAAATTGAGTTCTATTACTGAATCTGATATGGCCTCTTCAGCAGCCGATCAGGAGGACCACAAGGACCTAGATGAAAAAGACTTGCCCAAGGAGTATGAGTCTCCAGCTCTGCAGAGGCAGGATAGTGACCTTGCAGATGTTGAAAGTGAATGCTCAGATGGTATCAACTCTGTGGATGTTGAATTAGACAACAGTGACATTGATGACCGTGAGATTGCTCTACAACACTTTGTCTTTGAAAGATCACAGGAAAGAGAAGCATATCTTGCCTCAACAAAAGGAAAGGGTCCTGAAGAAGATTACCTGCTCAAGTCAGTTGGGAACTCCAACACACTTCATCCGGTAGCCGACCTGCTTATCTGGGAAGATGGAGATGGTAAGAAAATCTGATCTGAGCACTTCCTTAAACAACCTAATATTTGCTCTACAGCTTTATTCGAATCATATTTGTTCAGCTATGGAATGTTATTGTGTAATTTCAGTTTGGTGCTGAAACAATTTAATAATGCCATGGTACTGTCCATCTCATGATATAGAGCCGGGTTTTTCTTCCATTCTCTAAAAAATATCCTGTTGTGCAGGTGAAAGCAGCCATGGTGCTAACTCTTCTCATAACACAGTTGGATTCTCAGACTGGGTTTCACCCCCCAGGCCAACAGGGCATGATTCAGGATCACAGAACCTTCATGAGTTTCTTGACACTGAAGTTGCATCAAGTTCAAACACAGCCATTCTACGCGCAAGAAATCCATCTGAAAATAATGGAAATGATGATTTCATATCCTATTCAAACAATGAAATGACTTCAGATAACCTGGTTCATGGGTCCATGGAGTTGCCACCTGAATTTTGTAATGAAACGCTGCCAGTAATATCTAGGGACCTGCACCCTATTCCTGAAGAGAGGGTTGTCGAGAACTTCAGTGTGCAAGAAAAGCATGAAGCAGTAATCTTTACTGATTCAGATGCTGCCTTGACTGGGTTTCATGTAATTGAGGAACACTTTGAAGTTGGATGTGAAGTAAGCCCAAGCTCTGAAGTTGTTCCATCATGCCTTCCAAGTGATTCCATCCAATCTCCATTACTTGAGACTAAAGAGATATCAAATCCATTTATTTCCATGGCTTCTGAACCCAACAATATGGATATGGTTAATTTGAAGGAAGAAATAACTGCAGGATATCCACTTGATTCTGATGATGACGCTGATAAAATCTATCCTGAGCCCATGGAGGACAATGTAATTGATGAAAGTTTCCTGTCAGAACTGGATGTGGTAGGAGATTTCCGTGTAGAAGCAACAAGATCAGACCAGCAGGTGCCTGATCTTGACTCCCACGTTGATGCCAATGGTGTTGCAGAAAGCTCCTTGATTAGTCCTCAGACTTCAAGTGACACATTTTCAACCATGAAATATGCATTGGATGATGACCTAAATGGCACCAGTCCTGAATTTAGTTGGTCATTAGGAGCACCTCATGATGACCCTGAGCAGACTGTCTACAACCCTAGGCGACGGATTCTTGGTGCAAGTCCTTTTGAAGAAACTAACACAGAGATAAAGCCACCATTTGATGAGAGAGAAGCATCTTTAGTCAGTGTACCGATAGAAGCACACTTGGCAGTTGGATCTAGTCAGGTGGATGCTGCTAGAAATGAGCCTGAGTTAACTAAAACGGATACAGAGATGGTTATTCTTGAGGCCAAATCTCTAGAGGATATAGAGACAGCCTTTAAACAAGCAAGTGATGGTCTTGCTGAGTCCACTGTGGACACCAAAACCCCGCAGGTCTCAGTTGTTAATATTGACCCAGAGTCCATAGAGAGTTCTAAACAATTGGATGTCATTGATGCAAAATCCGTTGACGACATATATGTTGCTTCGAAGGAGCACTCGAGTCTTGCTGTCAATAGTTCCTTTGAAGAAAACAAAGGCAAGGAATGTGGTGATACTGTAAAATTCACCTCGAATGATGAGCTTCTAGAAGGAACACATATTGAAGGTAACACAGTTGGAGATGGTACAGAGCCTGAACCAATGGGGACTTCCAGCAACATGGACACTATTGAGGCGGAAACCATTCATGACATTGACGCAGTGTTCAAGAAGCTCTCTGATGGCAGTGCCAAGAGTATTATCCAGGCAGTGGAGTCCGAAAATACTTGTGAGGGGAGTGATGACAGTGAACAGCACTGAATGATGCCACAGAAATTCTAGGAAGGAAAGAAGGATGTCATCGGAGGACATGTTACCAAATGAGGGCATATCTTTCATCATTTAAAGGTGAAGAAGCTAATTGTGGCTTTGTGGGTTACTCCTTTGAGCTCCAGGGGTCTTCCCTATAATTTCGTTTCCGCAAAAATACGAAGTTTTGCTGTAGATTTGTGGATGCATTTTTTTCCCCCATGTTTGTGGTTTTGATGGTTTGGTATTGAATTTATTTTTTTGTCTTTTTAGTTTTGCCATCTTTGGCTTTAGTAGCAAGAGCTGTATCTTTTTCCCTGGCGGTATGGTGTGGTGACAAACAGATAGAACAACCGATTCTGTGATGTAATGTAGATTTCTACTAGTACCATCTGATGGAACTGAGATCCTTTGATGTAAAGGAGAGCTGGTGCGGTTGAACATTAGAGAGAAATGTTTGCTTTCAATGTGTACTCGAGGAGCTGGTTTTGCTGCTGTGATAGAAGATCAAAACATTACAGTTTGTCATATTTTTGCGTTGTGTGCATGATTTCGCTGTTGGAATGAAAAGAAGAGTTGCTTTATCAAGCAGAAGTTGCAGACCATTCAGGGTGTTCTGCACTCCTGCTTGTAATGTTAAAAAGTAAAACGCAAAATGCGAGGCAATCGTTTGTTGATCTGTCACTACAGATTTTACCCTTCTGAAGCAGAATTTGTAGGATCGCAACAGAGTAAAAAAACTACGAGGGGTGAATGGTAGCTAGATCAAAAAACCAAATCTTTTTGTGGAAACAAAAGACTACCTTTACAAAAGCCTTATCGAAGCCTTCAGTCACGTTGCGTTTATGCCACCAATCAGACCGACGTTATATAGCCGGTCAGACCGCTTGCATAACCTTGGTCAGACCGACGTTGAGTGGCCGGTCAAACTGCCAGCCTGCCTGTGGTTAGATCGTCGGGATCATGAAAAAACGCCGATCGACAAAGCTTCAAGATGTAGATTGCGTTTATGCCACCGGTCAGACCGACGTTATATGGCCGATCAGACCGCTCGCATAACCTCGGTCAGACCGACGTTGAGTGCCGGTCAAACCGCCAGCCTACCTGTGGTTAGACCGTCGGGATCCTAGAAAAACGCTGATCGACAAAGCTTCAAGATGTAGATTGAATCTCTCGACTTTTATTGATCAACCAGTGTTTACAAAGTGCATAGAAAGTACTCCTAACCAAAACTTTTGATCTAAAATCGAAATAGAGTCGAAACCCTAACTTTTCCTCTCAAACGACACAAAAAGCTCACCGGGGGCATACCCCTCGGTACCTATTTATAACCTCAACGTGGGTATGCAAGGCCTACGTATCTAGCACAAATTAGGACTTCCAATCTCGTTGGAAACATATCCTTATCCGTAACTAACCATATCTCTATCTCTAATACAACAAATCTTCTCAAATCCGGACTCTATCCGAACTCAACTTACATATCCCATACGCACACAATATCTCCATCGTATGCCACATGGAATCTTCACCACCACGTGCATTGAACTCTAGCCTAAGTATCCCGCGTGATATCCCGATCGCCGGACGTCAACTTATCTCCAAGTTGACTCCCGATCCATCACCGGCAACACTCTCCCGAGGTATCAAGTCACCTACACATGAATCAAACAAAGAAACCATATTCCGAGACCAAGCTATCTCCAACTTGACTCATGATTAGCAAAACAACAGTACCCATACGTATAGAAACCAACTAGAAGTTGAATTCACGAAGAACAAATCTAAAACCGAAAAGAAAACCAAAAGCTAAAACTTTCGAGGCTGACCTGCCGGTCTGATCACCCAAATACCTGCGGTCTGACCGCAGTTATCTAAAAGGTCTGACCGTCCATATACCTGCGATCTGACCGCCCGATCAAATATCACAAAAACATTTATCTCGCAAACCACCAATTTGTTCATCACAAAAACATGTAGATCATTCCTTGATCTTACAATCTTCCCCTTGATGAACACATTGGCAAACACTTTAAAATTGTTTGTTGTTTTTGTGAAGCAACTCCAAAAAGCATTTAAAAAAAATCTTTCTCTTTTGAAAAGAAAGAAATTTCCAATTTTTTCCAAAAAAACATGCTCTCTCTTCCAAAATCCTTCTCCCCCTTTTGACAATGATTTCATCAAGCGTAGGATTTATGTTCATTAATGTTCAAGAGCTTAGCATATACATAATATATCAAGTCACGTGTTGCAATAAAAAGAAGATGAACTCATCTATAATATAGCAAGCATGTATTAAAGTATAATCATGAACCAAATATTGTGCAATTAAGTTCAACTCAACAATCAAAATCATGATTTCAAACGATTTATAATACAACACTGTTACATGCACATAGTTTGAAGAATAAAGACTATACATATATACCTATTGCATTTATCACTCTTTCTCAAATTAGCCTTAGCACAAAATTATCAAGAGAATTTTTAATATTTTTTTCTCAATTATTCCGGGTACGTCCTTGTCGTCAAGACTGTTTCTAAGGATTCGGCACCTATTTTTTTTCTCACACATCGAATACGTCCTTGTCATCAAGACTGTCCAAGGATTCAGTATTCATCTTTTTCTCTCATATTTTTATTCTCTTGCACAATGAGCAATTTAAAAGCTATTTGAGGAATAAAGCATATATACAAGTATTTATAAATCAAACCATATGCTAGCACCAATATTGCATAATTTCTTAATTTAAGTATAGAATTTGAGTGTCATGCATCATATCCCTTAAAAGCAATATCTAAGTTTCATAAGTAGACGAGAATACATACAGACTATGTTAGAGACAAATAAACCTTCATAGTATTGCTAGCATGCACATGAAATACCATATGTATAAAACAAAGCTCTCTTTGTCAATTTTCTTATTGTTATTTTTGCTTGATAAAACCATGAGGTGCAAAACTCCCCCTCAAACCATGCCAAAAGGATGAATTATTCCCAATTCTCCACGAAGAAAGGCAAAGCGAGAAGAATCCAATGATTTAGTGAAAATATCAACAAGTTGAAATTTGTATCCAAAAATGTCAATTAAACATCTCCTTTCTCAACATGATCCCTCAGAAAGTGAAAACGAATATCAATGCGTTTCGTGCGTGAGTGTTGTACAGGATTCTTAGCAATATTGATAGCACTAGTATTATCACAAAAGAGAGGTATTTTCTCAAAAGTAAGACCATAATCTTTCAAAGTTGATAAAAGCCAAAGAATCTATGAACAACAACTAGCAGCAGCAACATATTCTGATTCAACAGTAGATTGAGCAACACTAGATTGTTTCCTAGAAGACCATGCAATCAATGAAGTACCAAGAAAATGACATGTTCCACTAGTACTTTTTCTATCAATTCTACACCCAGCAAAATCAGCATCGGAATATCCACTCAAGCATATAGATGATGATGCAGAATACCAAATTCCAAACTCAAGTGTATGTTGCAAATACCTCATTATTCGTTCGACTGCTTGACGATGCGAAGCACGAGGAGAAGCTTGAAAGTGTGCACACAAACACACAGCAAATTGTATGTCTGGCCTAGAAGCAGTTAGATACAGCAAAGATCCAATCATACTTTTATACTCCTTTTGATCAACTGTTTCTCCATCTTCATCAGAATCCAGCACAGTTGTAGTATCAATTGGTGTTAAAATTGGCTTGCAATTCTCCATCTTGAATCGTCTCAAAAGATCTTTTGTATACTTCGTTTGATGTACAAACGTATCTTGAGATGTTTGTTTAATTTGCAACCCCAAAAAGTACGATAACTCACCCATCATGCTCATCTCAAATTCCCTGCGTATAGTATCAGCAAACTCCACAACCAAAGCGTGAGATGAACAACCAAAGATGATATCATCAACATAAATCTGAACAAAAAGTTGATTATCACCATACTTAAGAACAAAAAGCGTTTTGTCAACCTTTCCCACTCGAAAACCTTTCGCAAGCAAAAAGTTCTTAAGCCTATCAAACCATGCTCTAGGTGCTTGTTTCAAGCCATACAAAGCTTTAGACAATTTAAAAACATGTTTGGGAAAATCAGGATTTTCAAAACTTGGTGGTTGTTTGACATAAACTTCCTCATGTATAAAACCATTTAGAAAAACACTTTTCACATCCATTTGATAAAGTTTAAAACCTTTGGAAGCAACAAAAGCTAACAAAAGTCTAATTGCCTCAATTCTAGCAACAGGAGCAAAAGTTTCATCAAAATCCAAACCCTCCACCTGGGTAAAACCTTAAGCAACAAGTCTGGCTTTGTTTCTCACAATCAAACCATCCTCATTTTGTTTATTTTTGAAAATCCATTTGGTTCCAATAATATTATGACCAGAAGGTGGTTCAACCAAAATCCAAACTTTGTTCCTTTCAAAATTTTCAAGTTCTTCATGCATGGCATTAATCCACGATTCATCAGTTAATGCATGAGTAACATCTTTGGGTTCAAAAGAAGCAACAAATGCAGAATTTGCACAAACGTCATGGGTTGTTACCATAGACCTTGTAGTTCGCTCACCTAAGTTGCTAATGATTTGTTCTAGCGGATGTCGTCGTTGTATGTGCAAAGAAGCAGCGACTTCTGAAGTTATTTCGCGTTCTGTACTCTCACTGGTCAAGGTTGAAGCCTCTGGAGAACCATTGTGATTAGCACCAATAGAACCAACACCCGACAACTCTGGCCGGTCTGACCGGCTTGGCGCCCGGTCTGACCGGCCGAGCCGACCTCGCCGTCGTCGTCGCTCTCGTCTTCAAAAATAGGACCATCCTCCCCCTGAATTTGTGACAATGTACCTGCAATTTCTAGTCTAGTACCTGGACTAGCTTCATCAAAAGTAACTTCACATGTTTCAATGATTTTGTTAGTTTTCAAAACAAGTACATGATAGCCACATGAATGTGTGGGGTAACCAAGAAACAATCCATCGGTAGAGCGTGCCTCAAATTTGTCTAAATTTCCAGATTTCAAGACAAAACATTTGCAACCAAAAACACGCAAATGAGAAACTTTGGGTTGACGACCAAATCGAAGTTCATAAGGAGTTTTTCTAAGTTTAGATCTCAAGAAAACCCGATTTAAAATGTAACATGCAATTTTAACAGCTTCAGCCCAAAATTTCCTTGGAGTGTGATACTCATCAAGCATTGTTCTAACCATCTCAACCAAAGAACGATTTTTTCTTTCAACAACACCATTTTGTTGAGGGACACGAGGAGAAGAAAATTCATGTTCAAAACCTTTTTCATTGCAAAATTGTTCAAAAGAGGCATTTTTAAATTCACCACCATTATCACTTCGAATTATATTCAAAGAATCAGGAAGTTCAAGATTCAATCGAAGATACAAACTACGAAAGTGTTGTAAAGCCTCATCTTTAGTAGCCATAAAGTAAACCCAAGAATATCGAGAAAAGTCGTCAACTATAACTAACACATACCACTTTCCTTCGACCGATTGCACTCTAGCTGGACCAACAGTGTCCATGTGTAACAGTTGTCCTGATGTATCAGTCATCACAGAAACAATTGGGGCATGTGAAGAAGCAACCATCTTAGCATGACGACACGATGTACAAACCAAATCAGGATCCTTCTTAAGTTTAGGCAAACCGCAAACAAGATCCAAACCACTTATCCTCGTGAGATGATCAAAACCAACATGTCTAAGTCTACGATGCCAAAACATCACATCTTTACTAAACTTAGGAACCAGACATGTTATCACAGGTGAAACTGGATTATCAAAGTCAATTTTAAAAACTTTTCCATAGCGAGAAATATTCAGCACAGAATCACCACAAGAATCAAATATTTTACTTCCAGTTTTCTTAAAATGAACCTCAAAACTCTCATCAACAATTTGTGAAACTGAAAGCAAATTATACTTTAAATCCTCAATCAAAGCTACATTTTTCAATTCAAACTTGTCACTTACCTTGACCATACCTGTAGCAAGAACGACACTAGTAGAAGCATCACCAAAGATAATCAATTCAGTCTTGGATGCATGTTTACGGGAGGAGAACCAATTTTTATCACCGGTCATGTGCCGCGAACAATCGGAATCCACGATCCACACGTTCTCCTTCCTCGCCACCAAAGCCTACACATGAGAGGATGTCGAAGCCTCAGTACCAGGGTTAGATAAAAGAAATTTAGGAATCCAGTACTGAGACACACGACCAGTAGATCCAATAGGCATATATCATCGTGCAAAAACAATTTGAGAATTTTTAGAAAAATCTCTGTGAGGCCGGTCTGACCGAGGTGCAGTTGCCGGTCTGACCGCTTCTGTACCTCCGGTCTGACCGTGGCTCAGTGGCTGATTTGACCGGTCCTCGGTCTGACCGTGCAGCCCACTACGGTCTGACCGGTTTCCTCGAAGAAAAAGCAGATTTTTGCAGCTTAGATTTTGCAAAAGTAATTTCTCTCTCTTTTTTCTGCTTACGAGCTAATCTGAAACAAAAACCACCGAGATGTCCATCTTTTCCACAGAGGGAGCAATTATATTTTTGTTTAGAAATAGATGGTTTTGAAACTTTCGTTTTTGTTTCTTTCTGTGTTTCAGAAGGAGAGAACATAAAACCAGCAGACTTAAACACAGTTTTTTCATTACTGGGTTTTGTCAAAGTCTTAAAACCAACACCTTGTTGTAGCTAGTCACTTTAGATTGATCCAAAATCATGTTAAGTTGTTTCTTACCATCAGAAAATTTTTTCAAAGAACTTTTCAAATAAGAAACCTCCTTTTCAAGATTAGCATAGTTTTTGCAATCAATCTTGACACTTTTGCTATTACGACACTTGGGGCAAGACAACACCTCATTAGTTTTCACAATTTCTTCCATGTACTCAACACGAGCTAGAGACAATTTTAGCTTCATCATATTTGATGTGCATGTTGAGCAATCCAAAACATTACGGTGTTGTTTTAACCTTTTAGCACAAAGCATGTTAAACATCGAACTAGCATAAAAAGCAGTTTGATATTTTTTCAACATCTTTCTAGTTAAAAACAACTCATCACAAGTGCGTGTAAGCAAAGCAAAACCAAGAGCAAGAGAAGATCTAGTTTTTAAATCATGTGAAACATCGACATCTCTAATTTTTGAAATTTCATGCATCAAAACCTCACAATTTTTGTAATCATCATCATTAGGAATAAGATATTTCAATCTAAAAATTTCAGCATTAAGAGATTCAATGATAAATTCTTGTTTTTTATACATCTTCTCACACTTCTTATTTTTTGCACTCAAAACATGAATCGCTTCTTCAAGGGAACTCACCTCATTGTCGTCATATTCTGAATCTGATTCACCACGGGACATGAGCAGACACCAGAGATGTTCTTTGTTTTATCTTCATCTTCACTCTCTCCATCTACATCGCTTAGAGGCTCAAAAGCGGCGTAGACTTGATTCAGCATCTTCTTAAGATTCTTTTTGGTTCTCCTTCCCTGGAATGTGCTCTTGAACTTGGGCTTATCATACTTGGTCTTGTCTCCATCATTATCTTTCTTCTTGCCTCTCCCGAGCTTAGGACAATGCGAGCGGATGTGATCAAGCGCACCACACTTGAAGCAACGAGCTGGTCCTCCTCTTCTCCTGTACCTGACATTGTTCATAGCTCGAGAAATCTTGTTAGCAGCCAAAGCCAAATCCTCCTCCTCGAATTGTTCGAGTTGCTCATCGGACATGGCATTAATCAAAGCAAGAGCGGTAGAATTAGATGGTGAAGAACCAACATCAAAAGAAGTTGAGGGAGAAACCAAAGCACTAGATTTAGAATCAACTTTACGAGAGAGGATATTCATCTCGTGTGTTTTGAGTTTTTTTGTAAAGAGAATCCAAAGTCAAAGTAGACATGTCAGCAGATTCTTGAATGGTAGTAACTTTCATCTCCCAAACAGACATGTCGAGACCATTCAAAAAGTGACGAGAAATCTCAGATTGAGAATAATTAACATCATAGGCAGAATCAACAGATCTAAGATTATTCAAAATTTTATTAAACCTAGCAAGATAATCATCCAAAGCTTCTTCAGGTTTCATCTCAAATTTAATGTAATCCTTTTTGAAAAGATCTCGACGGAGTTCCTTTATGTTTGTTGTTCCTTAATGAAAATTTTTCAAAGCATTCCAAATCTCGTTGGCAGTTTTAAGATGCGAAACACGACCAAAATCCGAACGAGAAATCCCACTCAATAAAATATTTCGAGCTTTGCAATTGTTGCTAAACTCGGTTTTCAAAGCAGGAGTATTAACCTGTTCAGGAATCTCATATGGCTGAGCAACTTTTTGCCAAACATTATAATCTTCAGCCATAATATAAGATTACATCTTATCACACCAATAAGGAAAATCCAATCCATCAAAAACATGAGGCTTCGTTGTGAATTTGTTAGCCATGGTAAGAAAACTCTAGATCGGTTACAATCCAAAAAAAATCTCTAGATCGGTTAAAATCCAAAGAACAAAATGAGGCTCTGATACCACTTGTAGGATCGGGTGAATGGTAGCTAGATCAAAAAACCAAATCTTTTCGTGAAAACAAAAAATTACCTTCACAAAAGCCTTACCGAAGCCTCCGGTCGCACTGCGTTTATGCCACCGGTCAGATCGACGTTATATGGCCGGTTAGACACTCGCATAACCTCGGTCAGACCGACGTTGAGTGGTCGGTCAGACCGCCAGCCTACCTGCGATTAGACCGTCGGAATCCTGAAAAAACACCGATCGATAATGCCTCAAGATGTAGATTGAATCTCTCGACTTTTATTGATCAACCAGTGTTTACAAAGTGCATAGAAAGCACTCCTAACCAAAACTTTTGATCTAAAATCGAAATAGAGTTGAAACCCTAACTTTTCCTCTCAAACGACACAAAAAGCTCACCGGGGGCATACCCCTCGGTACCTATTTATAATCTCAACGTGGGTATGCAAGGCCCACGTATCTAGCACAAATTAGGACTCCCAATCTCGTGGGAAACATATCCTTATCCGTAACTAACCATATCTCTATCTCTAATACAACAAATCTTCTCAAATCCGGACTCTATCCGAACTCAACTTACATATCTCATACGTACACAATATCTCCATCGTATGCCACATGGAATCTTTACCACCACGTGCATTGAACTCTAGCCTAAGTATCCCGCATGATATCCCGACCACCGGACGTCAACTTATCTCCAAGTTGACTCCCGATCCATCACTGGCAACACTCTCCCGAGGCATCAAGTCACCTACACATGAATCAAACAAAGAAACCATATTCTAAGACCAAGCTATCTCTAACTTGACTCATGATTAGCAAAACAACAGTACCCATACGTATAGAATCCAACTAGAAGTTGAATTCACGAAGAACAAATATGAAACCGAAAAAAAAAAACCGAAAGCTAAAACTTTCGGGGCTGACCTGCCGGTCTGACCGCCCAGATACCTGCGGTCTGACCGCAGTTATCTGAAAGGTCTAACCGCCCATATACATACGGTCTGACCGCAGTTATCTGAAAGGTCTGACTGCCCATATACCTGCGGTCTGACCGCTCGGTCAAATATCAAAAAATATTTATCTCGCAGACCACCAATTTATTTATCAAAAAACATATAGATCACTGCTTGATCTTACAGAATTATCCAATCATTACCTACACGGCTACACGGCATAAACCGGCCCATCTACAGATTTTTCGCTTCTCAAGCAGAATTATTCTGGCATTGCCCAAACCAAAAAGAATTATTCTGGCATTACCTACGAGGCAGTACAAGGAATAAACCGGTTCATCTCTGAATCTGGATATAGACAGAAGATGAGGCGATGGCATGCACGTCGTTGTCTTCGCCGGCAGCGGTGATCATGGGCACGCATTACTTGACCGCCTATTATTGTAGACAGGCACACCCTCGTTTTACGTACTTGGTCAGTGCCAACTTTACGTACACACGTACTTCATCCATAATTATTTTTGTTTAGAACAAACTAGAGCGAGAAAAAAATATATTATCATTTAATAAATAAGGAATAGACCAGGGCCGGCTTTGGTCATAGGCCACGAGAGCGATGGCCTAGGGCCCACCAGATGTGGGGCCCATTATCCAAAAAGAAACGATAGGCTTGTTGTGCAATCGCGTAGCGCGTTTTTGCGTCAGTGTCCGTATCGTATACTCGTAATCTTGTATGATTGTACTGTGCTCGTATAATATATAGGTTCCCAGTTGACAGATGAGTCACTTTGATTTAGGTCCAAAGTTGTCGTCAATACAACTGTCATCGTTGCGACGTTTGCCTAGCGTATGCCTGACACCGATGTCTGTTGCGTCGACACTTCAGCCGGTGTTGCCACCCCCATAGCCTCTGCTTCCGGTCCCCATGTACCTAGCTCCTATCTGCCAGTTTACTCTCTTGTTTGCACTCTACAGAGTCTGCGAACTGTGGCTATGGTCTACTCCCTCATTTCCAAAATAAACCAATTTTTTACTTTTTATCTATAATTTTTGATTATTTGTCTTATTTAAATTTTTTTTGTGATTGATATTTTTGTTTTTATTAGATGATAAATCATGAATGGTACTTTACGTGTGACTAATTTTTTTCTAATTTTCTAAAAAAATTTCAAATAAGATGGATAGTCAAACGTTAGACACGGAAACCGAAGAATTAGTTTTTTTAGGACAGAGTAAGTACCAACTGTCATTGTGGCACGGACACGCAGGGTCGCATGTCAAGCCATCAACCATCGAGGACGCTCCTAGTTATATGGTTTATATAACAATATACTCCTCCGGTTTTATCGAAGAGAGTATATTTTAAGTAAAAAATAGTTTTAAAAGCATATAGTGCCAAGTTCGCTTAGGGCTCTCGAAAATATAGTCGGGCTTGCAATGGACGTGAGTGGGAGGGTAAAAGGGAATAGAACTTTAAATCAGAAGTAATCATGAGACCGACAATATAATAAATAATTTTAAAATATTTATTATAGCATAAGATTCAAATCTAATAAACAACTGCACTTTAAAACGAGAGTGTAAAACGGGGGAGACAGTAATAATATTTTGGTTCATCAAATTGAAGCCAATTTGAAGAGGTAAGAGTATCCCAACAGCTCATCTATCTTATTATCTATCTTGAAAATAGAGGATGAATACTATAAATTGAGCTCCAACAGAACGGCTATCCTATCATCGATGTCATTCATGTTAAGAAACAACCTTCATATTTGGATGATCTCTTTTTATCCTCCAAAGAGATATAAAATGATGTCATATGTAGATGATCTGATAGAGTATAAAGAGATATGAAGGATAAAATTATTTTAAATAATCATTCAAATAAAAATATGAATGATCAAATTTAAATGAGTTGTCAGTCACACTCTAATAGCCGAGCGCATGTACTGCTATTCCATGCAACAGAGCTGGTGAATGGCCCGGGCTCCAAGGCATCAGCCAGCTTAACACGTACTGCAGGGAGACCGACCGGTTTTCGTTTACTCCCTTCCCACGGTGGCAACAGGGTTTTCTTTTCTCCATATAAACCCACGCCGCACACGCACACGCACACGGTTCCAGCCCGTTTTACTTCTCCGGGAAGCGACGCGACCGCCACGCACGGCCGCGCGCCGCGTTGGGGCCCACCTGCCAGCGACCCCCCGGAGGGCCGGACCGCGTGCCGGTCCCCACACTCTGCGTCTCCCTATATAAACCCCTCCGCCTCCGGACTCTGCCGCCTCTCCCTCCGTCGTCTCCGTCCCCGGCTCAGCCCTACCTCCTCGCACGTCCCACATCTCTCTCTCTCTCTCTCTCTGAAGAAACTCCTAGACACGTCGAGAGGAGACGACGGCGACCAGCTGTGCAAGGTTTGCTAGCCAATTTGATCTCCTCATCTGATTTTTGTCACTGCGTTTTGGGAGACTTTGAATGTGGATTTTTGTCGAGAGCTAGAGGGTGAATCACTTGCTTACCAGAAGTTTTTGATGACTGTATATGCATGGCCTTAATGTGCAAGTCTAGGGCTTGGTCAAGTTTGTTCATCTGCCACACTGCCAGCTCTTCTTTCGGAAGGTCTGGCGTTACCGCGTTATTATGGCTGTTGCTGATCAAAAAAGTAACACGAACCGAAATGGTCGATTTCTGGGAATGCTGCCACTAAAATATGTACCTAAGTGATAAGCTGCACTTTTTCCTTCGCAAAATTCAATATGTTTGTATTGCATATTTAAAGTCTTGGCTAGATTTGATTTTTTTTTCCCTTATAAGAGCACTAAATTAATGGTTATTTTTCAAATATTTCTGTCATCTGAGGCTAAATTAATGCAAACAGCAAACTCTTTATTGCTTACACGGTTCTGTTTTATGTTATAAGTTTTTTTAGATTTGGCTAGATTTATTCGTGTATTGATATATATGTGTTTAGTTTTATTAACATACATAAAAGTTTAGGCTATAAAAGAAGTCTCAGAAGATAACAGTGTACTATGACATCAACGTTGCATTGGCGCCGCGCCGACCACAATTACACCGTTCAACATGAATTAGCTTAAGAATTTTTTAACACTTGTTTTGATGAATTTATGACTAAGCTTGCGAATGCATGCATGCACAAAACGCGCAGATTGATTCGGACGCGCGCCTCGAGGAGGAGCAGCCTATGGTGCCGCACGGCCGCGTGCACCCGGCGGCGGCGACGAGCAGCTCCGACTTCTCCGGCGAGATGAACCAGTCCGCGGCCTCCTCCGACCCCTCCTCCAGCCCGCTCTACAGCTTCCACTTCGAGAAGCCCGTCCCGCCGACGGCGCAGCCGCCTCCCTCGGACGCGCTGCGGTATCATCAGCAGCAGCCGCCGCCGGCGGCCGGCACGTACGTGGTGCAGATGCCCAAGGACAAGGTCTTCCGCGTGCCGCCGCCGGAGAACGCGCGCCTCTTCCAGCACTACAGCCGCCGCGCCAAGCGCCGCGCCAGCTGCTCCTGCGTCCGCGTCTGCTCGTGGCTCCTCCTCGCGCTGCTGGTCCTCGCCGTCGTGCTCGCGGTCCTCGCCGCGGTCGTCTACCTCGTGTTCAAGCCTAGGCAGCCGGACTACACGCTCCAGTCCCTCGCCGTGTCCGGCCTCGTCGGCATTCTCGGGAACGCCTCCTCCTCCTCCTCCTCCACTGCCCCCGTCACGTTCTCGCCGGAGTTCGACGCCACCATCCGCGCCGACAACCCGAATGACAAGATCGGCGTGCACTACGAGGGCGACGGGAGCCACGTCGCCGTGTCGTACGGCGGCGTGAGGCTCGCCGACGGCGCGTGGCCGGCGTTCTACCAGGGCCCCAAGAACGTGACGGTGTTCGTGGCGACGGCGAAGGGGTCCGGGATACGGTTCTCGGAGCGCTTCCTCAGGGAGATCGCCGCGGATGGCCGGCTCCGGTCGGTGCCGTTCGACGTGGACATCAAGTTGCCCGTGCGCCTGCAGCTCGGCGGGGTGAAGACGTGGGCCGTGCCGGTGAGTGTGCGGTGCACGGTGGCGGTGGACAGGCTCGCCGCCGACGCCAAGGTGGTGTCCAAGTCGTGTAACGTCAAGGTGCGGTTCCTCTTCTGGAAGAACTGAGGAAGCAAGAAATGGAGATTAGCAGAGCATGCAGTTCTTGGCACCAATGGATTCTTGCTGTGAATGCTTCCATGATGTTTTTACTGTAATCATCTTCTGTTCGTGGGTTTGATCGAGTAATGTTGATCACATCCTTCTGCGAAAATCGTGTTGCAGTTGAGGTGTTCCTATGTGTGTTATTTACAACTGAAAAGGAAAACAGTTTTGGTCTTTTTGGACACTTGGCGTCACTTCATCTGCATGAGCAATGCTGCTTAAAGCGGATTCTGCATAATTTATATTTCAACTCAAAGGTAGCTCAGCGGTTGCCTGTGAGTGGATTTTTATGTGCTAATGCAGGTTTTCCTGTGCCGCTTCTCAAATATGAAATGCATTAGTTGGAATGCCTGACAAAAATCGAAGAAGTATAAGGCTGCGTTTAGTTGGAAAATTTTTTTGACAGAGATTTCACCTCAACGCGTACGGTCACATATTTGAAGTATTAAACGTAGTCTAATTATAAAACAAATTTTAGATTTTGCCTGAAAACCGTGAGATGAATTTTTTGAGTCTAATTAATCTGTCATTAGCACATGTTCGGTACTGTAGCACTTATGGCTAATCATGTACTAATTAGGCTCAAAAGATTCATCTCACGATTTTCTCCATAATTATGTAATAGTTTTAATGTTCATGTATATTTAATATTTTATTTAGGTGTCCAAAAATTCGATGCGATGTTTTTAGAAAAAAAAATTGGAAACTAAACGGGGCCTAAAACCATGAAGGTTCACACAGATTCCTGACAAAAACTAAACATTAAACAATGAGCATTGTGGCAGAGGGAATGCTCTTTTCAGCGTATCTGCGTATGTAAAGTCATAAACTCAAGCTTATGGTTGAAACCTAACAGATCAGATTGATCATAACACAAACACCGCTGAAGAACTATAGACCTAGCCATGGCAACATGCTGAATTGCCGAGAAACTTAGGTGCGTGGAGCGTGCTGCTGAACGGCTTCTCTAAACTCTTGTAACACTGAAAGATGGAATATTCAGAGTGGTTTACATCTGTGATCATAACACAAACACTATCAGAATTCAGAAGTAGTATCCAGGCCGTAGTTTTCTCGTGTCCGTCTCTGCTGGCTGGCAATTAGTTCTTGTAATCTCCGCACAGCTAATGGTAGTGTCTTCCACGTCGTGGCCGGCTGATCATCCCGGCCATACCAGAGAACATGTCAGCATCTCTTCAGTAACCTGTACTTCTGTCCGGTTTTGTATAATTGTTTCTTGTTCTGAAGACATTAGTGTGGCTCCATCAAGTAACGTCAAGCCTTGTTATTATGTGCAAAGATCTGAAGAAAAAATTATCTGACTCGATCAATGTGATATTGATATATGGGCCTGGGAATATTGCCGAGAAATCTGCTGGTTAGGATGCAAATCACAAGTCAGTTGACTTGTCAAGATGGCAGGACCTTCATACTTCATAAACAACTTTATATATAATATAATCCTAATTAAAATTCTGGCATAAATTCTGTGATAAGCTAAACCAGTTGAGTCTTTATCAGAACTGTAAGAGTGAGATTGTCACGTCAGAATCCCACGGCAGGAAACTTCGATTCCTCTCACAAGAACTGCCAGAGCTCAAGTGATCTCTCTCAGGGAAAAGAAAAGGCATAAGAAAAATCATTCTCAGCAGAAGAAAACATATAGGGTGTAGGGTGGTAAGTTGTTAAAAGTCATAGCTAAGAGTGGTAAATCCTAAAATATTTTTAACGTGAACAAGTCTTTAGCTAAGTTGATTAGATGGCTCTAGTAGGGCACCTTACATGTTGGGTTCAACTCTCTGTGTGAACGAATTTTAGGTTAGAGTTAAAAAAAAATCTCCTTTCTCTCCTCTCTATGTGAGAATATTTTTTTCTACGCTTAATGTCTGGGAGCTGTCTTATCTCTGCATGTTGGAGAAGTGGGCCCGGCAGAATTCACTAAGCTCGAGTGGCGCAAGGCGACGGTGGGACCACCGACTAAAACCCCCTGGGGAAAGGGAGGTCGGCCCCAGCAATGTCATGCGCCCATGGGAGGTCGGGTCCGGAGGTTGGCACGGTGGGCATACACCGGAGGGGTCGGGCCGCTCCCTGCCCCCCTCCCCCTCGGCATTCAGGCCACCTGATGCAGGACCTACTCAGTTCCAGACAAGGCGCCAAAGCCCAATCACCGTATTTATTGCGATGTGAAAGCACCTAGCATGCCTCGACGCCCTCATGATGGACGCGCACCTGCGCCGCATTAAATATAGCACAGGTGCACGCCTTCCGTCTGCACCTCTCCTAGGAAAAAGGGGAGGGAGACTGAGCGCCCTGACAACGTTGTGACATCTTTACCGCAATAGGGGTGACCTGTCTCCCTCGCGTCGCCATCGCATTAAATGCGGCAGACGACTATGGGAGAACCATGGCGGCCCCCTATTCGAACCGCTGGGTTCTAAGGAGTTCCGCCCCCGTCTACCTACCCCTAACAAATGGGACCGGATAGGAGCGGCGTCGAACTAGGTTGACTAACGGTAGGTGACACCAGCAGTCTCTAGGACAAGGATTACCTGCCAGCCGTGGACGTAGGTAATAGTGGTCGTTGTAGTGTCCCCTTACAGTATAAAAGGAGGCTATGACCAATAGTGAAGAGGACAAGGAGTACATTTCCACCAAAGCTTGTAATGCATTTACTCCCATAGTGTGCGAGCAACAAGAGTAGGGAATTACGCCTCTCAACCGATCGAACATGTATAATTCTCTGCGTTCATTCGAGGGGCCCAACCCCCCAAAAACATCTCATCCGCTAGCACATTTATTCAGACAAGGCTTTTTTTCAGGTCCTATCCTTGCATCCATGGGCCAAACTTATAAAGGGGGTCTCACGGAATCCCGTTTGAGAAGCTTACGCTCCAACAAATCGAGTTTTTTTAAATATCTTCGATGTCACTCCACACATGGCAATAATTAGCTCAACATCTCGGCATGTATGCACTTAATGCCCGAGAGCTGTCTTACCTTTGCACATTGAGTTTTTTAAAAAATATCATCGGTATCGGCTGAGTTCGAAGTTGACAGTGCCCATTAGTCAAATCAAAACATGTAAAACGAGGAAAACCACGAGCAAAATTATTAGTATATGATTAATTGAGTATTAACTTTTGCAAACTTGAAAATGAATTAATTTAATTTTTTAAACAACTTTAATATTTTTTAAAAAAATACCCCATATAGCAGTTCGGGAAACGTGCGCATGAAAAACGATGGAAAAGTTTTAGTCCATCGTCACTTGAGAACGCAGCCATCACCCCACACATGGTGTATGGAAGTTTTCCTAACTGCAACAGTTAGCTCAACATCTCGACATACTCTCTTCGTTTCTAAATGTTTGACGCCGTTGATTTTTTATACATGTTTAACCATTCGTTTTATTTAATTTTTTTATAAAATATGCAGATCCGATAAGGTTTTCATCTATGATTGATTCTGTTCTGTACGTGTGAATTGCGTATAGATTAGCAGGCAAAAGCTTGGGTGGGAAATGCAGGTGACGTGGTGTGCATGTGCGTTCGAACACTAGGTGCGGTTCAGCAGCTGTGGTTCACTAGTCACTACTGCCCATGTAAGTTCATTGTGTTTCCAAAACTTTTGCCAGCATATTCACAGTATCTGAAATTCGGAATGAGACAGAGACACCTGAATTAAAACTTAAAAGACTTGGTACATGATGTCCAGAAAAAAAATGGAAAGAGCAGCCCTGCAAGTTGTGTGTTTTCTAAGCTGGTGTTTTGTTCCTTTCTCCAAGCTGATTGCTCCACGACAGTATAAGTGTAGCAGACATGCTTTCCTGGATGAATTGTTTTTTGGATTGGATGTTGCGGTTAGCCTAACTCACTGCCTCACAATAGAATACTACTTATAGTTCTAATCAGATAAGGTCTGAGGTGTCCGATATAGCAAATTCAACCGGCATGACACCTGTCTCTGAATCATTGATAGCTGCATGAACTGTGCATACACACTGCAACTAAAACAATGACACATTGGTTTTAGTACTATGATTCGATTCATACACAGTCAATTAGATACGTGTAACAGTAGTGTTCCCTGATAATTAAGTATCTGAATCCAAAAGCATGTGGTGCTAAATAAACAGACAAAGATACTCGCGTAATTATCGGTGCCATCCTCCTATGATTCGAACAGGCTACAGATCCCCTAATGAGCTGGACAAAGACTTGCAATTTAAAAGCTTAATCGTGCTTCAACAGTGAAAGGAATCGAAGCCACAAAGCATACCTGTTTGCTTCCCAAAACGAACAAAAAGGAAGAAGATACAGCAGGGAAGAAACACTAGCACGAGCATTTTGAGGTGCAGCGACGAGCAAAAGATTCAGACTAGACAATTGCGACACAGATACAAAGGTTTCGCGTTAATTTTCAGGCCGCGATTTAGGGGAATATGTTAAGGCCGCCGAAGAAAAAGAAAAGGAGGAGAAAAACATACTTTATCAGTTTTAAAATGTAATATATCTCATATTTAAATTTCATATCAAAATATAATAAGTATTGCTAATACTATTTATTGTACTTGTCTGATCAATCATTTCTTCCACACTTCATTGATTACTTGTTTATTAATGAACAATGCAGCTTTTTCATCTTAAATTTAATTTTTACTAAATAATTTAGAATTGTTTAGGAGTTAGTAACACTTTTCGGTGGCTGTGACGGGCTTGCACGAAACTTGCCGTAACTACGCTTATGCAAGTTGAGCAGGTGGTAAAAGTATAATGTGGTAAAAGTATAATTAAGAAATAGTTAGTTACAAATATGGCAATGTTAACTATAGTTTTATAGTTTTGTAAATATAATATGTGGAACTTAATGGTAAAAAAGTGTAACATGATAAAGCTATGATATCGAAACAAACAGTAAAAAAACTGTGGTATGGCTAAAGTGAAATGTGGCGAAGTGAAGCAACGAAACAAACTCCCCGTAACAGACTGATTCGCTATCAGCAGCGTGTCTTCTCTGTTCTACTCCTAAATGACATCGCCTTTCACGTGGAGTAGTTGGATAAGCGTCCGAAGTGGCAGTGATAGCTTTATTCTACGTGTGTGGCTGTGGCGTGGCATGAGAGTCTTCTCTGAGCAATAATTAAACTCGCTGTGCACACTGTCGTCCTAAGATTCTCTGACGCTAATCATCACAAAACCGAAACCAAACCTGCCACCGGCGGCGCCCGGCCGAAGCCGAAGCAGCAGCGGCATGTTCAGTGCAGAGGACATGCCTCTGCGTGCGTGGCGAGTTAGGGGCAGGGTCGTTTTCCGCAGTAATGCGCCGGGGGGCCGCGGCCTCGCGGGTCGCGGGCGGATCGATCGTTTCTCGCCGTCGTAATGCAGAGGCGCGTTGCCGCCGCCGCACCGTACCCCCGGCTTGTCCCATGCCGGGTGCGCAGCAGCGCACGCGGATTTTGATCCAACTGGCAGGCAGCCGCAGCGGTGACACACGGAGAAAAAAGAACGACACCAACCAAACCAACCACGCACGCACCGGCGAGTACGTACTGCTAGTGGTGGAGGGACAGGCGATGCTGCACGGGACGGGAATCTGGTCCCCGCCGCGCGCCCGGGGGGGGGGGGGGGGGGGGGGGGGCGTGGAAAGCGAGGGTTCTCCTTCTCCATCCGAGAGGGGGGCTCTCTTGTGCCGAAGCGACAAAACCGTCGTCACGACTCGTGTGGCGCAGCGCGTCGCGAGCGTCGCGTCACGCACGGTTCGCCCCGCCCCACCACAATCCCGGCCGGCCTTTTCCCCCCGCGCGCCGCGCGCGCTGGTGTCGCGACAGGCTGATGCGACGGGGTTGATGTGTGCGTGTGTGCGCGCTGGGTACGGAGGAGGAAGAGGAGTTCACTGGCGGACTTGCCCCTGCCGCTGTCCACTACTGGTCCTGTGGCTGGCTCTTGTGGCCACGGACTCGCGTGGTTTCTTTCTCTCGCTCATCCACAAGTGGGACCTGAACCGAACCACTATTACACTATATGTGTAATGCGTGAGTCACTGAGTGTGACTATGGTATTCGTTTCTGTTGCACGCTCGGTATGCTTGATGGAATGGACGCACGGTGGAAACCATATATAATCACATCGATGCGTGCGAGTGTAATAATAAAATGATGAAAAGGCCGTCGAAGCTAACCCCTTTCCGGCTTTCCCTCGACAACAAGCTACGTTAAACAAAAGTAAAATTGGCCACACACACGCTAAAAAAAAAGAGTTGAGCACAAACTTGCCGACCAGGCGGCGAGCAAGCCAAGGCGCACGCGCGAGCCGCGGACCGGGTCGCTGCGCGGGGCCCACCGCCCCACCTCTCAAGCCTATCCCACGCGACGCGACGCCGTCGCGGAGGCCGCGAGACGGGCTCGGCCCGTTGCCTCCGGCGATGAATATTAAAGAAAGCTGCTTCTCGCTACGCTAAACAAACCGCCACACGAAGCCGGAGCCGAGGCCGAGAGCACAAATCCCACCCCCGGGGCGCCTCCTGCTCCCTCCAAACCATCCCTTCCTCCCACGGATTCGTCACCCGTGTCCCCCAGATCGGCGCTCTTGGCTGCTTAGGGGAGGCTGGAGCTCGCCACCGCCGGTCTCGGAGCTTCTTGGGGTGGTCTACAGGCCGGGCGCGGCTGCTGCTGGCTCGCCGGGGTTGGATCCGGCCGAAAGATAGGATTTTTTTTCTTTGGGAGGGGCGTCGCCGCGTCGGTGCTGCTCAACAGCCGGGCTCGTGGTAGCCTTGAGGTACTTACTGTCTTATTGGATTAATTTGGTTTTTCTGCTGTAGAGTTATGCTCCCTGTTACAATTGAGTTTTTTCTTTTTTTGGTCCTCCAGGAGTTCATTTTATACATCAATTCGAAGCATTTGATATGGTGTTAGTTGTTAGTCCAGCCATCAAATTTGTGTGATTCATATTGATTTATTCAGTTGAACATGCTATTTTGCCGTGGAATTTGTGTCCTTACCTTACTGTTGCATTTGTTTCAGGAAATCTCTCCAATTGGACGGGCTGCTCTGTTGTCTGGACGACTCATTTTAGGAGCCATAGAGGAAGCTTCTGCGTTTTCTTAGCACCTCGTGGGATCCTTGATCTGTCCTGGGACTAGAAGCTGTCTTTGAATTGGACAATGCATCCCAGGGCACGAATCCACGCTGACCCGGCTCCGGAGTTCGACCAATTCGACTGCCTGCCGGATCCAGTCGTCCAGCTGATTCTGAACAAACTGGAGGATGTGCGTTCGCTTGGCCGCTGCGCGGCCGTGTCGAAGCGGTTCAGTGCGCTCGTTCCCCTGGTCTCTGATGTGTATCTCAAGATTGACCGTGTCCTGGCCACAGATGGCGAGGCGGATGATGCTCTCAACCTGTCCTCAGCGAAGCCTCAGAACATCATCTCCCATTTCTTCAAGCTAATGCTGTTCACCATCGTCAAGCCGTTCCACAGTATGCACCACCCGAATGGCACGGGCAGGCCGTTGTTCCCGCTCGCGCAGCATTCACCTGTGCATGTGCTTAGGAATTTCAAAGATGTCTGGAATCTTCGGGTGGAGCTTCCCTCTGGGGATGTTGGCACAGAGGAGGGTGTTCTGCTTAAGTGGAGGGCTGAGTATGGTAGTACACTCCGTAATTGCGTGATTCTGGGAGGTACCCCGGTCGATCGCAAGCCTGTAGGTTCAGAGCACGAGCCACCTGTAGAGGATAATGGAAGCATGCCGGAATCTTTCTATACCAATGGCGGGCTGAAACTTCGTGTTGTGTGGACTATCAGCTCTTTGATTGCTGCATCAACAAGGCACTATCTTCTCCGGTCAATTATCAGCGACCATCCGACGTTGAGAAGCTTGGTTTTGGCAGATGCTGATGGGCAAGGGGCATTGTACATGGGGATGGAGCAGCTTAGGGAGTTCAGAGAAAACAATCTGTCAACCTCAGCATGTTTCAATAGAACTCAGGTCCCAGCATGCAGCATGAAGCTGAAATATGCCCCATACCTCGAGCTGCCTGGTGGCTTGGCACTGCAAGGTGCCACCCTGGTGGTTATCAAACCCTCCAATGATGGAAGCTGCGGTGGCCACAGCAGTCGGAAGGAAACTGAAGCTTTCGTTTCTAGCGCATTTGATGAACCCTTCAGATTTGCTGTGAAGGCACTGATGAAGAGACGAACATATCTACTGGAGATGAACGGTTTCTAGATAGTTTACCTTGAGCCACTTGGAGCCATTGATTGTCTATCAACTGCTTCAATTATACTGTCATGTCTGTCTGCTTTTTTCCTTGTTCGCAAGCAAAGCAACCTCGAATCCTCAATCCTGTCCAGAATTATGAAATGTCCACTGTAGTTGCATGGAACAATGTTCTCTTTTATGTTTGCTCTTTGTACAGCAATACTAGCAGCACCCTAATATATGAAGGTAATTTGGTTGAGCGCATCTGATATCAATTTCATTAATGGAATATTTTGACGTTCAGTTTTCTTGTGCACTGTAACAATTTCATTAATGGAATATTTGACGTTCAATTTTGTGCTATTTTATAGTCCGAGTGCTGAGGCAATATTATTCATTCATCTCTAGTGTACCTGCTTTCATAGATATAACACGGTAGTATTACCTCTGTTTCCATTACAACATAGATGTTAATGTACGTGGACACATATAAAACATATTTATTGATTAAAATAAATTAGATAAACATATTTATTGATTAAAATAAATTAGATAAGACCAAAACATCTCGTAGTGCGGAACACGTGGAGTAACATGTCATATATCTCCATCTGAACTTTGAATTTTCCATTTCAAACTAATTTCAATTTTCCAATTTTTTGGACAGGATTTCGAATTTCCAATTTGGAAACAATGCTTCTAGTAGTACTCTGCACCAAGTTTTTCGAAACCACGGTTACCGCCACGATAACCGCAGCCTCTGCTGGGGCTCTGTTTCGGTAACTGGTTGTAGGGACGTTTAAATTTGATGCCTACTCAAATTTGTAGTGAAGTTTGGTGCAAGAAATGTATTCTCTCCGTTCTATATTATAGGACTTTCTGGGTGTGCCTAAATTCATTCATGTACTAATGCATATATTTTGTATATGTGTCAATTCCAGAAAGGTTTATAACATGGAACGGAGGTAATATTAAAATAATAAATTTATGAATGATTAAAAATTTATTAGTGAAAAAAGGAGTAAAAAAGGAAATTTATAATAGTTTATTAGCTGAAAATTGTTTGTAGGCATATATTTATATGAAAAAATTGACACGTGGACGGTATTTTTGATGCAGTTGATTTGTAAACATGTAAGGATATGTCTGTACTTTGTTCGGATAGGTTATCATGGAAAATAAAAATTGTAGCTATTAGTTTCCTATGTCAATTAACTTAGGTAACATTTGTAACTTTTAGAGATGTATGTAAAATGAATACACATGATTCTTGATATAAATTACATGAGTTATTTGTTAGCTAAATGAATATAGATGTATTATGACAGATAGAACTCCTGATCTTGTGTGGGAAAATGGAGAACTCCTGATCATGCTTTTTTAAAAATGTCTTAACTATTAGAATTATAGTTAACTACTAATTATATATATATATTTTGCATATTTCTTTTATAATCTTTACCTCGGTTTTAATGGCTTATCGTGCAATTTTGACCACGATGCCACAGTAATCGGCTATTCTGAATTCAAAAAAAATGATTTTTGAATTTATATCGGCTTCGGTGGTTACCGTGCCTTCGCCAGGGTGCGGGAGGGGCTACCGCGGTTTTGGCCACATGCTTAGTATTTCATTTCCAGGTGTTGCCACCGACCACCTAAGGCCTTGTTTAGTTCTTAAATTTTTTTTTCAAAAACATCATATCGAATTTTTAGACACCTAAATAAAGCATTAAATATAGATGAATCAAAAAACTAATTACACAGTTATGAAAGAAATCTTGAGACGAATCTTTTGAGCCTAATTAGCCCATGATTAGATATAAGTGCTACAGTAACCAACATGTGCTAATGACGAATTAATTAGGCTCAAAAGATTCGTCTCGCGGTTTCTAGGCTAGCCGTGAAATTCGTTTTTTCGTTCGTGTCCGAAAACTCCTTCCGACATCCGATCAAACGTTTGACGTGACATTTCATCCAAAAATTTTCTCCATCTAAACACCACCTGAATATGAGTCAACTTCGTGAGGGAAAAGAAATCGTCGGTCCCAACAACCCGCGTCAGGTTCATCCGACGCTGCCTCCGTCGCGCGCTCTTTTCAGTTGGCTCGTTCGCCGCCCGAGGAGCGCAACAACATCGGTCTCCCACGCTGCGTCGGTTGTACGTTTGTACCTCGGCTTCGGGCTCTTCCACGCCACTGACCTTCACGCTTGGGCTCTTCGCCACCGTCTGCCTGCCGTGACAATACAAAGACGTCGCCGGCTGTACCTCGGCGTCGAGTTCTTCATTGCAGCTTGCCGTCGGCCTCTGCATCTTCCCCGCCGCCTCCAGGACAGGGACGTCGGGCTTCTTTTCGCCCACGAGCGAGGCGCACAGCAGGCCGAGCCGGGCCAGTCTAGGCGCAAGGGCAGGCGCGTCCTGCAGCCCAGCAGATCGCAAGCGCGCGGGGGCTGAAGGCCTGAGCGGGTGGAGCGGCGGCCCAACACGGGCATATGGCGTGTGGCCAACTTGGGCTTGTGCAGGTCACCACGTGGCGGCCAACTATAGGACCGTACGGAGGAGGCGGCCGGTGGTAGCAGATTGTCTGCGGCAAGGTGTCCATTGGTGTGTTCTCTTGTATGGCATGCAATTGATGATTAAATCGGAATAGCAAAGATATGATCAAAGGGTTAAAAAAAAATGGTTTTCACCCTAGGGCATTTGTGACCTTTTGTAACGGGTTAAAAAAAATTGTTCAAGTTACCACTATATAAACTTCAGCCACCGCTACAATTGATGGTAATCGATTAAGAGTTACAAAGGGGTGATTGTTTGGCTTCTCATAAAAAAGACTAACTGACATATTTACAAATAATAAATAATTTATGAATATTTTTTATTATTTTTAGTTATCTAAAAGTCATTGCTAAAAAATAAATCTTTGATAAGAAAACTCTAAATCAACTCTAAATTTAAGGTTAAAAGTTCAAATTTTAACTTATAAGCATAATTAGAAGAGAAAAGAAATAAGTGTTTGCAATGAAGTAGCTATGACACCTAACATATAAAGAGTTCAACTAATTGAACCATAAAATTGTATGTGAGTCGTTAACTACTCAAAAGAAAATTCTCTAATGTTCAGTAATGTTGAGTCTTAAAAGTCAAATTGTCTTCCCTTCTTACTCCGTAGTTTAAAAAATATTTAAAAAGTTTTTTATTTTAATGTTATTCATACTTAAAATATTGTATTAGAGTTTTGAATTTGTATAATCTTGACCTCAATCTTTATGAAATTATATTTTTAGAAAATAGCAGTTGATGTTAAGGATGTCGAGCAATATTGAGTTGTTAATGTTTTTTGTCATTTAATATTATACAATAGGCATTAATGGAACTAGCTACATAAGAAATATCTAGTTAAGAAAATTTGTAACTAGATGAACTAAATAGCATTGTTTCTTCACAACCATTTACAGCCAAGATGAGGTTGATAATATTGCATGATGCAGCAGATGACACGATGTAAACATTCATAAAACCTAAAGGTTTTAATTACAGAAATACTGATATGCTACAAATCAAATAAAAAATTATATGTTCAAATTATGTTATACAACATATGTTCATCGATTATCAATCATGATTCTCTTTTTACATTTTACCATATAGTTATCCTTAATCGATGCTCAACTGAGCAAAATTGATAGTGCTACATAAGTGTGCAAGATCGTGTTCATCGAATAGTACTACAAACAACACTGAATGAAAATATATGATATTTACATGTGAGCAAAACTGAAGATAAGATAAGAGCGTTTACTAGTTAATTTAATCCTCGTCACTTACTCTCAGGTGATTACTTGATAGCATATGAGTCAAGTGAAATACATAAGAAGCATTTTGTGTTTCAAAAGAAGCAAATAAAGTATAGAAAAGGGAAATATATATATATATATATATGCAAAAAAGATTGAATAAAAGATTAAAACTAACAATGGTCAACTATACCGAGACAAAATACCTGGTAGTACTTTCCGTAGACTCACAAGATCAACATTGTCTAGATTAACCAACATTGAATAGTTAGGCCAGTTGAGATCGACTAGTAAATAAACCAACATGAAGATTGATAAGGCTAGTAAATAAACCGATGAATTATTAGGAATAAACAATGAATCGCGTGTTACGATCGGTTAGACCCAACTTGCATGTAATTCTCGTAAGCCGATGCAACATAAATAACTGTCAATCTAACTAGATCAAGCCGATTGGTATAGAAATAATGCAGTAAAGTAATCGGCTACTCTATTGATGTAAATATAATGAACATGCGGATCGGCAAATATCATCGGCTATAGACGACAGGCAAACAACCAAGATCTATAAAATACCTAGCCCAGATTGCTAAGAATAATCATAGAAGATCAGACACAACCGAGACAGTTCAAGATTACGTCTAGCAATGTTAGGTTAGATACTAAACAGATCTAGATTGCTATCAAGCCGATGAGCCAATGACTGATAATCTACCAGCTGGTACTCCGATAGAACAATGAGCAAAATACATCAATCTAATATAAGTCATCTGATAAGCGCAATCTACTAGATCGGACCGAACCGAGACAATAGTAGATTGAATATATCAAACAGTGAATATCAAACCCACGTAGATCGCCCAAAGTGGTCGACCAGATCAACTCAAAACACGAAAGTGATCTAAGTTGAAACTAATACGATAACTAGCAATCGCATAACTAGACTAGAAAATCAGACTAAACCGAGACAGTTCTAATCTAGCCAAACGATTATCGTGGCCCGGCGGAACAATGGACTTACCCCTCCGCTGGAGATCAAAGCGATGCAGCCCCGCATCAGGTGCCAAGTTTCGCCGGAGTTAAAAACCTCAGACAAGAGGGTGATGATGCGCCGAAATAAGTTAATCTGATTGATTGATGTAGATGATTTACAATGACCATGGGCATATATATTTATACCCTCGGGCAGACAGCGGGCCGTGTTGGACACGACATACAACTCCTAATAGATAAAAAGAAATAACAAACTCCTATTTAGATGATATCATTAACACACAAGTCCCGATCGAACTCTAACAACCTTAGAGGTAAAGGAAAAATCTAAACTAACTCTAATTAACAGATAAAATTACACGGACTCTGATTATTCCTGAATCTATTTGTAACATTTGAGGCCTAATCGGACTCTATCTCTTATCCAATCCGAACTCCATCGAATGAATCCGAGTCGTATTCCGTCTGGCCTTCTATCTGATTGCTCTGTCTCCTGTTCGATTCGGTCTTTAATCACAGTTTACTCTGTAACGGTAATTATCCAAATTCTAGCGTTAATAACAGTAGAAATGCATGGTGAAATTTTGAACTACTGCTCAATACAAGAAAAAACCCGCAAAAATAATCATCAATCAGAAATAGGATGATTTTGACTCATTTCCTTATGATAGTCATAAAAGCGGTTAATATAACAGGAAAAGCGTGTGAACTAAACACATCAAATTTCTGTAAAACAAAGTAAAATAGAAAATGTTTTTGTTCCTTACTATCCTAGATAACAAGGGATTGTCTGAAAATTTATCTAACAAGAAGCAATATTGTTGTTGCGTACTGCATTCATCCCTTGCACCAATTAGCAACTTCACCATAGTCAAACATACAATCCTATCATACAAATAATCTCAACATATTGATCGAATAAACTTGTGAATAGAAAAATTAACATAGACCTCATAAAAAAATTCTCACAATTGAAGACAACTAATTCTTATAAGTTATAGGCTTATAACAAATAAAATCAAATGTGCATTTAGAAGCAAAGGTATCATGGTAAATGTTTCAATCCCACTTCAACCACAAGACATGCAAGATCAAGGAGAAATACAAGCAAGGAAGGAGGACATTGTTGTAATGCGTTGCATTCATCTCAAAGGCACAAAAGTTAAGCCGAAGAGCCAAACTCCAGTCCCATTCTATTATCCACATACAAACAACACATGGCAACTTCCTATCATGGCAAAACTGTCTAATATCCCACGCTATAATATGGAGAAAAGAATATCACGGTAAGAAGTGTAAAGTGTTCCAAACGTAAATGGACATTTTTTTTCTCAATGATTTAGATTTTAGTGACAATGTGTCCAAGAACGAATGAAGCTAGCAACAGCGATGACCGGGAAACGAATTAAAGAGGTAACTTTGGAGTTGCGGAGGGTCTTGAGGACAGTCTTGTAGCATAGCCGAGGGTGTACTTGCCACTCTTCATCACTAGCTGCAGCTTGGTGTTGATCCCCTCCATGCTCTTCTTCTTCAAAACACCACAAACAACTCCAGATTACATCACCTCCCACTGATCAAACGTACACCACCCCAGCCACATACAAAGATACACAAACAGAGAGCAAAACTCATTCAGAACCCAAGAAAATTATTAGTCTTTTCACCATCTTCTTGGTGGGAGCCATTTGCTCGTCAGTTATGGCGGAGGAACTCCCTAGCAGCGGCGGTGGTGACGATGGTAGCAGCGGCAGGAAGGGGGAATGTTAGAGTATACAATAGTTTGAGATGTATTAGGATAGAAATGATTTGTCTAGATTATTTTCTTATCTGTAATCCTTTCTTATTTTCTCCACCTACACTCCTATATATACCGGTCATTTAAATCTCAATACAGTGCATACAATCTATACTTCTACAAAGATGAATAGTGGTGGTGGTGAATCTGTCACTTACACCAATACTAACTCCCTCTTATTTTTTGAAAGAAAAAATAATACGAACATATATACCAAACCATTTTTATTAACTCTACTTTAATAACGTGCTAATGATATTCTTTTAATAAAATTATATTATAACGCATGGGTAATATGATAGTATTTTAATATTCTCTCCCTCTCGTATCCAATGGGTCAACCTACAACACCAAGAAGGATTCGAACAAAGCGGAGAGCATAATTGAGGGAAGGACGGTGAGCTCGGCGTTGTTGGGCCTACTGCTGCATCCTAACGGCCTTGAGCCCAGTTTCTTACTGGGCCAAATTACATTTCAAGCCCACTTGACAATTTTCTCTGCAAATGCAAATCCTGCTGTCCGAACTTTAAACTTCCCGTGCTTTTGGACGGGTTTAACATTTTATTTTGCAGAAAATAGATGGATTTTATGTAGAGAAAAACAATTTGCTATAATGTCGAGTTGCACTTACTAAAATCCAACAGATAGATTCTGAAAGTATGGACCATGCTTTGGGTAGGAGAGAACTGAAGGAGACAAATGTATATTCGTTCAATGTAATTATTCATATGCTTTAATATATGTGCCTTATCATAAGAAATAAAGAAAAGCTACGGCAATTGGCAAGTGCGCTTGAGATATTGCATTGTCCCATTCATCAATAGGTCATTCTCTCCCTCTCCTTTTGGACAATATATTTTTTTTAAAAAAAAATGGGATGTCCCGGTCTTTACTTGAATAGAAGCTACGGGACATGATATTTGCAGCCAAGTTTGCAGGTTACAAGAAAGGCGCATCTTCTCTCTGGTAGGATTCATGGTTCATGTTCACTTGTTTGCATATCTGAACAACAGAAAGGTTACAGGCCTCGATATGCATTTCCAAATCAACCACTTTCAGTGGACCTGACAGGTTGATAAAGTTGAGTGTGACAGAAAAAAGATGCAAACAAGTGGAGATAGGGAAGCCAAAATCTCTTCTCTGTCTAGCTATTATACTATCTTAATACCAAGAAATGATGCATCAATAGAATGGTTCAAGTTAGCAGAACAGCAAACAAAAAAAAAATCCCTACAGCCTACAGGGACTTCACATCAGTCTCGAAATCTAATCTCGAAGCATAATCCGCACTTGCTAATTCTGTATTGGGTTGGCCTTGCTCGGCGTCTCCTTCTTCAGGCTCTCGGTCGCCTCGGCGTCAGGCTTCTTCTTGCTCTTGTTATCTACGGATGTTGCTGCATGGAACACCTCCGCGTTCTCTGAACTTGTGATGAGCACATTCTGCAGGAGCTTCCTTGACTGAAACCCCTCTTCTGATGCCCTATCATCACGAGGCACTCTTGCTGTCTGCAGGCTTAGTAAGCAGTGCAGAAGTAGCAATGCAGATATCAAGAAGTAGGCGGCACAAACGCTGACAGCTCTCATGGTTGTGTTTAGCTCGGGAGAGAAGCTAATGGACAATGATGACAAGGGATAAGTGAGGATGGGTGGTCAGGTCCATTCTTATATACATATATGCAGGTTCCATGTGAGACAACCAAACAATCTGCACAAGGAGATCTGTACTCGAAAGTTGAGGACAGTGGCAATGTGAAAGCATGTGATGTGCGAGATATGCAAGTCCATGAAGAAAAAACTAGGATTTTGTCGTTGCGACCGTGCCGATGCATTTGTGGGCATCACATGTAACCAAAGATCGCACCGGCCGGCCTGCTTCCATTTCATCGATTCCCTCTTGGTGGAAAATATGTTTCCGGTGTATTTTTTAGTCCTAGTTTACAGGACAACTTCCACTGCTACGAAGATAACTTCAGCAAGCTGAATACTGCATGCTAAGAGTACTGTTAGTTCAGGACAACGTGATCCTAGCCTAGTAGCATTCGTTTAGTGCCAACTGCGGGGTAGAATACATCAGCACTGATGTATGTTAAGGCAACTTGTGTGTAGCTGGGACAGCTGAGCTTTATCAGAAAACTCTCCCTTTTGGTTTTGTTTGTGTTTTGATCCTTTCTGCTTTTTTTTTCTAAGTACAGTAGCATCATACGACATACATTCATACGTGCTCCAGCCACTTGTGTTCACCCTTTTATTTTCTTTTTTCGCGATGGAGCTTGTGCGAACATCAAAGGTTTCCTCACGATCCAGGGGGGCAGCCGGCGCATGCGCCAACACGAACACATGCGTAGCGAAAACTGCACATGATGGGGTCATGGTCGTCATGGAGGAAACTTGCATGAAATCTGGTGAAAAGACACTTGCCAGCCGCAAAATAGACATCAACATGGTAGCAAGATCTGCAGGTCATATTTGGACTTTTTTTATAAAAAAAAAACTAAGCACATATTTGTAAACCAAAAATAATTCGTAAATAAAAAATATTTATATGTTTTTGGTGATTTGAAAGCAAAAGCCCTAAACAATAAGCTATAAAAAAATCCTAAAATCCATTTTAAAATTAATATTAAAAATTTTAATTTTAACTTATATAAACATAAACAGAAAAAATGAGCAGCTTTTACATAAGAAAAGACAGCCCCGCGCATTTTGGACTCGCCGGTTTGACTGACCACGCCGGCCAGGCCAACGACACCGCCGCCGGCGCCGCTGGTAGCTAGCTTGACGCGGTCGTGGGCTGCCTTCAGCTGGGTGCACAGAAAAATTCGGATGCAGCCAGCCATGGGTGTGACACGCGGTGGCATGCTCAATCAATCGCCGTGGGGATCACGGCCTCCACGTGGAGACGAGCCGGGGGCCCCCGGGCTTGCCACGGCGCCGCGCGGCGCGATCCAAACAATCCGGTGGCAAAACGTGGTGCGGTGCGGAGGTTCTTCGCAACTAGATTCCGCACGAAACCTGCTCGCGGGTATCAGAGCATGTACAATTGGATATAAAAGCTAGCTATAATATGTTTTATATAATATGTTTTAAAGAGATAAGAAGAGACATAGGCTACTAATTTATAGTCAGCTAGCTGTACATAAGCTATAAAACAAAAATATGTGTATGACATTTTATAGATAACTATTGTATGAATTGACTATTAGATTGATTATAGATAAATTAAACCTGTTAGTTGGCTATAACTCGCAACTCCCAAGTGCCGCGACGAACGCGAGAGATTGCTTCTCCAACTGTGCAGATGAACAGTCTCGTCTTTGCACTTATATTAAGCAATAAAAAAACTTATTAATAAATAAAGAAAATACTTTACGCGTAAAATTTTCATGTGGATGTTCTTATTAAGAACGAGAGCTAGAGAGATAAAAAAATATATTTTAAATCACCGCTAAATTTAAGTTTTAAAATTAATTATATTACATATAAATGAAACGACATATTAACAATTAAAAATAAAAATAATTTAAGGATAAAATATTTATGGACGTGTTAACAATGGGTATGATGAAAAAAATTCTTGAAATCAACTCTAAATTTAAGTTTTATAAATTAAATTTTAGTTTAAAATATAAGTATAAGGGAAAAAGACGTGACACTCATAGACGCAAGAGATAAACTCCAAGACGAATTGGCTAAACCAGCGAGCTTGTTGGCTAGTGGCAACTGACAAGTGACGAGTTTACTACCACTATCTCTGTCCATTTCCGGCTTTTCATCGCGTCGGAGGACATACATACCTGATTCATGCGTACGTACAGTGTGCAGTATGCACGTCCTAGTTCAGGTTGCACGTCGATGCACGCACGCTAGGTGCAGACCGGTTGACGCCGGTGTCCATCCGGCAACTCTGGCGTGGTAAAATTGTGGTAGGAGGAGTACAGGGCACGTTGGCAAATGCTACCTGTCGCGATTAGAAGTGTTTTGCTCTTGCTGTTCCTGGAGGCCAGTGAGTCGGTCGTTGTCTTTTCCTTCACCAAACTATAGGAAAGGTGGAACGCATTTGGAACTACAACCTCGCACCAAACTTGGTAGCATCAACTTGAACGGCTCAATATGGTATTGCAAACATCTCAATCAGAAAATCACATCACTATATTATAGGAAACAAGCATACCTAACAATATGAAGTATTAAGGTTGGCCTACTTAACCCGAACCAGGTATTTTACTGTTCAAAGTATTTAAACCAGTTCTAATAATCTCGTATGGTGGTTCTATAAGTGGTTTTATTCATATGAACGACGACGTGGACAATCACATGGCAAATAGATTGTTTTAAGTACTTTTTTTTTACAATCATAACAACTTCAAAAATAAATACATTGATACTAATATGTGATTCTCATTGATACTAATATGTAATTCTCAGGATTACCGATTAGTCAAAGGGATATATTGATTGGGATGACTTAGGCCAAAATAAATTAATGTGTGCCACATAAGCTACATCACATGCTATATAAGCAATACTGCTACCTCATTATCATCCACATGGATAAAAACACTTACAAAATCACCCTAAGGGATTATTTGAACCACTTTGAATACTTTAGCAGGTAGAATACCTAGCTATATATTTTAGGGATTAAGTGGACCAATTCAAATACTTTAGTTGGTCAAGTAGAGATTTTTCATATATTATATATAGTACTCATCTGTTGATCCCTTTGCATTCAGAAAAGAGGAGGCAACACAAGCAACACTGTTACATTGGTAAACCGTACATGATGAACCGCACGAGCCTGTGCAAACTATCAGTACCATACTCAGGATCTGGAACAATTTTCCTTTGATGTTTTTTAGTATGTTATAGATTATAGAGATAGTCGATTATGAAAAAGAATTCAGCAAGGGGTGATCTTTTGGGCAACAACATATTTACAAACGAAAAATACTTTATAAATAAAATTTTTATATACATATTCTTAGCGACCTAAAGGTCAATGCTTAAAAAATTACGATGAAAAAAAATCCTAAAATTAACTTCAAATTTAAGGTTAAAAATTTAAATTTTGGCTTATAAATATAAGCAGATGCGAAAAGATACAAGTGCAAGTATTCGATTCACATCGTGTACATTACAATATTTGATTCGGTTTGTGCACTTGTTTATATTCGAATATGTGCCTCTATTCATTTAAGAAATACTAACGCGGAATACCACTATGCAAATCTGTGCTTCTATTCATAAAGAAATATTAATATGGAATATTGATGCAATTGTGCTTGCATTATTTTTGCTTTCATTCGCATAGCTTTCATAGAAGAGCATAGATACAATCAAGCATAAACAAGGACAGAGTCAGACAGTCAGTTTAAGATATAGTAGAAAAGAAAATGGGGAGGGGGGGGTGCTTGAAGCCTTGAAGTGACAAAGCGAAAGATTTGAGATAATTTCTGGCCGTGCATATATAATTCTCTGCGCTATTTAAAGACAAAGGGCAATGGCACTCTGCAAACAGAGGAGAATTTGATCTGAGTTGTACATCACAAGCTCCTTCAACTCTTAAGATTTTTCATTTGTTCAACATCTACAATGTTGGTCTGATCATGGTCAGAGAATTGCACGCAAACAAAGCAATTGAAGTTATTGCACAAAGTAATCCCCCAGTTAGGCCCAGTGACCAAATGAGCATGGCAAAAAGGTAAAATCTTTATTCTAAGATCAACTAAGCATGTCGACAGATAAACACCACCAAAGAACACCAAAGATGGACTGAAGAAATTGTTTCAAGCCCCACTCCTTATTGCCAGCCAACCGGCTTATCATCTACAAAGTTTCTTGGCCTATGTCCAAGAAGCAGCAAATGAAGCTTGAGCGATGCACGGCGCAAGCTTACTTGCATTATGCATCTCACTTACTGACTTACTTACCCTCTCCGTCCCTTCCTGCACCGACGGTAGCTGCGGCGACGGCATTGCCCTCAGCTATCAACCTTTCCTTCTCTTCTGCCGCGGTGGCGGAGGCGGCCGGCGCATCGGACTTTTGCGACCCCGTCAACCTCGCAAGCAGCACGAAGGACATACCACCCAGCACGTTGTTCATGCACCGGAGCGCGACAACGGACACCTTGAACACCGACGGCGGCGCTGCGCTGGCGAGCAGGTACTCAATGCCGTTCAGCGTCTGGTACCGCAGGTTGCTGCTGACGCCCATGTGGATCGCCCAGGTGGCGGCGTTGAGCAGCGTGGGCGGCGGCTTGTTCGGGGTCTCGAACGCCGGGTCCATGCGCTTCCGCAGCGAGATGAGGCCGTTGGAGATCGCGGTGCCGGCGAGGCCCGCCGCGAACCCGACCGCGGCGAAAGTGGCGCCCTTGGACACGAGGGTCGCGACGCGGGAGCCGAAGGAGTAGGCGCCGGCCTCGAACATGTGGCTGGGGAGACCGGAGGCGGCGGCCGACGCGGCGGCCGAGGCGCCGGCGGTGGGCGCGAGGAGGTACATGAGGACGAAGTTGAGGATGGATCCGACGACGAGGGTGGAGAAGACGAAGTCGAGCTCGTTGAGGCCGAAGTTGGGGCGGGACGCCATGTCCCCGAGCACGCAGGCGCTGACGCCGACGAGCTCCTCCATCAGCACCTTGAACGGGAACTGCGGATCCGCCGCGACGCGCGCCGCCCACCCGGCGAGGAAGATGCCGAGGATGCCGCGGCGGTCCCCGTCTCCCCCGGAATCCGCGGCGTCGCCAGATCCGCCGCCGCCGCCGTAGGAGAGCGGGGGCGGCGGAATCCTACCTCCAGGCCCCGACGGGGCCGCGTGCTGGAGGCGAAGGAGCGCCGACGACGCGGTGGAGACCGGCGCGAAGCACAGGCTACCGGCGCGGGCTGCCGGAGGGGAGAGGCGCGGGGAGGAGTCGAGGTGCGTGGGCGCCGTGGCGGGGAGGACCTTGGCGGCGGCGAACGCCATGGAGGCCATGGCGATCGGGAAGGCACGCGCCGCGCAGTCCAGGCAGCGGCGGCGGCGGGGAGTCGAGAGGGAGATGTGGGGTGGGGAGGAGGGTTTTGGTGGTGGTTGTAGTGCAGTGCCAGCAGTGAAAGGTGTTTGGTGGGGGTGGGTGGCACCGCACGGCAGTATTTTGTACTACTACTGTATAGATGCGCGGCTTCGCAACAGAACAGAACGACGGCTGCACCTGGACAAGAGAGAGGCCGGATGCAAATCGGGAATTTTTCGTACTGGCACTGTGAACGCAAATCTGGAGTTTTGCGGTGTTCGAAATAGTACTATGTTGATTTCCTCCTGAGATTTGCATCTGTTTCCAGCTACGGTTCATGTCCAGATCTCTGGTTAGGATGATTCCCTTTGTGATTGTGCAGTATATTTATAAACGAAAATTAATTCGTGAATACAACTTTCATATATATGTGTTCTTATTAGTTTTAAAGCAAAAGCTAAAAAATAAATACGATGAAAAACTCTAAATTTAAAGTTAAAAATTTAAATTTTGACTTGGCTTAAGCAGAAATGAAAAGACAGCTCCTCACAGTTTCAGAATGCGACGATTTTTTTTTTGGATGTAGGTTGTGTTGTCAAGCACTCAAGCAGGAATGGTAAGAACACACGTGCGAAAACGATTCTACCTTCATTCAGAGAAAGATACTCTTGAGGCTGTTGAACTTATAACAGCACTTCATTTTGAGAAAACATGCGGAGATGCTTGTACTTTCAAACGGATGTAATATAAATTAACCAGTGCTACATGCCCAATATATTGTCACACGACATTCAAGGACCAAGGAGGGACTGAAATCGTGGGCATTTTGAGAATGAAGGCGAGATCTTGCACACACCACTGCCACCGCAGTAAAGAAAACACAAAACCGACTTGTGCAGCTGATACAGAGCATAGACCGTAAAAGAATACGTCTTCATCACGCCAAATGGAGGTAAACTGTTCTCGGTTACATTTTCATAACAGAGGGCCTCTTTGGAAAGACACAGCTTACCCAGGAGGCCAGTTCAGCTGACGTCCCCCGAGAAGATGAATATGGAAGTGATATACAGACTGACCTACATAACAGATTAACAGAGCAAAGTCAGCCCAAGTTCCAAACTATTCCAATAAGAAGATAGGTCTCAATGGGATCAAGCCGATGCTCACATCCATAAGGCCCATCATTGATGACAATCCTGAATCCATCAAGGTTCAGCTTTGCAATGATCTTAGCTGCATAAAGAAGACGGCCCATAACATCGACGTGTTTCTCTTCTGCCTATGAAGATTGACAATAATGGAATTCTGGTTATAGTACCATTCAGAAAAAGAATGTGGCTATTAAAAGGTGGACATTATCATGTATTGAAATGTGATATCATGATTCTTATGGATTATTGTAACAAGATGAACATGTATATGTGGCACGATAAATTGATAAGCAGATGGCTTATATAAGTTCTGCAGTGCCTGGTCTCTTAGTTTCTTAGTTTGTTAGTAAGGTTTTAGTTAGCATATTACAGGGATCAGGACGAAAAGATAAAATGATACTGTCGGATCCAAGAAGCTTAACGTATATTCTTGAGCTTATGGTAAGAAGCTAAAAAACAATTACCTATTAGTAAAAAGAGGCGGTCGTCTATCATTTAAAGCTGGTAAATAATGTTATTTTCAAGCATCTACCAGTCAACCATAATATTCATTTGAGTGAACTCAGTACATAGTTTACTGTGAATTTGTCATATGAAGAATTTTAAAGATTTACTGTGAATTTGTCATATGAAGAATTTTAAAGATAGAAACAGCTAAATACAATCCATTAGGATGTTGAAAAGATAAGATGAATACAAGTACCTTTGAGAGCCTAGATAGTCCATCTTTAACCTTGGGAATTATTATAATATGTACTGGAGCTTGGGGTGATATGTCATATGTCTCTGAATGCAAGGGTCTGCACTGATAAAGATTCAGATGTGGCCTATTAGCAGCTCATTTTTATTCGCAGTTATGTTCAAGCACAACTACAAATAAAAGTTATTAGTGTGGCAATGGTTGCTTGTTGATGCAGGTACCAAAGTTTGGTACCTCGATGACCAAATCAGAAAATGGTGTAGCATATTGGAGCAAGAACAGTTTCTTTTTCATGAGCACAAAGATTGGAGAGAGGACAATTAACCTTCCATATCAATATTAGCTGTGGATGTGAACAACGAATATGGCCAAGGCATAAAATTGTTTCATGTGACTAGTGAAACAAAGATAAATGAAATAGCATGTACATCTGGAACTTTGGTTTGCCAATTTTATTTCATCTAATGTAATGACACACATGTTATGTGTTCCTAGAAAATGAGTGATGTTTTCTACCACATAAAAAAATCTAAAACTGATTGTCAAAAATGTACTTTTTCTCTCTCCAGCTTTGATGAAATTGCAACCTTGCAAGAATAAATATTGAAAAACTAGAACTGCATCATCTGACTTATTAGTGGCTTGGTCCAACTCATACACCACAAAATCAAACATCCATTAGCACGCTTGCTCCGGAACAACTCTTTGTGCTAATGCCTATGTTGAGCGCCACTGCCTTGATAGTGCTACTCCATCTCTGAGCCCTCTGTTTTGACATTAGAACTGAAGGTAAAGGAGAGTGCATGGGAATGCTTGATAAGTAGGCCAGAAACAGTGCGCAAAGGGGGATGATTTGGAATGGCTGTTCATCAGTGTATGCAGCTTGCCCGTTGGTGTGTACTAAGTAGGAGGGCTTCAGAGATCCAATAACAGAAGTGTAACAGAGATGTAGTTTTTCAATAATTATTGTTAAAAAGCTGTAGTTTTGTGAAGCTGAGACAGAGATTGTAGGGTTCTTTTGACAAGTTTGACACATAAGTTATTGTTTTGTGATATTTACTCTCATTTTTTTTTGGAAAAAGAACTATGGTGCAGTTAACAACAAACAAACCTGCAAACAGCTCATTATTTTTTAAGGACTGGAGTTAATGTGATTTTCATAGCCATACTATATAAGAAAATTCCCTATAGCAAAGAAGAGAAAATCACCTTTTCATCCTCATAAACCACCTCAGATGGGATCTCTTTCCACACAATTTTGTCAAAACTGCAAGAAAGAGAAATATGTGTCTGGATGAAGGATTGAAGGCTATCTGTGGATATGCACATTTCATGAAGGGGATAAAACAGTAAACACAACCAGAA
The DNA here is from genome assembly GCF_000231095.2 of Oryza brachyantha. Classification (NCBI taxonomy): domain Eukaryota; kingdom Viridiplantae; phylum Streptophyta; class Magnoliopsida; order Poales; family Poaceae; genus Oryza; species Oryza brachyantha. The sequence goes on from NC_023163.2 coordinate 26,382,537, forward strand.
CAGGTGTACCAAATCCTTCTCAGAGAATAGACGAAATGTAATACTGAGCAAATAATGACTAGTAGGCAGAAATGGACTCCCTCCGTCCCAAGAAGACTTTCATTTCTATTTTCTAGTCCTTCAACTTTGGTCCAAAAGGGTTCATTTCTACCTTCTTACCTACACTTGGTCCATAGATCAAGAAGTTTATCCCTTGAATACCCCTTACCTATCTACCACTTCACAATACTACTTTATTATTGATAAGGGAAACTTTGGTATTTTACCCTTACCGCTAAGTTTCTGAACATTCTACTGTTGACCAGCTGGGTTTAACCTGTCATTACTTGATCCAGTGCACAAGGGGGCACAGAAAGGGCATATAAACAGTAAAATGGCATATAAACAACCATAAAATAATTTGTGGGTAAAACTTTTATATCTATTTTATTCACGATTTAAAAGTCAATGCTAGAAAAATAAATTACAATGAGAAAAAAAACAAAATCAAGTCCAAACTAAGTTATGAAATTAAAATTTTGGTAGAAATTTTGATGGGAGGCTGTGTCATACACTAAAGATACCATTACAGCTTGCTACTTAAAAGTTACTGTCACGATTTTCAAAAAAAAAAAGGTTACAGTGCATGCTCCTGTAAATGTTCAATTCAATATCCTCTACCTAAAAATTACAATCCAGGGGAAAGGGAAGAGGATAGCTAAGGATTGATTGTAGATAGATTGACATACAGTATGTAAGGTGGTCATGGCAGTGGGACAGGCGTCCTCCACTCATGGAACTCAACCAGATCTCTGTTCACGATTGACCTGTTGTGAAGCCAGAAGGTTTCTGCAGATTGATGGAATCCCCTCACCTTCCTTTGTAGTTCCCACATGATAGCGCTCATAGCTGAGCACCGCTCTGTATCTGGCGCATACACCCATAGGCATCTCATCTCCCGCCCACGAGCAATCATTTCCTCCACTCTTTCATCTGCATGCATCCACTTTACCGCTCACGCTCACTGTTTGCAAGGTGCCTTCCATGCTTACATGGCATGACTGTACAAATAACAAAACAATTGAGCATACCCGGTATTGACTCAAGATACTCAAGGAGCCCCAGGCCAATCTTCGACGCAGGCCATTTTATGGATACTTCAGTGTAGTCAATCACATTCTGGAAAGGGAGTTCAACTTCATCTGATAAAATTACTGGCACGCATTCCTGTAGTAAACATCGTGATAAGCTCATTCGGATCATAGATATGCACGGAAACTATCACCCTTTGAGGGAGAGCTCACCACAAAGAAGGATTCATAGAAGCGAAGTGTCCACGAAGACTCGCCACGAGGAGCTAGGCAAAATTTTGCGTTCCTCAAGTGCTTGAAGTAATCTATCCTTCCTAATTTGTCTGGCCCAGAGAATTTCAGTTCTGGAGACTCCAGCTGTCCATAAGACCAACCCAAATACACGTCAGCAATAAACATTTGTAAATTATACCTTGAAAAAAATTGTCAAAACTACTTCTGATTGCATTTAGGGGAAGGCTTACACTATTATACAGTGTAAAAGTTGCATTTGGAAATTATAAGGAAGCCCAACCTTGTCAGGATACTGCTTTGCAAGCTTCACCAGTTGAAGACGGCCTACTTTTCCCTGAGCACGTCCAAGGAAGTTTGCTAAATACTTCCTTTTTGTTAGTGGGATTGGTTTGACAGCAAGCCTATCGGGCTTCACCATGGAATCATCCACATTCCCAGGTATGATAATATCTTTCCATGTATTAAAAGCACTTGTACCTCGTTTATCAGTGCGGTCACCCTAACAAAATACAACATAGAACCATTCACTAAGAAGATGTCGGATTGCTTGCATTGAGTTATACAGAAGATAATAGCAGTCCACTCATGGACCAAGTCAATTTCCAGCATATGCAACCTTTCACAACTTACAATTCACAAACAAGCTAAAGAATCTGAAGATACGCAACGTAATTAGAGCAACACATGTAACTGTGATCGTCTATATAGGATAAAAAACCAATGTATTATTTATAGCAAACAGACTCGTCTACGCTGCACATTAAATAAGATGGAATTAGAATGCGGTATGGGCCTTGATCTTACCACACGTTATGACGTTAAGGATTTGAAGCGCAGTAGTATTTATTGGGGATTTAACAAAATTGCAGCAAACCTTGCGACACTTTTGAATAAGGACATGTTTTACTCTTAATAGATACAATCATGTTACAATGATGCAGAAGGCAAACTGATAAAACTTGGGTATGCTATAGTGGTGTATACAGAGTATCTCTTTGTGTTTTAAATTGTATGACGCAAATAAGAAGATGAATACAAAACTGGCTGCGTACCTCAGGAGTAAGGATGATAGACCTATTCAGGAAGGTTGCCCATGAGCGAAACAGGTGAGCTCCAGCACCACTACACACGCCAAAGATACAATGGCGATGTTAGGAAATTGGAAAGGATTTCAGCAGCTAATGGTATTTGTTTGAGCAACAGGGAGCCTGAGAAGAAGAAGAAGATGTGGAACCTTGGGAATACAAAAATGTGGTCGCGTCCTCCGGATCTGCGGAAATAAGGCATCTGGCCGATAACCTTGACGTATGTCTGGTTGATCTCCTTGTCGTTGAGAGCTCCGACCATCCGAACGCATTTGACGTAGGCGGGGACGAAGAAGAGATCAGCTTCGTCCTTGTCCAGCGTTCGGAACCTCGAGCGGAGGAGGAGCTGGTGGATCTTCACCTGCACGGAATCGAACGCACACAGCTTGCATCTCGAGCAACTTGTGGAGCTAGAATTAACCACAACAGAACAGCTGCTAGCTGCTACCTGGGTTCCCCACTGGCCCTTGAGGCAGGTGGCGGCGGGGACGTCGTCATCGCGGCCACGGAGCAGCGCGCGGAGGCCGTCGACCTCGTCCTCCGCGTAGACGTAGATGCGGAGGTCGCGCTGCCGTTGCGGTTGCGGCCAGGGGCTGTACAGGGCGGCGGCGCCGGCGCAGCGCGGCGGCGGGGCGGAGAGGGAGAGGGAGAGGGGGCCCCGGTCGAGAAGGCGGGTGAGGAAGAAGGTGGCGGCGACGAGGAGGAGGCCGGCCGCCTGGTGGGCCCGGGTGCAGGAGGGGGCATGGTGCGGGCCCCGCATTGTCGCCCGCCGGAGACGACGCGTGGGGATCAGCGGCAGCGGTGGCGCGTGCGAGCTTGCGGCGACGCGGATCGGGCAACGACGGCGGCGGCGGCGGCGGCGGTGACGGCGGTGACGGCGCAGGAGGAAGCGGCCGCAGCGGCGTGCGTGCGGGGCGTGCGGCGGGGACGAGACAAGCGTCGCGTGCGTGCGTGGTTTTTATTTTCTGTTTTCCTTTTTTTTTTTGAAGTTCTACTGAAAAATAAGGGTGTTGCGCCGGGTAGGTTAATTTTAATTGCGTAAAATAAAGTACTTTAAAGATAAATTTAAAAACAAATTATGTGTCTATGAAGAATAGGAAAAATTGTGTGTATAATAATTAATTTTATAAATTTATAAAACTCAACAAACTTCATATGGTTTTCAATAAAAATAAAAATAAATAGTCGCACTCACCAAGTAGGAAGAATAGGAAAAAAATCATTACATAGACAATTCTCAGATCATGTGACATCTCAGCGTGTATGAAATCAATCCCATATAATCTCTGTTGTTTACTGTCAAATTTCATATTTTTTATTTGTGTAGATGATTCTAGATCGTTGGATTTGTTCCGTGAGACAATGAGTCGTGAGTCACACCAGTTAGTGCACTATAGAATATAAATATATATAACAATGGACATAAAATATGACCCGTAAATCATATTTAATGGTCCTAACTCTCTCACAAGAAATAGGAGAGAGGAGAGATATAATATATTTTAATTCACATGAGTAGTTCATATAATCCTATTTTATTTTCTAATATCTTTTCATAATGGTAAATTATAGTTTACATAGAGCTATAGGGGTCATTTTTAATACACATTGGGATGCCCTAACATTTGGCATAGCTACCGCACAGGAGTATTTCGCGTGTGCAATTAGGAGGACCTGTTTGCAGGGATTGCTGTACAGAGATATTTGTAGATGATTTGAGGACGTGAAAATCCCATGGCCATGTATTAAAAACGTAAATTCTCTGTACGTTTTTGCTGGGTGACTTTGGAGAAAAATCAACTCCTCATTTTTATATTAATATAGATAAAGACTTATCATACGACTGATGGCTCATTATTCGTTAACATGTTTTTTTTCAAATATTTTGAAAACTTCACCTCATCTTTTTGGCTTTTGCTTATGTTTATAAACCAAAATTTGAATCTTCAACCTTAAATTTGGAAGCCAAAATTTAAATCTTCAACCTTAAATTTAGAGTTGATTTTAGAGTTTTTTCACTAAAATCTATTTTCTAGCTTTGTCTTTTAGATTAATAATAATACGCGCATAAGAGTTTTTTCACAAATTATTTTTTATTTGCAAATATTTAAACAATCATCGCTTCTATGTTTAAAAGCTTTCTTAAAAAATCAAATAAATTTACTTTTAAAATTTCTGAGTTAATATTAATTAACATGCACTAATAATCTTTCCAAGACACCATAAGCTCCGGCCAAAACTTAGAAGCGAACACTGCCTTAGTAGGAACAAGCATTTAGACATTGTTTAGCACTAGCACTGACCTGTCATGTTTATGCTTATATATCAAATTTAATTTTTTAAAGTTAAATTTAAAGTTGATTTTAAGGGTTTTTCATTGTAATTTATTTTTCAATCTTTGCTTCTAGATGTCTAAGAAAATATATATAAAGTTTTACCCACAAATTATTTTTTTAATAGTTCCAAATCTGATATTACGTAAATAACATATGAATGAATTATTTTGTTTTTTTACTTTTGATAAAATATGAAATTTTGAATAATTTCAATTTAACTTACAAACAACAAATCCAGCACAGATCTAGTGCGAAACCAAGTTTTTAATTGGTGGTTTTAATCAGATCTCTTACCTCAAGTCCACATCTGAGAAGACTCGAGCAGACAAACGAGGAAGTTCCATCAAAGTATCAATCTATCATCTGGATACTGTAAGAATGGCATATGTATGTTTCTGTTTTCTTCTCTAGATTCTGATTTGGAACAATATAAAGATTCGTGCTGTGATAATTACAAGGAACAAATCGCATCCTTGAGCCGACAGGGGCTAAAGATGTTTCAACAGGATATGATGCTGGAACAACTATTGTTCGAAATGACATTTGACGAACACCGGGCCCAGGATGAGATGCAGTACATCAGTAGCATTCAGGATAAATAATGTTTCAGGAAGATATGGTGGAGACAGGAAGCGACAGGCATGCAATCAATGAAATTAGGAAACCATTTTTTGCACTAACATATTTTAGCAAAAATAGCTCTGAATTTCTGACAAAAGGATAGATTTGTGGACAATCAGATCATTGAGTCCAACTAAGAAGTTCTATCCAGAAACTGATCTTATGTTACAACCATTCATCTTAGTTAAGTATTTCGGCTTTAAGATTGCATCCTCCTTGCGGTTATGGAAGAGCAGCCGATGTCACTAGCAAGTATAAGAAAGCTCTGAGAGCCTAGATGTGTCCAGATAATTTACATACTCCTGGCTATGGTAGCAAGGCCTCGGAAAGATAGCAGTGCTACCAGAACACATACTAGGCACCTGCTAAATCTACACCATACAAATCACTAAGCTAGACATAAGCCAAAAGGAAGCTAGGAAATGATTCTAAACCCAGAAGACAAAACTTACAAGCAAGAACACTTCAAAACCTACAAAATAACATTCTGCGGATAGATCAGAAATCGGCTGAGTTCGTTCTCCTCAGTTGATACTTGGGCTCTGGTACAGGCACCGCACAAAGTAATTCATCCAACTCCTGAAAGTTAGCAGAGAGGGGAAAACAACTCAATACTATGCATGGATAAATTAGCCAATGCATCATCAGGGTACGAGAATATACAGTCAAACCCTATGGAACTGAAGTTATTGAACAATGTTTGGCTGATAGCAGGATTAAACACAAAATCAGTGTAACATATATACAAATTAATCCCCAGTGGTAAGTATGAAAAACTTTGCATCAGCACTGAAGGATTATCACTGAATCAAATTTTCTTGTCACATCAGATGGTGGTACCAGAAATTACGAAATAGAAATAGACATGAAACTAGCCTGGCTTTCCAGGAACATGGTTCAATCTGTAGATCCTTGCTAATCTTCCTATAATATGTAGGATATCTAAAAGATACATGGCCATCCAGGGTTAATGAGATAAAATAAAATGCTAAGAAAGAAAAGCTTGGAAAGTATCTGTATTGTTAGCATTGCTTTGTCTGAGGAGCTAACCAATTAGTCAGAGGGATGCAATTTTTTTTTAGAGCCAGAATATTATTCTGCAAGCAGCATTCTTCAAATGCCATAGCTAAGAAGTTACTTTCTTCTGCAGCAGAAAATTCCTATAAACAAATGACAACCAGGATGAGTACCTCTTGATTGTAACATAGTACAGTACAGCCCCATTCGTTCGTCGGTTTAGTAACCCACGCGAAAATCGTAGCAGCGGGTTAGTATATAGCTAATTATTATTAGCTATAGAAAGCTAGAAAAATGGATTGATATGATTTTTAAAAGCAACTTTCCTATATAAATTTTTAGCAAAATACATCATTTATAAGTTTGGGAAGCATGCACATGGAAAACGAGAATCTGATTTTAGTAAACCATCCCTCAGAACGTGGTCTACCTATGTTAAAACTAGACCGACGAATTTGGGTATTTCCCATGCAGTAAAGCATATCAGAATGCATGAGAATATTGCTGTTCATTAGACTGCAATGTTTTTCTATCTCCTGATTTTCCATCACAAGATTACTCTTAGCATAACGCTACCTTGTTTTGTTATCAGCTTAGAGTCATGATAATATAAGGTAGTCCACCAGAAAAGTAGTTTGCTCCCTCCAAGCATAGGTAAGATAGTGGCTCGAATAATGCTTGAGGGACATGCCTAATAATTAGATCAACAAATAGAATGTGCAGTCTATGGTTCAATCATACAGTCCTACCCAAAAACAGTCACCTCAAGTAGTGGAAGCAAATACTCGAAAGATTATAGAGCTATGGAAAATCGTGGGATGTAAGGTCATAAGGGTATTTCTGATGTTTGATAAGTACATATCAACAGGGTAGCTTGACATATGAAAATAAAAACTGTTAGTAGGAATCAGTGACAGTACAAGTCATATTATTTATTTCCTGTCACTTACTAGTCTAAATCCTATTCATAGGCAGAAATTGTAGACAAATTAGGGAAGAATTAATAATTGGTTCAGTTACAGAAGAAGCATGCAGGGGAAAAGAATACTTGATTGGGAATTTTGAAACATTCTGATACAATAGTAGAAAAAGCTGTACCTTTTGCCTCTTTAGCCTCCCATTCTCCTCTTCCAAACGAGATACCTTGTTTTCAAGTTCATTGGTGTAGGCCTGTTGCAAAGGAAACACAGTTATGTAACATTGTGGGCAATAACTCAAACTGAAGAAGAACATAAGAAAGCAACCAAACCATCATATTCCAATACTTTCAACTCGCAGATCACTCACAGAAAAACTAAATTCAAAGGACCATGATATGCAACAAGAACATTGCTGATTAAAAAAATGTGAAAAAAAATTGGAAGACGGGAAAAATGTACTGCACCTGTTTCCTAGCTCTTGAACGGGCAGCTGACTCCCTGTTCTTGATCATCCTCTTCTGCCTTCGCTCCATCAACTTATCTGCCACATCTCCCGACATACCTCGCTTCCTTCCGGGCGTCTGAGAATCAGAAATTCCACCGATCATTCCGGAAGAAGTCTGCCCATCAGAGTAGGATGACTCCAGAATTGCACCCGGTCCAAGCCCAACGTTAAGTGGCTGAGGGACCAATCGATTGGACATGTAAGAACCTTGCACACTTTGCTGCCCATGGTGATGAGCATCAGCAGATGCAATCTGCTGATTATACTGGTCCATCCACTGTGCTCCGGATGCCAGATCCACAGCTCCGGTTGCTGCAGCAGCTCTTCCAACCGGATCCACGACATTGCCTGCATCGCCCAGGTCCTTGAGCGATCCTTGGGTGACAACCCCTGCTTTGACAAGGAAATCCTCGAGCGTCACCTCCCCGAGCGTCGGCTGCCTCTCTCGCCTCCGCCGGCCGCCGCCGGCCTCGGCATTCCTCTTCGGGGCAGCCTGGATCCCCTTCCACACCTCGTCCACGGTCTTCTTGCTGAGCTCAGGCGGCATGGCGATGCTCCCCTGCCGCAGGAGGCCCGAGCCTGGCTCGTGCCGCTGGCTGGTGGTGGCGCCATCGGCGGCGGCGACGCCGTCGGAAAAGACGCTCCTGAGCAGCTCGTCCAGGTTCATGCTATGCAGCGGCTCGCCCAAATGGCTCTGCACCTCATCGAGGGTAAGGCTGCACAGGGATCCTTGCCTCCCCAGGCCCTGCATCTGCATCTGCCCACGCTGCGCCGCAGCGCCGGCGGCGATGCCCCCGCCTCCGGTCTTAGACGCCATTGTCTGGCTCCCCATGAACCCACGGGTCCTACGGCCTGCGCGGGACTCCCGCCACGAGGAAGGCTACCAGAGAAGAGCTATTACCTGCAATTCGATTCGAACCCGAGAGAGAGAGAGAGAGAGAGGCAGGTGGAACGGAGCCGTGGAAGGAGGTCAGCCGCCGTCGTGCACGCTGGGGCGGCCAGGTCGCAAGGGGCCAAGGGAGGAGGCAAAGGGAGCACTCGGGAAGGAAAGGAGGCCGCCGTCCACGGTCCACACCGTGCCTACGGCGCGCCCTCTCGCCGGCGGCGTGGGCTAGAAGGCGATTGCTCCGTGTCGAGCTGCAGTTTTCCTTTTTCTTTTTTTTTTCTTTACCTTATTTTTGTAGTCGTTCTGCTGCAGACTGAAAGTTTGGACTTTGGAGAAGAGAGCTGAGCAGGAGTATTTGTGCGGGAAGGAGGAGAAAAGCTGGAGAAGTGGGGCCATGTTGGTTATTCATCATTTTCTCGTGTCTTTTACCGAAAATAAATTTGGTCTAAATTTGCTTTTGTTCAAGCCGGCATTTCGTGAGAGCTTCTCCAGCATACATGAATTTTTCAGAAGCAGGTCCTATAAGATAAAGTTAGAAAGATATGGTTATAATGGCGAATCCATATGATCTGGATTCATTACAGATATAGTTGATGAAGAGCATGTATTTGCATATAGTTATGGAATTTTCTCGGTATATATAAACTAATTTGATTGATATGGCGTAAAAAAAATATACATTTAAATATTTTTTATTCTTTAAGATGCACAGCAATTCCAGTGAGAAAAGAGTCCCATGGATTAAGAGACTTGACTTCAACGAAATTGGAGCTAGTGCTCATCTAGTGGTAAGTAAACAAATGTGGCCATAACATGAAGTCCTGGAATCCTACATTTCACAGATCCTTTTTAAGGTTTTCCTAAGGGTAGAAGTGTTTTTATTGATTGGTTTGTGACATCTATCCCGAGGGCTTGCCCACTCTAAAGCCATTCCTTAAACCAACCAAAACAAAGCAAACACCACAACATGTATCTTATTAGGACTTCTAAAGATGCATCTTTAGAAAGCTAGCATCGAGGCTGAGTTGTCTACTCAGTTTAACCTTTTGAACGTCTTTGCGCTGTAAATTAATCCGGTAATTTCGAAAGTTGCACCTATTATGTTCAGAATTATATGACTGCAAATTGAAAGGCTCATCATTTCACTTCTCTTATAAGTAAAATAATTTGATTTTTAACCTTAAATTTAGAGTTAATTTTAGAATATTTTTCACCATATGTTAAGAATATATCTATATATTAGTTTTATTTATAAGTTGTTTTCGTTGCAAATACACCGTTTTTTCTTCAAAAAGCTCTAACACCCTGTCTTTCACTTCTGCTTATATTTATAAGTCAAATTTTAAATTTTTAGTCTTAAATTAGTATTGATTTTGATTTTTTTACCGAAGTTTATTTAGCATTCTTACCTTTTATATCGCTATTAACACATATATAAAAATTTTATTCATAAATTATTTTCGTTTGCAATTATGTCATTTAATTTTTTCCATTAAAAAACAACCCATCACCCCCTACTTTTTGGTAAGCTCGACTTTATGAGTCCATCTTGCCAGGCCGATTAAATATTCGTTATGTATTTGGACGGCAGATAATGCGTGTACTGGTAACCGGTTCTATATATTGTTTGATTTGTATAATGCTCGAACTGAAATTTTCTTACGGAGAATACAGATTTCGGAAACCGGCAAACCGAGGCTATTTTTCCACCCGCTCTTACATTAGAGGATCCTAGCGGTTCATCTATCATGTAATCTATCCTAAAGATAAAAGAAAAAGACTAAAAATTAAGCTCCAACAAAACATCCATCCTATCACCTATTATTTAATGTAATCCATATTAGGAGAGAGAAACTTCATATTTGGATGTTCTCTCCATACTTCAAAAAGATAGAGAGAATATCATATATATAGATAATCTACTGGAGTACAAAGAGATACGAATAATAAAACTGTTTAAAATGATCATCTAAATAAAGATATAAATGATCAAATTTAGACAAACTGCTGAGGATGCTCTTGGAAAGTGAAAGCGATGTGCTACTACTAGTATACATCCAAACAAACTAAAGCAACGATAATGCGGCGTGATGATATGGATGATGGCGACCATCTTCACAAGAACTCTTTTTAAGTTTAAAATTTGCATGTATTTTAAAAACATTGCTTGTCATTCTCTGCAGGCGCCTGCCTCGTTTGATATGCTTACTTGAAGCAATCTCGCCGCGTGTAACTTTTCCCATCAAAAGGCAACGAGCTTGATCAGTTGATCATGCTGAACTCCCTAAATAAAACAGAGCTTTCCAAGGACGCGCAGGCTGGCCTGCTCCTACCGTCTGATTATTTATTTATTTTTTGCACGGTTTTTTTTTTGATTGTGTCAGCGCGCACAACAATTATTGCCGTGGTTCCCTCTTCCAGCATAAATAAACAACTGGTTATGGTTAACACCGATGCGTGTTCCTGTGACAGCTGTGTCGAGCGCTAATAAAAATCTGTATGCACCTTGCCTGATGCCTGCGAGTCCCGTGATCTACACGGGATTTGAACACGCTTAGCACCAGGAGGGTGATTGTTTCGTTATTTTCCATAAAAAAAACCAAACAATATATTTATAAATAAATAATAATTTATAAATAAAATTATATATATATATATATTCGTAGCAATCTAGAAGTTTAGGATAAAAAATAAACTATAATAAAAATCATAAAATCTACTTTAATTTAGTGTTAAATATTAAAATTTGGCTTATAAATGTATGCAAACATACGCAGAAGCGATATGGGCTGATCTGCAAAGGATGGCACAGCGATTTGGCGTGTAGCGTGATAGCGTCCATCGGCGAGATTTGTCGGGTCGCCCTGATCTCGGTGAGATTACTACGATTTTTCATGTCACCGCGATGCGATGCAATACCGCAACTGCGTCCCCTCGGATGCAACGCTAGTGGCATCATCAGGTTGTGCCAACTGACGTTTCCCCATGTCGCCGCCAGCCGGCCGGTCGCTGTCGACGGCGCTGTTCGTTTTGGTTGATCGATCCCGATCCATTTTGCACGGCGCCCGTGTAAGTGTGTAACGTACTAGGATATGGTCTCCAGCGGGCAGCAGGCAGCTCGTTCGCGAGACCGAGTGCGCCATGCGCAGACAAAACCATGTCCCTTCATTTGATCTCCTCGTGGAGGCCGTGGCTTCTTCGGCCGATCCGGCGTGGCCTCGTGGGCGTCCAAATGGTTTGATGGGACGAGTGGGTCGGTCGATCACTCGCGGGCGTAGGATGGATGGTTGGTTGCCCGCGACGTCACCCGGCCGGGCGCACTTGCGCCCGTTGGTGCGTCCAAGTGAAAGGTGGATGCGTTGGTGGTGGTGGTCGTCGTCGCACTCCTTGGGTTGAGTTAGTTGGTGGCGTGGAATTGGCTGAGAGCTCGCCGGGTAGTTGATGAGCTAATGGTGCGGGTTAAAATGGCCTGGAACTGAGTAGGTATGGGCCTTTCTGGTATAGTACCTTTAAGCCTTTCAGGAACCGAGCGTGTTACTTGGGCTAGGCTAGACGTTACAGCCCTTTCGACCCAGGCCCTGCATCTTGCTATATGAAATTGGAGCCCATTCTATGGTAGCAGTATTGGTAGGTAACAAGGAATTTTCTCGATTAATGCGGTAATCGAATACAGAACTGCATGCAGATGCATCGCAGGGAAACCGGGAATTGCATTGACCAACCATTCTAATTTCGAAAGCAAAAAAGAAAAGCACATTGTTGATGATGGCATGACGCTAATCGATGCCTAAGCATCTGCAAAACGCGTAGTGGCACGGTTTTCTCTCCCTCTCCGCGCGGACCAAGAGAAAGATTTGCGGTATGCCTGTATCACGCCGGGGTCGGGGGGGTGTAAATACTCTCACCTACGCAGGGCCTACGATCACGTCTTGTGCGGTTGTGCCTAAGCAGCACCACGTACGCGCGGGCACGAGTGCACGTGTCGGCGTGCGTGCGACACAGACGCTTGGCCCCTCATCCGGGAGTCGCTTCCAGTCACGCTCACGCAGTTGCTCCACACCTTAGCCTCCTTATCGTAGCAACACGTGGAACCAATTTTCTTTAAAAAAATATCATAACTAATGTATGTTTAGTTCTCGAAAAGTTTTAAAAAAATATTACATCAAGTCTTTAGACATATAAATAAAACATTAAATATAGATGGAACAAAAACTAATTGCGCAGTTATGGTAGAAATCGTGAGACGAATCTTTTAAGCTTAATTATGCTATGATTAGCTATAAGTGTTACAATAACAACATGTGCTAATGATGGATTAATTAGGTTCAAAAGATTCATCTCGTAGTTTTTCGGTGGAACCTGTAATTTGTTTTTTCGTTTGTGTCCGAAACCCCTTTCGACATCTGATCAAACGTCTGATGTGATATTTGTTCTAAAAAATTTTGGAATCTAGACACACCCTAACTTGGGTCAATAAACAAGTACTATGATAAGGTTAAACATACTTATGAAACTTATGGTAAATAGTAGTAGGTAGCAACCAAACAATCCCGAGAGTCGCGATGCACTATTAGTAGGGGTGGGCAAAAAAACCTAAATCGAACTTCGGTCACGAGTTCGGTCACTTGTAGAGATTAGCCGAAATAATTTTGGTTAATTTGGTTATAGTTACTGGTTAATCGAAAAACGAACTAATATAAACAATGGTACACGCTCAGTGGCGAACAAAGCTTATCAGATTACTGCTATGGTTGAAGATATATTGTAATTCGGAGTCATATTGAGTTATTGAACTATAAAAAACATAAATCAGTGGAGGTGTTGTCAATTGTTTTAATTTTTGCTGTAATCTCAGATAATCAAATTTTAGTTTGGACCAAAATTAAAATCAAATTAACCAAAACCGAATTGCTAGATATTTTTCCAGACTTATTTTAATCTTAACATTCTAGTAAACAAAAGTTTTATATAATCAAACTAACCAAACCGAAATAGCCAAACCAATTGAACGAGCACCTAGACAGCAGGTTTAAACCGGACTGAGTGAGCTCTGCTTTGCAGTGGAGGCCCATCCACGGATCAAAACCTCCCCGTACGGTACGGCCGCGCGAGCGAGTGGGTGCCTGAGTGGTGCACCATTCCACTTCACGCACATACCGAGCCTTTTATCCCCGAGACCTTGACCGTAGAAACGCCCCCTCGCCACGGCGGCGTCACGCCAAGTGTCGTGGCGCGGCGCCCGCGGTGTCGCAGCACTAGGTACAGCGTAGCGCCCCCAGCTTGCCTCCCTCTCGGAAGTCTTAGTACAGCCCTTGTCCTTCCTTCTCCCTGCTCCGCTATATAGCAGGCAGGTTCACCGCCTCACCGGTGACACCCACCCACCCACCACCTTGTCTTCTTTCAGGCTTTCAGCCATGGTCTCCATGAGGAAGAAGAAGAAGACCGCTTTTGCTGCTGCTGCTGCAGCTGCAGCTGCAACCACCCCGCTCTCCCCTTCTTGGTCCTCCTCGGCATCCTCCTGCATTGTGCCGGCCTGCGCGGAGGGGAGCGAGAAGAAGAATAAGAGGAAGCACAGGAAGAGGGCCAAGAATGGCGCCGGTGACGCCGCGCCGAGGAGGGGTTCCTCCATCTACAGGGGCGTGACAAGGTCTGTGGCTTTCCTTTCCTTTCTTGCTTGCTTGATTGATCAAACCACCATGGTGGTCTTGATCGGTTTGTGATGAGTTCGTCGTCGTCGGTGTGTGTTTTGTGTTTGTGTTTGCTGCTGTGTAGACACAGGGGCACAGGGAAGTACGAGGCGCACCTGTGGGACAAGCATGGCTGGAGCCCAGACCGGACAAAGAAAGGCAGGCAAGGTGAGAGATACAAATTCTTCGAGGCTCTGGTCTTTGTTTAATTTCTGCTAATGGAACAAATTGACGCCATTTGTTCTTATTTGCTCTCCACTATTATTTCTCTTTGGTTATTGCTATGTCATTTTGTAGCTTAAGTATGTGCTGACATTCTTGTTCTTTTACTGTTTGTTCACAAATGCTGTGTGTTTCGTCTGCCTTGGAATTCGTGTGGTGGTGCGCATCCACCTCATCATCGCCTCCACTAGTCTATCTGGGTGAGTCGAGATCCTCTTCACATCGTGGGAAAAGTTCACAAGCTTTTCTTCGCTATGATTCGCAAATTATTACAAGCATGTATGGCTCTGAATTATATTGTGTCTAAGAACTACTACCATGCATGTTTGCTTTCTTCGGAATAACTTTGAATCCTCGGGCACTTTGTTGTTACTTTCTTGTAAAAGAGAGTAAAGAGAAGGAAAACACTTTCGGGTAAAGTGGAAAAGTACTGCATTTTGCTTTGTCCCCATGCCTGCGTCCAGATACAATTTGTACAGCTGCATACAGAATCATCGTGATCATGCTTTACTCTACTTTCACGTAGAACATACTACTGCCTGCAATGCAAATACTACACGAATTAAGCCAGCATTGCTTCTTTGCAGGAGCGTATGACACAGAGGAGGCTGCAGCTCGCACTTATGATCTTGCGGCACTCAAGATCTGGGGCTCAGGCCATGCCATGAACTTCCCGGTAAGCTTAACGATGTTCTAGCACGTTTTCAACCCAGTCTTTTTGTAAGTCAAATTTAAATATTCAATCTTAAATTTAGAGTTTATTTTAAAGTTTATTCATCGAAGTTTATTTTTAATATTAATTTTTAGACCACTAATAATATATATAAGTTTTATTTATAAATTATTTTTGTTTAAAAATATGCCGTCCGTCCTCGGTAATGAGGAGATGATGTTATTAGCTTGCTTGTTAAGCTCACTATGGTGATAAATGCAGATTGACACCTACAGACAGGAGCGTGAGAGGATGCAGCGCATGACAAGGGAGGAGTACCTGGCAACTCTGAGGCGCAAGAGCAGTGGCTTCTCGAGGGGTCTCTCCAAGTACAGGGGAGTGGCAAAGTAAAGCATACGTTCTCATGCAATATCACTGTACTGTCCAATTAAGCACCACCTAAAGGTTTGGTGGTGTTTGGGACAATGGATTTATTTTTAGCCTCTTGTCCCATCGAATGTTTGAACGCTTATTATAAATAGTAAACGTAGACTATTAATAAAACCCATCCATAATCTTGGACTAATTCG
This sequence comes from Oryza brachyantha, assembly GCF_000231095.2. NCBI lineage: Eukaryota > Viridiplantae > Streptophyta > Magnoliopsida > Poales > Poaceae > Oryza > Oryza brachyantha. The sequence continues at coordinate 26,398,362 of NC_023163.2, forward strand.
TGAGATAATCTATTGAGCTTAATTAATCCATGATTAGCCTATGTGAGGCCTAATTATGAATTAATTAGGCTTAAAAAATTCGTCTCGGCTTACCACTTATTTATGAATTAGTTTTTTATTAATGTATGTTTAATACTTCAAATTGTTCAAACATCTATCCAATGTGATATTGGGGCTAAAAAGCCCCGTCTAAACAACCCATACCCATAGCATTGTCCCGTGCATAACCCACATGTACTTTTCTTTCTCGCCTTTTGCTATTCTGCAGTCGCCTTTTCTTTCTTTCTGTCCAAAACCATTTCTTGGTAGTACTGGTACTGCGAAAACTGATATGCTACAAACTGGGTTAAAGTTCTTTTGCCTGTTGTAGCTCCACTTTGACCGCAAATGCCAACAATTTTTTCACCGCAGGCATCACCACAACGGCCGGTGGGAGGCCAGGATAGGCCGAGCTGAAGGCAAGAAATACCTCTACCTGGGAACGTTCGGTAATGTATTCTCGGCTTGCTGACCGGCTACATTATGTCACTCACGCCAAGAAACTCCAAAATTAAGCTTTGAAAACAATTTAATTTTGGGTTTTATACGTGTTTATAAAATTTTTATCCATAAGTTTTTTTTCTTTTTAACTAGGTTGTACACTTCGCCAGACTATCTTTTTGTTTTTTATGTTTTATAAGTTAGAATTCGAAATTTAACGGGTGATTTTAGTGTAGTTTATTTTTAACCTCCGTTTCTAGATAGCTAAAGAAATTTTATAAAAAAAATTATTCATGGATTTTTTTTGCAAATATATCATTTGGTTTTTTTTCTTAAAGAAATCAAACAATCATCCCATATTATAACCAGTGCACGGATATTATTCATTATCGTATTTCCGTGTGCTATTTTCTTGGTGATTGTTAATTTGTCGTGCCATCAGCCATGCGATGCTTATTTTCCAGCACTGATGCTTGTATATACTGCTGCATCGCTGCGTACTGCACAGCGACTGTTACACAAGTCTCACAAAATGTGCTTCTGAAACTGAAAGATGGACGCTGCTTGGTCTCATGCAGATACCCAGGAAGAGGCAGCCAGGGCCTACGACCTGGCGGCGATACAGTTCCGCGGCCGCAGCGCGATCACCAACTTCGACGCCCGTTGCTACATGGACCAGCTGCAGCCGCCGCCGCCGGCTGCGCCGGCAGCGGAGCCACCACTTGTCCGGCCCAAGACGGAGCCCTGGGAATGGGAGCAGCCCGCGGCCTGCCCGGCGCTCCGCGACGTGGACGACGCGGACGACGCCATCGCCGAGATCCTGCCGGCGCTCTGCATGGACCGCGCCGACTTCGAGGCCAGGTACCCTGCCCGCCGCGACGGCTGGTCGTCGTCGGACGCCGCCGGCGCCTCCGACGTGCGTGGCCTGCCGGACGACGTGGGCTTCGTGGACGACATCGAGAGCCTGTTCGACGCGCCCGGCGCCCCCGCCGCTGCCGCCGCCAACTCCGCCGCGCAGCTCCCCGTGCCCGGCGCCGCTTCTCGTCGGGCCAGCGCCGCGGCGGTCGTCTCCTACGCGGCCGCCACCATCAGCTCGCTGGCGTCCGGTCGCTGGTGGCACTGACGCTGCGCTGGTTCGCGCAAAGTTGGTGGATCATGGAGACATGGAGCTGCAGTTAAATGCGCGTGAAAGTGGGAGAGAACAGGAGAAGGCTCGCACTTTTGGGTGTACAACTCTCCACGCCACTGTGATATACACTAGCGAGCTCGGTATTGGTACTTGCACCCTGTCGGATTCGGATGTAGCAATGGCAAGTACACGTAAGCGCTGTCACGCTCAAGGTTAGTAGAGGACAAGAAAGAGAAGTACTCCAGCTAGCTAGCTACGTATCGCACACGTACTCCCTTCTTCCTTCGTCCTAAAAAACCAGCTTTTTCGAGTATTTAATCATCCGTCTTATATTTTTTAGAAAACATCTTATATTTTTTAGAAAATTAGTCACACGTAAAATAATATTTATATTTTATCATTTAATAAAAATAACATTATTAATCGTAAATTTTTAAACATTATATTTAAAGACTGAAAAATTGATTTGTTTTAGGACCGAGTGAATATTGCGTAAGTATACATGGTGTGTTGCCCTGTCGGCAGTACCCGCGGTATTTTGAAATATGAAATATGGTAAGGCCGTTAACGTTTAACACATATTTAAATATTTGTTTTAATCGAAATTTTTATTTAAACATGTAAAAGTATAACTTTCAATTAAAATATATTTAATAATAAATCTAGTTATGATAAAAGGTTAAAAAGTTAGTGATGTTATTTTTTCTCTTTGTCTCAAAATAACCTAACTAATATCAAATCACAATACACTTGTCACATCATTTACCTAATTCTAATGTATTTGTTCTAATGTATTTGTTTCCTATTTTACACACTCTAACACAACCTAAAATGAATTTATCTAATGCTGATTGTTTAAAGTTAATTTATTTTAACAATGTTTGCTTTTTTTTAAAAAAATTAAGGCCTTGTTTAGTTCCTAAATTTTTTTTCCAAAAACATCACATCAAATTTTTGGACACCTAAATAAAACATTAAACATAGATGAAAAAAAACTAATTGCATAGTTACAGAAGAAATATTGAGACGAATCTTTTGAGCCTAATTAGTCCATGATTAGCTATAAGTGCTACAGCTAATGACGGTTTAATTAGTCTCAAAAGATTCGTCTCGTGGTTTCTAGGCTATCCGTGAAATTCGTTTTTTCATTCATGTCAAAAACCCCTTTTGACTTCGATAAAAAATTTAACGTGACTCTTACCCTAAAAATTTTCTCATTCTAAACACCACTTAAGACTTACGACGGCAGGCTACGGTAAGGAACCTGTACGTCTACATAAAAGCGGCAGTAGACAGTAGAGTCGACTCTCATCGCTGACAGCTGCAGTCGCGGAGAGGAAGTACTGTAGCTAGCGCTCGACCCGTGCAACGTTCCGGACCGGCCCCATCGGATCGAACTGGCCAACGCTGAGGCCATTACTCCTTTCATTTTATAGTTTTAGAACATTTCTAGTGATCTTTTTCATTTCTCAGTTTTATATTTTTGGTAGAGAATTAAATTCCTGCATGAGAGTGTGATCAAATATACCATACAAATTATAGGTGAAAAAAATGTTTGGTCTCAATGGACTTTCATTCAGTTTTCATTTGCTTGAAAACAACACCATGAATCTTTCACTAGTATGAAAAATGTTATCTTCTCTTTCGTAGTTAAATGTTTATCATGCCATAAAAAAAATCTAATGTGACAATTATGTCAAATAAAAAGACCACTGAGAATGGCCTAAACAAGCACCCGAACTAGAGCTTGGTTAGGGCACCTCCAATATATAGTACTTAGTGAGCTTAACAACATAATTAAGCTAAGCACTATACTTAACTCTGTTAGCCTTCGGTTTTAAGCAATGGCCCAGTTCTATACACAAAAAGAGCAGGATTAATTTGGTCGTAGTATCGATCTCTGCACGCAGTGGTGCCTGGTCGCTCTCCTAATTAACTCTGGTGATAGCTGCAATCTTAAGCTTCCTCCAGCTATTGAACATTCTGTTTTTGGCGAAAGCAACGTACGCGGGGAGTTCGGACAGCTATACATACCTGGTTGGTGCTGAATAAATTCATAATACAAGTCAAAACACAATATACATATGAAGAAAAGTAAAGAAAGATGCTTTACTGGAAAGGAGCTTCGTCTAGAGGCTAGGACTCCACCAGAAGTTTGTGACCGATCACATGAAAAGGTCTGGACTTCTGTCATACCGAGGGTCAGTTTGAAAGAGTTGGATGTTTCAAATAAAAGTATTATTGATTATTGAAAAAGAACAGTTTAATACTTTAATTTTCTTCGAAATTACTGGAACTGTTTTTTAACGACACGGTCGAATCCAACACCGATAAGTGTTTTATATGAGAATGATTGGAGAAGATTTGCGATTGATTGAAAAGAAGATATACATGAGAAAACTAAGTGAAGAATAACTGCATTTAGCTGAAATCATGAGATAGGTGAGAAATAGCTTCATTTTATGTTCGATGAATAATATTTTTTAGTTGGTAAAAAATAAATTAAACTATATGATGGTCAAACAAACAAACAACTTAGATATGGAGAAAATAAAAAAATATATGATAGTAAAAATAAATAACTAAGATATCACAGAAAAGTGATAATATACATTTATTAGTTTAAAAAATCAGCATGTGTTTCAGGAAATAAAACAAACCAACAAATGAAGAGTCAGACAAGTTCAACCAAACTTCCCCTGTTGGGCCGGGCCGGGTCAAACTTGTCGGCGTCCACGGTCCATCCCATCCCCTCCCCTCCACCAGCCCACCGCGAATCCGGTTCCATCATTCCATCTCGGTAGAAATGCCTCACCCCCACATCGATCGAACCGAGTCTAGTCAACCCACCTCAAGTCGATCCCCACCCCACGTCGCGAACCCCACCGAAGCATCGGACGGACGAAAACGACCGTCCCCGAGCGCCCGCCCGCCTCGCGAGCGACGACACGGTGGTGGGCCCTCGTGCTCTCCTTCTTCTCCTTCCCTCCTATAATAGCCGAAGCGGCCCGAGCCGCACCGCAACCGCAGCAGCCAGAGCCTCTCGCGTTCGCATCCGTCGCGTCCCGCGGCTCCTCCTCCTCCAAAGCCGCCGCCCCCTCGTCGTCGCGCGCGCAGATCGCGAACCAGAGAGAGGGAGAGGGAGAGCTTTACGCCCCCCACGCCGCCTCCATCTCGGTGAGTGCTGCGGACTCTGTGCTCCCTCCCTTCCCGTCGGAGCTCGCAGATCTGCTCGCGCCGGTGGATCTCTGTTGGGTGTTTTTTTTTCTTTCTTCTCGGGTGGTGGTGGATCGAGTGAGTCTGGGGGTCGATTCCGTTGGGCCGGAATGGGAGGATGCGTTGCTTTCGTTGCTGCCTCGGTGATGGAGGCATGCGGCGTAGGCTCTACGCTACTACTGGCGGGGGGAATCTGTGCGAGCCTGCCTCGGGTGTTCGTGAATCTGATTCGATCCCGCGGCTTTGCGCCCGCCGTCTCGTGGATCGGATAGCCAGCGTGCCGCGCCGCGGGTGGGGGGGGGGGGGGGGTACATCCTCGCGGATCTCGTACCCCGAGCTCGGTCCATTTGTGCTGAACTTTTTGTGTGCTCCGTGTCCAAGCTCGGCGTGGAGTCCTGTGTTTGTCGCGCGTGCGGATCGGAGCGAGTCTACTTCAATCTCTGCGCTGCTTGCTGAAACTTACCCGTGGTGCTGGATTTTTTTGTTCTGTTGCAGGAGAGATGGGGCTCACGTTCACGAAGCTGTTCAGCCGCCTGTTCGCGAAGAAGGAGATGAGGATTCTCATGGTCGGGCTCGATGCAGCCGGTAAGACCACCATCCTCTACAAGCTCAAGCTCGGCGAGATCGTCACGACCATTCCCACCATTGGTAAGTACTCTGTTCATGCCCTGCTTCTGCTGAGCGGTCTTGTAGCTGTAAGAAGATACTGTGGAGCGCGCGTTTATGTACATGAACGACCATTTAATCATATGGTGCGAGTACCAGTTCTGCTGTATAGAAAATTAGAAATTTAAGGCAAACTTTAACATTTAATCATCGTGAAACGAGCTTGTTCATATTATAATGACGTAGCAAACTTTGATGTTTGGTATTGGAATATCCTTGCCTACTTGATACGTTGGTTAGGACTGACAATTAAGTCAAGCGTATACTACTGTAGTTCTTCAGTGACACATTAATTGGTCACATTTATGGTGATACTGTCTACTCTATTCATGTCTTCATGAAGGCATCTGTGTACTCTGTTCATGACTATTCTTGTTCTTAGTGATATATATGTAATTTTACTGGATCATTATGGTAATGTATTTATACTGTTACAGTGTGATTTTACTGCATTTTAGTTTAATAAAATGAAACCGCCTTATTCTGGAAATTTTCAGGATTTAATGTTGAAACTGTTGAATACAAGAATATCAGCTTCACTGTTTGGGATGTCGGTGGTCAGGACAAGGTAATAGAGTCGGTGTATAGTTAACTTTCACAGTTGGAGAAATCGCAAGTACCATTTGTTAGTAAAATTGAAATTGCACTTCATTTCTGCATTGGTGCTGTCGTATAAATGTTGTCATATGAACTTCCCCCAACTTATTATTTTATTGATCTATATATCAAAACAGATCAGGCCGCTGTGGAGGCACTATTTCCAGAATACACAGGGACTCATCTTTGTTGTGGACAGCAATGATAGGGAGCGTGTTGTTGAGGCCAGAGATGAGCTTCACAGGATGCTGAACGAGGTAATATACTATCATTGTTGTAGACTTATTATTTGGTTGTTCTATAGTGTGTCCAGTACATATATCCGGTCTATTTATGAAGCACTCGTTCAACATTGTTGCAACTACAAAATTGGAGAATGTAAGCTGGTTGCTTGGTTCACAAAAGTTCTTGAGATTTACCAGGGCTCAGTTATGCTCTTGTATGAAAATGCTAAAGTAGTATAGCCGAAGTGGTAAGAATTGGTAGTCTTTTTTGTTCAATGCTTAATCGTGTGTGTTGATTTATTTAAATCTTACCTGGAAATACCGGTTTCTTAGTTTATCATAAACCACTTAATTTAATGTTAATAATGAGGATCCTTTTGTGTTACAGGATGAGCTACGCGATGCTGTGCTGCTTGTATTCGCAAACAAACAAGATCTTCCTAATGCCATGAATGCAGCTGAAATCACTGACAAGCTTGGTCTGCATTCCCTGCGCCAGCGGCATTGGTAAGGAATTTTATATGAATAATTTGAACAAACTTTCCCTTCTAATTGCTTGGTCCATGTTGCGCCTATTGTGCAACTTATCAGGGTTTACATATTAGACACGCTGAAAACTGCAGAACTATATCTGTTTGCAGGCATATAGTACATTTTTAAATCCATGTGACATGTTATTTTTATCCAGGATCACTTCTCTATGATTGTAGGCATTTATCTTTAGTGATTTATATAGTCTTGTGGTTGGGTTTGAATGTTGCAAATGCGATTTGCATCCACCTTATGGTTTGGACTTTAGACATCTTTGGTGACACCGTTTGCCTTAGAAATTTATGAAAATTGCTTCATGACATTAAAATATTCTTGTCCCGGTGTTGCAGGTACATTCAGAGCACTTGTGCTACATCTGGTGAAGGGTTGTATGAGGGGCTTGACTGGCTCTCCAACAACATTGCCAACAAGGTATGTTGGCCATATCCCCATACCATATGTGGTCATTCCTTCATCTGTGCTTTTGTTGAAGGCCTATTCTTGCTAGCTTAAACTTTGGCGTTTGCCTTAAACATAGAACAAAGCTGAACTGTCACTCGAGCACTACATGTCTTTATATAGTCTGATTACTTGGCCTTATACCGTGAGCATCTGCTGCTGATGACATATTCATTTTCATTGTTTTGTGCAGGCTTGAAGCGTTTTGGCAGCTGGATATCTGAACGACTCATTAGTGCCGTTTTACATATATTATATAACATATATACATCCTACCGCACACAGTGCGGGTGCTTGTGAAGGAAAAAGCTCGTTTGTGGAGGCTAGTATCAGATTGTTCTTTTCATGGGCATTATAAATGCTGTTTTGTTTGGTTTTACAAGATTTACCGTGTTGTCCATATGTACCCGTTTGTTCTGAGACGGTCTAGTAAATCGATATGCTTTGTCCAGAACTTGGTGTAAATTGCAATTTCAGTTTTCTGTGATCTTAGTGCCAGTACAGATATTATTTCCTTCGGTCTTAAGTTTTTTGGTTGTCGCATCGTTGTTACGTCACGGCTAACGGGTACTTGAGCCAGGTGATGTGCTCGAGCGGTGGCTGCTGACGGGGCATGCCCACCGGTAATTTGCTGCGTTTATAGGCATTGCCCACTGGGAACGCAAAGGTTACTGTCGGAGAGAACCACAGAATTTCTTTGAGCAAGGGAAAATGACGTCAGTCGATAATCTTATAGTATTTTTTTTTACAATGGGAACCTAGAAATACGAGGAAATGTCGTCAGCAGATAATCTTGTAGGATTTTTTAGTACAAGGTTTACAAGGGGAAGCTAGAAATTTTGGAAAATGTCGCCAGTCGATAATCTTGCTTAAGTAAAAAGTACACGTACGTATTCATTCATCAGGACGTGAAGAACCTGCGCAAAATTTTACGATACAAAAGCCAGATAATACATCATACACCGTCTTGTTCAGTGATATACACTCCGCAATCAACACTACTTTATGAATTGAGTAATGACTGGCAATGAAAAAAGGACCCCCATCACTCATTGCATGAAAGTCTGCCTTGAGGAAAGGCGAGCAAAAGCAGACCCAAATCGTCATCTCTTCTGTTTCAGGAACCCACGTCTTATGCATTCATTCTAGAAAATAACAAATTGGTTACATCACGCTTTGGAGTGTTGCATAAAGACATCACGGCAGAATATGCCGACAAAACTGAAAATTGATCAGCCGAATTGCAGAACCCGTCGTGCTACCCGATCAACCAAAGATAAGTCATTGTGATGCCGTTGTGACGGATGTCCAGGTGTGGTATAGTCCATGGGTTTTTGACCTGGAAGGAATATTAGCAATGTAAGATATTTGTCTCTTCCAATAATACAAGCTATATTCTGAACCAAGTAACTGCATGAGAAAAGACCAAGGAGAGGTCTACTTACAAATAAATATTTTGGGGATCAATTTCATTAAATATATTAATGTAGAAGCGTAACCCATCTGGACTGACATCCCTGCAGAGGATGCCTGAAAAATAAGTTGGTCTTAGTTTATTTTGTATATATAGTGGAATACATGGATTGAAAAATTTTTAAATGGGTAACTGTAATACCAATGTTCTCTGCATTTAGAAGATGCTCCTTTGCTAAAGCAGGTGCAATCCCAAGTGTAAATGCAGCATCGCTGGGGCTTATTCCCTTCTGAAGAGCATCTTCCTTTTGTGCCAGTGATGAGATTCTTGCAAATACCTATGCATATTGCGAAATACTCAGCATGTACTTCTGCTAAAAACGATAGTACTAGAAGCAGTTGAAACTAAAGGAAACAAAGGCAGATGCTTACCAACAAAATAAATGAAACGGAATGCAACTAAAGTGAAACGAGACCTGATCATATATTCATCCTTCTAACTAAAAGGATATGTGAGCCAGGAATCAGATTTGGCAGGTTTAGAGATATTTAGTTGTTTCAGTGACAGATAACTTGGGCATCTTATGTCGTGTGGCGCTATTTGACATGAATTTAAAATAACGTTTAGGTCTATTTTTGCCAGAGCTTACCTCATCATCACTATGGGTCTTGGTCTGGATCACCTTCACTCCACTGTCAAATTTCCTGAGCATGACTGGGCTGCTCATTACAAATCAATATCTATAAGCAAAACATAGAACCCTAATTAATGGCTGGCAACAAACCAGCTGAAAGGACTTAACAGGTTATTACAACATGATTTACATACACGTCAAATTTCTCCCAAAGGGAACAGGCCTGGAGAAGATCCTCTGGTGAGATCAGCTCTACACAAGAATGGAAGAGAAAATTACATATATGAACCGTGTGACCAAGGAATTCCGTACAGATATTTAGCACAAAAAAGAACAGACCTGTCCCTCTAGCACGGTTGTAGAGGCAATAAACATCAACTAGTGCCATCATACCACCCGCTTTCTCGAGTGGTATTCTTATGTAGTCAGCCAGCTGGTAATGAGTATAACAGGTTTAGCCTTAGTAAGACTGCTCTAACCAGGAGATTTCAGAAAAAGATAAGAACACTTCAAAACAGTGAAGAATAGAGGGACGGGCAATTTTTTGTGCTCCTGTCAATTGTACAAGACACGAAACTGGAGTATAAAATATGTACTCCGATGTTGCAATAAACGGAAATCTTTTGAATGATTTCCAAGTCTGACCCAACTGATGTCTATGCACTAAGCATGTGATACTATTCAACAAAAGCAGAGGCTCCTAGTGGATAGAGGAAAAATAAATAAAATCTATGCTGAAGATCCAATGGTGATGAAACCCTCAAGTTAAGGTCTAGCTGGAATGAGATTATACAAAAATCATGCATTGCCATTGCCACGGCGATCACAATTGAGCTCTACAAACAATGAAAATTACTTCGCAGTGAATGCGGGAAGAACATGAACAAGACAGTATTACCTGGCGTGACAGCTGCTGGTGGTAAAGAGCCCCAGCGGTTTCTTTCGTCACAGGGGACACAATTCCAACACTCAATAGCCAATCCTGCATGTCTTGTTTAGATCCCATCTCATCATCATTGGAATTGGATTGGGCTGATGAGTTCATCAGTAGCTTTTGCCTCATTTTCTCAGCTAACTCCATCATTTCCTTAGCTTTGCTCTAGTTAGAAGGATGCAGAAAAAGAAGACTTAGTTCCGACGTAGAGAATGGTGTTTCAAGGATGAATTGCATCGCAAGAACTAAATGTGGACATGGTCTCAGATACTACTAGTTAGCAGCAGAGGGGAACGAACCATGAGGGCGTTGAGATCCTGGAAGGCATCCTGCAGGTTCTGCCCCGCGCTCTCCCACGCCTCCTGCTCCATCCGCAGAATCCCGGAGACCCCAACCACGGGCATCTTGATCGAGAGATCCTCCTCCGCCGGGGCTACCTGCGCCACCGAGGAGCCGCCAGCGGGGGCAGCCACGGGGACCAGCTCCCAGGCCCTCGCGCGGACGGCCTCGAGCAGCCTCCCGTAGAAAACATCCGCGTCCCCCTTGCCGGTGACGACGACGGCGACGACCTCCGATCGCGAGGGGGGCAGGGAGATCTGGAGGCGGACGCGCGGGTGGTGCGACGAGGAGGGGGAGGACGACGACGACGAGGAGGAGAAGATGGAGCGGAGGGGGTTGTGGCTGTGCTTGCGGTGGGGCGGGTAGGGGTGGACGACGGCGGCGAGGGGGAGCGCGCGCGCGGAGCGGGAGGGCTCGTGGAGGAAGATGAGGCGGTGGGAGGTGAGCACGAGGAGGCAGCCGCGGAGGGGCGCGAGGCGGGGGCTCTCCTCGGGCTCCAGGTCCGCCTGCGCGACCAGGTGCCGCTCGACCTCCCCTGCGGACAGCACCGGCCGCCCCGCCGCCGTCACGTCCGCGGCCGGGAGCCAGTCGCCCGCCGCGGCGGACATGGTGCCTCCCCTTGCTGCTGCTGGCGAGCCGGTGACCCTGACTGCCGCCTTGGGTTTTTGCGTACTTGGGCCGGGCTATCTGCAAATTGTAATCGCGACCGAAGAGAAGAACGGTACAAAGTATAACTGTATACGACCTGACCTCAGGCTAGTCTCTAGGGGAATGTTGGTTCATGTTTTAATTTATTAAATGATATTTTATATAGATAAAATAATAACAGGATATAAAATTTATAATGAGAGAGATGAAGTGAGCTTAATAAGGGTAAAACTTGGTGTACACGGTTATTTAAACTATAAAATTAGATTGAATCCCCATTGAAAATATTTTGTTTCATCTCTATACATTTAACAAACTTCTATTGCTCACTTAGATGCAACATTTAAGTGATACATGTTACCATAAAAAACCATAAAGTAAAATTTACATTGATAGCGCTGGTTTCATTTTTACATTCAAACATGTTTTGACGACACTATTAAAAATTGCATAATAAAACCTTGTATTGAGAATGACCCTAGGATCATAATTTGAAATTAAAATTAAATTTCAAAGTTAGTTTTACATTTTTTATCGTAATTTTATTTATTTATTATATCTATGAACACATGATAAAAGTTTTATTCATGAATTATTTTTCACTTGTAAATAAGATGCTTCGATTCCTATCTAACATGCACTGTAGACGATTGAATTTTGGAGCTAAAAATTACAGAATTTTCAGCAATATCAATTTATTTTACAGTTTTCAGTATTACCATGTGTTCTACTACCTCTACTTACAGATTATTTCTCTAATATAGATCAAACATACTCTAGTTCGTTTAAGACTTGAGACTATAAAAATCTCCGTACCTTATTATAGTTTTTAATTTCGCAATAGCATATAACATATTAGAAAGAAAATATATTTTTAATTTTAGGGGTTAATTTTACAATACTCGTCAAGTTTTCACTCTCGTAAAAAGTTTCGATTCACTATTAGTGCATGCATAATTATGATTGAGAACTTCAGGGTATATGTGTGATTTCTATTGTTTTGCCGTACATTTGGTTTAGAGATGAATAAACAATATCTGATCCTGCCTACCAAAATTTTGGGTTGTGCTCTTTTGGTGATATGAAAGATAAAAGATTATTTGAACTTTTGATAACTACTTTATGGTACGAACGAAGAAATTAACTACTACAAATTTGAAAAATTACTCTCGAAATATAAGACAATAAACTTCTTTATAAATTTTTTCACAAATCACTTGTCATTTAACAGTTTAGCAAGCGTGCACAAAAGCAAGAAACAATCTCGGATAATCAACAACATCCCCATTTTACCTTTAAAAATTATAGATAATAGTTACACCTTCATAGAACAACAAATGACCCGGAGTCCAGTGTAGCCCTAGTTGAAAAAAAATTTAACTTTTTCCACTCAAATAAATGGTGCTAACATATTTGTTACTGGACCCACATGTCATATACACATGAGGGCCTACGTGTCATAGACAGCGGGTGACAAATATGTTAGGTGTTATTTCTAAGAGTGGCAAAAAGTTAAATGTGCAGGACAAGATTTTATGCTCTGCCACCAAGCAAGTTTCTCGAGCAAACGATCCTTGGCTCCTTGCAATGGTCAGATCGCGGCGGCACCGATCGACGCGTGAAAACTTCACTGCTGAGCAATCAGCACGGGTGGCTCCTGCTTGCTCCTGAGAAATCCCGAGTACCAACGAGCAGATCGCCTCGCCCGCCGCGGCGGCGCGTCGTCGTCGAAATCCACGCGGTACAGGCCGTATCGCGTCTGGTACCCGGACAGCAGCTCGAACAGGTCCACGAAGGACCAGGCGAAGTAGCCTCTCACATTGACCCCGTTCCTGCGCAGCAAGGCAGGTCAGATCAGCTAGCTGATCAGAACGTAATAAATCAGGTCTGAAGAATCAAGAGACTAGTAGAATTCATGTGGTTTGGCTTCTGATGTTTTGAAGCAAGCACTGACCTGATTGCATCCAGGATGGCCCCTATGTAGCCCTTCATGTAATCCACCCTGTCAGTGTCGTCGAGACTGTCATTGCTAGATCCCTTCCCTGAAGAAGCAGGCAATATAGGTTTAGCATTTGAGACAACAAACCTGCTCAGTGCTCACAATGGATTATTCATCAATTGGGACAAGGACCCTCACCGAAAAAACCAAATAATATGTTTGCAAACGAAAAATAATTTAATAAAAATTTTATATACGATTTTGGCAATATAAAAGCAAATGTTGAAAAATAAACTTTGATAAAAAACCAAATCAACTCTAAGTTTAAATTTAAAAATTCTAATTTTAGCTTATAAACATAAGCAAAATCGAAAAGATGAGCACGTCTACCAGGATGAATTAACTTCATAAAACCAAGGGAGAAATAGTATGCGATGCTTGTTCTGATTACTGTACTGGAAACTGTACTTTCCATTCTCCTGGACATAAGGCCATGTTTAGTTCTCAAAAATTTTCACTCAAAAACATCAATCAAATCTTTGAATACCTAAATAGAGTATTAAACATAGATAAATCGAAAAACTAATTGCACAGTTACGTGAGAAATCGTGAGACGAATCTTCTGACTCTAATTAGTATATGATTAGCCACAAGTGCTACAATAACCCACATGCGCTAATGACGGATTAATTAGGCTCAAAAGATTCGTCTCGCGGTTTCCATGCCAGTCATGAAATTCGTTTTTTCATTCTTGTCCAAAAACCTCTTCCAATATCCGGTCAAACGTCTGATGTGCACGCAAAAATTTTTATTTTACCGACTAGACATCCCATAAATTGGCAAGTCTGCATAGGTCTCTTTCAGGTACTGTAGCAGTAGTTGCAATCCTTGTGGATCATTCAGAGACTCTGTAGGGGCGTGCTGCAGCCAATAAAGAGATGAGATATATACTCGGAGCAATTTTATCATTCTTGAGTAGGTATTAAGAGGCATCATTGTTTTCTATGTAAAATTTAATATATCTTATTAGTATTTTAGATACTAGAAGATGATAAATTTTATATAGAAAAAAGTGATATTTTTTTAAGGATGGGGAAAAAGCTCTATATACTCTATCTGTGACTGCCAACATGATGAAACACACGTATAATTCCAAGAGTGTCTTAGTAATGATCTTCGAGTTTACTCTACTTTTTAGCCCTTGCTTTATTTTTCTTAAATAATTGATAAACCGAACGCTGTGTCGAAGATACAAAGCCCTTATCTTTTCCTTACTGCATCACTTAATCTAACACCTTTTCTGTTTACCACAAATCCATAACTTGGTTTTGAAAAGTGCTTTTTACTAAAGTCCAAACAAAAAATATTTATGATCTCAGTAAATTCATTGATGGCCAAATTAACTTATCTGCCCTGTTGGTGGATCCGTCTTAGAAGCTGCATAAGAAAAACCAGATAGAAATTATAAGCTTATGCTACACCACAATAGAAGTGATTCCGGAAACTTGTAGAATCATCATTGGATGACTTTACAAACAAACTTAGGATATGACAAAGATAATTTATTATTTAGTCATAGCGGGGATCGTTTGGCTTTTCCGGAGAAAAACCAAATAATATATTTGTAAAAAAATAATTTGTGAATAAAACTTTTATATATTATCCTCTTAGCAATCTAAAATCTAATATTAAAAAATAAACTATGATGAAAAGAAAATCCAAAATCAATTCCAATTTTTAGGTGGAACATTCAATTTTTTTTGTTTATAAGCATAACCAGAAGCGAAAAAGATTAGGCTGATGATAAAAAATGTCATGCACTACCATTTTTCTCGTGATTTATTTTTGTTTCGCCAACCTACATCTTCATGCGCCATCCTATATGAATAAACCAAACTACACACTGAAAGGGCACCAAATTTATGTGCATATTAACAGAAGATTGGACAACCTCTGGTGTATATTGATCGATCAGCAATGAAGTCTCTAACTCCTTCTGTCAAAGGGAGATCATTCACATAGAGAGAATAGTAGTGATTTATTCCAACGAAATCTACAGCACCCTTGACTAGTTCAGTTTGGACTTTGTCGAATGATGGAAGACGAGAGCCGACAATTTTCCTCATTACTTGTGGATAATCTCCATATACCAAGGGGTGCAGTATCCTACAAACACGAATAGCTGTTTAGCCTCTTAAGTTGTATTAGAGCAATTTTAGTGTCCTTAAGAAGGTACTAGGAGATACTAAAATTTTAGTGTAAAATTTGATATTTTTAGTACCTAAGATACCAAAAGGTATTAAAATTTATATAGAAAAAGTGGTATCTCATGATACCTTCTTAAGTACAGTAAAATTGCTCGTTCTATTATATTCCTATTTTTGTCAAATATCTATTATCCATTACAATTAGGGAGCAAAAAGGGACCTTTAGGTTCATTTGGAGTCTAAATTTTCTAGGTTAACCGGAGAAAAAGAGAAAAAAATATGCAGCGATTCATTTTAGTGGGCTTAGTTTATAACCCCTTTGATTTATTGATATAGTTTAAAACAAAAATACAATTGCATTTATGGAAATAAAAGACAAGAGTTTTTTTACTTCTATAAAATCTATCTTCGCACAAAATTACGCAGTTTGCTAGTTTAATTGTGAAGATAAAGAGTTGCAACATTGATCATACCATCCGTAAGTGAAATCCTTGTATCTTTGAACTGCATGCAGATCTGCAGTGGAGTTTGTTAATGGATAGCACCATAAAGTAAAAACGTTTATGCCAACTATCCCCTTTTGTAGAGCCTACATGAAAGAAAATTTGAAAGCACTTTGAGAAATTCACATAACTACATAAGAGGAACCGTATAAAGAAAATAAGGACATCTACACGTGCATGTAATTATTTTGTAAAAACTGATATGTGTCTTTGAATAAAATTCGTTCAACTTTTTTTTACAGTTACATGGAAAAAACACACACCAGGCATATACACTCAAAAGTGTGTCCTCTTAATACACACTCAAAAGAGACAAAGATCAACAGCAAATCTACGACCTTACAACAATCCTATTGATAGCACACCCGCTTAGTATTGTTCTCGAACAATATAAGTACAGTTAGAAAACACACTACTGATAATTTTAAGCACAAGATTACTCACCTGATATTTTTCTCTGTACAGTCTAACAACAGTCGCATGTACCAGTAACATATTATGAGCTGCAACATATGGCTCCACACTGGAGTTCCCCACTGTACACTTGGTCACTCCAAAAGGATCAGAGCAACGTCCTGGAGCGAATTCTCCTGTGTCGTAAGATCCAAGTGCATTGACATTAGGTTCAGCCAAAATAGTCCAGTGCAAAACCCTGTCCCCAAACTCCCTGAAGCACATCTGCATAAGCAGTGAAATCCTCCCTGCATTGGGCCATAGCTACCGATCAAGAAATAGTCTAGAATTCATTCTATGAAAGTTGATCTAGTTTTGTCCTTCAAGTACAATCACTGCAAGTATAGATGGTTACTGAATCTTACACAATTCTAGGACTTAACCATCCACCGTACTCATCTTCCAGAGCTTGTGGGAGATCCAGATGGTAAATCATGACATGGGCTTGAATCCCTGAAGAAAGCCGAGCAATCAACATCCATTAAACGGAGTAGTTTTTTTTTTCCTATTATAGAAGAATACAAGGAGTACTCTTTCTGCTGTTTGATTTTTTTTATAATGTTTGATCATTTGTCTCATTAAAAAAATGGAAATATCATTTATTTTGCTTGTGACTTACTTTATTATCAAAAGAACTTTAAGCACGAATTATCATTTTTTATATTTGTACTAAATTTATGAATAAGACGAATGGTCAAACGTTGCAACCAAAAAAGTCAAATATCTTATATTATGAAACGGAAGTAGTATTGTTTAAACACGACGTTGTATTATCAATACGACAAAAGAATTTGCAGGATTTACCTCGTTTTGTTAGCTCATCTATGATGTTATTGTAGTACTCGAGCCCTTGTTGGTTGACAGCTCCCCTTCCATCTGGATGTTACAACTTAAGCAACAAAGGAACTGCTTCGTTAACATGAATTAAGTTTTGAGTAGAAAATGGGTATACTTGGGATAAGCCTTGACCAAGATATGGAAAACCTATAAGCCTCTAGGCCGGTTTCAGCCATGAGATTGACATCACCCTGAAAAACTTAGGCATGCAAGTTGTTACAAGCCAAAATTGTCAACTTATGTTCTGAAGGAAATAAGAAAAAAACATGATGAGAATTCTCACTTCAAAATGGTGAAACATTTTGGTTGCAACTCAAGTTCCTATTGTTAGCTGGTTGTTCATGAAAAAAAAACTGCTAAGAGCCTAGCCTAAGATACAAGAATTTGGTAAGGTGGCGAGGCGCGGTCCATCTTCAATGCGGTGCTTCAATAGGTGCTTACGAGAGAAAACCGATTTTTTCTTCCTCAAACCGGATCAAGGAGACACTAATGTTGTGAAGCCGATGCTTCCATAGGTATCCATGCCACAAGGTGCTTAAATCACGTAGGTCTGCTACTGAGTTGGTTGCTGTGGCAAACCAACAAATTTTAGTACCTGCTATGCACTAATGCACCTCTCCATTGGGATAAGGAGCTCTTAAGTACACTGCCTAAAAGGTTATCATTTGGGCTTTTTTTTTATAAAAAATAAACAACATATTTTAAAAAAATTCTGAATAAACTTTTTATATATAATCTTAGCGATCTAAAAATAAAGTCTGGAAAATAAAAAAAATGAACCCTAAAAAAATAATTTTAAATTTAAGATTAAAAAAATAAAATTTGATTTATAAGCATAAATATAAGTGAAAAGACAGTGATGTTAGTTTTCTTTATAGGCACCCTTATTAGTACCAAGTGTAGAAGGTGACATGACACATATAAGGGGGCAATTCTTGGAAAAGCCAATACTAAATTCCGAGAAATTTAATCGTGTACCTTGTATTTATGTACCCATCGGAAGCGACATCGCCTGTACTTTTGTCATGCATTTTCCCTGAACAAGCAAAAATACTGTCAATATTCACTTGTTAGCACTTGGAATCTTTCTGACAATGACATTTAGTGTCATCTAAGGTCAATGAAATGAGGGTTAGGATAGTAAATTCTCAGCTTCTACCTAAACGGAGGGTGTATGATCAGATTTTACGCTCTATCTATATAGGTAGCTCGAATTGTATATGAGCATGAACAGCACAGCAGCTGATGAACAGCAGTGTCCTACTCCATCTTTGTTCAGCTTCCAGGGAGAGAGAGAGAGAGCACTGAACACTGACCTTGATGAGAGAAGGTGTCCCAGACGCTAGGGCACCTGCCGTCCTCTGCAACAGCGCCCTCATACTGCACACGCACAAACACAAGCCACGGTTCAGAATTCAGAAAACCGAGCAAGCGAAAATTTTCAGTTAGGATAAAAATCTTAGCCGTTTGCCTGATACGCCGAGGTGGCGGCTCCAAAGACGAAATCCCGGGGGAAATCACTCCGCGTGTAGCCGAGAGCGCCGTCCTGGACGCAGAGGAACATCAGGGCGCCGAGGAACGCGGCAGCAGCGGCGCCCATGAGCATGAGAGAGCAACAAAAGAGAGACGAGAAGCAGCGGATGAGCGACCTGCGCGCTCTCGTGGTTCTGCAGAGAGATCCGTGCGATCCGGCTGGGAAGACGAATACTACAGACAGCAATTGGCACCAGTTGGTACTACCGAGGTGGACGACCACTGTGTTTTCGACTTCTTGTCTGCCTATGCTCGCATCGTACTGACCAACTCATCACCGGGTTGAACGGGCATTCTGCCGTTGTTAGAGATATGATCCGAATTATTATCTGTAATGTATTTGGATTATATTACTAGTTTCCTACTAGGTTTCTTGTAACCGTTTTCTACCTGGAGTAGGAGTAGGATTAGTTTCCTAATAGAATTCTGTCAATCTTTTTCTATTAGGACTCCTTAATTTCCCCTTATATATATCTCTTGTGAGCTGCACGGGAAGGGTGCGACGGCCCGGTGTATTCCCCTATTATTGTAATCATTACCTCATAGAGGTTATTGCCGGTTGGCGTCCGTGGTTTTTTCCCGCAAGGGTTTCCACGTTAAATCTGTTTTCTCGGTTATCTGGCCAATTTCCCTAACAAGTGGTATGAGAGCATAAGATCCAATCTACTCGGTCGTGTTGGTCGTCGTGCGTTTCGACTGGCTGCATCATCGACGTGCATCTCCTGTCACGGCGCGGCGTCGTCCGCATCCGCGTCTCCTCACGCATGCCGCAGCAGCAACAGCCACCATCGCCTCTCCCCGTGCACGTGTAGCAGTACAGCAGCAGGGAAGCAAGGTGATTCTGGTGGATGTGTCCTTTGTTGGTTTTCATTCGCGTAATCAGCAAAGCGGAAATCAAGGCATCTATCTCTACCAAGCACAGCTAGGGCCCAGGGGCATCCATCATCGCATCATTCATCAGAAAGAAAAATTGGTGAATTTGCGGCTTGCACACACCAAGTCTATCAAGGAATTTTTTTTCTCTTTCTTCAGATCATTTTTTTTCTCTCTTTCTTCAGATCTACCATATATTTTTGATCTGCAATTTTTCTCAAAGTCTTTCACCAAATTAGACATTGAGAAGTTTGATAGCAAAATCAGTTTCAGCATATGGCAGGTTCTTATGAGAGTTTTCTTGTACAAGCAGGTGTTCACGAGACCAAAAACAACCGAGTTCCGATTTGCAATCCGCCATCGCCGGCTGGTTCGTCAAACCAGATCAATTTCTGACATCAACATTGGCGCCCTTTGATCTGCTGACTTTTCTTCTACAAGCCGGTGTTTGGAAGGGAAAAACAATTCACCGAGAAGATTTGGTTCCTGTTTATCACTTTGATCAAATTTCCCGGAAGATTTCAATACTTCGTTTCGCTATTCTGTTGGGTTCCCCAATTTATACCAACAACTTTAGGATTTGATCCTATGGCGAGTTTTGAAGTATTACTCAATGCTCTTGTTTTGATCGCGTGATTTCAGAGGAACTGTTATGAGCACATGACCAATTTTTCATGAGGTTTATCAGGAGATTCAAGTACTTCGTTTTTGTTCGCATCTCTGTTGGATTCCACCAATTTATACCAATAGGTTTAGGGTTTTATTCCCATTGCGAGTTTAAAGTATGGATCACTGCTCCTGTTCAAAACAAGCGAGATTCTCGTTGTCCTCAAGTTTGGTTCGTGCTTATTATAGTCCAAAAGACTATTTGCCGCAAGGTGATTTTACCTATATGAGGTTTCTGGTGATTTCAATTTTTATACTACAAGAGAATTCGTCTCAAGGTGGAGATTGTTAGAGATATGATCCGAATTATTATCTGTAATGTATTTGGATTATATTACTAGTTTCCTACTAGGTTTCTTGTAACCGTTTTCTACTTGGAGTAGGAGTAGGATTAGTTTCCTAATAGGATTCTGTCAACCTTTTTCTATTAGGACTCCTTAATTTCCCCTTATATATATCTCTTGTGAGCTGCACGGGAAGGGTGCGACGGCCCGGTGTATTCCCCTGTTATTGTAATCATTACCTCATAGAGGTTATTGCCGGTTGGCGCCCGTGGTTTTTTCCTGCAAGGGTTTCCACGTTAAATCTGTTTTCTCGGTTATCTGGCCAATTTCCCTAACAGTTTTGCTGAAATTAGGTATAAACGAAACGGATATTAGTGGCTAAAAGATAATTTATGGATAACATTTTTATACATGTGTTCTTATTATTTTAAAAGCAAAGCTAAAAGACTGATAGAAAATCTAAAATCAACTCTGATTAATTTAAAATTTGTTTTATAAACATAAGTATAAGTAAGGAAAAAAACAAGGATAGCAGTAGTATCTCGGCGTTATGGAGGACAATCGAGCGGCAAGTTTAGCACGGAATTGAACTTGGTGTGCTTTTGTCTATAGACTAGTTGGATGCGTATGCTTTACCATGGGTAAAACAAAATAAGTATAATATTGCCTAAAATAAATAAAGATATATTTCATGAAATATGCGTACCTATCTTATCAACATTGGAAACATTCGCCTTAATTTGATTTTTATACGATAAACATTCATTTAGATTTGATTTTGATTGTTTCTTAGTACTAGGAAGTCATTGACTAGTTTAGTACATTCACAATGGGGTAGGTGCGGTGCCACATTCAATACTACCACCGTTGTACTTGGTTTTGCTTGACTTTAAGTGCAAACTAAATGATTTGCATGGGGTGATCGTACTACTGACCTACTGTTAATAGTGTTACCCAGCAGGGGTAGAGCTGCAAGGTATGTCAGGTATGCACTAGTATACCCCGCGCTCTATACCCAGTGTGTGTATATATATATATACGCATTTCTAAAAGATACTCATTTCAATATAAATATATGTTTCTTAGTGCATATATATTGAATTATGTTGTCAATTTTATAATTACTACTAATTTATTAAAATGAATTTATCAAATTGTATACGATAATTCTTGGATGAACATATCCTCATCTAAAATCCTAGATATGTCATGGTTACCATGCGCAGAGGTCAGAACAGTGATTTCTTGTGCACTTAGAGCATGGCTAATGGTTTAGCCAGCTATCGGCTAAATGCAGCAGTCATGTCACATTGAACCTTCAACACTCTGGCTACAAGGTTGGCTAAGAGAGTCATTGCATTTAAAAGCAAGCATTTAATGCATGTTTAATACATGCATGTAGATACAATCTAGTGTGATCAATATCACTGGGACCGTACATAAAATAACACAATACCTGCTCGGGGAAATAGAGGGAGGAGCACAAATCGCGGGGGAAGGGCTAAGTGTCTGCTCGTCACCGACCGCAGACTGAGATACAGATGATTTCTACTCGAGGAGAATGCTTTAAACGGGTAGCCTGCTCCCTTCCCTCCTGGTCTGTCGCCCATCCACGTAGGATGTTTATGACGTGTATTTGTATTTTTTCAGCCAACTCAGCTCTACTATACTGCTCTTACAGCGGGAGGGCTCGTGGAGGAGGATGAGGCGGTGGAAGGTGAGCACGAGGAGGCCATGCAACTGCGGAGGTGCATGAGGCAGATGCTCTCTCCTCCTGAGGCTCCAGTCCCCTGCAAACTGCATACACCTACCCACCTTCCCCACCGCCATCGTGTCCGCGGCTGGGTGAATATGGTGCCACGTTGGGTGGGTTTCCCTTGGATTTTGTGTATTTGGGCCCGGAATTAATCTCAGACGGATGTAGTGGGGGTAGAGGAGTTGCGGTACATGACTGGATTGAGAACGTGATCTCTGCACAATGACATATTGGACCGATGATAATAGCCTCCATGTGAATATGTCCATGACCATGGGAAATAGTCTGTATGTCCGTGCAACCTATGGTTTCATTTGGAATAGAGTTTTTATAGGTTACAAATTTTTTATTTTACAAATTTATGTATTTTGAAGACGATTCGATTGATTCATCCATAATTATATAAACTATGAGAAAGGATATGTTTTGGATTATTAGAAAATATTACATAATTTTAAGTTTTATCAATTTTTTTTAGGATTCAGGGGATGGGTGGGGCCGTGGGGGTTTCGGTTCAGCTACCACGGAGATGGACATGGAAAGCTGAATCCTTTGCATTAGAACCTCTAAGGTCGTACTCAATGTAGTTTCATGGACATGACTATTTAGAGTGACATGTCATCTAAAAATATTTAAAACTAGGATAAAATATCCCTCTCTCAATGCATAGTTTTATCTAATGTAGTTTCCTAGGTTACATGCAAGACACAAGCTGTCTAGGTAATTGGACATACAAGGTTTCATCCCCATGAAACTCATTTTATCTCTCTCTTTATTTATCTCTCTCTTTATTAATACGTTACCACATCATCAAAAATATCTATATGATACCTTATTTATTGTCCATAAAATTCTCATTAAGACTGGCCTAACGTAGAGAAACAAACAGTGCTTTGCTTGGGAGTCATCTGATCAAGATTGAGTGGTGCTCTGTTTTTCAGATTCAGGACTACCGTGTGCTTTTCTGCTCTCCAACAACAATTTTTTTCAAAGATAGACCTTTATTACTATTATTACATATAATCCAAGTGTTTACACCTCCTGTCTCTTCGCCGATCGATTTGCTGAGCACTTTTATTTGTTCAGCGCATATGCTCAGAATGATCGCAGCGAGGCCCGATCGACGCAGCGTGAAAAAATTTCACTGCCGAGCAATCAGCACAGGCTCCCTGCTCCCCCGCTTGCTCCTGAGGAATTCCGAGTACCAACGAGCAGATCGCCTCGCCCGCCGCGGCCGCGCGTCGTCGTCGAAATCCACGCGGTACAGGCCGTATCGCGTCTGGTACCCGGCCAGCAGCTCGAACAGGTCCACGAAGGACCAGGCGAAGTAGCCTCTCACATCGACCCCGTTCCTGCACAAGGAGCAGATCAGATCAGATCAGATCAGCTCAGGTCTGAAAGAATCGAGATTTGAAACGAATCATGCACATGCTCTGCGTTTGTTTCAGTGAAGTTCATGTGTTTTTTTTTTGTTGGTTTTTTTTCACTCTGATGCTGGAAGCAAGCACCTGATTGCATCCAGGATGGCCCCTATGT
This sequence comes from Oryza brachyantha, assembly GCF_000231095.2. Classification (NCBI taxonomy): domain Eukaryota; kingdom Viridiplantae; phylum Streptophyta; class Magnoliopsida; order Poales; family Poaceae; genus Oryza; species Oryza brachyantha. Next base: position 26,422,220 of record NC_023163.2, read on the forward strand.
AGCCCTTCATGTAATCCACCCTGTCAGTGTCGTCGAGACTGTCATTGCTAGATCCCTTCCCTGAACAGACATGCAAGAGAGCTTAATTAAGGCCGTGTTTCTTAAGCCGGCTTATTCTTAGCTTTTTTTGCTTTTCCTTCTTGGCTTTGTGTGTAGGTTTCTCAAATTACTAAATGAGCCTTTGTTTTATAAAAGATATCTATGCGTTCATTATTTTATATTTCTAAGATAGATTTTCAAGTGGTTAATTCTAGAGAATCTAAGAAATGACATGGATAAATGTCTAAGTCTAGAGATATCATTGACAATGACAAGTACAAGTTCCATAAAATATTATCATACAAATGACTTAGTGTAAGAAATATTATTGCCACTAGGGTTCCGTATATCTTGCCCCATTAAATATGCTATTCATCTTAACTTAACGGGGGTATTGATAGAAGTATTTCTTAGAAAATGTTACTTGTGCGATGGTATTTCGTAGAACTCGTACTCGTTGATATCATTTCTTAAAATCAGGCATTTATAATGAAATTTATCAGATTTTGTCTCAAATTCTATCATTTGTACCAATAAATAGATATTATAAAAATCAGAATATCTTTCACCAAGAAAGAACACAACCTAAATCTGAGAAATAGTATGCGCTTCTTGTGCCGATTTGCTATACAAAAAATTTCACTTACCATTCTCCGCGATATAAATTGGGTAGTCTCCGTAGGACCCTCTCAAGTACTCCAAAGTTAGTTGCAACCCAAGTGGATCACATGGAAACTTCGTAGGGTCATTCTGCACTCAATAAAGAGATGAGATGTATGATGTGTCACAGCCAAAAGGATGACATTTCCTAATCATGAACAACCTCGTCTTTTCATTTTAACTTATGCTTATAAGTCAAATTTAAATTTTTAACCTTAAATTTAAAGTCGATTTTGTTTTTTCATTTTAGTTTATTTTTCAATCTTGATTTTTAGACTATTAAGAATAAGTTTATAAAAGTTTTATTGAAAAATTCTTTTATGTTTGCAAATATCCTGCCAAACAATCACCACACAAAAAATTATGAGGTGATATTCGAGTGTACTTTATTTCATTTGTACCTTGTTTTGTTGAATCCCTTATTATAAGGCCTTTCTTGTCTATCACTATTCAACTTTTATAAGAACTTCATCATTTCACTTATAATAAGCATAAGTTAAACAATTATAAGGCCTTTCTTGTCTATCACTATTCAACTTTTATAAGAACTTCATCATTTCACTTATAATAAGCATAAGTTAAACAACATATTAGCAATTAAAAATAATTTGAGTGAATATTTTACATATGTGTTTTTATCATTTTAAAGCAAATGTTGTAAAATAAACTACGATAAAAAAACCAAAATCAGCTCCAAAGTTAAGCTGTGTACATTTAAAATTTTGACATATGCTTTATGAGGTTGTTAAAATGATAATATCCAGTAAAAGGATTCAACATTAGAGGAACTATGTGATATTATATTAAGAAAATAGGCACTTAAAATTCTTTTTTGTATAAACGGGAAACTTGGACTGACTAGACGTACATACACACCATCGATCAACTAAACTATGCTTCTACCATGAGGTTTTTTTACTGAAGTCGAAAATCAATAATATTTATGATCGATCCTAATAAAACGATGGATGACAAAATTAACTTACTTCATCTGTTTGTGTATCCGTTTTATGAGCTGCATAGGAAATACAGATAAAACTGATAAGCCACCCCACATATACAGGTGATTCTGAAAACTTATACCGTATGTAGGAGTGGTAATGGAAAATGGTTGGGCTCATTACCCCCAAGCTACAGTGACTTTACAAAGTAATAACTCAGGATATGCGAAAAAAACTATTTTACCATTTCGTGATAAAAAATACGACGTGCATTATTAATCACTTTATTTTTTTTAAAAAAAAACCTACGCCTTCATGCACCGTCCCTATACGAAGGAATCAAAGCATTCCTAGGGCAACAAGTTTATGTGCGTGTTAACAGAAAATTCGCCAACCTCTGTAGCCAACCGATATATCAGCAACGTAGTCTCGAACACCATCTGCTAAAGGGAGATCGTTCGCATAGATAGAATAGTAATGATTTATTCCAAAGAAATCTATAGCACCCTTGACTAGTTCGGTTTGGGCTTGGGTGAAGGATGGAAGGCGAGAACCGACGATTTCCTTCATTACTTGTGGGTAATCTCCAAATACCAACGGGTTCAGTACCCTACGAAGCACGGAAAGTTGTTAGTTCATGGGAACGAATGCAATAAGTGACATAAACGTGTAATAAAAATGACACATCAGATTCTATGATTGGATGTAGGGGAGAAGAGAAAGAGAAAAATGGAAAACGACCTTACAGATTTACAGCCAGCTGTGACACGGGCTCTAAGGAACTATATGGGAGAGAGGTGGATTATGCATTAATATTGTTAATACATATATATGACTAACTATTGTATAAGTTTACTATTTTACATTAGCTATCGATGACGTGTAAATTTTTACGGCTATTAGTTGACTGTACTATTGACCTTGATCTAAGCAGCTGCTGCATCTGTCACAAAAACAAAAAACTTCATTCTCCATCCCTAACATATCAATATACAACCAAAAAGCTAAAATATATTTTACATTTTCCAATCCTAATATGTTTGCCCCTCACTTATCGCGTTCTTTTTAAATTCCAACACAATGATTAATCTAAACATGAAGTGTCTGTGAAACAATAAAGTAGTTAAAAACGAAGTTTCTTGTCCATTACAAAGAGAGCTAAAATGCCACTAGGTTCATTTTAAATGTATAGAAACTATCACGTTAATCAAAGAAAAAGATAAATAGTTCCGCACCATTGGATTGATCACGGTGAGTTCATTTTATAACCGTGAAGATTTATCCGTATAGTTAAGTTGTAAACAAAATCAATTGCATTTACAGAAATGGAAGCAGGCGTGATGTACTTTAAAATCACGCAAAACTGTGTTGGTTCGCTTGTTTCAACACGAAGATAATGAGTTATAACATCGTTCAGTTCATACCATCCGTAATTGAAATCCTTATATCTTTGAGCTGCATGCACATCCGCAGTGGAGTTTGTTAATGGATAACTCCATAAGGAAAGCATGTTTATGCCAACCATCCCCTTTTGCAGAGCCTACATGAAAGTCAGTTTCAAAGCACTTTAAAAACATTCACACAAGTGGAATGATAGGGAAAAAATAAGGAGGAAATCTGGACCTGCAGGCTGTTAAAGTATACTGTAAAAACTCATACTAAGGTCCCCTTTGGATCATAAAAATGAAAAAAACGGAGGAATAGAAAAACATATGATTCTGACAGAAACGTAAGTATAAAACAGAGGATTGCAAAATACAGAAAAAACGTAGGAATGATCGTTTGATTGGACCACAGAAAAAACACAGAAATTTGAGGAGAAATAAAGACTCAAAGGATTTTTTTCATGAGGTTCTACCTCTCTTGTTAAATTTTCTCCAAAACTTGTATGGCAAGAGACATTCCATAGGAATTTCATAGGATTTTATAGGGTTCATTCCTTTGATTTGAAGGGCTTTATAGAAAAAATTCCTATAGAAATGAAATCCTCCTTTAAATCAATGGGGGCCTAAGTCTTTGAACAAACTATGCCCAACTTCCATCAGACTCACACAGTGCTTAGTATTTGTCCCAGAGAATATAAGTGCAGTCAGAAAGACACTGCTAATAATTTCAGGCACATGATTACTCACTTGATATTTTTCTCTGTACAGTCTAACAGCAGTGGCATGTGCCAGTAACATATTATGAACTGCTACATATGGCTCCACAGTGGAGTTCCCCACTGTGCATTTGGTCCTTCCAAAAGGATCGGAGCAACGCCCCGGAGGGAATACTCCTTTGTCGTAAGACCCAAGTGCTCCGATATTAACTTCAGCCAAAGTACTCCAGTGCGAAACCCTGTCCCCAAACTCCCTGAAGCACACATCTGCATAAGCAGTGAAATCTTCCCTGCATTTGTGCCATAATTGCTACTGATCAGCAGTCTAGAATCCACCCTATGGAAGTTATATAGTACTCATACTAGTTTAATCCTTCAAGTATAATCACTAGCAATACAGGAGTATATGGTCACTGGATCTTACACAATTCTAGGGCTTAACCATCCATCGTACTCATCTTCCAAAGCTTGCGGGAGATCCAGATCGTAAAGCATGACATGGGCTTGAATTCCTGAAAAGAGCCAATCAACATCGCCCATGAAAGGCCTCTCTTCTTCTGTCTTCTTTTGCAATTGCTAATATAGTCTATTGTTTAAACTTGTCTATGTAATACTAGTATATGAAAAAGAGTACATAAAACTACAGATACTTTTATTAAACTATTATAAAACTATAAATTTAATATGTGTATCACAAAACTACAAATTTGTAGCAAAATCTTTACAAATATAAATTTAAGATATTGTATCCCAAAACTACATATATAACATCAATTTTATCACAAAACTACAACTTTTATAACTTAGAAAACAATAGTGTTATGTATCTAAATTCTAAAATATGTAGTTCTTTGATAAGTTCATCACAAAATTTGTTGTTTCGTGATTCAAGACATTCAATCGATAGTTTTGTGATGCAAGCCATTTAATTTGTAGTCTTATGATAAATTTAGTGCTAATTATGTAGTCTTGTGATGCACATACCAATTTTGTGATAATTATATATATATATATATTTGTGAAATTTAGATAAAAAAAACATTTGCTCGTTAAAAAAATCATCTGCAAGGTTTACCTCGTTTGGCTAGCTCATCTATAACGTTATTGTAGTATTTGAGTCCTTGTTGGTTGACAGCTCCCCTTCCATCTGCATATTACAACTTAAGCAATAAGTAACTACTTCGTTAATAATAGTTAAATTTTGAGATGAATTGGATACACAAATTTTGAGAAGAATTGGATATACTTGCGATAAGCCTTGACCAGGAGATGGAAAGCCGATAAGCCTCTAGGCCAGTTTCAGCCATGAGCTTGATATCACCCTAAAAATTCCAGCATATAAAGTTTTTAGATAACAGATATCAATCCAGCCTGACAGCCTGTACATTTCCAAAGTATGTAAGGCCTTATTTAGTTGGCAAAATGTTTTTTAAAAGGGTCACGTTAAACGTTTGACTGAATGTCGGAAGGGGTTTTCGAGCACGAATGAAAAAATGAATTTCAGATTCCGCATGGAAACCGTGAGACAAATATTTTGAGTCTAATTAATCCGTCATTAGCACATGTTGATTACCGTAGCACTTATGACTAATCATGTGCCAATTAGGCTTAAAATATTCATCACACGATTTCCCCCATAACTATGTAATTAGTTTACTGTTTATGTATATTTAATGCTCTATTTAAGTGTCCAAAGATTTAATGTGATAATTTTAGAAAAAAAATTAGGAAACTAAACAGGGCCTAAGCCAAAGTTCTGAAAGAAAGAAAAAGTAAAAAAAAGATGACACTTCTCATTTCCAAACGGTGAAACATAAAAACATTCAGGGTTCAATATATGGAACTTTTGTTTTTTTAACTCCTTGCATACTAGTAAAAATTTACCGGTTTACTTATATGACACTCGAAATAGGTTTTTCCTCTGTATGCAATTGCTTCAAATTTGGATATCATCTGATGTCACTATCATATATAGCTACACCGTTACTGAACTCCACGGTAAAAAGACAAATTTACCTGTTCGAGTTGCTAGACAACCAGAATACCAGATGTACCAATTGGTAGAGAAATAGATTGGCATGCATATGTATACATCATTATATTACTAATCTAGACATCTAGTTATATTGAATACGACATATAAAACCGATTTTATAGTCACGTGCAATTTTAGTCACTACCATCACATATGAAGGGACTAATCGTTGAGAAGGAAATCTTACCGGCCCATTGTTTGGTTTGTCGTAGAAAATCCAAACAACATATTTACAAATAAAAATAGTTATAAATAAAACTTTTATGTACGTGTTCTTATCGATCTAAAAATAAGGCTGAAAAATAAATTATAATGAGAAAACTCTAAAATTAACTCTATAATTTAAGATTAAAAATTCAATTTTAAATCATAAGCAATAGCGAAAAGATGATGCCCATATATTCTCCCTAAGAAATTTAAACGTGTACCTTGTACATGTGGTACCCATCTGCAGCGATATCACCTGTACTTTTGTCCGTCATTTTCCCTGATTGGAGAGAGGAAAATACTGTCACTATTCACTTTATTAGTACCACTAGGCACTCTATGCCAATTATAGCCTGAAGAATATGGTCATCTAAAATTAATGACACGTGGGACAGGAGAGTAAGCCATCCATGTCCATCTAAGGTCATGTTTAGTTTTTAAAAACTTTTTTTCAAAAATATCACATCGAATTTTTAAAAATCTAAATAAAGCATTAAATATATATGAACATTAAAAATAATTACATAGTTATGAAGAAAATCGTGAGACGAATCTTTTAAGCATAATTAGGATGTGATTAACCATAAGTGTTATAATAACCAATATGTGCTAATACCAGATTAATTAGACTCAAAAATTCGTCTCGTGATTTTCAGTCAGAATCAGAAATTTGTTTTTGTAATTAACCTACGTTTAATACTTTTAAATATGTGTCTAAATATTTGATATGATGTTTTTATAAACTAAACTAAGCCTAAACAGAGGCCACGTGATCAAATTTTATGCTCTTGGTTAGCTCGAACTGTACATGCTCAGAGCAAAAAATGTTTAATTAACCTGCATGAGCGAAGGTGTCCCAGATGCTAGGGCTCCTGCCGCCCTCTGCAACAGCGCCCTCATACTGCACATGCACAACAAAAAACACGGCGAAACACACAAAAAAACTCAACTCAGAGTAACCAAACCCCACAGGAAAACCCACGCGAGCGAGGCAAAAATGCAGCTTTTCAGCTCAGCTCAGTTAATTAAAAATCCTCGCCGTCACCTGGTACGCCGAGGTGGCGGCTCCGAAGACGAAATCCCGAGGGAAATCGCCTCTCGCGTAGTCGTCGCCACCAAGAGCAGCGTCCTGGGCAGCGAGGAGGAACAGGAGGAGGACGCACAAGAAGGCGGCGGCGGCGCGGGCGCCCTCCATGAGCGGAGGAGGAAGAGATGAGAGGCAGAGGAGCTGAGGAGCCCGGGCGGCTCGGCCTGCGATTTTGCGGCCGTGGTTGTTTCTGCGGAGAGAGATCATTTTTATATGCGATCCGGCCGTGATGGCTAATCTTTTCGTACATGTAACTGTTTATAAGCTAAAATTTAAATTTTAGAATTTAATTTTAGACTTAATTTTAAGGTTTTTTTATCGTGGTTTATTTTACACATTTCACTTTTAAGTTGCTAATATAAAAATTTTATCTACAAATTATTTTTTATTTGTAAAAACATATTTTTGTTTGTTCCTCTGAAAACAGCGAAACGATGGGAGCGTCATTAGCAGACGGTAGTTGGTACCGGTGGTGCTGCCACCACGGGTGGACCAGCCTCGTGCTGTGCAGCGATGGCGAGGCGATGTTCACAGCGTACTCACCGACGAGGACGACACGAACGCTCTACCGGGATGATCGTTGCATTTTTCGAGCCAACCGTTATATAGTTGTAAATAAAAACTAATTTACGAATAAAAAATATATATGTATTCTTATTGTTTGTTGAAAAGTAAACTTTGATGAAAAATTCTAAAATCAATTTTAAATTTAAAGTTGAAAATGTTAAGAAAAAAAAAAGACGATGACGCACGCTCTCTACGGGGTCGGTGGAGGGGCGTGGCCGCTTGGCACGGACACTGATCGAGCTGTGTGCACCGTGCGGTTCGACATCTTTCACCTTTTCAAAAAAAAACAAAATATTTAAAAATTAAATTTTAGCTTACTAGAATAAGTAGAAGAAAAAGACATATGCGTTGGTTCCAGGAGGCTCGAAGCAAAATATAAAATTAGATTCTATAGGTTTCATAACATAAGAGATTTTAACTATACATTAATCAAAGCTCTTTACTAGACAAAGGTAAGGTAGTATAACAGTAAAACTTATTTATATGCATCTAGGTTGACTATTTTTTCACTAACGCCAAGAAGAAATGTGTTCTAATGTAGCGATTTGTTTTTTATTACATAAAAAGGGGAATTTTACATACATCCACCTCATTATCACGAGTCAGTTCTTTGAGGACTTGAGGTGGCCATCGTTACCACCGAACACCTGTTAGGCTGTTAGAGCTGAAAAACAAGCCCATTCTAAGCCTAAAGGAGGAAGAACAATGATTTTAAAAAATGAAGAGGAAGAGTTTTAAACAAGTTGGAACGCAAATAGCATGGATCAAAATATGAAAAATTCATGGCTCCCTTACCATCGCCTAATCCAAACACACTTGACGACGGACATGCTTGGTTTGTTGAGTTACGATCCAAATTTATTTGTGCTTGTATAAAGGTTTACTTGCTGAAGGCTTGGGCCAGACCGTGGATCGTGTACCCGGGGACGCCTGGGGGTTAGGGGCGAAGCCCCCCGCGGGTTGGATTTTAGAGTTTACTGCAAGCGAATATTCGACGTTGTAACCTCATCTGATATAGCGAAGGTATTTGTTGGTTGACGCCCGTGGTTTTTTCTCTCTAGTTTTAGAAGGGGTTTTCTCGTTAAATTTCATATCTTCTATGATTGATCTATTGTTATTTATCGTTTATTTGTCGATCGTTTTCTAACGTGTCGATCGTTTTCTAACGTGGTTTTGTTAGTGTCCACAGTATGCCACATGATTAGTGGGGTTATCTTTTGGACTTAAAAAAGCAAATAAAATATTTACAAATAAAATACTAAAAATAAACTACAATTATATATCTAAAATCAACTTTAATTAAGAATTTAAATTTTAGTTTATAAGTATATAATTAAAAGAAAGAAAGATGAGACCCTAGCTAAATTCTAATAGAAGAAATATACTAATGTAATTTCTCATTTGAAAGAAAATGCTTGTGTAAATTCAAAACGTAGAGAATGCGGTCACAGCCGAGAGAGCCGACATGCTCAACGACGAAGATTCTTGAAAAGAAAAGAAAAATACAAGTAGAGAGAAAAGCACAGATGGAAATGCTGCATTAGACCGTTACTCAACCGCAGGAGATCAGTTCAGTTCACGTCGCGACGCGTCCAACGCCAACTCGACGACGAAAGCAACCAGCAAAGTTTGCCGTTAAAAAAACCTCCAAAGTAAACCCAAAAAAAAAAAGAAAACCCAAAAAAAAAAGAAGAAAAGAAAAAAAAAAACCGACCGCTTCCAGGCAGCCACTAATCCCCATCGCCTTCTTTTTTTTCTCTCTCGCTTCGCCTTTCTTTCTCCCATTCCTCCTCCTCTCCAGAGGACTCGCCGTCGTCGCCGCCGCCATTCCCATTTGCCCACTCCCCTCCCCTTCCCTCCAGTAAACCCTAGCCCACCGAACCTCCAATCCCCCCTACCAGCGCTCGATTCGCAGCCCCAATCGAGCTAGGGTTCGACGAGCCCGCCGAGGCACTCTGTTTCGCTGCGTTTTTCGGTGTTTTTTTTTCCGGGGGATTTTGATTTTTTGTCCCCTTCTTCCGCGGTGGGGATGGGGAGCCGGAGGGAGGAGGAGAGGAACGAGAAGATCATCCGCGGGCTCATGAAGCTGCCGCCGAATCGCAAGTGCATCAATTGTAACAGTGTGGTAATCTCCTCCGCCGACTGCCTGAGTCGTTGCTTAGCTTGATTGGCGGTTCATTTCGTTCACGGATCGTTGCACGGGAGAGCGTGGGGTTGCTCTGCTGGGCTGCAGTGCTCGGCAGTCAGCGCAGATTTACGAAATCTATCGCCTCTGGTGTGAAATTTTGGTTCATTGTAGTGTTTTAAGCTTCAGCTGTTGGTTGGATGATGAATTGATGATGGGGCTCCTCATTCGTTTCTGATTCAGTGATGATATCAAAATAGTGAATCCGTCACTATTACGTATGGTCATTTTATTTCTTTATGTTATATGGTTCATCAATAGGGAGGTTTGTTCCTCGCTTTTGTCAGGTCGTGAATTTCATTACTTTGTCCACAGTTGTTTGTATTTGATATCAAAGTTTCTAAGTTGGGCTGAAATCTGAACTGTGGTACATTTAGTAATCTACATGTTAGTAAGTGCAAATTGTTTTTGTCTTATGCAGTTTATTCACACAGTAGAGATGTGTAATCAAATGAAGAAACAGTATTCTAATTAACGTTTGGTTATTCCCTTCTTTTGCAATAGTTCACAAAATATGACCAGAAGTAGCACCATGTTTTTTTTTTTTTAATTTTCATGTCTAGTGATCTCGGATGACATTTGCATTTATTATGTTAATGGAAGCACAGAAGTAATAATTGTTTTGTTGCAGGGGCCACAATATGTATGTACCAATTTCTGGACCTTCATATGCTTGTCATGCAGTGGCATACAGTGAGTATTTTGTTCCCTTTATCTTATTGTGCAGTCTAATTTATGGTCCTTCGCATGCCTGTGATGAAGTGAAATACAATGCTTTTTTTATCTTTGTCCTTCTTCCTTTTAGTTTATAATTAATAAAAGTCTATTCAGTGCAAGATGTGTGTTCTCCAAGATCTATTCAGCATTGATGCTTGATGTGTGCTGTGGTATTTGATACTAAGAATGTGTGGCATGGGAAATATAGGGTAATATCTGTGGTTAATCTGTTACAAATAGTCCAATATCTAGCATCACAGTTTTTTGTTCAGCTAATGGCACTGCATATATGGAACTTCCTATTTTATTATTTGTGATCCATGGTATGTTTAGTTTGAGGATTTTGATTATCCTAGGATGGGTTGGCCCATCATGATGAGAAACCAGGTAGTGATGAATCAAACCATTTCATTCTTGAAGTAGATTTTGTCTGGTTTTAGAAAAGATCAATATTCAAAAATAAAGTAAAAAAGAATGAAATTGGTAGAGAAAAACTGTATCGGATATAACCACTGCCTCATGTCTTACCACTGCACTACTCTACCATGAATTGCTGCGATGCTGTTGGTATTCGATAGTTATCATTTCTTGTATGTGGTAAAACAGCCGGGAGTTCACCCACCGTGTCAAGTCAGTCTCAATGGCTAAATTCAGCACGCAAGAAGTGCGGGCTCTTGAACAGGGAGGGAACCAGGTAATTCTTGGTACTGCTTTATTTTGTCCGAGTGACCTGATCATGCTCACATAGAGGTAATGAATACAGCGAGCACGTGATATCTACCTTAAAGATTGGGACTGGCAACGAATGAGGTTGCCTGACAATAGGTGAGTTTGGTTTCATTCCTAGGTGCTATGGAAACTTTACATATCTTTATACCACTATGTTTTATTTCAGCAATCCAGATAGGATAAGGGAATTCATCAGAGCTGTTTATGTGGACAAGAAGTATGCTGGTGGGAATTCCAGTAACAAACCAGTCAACGATAGTGAGGTAATGCGTTAATAAATCTTAATGGCTGCTAATGTTGGATATCAAAATATTTCTTGTCCTAACTATTTATGCTACAAACCTTTTCATTATTTTCTACATTCATGTGCTGACCATAGATTTCAAAATATTGCAATAGAGTGTAAAGAGCAGCGAAAATGATATGAGAAGACCTAGCTCCTACCATTCGTATTCCCAAAGCCCACCTTATGATTTTCAATATGAAGATAGACGATATGGTAAGCAAGTTGACACACTTGCACGAAGGCCTTCAGACAGGGCACTCTTTGATGGGAAACTCGGCAGTTTATTATACAGTCCAGGTCGTTTGAGAGATCAGATGCATGAAGACCGATTTGCTAATGAGAGTTCTGGGTCAAGGTTTTCTGATTTTTCTGCCTCAAGCACTGGTGACTTCAGAAATGACGTGCTTTCTCCTAGCTCTCAGGATACAGGGTACAGCAGTCCTTCTATCCACCATTCAAGGAATGTGTCGTCTGAAAACCCTCCATCCCATAGGCATCCGAATGCAACTTCACAAACAGATTTTAATGGAGTCCGACGATCACAGGTTATTTTTCTTTCCATTCACGTTTTACGTTTCCAGCTAATGCTGATTGACTTAAAAGACAACTTTTAAAGTAAAGTAGATTGAAATAAATATACCTTCATTCAAGACAACTTTTGAATTAAAGTAGATTGAAATAAATTACCTTCTTTCCATGTGCAGAGAACAGGTTCTTCAGGAAGTTTTGGATCATTTGATGGTAGCTCAACATCTAATAAATCTGTTGATTTAGCTGCCTTACCTGATGCACCTGCAGAAAAGCCAGTGCATTCTGCTGTAAATCGTGAGACTTTCACGTCTCCTGTGGCTCATTCAGCACAAGTATATACCTCACAGAGCAATAAAAACTCTTCCGTAAGCCAGACTCCTCCCACCAGGGAATCTGTGCATCATGGCAAAGTTCACATGGTCAGTGTGGCGCCGTTGCCTGTTTCAACACAACCAGTGACTTCCACAAATCAAAACCTCTTTGATCAGTCAATGCAACATCCTGTCACTTCTGCAGCACCGATAGATCTTTTTGCTGGCTTTAACCAACAGACCTCGTCAGCTTCCCATAAAACAGTTGATTTAGGCAGCCATTCTGCTCCTAAAGAAACTCTGCATGACGTTGTGATTCAGAAGGCTGTGGCATCTTCACCACCTGTTCAAGCAGAAGCACTCACTACATCTCATCCTGTCCATCAAGATCTCTTAAGCCTGTCAACTTTGCAGGAACCATCAATTTCCTCTACCCCTCCGGCAATAGATTTATTCGCTGGCTTTGACCAACAACTGCCACCTGTGACTATTGTTCAGCAAAGTCAGCCAGCAGAACCATCAATTTCCTCTACCCCTCCATCAATAGATTTATTTGCTGGCTTTGACCAACAACTGCTACCTATCACTAGTGTTCAGCAAAGTCAACCGGCAGTTCCATTGGTCGCTGAGGAAGGATGGGCTTTCTTCCTTGATACACCTCAACATACTCCCATTCCAAATGTGCAAGCTCAGGTGCCTGCTGCAATAGCTGCACTCCCTCCGAGTGACAATCTTGCAAAAGGAATTAATCAATCAGCATTGCCAACTGTGCCACCAAATGCTTTGATGCCACAAAGTTGCCCACTTGTGATGGATCAGTGGAGTTTAAATGCTCAAGAGGTGAAGGCCCCTGTCTCCAAAGAATCCTCACAGGTATTTCAACAGTTGAAATATTACCTGTTAGAGATTTGTTATGCCTCCAATTTTTTACCATGGACTATTTTGCAATTGTTTTCCAGTCTTGGAATGCCTTTGGTGAACCTAGTGGGAACACAACCAATGATTCATTCACATTTAACACTATGTCTCAAGCAGCACCTCATCATTTCAATGTTCCTAGCATTCCACATGCTGAAGCCAGAAGTCCAGAGGTAAATCATGTTTCGTTTAATAACTCAAGATTATATGAAGGGCTGGACTTGACATGTTGAACCATTTTACAGGATTGGCCTAGCAGCGAACTTGAAAAACCAATTCCTGGGGATATAACCCCTGGTATTAATGTCTCTCCTGGTGACATGGCTGGGCCATCATTTCATGGACCACTTCAACCCCAACTGGTATGTTGTATCCACGGTGATTCAAAGGTCTTTGTCATGCAGGCTTACTGATTGTTTTTTGATTGAAAACAAAAGTGCATTTTTCTATGTTACTTCCCAACTTATGATGTGTATTTTACCTTTTTCATTGGTTCTAATTTACCATGATATTGTCAGCACATCACTGAGTAGAGACTTAAAAAACCTGTTCGCAAGATGATGCTAGATTGGACTGTTTCTTACTTGTATTTATTGCTGGGATTCTCAATGCACACAGAATGCTTTTGTACTTTTGCATCAAGCCTTTTAGTTATTTTGCTTGTTAACTTTTTTGCCATTCTTTGCCGGATGGGTTTAATCCGTCTAACAATACTATGTGAGAGTAGAGTAGCATTGCCACTCACCCTTAAGAGTGGCAAAAAGTTATTTTTTTCCCCACTATAGTTTGTATTCATCTACAGTGAGTGCTTTCATTTTTTCTTTTACAATAAATTGTTTTGGGACTTGGCACAAGTGGTGATGACTGCATTTACTTTTATCTGCTTATCGTGGGGATACCTGGAGCCTAATTATGCCAGTCATATAAATTGCTTCTTTTGCTTTTAACCGTTCCTTTGAATTTTCTTTCAGGACGTCATGGCATCTCAGCCTGCAAAATCAACAAATCCATTTGACATGGCATTTGAGTCTGATGTTGAAGCCAGTGGCATGGTGTGAATTAATTACTTTGCTGCAGTTTGTGGGCATGATAATGATAATTTGGATCTAGCTTTTTTACGCCTAATCATATTCTAAGATCTGTTTTTAATAAATAGTTGACATGTTAACACTAGTCGATTCTATGCTGTCAAACTTCCTTGTTGTTCTTTTGTTGTTTCTTTATTCAACATTTTTTCCATCCTTTTCAGTTCATGGATCTGACCTCGCTACAAGCAGCATTGCCAAATCCTCATGTTAACTCTGATTATTCCAACTTGACCGAGCCATGGATTCCTCATAATTCTAGCATGCCTTATATTTCCTCTGGGCAACAGGGTATCTTATCCTTTATATTACAATGATGATCCTTATGCAAAAGAACACAAGCATACTCTATTCTTAATTGCTAATACATTATCGGATTCTGTTGTTTCAGGAGGGTTATCATACATGGCAAAACAAGTACCAGATTCCCTTATGCTGTAAGCTCCTTTCTAACAAGTTATTTTAGTTAGTATTAGGGATTTGTTTCTAAATGACCTCCTATAACAGGAACTCCACACAAGGGTCTTTTCCACCAAGAAATCCATTCGAATGAGTACTAATAGTGGCAGACAGATAAACCAAGGCAGTTCGCAACTGCATGGGACCTAAATGGACCATGGGGTAGTCGGGTGTACTATATACATCGAAGTATATTTGCGTCGAATCTGCACACTGAAGTGAATATATATCTCAGATTTTATCCTCGCCGCTTTCCTGTATATGAAAAAGGAGTGTTCAGAATACCAAACAGGCAGGCCAGAGTTCTTTTTTTGCCTGAAGCAAGCTGCCATTTTCCATTGCTGTTACTCTGGCTGGGACCTTGGTCAAACCTACCAGTTTGTCATTTGACAGCGGTTTGGGTCACTGTTCTTGTTAAACCCAATTGTTGTTACAAAAAGGAGAACGTGGTAGACTCATTTCCATCAAATGACTAGATCATTTGCATTCTTTGGTTCGTCACCATGAACTTGTGGACATATGTTGGTCCACCGAATGAACGCATCGTTGTGGTGTTATTTATATTGAAAAGTATTGCTTTTCTTGGTACTATGTTGAAACTGTTTGTAGTTTCCTCTGTGCTTGTTCATCAGTTGGCCAATTTGTCGTGAGCTGTTGTTGCCAGGAGTACATACAGAAGTGATTTGGAACGGGTTCCTTTGTGATTCACAATCATGCCATTGCCCTTTCTGCACATGATTCCAGCTCAGGAGCAAATCTTTTCTGCATTCATGGATTCGGCGTAGGTTTATTTTACGTCGGTACTTTTCAATTTATTTTTTAATTTATATTTAACCGTTTGTCTTATTTAAAATATTTTATGCAAATATGTAAAATTATAGGTTATTATTAAAATTTCTTCAACAATAAATTAAATCATAATAAAATAACTAATAATAATATATATTTTGTCGGTACTTTTTAATTTATGTTTAACCGTTTATCTTATTTAAAATATTTTATGCAAATATATAAAATTATAGGTTATTATTAAAATTTCTTAAATAATAAATTAAATCATAATAAAATAAGTAATAATAATATATATTTTTCAATAAGATGAATTGTCAAACTCAAATAAAAAACAAGTGAGTACATGTTCATTCGAGAGACCAATTCTATCATTGCATTTGCATCTGTAAGCGGTTCAACTTACAGCCTTCTCCTATTGATCACAGCCAATTTTATATTGGAAAACCTTTTTGGATCCTCCCTACGCTGACAATGCAATTTTACATCTAGACCAGATTAGTGCAGTAGAAAAAAATTCATCTAATAAAAAAGAAGAGAAATTGGCGATGAAAAGCTTGTCTCCTACCGTGCCATGTCCGCGTTGTCCTAAAACCCTACCCCAGAATCCCGCGCCGCCTCCTCTGTCCTTCCAAAGCCGGCGCGACGCCACCATGCGCCCATTCCACCCTCCCCGCCCCACCGCCGGCCAACCCCACCGCCCGCGGCCCGGTAACCCTCCCCTCACCGGCCTCCCCATGCACCCGGGGTTTAACCCTCCGCCCGTCCCCAACCTCGCCACCGCGAACCCCATGGCCGCCGCGGCGGCGGCCAACCCTTTCCTCGCGATGCAGCTCTTCGGCCAGGCGCAGCAGCTCCAGAGCCTCGGCTTCCTCGCCGCCGCCGCGCTCCAGCAGCAGCAGCCACAGCAGCAGGCTCCCTTCTTCCCGCAGGGAGGCTTCCCGCCGAACCCCAATCAGTTCGGGGCCTTCCCGGGCCAGCAGTCCTGCTTCAACGGCGCCGGGCCGTTTCGGCCTGGTGGCGTGGGTGCGGCGAGCCCCCGTCCTCCCCGGCCGATGATGGGCGCGTCTGGGAACTGTTACAGCGGCGGCGGCGGCCGTGGTATGGGAGCTGGTGCGCCGAGGCCCACGTCGAATGGTGGGGGGAACGATCGGAATAGCAGCGGCGGGAAGGGCGGTGAGGTGAGTGGATCGTTTTGCTGCTGTGTATTGAAAATAGATAAATTGGCTATGAACAAACAGTAGACTTTTAGGCTACATGATGAACAACCACTAGACTTTTAGTCTGTATGATGATCAGTAGTGGATTATATATATGCATAATTCTTAAATTGAGGAAATATCAGTAATTGCATATTTCACCAGTATTGATCATATATTCGGACCGATGTTTTTTCAGTGGGTTCAATGGGTATCAGTAAGACCAATTAAGATCGATCAACCCATATTATGTGGTCGTAGGCATGATGTTTCAGATTTTCAGTGCACAATTGACTCTTGACTACACCTGGATAGTGCATGTTCAGCATGACGAATATTGCTGAAATTACTACTTGTCATGCTCTTTGTTTCCAACAACTGCCTGACTGCATCAGTGATGAGCATAGCTGGTCTTAGTTCTCAATGATCTTCTTTTCTTTTCTGCAATGTTTGTTGAACCATTTTTCTACTATATCTGCAAGGTTTGCTGGCGTTTCTTTATTTTTTACAGATTGATGTGTGCAAAATGGTTCCTTGGTCCTTTCGGAATACTTTATTGTTTTTTATTGCACCTATTCTGGTATGGCTTAGCGTTGTATTCCAATTTCTGTTTCTCTGCAACAGGTAAACTACACTAAGATCGAGCCAGATGGCATGCCTCATTTTGCCTCTGAAAATGGTGAGAGGAGAAACATGACAGGTCAGAAAGCCCGATTCAACTCTGGAAGAGATTGTAGGGACGGAAGGCAATTTGGCCCATCTGGTGGAAGGGGGAGGGGAAGGTCTTTCAATCAAGGTCGTGGAAGAGGTAGTAAATATTTTATACTATATGGTTAAGCATGCAGGCAGTATATTGTATCACCTTTTGTTTTTGGGGACTCATGTTGCTTACTGCTGTCAAGTGACCATGCTGCATTTCATGTTTTACGTATTTTTTTTAATTTTCTGCAATGGTTTCATAACTCTGTATTATTGAATGATGTGCATGTTTTGACCACTTTAGTACATGCAGGATAGTGAATGCCTTTGATGCATGATACCTACAAGATTATCATTATTTCCATTTAACTGCTGAACCGATGTGTTGCATGTCAGGAAACAACAACTGGAGAGATGTAAAACCCAAGTTCAGAAGCAGTGACAGTCCAAGTCCAGCATCAGGACAACGTCGCAATGACAGTCCAGCATCTGGAGGACAGCGGAAGTATGTGTACTGAAAGCTACTTTTTTTTTAATTATATGTGATTGCCATTGGTAATTTTTTTTATGTGCCTTTGATGGTCACACTTCTTCTGATTTATCTGTAATAATGATGACTTAGTTATTGGCTTATTGCTTCTCCCCACTGTTGCAATGATCGCCACTTATTGCGTGTCAGAAATGCGTTGCTCAACTATTACACCTATATTTCTGTTGTTCTAATGGCCATCTGTTCTACGTTGTTAAACCATATCGATTCTTTCCATAAAATGAATTGTTCAGTTTGTACATAATATAGGAAAAATAGCCCATTGACTAAATAACAGGGCTGTACAGGTGTTATAAAACTAGTAGTTCCTTATTACTTGTTATTTGTGGTTTTCTGATTCTTGTCTTGATTTTTTCTAGATATCCATGGAGTACTAATGTTTTGTGTCAATTGATTCCCTGCAGGCGACCTCCTATAATTTATGATGCAAATGAGGTTAAACAGTGGCTAGAAGCACGCAAGAAGAACTATCCTTCAAGTGTTAATATAAATAAGGTTGCTGTTTGTCTTTAAGTACATCTTTTCATTAGACCTCAGCTACTTTATGTCCGCATCAGTGAAGCATCATCAACTGACCACTTAATGCAGAAGTTGTGCAAGAGTCAACCACATGGTGAGAAGAAGGAAGAAGAGGCCCTAATGCGTCGTCAGGTAAGCCAATCTATTGCTATGATCCATAATGCATCTTCTTTAGATTCAAAGGGAAAGGGGGTTTTATCTAGCTTTGGATGGTTCAATAAATATACATTTTTTTAACAGACTAAGTAGAACCTTTTACCACAACATTCTGATGGTGAACTTTTGGGATATGGATGACACTGTTCCAAACCATACTTATTTATGTTGGCTCATTTAAGTTTTCTGTGCTCTTATGAGTGATTGTTCATTCCCTTTGTGTATTGCAGGAACTCAAGGAAGTATTAGCAAAACAGAAAGAATTGGGTTTTGAACTCCCTGAACTACCACCTGGCTATTTATCTGAAAATGAGGACCAAGGCAATGGAAGGAAAAGTAACTGGAAAAATCAAAGCAGGGATCGTCGTTTTGGAAACCATGCCAATAACAAAAGATCAAGGTATGACCGCAAAGATTTTCAGTCTAAAAGACCCAAGGTATGGAATCAAACTCGTTGTGATGATGGGGCAATGGTCAAGAGCAGGGAGCCATCCCTCTTACAGAAGCTTCTTAGTCCAGATGTCAAGAGGGACAGACATAGGCTTCTTCACACATTCAAATTCATGATCCTTAACAATTTCTTCAGTGATTATCCTGACAAGCCCTTGGAGTTTCCCAGTGTTAAAGTAAACCAGAACGAACTCGAAAGTAATGTTGCTGCAGAAGAACTAGACGATTTGATGAACAATGGGACTGCAGAGGGCAGCAATCTTGATTTAGAGGAAAATGATGACCAGAAAGAGTCGAGCTCAGTTGATGGAGAATCAAGTCTCGATGACAACAACGACGAAGAGGGTGATGATGGCAATGCCAGTGCGGAGAGCAGCGACAAGGATGAGAACGAGGACGACGATGCTGGTGGGATGTGATAAACACCATTCTGCAAGTGTCTCGGGGCCTCTACACCCAAAGGGCCAAAGGTGTACAAAACCAAAATGTAATGCACCTGAAGTCACAGGCGCAAGAATCCAACAGGCCAACTGTGTTTTTCATGTATAGTTGGCGTCCACGCATGGTGTATTGGTATTCCTGTAGCTGCCTTGGAAATTTTGTGAGTTGCATTTGATATGAGTTCGCTATTTGGGGGAAAGCACATGTGCTCGGAAAAAAATTGTCTGGAGCAGAGCCCCAACCCTCACCACGTGAGACACCATCATGGATGTGCAGCATCTATATTTTCACCGATCTTGATGCACATAAAGAAGAAACACAATTTAGATTTTTTTTCTTTAGTCTATACACTTCGTATTTCATATCGTATTTTTTTGCCCTAGCTTCATCACCGCGCGCGGCCGCCGCCGGCCGGCCGAGCCGCTTCGCCCACAGCAGCACGCGGAAGGTCTTCCACGCTCACGGCGACGACGGCTACCTGGATGTACATTCACACATCATGAACACCAACAACCAAGCAGGGAGAGCATGTACGCCATGAACTCCAACAACAATGGCTGCTACCTGAACTACATGCATTCCCAGTTTACTCTTTGCACCGGGGTTTGCAAAACCACGAAAACCACGGCGTGGTAACCGTGCTCTCCGCGGAGGCACGGTTTCGGTAAGATGTGGGAACCGAGTTTAAATTTGAGAAGAATTTAAAAAAAATTGAGGAAATTTAATGAAAAAAATATATGTGGTATATGTTGATATATAGTGTAGTTTTGTCAAAGAAATTAATGAAAAATGTATTCCCAGCGTAATTAAAAATCACAAACGAGTATTTTTGGGAAACAAAATTAAAAAATAGCATATTGCAAGTAATATTTCATAGAAAGATGGTCAAGAATATTTGTGTGTAGTCATTATTAATTTACACTAGACACTAGGGTATATAATATTAAAATACAAATATACAACGATGGATATATGAAAAATATGTATAGAGAAAAAATTTATACGTGCATCTTAGTACGTACATAATAGTTTTATTCGTAATAATGGGCAGTAGTTATAGTTGTGACGCAACAATCAAAATGAAGTTGTTATTACTTGTTATTGGAGTGAATTATTTGGTGAAGGGTGATATGCCGGTGTATGTTGCAATATTAAAAATTTAGAAAATGTCATGTGAAAATTTTCTTGTTTTCCCTATAACATATCCTATTGTCATAAATATAGTCATAAAATATTTTCCTATTTTTCATGTATTATTTTAGATTTTTTTAAAGTTTTTTTTGCATTTGACATCACACCTGCGGTCTCCTCGTGGTAACCGCGGTTTTCTCGCGGTAAGCCACGGTAAACGCTGTTCTCATGTGTTGTTACAGCAAGTAGGTACCGCGGTTTTCGTGGCTTACCGTGCGGTAACCGTGGCAAACCGCGCGGTAAGCCGCGAAAACCGCGCGAGTTTAAATTCAAATTTTTTGTATTCAAATTCATCCCGGTCTTTGCGGTTTTTGCGGTTACCGTGTGGGATTCGTGGGAGCGTGGTACCGCGGTTTTGGCGTCTGCGCGGTAAGGGAAACCCTGCTTTGCACATCAAGATACAAGGCCGGTGGCGGCCGCGCGGTGATGCAGGTAGGGCAAAAAATACACTATGAAAATACGGAGAGTATACCCTAAAGAAAAAAAAATCTAAATTATGTTTCTTTATGTGCATCAGGATCAAAATATAGATGCTGCACACGGTTGGGGCTCTGCTCCAGACAATTTTTTTCCTGCTCCTTCGAGGTGGGCACGTGTTGTGTCACGAACCGTTTTTACTTCAGGCTGAAACCCAGAATAATGCCTCGTTTAGTTTGTAAATTTTTATTTGCAAAAACATCACATCAAGTTTTTAAACACATATTTAAAGTATTAAATGCTGTCTAGTTACAAAATAAATTTTGGATTCCGCCTAGAAACCGCGAGACGAATCTTTTGAGTCTAATTAATCCGTCATCAGCACAGGTTGGTTACCGTAGCATTTATGGCTAATCACGTCCTAATTATGCTCAAAAGATTCGTCTCACAATTTTTTCCATAACTGTATAATTAGTTTTAATGTTCATGTATATTTAATATTTTATTTAGGTGTCCAAAGATTCGATATGATATTTTTGGAAAAGTTTTTGGGACTAAACATGGCCTACTAAAATATTCTCCGTTTGTCCTCAAATAAGTAGTTTAAATTTAAACAAAAAGGCTACTCTAATTTTGAGGTGTAGATAGTAACTATCTAATACATCCATGCTATCAGTATAACATTGTACTGTTGCATCCCATACTAATTAGCTACATTTGCGAATGAGTAGCACGTGATGTACGCCCCTCGATTTTAAATGTTTGACGACATTAACGGTTGAACGCTCATTTGATTTTTATCTTGTTAAAAAAAATAATTACTATTTTATCGTAACATATACTTGAGCATAATTTGCACCCGTCTTTTTATTTTTGTCTATACTTATAAAATTTGAATTTTTAAACTTAATTTGAAGATAATTTTAGGGTATTGTATTTTAGGGTGTTTTTAATAAAGTTTATTTTTCAGCCTTAGATCGCTAAAAATATGTATATAAAAACTTTACTCATAAATTATTTTTTGTTAGCAAATATTTCGTTTGTCAATCACCTTGTTAAATCTTATTTTTACATAATTTTTCAAATAGATAATTTCTCCGTCCTAAAATAAGTTTTTTAAATATATACTTTCTCCGTCCGAAAACAAGTTCAATTTTCAGTTTTTGGATACAATTTTTGATTCTCTGTCTTATTTAAAAACTTGTAGTTATTAATATTTTTATTATTAATAGACGATAAAATATAAATAATACTTTACACGTGACTAATTTCTTTAAGGTTTTCTATAATTTTTTAAATAAAATGGATGGTTAAACATTGGACATAGGATTAAAAAATAAAGTTTTTATGATACGTTAATAGTAATATATATAAACAAATCAACGACATCAAATATTAATAATTAATAATAGTACGACATTAATACCGGCGGACCTTTCCTTTCTCTTTCCGAAAAAACGGCAGCAATCCTTGTTGCGCTGTGAATAGCCTTCTCTTCCTCACGGCAGCATGTCTGCCAATGGATGCAACCTTCACCTTGTACCACTAGCCGTCTACCACCACGGCACCACCACCTTCAAGGCTTCAATAGCCTTCACCCTCCCAAGGACCGCCCCATCAATGCCGCCAGCGGAGGCGAGAAGACGGGAGATGAGATGATTCCCCCCTCCCTTCCGATCTCCTCCTCCAACTGAATTTCCGAGCAGAATTTAAGACCCCCCCGGGGTCGCCCCAGTGGCGGCCAGACTGCATTGATGCCGCATTCAAAGTAGATGCGCGCGCACCACGCACATGGCGGCGACCATCGCCTCGAGCTGGCCTCTCAACCAATCGCCCATGCCATGCCATGCCCCATTCAAGGTGTAGCCTAGTAGCTTTCTTTGCGCGGTCGGCTTCGGCTGTCGATCGATCGATCGTGGTGGAGCACTGTGCCACGGTGCGGCCGCATTGAAGAGCGGCCAGGAGTAGCCGGTGATCTGTAGCGAGTGAAATCGAATGAGATTAGCCGGTCGGATAGGTCTGTCTGGATCGATCAGTAGGCCGGACGGTGCAGTACTGGACCCAGCCGGCTGGATTTAATTTCACCGTTGGATTTGACCACATTGAGCAGTGGAGATGCGTGCTAACAAGAACGGGTGATGCTCTGATGGATCGATCACTGAAAAATGGGTTTCTGGTTTCTGATTCTGTGCTGGGAGCTCTTTTCTGTAGCAATGTTAGTAATAACAGTGGTAGCAAATCTTGAAGATCAGAACTCAGGCTAGCTGAAGCTGAAAGACATCACAGCACTATGAATCATCAAGCTAATACGAAAGAAAAAGCAGTTTACCCGGCCAAAAAAAGAAAAATGAAAAAGCAGCTTGACACTTGACAGCGTTTCCAGCTTATCGTACCACCGCGGGCCATTTGAGACGCGAGAATTTTTCTGATGTCTACAGCAAATGGAACTGTTTCGTATAACAAAAACCACTTCTTGATTTCTACCGATGCGTACAAATTTGCAGTGCTCGCCCCTACTGTATATAAGCAGACGACGCATGTGTACTCGCCTCGCGCACACGCAAACCACCATTGTTGCCTGACTGTGCCTCCTCCTCCACACCGCACTGTTCCGTTCTCCCAGGTCTAGCTAGCTAATCCAGTAGCTTCGGCTTTTCGAGCGGCCGGCGAGCCATGGCATCGACGACGCTGCGGCTGCACACGGCGCTGGCGGCGGTGGCCGTGGCCGTGGCGCTGGCGCTCGGGATGGCGGCGGCGCAGATGTCGCCGGCCTCCGCGCCGTCCCCGGCGGGCGGGATCACCCCGGCGTGCATGGACGCGGTGCTCAACATGTCGGACTGCCTGACGTACGTGATGAACGGGAGCACGGCGCGGAAGCCCGACGAGCCGTGCTGCCCGGAGCTGGCGGGGCTGCTCGACTCCAAGCCCGTCTGCCTCTGCCAGCTCCTCGCCGGCGGCGCCAGCTCCTACGACATCAGCGTCGACTACAAGCGCGCGCTCGCGCTCCCCGGCATCTGCGGCCTCGCCGCGCCGCCCGTCAGCGCGTGCTCACGTACGTACGCGCAACACTGCGCCTTTAGCTCGCTCCGTTTTGCACGAATGCCACGTCGTGCACACGTGCCTCGGCCGCGTGGTTTTAGCCTATCAGTGCTCGTCATTTAGTTGTGTTGCAAGGGTTAATTCTAACTAGCATAGTTGCAAACTATGATTACTTTTGTGTTATCCAGGAGATACATATGCACATATAGCACTAACATACTTTACACCCACCCACAAATTAATACGCCCTCTAACACACGCCCAAAGGCCAAGGGTAAGATGTTGGGATAAATCCCTAGCCTTACTGAAAATACTACCAAAGACACCCACATGTGCATAATATTCGAAGGCATCACGATTTAAATCCTCACAGGTGAGACTAGTGATTTTGTGGAATAATAAAGGTTTACGATGCTTAAAAGGAGAACTTAAATTGCATCTGTTTTTTTGCTGACCCACCACTCTGTAGCTTCTGCTAGCGTGGTCATCCTAATGGTCTATTACCTGTGTCCCTGTCCAAAGCTCCAAATATCATTTCAGTAACCCGAACAGTATATTTTACCATTCTATTATGAAATTGTGGTTGTACAATAAGGTTTTACAGTTTTAAAGAAAGTAACATTAACATAGTTATATGCTAACTTTCGTTTACACACCAAATGCAGTTCTTGGAGTCCCTGTGCCTATGGCGCCTTCTGCATCGCCCTCGACAGGCCTCGCCCCATCTAATGAACCACAGATGCCTCGTAAGTTTTTACTCCTTGTGTGCTTGTTGATTCAGTTTCATATCATATCCAATTATATATGTGTATTCTGGGAATCCCAGGCTCCAGAAAATGCAAAATGGCTCATGATAATTGATTGTGCTATGTAACGAGAGAAAATTGGCATGTTCTCAAGCACGGTACAGAGAATAGTTCCACTCACTAAGTATCCATTAGGGCTCATGATTTCTGAGCTGATCTTGCTTACGGAAGTTCTGTAGCTGACCGTCCTACGTAGGTGCCCTGACAAGTCAGCCAGTGTCATCACTAGTCAGTAGTCACTCATTTAACTTGATCACCTAACTCAATTTTCTTCTGGCGATGCAATTCTGCAGAGAAATCGCCAAACGCGTCGCCGTCGAAGTCGAGTAACCATGCTCCCGGCCGCTTCACTGCCATCGCCGCGCTGCTCCTCGCCGTTGCAGCCGCCGGGATGTTCTAGATTCAGATCAGATCAGATCAGAAAATGCCTGGATTTTCGGTCGGTCGATCGATCTCAAGATTTAGCCCGGCGATTCTTGTTTATTCTTGCCACACATTTGGTCTGTGTATTGATTACAGTACATTACAGTATCTGCAATGAACGATATTTTTTTTTCTGGTTTGTTTTCATTATTAATTTCTTCTAGTAATTCCTTGGGGTATTGTAAGTTGCTAGAGTTGGCGAGGCTATATGTACACGTTAGCGTTGTCCTGGCATCATAGTAGATGTACTTAATTGGCTACTTGGGGCTGTCGGTTAATCAATCTGAGGGTTTAAATGCTTGATTTTGGATGTGAATTGGAGACGATTTTGAAAAGTAGTGTGAGCTGGAGATGATATCTGCCTTATCTTTTCGCTTAGATTTATGCTTATAAACTAAAATTTAAATTAAAACTTAGATTTAATTTTGATTTTAGCACTTTTCATCATAGTTTACCGAGTTATTTGAGAAGGACAAACGACATATTTTATAAAAAAAATAATTTATGAACAAAAAGCTCATATGCATGTTTTAGCTATCTATAAGTAAAGACTAGAAAACAAAATACGATAAAAAAAATTCTAAAATAAACTTTAAATTAATTTAAATTAAGCACAATCAAAAACAAAAGGATGGGACCCTTATTGTTTAGCGTATGTTTCTAGATAGCTAAAAACATGTATGTAAAAAGTTTTACTTATAACCATTTGGTTTATGCTCAATATAAATCTAAGAACGAGGCTGCAAGTATTATTGTAAGGAAAAGGCATTGAATTCGGTGGTCGGCCGTAGGCGCCGTTGGTTCATGAATGCTAAATTGAGTTGAGATTCCCTTCATTCATTCAATCGATCGGTCGCTCTCAACTGCTGAGGAGAACTTGGCTGCGTCTCCTCTCCTCTCCCACTCGTGGCGGGGGGCCATGTGATTTTCGCTTCGCCCGCGATTCCGTTACGAGATGCCGCTCCTCCCGTGCGTGTAGGGACGCACACGCACGTCTCCCTCGACAAGTCAGGTCCGGCCGGCCGGCCGGCGCGACCGCGTGGTTCAGGACGGCTCCGTCCACGGCGCGTAGCCGTGGCGCAATGGCGCCGCTGCTGCTGCCGCAGTGCCGCCGCCTCGCGAGGTTAATTTGGACATCGCCTGGCAGCGGCAACGTACGCTAGCTGATGCAGCCGACCGCGAGCTGCGTTCTTAAAGTACAATGAGATAAAAGATAAAGGCTAAAAATAAACTAAAAGTACAATGAGAAAGCCCCCTCCCCGTACAAGGAGGCTTCTTCTCTAACTTGTTATGGATCACTAACATATAAAGTTATGAGCATATTATGTGTGTCGCGTGACCATCGGCTCGGCGGCTCCCATGCATAAGGAGTCTTTTCTACCTTATTATCCTCTAACATGTTACACAGACTCACAGACATCTGAACACAATATAGGCATAAGACTTATATGTAAATCTGCCACCGGTTATTTATTATCCACCTTCATACCCATACCCATATTATTTGGGTAGGGTATGGGTAAAAAATAATTACCCATTAAGATTTTGGGTATGGGGAGGGTATTATCCATTTTACCCGCTTTATTCATACCCATTTAGTATGTATAAATTTGGATCTAAAATTTTTAAATTCACATTCACACTATAAGATTTATCAAATTTTACTAAAATTTGGTGAAATCATTTACTATGTATAAGAGCAACTTTGTACAAATTTTAATCAATTTCTGCATGTGGGACCCACACGTCACTTAGCTTATCCAGTTTGGGTATAGATAATTTTCTTTAATATGGGTATGGATAAATTTAGGTATGGATATGGGTTACCCAATACCCTTCCCAGTGGCAGGTTTACTTGTGCGTCAAACACTCAAAATCTGTATTGCGGGCCCAGCCCTCCAGCTCATCGCGTCTCGTAATAAGGCCGCACAGTCAGCTGTAGTCGTAAAAGCAAGCGAAATGCCGTCACGGGAAGGAAACCGATCATGCAGATCTATATGCGGGGTTATTGTCTGAATCATATGATCAGTCTTATCATGAAGCTGCAGCAAACGATGCATGCATAGTTTCACAGTTGTCGTCAAATGAAGGCAAAGTAGAAGAACCAATGTTTAAATTAGGTTAATGCTGTCTCAGTACATCTTTTCTTCCATGTAAGTTACAAAGGCATGTCTACTTTGTTTAGAAAAATACATAAACAAAAACAAAGCCAGGTCTACAGCAGGGTCAGTAACCTTTGCAAAGAGGAAAAAAAAACTATGTATTTAGGCCATGTTATGCTACCAGCAAGGGATCTCTAAGCTAGGAGTATTTGGGTTGAAAACAGGTAAGCAACTCGTCGGATATGTAACCAGCCATTTCGTTGGAAAGAATAACTAAAGTTGCTGCACAAATTTAATCATCACCTTCCTTCCAAGACATTTTCGTATGCTCGGACGTATAATAGGAATTCCAAGGGCCTGTTCAGAGGAGGATTTGTTTACCACTCATCCAAACATGCCAAAAGAGTGAATCTTGACTCCTGACTTTGGTAAGGAAAAAAAAAAGCTTGACTCCTGAGTGCTAATGTCTCAGACGAATCAGTATGACTTATCCACGTTATTATTATGATATTTTTGGAGAGTTTATGCATCGTAATGAACCTGCAAAATGGAATTGAGAATATAGTGATCAATCTTCACTCTTCAGTGTGAATCATAAACTCCGGTGCATGTTAGCCTAATGACATCATATATATGACAACTTCCCGTTTCTGCAAATTTTAAAACATTAAGCCAGACGTGTGTGAGATAGAGCTATGTAGTTAGATATCTAAATGAATTCAGTCCTGATTCCTGGTCCAGCTAGTTTTAGTTTCTGAAACCCAGTTGAACCAACAGCAAGAAAAACAATAGTAGGAGTACTACATGGCTTATATACACATTGAGATGGCACTTAAGTTCCAATGGTTGGACGTATAAATAGTTGTTCAGCTTTATCTTAACCGTCACAGAAGAAGCTAATGATGGCAGTGGCGGTGAGCCCATCGTTCCAGCATCACCACCATGGGATCTTTTGTGGCATGTAATATATGTTTTAATCATTTAAAAGATTTTATACGCAAAATTATATATTTTGCACGTGGTTCATGAATTAACTATTCATTTATTTGTTAAGTTATGTTCAGTTGAAAATCACATGCTTATTTAGCTAATACTAATAAAATTATGCTTACAAGAGAACTATCACAGCATGTGAGCAAGAAGTGCTGTACCTTTACCCTTATTTTTGTCCTTCGGTAAGAGCTCTTCAGCACCAATTTTCATGTTAGCATTTGATGAGAGCATCTTTGCCTTTTTGTTTAGTACCTCAGCTTCAACAATGAAGGTTCCACAGACAGGCCGATGGTCAGAAAATTTAGACTCCCCTCGGTAGTAGGATAGTTGCATGATACCATCCCCGTGCCATAATATTCTATCACACCTGAACAAGTCCAACTATTTAAGAGGGACACTACGCAATAGTCAAGCAAATTAAGGGCTGTTCACGATTTGCGAGCAACATTTTTATGGTATAGTTACTGAAAATCAAAAGGAGAAATTTACTAATGCAGTGATATACAACAGACTCATAAACTGAATTATCTCTAGTTACAGATGCAGTGCATAGAGTTTGGTCTGTATACATTACTACAGTGTGCAGAAATTGACTATATTACTTTTGTATCGACAAGAATAGTAACACTGTTAATTGTATCCAGTCACTAGACTCCTAGACATAGAGTTGAATGAATTGGCTGAATAGCACAGTCATTACATTTCTATATTATAGCTTAACTATAATTTAAAACTAACTAAAATTGGTGCATACCATGCTGGTGTTCTCCTCTTTTTCTTTGATGTTGCAGTCTCACTAGCATAAGCATCTGAGTTACAAGAATACTTGTATGTTGGAGCAAAATATATCTTCCCCTCATTCCACCCCTTGAATACTCTCCCAGCATCACGTTCGATTTTAAGCTGGAGCACAAGTTACACAGGACAT
Organism: Oryza brachyantha; assembly: GCF_000231095.2. NCBI lineage: Eukaryota > Viridiplantae > Streptophyta > Magnoliopsida > Poales > Poaceae > Oryza > Oryza brachyantha. The sequence continues at coordinate 26,451,780 of NC_023163.2, forward strand.
AAGTGAAGGGACAATTTTTTAGTATTTTGCAGAGGAAACGTAACCTTCAATAAAATAATGGAAGTATCAAAAGATTTATCACATATTTCTGATTTCATTCCTTTTACATTACAAAACCTGTAAGCACAGGAATGGGATAATGGCATTGCTCGCAGAAAACAGTTGATTCATATAATCTTGTTTTGAAATAGTAATTAAATTATTTTTATGACTGTGGTACATGGCATTGCTTGCAGAAGAACTGGATCATTTTCCTCTAACAAGTGGAAGTTACCTGATCCCTTTCAAAAAGGGCATCCCAGTTATTTTCCATCAAAAACTTTTTGGTATCTGCATAGCTCAGTGCGATACGATAGTTCAGATCTCCAAACCATATCACCTTGCTGAAACAAACAGTGCATATCTTAGAAAATACCAACTTGACAAAATACATTTTTTTAAGATGAAGATACATATATTTGCAGCACAAAAAAGGGCGTTCTTACTCATGCTCAAGAATTTTCTCTGGGATTTTTCGTGCACCTCTCCTGCAAATCCTTGAAAACAGTGTAAGCCTCAGTATCTCTAGAACATCAGAGTTCCTCCGGAACTCATCACCTTCTTTCTGACCTGAAGCCAAATGGCTGCAGATGAAACAAAAGCTTGTCTGGTGCAGAGTCATGCTCACTGATATGCATCCCTGCCGAAGAAGTGCATTCAGGAAAAGGACAAGTACTTATAGAATTACATAAAAGTGATATTATGATTTGGTCCTTACCTTGTTTCCAAGACAACCCAGAATCCCTCGCCCTATGCAAGTCGTTCTTAGATGACCAATGTGTTGCACTAGTTCCTTTTTCACCCATACCATAACAAAAATACCAACCATTTGTTTACATGCTATAAGATTATATTTTAGTTGATCCCTTGCGGTTGGAGCAGAAATTACTCCACTGCAGACAGATCCATTAGAACCCTCTTTATTTTCTTCCTGTTCATCTTCTTCTGAGGAATCTATTTCGTACGCATACGCTTTGGGGCATCCAAAGCAAGCATCTCTGTAGGATGACTTGGCTGTTTCTACAGGGCAGTTGCAGGCCTTAAGCCGCTTTCTCTGGACTGGCATGAAAGATTTCCTAATGGATTTTAGATAAGACTTCTGGAAAATTGTGGAACTACTTGATGTTTTTGCAAGGTCAGAGAAAGAAGCATCAAGACTTGAAGATGCTCGAGAAGCAGTAGAATCAACGGATGGAGATGGCTCATGCTGAAAGACATTGGCATCAGTTTCAGCTGGCCGGTTTAGTGCTTGGTTTATAAGAACGAGCCATCTGGCAGCTGGCTCGTTGTCTTCTATTACAAGCACATTACCAGCATTGAGAGGAACAATTTCCTGAAAACTGTTCAAAGTTTAAATGAACAGAATTGATTAGATGCAAACTTGTGTTGAGTAAAAAGAAATATTTTCCATGTTTAGTATATTAAGAAAAGAGCTATAAAAGACCCACCCCAAAACATAAATATCTGAATGATCATCAGGGGGGAGAAAATCGTCCAGGTTCAGCTCAGCCGTTGGTGCTTTCCCTCCAACATTCCAGGTGGCGACAAATATTCTGTATAATGAAAGAAGTTGGACAGTTTGGTCAAGTTGGCATAAAGAGGACAAACACATGATCATATATGAAATATTAATGGTTGTACCTGACGGGCTCAGTTGTTGTATTATTAGGAGTTTGCGCCAGGAAATGGCTGAGACGCATGCCCTTAACTTCTTGTTCCATTTAGTTCAAGAAGACAATTGAAGTCACTAACAAATTAATTTGAGCCATCTCCGTGCATGTAGACGGTAAACTTTTCATTTTTTAATATTTGCTAGATAGGAGTGTACCTGAAAGAGCCCTTAAGGGGGAAGATGACGCAACATTAGAAGAACTTGGACAAAACTTCCCTGCTGTAATGTAAGACCATACGACACAGTTAGTTGCTCCTATGATCTCGAAACTGGTTACTGGAACTAACTAATTGAATTAGTTTCTTTCTCTCCCCTCTCTGATATGGGCCATGGATTCACATGTCAATGATACTTCAGCAGTAAATAACTTATAAGGGATCGCATACACTTTTTCAATCGCAAATAAGGGATTGTCCTCCGTAAGAAAAAGGGATCGACTGATGAAAATGATGCAGTGTAAAGTTTCTTTTAGTTGTTTACTAAAATTTATATTTTGAATGTTGTGAAAAACAGGAAGAACTGTTTTCTTTGAAACTCAAATGGACTTCATAATCTTGGTCTTATTCTGTTTAACCAACTAAGGCTTTAGACTTTTAGGCCAGTTAATTAGTTTAGTTAAAATTTTCTTTTTCTAAAACTTGAGATCCAAACAACCCTTAATCATATTCAATTGGAAAAGATAAAGAACAATAATAGTTCAGGTAGCATAAAAAAATGTATGTACATTCTTTTCGGAAATATGAAAAATATTGGTGTATCACCGCATTAAGAAAGAGGAGAGTTTGAATACATAAGACTAACTGCCAATGCCATTAAAATGACAACATAAAAATGAAAATGGGGGCCAGTAAATTTTGAAAAAGGAGACCAACCGGTGCTGCAATTTGGATTGTCTATTCTCTTTGAGACTTTGTTCTCCTTTGCCCCGAAAAGTTTTGGGCCACAACCCTGGAACATAATCCTGTCTTCTGAAGTCAAGTGTTTCAATTTTACGTAATGCAACATTAGAAATGTAATTAACAAGTCACCTTAATTTTTCCCTCTCCAGTGGAGGCCATTAATCACTGAAGCCTGTTAGGTGCCCTTTTCTGTTTGTCAGTTTTGAGTCTGAACACGAGTTCAGTGCATCACAAAGAATCTGCAAACAATGCATCATAGTTTTCATGCACGTAAAATGCAACCATATGGACGGTACAAATATTAACTGTGCAGAAATTGAGTAAAGCGTAGTGCGACGAAGCGGTTAAGTTGAACAAGTCATCAAAATGCAAACTTTCAGTCATGATCAAATTAAAGCCTCCAAACGTAAGATTTACTCCTGTATCTAAAAATCAGTAAAATAGAACGAACGACTGATCCATTATATATTATCCGCTCTAAAGAGAGGGAAAAAAACACGAGAGCACACACCAATCTTCGCAACTGAAGCTGCAGTTCCTCGACGACTGCCAGCTCAAAAACCACACGACACAGGAAGACGCAATTTTGAATCCCCGAACCTGCTCTCCAGTGCACCCCAAACGCACAATGCAACAGAAGATATACCCACCTCGGCTCGGCCTCGAAGGAGGACCACCTCCTCTCGTCTCGCAGGATCCAAAAACACACCCCCCACACCACAGCCAACGGGAGCGGCACCCGATGCTCCTGCCAGCCGAGAGAACCAAGCCTACCCGGCGATCCCGGCAAGAGGTCGGAGGAGGCGGGCCGAGGAATGCACGGCCGTCGGGGGCAGCAGGAGGAGGAGGAGGGGCCGAGGGGGGACCCCGGCCGCGTCCGCACCCAGGATCCTTTAAGCCGGGGCAGGAGGAGACAGCTGTAACGGAAGCGGGGAATAGTTTAAGGAAGGAGTGCCTCCTGCTGCTGCGCCGAGCCAGAGACGCATCCGGATCCGCGTACGCGTCGCGGTCTCTTTTCCTCTCTCGCGCCCCGGGGCGCCGGCCGGGGTGGCGGAGTTGACCGTGGGGGGGATGGCGATCTATGGCGAGTTAGAGGGGCGCACGTGCGGGGGGGTTGAGTTGAGTTGAGTTGGATTCGTTCGGCGCGGGGGAGGCAAAAGGTGGGGTGGAGGAGGAGGAGTAGGACGCATGTCGGGGGAGGGGGGCGGGCGGGATCCCCTCGACGTGGGGGGAGGGGAGGGGGCATCGTGTGTTGGGTTACGCTACGGTCGTCCGGGTTGGCGTTGCCGCAGCACAGAGTGGTGGCGCGGCGCCGGATCGGTTTTTGGTTCGTGGTTTTCGTTCGACTCGTGAGAGTCCTGGTTCGCATCGCTCGGGTCGTTTGGGTTAGACGGGCACTCGGTTAAGGACGCGTTTCCTCTGACTTAAAAGTAAGAGGCGTGGGTCCTGACATGTGGCTTTCATTGTACATAGACCCATATGTTAGCCCCTATAACTTAAATCAGAGGATCCCGTTTTCTCGGTTGAGGCAGGGATTTTGGTTATGCATGTTGTGGATGTGACAATGTATGCTATTGACACTTTATATAAGGAAAAAGAACAAATCGGACGACGGGCATCGTTCTTTGTGATGACACGACACGCATGGATGTTTCCAATTTCCTACTCTTTCCGTTCCACAACAAATCATTTTTTTAGTTTTTAGATACAATGTTTGACTCTTTGTCTTATTTTAAAAAAATACGATTAATATTTTTATTTTTATTATATGATAAAATATAAATAGCATTTTACGTGTGACTAATTTTTTTAAAAAAATTTCAAATAAGACGAATGGTCAAACACTCGACACGAAAACCGAAATATTGTCTTTTTGATGGAGGGTGCATGATGGCTTTGACGTGATGAATTACAACCATGTTATTATAATGGTTTCTCTTGTGTACTGCATGAGCTTTTAGGTACTTTGACAAACAGTATTTTAGCCCAACCTCTTTTACGTAAAATGTGCAACTATCGGTAGCTTTATGAAATGGTAGAGTACAACTATCGGTGAGGTTTATCAAATGGTAGATGGTAGAGCAGTAATCATATGGTTATCGTTAAAACAATCACAAATTCACCGTTCAAACATTTAAATTCAAGCTTTTAAACTATATATGCGGTGAGTCACGACTCCCGTTAGTTTTAAAAAACCGCTACCCGGTTCAAACTGTGATAAGGACAATCTTGTTACCGTTACTACGTTGTTTTCAAGTGATATCGGTCTCTACTTAAACTTAAACAAAAGGATGTAAATTCGACAAATTTTATCCATAAAAACTATCGGTTATTACCGTGTCTAACAGTAACCATATTTGGGTCACTACGATTATCTTGATGACAATGAGAAAATTGCATGTCTACTATCATATAAGAATGGATTTAATTAAATAACATTAATAAAGTGGGCTTCATTAGAATGTCATTCACAACAACCGGTTGAAGTTAGCTATAATGTCATTTTTCTGGTTTATTGCATCTGGAAATTATTTTTCCCTGATACGATGTATCTTGGACATTTGTACCCCTGGTCAGAGAAGTGTCAAGGCGCGCGTGTCGCCGGAGCCAGAGCCGTCCACCGCCGCGGGCGACCCCCTAACCCGCCGCCGCCTCAAGCCCGCCCCCCACCAGGCCTCAGCCTGCCCCTCACCGCGACGCCGCCTTTGCCCGCCGTCGCTTCCAGTGGTGGGCCCACATGTACTCAAGGGTATTCAAATGAATACCCAAGATTTTTGGCATATATATATACACTATGTATTCATGTATATAATAATAAAAATACACAAACGGCCTATTCTCAGCTCAAGAAAATGAAAAATGACAGCCTGGGCTGTTCCATTCCACTTTTGTTGGCCCATTGAGGTCGAAATTGGCCCAATAGCCCATCAAATCTTAACCCTGGCTTTCCACACCCACCCCCCTTGCTCTGTCCGTGTGGCCGTGTGCAGTGTGTTGAGTGCGGCGGCGGAGCGGCCAGGCTGCGGCGGCTGAGCGGAGGGCCGGACGGGGAGCCGGGGTCGACCCCCCCCCCCCCCCCCCCCCCCCCCCCCGCGCCGCTTCTCTTTCCCAAGCGGCGCAGGGAGGAGAAGAGAAATAAGAACAGAAAATAAAGCCAGGAGCAGTTTCGTCAAAAGGTAAATTACGCAAAAAAAAAAAAGAAACTGTTTCATCACCCCAGATCGAAGAAAATGAATGTCATTCGAGCTAAGACCATTTTACTTATGATATTTTAGCGAATCCGTTATTATACGATGATATAAATGCAATTTTCTCTCGCAACCAATGGTAACCGACGTTTTCATGAACCAACGCCTGCTCACTTGCTCCCCTCCGTGCAGGCCTGCATCATTGCCACCCGCCGCGCGCGTGTGGTACGGTAGTATTTGCGGTATTGCCTGATCGTCGCGGTGCCGCCTACTTGTCGTGCGATCCCCACGCATCCGCGTATGCACCAGCTCAAACCGCGCGAAGCCGCCACGCTCCCGCGCCACCTCCTCGAGGCCCACGTCGTCGCGCTCGTCCGCCAATGCTGCCCCGACCTCCGCGCGCTCCGCGCCGCCCACGCGCGCCTCGTCAGGCTCCGCCTCCCTCGCCTCACCGCCGTCTTCGCGCTCTCCAAGCTCCTCGCCTCCTGCGGCGCCGCGGCTTCCTATGCACGCAACCTGTTCGATCAAATCCCCGAGCCGACCGCCTTCTGCTACAACTCCCTCATCCGCACGCTCTCCGCCGCCTCCGGCGTACCGGCCGCGGATGCTGTCCTGGTCTACCGCCGCTTGCTGCGTGCTGGATCCCCTCACCCCAACAGCTTTACCCTCGCGTTCGTGCTAAAGGCGTGCGCGGCCGTGCCGGCTCTCGGGGAGGGCCGGCAGCTTCACTCGCAGGCTTTCCGACGAGGACTTGAACCGAGTCCGTACGTGCAGACCGGATTGCTTAACCTCTATGCTAAGTGCGAGGAGGTTGCGCTCGCCAGAACAGTGTTTGATGGCATGGTTGGGGACAAGAATTTGGCTGCTTGGAGTGCCATGATCGGCGGGTATTCGAGGGTGGGGATGGTTAACGAGGCTTTGCGGCTGTTCCGAGAGATGCAGTCAGCGGGTGTGAACCCAGATGAGATCACCATGGTCGGTGTCATTTCGGCATGTGCCAAGGCAGGGGCACTTGAGTTGGGGAGGTGGGTGCATGCTTTTATAGATAGGAAAGGTATCACAGTCGATCTTGAACTGAGCACAGCGTTAATTGATATGTATGCAAAGTGTGGGTTGATAGAGCGGGCAAAGGGAGTGTTTGATGCCATGGTGGAGAGGGATACAAAGGCATGGAGTGCAATGATTGTTGGATTGGCGATACATGGTCTTGTAGAGGATGCCTTGAAGCTTTTCTCAAGAATGCTAGAGTTTAAGGTAAAATGATTGTTTTGCTGATGTATCTGTAGTGATTGTTAATTGGTTTGGTGATGATCTCTTCATATCCATTGACTTGCACATGAAAATGTAAAACCCATTAAATATGATCTGCAAAAGAAACTAATTTATATTTACAAGAGTGTAGTTCTTTAATATCCATGTTCTTTGTTTAGCACATATTTTGTACCATGCTATCATATTTAAAAAAAAAATGTATGAAGGTTCTAAACAGGAATTCTTCCTACATCGTCTTCTATGTATTAGCTTACATGTTCAACTTAGGTTTCTAACAAAATGTCAGAATTCTCATGCCGTCTTTAGAAAAGTATGATAGAGTCTGAAACCATTCTAATAGCTCTGACTAAATTCTTGTGCATTGCAAATATATATCAGGTGAGGCCTAACAATATCACCTTTATAGGTGTGTTGTCGGCCTGTGCTCACAGTGGGTTGGTGAATGAAGGCCGACGGCATTGGTCTACTATGCAAGAATTAGGAATCAAACCTTCAATGGAGAACTTTGGTTGCATGGTTGACCTTTTTTGCCGATCTGGCCTTTTGGATGAAGCATACTCATTTGTTACTAGCATGGCTATCCCGCCAAATTCAGTAATTTGGAGGACTCTTCTTGTTGCCAGTAAAAACTCAAACAGATCTGACATAGTGGAATCAGCATCAAAGAGGCTCCTTGAGTTAGAACCTTGCAATCCAGAGAACTATGTTCTACTCTCAAATTTATATGCATTGAACTCTCAGTGGGATAGTGTGAGCAATATGAGGAAGAAGATGAAGGAACACAATGTAAATGTTGTTGCTGGCTGTAGTTCAATTGAAATAAATGGCTACCTTCACAAGTTTGTGGTGAGGGATGATTCACACCCTGAAATAAAGGAGATAAGACTGTTACTTAGGGAAATAGCTGACCATGTCGTGCGTGCTGGCCACAAGCCTTGGACTGAAGCTGTGCTTCATGATGTTGATGAAGAGGAAAAAGAAGTTGCACTTTGTGAGCATAGTGAAAGGTTAGCCATTGCATATGGTTTGTTGAAGACAAAAGCACCTCACATCATTCGGGTGGCAAAGAATTTGAGATTCTGTCCAGATTGCCATGAAGTCGCAAAAATAATAAGCAAGTCATACAATCGAGAAATCATTGTTAGGGATCGTGTTCGATTCCATAGATTTGTTGACGGAAGTTGTTCTTGCAAGGATTTTTGGTGATTACTGAATGGATTGAATTGTCCCATGGCTTGGGATGTGTCATTGAAACTCTTTGGGAATCCATCACTAAATAGCAATGGCCACTGAGCAAGATTTGGTATCCAGATAGAAGGGATCATAAACTAGACTCGACTCTCCCGCACGATACTACCACTCAAGGTATTTTAATATACATGTCTGTTTACTGATTTTCCATGTCTTTTTACTGATTTTCCTTTTTTTTCTATTTGGCCCTATCGTTCATTCTCCTAGTGTTTCTACCTAAAAGAAGCAAACCATACTGGTGATGGAATGGCCAAATGGATGTTCAATCCGATCAACAACACCTAACCTAAAAAAGGAAAAGCAACAACTTTCCTGCCATTGTTTGTTAAAATGTATCTGTCATAGTTTGTTGTTAATACATTTATAGTAACACTGGTCGCATTATGCATTAACAACTTATGCAACTGGATCACTTTAAACACTCAATTTAGTTGTATGTGTACGCATTATTTTTGTAGCCGGGAATGCCTACGCATTATAATGTTGGTTAACGGTTGTTTGTTCCTTTATGCCAAGTTGACATCACGGAGGGTTTCTGATTTTGCAGTTCATGACGTTAACATAACAGTAGTACATTACCATTCTTTTCGCTTGTACATGATGCTCACTGAAAGCAAAAGGATGAGTCAGAGAGAGATCGGGACTGTGAACTGTGAAAGGCCATTCCTATTTAGGTAACCTAAGACAAAGTCGTTTTTGTTCGAAGGCCAAGGGTGTGATGTGGTGGCTGCCCGCTCTAACTGGTAAAATGCACCTGCAAGATCATATTGTTGGGGCTCTACAACACAGCAAGACAGATTGGCGATAATTGGCGATCAAGACAGCCTGTTTTCTTCTTACATTATAAAAGGTAGTAGAAAATTTCTTTTTCTAGTAACAAGGCAGAGAATTCGAACGATTGTTCTGATGTAAACTGAAAAAAAAAATGATTCCTCCTTGTGTTACCAAGTTAGAGATCTACAGTGCCTTTTCTTAATGTGTTTGCAGCATTACGATAAATTTTAAAAATTTTGTGGCCAAACGCAATATCTTCGAATCATGTAAATAATAAGAAGAAGAATTAAACAGCTGAACATAATTAAACCAATATGTTGATGTTCAAAGCTTCAAGAAAATATGATAAAACACGACCATCGTGACGATTCAACAAATAAATGAGGGAAGATAACGAGCTCGAGTACGCATACATACTTCGAGCGACAACTTTCGGGGAAGTCTCTTTGGATGTTCAAATGCAGAAAGAGCAAAAAACAGTAACAAAGAATAAGACACCAAACCACGTGGTAACAATAAGGCATAACAGTGAATGTTTTCTGACAACCAACAGCTTACGCGTAGGACGATGTATTAACGAATGACTAAGAAGCTAGTTGGTTGTGACTCCATAGAGAGAACATCCCTTTGTACTTTGCAGCCACGATTTGGCGTGATAGAAAACTCAAAGGCTGATCCTTGCAGCAGCTAGAGCTGCGTCTGATCGGTTCCAATGTCTTCAGCACAGGAACGGTTCCTGCAAGTGATGCACTCTCAGACGGCACAGGAACGGTTCCTGAAAGTGATTGACCCTCAGATGGCACCAAAGGAGATACCTTGCTATGGTGAGAAATAGCTATGTCAGTTGTGCTGCCGCTTGTGCTGCTGTACACGTTACGATATTTTGCAGTCTCAGAAGGCACCAACGGAGATAGCCTGCTACATTGAGGAACAGCAATGTCATTTCTGCTTCCGCTGCCGCTACTGTTGCTGTACACATTACTGGACTCGGGTCTTCTATTGCTGCTGCCGCCGACGCTTCCTCCACCAACATTGGTATTGCGGTAGGAAGGTTTCCTGTCTCTTTTGTAGTTGCTGCTGCTGCTACTGCTACTGTGGCGAGAATATTTCCTGTCCTTTTTGCTTCCACTGCTGTTGCGACTGCTAGTGCTCTTGGTGGACTTGTATTTGTAGTGGCTCTTCCTTGAACTTCTTTGATGGCCCTTGACAGTGTGCGACCCAGAAGTAACAGGAGGATCATATACATCCGGGGCCCATGAAACACTCAGCTTTGTGACGATCCCCCGCTTTGCACGGCTTCCTTTCAGTGCAGAAACCAATAGAGTGTCCTGCACATAAAAGAAAAGGTAATGTTAAATCAAAGTTTGCTCCGTCTCTTTTGGGAAAGAAAGGCATACATCCCAATGCATCATAAGGTCATTGCTGATTTCAAATAAATACTCACAATCACAAAGCAAATTGTAAAGAACTGAAAAATACAGGTTGAATGAGAGCATAAAGAGAAAACACCATTCTCAGATAAATTCAAACATATATGGAACATAACACAAGTGGCATAATTGAACACAGCCAAAAGACAGTCTAGCGTGCAACAATCAAGTAACTAATGTGCTCATTACAAAATTTGCTAAGAGAAACTGAGAAGCTATTGTGAATTACTAGGTGTCTAAATATCACTACCAAAGAGAAATACAACTGGTAAGTTTATGTTGAACAAGGAATAACTCATTTTTTCCTGCAACCGATACTTACATTAGTGGAAGAATTTCCATAGCCTGATTTGTCAATTGATGATTCAGATGTATTGCAACTAGGAAAGATAGGCGATGCGACCAATTCAGTGTCAATATCCACTACATCATTGGTGGAATCAGATTCCAGAGAAAGTGGATCCTCATTTTCAGAGTCTTCACCTGAATTTGTTCCTTCATCATCATCGTCACTGCATACATGCATCACATCAGTAATAGCCATTCCAATTTCGTCGACAACCAAATCATCTTGCCCCAAATCTATTCCAGCTTCAACATTTCCATCTCCAGAGCAAGCACAAGAGCTATGCTCAAAACCTGCCCTTTCATAGGTGCTGTGGCAGAGACATGAGCTGCTGCTAACACCTTTGGCACTAGAGGATACCAAAGATCCGCCCATCCACAAGCTTAATTCCAAATTCAGGAGAGAATTTTCTGCCAAAAAGAAAATGGATTTAAATTAGAATTAGATAAAAGTCTATTCATGCAGTTATAATGCTGTGCAAGAGACACCATGCAGCTTCATAGGACCATATAGTAAAGAAAAATAAAAGCATCCATGACTGCACATATATATTTGGCTTAAATTCCAATTTGTTTTATTTGCAGAAACGGTTACTAAAAAACAGGATGATTAAATGACTAGTGTTAGATGTCTGTTCTATTTCAACCAAAAAAGGGCATATATCTACAATACATAGGGTGAATCATAAGGAATTCCTAGAACAAATACCTGATAGACTAATCATCAAAATAAAAAATAGAGGCACATTTCCATGGGAAAACCACATAGTATCAGTAATAGCAAATGGTAATAAATTGGAATCGTATTAATACCTCTTTTGCTTGAAGTAACAGCAATCACCACCTCCAACAAGCCCAATCCCTTCTGATCGCAAGCGCGGAGGGAACCCAGAGGCCAACCAGACACAACCAGAATAGGCTGAGATCGAGCACGGAACCCCAAAACCAAACAAGCCTCAGATCGAGCACGGCCAAATCGAACCCGAGACCTCGGAGACGCGAAGTAAGGACCGACGGGCGTGGGCGACGAGGGGATGGCAATTGTTAAAGACAATTACTACTACTAAAAATATTACTACTACTACTACTAAAACGTTGGGAGGAGGAGGGCTTGAGGCGATGGGAACAGGGGAAGGAGGAGTCCCCGGAGGTGATGGCGGCGGCCGCGCGGAGGCTGGCGAACGCGGCGAGCACCGCAGGCATCGTAACCTCGCCTGGCGCCCGCAACGCTACGGATTATCCCTCGAGATCCAACTCGGCGGATTCCGGCAACCACCACCACCACAACCAACCACCCCCGAGACGAGATCGGACGACCCCGGCCGGCAAGCGAGCGACCCGCGAGGCCACCCTCCGCGGATGGATCGGCCCGCAGAGCTTCCCCCCCAAATCTGCCTTGGCTCGGGGACGACGACGCCGCCGCCGACGACGACGAAACGCGGAGGATATGCGAATTTGGGAATTGGATCACGGCGAGGTCGCGCGGTCGGATTGGCTTTTTGGCTTGGCGAGAGGCCGGTGAGAGGAGGAGGAGATTATATAAAGGGCTATCTGACAGGTGGGGTCGGGTTTACCTTGTCCCAAGTACGCGGCGGGATGCGTATTAATAGGACAGGTCTCGATGACAGGTGGGGTCACCTCGCGTGGGCTCCGATTCGCAGCGGGCAAAAGGATAATTACGGATGGCCGGGTCAAAGGCGCAGCGCGGGAGGGTGCAGCACGGAAGGCGCTCGCGCCACGTCGGCAGCGGTGAGGCGGCTTTCGTGTATCGTGTTCGGGTTTTGTTCCAGGTAAAACTGGTGATGAGGCGAGGCGCACCGAGTACTCAGGTAGGATCGGACACGGGTGCTTTCTGCCTCCCCTCCATCTCCGGTTTTGTTTTTAAGATAATATTAATGGATTGTAATCCGTTCTTTGCTTCAACAAAATCTACAGTTAACTAATAGCCTATGGAATATTAAAGATGATGGGAAGATATAAACATTGCATCGAACTCTTAAGAAAATTACATTTTGAATGTTACTCTATTCGTAGATGTCCATCCAAAGTTAGTGATTATATGCATAACCATTGTTTCTAAACTGCAGCGTGAAGATAAATACATCCTAAAGGCGACTGTTGAGTCAAATAACTATTTTTAAATGAAAAATAATTTATACATAAAACTATTTGTAAATGAAAAATAATTTATACATAAAATATGATTGTGTTCTTGGCGATTTAATTTAAAAGTAAAGTTTGTAAATTAAAATATAAGGATAAAATCTAAAATTTATTTAAAGTTAAAAATTTTAAATTTTAGAGGCGAAAAGATAACGGTACCTATCTCTTGTTTTTTGATGCGTTCACAACGTCAGATGCATGACATCGTAAAGAGCTGAGCATGAATTTCAATGACTCTGCCGTGTCTGCAAAGTAGACTTGATATTCTTGTCCATTATCAACTTTAAGATTTAACTTTGCAACGCAAACTATCTTTGTTTTAACAAGAGCTACAACCAATTTCTACAGGCAGAAACATCGTACATGCAGAGTAATGCCGATGAGATCATTGACTTCTAAACGAAGTAGCGTACATGTAATTAATTGCATAAATCTGCAAATTGAAAGTAAAATGGGGGAACATGATTGTTTCACGTGCACATCTCTTAAAACCACGGGTCAGCCGAAGCAATTTGATCAGATATATGTCGTCCTGCTGCGGCAGAATCGCTGACCGCCCACAGCTTCGTGAATGAGTCAGCAGTCACTATTTTAGCTATGGTATAAACAGCTGGCGGCTGGACGGTGTCGGTACACACCATGAGAATAGATTCTCTCAGCATAAGGAAAGATCAGTGGTGCCTCCTATCAACTTGCCTGGCAAGGAAGAAGGCCACTGCTAAACATGAAGAACCTTTTTGTTCCTCTCTTTTCAGCCTATTTTGCATTTGCCATTATATCAGTGGCATGCATACCTGCACGTAGAAACAAAAACATCAGGGAAACTTGGCCTTGTGCGAATCTGGAACGCGGAATCACACCGTGTAATATGAAGCACAAAACTGAACTTTCAGAAAAGGTGTTGTTCATCCTTATCAACAAGTTGTTCAATCCAATGGGTACAATAATGAAACAATATGTTAAATGAAGACAACAAAATAAGTGAGCAATTCACGCACAATATTACTGCTCTGTTTTAATAAGATTGGGGCTCTTAGTAGGTACCTGCAACTCAAGGAAGATCAGAAGGAGGCTTGCAGGCAAATTTGCATGTCTTACTTGAGTTTCTTTCTCTTTGCCTGTGGATCATTCACAATTGAACTTTTATGGCTACTCTGCAATGGATGATACATTGCTCTCTCCAATGCTTCCTCATACTCATTCAGTTTTTCCTTCTCCTTGTTCTAACCAGAGCAACAAAAGCACAAATTAGTAAGGCTAGTTTTGCCAATAATCTCAACTGCAGTCAAGTACAAGATCACATACATATATATTCTTATAAGTTGCTATTTGTTGCTTACAAACTTTTAGCTCCATCTTTAAGTCACTAAGACGGGAATCAACTGGAACTGTGCACTGCTGAACCAACTCCTTTTGACGTCCACGAACAACTTGTGGTTGCCATACATTTAATGCCACAGAAGCTCTCCTGTAGACAACTCAAATGACTAAGCATTGACAATATAGTACTGAGAAGATATGCACAAAACCCATGCTATCACAGAAAAATCAAGGAAACAGCTAAAGAGCTTGGAGAAAGATGATAATGCAATGCAAGAAACCAGGGGATAGACTAATTATGATTGGTTGATTAAGCCACTTGGTCCCTGAAGGAACTCAGTTTCTCTAACAAAACTGTCCATTGAAGTTTGAACACCTTGTCATTCACCGCTTGGTGGTGGTAGTTACCATGTGTAAACTTTGGTTCAGTTCCTTTCAGTTTATAGGTATGATTTTGCCATGTTGAAGCTCAACGAAACATTCCCAGTAACTATAACAGCGATGCTTCAGCATGTTGAAACACCAAGAAATATTCGTTTACTATAGCAGCTATGCTTCAGCCATGTTTGAAGCACAAAGAAATATTCCCAGCACAACTCCATGTTGGGCAGCAATTATGTTCTTTTTGTGTTACTATGTTCTAGAATGTGAAATATATAGGCCACCACGCACAAATGAATTATCCTCATAATGAACAAGTCATAAGATGCCTTTGAAACTGGATTAATATGAGCAACCCCAACAGCTAGTTCATACGAGCTACAGAGTTCACCTACTGCAGTTTAAAAGGCAACAGCTCTTGCATGAACAAGGCACCCAGCAGATTAATGACCAAGTTGCCAAAGCAATACATTTTATGATGTGCCCACATAGAACCAAATTGCCAACTAAAAATAACTGTGCAGAAATTATGTAATTTGGAAATTCGGAACCACTCCTTTCCTACAATTCTTTAGGGAAGGTGTATTACAGCTTGTACTTTCTACAGGTTGTACTCTATAGCATCAAGAAACAACACACACGAGAAGATATGGTGGTTTTGGGCTCAAACAAACAGCGGACCTGACTCTCTCGAGGTTTTCCAGCTCCTGCGCAGAGGCCTTCAACTTCTCCCCTTCCGCTTGCAACGACTCCTCCAGCTGCGCCAGCCGCCTCCGGCACGCCAACACCCGGCCCTCTGCCTCGAACACCACCCGCCGCCTCGCCTCCGCCATCCGCACCTTATGCCTCTCGAACCTGCAGAAAAAAACAGTTGGATTTGGGGTGGTGCTTACTGGGACGACAAAGGGAAGGCAGGGACAGCAGGACAGGGAGGGAGCTTACTTAGTTTTGTAGACGGATTTGGGGTGGTGCTGAGAGGAGGACGACGAGGAGGAGGTAGAGGGCTGCGGCGATTGGGAGGGGAAATCACGGGAGAGGAGCGCCGACCAGAGGGAGCGGTGGAGGGAGAGGCGGCGGAGGCGGCGGCAGGCGATGGCGAGGGCGCAGAGGTCGCGGAACCCCAGCGCGGAGGACGCCGCGCCGAGCTCCAGCACGCGCGCCCACAGCTCGTCGGGGAGATCCGACGCCGACATGTTTGGTTTGGGTTGGGTTCGGCGCGGCCGTGGTACGACGGCGCCAAGGCTGCGCAGTGCGGCCGCGCGAGCTACGCCGCCCCGCGGTGGCGCCCTTCTCCAGCGGTCGCGGAATCGTTCGCCCTCCACCGGCGGTGGAGCAGAGAAATCGGGAAGGAATACTCCGTCGAAACTGTCCCTGCCAGTGGGCCCGCCACTCGTTGCGTTCTTTCTTGATCATGAATGAATAAAAGGTTAAAATATTGTTTTTGATTTATACGATACGATAAGCTGAGATCGATTAATTTATGTTATAAAACCTTTTTACAAAAAGTCGTATCGTTTTTCAGTCTCTGACCAAAATGTCAAATTCCTATGCAGGTTTCTCGAGGGCTCCTCCATGCAAAGTTTCTCGAGGGCCGCCTCCCGACTTCATCCCTTCGTCATGTCGGTGAGGGGATATACGTAGCGACGAAGCAGCAACTATGGCGGACGGAAGGTGCAAATGGCACAAAATTGAATAAATTCACATCTTAAGTGGTAGATTTTGAGAGTCACGGAAATTGGCTAGCAAATCCTGAAAACACTGCGAATTAGATGTAAATAGTGAAATTTCTTGATATTGACCTAGACCTAGATGAACTCACATCTTTGAAGAATGGATATCCATATAAAAAATATGCTGATCAGACCAGAAAATAGCACATTGCAAAATTACGTCGTCGTCGAGCCTAGACCATGGAACAACGATCCTATGCGAGCTGCTACGTCTAATTCTACATATTCCACCGTGGATGCGTGGTCTTGGTTCCACACGCTTGTTGCAGATGATTTACAGTTACCATGAATTGGACAGGTTTTCCTGGAACCACATTGCAGGCTTGCAGCCCACTTGTCGGTAACTGTGTGCAATTTCAAAACTTCTGTGACCAGTGCCTCTGGCGTTTCAAAATTTCAGGCACTGCTCGTTGTGATCTACCTTGAGACCTCACCCTTCAAAAGTCTGTTATGCCGTGGAAGTCTGTCAGGCTTAGAAATGAAAGCCTTCGTCCTCCTGGACTGCCAGAAGTTAGTTATCTCTTCCTCATTCTTCGGACCGAGTCATATATCGGACGGAATAAAATGCTTGAGATATATCTTTCTCCAAAGCTGGGGAAAATAACCTGCAAATTGATTACTGATTAACCATCTAAGTCGATTATAAGATCATTGTGTTACTGAGCAAAAAACTTGCTATAAACCCAGAGGATTCCACCATCTTTTAATAGATAAAGAGAACATGCTCTCACCGCAATCAACTTTCCAGCATTTTCAGGTCTTTTAGCGATGTTAATAGCAGCAACTGTGGCAGCACCTGACGAAATTCCAACCTGTAAAATAATCCCCATAACAAATTATGTACCGCATATCTGGCAATCTGAAGTAGATGCTGCCATCATTCCATCAACATAATATCAAATCAATGATAACTCCTAAGGTAATTCGTTTAGTTGTGCAGTAGCTCACCAGTAGGCCCTCTTTTAGTGCAAGTTCCCTTGCAACATCAACTGCCTCTGCGGTGGTAACCTGCAATTTCATAATCATAATTAAATCAGCAACCTGCAGGAACTGTCAACAAAATCTGCAAGTGTACAAAGACTATTAAAGTTGTCATTGCGGACCTTCACAACTTCATCAAGCAGCTGAACATCTAATATGCTTGGAATATAACCTGTTTTAATTGACATCAACCCAAAAGGATGTCAATGCCAAGGGATATACACTTATATGATCAATTCGTTTGATTGCTGAATTTGGATGGCATTATTGAACATACCTGGGTTATCTCCAGAGATTACACTAGTTTCAGCAGGTTCTACCCCAATAACCTGATAATTGAAAGGCAGTGCAAAACACATAAGTGAATTTAACTTAAGTATAAAAACACAGGCATGTTGATATTAACCTAGTGGAAATCACTGTGTTTCAGGAAACTAGTTGTCCAACAAGCAATTTACAGAAAGGTATAATAAGATTAAGGTCTAAGGATTATCCTGTTTTCTTGTCCTCCAATCGTTAAATGGTATATAGTTATTTTAACCCATATGGTGATTTATTTTATAAAAGAAAATAGGACCTCAATTTTCTTTAGAAGTTGTGTTCTTCATTTTTTTGGAAGAGCCCAGTTCCAAGATTAAATTAAGTAAATGGACCCTACACCAGTTTAGTGAATAAAAGTGAAAAGGGAATAAATTCTAATGTAACATCATTGAATCTGATACAAGAAAACATCATTAGTTAAGCACAAAATAAGATAATCATTCTGGCAATTTTGTTTGGAGATGTATCCTGTATAAATGACATGAGTTTCAAATTCCATTTCCACTCTGGCAGTCCCAAAAAGTTCTGATATAAAGTTCAGGAATGGGAGTGGCATATTCACTTTTCATGCAGAAAATGGAAGTTGCAGCACTTTTTCATTTGGACAGAACATGTTCCAGTTTTCCTTTTTTTTTTTAATAAAAAAGAATAAGAGCCTGGCAAAGACAAGGGTACAGACCTTAATATCTTTGTTCATCATTTTCAAATAACGCCCAGTGCCCGTGATAGTACCACCTGTGCCAATGCTTGCAATTAGTATGTCAACAGTACCCAATGTGTCTTCCCATATTTCTGGGCCTGTGGTTTGAAAGTGGATCTGTAATTACCAAGTGGCTTCTCAATAATTTTTAAAAGAAGAATTAGGCAAATGAGTTTTACATGTGCCACATAACAGATATTAAAAACAACCAAATGATATGGCTTAAGTTCCAACCTCACTATTAGCTGAATTGTTAAACTGCTGAAACATGTATGCATTTGGTGTCCTTGAAACAATTTCCTCAGCTTTATCAAGAGCTCCTTTTAATCCCTTGTTAGGATCAGTTAGCACAATCTCAGCTCCAAATGCACGTAGAAGAATGCGTCTCTCAACATCTATTGACGAAGGTACAGTTGCTATTAGCTTGTATCCCCTAGCTGCAGCCACAGAAGCTAGGCCTATACCAGTATTTCCAGTAGTTGGTTCTACCAAAATGGTCTGGATAGGCAGAAAGCATATGCACGAGTTAGGATCTTAGTGATGGTAGTATTACAAAGACTATCAGAAGAATCTAACCTTGTTTGGAGAAATTAACCCTTTCTCTTCAGCATCATTAATCATGCTTAATCCAATCCTGAAAAACATATGAATGAAATGAGAGGTGGCACGGGCAAAAATGCATACGGAAAAGGTAAGCACATACCTATCTTTGACGCTCCTGCAAGGTCCCATGTACTCAAGCTTAGCAGCGATATTAGCAACACAGCCGTCAACAATATTATTCAGGTACACCATTGGGGTTTTACCAATCAGCTGATTAACAATATAAACGTTTGATCAGAATTGGAATTAGTGAATGACAGAATACCAAACTGAAATCTAGCCAATTATCCTTCATGCGGTCATGCCCGATTGCCCATTATGCGCTTATAGAAAATCACCAAATTCTACCATAGAGTCCCAAGCACCGCACCACGTCAACCACCACCATACTGGAAGCTAATGTGAAATCCTAGTGAACTAAAAACAACTTCCCAGGCCTCCCATTCCCATAGCGAAATTTGAAGCAAAAAAAAGGAGCGCGCGTGGATAAGGAAGCGGCCAAGCACCTGGGTGACGTCCTGCGCAATGTTCACCGCGTCAACGTCGTCCACGTACTCCTCCGGGATCTCGACGGCGGCGGGCGCTGCGGCCTTGGGAGAGGAGGCCGCGACGAGGGGTCGGCGAGGTGGGACGGGGCGCGCCGGGGAGGTGAGGAAACGAGGCCCGCGTGGGATGGAAACGGAACCGTAGGATGCGGGTACAGTGGAAACGGCGGCGGCGGCGGGCGGGAGGAGGAATGAGCAAGCGGGCGGCGACGCCATCGCCATGGCTGGCCCCGACGCCTCTTCGCCGGAGGAGGCGCCTGCGTGGGGGGTTTTAGGGGGGACGGGGGAAAGGAAGGCTTGTCTCCGGATAAGGGAAATGGGGAATGGGCTATCGGGTTGGCTTTGGGTCTCCGGCTATCCAGCCCACGCTGCAAATTGCACCTGCAGTATTTTGCGAGTATTTTAGCTTCGGGATGGAACTTTCAAATCATTTTCATATTCTGAATGACGTAATGTCGTAAACTCGTAGTTACTCCATCATTTCTAAAATATAAAACTATAAGTTTTCTAAAATTTAAATCTTGTATCGAAATATAATTATTTCTAATATTAATTTCGGTACTAACTTGTCCCATCAATTACTTTATATTATATATATTTTTTAATTTTATTCCGAATGTAACAGAGAACACAAGAATTCCACGTAATTTTGAGGAAATTTCACATGAACTCCCATCTGATTTTCATCGGAAAAAAATCGATTTCCTATTGAGATTTGATAAAACTTTAATATCTCTTGTACGGAGATTAAACGGTAAATGCTGCTGCTGACGGTAGACGAACACAGGCCTTTCAATAATCCTCGCAAACAAGGAATGCTACTACCTCGTACTGATCTTTCTCAACTGGTGACATTTGATACCCTTTTGTACGCAGTGTAGCATCCATTCATCAAATGTTCAGGCAATCAGGTTGTAAACCATATGATAGTCAACAGTCAGGAATGTGGGCTTCTGCCAATTGCAGATAACACTTGCCCGTAAAAATGGAATGATACATAAACTGTGGGCTCACGACTAAATCATGTATTGTTGTCAACTACCAAAAGAGGTCAGACGACGTCTCCATGACCAAAGACAGCTCAGGCCATAGGTTCATTATTATGGTAATCCGCCATTAGGAGAGCTTAGAACTGGAACTGCATCTCCTTGGTGTACCCGAGCTCATCAAGGTGCGCAGCCATTGCCTTGTTCATCGGAGGAGGACCACATCTCAAGATCTGGAACAATTAACAAATATATTATATGTAAGTGTCCAAGCTGCAGACCCCATACAGACAAGAGTTTACTGAAACCAAAAGCTTCTAAACAAACGGTTCTAGAAATGAAGATTTGAGTTTTACTTGAATGTCCTCAGCAGGTGCTGGACAATGAACTTTAATCATGTCCTGTGACACAAACCCAACACCACCATTCCAGACTTCGGGAGGCTGCACAGGCAAAATTCAATATCAGAATCTGCTGCAAATGTCTCTCTCAAGTACAAGTACAATGCATGTTGTAGTTCTTAATATACATGGGGAACTAGGAGTTTATAACACAGTGTTTACTTCAAGCAGACAAACACAAATACTAAAGCAAGTGCAGCTAAGAGCTTGCTTTTATCCAGAGAAAAAATCTATATACATGCCCTTAATCATTTCTATACAGTGGAATCTTTAAATTTATTTATGTGGAGATCTTTTGCAATCATCTTGCCATGCTAAGGTACTGTGGTTCAACAACCCATCTCTTGTTTCGACCAGACAATTCATAACAGAAATTCAGCAACTACTGACAAATATATTGAAGAGAAATGGAGAAGATGGGATCCTGGATATTGCTGTTTCCAGCAAAGCTATCGCTACATTTCTAGGCATCAAATGCAGTGTACTGATGTTGGTGCACAAATCTTGTAAAAAGCATAGAAGAATATTGGGTTCACCTGATTCAAGACGTAGTAGATCTTAAAGCGATTAGGGTAGGTTTTGGCCAAGTTGTCCAGTTCTTCCTGCAAAGATTCAAAACAGACATAAGTTTGGGACTGCAGTAAATAGCATAAAGTATGCAATCGCCAATCAGCCTAATTGGTTAAAGCAAACATACAAAATGGCATAAACCATTATCACAACCTCAAAAATATTAGGTAGGGAACCGTCTTGTGATATTAATAGAATGACTATTTGCTAAAGCATATGCAGATGTGATGAATTATTACGATTACCATTCATATACCATTTATAAAATCTTTGAGATTACATAGCAAAGTGTGAAATATTTCAGCTATAAATGACTCTATAAATTGTTTCAGTTTCAAGCCATACAAATTGCATAAGTTTTGTATTAGTAAAATCAAACCAATTAGGCCATCCTCAACGAAACGCTTGTAGGGAAGCTTTAAAGAAAAAAAAAGGTTTGTTGTGCTGGCGCTTATTTCTAGCCGCAGCCGCTTGACCTGGCATCGATGCTAAGCAGACGCTTAACAGTATCCATGCACTCAATCAGAGGTAATAACTCCAAGTTTTAAGCACCCATGTAAGTTGATTGCATTGGATTATAAAACTTTTAGATCAGGTGCTTGACAACATGGCAGCTATTTTCTTCTGTAAGCACTCATCTAAGCTTTTGTTATTGAGGATGCCCTTAGAGTTGTCATAAACAATACTTCAAATTCACCAGATGTCGTCAACAACTAAATGAAATATGTATAGTTATGGTGTCTGCTAGTGAATACATGGCATGACAGCACAGTAAATCTGAAATCTGATTGTTGATGCTAACAGCCTTAATGATCAGAAAAACCACATATTGTATTGTAGATATATTGTACAGAACAACTACACCAAAATAATAGTCGCGACAAAGAACAAAGAAGTGATTCCACCTTCAGAAGAATGTCTTCATGAGTGACATTTGCATAGATTAAATGAACTTTTGTGCTATCATTAGGGTTCTCAAGAATTGCCCTTGCAACCTGTGAGAATAGAGAAATATTGTTTGTCAGTACTAACTACTAAGTGCTTGCAGTAACATTAATTGCAACATAGAACTTCTGAAGGCGCATATTGTTACCTGGAACATCGGAGTGATGCCTGATCCACCAGCAAGCATTCCAAATGCTCTCACTTGCCCAACTTGGTACCTGAAACGACCCTAGAACATAGAAGAAAAAACATGTTAAACTCATAAACATAGAATGTCATCTAATAAAAAAGAACATACACGCTGGCTAAAGCATAACTTATAACACGGAACTCTTTCAGACTCAGCAAGCACCCATCTTATAAACCTAACACGAGTTGCTCATAACCGAAAGAGAATTACCTTAGGTCCTTTCACAGACATATAATCATCAACTTTCATTTCACGGAAATGGTGAGACATTCTTCCTTGAGGGTACATCTGCATTATGAGAAAAGAAAAGATGTTGAATAACAAATCCTGTTTGTGTGGCAAAATGATATGGTCCAAGCGTGACAACAAGAACAAACAAGCATACTCGCAGCATAAAGAAGTTAATCCATACCTTTATAACAAGTTCAAAATACCCTACATCAGAATCCAATGTAGTAGGGGTATAAGGTTTGATTACTTCTTCGCCTGTAGCATCTTGTCCCCTGAAAGAATATAAGGGAGCACATACATTGTCTCACATATATGTGAAACGGTGGCATCTTCTAACAGCTAACTTCACACAAGGTGTAAGGCAGAATCCAAACCTGCAACTAATATGCTGACCGATAGGAAGACCCAGTACAGAAGTTGGAGTAGGAAGAGCAAACTTAAATCTGGCCACGTTATGACTTATTTGCTTCTTTTCCACAAGTTTAAATTTCTTGAAGTTCTCAGGGTCCAAGCAGCCTGAAAGGAAAAAAAAAGTTGCACCACCAATCAATGAAGGAAAGTATTAATCAGGGGATAGAATGGATTCCGGAACTGTTGATACAACTACTAATCACTGAAAGATAGTACTATTTGTATACTACAGAACAGCATGTGCACTAAGCAATGAAACAGCAAAGACACAGCAGTGTGACGGGAATCATTCATCAAGCTCCCTACAGCTACGTCTTCGAGGCCACAAATGAGCAATTTGCAGATCGAGTCTGATAGGGGTCAGGTACCATGACTCCGAAAGAAAAACCCCACACACGAACTCATTCGCAAAGGATTCGCAGCGGTAATGCACAGAAATCGCGGGCTCGCGGCGTCATGTCGCCTTTCAACAGTGGCGAGAACTGAGAACCCACCAGAGCTAATATCAGGCCCCGGTAATATCGGAGGACCAGATCACGCACGAGCCACGGAGCAACCGCATCTCGGCACATACGACGGGGCCGCGGGGGGATGAGATGCGACGGACGGAACCATACGTACCCTTGGGCTTCCTGGAGCGGAGGAGGATGAAGGCGCCCCCCGCGGCGACCGCGACGACGGCGACGGCGATGGCCACCGTTGTCTGCACGCTCTGCCCCTGCAGGAGATCCATGGCCGTGGGGGGAGCTGTCGCGGGCGTGCGTGCGACCCCTCTCGTGCTCGCCCGCGATGCTCTGGGAAGTGGGGAAGAACCGGTGGCGGGTTTGGTTTGGGTGGGGGTGGTTTGGTGCAGGGTGGGGATGGAATTTGGGCCGCGGCGGCGGAGCGGAGCGGAACGGGGGAACCGGGGAAGTGGGCAGGCGGGGGTAGGTGCGACAGTATACGTGCGTGTGGGTTGGTGCTGGGAGCGGAGATCGCGAGGTCAGCAAACGCACACGACGCCGGTCAGTGATCGAGACTTTGGAATTCGACTTAACAGCGTCTCCCATATAAAAGTTAATATTTTACTTTTAAAAATGTATAATATTCGTCTAAAAAATATTAGACATAAAAAATTACATGCCAACAAAAATTAAAAATAAATAACTGGTATTAGAAACACATATTATTGCTCTAAATTTAAGACCCAGGCCAGCTAATTTTAGACATGTGTAAATACTATGAGTTGTTGATAGATATATATTTTCTAACTCAATTTCTAAAATTTAGTTTTAAAGATTAATTTTAGACATCTTTTAAAAGATGGTCTATAAATGTGTCTATCACTATTGGCTAACAAATTGGGCACTCTACCTGAAAGCAAACTGCAGGATGCCGTACTCTATTGAAGCAGCCATTCCAACAAATTTCTGGTATACTCCATTATCAAATATATACTCGCATGGTCTCAAAAGATAAGTGTTTTTATAATATAATTGATAACATAATGTAAGATTTTTTTTATGGTATTTAATGTATTATTTATATTATTAGTCATTTCTCGTTTAAAATTCTTCTCGTTTTATTCTCACATATACTCATACATCAATTTATTTCTTACTTAGCTTTAATATTCGCTAAAGTTATAAACGAACAATATATGCTTATATTACGGAGCGCAAGGAGTAACTACTTTTCGCTGTCAATTTGAGGCTGCGTGCAGTTTCCGAAAATTTTTGGGAGAGGTGTCACATCGACGCGTACGGTAATACATTTGCAGTATTAAACGTAGTCTAATTACAAAATAAATTTTAGATTCCGCCTAAAAACCGCGAGACGAAATCTTATGAGTCTAATTAATCCGTCATTAGTAAATATTGGTTACTGTAACATTTATGACTAATCATATGCTAATTAGGCTCAAAAGATTCATCTCACGATTTTTCCCATAACTATATAATTAATTTAATGTTCATGTATATTTAATGCTTCATTTATGTGTCCAAAGATTCGATTTGATGTTTTAGAAAAAAATTTTGAACTAACCATGCCTGAATTATTGTTTTTCCAAATTCATAAAGTAGAAATCATCATATCTTGGAAAATCGCTACCTCATTTTTCTTTCTGTTATAGTTATACTATATACCAATGATAAAAACATATATGAATAAAAATTATATTGTATCTCTTAACGATTTAAAAATATTAAAATATAAAATATAATAAAATATCAAAAATAACTTTAAAATTATTTTTGACTCAGGTTCAAACTTCAAAGGCGTCGCATGGCTGCGGCCTGAGCGCCGGTCAAGCTCGAGCGCTCTGTTACTGGAGTGTTACTCCTTTGTCACACAAATTAGAGGGGATTTTGACTTTCTGTTTGTAATATTTGACTACTTGTTTTATTAAAAAATTAAAAGTATTATTTATTTTATCTATTATTTTCTATTATTATTAAAAGTAGTTTAAGTATTACTTATAAATTTTTATATTTACACTAAATTTTTAAATAAAATGAATGATAAAAATTATAAGTGAATAGTTGGAATTTTATATTATGACATATTATGAGGTAGCAGTTATTTAGATTGGTAGGTGGAGCGTCAGTTGTTTAGATTTTCCGAAGTACCACCGGTAATCTGGCCAGGACAGCCACCAGTTTCCCCTTCATTACTGTGGTCGGATCAGCGGCAGGTTGGTGGTTTTGCCGCCGGTGTACTGTACGTGCTCACTTCACTGGCATGCGTGGTTGTGCCAGGGCCCAGGGATCTTTGCAACGCTGGGCCCGCGAGCGGCAGGATGCGGGCGCGCCCAGCGCCGACGACGGTCCAACCCAACCAGTATCTTTTTAGAATAGCCTATTTAAGATCACTTAGCTTATCGTCCGGACTGTATTTCATCCTTCGATCGTAAAACCGGATACAATCGGTCCATGAAACTATCAAAACCGGTATAAAGAGGTTTCTCGGCAGTTTTAAAGACGGTTTTAGTTGACTTGGCACCTACATGGCTAGTTTGACTAGGTCTCCATTCCACGTAGCATTGATATGACGTTTACATGATAATTATATACAGAAAAAGAGTAGGCCCACCTGTTGCCTGAGAGGAAAGAAGGAATGACATGTGTGCCCACCATATTTAATTCTTTTGGGTAGTTGACTGTGGACCCACGTGGGTCTGCCATTTTTAAATCATTTTTTTTGCAGCTGATAGGTGGGTCCACTGTTTTTCTAATATATAATTACCATGTAAGCGTCATGTCAGTGGCACGTGGGACGGATACCTAGTCAAACTAGCCATATATGCATCAAGTCAGCCAAAAACCGCCTTCAAAATCATCGAGTGACCTCTTTTACGCCAGTTTTGATAATTCAGGGACCGGTTGTATCCGGTTTTACGATCCAAGGACAATAAACAGACTCAACGTTAAGTTGAAGAACATCAAGTGGACTTATTCCTCTTTCTTTTTCCTCACGACCTTAACCGGTAGGGATTCTTGGCACTGCTGACTGGCTTCGTTGTGGCAATTGTCTATGACTAGAATGATAATTTGATTCGTTTCACATGCATTTTAAGTTATAAAACAAATAGAGCGGATCAAATATGGTTTAGATAAAAAAGGATAGGAGAAGTTGAGTTTGCAAGTTGATTCGAGATGGAATTATGAAAGAATGAGTGGATGCTGAATTTGAAACACCTTTAGACCTCTCATCTTATTATCGAGTTTGAATCATGTCTTTTAAGCACAAAATCAGGTACAACAGATGGTATTAATGTTGGAGTCACCGTTATCGTCACCATGAGGGGTCATTGTGGCATCAAGCGAGGTAATCGTTGCCGCTTCTTGCCATTGAAGCACACATTCGCAAGATCTCGTGGAAGGGTTCCAAGCAGACGCGGAGGGGTTCCTGGTTTCACAATTGCCACCATTGGAGATAGTGGTGTCGGTCATCCTCCTACTTATCCTTCTTGCATGCGTAACATTTTCATGCAGGATGATTCATAACATATGAGCGCGGGTGGATAGCGTCGATGGAAATAAAGCTCTAGGTTAGTTACAGCAAACTTGGTGTGCTAGCTAGAGGAGGGGCATGGCGGGAGCAAAGAGGACTATAGCCTAGACAGGGAGCCCCTGAGCAGATATGGGAAGCTAGCAAGAAAGGTGTGAAGAGAAATTGTTGTTGCGTGAAGGGGATGCGGTCGCCGCTATTGGAGTATGGAAGCACAAAGTTAGTGGGGGTCGGGACGCTACGAGGAAAAGTTCAAGCTAGTTTCTCCACCAACAAATTGAGAGGGAAGAGGAGTGGTTAGCATATTCAACTATCGTTGCCACCTCATCGAGCTCTATCATTGCTAGAGAGGAACTATGGGTAAAGTCGACTCCAATTACTCCTTATCAGCTGGCCTAACATGTGGTCCCTACGTGGGTACTACATTCTTTCTATGAGGGTCCTACTTATTTATTTATCGGATTGTTATGCCACGTAAGCAGCTAAGCGCTATATAAATGCCATGTCAGATGATGATAAAGTCTAACATGTCATG
Organism: Oryza brachyantha; assembly: GCF_000231095.2. Classification (NCBI taxonomy): domain Eukaryota; kingdom Viridiplantae; phylum Streptophyta; class Magnoliopsida; order Poales; family Poaceae; genus Oryza; species Oryza brachyantha. The sequence continues at coordinate 26,479,653 of NC_023163.2, forward strand.
TGGTTGTCATGTCAGTTGACACCGTTGTCCAAATCTCCTCGTTTACAGTGGTTTTGAGAGACGAAGGGTTCTGGGCTTTAAGAATGTTTCTAAAACTCACCAATAAGATGTGTGATCTAAAGTGGACTTGATTGTTGTTGGGCTTATTATTACACAGCAAGGTCCCTGGGCCTTACTGCTTGAGACAGCTGGGTCGTTATCTGGTAGAAAAAAGTCTAACAGAGGTCCCTAAACTTGAAGGCGAGTTTGTTTTTCGCCCCTTAGCCGTAATACCAGAAATGTTTACCCCTAAACTTATAGAATCCGTTCACAAAAGGTCCCTCGGCAGTGTTGACCTATTTTTTTTGACCGGTTTTTGTTGACGTGGCGTCCGATGGGTCTCGCATGTCATGTTTTTTTTTAATTTTTTACTCTACCCTCTCCCTTCCTCTCCCCCCCTCCCCCCAACCCCCCTTTCTTCCCTGTTTCTCTAGAGCGCTGCTGGCGGGGGTGGGGGCGAGCGACAGCAGGCACGGGCGAGCGGCGGCCGGCGCGGGCGAGCGCGTGCAGCAGTGGCGCGAGCGAGCGGCGGCCGGCGTAGGCGAGCGCGGGCAGCGGTGGCGAGCGGCAGCAGGCGCTGTGCATATTAGTTTAACTATGCTAGCTGTGGTCATCCATGCATGCAGACCCGGATGCGGAGGTGATCGCGCTGTCGCCGAAGACGCTGCTGGCGACGAACCGGTTCGTGTGCAAGGTGTGCAACAAGGGTTTCCAGCTGGAGCAGAATCTGCAGCTGCACCGGCGCGGGCACAACCTGCCGTGGAAGCTGAAGCAGAAGAACCCGGCGCAGGCGCAGCGCCGCCATGTGTACATGTGCCCGGAGCCGACGTGCGTCCACCATGACCCCTCCCGCGCCCTCGGCGACCTCAACGGCATCAAGAAGCACTTCTGCCGCAAGCACGGTGAGAAGAAGTGGAAGTGCGACAAGTGCGACTCGATCGATCTCTCTCTACCGACCTTGGCTAGCTAGCTACTCCATTCATGGTGTTTTCTTGCTTCTTCTTGATCACTAGCAGGCTAATTGCTAATAGCTAGCAAAAAATGTTTAGTAGTGCGCACTAATGGCAGCTAGCTACCATACATGATACATGCACGTTCGGGGTTAGGGTTTTGTCTGGGTTAGCTTGCTGGTGGTGGCATTACTTTAATTGATCTTAGTTTTTTTCACGAGGGCTAATGGCCACTGGGAGGGAGAATTGTCGACATCGATCGTACGACCGTGTGGTTAATTAGGATGTGTATGGTATGGGCGTAGAGCAATTAGGGCTGGCCGGCCACTCGCGGACGTTACTGCTCGTACGCGATACTTTGCCATTGTCTTGATGATGCAAATGTTCTAAGCATTTTGTGCTGGCACATGCAGCGTCATGCGTCGTCAAGCCTGGCTGGAAAGGCCTCTGGACGCTGCCTGCTGCACGCGCTTGCCCGCGCCACCGCGCTCGCCTGAGCCGGCCGCCACTCGCTCGCGCCACCGCTGCACGCTGCACGCGCTCGCCACCGCCGCCCGTGCTCGCCCGCGCCGGCCACCGCTGCACGCGCTCGCCCGCTCCTGCTGCCGCTCGCCCCCACCCCCGTCGGCAGCGCTATGGAGAAACAGAGAAGAGAGGAAGAAGAAAGAGAGAGGGGAGAGAAAAGGAGAGGAGAGAGTAAAAAATTAAAAAAAATATGACATGTGGGACCTATCGGACGACACGTCATTAAAATTGGTCAAAAAAATAGATCAACACTGCCGAGAGACCTTTTGTGAACGGATTTTATAAATTTAGGGGTACATTTTATAAGTTTACGGGAACATATTTCTATTATTGTGGCCAAGGGACGAAAAGTAAACTTAGCCTTCAAGTTTAGGAACTTATAGTGGACTTTTTTTCATATCTGGTAAATGCTGAAGACCCTTGATCCCGATCGCCTGTAAAGCTGTGTGTTTCCGGCCCTCCCAGGTCCCGGTCCGGTTAGCAAGGAACGATTCGATTCTACCCCCGATCCACCAAAAGAGACAAGGCCACACAACTCCCTTTTTCTTCCTCGCAAAGTCGCAAGCCCACAACTCATGACGAAACAGCAAGCAGACTTGAGGCACGCTTGTCATCGTGCTATTGACTACTTGAACATAGCCATTACAAATGTTAGACAACTGAAGGTTCTTCCTGGGCTGAACCATGGTTCTTCTACAAGGGAGATCGGATCAAATCTCTCATCAGAACTGTAAAATAAAACAGTCAGTAACTCGGTAACTCAGTAAGCCTTCAGAAGGACAAAAGGGTATGCAAAATTGGAAAGTTGCGCATGAAACAATCGGTCAAATAATTTACTTGCACCAAAAAAATAAGTTCGATATGAAAAGGCGAGGGGTGCAACCACCAAAAGACTTCAAGCAATTCAACTTCCGCACTAGATTTTTTTTTCCATTATTATCCTATGAACACATACTATCAGAGTGTTCCCGGATCGCCCCTAGCCGCAACCAAAAACACTGCCAGCTGAAGAGTACTGACCCATCCAACATACACTCACAAAACTATAAAGCAAATGAGAGATATAAGTATTTCAACCTCAAATTCTATAGCTAGAGCTGAAAATATACATGATCACCAATGATCATGGTAGAAAACATGAACTCAGAATAGATTTACACAAGCACAGGAACCGTTGTACACTTGTCAGTTTGTTAAGGAAACAGAAGACAGTAATCAATAACCATTTTATCATTGTATGGGAATGAAATACAAATAAAATAAAAGCAAACGTTGAAATAAATGAAACATAAAAAACAATGTACCGTGCGACAATGATAGGGAAAAAACAAAAAAAAAATTATGGTTACAAATAAGAGGGTCATAGTCTTTTTTTTTTAATTTTCCTAAAACATTTACCTCTATTTTATGAAAGTAACTAAATGTCTCTTTAGGTCGAGACGTGAGAACCCACATTACAAGCAATCAAAAAGGAGTGAGGAAGATATGACACAAAAATTAGATAAATAAGTAAAAGCCTGAAATGGTACTTGACACTCAAACAGGTAAGGTTCTATCACCGAAAGCACACAGCAATATGATAAAACCATTAAAGTATTTGCATCATAAAACATGGAGGATGAATTGTAGGTGATGGACAAGAAAGCATGAGGTAGTATACCTATTAAAACAATGGCAAAAAAGTGCGCTATGATATAGTGTCATTCACCAGCTAAAGAAACAAAGTAGGAGAATGTGGAAAATTACTGAGGAAGACCACAAAAGCGATGGTATAACAGATGGACTTAGTTTTGAGGATTGTGGTACTATAGAAGTATGATATGGCACAAGGTTGTCACATGGGAAAGAGGTAAGATAATTATGGGGCAGATATTCTAGAAATTAATTCTCAGTTAATCAAGGTAAAGTGAACCGACCAACCATAAGATAATTTTGCTAAAATAAAGCTATATTATTTGGTTTACGTTTGAAACTCTGTCTATTTAGTAATGACTGCATGAACAACTGCGCAGCTGAAGTAGCCAAAGCTACTCAGAACAGAAGCTGCCCCTTATTTTAAGTTCAAGCAATTATCAAGGCAGCCAACTTAAGAGTGGACAGGCTTGAAAGAAGAAAAGAAAAGAATTTGAGAACGGACAGAGTACTATATGTATTTGTCATAGTAGGAAAACCAGTGGATGACAGTAACTATTCACATTTCATACCACCCACCATAGAAAAAAGTGTTCTGAGAAAGCCCACAGTAGAAAAAGATGTTCTGGGGAAGCAGAATCTACAAGAAGTTTGAAATTACAAATTTACAATAGATACTTAACCTCAACGTGAATTGAAGAGCAGCTATCATTCTGGCCATCAAGGAGAAAAATCTATACCCACAATACCAGCACTGAATCAACTGGAGAACATGCCACAAATGGCAGATAACAATGGATTGCTACAATCAGTTCGAACTTCAGAGCAGTAAAACACCGAAATGAAACAGAAGAAGATTACTCCGCAATTCGGCAGGGTCAAAGATGCTTACCATAAAGATTTGTCGACTGACAGATCAATCAGGCATCCAAAAGAGCAGCCAAACAGAAAGCACAAACAAGCATCCAACAAGAAAGTATCTTTGTAAGACTATTTATCCAGATTCTCAAGGAAACCATGGAACAAGTAAGGATATATGTTTATGCGCAGTCATCCTCTCTGCATCGCATATTCTATAATCTATGATCTGGTATTGGCTAGTATTACTATCATCCCTTTATTTCCTCTCCCTGTACTAATTACGAAAGGATGCATCTTATATTTCAGCTGCTACTTATTAGTACTGCGAAGGAACAGCAGGTAACTAGTAGTAACCATGTGATCCTTCTCTTATCTACTTCTTGATCCGGCGCACCTTCTTGGCGCCCCAGACCTCCATGCGACCCTTGGGGCACCCGCAGGGTGAGCGGAAGATTAGCACGGTGCGGCCGTTGGGCGGCGCCATCTTGCGGAGCTCGGCCTCGAGCTCTTTGTGCGCGTCGCCGATCTCCACGGGGCGCGCCCCCGCGGCCGCGAGCAGAGCCGATCGCGCCGCTGGAGCCGGGTGGCCGCGCACGCACTCCTCCGTCTCGAGCTGGATGTCGAACTCGACGGCCTTCTTCAGGCCCCTGCAGCGCGGCTTGCCGCACTTGCGAGCGTGGTGTCCCACCATCTCCCACGCGAGCACCGCCGCCGCCACGGCCACCGCGGCCCCCGCGGCCCCCGCGAAGGCGGCGACGGAGAGGCACGACGCGGCCGGGTGGAGCAGCGCGCCCATCTCGAGGAGCACCATCTTCGCGTACGGCACCACGAGGAACCCGAGCGCGGCGACCACGGCGAGGAGCACGACCGCGTCGACCGCCGCCATCGGCGAGTGGTCGCAGAAGGCCGTGAGCGACCCGCACGACGCCGGCGAGGAGGAGGAGGAGGCCCGCCTGGATCGGGAGGAGCACGCCGCCGCGGCGTTGTCCGCCGCCCTGCGGTGGTGCTCGAACGCCCGGAGGAACTCGATCAGGCTGCGGCACTCCGCCATGGCGGCGCCCCGTCGCTCACACGCGCGCGGCACGGCGCGCCTGGGGGGGAGAGAGAGAGCCCTGGACTCACCGCGGGTGCGCGCGTGCGCTCCTGCTGCCGCTGCTGCTGCTGGTGGTGGTGGTGGCCCGGTGGGGTGGGGGTGGGGGATCTGCGGGGAGAGGAGAGGAGAGACGAGGGGAAATTTGCCGATCCGATCGGTGGGGTTGGGGACTGGGCACCATCGGCTCGGTTGTTTTCTCCCCGCCTCCCTCGCCCGCGTCGCGTTGCGTACTCGCGCGTGGCGCGCTAGGTGGGCGGCGGCCGCGCGCGGGGGAAAAAGCGACGTACCCAACCCAGCCGAGCGGACGAGTGGTGGACGGGAGCCGAACGAGCGGGCCGGACAAACGCCGGCACTGAAACAAAGGCCAGCAAGGCCCCGTTCAGTTCCCAAAAATTTTTCAGACATATCACGATCATATATTTAAAATATTAAATATAGTTTAATTATAAAATAAATTTTAGATTTTAAAATTACGAGACGAATTTTTTGAGTCTAATTAAGCCAACATTGGTACATATTGGTTACTGTAACACTTATGGCTAATTATATACTAATTATGTTTAAAAGATACGTCTCGCGATATTCTCCGTAATTATATAATTAGTTTTAATGTTTATGTTATTTAATAATAAGTATTTAAGAAAAAAAATTAAAAGGCATAAAACGGACTTGCACCACCACAAACACCACGTACAGGTACAGCCGCCAACGAGGTGGTGGTGCCGCCATCGCGATGAGCTCACGCGCGCAGCAGCGCTACAGATGTCAACGGTGCGCACGTTACCGGGATTGGACGTGCCACGACCGCCGGTGCCTTCTGGTTGCTTCAAAAACCCGATCATTCTATTTAAGTTTACCAGTTAAATTCTTCCAAAAAAAAATTTACCAGTTAAATTTTAAATTTCTAACTTTAATTTTAGAGTTTTTTTGTTAAAGTTTAGTTTTTAGACTTGACAATTTTAGATTACTGAGAATACAAAGTTTTTATTTATAAACTATTTTTGTTAATCACGTTGTGAGTGTTACGTGGGTCAAACTTCTCTCCGTGCACGGTGCACATAGACTGAAATCGTTGGAGCGCACGTCTCTGCCATCGCCGCGAGTTTCGCCCATTGTTAAGCTTGGCGTTGTTCCGATTATTAGATATGGTGAAACCTGTGTTTTTTTGTTGAAAAAGAACTTGTTTCTTGTCGCTGTGGTGCATCCAGATCAAGGAATCACTTATGTGACAAGCAAAACATACCCGTCGAGCAAGATTGCGATGTGTTGCTAACTAGACCGTAAACAATGGCATTGTCTTGGTGACATCCCTCAACCATTGGGCTCCTTGATCGGACATGAGGAAATGAAAGTTACCAAACCCAACAAAGCTTCTCTATACGGAAGGTTTCTTAACATTTTTTTCGTACCGTTTGGTCAGATAATAACGTCATGGTGTCGTATGCGGAAGCAGAAAATTTACTAATGGCACTTTTGACGTGAAATCAAAGGACTAATGATAGTGGCACATGCCGTCAATCCCATGGCCACATTTCGTCCTAAACCAGGAGTTGTTCTTTTTTCCTCGACTTCACATGGGAATGGTGGCGTCTTTGATTCAGTGATCAACGCAATTCATTAGTGCCTGCTCATCCTTGACCGTACTTGCGCGCTAACGACAAACTCAGTTGCTGAAATCTGTATTCCTTCGCACGGTTACCTGGGAAAAAGAACCATCTTATGCTAGTCTGCATCGGATTGAGATCATCTGCAGTCGATACGTTGGTGTCTTTCTCATTTGCATATGGATCCAACAAATTTTGGATCTACATCTCATATGTCAGTAAGTCACCATGCATTTAATTATAGAGGATCATCGTCAGGAACAAATTCAGATAGGCAGAATACAGGGGGCCTTTCGAGCAGCATGTGGCGGTGCAACTCTGTTAATAGTCTGCGTTTTGTCCTGTGCATCTGTCGCACATGCATGGATGCATGGTTCCGGGTGGAGGGGAAAGGCATAGCTAACTTACACTTTGTTGGGTATTCATATTCGTATTCCTGATCAGTTTTTTCTGTGTTGGATTTCGCAAATAAACTGGCTCGAATGGAACGAGTCGTTTCTTTTGTTCTTTCACGGTCAGATTATGTGTTTGGTTATTTCACGTGGTGAAACCGACTCGTAAGTAAGAACGAGTCAGAAAGGATTTGTGCCTCTTTGAATTATAGGAATAAAAAAAATGAAGGAATAGGAAAAACATGATTTTGATAGGAATATGAGTGTAAAATATAGTACTGCAAAACACAGAAAAAACATAGAAATAACCGTTTGATTGGACCACAGGAAAAACATATGAATTTGAGGAGAGATAAATACTCAAAAAGTTTTTTTTTCATGAGGTTGTACCTCTTGTTAAATTTTCTCCAAAAATTGTATGGGAAGAGGCATTTCATAAGAATTTTATAAGGTTCATTTCTTTGATTTAAAAGACTTTGTAGGGAAAATTCCTATAGAAATAAGATGCTCTAAAATTCCTATAATTTTTTTTTGAATAAAGGGGGCCTTAACTGGTTAGCACCTGCCGGCTGACGTCAAATAGTGGAGGTGAGTTCCTTGCAAAGAGAATAATTGGTAAGAGGTGATTGAGGTTGACGAATCCTACACGGGCAATCACATCGGTGACTAAGAACTGAGGCCTTTCTTACACAAAAGTAGAGCATAGTTGACACGTTACAGTGACGCGTCACAACTTCACAATGGACGTTAAACACACACCGATGTGATTAGAAGGGTTCGAGATCATGAAGTTTTGCCCCCCCCCCCTCCAAAAAAGCAAATTTAACAGAAAAAACTACAGTGAATTTCGAGACGAAGCTTGCCTACGCTTTGAAACAGCACGGGCTACCCACATGGACTGGAGGCTAACAAAAATGTTGTTTGAAAACAAATACTACTACAAAACTTTAAATATATATGTTAATCTTTTACTGTTTGTATCGCTAGATCGCTATCACATGTCATCAAGTTTAAAATTGTTAATGAGGCGAGCTCGAGCGATCTCGCCTGACCTCAAAATCAAGCATGTATAACCTTTGAGTTTTTATATGAGCTCTACTAAGCTTGATATTGACTCATAGTGATATAATATATTCTTTTAAGAATAATATGTTAATAAAAAATAATTAGTTTTTAAGTTAACCAATTTAATGAAAGAGAAGAAAAAAAGAAAATTAAATTATATACGTATGACATAGTTCATCTATTAAGTAAACAATAAAAGTCATATATCGTTAGCCTCGTTTAAAGCTTGAGCTCGGATCGATAAAGCTTGCAAGTTTGGGTATAAGCTCGGGTTTGCTCATGAGCTCAAGCCAAGCCTAAAATGAGCCAAGCTCGAGCTTCTCGAGACTATTGAGCTCTTTTAACATCCTTATCGTCGAATAGGATCGACTAGGGGTGGTAATTTATTTGGTCTAAAGAGTTGAGTGGTGTTTTTTTTTTAAGTATTGAGTGGTGTTAAATATCGGGTTCTGCGGTTGGAGAGAGGGGTTGGTTAAATCGAACTTAATTTTCTTTTGTATCCCTATAGGTGAACATCAACAGAAGAAGCCATCAACTGACCGCATCACACCACACCACAGAACCACATCGTTGATCAGGCCAAGTAACAACTGCTCCGCTACTCTACTCGTTGCCAACCAGAAACCCAACAACAAGGGAACACCCTTATTTGCAGATGGAACAAACATAAGAGCTGCAGCTTTACTTCACCATCAGAGATTCATGCACCTTTCTCTCGCACAATTCATTGCTACACCTCAAATTCTATGGTGATAACTGAAAACCAATATTTTTGTCTACCACGTTTGAAAGAACAGTATAGTACAGTGGCCACCATTTTCCCTACGGCTACGATCCTATCCGTGGGCGTGTGAGCTCACATGGGTGGACAAAAGTCACAAAATGAGGCTCTAATCTCATATTTCTACGGTACGTACAACACTACGACTGCCTAACATGCTGACAAATCCATGGAATAATGAAGGCTTTCATCGTTTGGATTTTTTAAAGGGAAAGCAATATAACATATTTGAAAACGAAAAATAATATTTAAACAAAACTTTTATACATGTGTTCTTAACAATAAAAAATAAACTATGATTAAAAAATATCTAATAATAATTATAAATTTAAAATTTAAAAGTTGGCTTATAAATATAAACATAGGTGAAAAGACGGGGTTGTATGCCTATCCCTTGACTTCGCTAGTCTGGCACTGTGAGATGAGAATATGAGATACCGTCTTGGCACTCCAGCCACCGGCCAGACCAGCCATGAGCCATCGTACTCGTACGAGTTTTGCGGACATTTTCTGAATTTTGGTCCGGCCGTCCGGGACGAGGAGGCGATGACCGAGTCGTGTGCCGGAACGCGCCTGCGCCTGCAGCCCTGCACGGACGCGGAGAGAGGCGCAGACGAGAGGGAGGGAGTCAGGGAGATGCCGGCATGCCGCGCGAGGAAACGGTTGGGCGCTGCGTAAGATGGCCGACGAGCGAGAATTCTTCGCAGGCTCGCGGCAGCCGGCAGCTTCGCTACATTCAGATTCTAATAACTTCTGCTAGAGTCTCGGTGTGAGAGAATCAGGATAATATATTTGACTTGAACTGTTTGTAGGGAATATAACTCCTATAATTTCAACGATTTTGTAATCGCGTAACCTGTTTTGGTTTGTTCTGCTAGTCTGCAGTGTACCGTGCGTCTAAACCTTATTTTAATATTACATCGGTGCAGTCTTATAGATTAAAACTATATGGATGCATTTATTATGAGATGGAGGTACAACTTTCATATGGGTGAGACGTGATAGTGAGACGGAGACATTTGCAGAAATGAAGGGGTAATGGAGTGGAAAACAACTTGAAAAGCTGACAACGAAATACACGGACGTTTTCGCATCGCTGAGCACAAGCCGGGCCCAATTGATGTCCTAACAAGGACAGACTTGTTTCCTCTTGGGCCAGTGTACAGTGGGCCGAAATGGAAAGGCTGGGCTCCAAACCAGCAACGCGCGAACCGGAAACTACAAGCTGCCCCATTTATTTTCCTTTTGAAATTTACAAGCTGCCTCTTGCCCTCTTCTGTAGCTCTGTCCCCTCGATGTTATATTCTTCAGATTATTTCAACAGCTCTTTCCTGTCATGACATTCAGAATTTCAGATTATTTGCCTTATGGTGATATTCAGAATTTTCAGTACCTCTTCTCCTCCACGCAATATTCTTCAGATTATTTTCCTTGCCATGATATCCAGAATTTCATATTATTTACCTTGTATTCTCTTTATTTTATATCCCGTATGTCTTTTTAAAAATATCTAAATTTATCTACTGATCAATGCATATTATTTGTATGCATGCATAATTTATTAGCATCTATGTAAATCTGCGTAATGCTAAATAGTCTTATACTGTAAAATAAAAGGGGTAGAAAAAAGAGCCATAAGATTCAAGTGCGCTGACTTCACCTTTCTTTGTTGATATCTAAAAAAGAAAGGAAAGAAAGAAAGCAGCATTGGTTAATTGTTTAGTCAAGGACGGCTAGATACGATCGAGATGTATTAATCCCAACACCCAAGCTGCCAAGCATACGATTTTATCAGATCTATCATTCGACCTGTAGTTATGTTTCCTCATGTGCAGACCCCCTTAATCATGGTTACTTCCCTACCCTGTATCCCTGATTGCGTCCAAGCCAGCCCCCTGAATCACCCGCAGACCACGGTTTTAGGAAAAGATCAAAAGTAAGCTATGTTACAGGTTGTTTAACTTGTCTTGTCGAAGAGGCCTTTGTCTTAATCCGTACATGATAATTTTGATGGCAAGACGTGGAGAGCTCAACAAAAGCTAACTATGCTCTCTCTGTGTGTTTGTATCTCGTTGGCCGTCGAATGTTTAGCCCGTCAGCCATTGGAAGCCACGAGATTGCGAGGTTGGTAGCAGCTAACGACGGGCACCCGTTGTCCCGTGAATCTTTCATGGACTAAAAAAGTTGATTGAGAGTCAGCAATCTAGCTTGCATACAGGAGTTGACAATGCTATTTTTCTCCAAGGACCTTCATGGCAGATGGATTACAACAAAAACGTTTTTCTTATCAAAACAGAGAAAAAAATTCAGAGCTACTACGAGCCAACAACTCCCTACACAGGCAACCCACAGACCTCAACAGGCAGCTGGATCAGGAGGTCAAACTGTCCAATCATGAGAGTAAGACAATAGAGTATAACACAAGATTTCATCTTTCTATTTATGTTTATGCTCATAAGTTAGAATCTTAATTTTAGAATTAGTTTAGTTTTTTATCAAAGTTTTTTGTTTTATTGGATCTAAAAACACGTAATGCGGAAGTTTTACTTATAAATTATTCTTTATCATTAATAAGCTGTTTTGTTTGTCTTTTTAATTTCAATGAAATAAATGTGGCTAAGAGATTTACTAGCTAAAAGTCTACTCTGTCATGTGATTTCTCCCTCGCTATCCGTCAGAAACGGGCGAATCTCTCGTGACATCTCCGTCGAAGTCCGGGAGCAGTGTCTCGCCGCCCAACGACAGAGCTGGTTTTGTAGTTTGCGCTGTGGTCGGCAGCCATTCGTTGCGTTCCAATGACCCGTGCACTCATCTATAATCCTTATAGATGTGCAAATTGTGGAAAGAAAATGATTAGACCTGTAGAGATTCATCCAACTGGCAAGCCAGACATATCTGCTGCGTTCCCAAGTGCTAATGGAGTAAAACTTTTACATCGTTTTCTGTGTGCACGCTTCCTAAACTGCTAAACGAAGTATTTTTTATAAAAAAATGTATAAAAGTTGTTTAAAAAATCAAATTAATATATTTTTCAAGTTTACAAAAATTAATATTCAATTAATTATATACTAATAATTTTTCTCATTTTACGTGCTTAGATTTGCCTATCGGCCTATAGCAACTTCGAACGCGGCCATCTTTTACCAGTTCTTCCTAGACAAACATTTAGTACTGTTTTTTCCTCTTTTCAGAACAAATGAAAGAAAGCACTCGTCTGAAGAAGGGGTTGAACTCCATTCGTCTTGGCTGGAGAAATTTAAAGCTAGCAATGTTACAGAACTGGTACCCAGAGTTGTATCGGTAGCCAAACATAGATGCGCACGGTAAATCTAATCTCGATAATAACACCGACACACGATAATTATTAACAAGATTTGGCTAAAGTCTAATTGGAGCACAAATTAAGGGTGTCATTTCCCAATTTATCATAATTACAACTTATCAAGCTATTCACAGTACTCTAATCGATAACGTCACTAGGTAGTCATATTCACCTCTATATTAAGTCATCTTATGGTTAAAACCAAAGTACTATTAAATAACAGTACACATGTGTCATTGCAACCACGATGGCATTGTTTACAACCATTGTGTAAGAAAAAACTGCTGCAACGCCGCAATATAGAGTACTCTCTTTGTTATATGTAAGATTTTCTTATCCTAACTAGATTATCTATTGATCAGTCAATAATCTATATATGTATAGACTTATTATTATTCATATAAATTTAGGTGTGGCTAGAAAATATTACATTATGAAACGGACTGAACTCAATTTAGCACATGTAGTTAAAAATATTTTTATTTGCTTTGACTTGGCTCTATGACTACTTTCTTGTCTAAATGATAAAGTTCTGAGTAGATTAATCACTAATTGATAATTGATACCAGTATATTGATATCAGGTAAACTACTGTCATATATACCATTTATTAATTTGAGTGGCATTTTTTATATCATTAGAATATAGCATCTGCAATCTGCTACACAGATCTCAATCCATAATGAATTCGCAATACACTATTTACTACATTGGTTATTTCACAGTGAGTCTATGCCAGCGTTTGACTTAACACTAACCTACATCTATTACAAACCCGAGACCTAAACTGTAATCGATCATGTACACATGCGTAACACAAAATCTAACGAGTAAGCTACAGAATGTTACAACAGTCGATACAGAGTTTCAGATCCCCTTATCTCCACTGAAAGGAACGTATCCGGCACTCCATAACTAGCTAGTAGTATTCTTCCCTCCTCTCTCAAAATTCATCAGTCACAACAATCACTAATCCATCACTTTCCCCAGTTGCTGCTCCTTTTGTCACCAGTGTTCATTGTTCAACCCTTGACACCAACGACGGTAGACATGTTGATCACTAGCCATATCTGACAGTATTTCGAGCTCGTGAGTCCACAGTTGAAATGCTTACTCAGATTTCTGCCCACTGTGTTAGGACCTGTTTGGAGAGCTTCTTTCAGTTACAATTTTTACTAAAAGCTGTTTTTTTTACCAGAAATTGCCCTAAACGGTTCACAGATTTTGAGAATCTGTACTTACAGATTCTGAAAAATAAACTGAGAATCCAGAAGCTGGGTTTATAAGATTTTCTAAATTCTTAAAAGCTGACTACCCAGCAGCTACTTCTCAGAATCTAAAGCTCTCTTAAATAGGCCATTAGTGTCTTTGTCTGCAGAGGCGCCGTGGCCGCTATGGAATTTCGAGAGTCGATCAAGTTGAGCTGACGACGAACGCTCTAAGCTGCCCTTTCTGCTACTGCATAACGCCCCCAGTCTCAAGCAGTGTGGAGTGGTTAACGATTCAACGTCTCTCCCCTGCACGACGATGCATCATCATCGTTAACGCCACGGGAAGGTGCCGAGCTCTTCTCAGGGGCAGAGCGCGACGTGTCCGGAAATGATCGCAACTGAACAAAACATTGGACATCCAGGATCGTCAGCCACACGCAGTACACGAATTATCATTTATAAAATCAGTAACAGTCAACGATGGCGACGATGCGTTGATGCAGTGGCAGTGTAGCACTAATTAATTAGGCATGAGATGATGATATATAAGCTCATGGATCTCGTAGATATATTTTATCTGCTATTGTCATCATTGATTAATTAAGTAGCACACAAGATGTACAAACTGAGGGGGATGGGTGGACATGGACACATTTGCAGATACATATCTAACAAGGATCGAACTTGAAAAGTTTCCTTCCCTTTTAATCGAGAGTTGTAGCTAGCTAATCAAGCTCGTGCTTCACTCGATCTGACAATAATAGGTGAAGACTTGATTAATTAGCCGGCCGGTTCAAAGCACTACACATATATCACATGTCACTACGTACTATAGCTAATACTCCTAATATGTAACAAGGCCCTGCAGATCACTAGCTTCATGCTCTTCCTGGGCTCTTAGGATCATGGCGGTTGTTGGCTCCGGAGCCAGGGTAGTCGTTGACCTCGATGACCATCCTCGCCGTCGCCGCCACTTCGTCGAGGTTTCGCTCCTCAGCCGCCGCCACAACCTGTATCGCCAGCCACAGAATTGCAAACCGTAATTATATTAACACCATTCATGGAACTGTACGTACGTGTATATGCATAAATATCGAAGTACTAATGCTGTAATATTTTAAGCCAAGTTGAAGTTAAAACAGACCGAGAATGTTCTCTGCACGAACGGGCGCGAGGCACTACTTGATCTTTTTTCTTTCTGGAAAAAGGCGTTGTCAGTGGGGGCAACACGAACTGTGTGCACAACAGCACACAGTGGGAAGTGGCCATGCATGTGAACTGCACTATGACCGGCCCAGCAAGATAGCTGTGCATGTGAGTGGATCGGATCAGTGGAGCGCCCCAGCGACCAAACGGCAGCTGCATGCTCTGACCTGCTCTTCCGGCCATGATGAATCCATCCAGAGGCTAACACAACACATGAGAGCTCACATGCAGGGCGAAAGCTAGGAGCTCGTCAAACCATAGATAGTTTATGCCATGGTCAGTTTGGTCACTGGGACCGTGCAGCTGCCAATCTGCGAGGCTGAGAGCAAACGCTCTGTAACGATCGAGTGATATGGCTAGGCCACACATTGCGCCGGATCTGTACTGTTGGTGTGCATAGTTAAATAGGAGTAGTTTGTGTTGCATGTGAGTGCGATGCCATCACGGGAGTGCGTGGCGCTATGGCACACTATGGAACCTTAATTGAGCAGAAGAAAAGATGGCTCTGCTTTAAACTAGATGCACGGTTAGGCCACGGTGCGAGCCGTCCAATCACCAGCAACTAGAAAATAGTAATTTGACATGTATCTACCGATCTAAGGTGTGTGGCTGTGAGAGAAAAGAAACCTGATCAACAGACGCCTCCAGACCAGAAACTGATGCTTGGTGGTTGCTCAAGGACATGCTTCCTGCACCAAAAGGAACAGTGGTTAGTTGACCAACAAACATGAACCTTGGAACGAACTGAAGCAGCCGCAACAAGTAGAACAGTAATCACCGAGAGGACAGGGATCAGTCACTTACTGGACAGCGGCACAGAGGAAACCAGCGGAAGAAGAACAAGGCAAGACAAAACGAGGAGCGCCACGAGCGGCGGCGCCGCCTGCGCCTTCCTCCGAGGTGCCTTCTCCATCATCTTCATCCCCACGCACGCACCAACCACCGCCTCTGTACCGTCGAGCGTTGTTCTGGCTTGTCTTGTTTCTTTCACCGCGCACCGCCGGTGTGTCGCTCTACTGATCGCTCGCTTGCTGGTGTACTCCTATGGATACAAGGCGAAAGGCGTGCAGTGGAGCACCCAATAGCGGCTTCGCGGAGTCGCGGGGGTGGGTGGATTTTATACGGGAGGGGGCCAGCCAACGCCTCGCCCCGGCTCGGCTACGGCCTCTCGCTGTCCGTCCCCGCTGCGTGCGAAAGTCAACTTGGCGAGCGCTTGGTTCTCTCTCTCTCTCTCTTTTTTTTTTGCTTTACCGAGGGCGGCGTTGTCCTCGTCGTCGTCGTCTTTGTAATAGCTCGCTTGTCTCGGAGCTCGGCGACACTGACCTGTGGAGGACGAGGTGTCGTGTCGCGCGCGCGATCTGGGGTGGGTTGGTTGGTGTCCCGCGCGCGATGCGCTTGTGTAGTTGTGTGTGTGTGTGGCCGTGTGGGCGCAGCGCGCTAGCGGCAGAGGCGCGCCGCGTGTGCGCGGGCCTCGCCTGACATCTGCGTCGCATGATTGGGTTACCAGTCAGCGCCGCAACGGGTGCGCGCGTGCCCGCTTGATTTGATTTTTCGTGCTTGTATCGGGGCTCAGCCGCTTAAAAAGAAAAAAAAAATCTTAATCAGCGTCCAGTATGTTGTTGAAACTTTTGTGTATCTGTTTGAGATTTTTGAAAGGTTTTTACGCACTGTAAAAAGCGGGGTTTTTTGTTTTCACTTATTGGGTAATAGATCGGCAGGGACACTGGGCAGTGCGAGCCAATTGCGAAGCAACAGGTGGCTGAGTATGTGACGTGCATTGCATGACACACTTGAACGCCGGCAAACGTCCAAGCTATATTTTTTTTGGCGAACGCCCGAACGTCCAAGCTGTCGTGCACCAGTGAAGTTGGACGAGAATGTGCGAGCTTTCATGGTGGATCACAGCAACAAATGCAGAAACATGGTAGAAAAAAGAAGGCCGCATTCGTTAATCCACTGTGGATTTTCTTTTTGCCCAGTGCATGTACCTAACCGTACTATCCAACATCGTGGAGTCGTGGTTGGAAAGGAGTGTACTTTCCCTCGCCGAGCAGTCAACCGATCGAGCAGGCCCCCCCACCCGCGCTGCGTTCTCACGTCGTACGGTTCGCCGGGGGTGGTGACGAGTGGCCGACGAGCCGGCGGTGCCGCGGGCCGCACGTTGTGGTCACCGGGGAAGAATTCTGCGGCGAAAGCTATCTGAAAACGGTGCGAAAGCGATCTGAAAAACTTTGAGTCGTTTCAACGCCACAAAAGGGGCGCGGTCCCTGGCGTCGCCGAAAGAACCCGTGCGACAACCCAGAAATGCACAACTGAGAGATGGTCCCTAGTATACACGTACTTGTACACACTGATGCCTCGAGGTCCCTGCACTTCTTTTGTCTGACAAGTTCCTCTTGGTTTTCTGCCATCATTTTACAGTAGTCGTGATGGCTAGAGAGAGCAATAGTAGGACGGGCCCAATGGCCCATAGAAGATATAACAGCGATTATTGCAATATGATGGGCCGTATATTGAATGGAGTGGCCCATTTTGCAAGGACACAGCTCAGGATGGCCCATGAAATAGTTCGGCCTTGGGCCGTCCAGCGAGAGGTACGCGTGGAAGGATGCTGAGCCGTCCGATCCCGTCGAGATATTTGCGCCCCTCCGACGGCCTCCACCGTCCGTCACTCCTCCGTCGCCGGCCGCCTAAACCCGACCGCCCACGGCCCATCCCCCACCGAGGCCGCCGGTGGCGCAAAACCCTCCCCTTCCTCGCCGTCGCCATGGGCGGCGCCTACAAGCTGCTCTCCTCCCTCCTCCTCACCTCCTCGCCGCTCCGCCTCCGCCCCTCCGCCGGCGCCTTCGCGCTCTTCCTCTCCCCGCCCGCGGCGGCCGCGTCCCGCCGCCAGCTGCTCCTCTCCTCCCCAGCTCCCCTCCGCACACTCTCCGCCTCCGCCTCCGCCTCGGCCGCGGCTGCCTCTTCCGATTCGTATGTCTCCAGCTCTAGCTCTAGCTCCAGCTCCAGCGCAGCATCGCCTTCCCTACCTTCTCATTCTCCTTTTCCCGAGTGGTCACGTCTGGTCGACCGCCTCGCGGCGGCCGGTTACGGCGCGCGCACCCCCTCCTCCGCCGATGAGCTCGCCCTCGCTCCTGAATGCGGCCTGTCGCCCGACGCTGAGGCCGCGGTGTCCTGCTTCCTCTCCTTCGCACGCGACCGGCCTGACCTCCTCAGGTGAAGTAAACCACTCGGCCTCCCTGACTAGGTTGGGAAACTTGGAGTTTTGCTGATCAACTTGGTGTGACTTCAGGTCTCTACCGAGGAAAGACGTGGAGGTCTTGGTGGCTAACGCAGCACCGATTCTGTTCAAGGACGGGGAGGCATCAGAGCTGCGCCTGCGGCAATACCTTGGCGGGGAAGGGAGCGATGTGAGTTCATTCTCTCTCTCTCTCTCTCTCAAGTCGGTTCCTTTGCTTAACGGCTTTTTGAGCTTGGTTGCAGCAGATTTTACTTCAATGTGGTAGTCAGTCTACTAGATTATGATCTTAGTAAGACGAGGAACCAGATGCGTTTTTTTGTTGGTTTCGCCTGGCATATATTGCTTGTGAGACTCTGAGTCACTGACAGTAAGGGAGGACTAAACGTGCCAACCCAAAACATATTGAGCTGAATTTTGTTAGAAGTCTAGCGAGTCGTTTGATTTGTGTGCTAGTAGAAATGATATATTTGTTTCAGTGTCAAGTTTCAACTTTCACTTGTCATTACACATTTAGAGTCCAGTAATATTTGATTAATTCAGATAACAAAATGTTGGTCAATGCACTGAAGCTGTGAAAATTTCACCAGGTAACTCAGTCAGAGAGAGCTGAAACCATCGATATTGTTCGGTACTTGTTAAGTTATGCATACGGTTCTCCAGACAGCTGTTCGAAAGACAAGGAACTTACTGATACAGCTGTGAGGAATATATTGGCTGAGTTTGTAAGTTTTAGCGGATTTCCTCAAACCTCCAGTTATGTGGAATCAACGACTGGGCAAAATACATTGGGCCAACATGAGCGATTCTCTAGGCCTCCAGGACAAAATATTGAAATGAAGCGAGGTGACTGGATTTGTACAAGGTGTGCTATTTCTCTACTTCTGTCTTTCTGTTTTCTTGTTTGAACAGTTGCATGGAATTGATCATCTTACTTTAAGGACTCAACCTATCAATAACATGTATTTATTTGATCTTACGAAGTGTTGTAAAAAAAGTAGATTGTCTTCACTCTTCACTATCAACCAGGTTTTATTTTGCGCCTTGCCAATGTTGTTACACAAGCTTCAAACTTTTTTGATAACTTAATAAATGTTTAACCAAGCATGGCCAATAAGTCTCACTTTTTAGTTTGAACAGCCAATCTTCCTACAATTTTGATTTTTTTGAATGCATTTGAGGTTATTGCAGTTTTTGATTTTTTATTACTGATGAATTATTTGCACTTTGCCCCCTCTTCTTCCTTTCATAATATTCCATTGAAAATGTTCTTTGCAACCTGCAGATGTAGCTTTATGAATTTTGCTAGAAATGTGAGGTGCCTTGAGTGCAATGAGCATCGACCAAAGAAGATGTTGACTGGTGGAGAGTGGGAATGCCCTCAGTAAGAGACCTGGCATGCTTGTTCTAAAGTTCTATGATTTCAGGTTCATTTATTTTTTTTATATTTTAAATTAGTTTGACTTTACTTCTTTCCTTTTGCTAAGGTGTGAGTTTTATAATTACGGGAGGAACATGTCATGCTTACGATGTGATTGTAAAAGACCAGGAACGATCCCACCAAATCCTGCTGGTGCTGGTTTAGGTGGAATGGCACAGTTTCTTAATGCAAACAATGTTGGTAAATCTGAAATCGAGAGAAAACTCGCTGAAAATGACGCGAAGGCAGAAAGATGGTTGAGCAAAGTATCTCAACTTGATGATTCCGCTGATTTAAGTAGTGTAGCAGCTGACGAGGATTTTCTTGAGATCATGCCTATGCGGAAGGGGGCCAATAAATTTGTTGTTAGCACACGCAAGACACCACTAGAAAGAAGATTGGCAAATGCACAATACAGCAGTAACAATAGCCCCCAAGCTGGATCATCTGACTCCAAGATAAGTAAAACATTAGACAGGATTCTTGGGCGTTCTACATCTACTTCAGCACAGAATAATCAATCTGGTAATGGAGATGTAAATACTGTTTCAAATAAAACAACTGGCTATCTTGGTGGCATTGATCATGTCCCTTTCGTGCCATTATCTGCAGATCAGTTTACTAAGCCACAAAATAATTTTAGTAATGGTCAACCAGATGCCCAAATAGGCACAGGGGCTGATTCTATGGAAAATAGCCAAATGGACTTAATGGAGAGGAGAGATGACAAGAAATCGTTAGATACGGCTGAACAATGGTCCAAGAAAGTTTCAGAGCTTGGTGATGTAAAGGACTTTCCAAGTGCAATTTCTGATGAAGAGTTTCCTGAGATTATGCCAATGAGGAAAGGTGAGAATCGGTTTGTTATTAGTAAGAAGAAAGACCGCACATTAACATCGCCACAGTACAAAAGGCGCAGTGTGCTTGAGCATGCTGACAATTCGAATTTTGTTCCATTTGTCCCATTCCCTCCTGGTTACTTCGCGAAGAAAGACAAGCATGTGGAGAATCCATCAGATACAGGAAGAGTGCCAGAAGATCCGCCATCAGCTGAAAAATTACCAGAAACAAATTCTTCATCTGGAAATCTTGGAAATATTCAGAATAGCTCACAGGTGGTGAGCAATCAGACAGTAAAAAACATGAACGATGAGAACAGGAATGGACACTATCCACATCAGAGTGCAGGCAGTTATGGATATGGTGAAAACGTCAGTTATCATCAACCCCAATCTCAAGGGATGGATGGTCGATCTGGTGGCACTTGGCATGCAAACAACAATCAGGGAAGCTTTAACGGAAGCAGAGATAGATCTGCTTACAATGGGGACAACCATTCTGCGCAGCCATCTTATATGTCAGGTTATGGTAACAATAACAATGGTTGGACTAGTAACAACAATGACAGCAACAATGCTTGGAGCAGCACCAGAAATTATGACAATGGTGGTCGGAGCGACAACAATCCCTATTACAGCAGCAGTACTCGGAGCAGCAACAGCAGCTATAACAACAGTGGTGCCTGGAGCAACAATAGCAGTTACAACAGTAGCAGTGCATGGAGCAACCACAGCAACAATAGTAGGAGTGACTCATATTCTGATAATAGCAGCGCCAGTAGCGGTAGTTCTGCTACTATACCTAACCAAACAGCAGGATATTCCAATTACGGGGAAAGCTCGAATAGAGGTTATACTGGAAAGAGCTTGGAAGGATCTGCTGTGAGGGATCCTGATCCACTGGACATGTCCGAGGAAGCTAAAGCTGAGAGATGGTTTAGGAGAGCAGCACAGATAAAAGACATCTCCGAGCTTGCCAACATCCCTGACGAGGACTTCCCTGAGATAATGCCGATGAGGAAGGGCGTGAACAGGTTCGTCGTGAGCAAGAGGAAGACACCACTGGAGAGGAGATTGACATCGCCTCAGTACAGAAGGAACCTTCCGATCGTAAGTTCTGAACCAGACAAAGACGTTAACTGAAGAGCACAGGCATGATTATTGGTGCAATCAATTTCCAGAACACGGGCATGATTATTGGTGCGATCAATTTCCAGTGCAACAGCGAAGAGTTTACACCCGGGCATTCTTTACAACAGTTTTGTGATAATAAGCCACCGCAATGTATTGTAAAATTTTTCTGAACTTTTCAGTTACTTGTACCAGGGAGTCCATGTATATGAAACCTTACTGAAACTTTTGCATGGCACTGTTGGACTTTCTATTACTTGAGGCTTCACATGTTCATTATTTCAACGAAATTGTTCGTTGGACTCCAACGTTGCATATTCCTGTGTAAGCATTTTTATTTTTGCAAGATTAGCCGCCATTCTTTCGTTTTCCTAACCATGACATTTATTCCTAGATCACTGCGGCGATTGTTTGGTCTTTTCCTGTAAAAACACAAATGATTTATTTGTAAACGAAAATAATTTGTGAATAAAAACTTTTATATACGTATTCTTATTGTATAAAAACCAAGGTTGAAAGATAATGATGAAAAAACTTTAAAATTAATTTTTAATATAAAATTTAAATTTTAGTTTATAAGCATAAGTGAAAAATATTGATGCCCGTTAGGCCAGCATCGATGAAGTTGGTCAAAAGGGAAAAAAACACGGTCGATCCAGTAAACTATGGCCCTTGTATCGAGAAATTACGGCCCATCAACCCAGAAACTACAGATCGGCCCATCTGCGAGGTCATCAAAACCCTACCCGAGAGGCCACCACACCCTTCTTCCCCTACTCCCACCCGCCGCCGCCGCCGCCACCACAGCTGCGCCGCTTCAAGGTAAATCTCCCATCCTCTCCATCTCGCCCCGCCCTTCCTTCGCGTCGTCGTTGATTCGTCCGTGAGGTAGCAGTTCCCCTTCCTGCTGCGCGGTGCTTTTACCTGTTCGTCCGTTGGATTTGCGAGTTCTGGTTGGTTTCTGATCCGAGGTTAAGCAACCAGTCCTTTAGTTTTGCCGTTCCATGTAGGGATGTGTTCATCCGGCACCAATACTCGAGTAGTACATGATTTGCTGTTTTTCTGATCTGGATGTGTCCATGGCGGATGGTTGAATCGTTCGAATCTCGGAAAGGTCTCCTGTATATGATCTCTCTTGCACAGGCACTGAGGCGCCATGCTAGCCGAAGTTGTGTGGTGGCCGAATCTTATTGCTGTGCGAGATGGACATGGGTGCACAGTTTGCAGCAGCGAATTCTTTGTCTCTGCTGTTAGTAGTTACCCAACAATTACTCATTGTTTGGATTGAAGGGGTGGTTGGTGATCTCGTTCATCTTGGAGACATCCTTTTATTTAGTTGCTTTTAGACTTTGTGTCAACTGAATTAGAGCACAGGTACTGAGGCATTATGGCTGTTCTGGTTGCATGGTAGCCTATTATTTGTTGTGCAAGATAGAAAAGGGAACCCGCTTTGCAGCAGAGATTTAACTCATCTCTCTGCTGCCAGTAGTCGCCCAACATCACTCACTTCTGTCCTGATTTCGGGATAATTGCGCAGTATGATTTGTGAATTATGAATCTGATGCCTGTAAAGGCCCCATGTTTCAGCATCAGTTGGTTTTGATATTGCCTCCGCTGATTTTATGTGCTTATATTGTTGGTGGTGTTTTCATGTTTCATTGTGCTAAAGGCTTTAGGTTTCATGTGCTAATTCTGTTGCATTCGCTTGTGGAATCCAGGCAGGACATTGTGAAAGTTTCCCAAGTCTGAAAAGATGGTTCTGAAGTAAGTTCCGGTGCTTTGTGCTTTTGTCATGTGTAGTTGATGAATTTTGATCTTTCTAAAATGAGATCACTATTTAAATATACTTCTATCAATCTCACAATATTGGTATTTAATCTGTCGTTGTCCTTTGTTTTACAGGACTGAACTTTGCCGTTTCAGTGGGCAGAAGATATACCCAGGCAAGGGTATCAGATTCATTCGTGCTGATTCCCAGGTAAACTTCTTTATGCATTGAAGTGAGAGAGTCATTACATCATTATTATGACTAACTTAGAGGACGTCTGCTAACAATTTCAAATTTTCCCTCCTGAAGGTTTTTCTTTTTGCCAACTCGAAATGCAAGCGTTACTTCCACAACCGCCTGAAGCCTGCAAAGCTTACCTGGACAGCAATGTACAGGAAGCAGCACAAGAAGGTCCCACATTTTCACCATTATTCATTCATATATTTGCATCCTGTGCCCATGCAATCAATTGATTGCCCTATCTATGTGCTTACATATTAATGAATAACATGCTTATTTTGATATTTTGCATGAAAATATTTCAAGCATAGTAACTAAAGTTCCGTAAACAACACAATCATCATTTCAAGGGGAAATGTGAAGTTTGATTCTTTATATTATAATGTCTTTTTGATGCATGCAATGGCTTGGGTAACTACCCTGTATCTTTG
The DNA here is from genome assembly GCF_000231095.2 of Oryza brachyantha. Taxonomy (NCBI): domain Eukaryota; kingdom Viridiplantae; phylum Streptophyta; class Magnoliopsida; order Poales; family Poaceae; genus Oryza; species Oryza brachyantha. Next base: position 26,503,401 of record NC_023163.2, read on the forward strand.
TGTCTTTGCAATTGCTGATGAATATCTGATGTATACATATCTCATATCCTTCAGCTCCATGATCTGAGTTATCTGAGTACATCCATCCACCCTGTGTTTCTTGTGTCTGCTCATGTTCAGTTACTGAGTTTTCTGGAGCATCTGCCTGAAATTGTTTTCTGTTATTGTTTTATTTATACCATGCCATTGCTGCTATTTCTCTTATGAAATTGTTTTTCACTGTATCACTACAGGACATTCATGCTGAAGCTGTCAAGAAGAGGCGCCGCACCACCAAGAAGCCATACTCACGGTCAATTGTTGGCGCTACACTGGAAGTTATCCAAAAGAAGAGAAGTGAGAAGCCTGAAGTCCGCGATGCAGCCAGAGAAGCGGCTCTTCGGTACATTCTCCACCTTTCTGTTTAGTTATGGCTATTTTTCTGCATACATATACTTTTAAGTTGTTTTTTGAACATGAATATTATTTATGTTTGTAAAACTGATATGACTGATTTTAGCTGTTGCCCACATTTGTTTTCTTGTAATAGCTGTTGCTCCTTCATATGAGCGAATTTTGTTTTCTTTTTAACCACCATTGCTAAATGATTCTTTATGCATGCTTGCATTCTACAGATGAATCCATTAACTGTTGGTTCTTTCCCGTTGAATCTTTTGGACCATCCATTTTCTTTGCTCTCATTCAAACTAAGATGTCAATTCGACTTGTTTATAACAGCGAGATCAAGGAGCGCATAAAGAAAACCAAGGATGAGAAAAAGGCAAAGAAGGCAGAGGTGGCAAAATCTCAGAAGTCACAGGCGAAGGGTGGTGCTGCCCAGAGGGGTTCTAAAGGTCCTAAGATCGGCGGCGGTGGTGGAAAGCGCTGAACGTTCCTTGCCCCATAGGGAGAGTTCTTCCTTTAGCTTTCTCACCGGTCCTATCGTAGAAACAGTCCCTTGGTCAAGTTATTAGCCTGCCGTATTGATTTCTCCTATTCTGTGAGATGACTTGTTTGAAATGCTTCGAGTATTTTGTTAGTCAATTTACAATGGCACTTATGTTTGGCTATTATAAAATTATCAAGTTTTCTGGCTTGACAATTGCCAAAAGAGCTGTATGGCTTCGATTTATTTACAGGTTGTCTTGCGACGCGGCTGGCGTGATGTCACATTCCACGATCGATATCGTCATTTACTAGACAGTTGAATGCGAAGCCAAGGAGCAGCAGCCATATGTATTATGTATTTTGTCTTTCGTCTTTTCTGCGAAATAATAAACATAAATCATGATCTCTAAAATGTGAAGACGGAAAGTCGGGAAATGTTTGAAGTCATTAGCATTGGCAGCGTCCTGATAATCTACACTGAAGACATTTGTATGCTTTAATCAGTAATAATGGCTGCTGTGGCAGTATTATGATAAAATCCTTACAAAGGGCTGGACATCAATATTCTCACGGTCACGTTTGGAATGGAATTTTTTGCTTGTGGACCTTTAGGAGTATGTGTTTGTTGGGCTAAGCTGCGTCGATAATGAGCACAGATCCTCTGCAGTACTCAGATCTCATTTGATCAACAACACAACATCCATGATGGTGGTGGGAAGCCCTGAACGTCCTTGGCCCATAGGGAGAGTTCTTCCGGGTTAGCTCTCTCACCGGTTATAGCGTAGAAAGCCCCTTGGTCAATTTAGCCTCTCTCGAAGGGCAATTTTAGTTTGCGGTTAAAATGAGCTTTGTAAAATTTGGCCATAGACATATTTTGGTATAATTATATTTGATAAGGTACAACTCTGCTTTGGTACAATCAGATGGTTATGCCATTGTTTTCTGCTGTCCTTCTACCTCTCTTTGTTCTAAACAGCTAGGAACAATACCTGCATCAACCATCGACTCCCGTCCATCAATCGAGTTGCATTCAACTTGGTTAACGACTGCTATTGGAATTTTCAGGTTTAGTAATTTAGGCCGATAGATTACCCTAGGTTATTAATTAAGAATTAATGATGTTTAATATTAATTTATGCTTGTTATCGCTTATCTCAATCTTGAACTATGCAGTTTGATCCCGTCGTACTGGTTCCTATCGGCTCGTCGCACTCTGATCAGCTTTGTCCTTTGTGATGCGTCAGGGGAAGACGAAAGAAAGGTCAAGGCGCCAAGCTACTTTACGCTTTCCTTGTGCTTTTGGCGTAACCTCTATGAGGTGCAAAGGCGGGAAAATAACAAGTCGCAACTCAGTTCCTCCCCGCCTCCGCCGGCCATGCTGCGGAGCGCCCTCGCGAGAGCAATCCCGCTCCTCTCCGCTGCCACCACCGCCCGCGGATTCACCAAGCCGAGGAGCCCTCCTCTCCTCTTCTGCGGAGGTTCGCGTATCTCCACCTCGCGGGACGGCAGCAGCAGAGACGGCGGCGGTGATGGCGTTGATGGCGAGGAGGATGATCCCTTCTCGTTCCCGGACCTCCAGAAGCTCCCGGCGGACGTCGCCCGCGACGTGGACGCCGTCGTAGGCGCGGTCGAGGGGTTCCACTTGGACGCCGCGCGGGCCAGGGGCCTCCTGGGGAGGTGCGGCGCCGCGGCCTCCGAGCCGGTCGTGGTGGCTGCGCTGGCCCGCCTCCGCAACAGCTGCGCCGCGGCGCACGCCGCGTTCCGGTGGGCCTCGGAGCAGCCAGGGTACGCGCCCGGGCGGCGCGAGTGCCACTCCATGCTAGCCATCCTCGCGAAGCACCGTCGATTCGACGACGCACGCGCCCTGCTCGACAAAATGCGCCGCTCGTCGCTTGCGTCGCCGGCCGCTGTACTTCTTCTCATACGGCGCTACTGCGCTGCGCGTGATGTCGCGAGCGCCGTCGCGGCGTTCCGTGCGCTCCCGAGCCTTGGTTTCCGGGCTGGTGTCTCTGAGTTCCACGGTCTCCTGAGCGCACTATGCCGGTACAAGAACGTCCAGGATGCGGAGCACCTGCTGCTGTCCAGCGAAAAGGAGTTCCCTTTCGAGACCAAGAGCTTCAACATTGTGCTAAATGGCTGGTGTAACATGGTCCGCTGTGTGCGTGAGGCGAAGAGGTTTTGGAATGCCATGGAAATTAAAGGTATTGAAAAGGACGTTATATCATATGGGAGTATGATTTCGTGCTTCTCCAAAGTCGGCAGCTTGGACACTGTCATGAAGCTCTTTAATCGCATGAAAGAGGCTGGTATTACACCAGACAGGAAAGTCTACAATGCAGTCGTGTACACACTCGCCAAGGGACGGTGTGTGGATGAGGCAAAGACGCTTGTCCGGAGCATGGAGGAGAAGGGGGTTGCCCCTGACACAGCCACTTTCAACTCCCTCATTAGGCCTCTTTGCAAGGCTCGTCAGATTCAGGAGGCAAGGGAAATGCTTGATGATATGTTAGGGAGAGGACTGTCGCCTTCTGTGAGGACATTTCATGCGTTGTTTGATGTGGCTAGAAGCCCCATTGAGGTGTTTGATCTGTTGGATAAGATGAAAGCATTGCAGTGCGAGCCAGAGATGGACACTTACATTATGTTGATCAGGAAGTTCTGCCGGTGGAGGCAGCATGACAGTGTGGAGAAGCTCTGGAGCGCAATGCCTGCAAATGGGCTAACCCCTGATCGGAGTGCATACATTGTATTGATACACGGTTTATTCCTTAATGGGAGACTAGAGGAGGCCGCGAAGTATTACGGAGAGATGAAAACTAAGGGATTTTCACCTGAGAAGAAGACTGAAGAAATGATACAGGCTTGGCTTTCAGGCAGAGAACTTGCCAAGGCGTCTGCTTCAGTGAGGTCAAGGGGTGATTTAGTGTCTCTCAGACCACATCCTAGAAAGTGATCGGGCAATTGCTCTTAAAAAGTAATTTATGAAAAAAATATGAAGAGGGAGAGGAAGATTTATTTTGTTCTTTATGAAGATGTGGTAGAAAAATCGAAGAGATTTTTCTTCTTTTCTGGGCTAAAGAAAGAGATGCTCTATGGCTGCTTAAAACAAGAGAAGCTGATTGTTGTATGTTCTCCTAGTCATTATGATCTCACTCTATAAGATTGTAATCACCAAGTGCATGATTTGCTGAAACACTTCAAAGTAGGCATGTCTAGTTTGCTGTCTTCATTCAATCATTTGTAGCTTCTAGCTTGTCCTGACTTGTTCCCAATTGTTAGTGCAAATAGTATAGAAGTTTCCATCACATTCATACTTTTGAGTCGTTTCATATGGTTTCGAACCTTGAAGCTCATGCAGTTTTTTTTTTTGAGCAAGAGCTCATGCAATTTCTTACTTGCTTATTTTCAATGAGCATTACACAGCTATTCCATTGTAGGCAGGGTGTACTGGCATATTCTGAAACAACCATGTAGTATTTACTTCTGTAATCTACGACGGTGTTCATTTTTATGATATATTCTCTTCTTGATGATGCAGCTCTTTATCGCACCTCTGACGGTAACTACTTTAGTGCCGTGGATATGAAGAATCTTATGTTAGCACATTGGATATGAAGCTGGGATTGGTTTGCCACTACCCTGGTACTAATCTATACATTAAATCATTACAAGGTGAGAGCTTACCTGAACTCCATATTAATCCAATCTGTCCACCTTGTGGCCTAAAATATTGTCTACTTGCTAGTTGCTTCAACCATACTGATGATAATATATGGTATGAGTCAAACACCTTATCCTTGTACACCTGAAGACCTTTGTTACATTCTGCTGGATATACTCATCCTGCCCTCAAGTGGTTTGTTCTGTCATTTGTCGATACATATATTTTTTATCTTCTCCCACCCTGAAATATTTCATATGCCATCCTGATGATGGCGTTATCTCGCAACCAGATGCAAGTTGGTTTAAATTTTATCTCAAGAGACGATGACTGATGAACTGATACATTTCTGGGAAAATGGAAGAGCCCACTTTCTGTGTGCAACTCGCAGTCATGCTTGCCATGATTCTGTTCAGTGTCTTTTTCATGTTATCTATCTAGTTGCAAAGCTAGTGTCGCTAACTCATGTGTGTCATGATGCGACTGACATAGTGCATGGCCACGTCTTACTTTAACCAATGGATGCATGGTCGCAGTCCGTTTGCCTACGCAATGGATGTTGCTAGTTCATCAATATCTGTAATCACTGTACCATCACAAGTTGGATAGAGAACCAAAACATTTGGTGTAGAAAATTGGGGAAAAAAGGGAGGAAAATTAATTAATGATATTTAAACCATAACTATGAGTTTGAGAATAGTGAATGATAAATTACAGTTTGGGCTTTAAGGTTATGAGAATGAAAGGAGATGTTTTTTTTTCAGATTACCAAATGGATACACTGAACAAATGAATTACATAGTGCAAGCCAAGCACCACATTTGCAGAATAATTGCTTGCAAGATTTCTAATCTTTTTTTGTTCTAGTAATCTAGTATTGTTCTACTCACCAGTCACCACTCGTCCACTCCTATCCTTCCTCCTTATCTACAGCAACCTTTTCTTGTTCCATCCATCTTAGAATGGTGGCAGGATCGTCTGCCACATCTTCATCTGTGGCGAGCTGATGGACTGCATGTAGCCGGCGCCGTCGTGCCCAGCCAACGCCGGATTGACCATCTGCATCTGCAGGTTCATCATGTAAGGCGGCTGCAGCTCGTCGAAGTTGAGGCCCGTGAACCAGTCGTTGTCCTCCTTAATCGTCACGACGCCGTTCCTCGGCGGCTGCCCCTGCGCCACGTCCCCGAAGCCGCCGTGCTGCAGGCCGGGGCCGTTGTCGATGTCTGAGTCGTGCGTCTGGAAGCTGTCGGACATGGTGTCGGCCACCGCGTCCATGACCTCGCCGTTCGGGTGGTGGTGGTGGTGGCGCGGCGCCGCGACGGCGGCGGCCATGTCCTGCTGCTCCAGCTTCACCTTGTCCCAGTTGTTCTTCTTGTTGTACAGGCGGCACAGCACCCACTCGTCCAGCTGCAAGGAACACGGGGCGAGATCACGTCAGCATCAACGTCAATCAAATGCGGCGGAGCAGAGCACGCGGCGCAATCGTCTCGTCGGCGGCGTACCTTCTGGGACCCCTTCTTTCCCGGGGCGCGGTCGGCCTCGGCGAGGCGGTACTCGTGCATGATCCAGTCCGTCTTGACGCCCCTCGGCGCCTTGCCGGAGTAAAACACGAGCGCCTTCTTGATGCCCACCGTCCTGGCGCTCCCCTTGGGCGCCACCGGCTTGTCGGCGCCCGTCGCCTTCCAGTAACCCCTCCCGGCGGCGCGGTTCGGCCGCGACCCGTTCGGGTACTTGCGGTCCCGCGGCGTGAAGAAGTACCACTCCTTCCTCCCGAACAGCGCCTTCTCTGCACACGACACGCGCCTCAGGGTTAGCAAACGACATTTACAAACGGAGAGAGGACAGAGGAGCAGCAGATCGCCGTCCATGGCCGCGGCAAGCGAAGGAAAGGAAGAACAGAGGGAAAGCAGAGGAGGAGGAAGAGGAGGACGCACCAGGAAGGTCCCAGGGGTCGAGCTTGTAGAGGTCGACCTCGGCGATGATGGGCACGGGCAGCGGCTGCCGCGCCACCTTGCGGCAGAGGTAGTGCACCACCAGCTCCTCGTCCGTCGGGTGGAACCGGAACCCCGGCGGCAGGTTCAGCTCCGCCTCCGCGTCCCTCCTCCCGCTCCCCCCAACCGCCGCCTCCATTTCCATCCTCTTCTCCTCCTCTCCTCTCCCTCCTCTCGTGACAAAACGTCAGGCGGCTCGGCTGGCTGGCTGCTGCTGACACACCCGCACGCACGCGCTGCCTTGCCTTTGTTGCTGCGCTTCCGTGGCGACCAAGTCGGTTCGTGCCGATCGCCTCGAAGGCGGCTATATATGGGCCTCGGCAAACGTGGGCTGCAGGTGGGCCCTCCCCTGTCCCCCTCGCGAGCTTCACCGGATGGGATGAGGACGTCGCCATGTCCTCGCTCGCTCGCGGCTAGCTACGTCGAAGGTTCCCGCGTGGAAAAGAGCTTGACCTCTCTCTGAAAGGAGGGCTCACGGTGGCCCTGGGTGCGCGCCGGCGAGAGCAGAAGAGTCAAAAAGACTAGGGAGCGCGCGAGAGAGCGAGAGATCTTCCGCGAAGAAAAATATGATTATAATCTTGGACCTCCGCGAACGCCTCGCCTCGTGCAGGGCTGATGGGCTCGATGGCTGGCTGTGCGTGCGTGCGCAGGTGTCGCCATGACAACTCGATGTTTTTGACCGTTTTTGCACACAAATCTGTGCCGATTTGTTCCGTGGACTCCGGCGTCGTAATCGCCCGGCCGGCGTGCTTCCTTTCACCCGCACCACGTGCGGATTAAGCCCTGTTTATTTTGTGCATCGCTCGCACCGTGCTGCCGGCAAACACAGTCGGTTGTGGACTTGTGGTGTAGGTGCCTAGGAAAGTCCTGCCTGCGTTGTCGACACATGTGGCATTTGTTCGTAGTCACCGATGGGGTGTAGTAATGTTTGGCTTCGATATATATATATATATGTATATATATATATATATATGTATATATATATATATATGTATATATATATATATAAACGAAAAATAATTAATTTTATATGTGTATTTTGAGTGATCTAAAAGACAAGACGGAAAAATAAACTTTACTGAAAAACCTAAAAGTTAATTTTAAATCTAAAATTAAAAATTTAAATTTTAGTATAAACGAAAGCGAAAAGATGTGATGTACTAATTAGAACACAATTTTCTCTGGAAGCATTCAGTTGCCTGTCACTTCGGAATGCCCCGCTTTGGAAAAAATTTTTTCTTTCAGAAAACTCGCGCGGATGGAATTAAAGCAATTGAGCTGACACTTGGGGCCGGATCACTGTCGATCGAGCTGTTCTGAAACGATGCATTCAAAGGCGCCAATTACCGGATGGATGCTTTTAATTCCCGCCTGCCTAACGTGATATCAAGAATCTCTCAGCTTTAACCCGGAGCTTAAATGCTTAATGCAAGCCGCGTGTTGCCTTTCCTAATCTCCGTAGCGCTCATGGTACCAATGTGTCCCTCTCACGTATCGCTCCAACTGATTTCTACAGGGAGGCTGTACCGCTCTACTGTAGCTTCCGTATCGATCCATTCGATCGACACAGCACGAGGATTGGATATGCTTCGAATATCGTTCACCGAAAATTCAGAAGGGTATCATCACCACCATGGACCGTTCATACTGGCACCAACTTTTACTATCACAGAATCACTTCACAGACTTCAGGGCCAACTCGAGAGAGCAGGTGCATGATGCATCCATCTCCCCTTAAACCCTCTCGCCGCCAGTAAATAGAAAAAGTCATTATTTTTTTATGCTGCCATTCTGCACGTGGCTGGCTGGGCTGGACATCGGCTATGCCTATCCATCCAGATGCACTGAACCTCACCGTGCGACGCGAGCCGCAACGTACAGCGAAGGTGGCGAGCAAATCCACCGGTGGTTGGTAGGCCATGGCCACACTGGTAGCATATCACAGACGGACACAACGCAAGATGGCGAAGAAAAGGGCAAGGTCATGTCGACAGCCGATGTTTTTTTTTTTTCATCTTTTTCCCCCATTCCTCGCGCGGTAGACTATGGTATGAAATTGCAGGGGCGGACGGCGGCTGCGATGAGAGCGATGTCCGGTATGTTTTGTCTGCTTCCTTGGGGAAAAAAATGGCATCGCACTATCGCAGGTCTCGCTGGTTGGAGTTTTTTTTTTATTTAGAACGTGGGTGGAGCTTTAATTGAAAGATTAATCGGTTGATGTAGTAACACAGCTGGTGGACTGATCACTGTAAAACTTTATTGGCATGACATGACAGTGTGTGAAGAGGATTAGTTGCCTTCTAGTTGGCTGAATTAACAGTGATGGAATCACATAAAGGTAAAAAAAATTCCAGAAACTTTTGAGAAAATTGTGTAAAAAAGAAATTTACGTCCCAGACGAGCGTGAGTCAAAAGTAAATATCTTAGGGTAGCTGTGGATTAGTTAAAACCTTAGTGGTGCACAAGGCAGGGACTTCTTGATCCAAGTCTTTTTTTTTCCCTTAACATCAAAGAAATTATTGATATGTTAGTCAATGCGCATGAAGGTATTAACCCACATGTCTACTGCTTAACCCCGTACATGAATTTTAATCCTAGCTTTGCTAGTCTGCCACTAAGGCTGCTTTCAGTTCCAAAAAAAATTTCTGTGAGAGAGGTCACATTGATACGTATGGTCACACATTTGAAGTATTAAATAGTCTAATTACAAAATAAATTTTAGATTCTGCCTGAAAACCACGAGACAAATCTTTTGAGTCTCTAATTAATATGTCATTAGCACATATTAGTTACGGTAGTATTTATGGTTAATCATGTACTAATTAGGCTTAAAAGATTCGTCTCACGATTTTTCCATAACTGTATAATTAGTTTTAATATTCATGTATGTTAAATGTTTTATTTAGGTGTCCAAAGATTTCATGTGATGTTTTTGGAACTAAACGGGTCTAACATTGGGATGGAGTTATGCACAGGCTAGGTGGGGAGTGCCTCCATCTGGCAGTTGATTTTGAACCAAGGTTCGTATTACTAGTTAATTCACAAGAAATTGATACGAAGATCAAAAAAAAATTGTGATGAAGATGGAAATATCTTTATGATATATTTCTATAGTTGTAGATCTCACGGAAGATAATTTAACGAAACAAGTTAGTGTGTATTCGAATGCTTCCTAGGGCATGTACAAAAGAGTTCTCATTGATATCTCTATCGCTGCATGGTCGCTAACGTGGAAGAAAGAGATGATGCGGGAGAGAAAATGAATTGATTTGTATAGAGTCAGCAAAACATTGACTCTTGACGCATAAAATAAGGAGACAACCAGAAAATCTATTTCTTATGTGTGCTGACTTTGATTAAAGGAGCTGATCAGATAAAATACGAACGAGAAATTAATTAGTCTATAATTATGAAGAGTCGGCTTAAAAGACTATTTTTTTATAAGAAGTTTTTTCTGCTGGCGTGGCTTGAGATAGAGTTCATAATAGGCTCACCAATTGAACATGCCAACCATCACCTCGTCAATATTTAATATCTTTGGAAATTTTCTAGTATAATTGCTATACCACTAAGGGTGCGTTTGTGTGTAGGGGGGAGATGGGTTAATTATTCGGCGCGGAAAACGTAGTAATACATTAGTATATGATTAATTAATTATTAATTATTAAAAATATAAAATAGATTAATATGATTTTTAAAATAACTTTTCTATAGAAATTTTTCGCAGAAAATACACCGTTTAGTAGGTTAGGAAACGTGCACGTGAAAAAAAAGGATTAGATACCTTATTGTGGTGGCCAAACACGGTCTAAGAGGTTCGAAATAAATTGATTTGTATAAATTCGAAATGATAGTGGGCATTGTTGGGAAATTCCATAGTATATTTTTCACCCTAGCTCAGATAATGTCGGGTTTAGAGAAAAAAAATCGTATGTATTCTTTGAAAACAGAAATGTCATGAATCACCACTTTTGCACCCACGAGGCCGCAACCATTCCATCCCGGCCTTCCTCTTTTCCAGCGGACGGTTTGTCGGCAGTTTGTTCTACGACTACACTAGCATGCTTATCTCGCTCATCATCCATGGCCGCACCTAGCAAGCGGAGAAAGAGAAGGCAGAGGGATCCCATGCCATAGAATTTCCGCTTGATACTTTCTTTTGATAAAGGAACTGTTATATCTTCTCATTGATTTTTGAAGCACGTCTTAAGGGTCTTTTGTAGTTTCATGTTTCATGTACCAATTGAATGTTTAGTCGTGGCATTACTCATTAGAGTTCGTATTCCCTCTAAAAAGGAATTATCATTTTTATTTTTTTTATCCAAGGCATCGTTACGGTACTGGTACTTCTACTGCTAAGTACAGTAGTGTAATTTTAAATCTAGATATGTTTCTTATAAGTAAAATAAATATTTTATATATAAGTTTAATAAGATATATTTACTAATCCATCTATTTTGATATGATATGTGGCACATAAATTTTATAATGTTATAAATTTTAGTTCTAATTTTATTTTTATAAAATTTCTACCACATATACTATTAATATAGTATAAAAAATCAAATCCATTAGATCCAAAGTAAATGACAATGCACAATTGTTGGAGGGTACTTTTAAAAAAATCCAAGTAATTCAAAAATTTATGAAAAATGAACGTGGCAGAGTTAGTTTCCATCTGTTGCTCAATCATCTATACTGACTATTGTCGGCTGCAACCAAGGGATGGACATCAGTAGAATTAAGTAATTTTGATTCCCAGTAATTACACGTTCAGACGGGTAACATCACAGTGGTCAGCGAGATCAGCGAAGGGGTCAGAGAGGCATATCCGCATATCCATGGAAGATATCCACAACGCCGATCATCAGATGACGGAAGGGCCGACGCAACGAGCGACGATATCACGATAATCTCTTCGTCTTTCCTTGAGCGCGGATATGCATGCATTTGACTGGACGAAATGTACGCCGGCCGTGACAAGACAGACAGGTCCGACCTACCGGCCACTGCAGGGTGGGCGGTGGCTTAGGGTGTTTTAGCTCGAGAAATAAAAATTTTTGGACGTAATATCATACGTCTCATCGTATAGTTGGAAGAGGTTTCTAAGCACGAATGAAAAAAAGAATTTCATGACTCATCTTGCGATTTCTCATATAATTATGTAATTAGTTTTTCATTTCATCTATGTTTAATGCTCTATTTAGATGTAAAGATTTGATGTGATGTTTTTGTAAAAAAATTTTACCAACAAGGCCCTACAGTTAACCGTGCGTGCGCTTGCCGAGTCATTGCGTCGCGTGCGCCTTCCAGTCTCCCATGCACGCGAATCGCGGCTATTTGTGACCACTATGCTGTTGGGTACGTAACCCGGCCCGGCCGGCGGGCGTCGTCGGCATTGCTAGCTGGAGTAGCTAGTTCCTGAAAGGAGAAAAAACGAGCGTGCGTGCGACGGCGTCCTGGTCGCTGCATCGGGCCGTATGCGTGCGTACGCACGCCCGGTGGAAATCGGCATCACCTCGCGCCGCGCATCGCTGGAGCGCTGATTGCAAACGCGCCGCCTTCAAGCGGGACGGCTGACCGGTTGGCCAATCCCCTTGATGACGAGCCAACGACGGCGCGCGGGCGGTGTATTTCATTTTCACGGCTAGCGCGTGGTGCGCGCCGCGGCCGATTCAACCCGGTAGGTGTGACCTGAATCCCCGTTACGCAGCCGGGTTTCTGCGGGCAGTTATTCCCTCGCGCGCGCTAGCTGGCTGGCCACCGTTCGTTTCTGGACGGATAGGTGTTTTTTCTTCATTTTATTAGCACGTTTTCAAAATTGTTAACGGATATGCTTCTTGAAAAAGATTTGGTACATTTTTAAAAAGAATTAAATAACTCTATTTTTTAAGGAAAAAAAGGCTCAAGGCCCGGTTTTTAGTAAAGTAAAGAAAAGCATTCATTACCCGGGGGACACTCAATCAGCCAAAACATCACCAAAACTCACACCAACGGATGGGAGCTCTAGCTAAGAGGCAGAGACTGAAACAAGCAGAATCAGAGCCCAACAATAAAATGCTCCAAACTGCTGACTGGGAAAAAAAAAACATATAAACACATCTCTCGCACTTGAGGGTAACAATGCATCTAAAAACAGAGTAAAAAACTACAACCTTGAGGACTTATTGGTTTGGCAGAATTTAATCCGTAGGAATATGAAAAATAGAGGAATATGAATATATGACAACATCAATCTATATGTTTTTTTCTAAGAGATTTGAGTGGATGAAAATTTTTCTATATTTTCTCTCTATAACTTGTATAACTTGTAGAATAGAAAAAAGTTCCTTTGATTTTCCTTTACTTATTCCTATAAACCGAATGTCTCTCAAAAAGTAACCTAATCCTTATAAATACAATCCTTTTGTTTTTCCTTTTGAATAGACCCTCAACAGTGAACCAACACCAGCTCTTGGTTTCATCATCTTGATGTAGTCCAGTAACCTGGTATTCACCATCTCCAGCTGTCCTTCACTTGCTTTTGCACCGCGAAAGAAAAGATATCATCCTAAGATCAGTACTAGAGGAGAAGAGATCAGCTTTTCTCTATTAATTAACCATATCATTCCTCACCAATCAGAGATTCCAACAAATTGCCCCTGTTACCATGAATTCACTCTCAACTGGTTAATGTTTCCTCTCGCTCGTACTAAATTAAACGCCAACTCTAAAATGGAGGGGGCAAAAGACAACCCAGAGCATCTATGTAAAAACACCAAACAAACACCACGAAAGGGCACTGAAGTAGGATATTTCAAGTTGACCACAAAGCTTGCAACACTCTAAACCATCCTAGTTCTAGCCTCGAGGTAGGCAGAAGCTTGAATATTATCTTTGTAGATAAGCCATGAATAGTTAACTTTTTAGGGGTAGTGGCGCTGCCCAGATTAGAATTTTGTACGTAGATTTAGCAGTAAACAGGTTTAAAGTGAGACATATTTTTTAAGTTTATAATAGCTAATATTTAATGAATTAATCTTGTCCTGATGATTTACTTTTCATGTGTTATGAAAAATATGTCCAAACCATTAATTAATTAAAAAGGGTGTATTTGATATACCCCTTCATTCTGTATTTAACAGCGTTGAACTTAAGTATATGTTTAGTTATTTGTCTTATTAAAAATATATATAATTATTAATTTTCATAATAATTTAATTTATTGATAAATACATTTTACGTAATTAGTTTATTATATATTTATAAAAATTTAAATAAGACAAACTATCAAGAATGGAGCAGCTAGGTAGCTGATGCCGTCGACGAGCCAGCCGCTAGCCGATGCCGTCGAGCAGGCGGCGGCCGGACGACGTGTGGTGCGCGTGACACGTCGCGGAGGTGGGTGACCCGGCGAAAACCGACCGGCGCCTGACGCCTCGTACGTAGCCCTACAACGACGCAGCGGCTGCAGCCTACAGGGGGGAAGCACGTGGCCGAGCGACGTTCCCCTGCGATCGATCGCGCCGTGCGTGCGTTTAGGCGTTTAGCACGTTGAGCATTTGGGCTGCTAGCTACTACGGTGTTCGCTTCAACGTCACCGTCCGGTCTACTATATGCATGCATTGCCCGTGCAGCCTGCTGAATAGTCGTACCAGTTTTCATCATGTCCGGCTTCTCAGGAAGATTCAAATTTTCTGACCGACATATAGGTCTTGTTTAGTTTCTAAAATTTTTTTATAAAAATATCACATCAAATCTTTGAATAGCTAAATGAAGCATTAAATATACATGAATACTAAAACTAATTACATAGTTACGGGGAAAATTATAAGATGAATCTTTTGAGTCTAATTAAGACATGATTAGCCATAAGTACTATAGTAACCAACATGTGCTAATGACGGATTAATTAGACTCAAAAGATTCGTCTCGTGGTTTTCAGTCAGAATCTGAAATTTGTTTTTCCATTCGTGTCCGAAAACCCCTTTCGATATCCGATCAAACGTTTGATGTGACTTTTTAACAAAATTTTTTGTCAACTAAACAAGGCCATAATAGTATTGTGATCAAAATGGCAGAGTATTTAGGCCCTGTTTAGTTCCCAAATTTTTTTTCCAAAAACATCACATCGAATCTTTGGACACCTAAATGAAGCATTAAATATACATGAACATTAAAACTAATTACACAGTTATGCGAGAAATTACGAGATAAATCTTTTAAGCCTAATTAAGATGTGATTAGCCATAAGTGCTACGGTAACCAACATGTACTAATGACGGATTAAATAGACTCAAAAGATTCGTCTCACGGTTTTCAGGCGGAATCTGAAATTTATTTGGTAATTAGAGTACGTTTAATACTTCAAATAAATATCCAAAAATTTGATTTGATGTTTTTTAAAAAACTTTTTCCAAACTAAACAAACACTTAGATTATTCAGCACTATCTGAAACATTGAAACTGCACTTACCCACGATGGTTTAGAATCGATTGTCAGCTTTTTCGACTCGTAGGAGGGGTGGCAAATCAAAGGACTCCGCTGTCTGAGATTTGGGCCGTCCGCCGGCGAGTGCCCAGTATCTCTATCTGTCTCGTCATGTACGATGATGGCGCCCAGTGCAACGAACTACTAGCCGCAATCGAAATATGCATATGACGTTCACGTGAAAATGCATGCCCCCCATAGTTGCCGCGCAGTTAATGACTCCTGTGCAGTTACTGTGTAAATCATAGATCTGTCAGATCAGAAAGTAGCTTGTGGTCACCTCCAGGATTTTAATTGGAGAGTCGGAACAATGCAACATCCATCAGCGTGTAACTGGAGTGGATAGAGAAAGCTCAACAAAAAGCAGGAACCACGCAATTAGAATTATATAACTTTGACAAAAATAAACGTGAGTTTGGTTTTCTTATGGTCGCAAATGAGTTCTACTTGCAAACAACTACGTTAGTCTAGCAAGTGAGATTACAAAGTGTATTGCCTATATTTCCCTATCAATGTGTAACTGATCGATGCATACAACTTAACATGGTATCAAAGCCGAAGGTCTCAAGTTCGAATCATGGCTAGCACAAAATCATATGTTGGACAATAGAGGAGAAAAAAGAATACTATGAATTAATCTAAAAACTAAGCTAGATCGATCTGATGACTCAGGCCACTTCTAACAATAGAAATATCATACTATCTTAAGTATTCTAAAAGACAACTTCACAGGCCATCTCTAACAATAGAAATATCATACTATCTTAAGTATTCTAAAAGACAACTTCTATGGTCTAGCTCTTAGCAAATACTCATAATACAAATAACCCTACAATTCATTTGCATTCTCACTTGATATTAAAATACGTGCAAAAGATAGCTTTTATCTTCCTTCTATTAAAAAATATAGTATATTTTATAGATACCTTATAGATATCCATTGGAGATGGCCTCAATAAAGAGAGGACAAACGGTTCCCACCCCGGGGAGATTAGATTGCTCCTACTATAAAAGACCATATAAATCAATACTGACTCTAACTCCCCTGTATTTGTACAGGTGAGCTAGCATGGCCAAAAAATTTCACAATTGGTACCGACGAATCGATGCCGGGGCTCGCATTACGGCCCAGCCCAACACAGCCGCACATGTGGTCGCGAACTCGCGATCTACGTGCGAACACGCGCGACGCCGTGCATGCCGTGGGGCGTTTTAAGTAGCCTGCTAATGCTACTCGAGGTAAGCTGGTAAGGTGAGTAAATAGTTCTTGGCAGACATATACTCGAGGTTAGCTGGACTGCGTAACAATGGCGACGGCCTGAGTTCTCTACTGAGCTCTAAAGAATTTGGTGTTGCCGTGATAAGTAGTACCTCACTGATGAAATTCAGTTGAACGTATGCATTAAGGATGGTGTTCTCTACTGAGAAGTTTTCTTGTAAGCCAAATTTAAATTTTCAGTCTTAAATATGAAGTTGATTTTGAGTTTTTTCACCAAAGTTTATTTTTTTAATCTTGGCTTCTAGATCGCTAAGAATAAGATATAAAAGTTTTATTTACAAATTATTTTTTATTCGTAAATATGTCATTTTGATTTTTTCACGAAAAAAGCAAACAATCACCCATTTTTCTCCGAAAGCTCAAACTTGGTTCAAATGGACGGCGTGATGGATACTCTACAAAGTTTTCACCCATTTTTCTCCGAAAGCTCAAACTTGGTACAAATGGACGGCGTGATGGATACTCCACAAAGTTTTGACAACACGAAACTGGTTAGATGGCTTGTAGCTTGTTGCTACAGATGACAATGGGCCCTGAACCTCAATCACCGACAGGTAAAAACACTGTTAGGGTATAAATGTGAGGTGAAATCAGCACTTATGAGGCTAATATCGAGTAGAAGTTCCCCACGACGGGTGAGGCGGGGGCAGGACGTTCCCCAGCCCTCGTCCCCGTATCCTCGTGTATACCCGTGTACATTGTATAATATATACAAATCCCTTAGCCCAGTAACCTAAATAGAAATATCAACCCACTAGGCCCAATTAGCTCCTTACTGTAGTGAAGTAGCCTTCTCGACCGATATCCACCGACCGATCGACGCCTCTTTCAATCTTTCTGTCTCATATTTCTCATTCTTCTTCTTTCTATCGATTCTCGTGAGCTCGGAGGATGCGAGGCTAGCAGGGCGCTAGGCGCCGCCGGCATGCAAGCCTTGTCGCACCGCCACATCGCATCACGCTAGGGCCACCGCCACATCGCACGAGCTCGTCGCCTTCGCCAGCTGCACCTAGCCACGTCGTCGCCAGCTGCACGCTAGCGTGGCCGTATCGCGCCTGCGCCGCTGCGCCAGTTCTCGAGTGTGGGCACCCGACAGAAAACCCGTACCTGCATGGGGACGGGGGTAGGGAGAAATCCTCCCCTATGTGTGGGAATGGGAATTTTCATTGTTGTGAAGAAAATTCGGGCGAGTACTGGGTGCTCAAACT
Source organism: Oryza brachyantha (assembly GCF_000231095.2). Lineage (NCBI taxonomy): Eukaryota > Viridiplantae > Streptophyta > Magnoliopsida > Poales > Poaceae > Oryza > Oryza brachyantha. The sequence continues at coordinate 26,520,877 of NC_023163.2, forward strand.
CGGCAGGTGCAGCCCCATTACCATCCCTACTTGCTGCCTAGTCATCTGGGGTGAGAGATTTGAGAAAAAAAACAAACAAAAAAACATGTTAACACGACTAATTTGTAAAAAAATAAACACCGTGATTACCACGCGGGCAAAATGTTTGTTCAGCACGAAAAAACAAACACTGTATTTCAAGTGGTTCCATCGATCAACTCTTTAGCCTCTTCATTCGTGCTTGCAACCCAGATAAAGCTCTCTCGTCCATGGGTGGAATCAGGGTTCCACTTCCCGTTTCTACCGTCTCTACCACGATAACCGTTAGCGCGGTTACCACACGGTAACCATGGATGCTGTAAAAACCACGATAAATTTGAAAATCAAAAATTTGAATTCAAAACCGTGCGATATTCCCGGAGACTGCACGGTTTTACGCGGTTGCCGTGCGGTTTCACACAGTAACCGCGGCTAGTACTTGCCAAAACAGTGCATGAGAACGGTAGAAACCGTGCATAACCGCGTGATTTCGGCTGCGAAAATCACAGTTACCGCGAGGAAACCGTGGGGAGAAGAAGATTTGGAGACAAGAAAATTTGTGAGATGTCAAATACAAAAAAATATTATAAATTAAAATCTAAAAAAATACAAAAAATAAGAAATATATTTTGTGAGTATATTTGTGACATTTAGAACATATTATAGGGAAAACAAGAAAAAATTGACATGACATTTTCTAAATTCTTGACATTACAACATAAACCGTTATATCACCCTTCACCAAATAATTCACATCAATAACGAGTAACAACAACTTTATTTTAATTATTGTGTCAAATATACCTACTAACTATTATTACGAACAAAACTTACTATTATGTATGTGCTAACATGCACAAATAATTTTCTCCATACATATTTTCCTATATCTATCGTTGTATATTTGTATTTCAACATTATGTACAACATGTATCGAGTACAAATTAAAAATGACTCAACAATAAAATATTATTAATAGTCTTCTTACGAAATATTATTTGCAACAGGCTATTTTTTAATTTTTTTCCCCAAAATTTTCGGTTATGATTTTTAATTACGCCAAAAATATATATTTTTTCATAAATTTCTTTGACAAAACTATACTATATATCAACCTATACAACTGTTGACGTCAAAATGTAAACGTTGACGTGTCACACACGAAGGTCTGGGAGTTAATCTTAGACAGCATCACCAGTGCAGGACTTAAATTTTTAGAATGATGCGCGGGCGTGCCAATCAGTTTGATCCTGCAACTGACAAGATAAACAGTAAAACAAGCTGATCGGCTATCAAGCCGATAGGTAACAAAATATCCAGCCGATTAGATATTGATGCTGCAACGGTTAGCCGATAGGCAGAGCAATCGGCTGTGAAAATCTTAGATAGGCTAGAAATTTGATTGAAATAGACTTGAAATAAACATTAGACCAACGTAATCTGCCAAGTTACTTATTAATCTTAATCGATCGAACAAGTCCCTGTAACCAGGTCGAACTAGACATACAAAGATTGGACTTAACCAAGACAGTATGCAGTCGAGCATGATATGATTATAGGAAACATGAAGATCAATAAGGCTAACAAATAAACCGACGAATTACTTGGAATAAACAATAAATCATGTGTTGCAATCGGCTAAAACCAATTTGCATGTAATTTTCATAAGTCGATGCAACATAAGTAATTGCCGATCTAACTAAATCAAGCCGATTGGTATAGAAATAATGCAGTAAGGCAATCGGCTACTCTATTGGTGTAAATATGATAAGCATGTAGATCGGTAAAAATCATCGATGACAAACAACCAAGATCTATAAAATACCTAGCCTAGATTGCTAAGAATAATGATAAAAAATCGGACCCAGCCGAGACAGTTCAAGATTAAACCTAGCAATGTTAGGATAGATACTAAACAGATCTAGATTGCTATCAAACCAATGAGCCAATGACTGGTAACTTATCAACTGGTACTTCGATAAAACAATTAATAAAATACATCGATCTGATATAAACCATCTGACAAACACAATCTACTAGATCGAACCTAACCGGGACAGTACTAGATTGAATATATCAAATAGCGAATATCAAACCAACATAGATCGCCCAAAGTGATCGACCAGTTTAACTCAAAACACAAAAGTGATCTAAGTTAAAACTGATACGATAACTAGCAATCGCGCAGCTAGATTAGAAGATCAAACCGAACTGAGACAGTTCTAATCTAGCCGAACGATTACCGTGGCCCAACGAAACGATGGACTTACCCCTGTGCTAGAGATCGAGACGATGCAGCCCCACGTCAGGTGTCAAATTCCGCTGAAGTTGAAAACCTCGGACAAGAGAATGGCGATGCACTGAAATTTGTTGATCTAATTGATGTTTAGATGAAAAACAATGACCCCGGGCATATATATTTATACCCTCGGGTTGAGTCTAGGCCGTGTTGGACACAACATTCAACTCCTAATAGATAAAAGGAAATAGCAAACTCCTAGATAGATTTTATCTCTAACACACATGTCTCTATCGGACTCTAACAACCTTAGAGATAAAATAAGAATACTAACTAACTCTAAGTAATAGATAAATTTACGCCGCCAAACCTTGGTCTTCACGATTTCTTCTTGAATTCGGTCTCTTCCGGATAAAATATCCATCGGCAATTGCACATTTCTTTTATCTGAATCCAATACGAAAATTTACCAAATTTTGGTGTTAACAACAACATATATTTTTCCATTAAATTTTTTCAAAAATTTTAAATTCTCTTTAAATTTAAACTCAAAACCATGCATACCACGCCTCCGCGGTAAGGCCAGTTAACTACCGCGGTAACGGAAAACAGAAAGCATGGGTGGAATAATATTTTGTGTTTGTTAGTCAGCATCCAACCGTGTCCTCCCGTGGAGCGCGTTACCATTCATACTCAGTAATGGCCGAGTCTGAACTGCATCGAAATTGGCACCAACAGCTGCAGTATGCTTTCCATCCGTTCCCTAAGGGCATCCAACGTCCCTGCTGGCATAACAATAATGATTCAAACAATCAGACTACAAAACAACAAAGTCCATAGCATTTTAAAATGTGAAATGCCGCTGACCATCAAGTATCACAGAAGGCAGACCTGAAGATTGGTGGTATCTGTCTGTCTGCAGATCAGCAGTTTGTAACCTAGTATCAGTCTCTCCTTGACCTCTGAAAGGGTGTGTCACCACCAGCATAATCTTCATTTGAATCTGTTTTGCTATTTATCGATTTTGTATGAACTGGTGAAGGTGCAAATTTTGGAGAAGGTATTGGTGCAATTGGAGGAGGTGTGAACAATGGAAGGTTAGAGGGAGTATGTCCAGCTGCAGCATTCTTCTCCACCTGCACGAGCAAAAATCGAAAATCGCCAATCAATTAAAAATACCAAAACTAGCTTAAACCCACTCTCCAGGATTAAAATAACAAACCTGAGCTAATCCATCTCTGATATAGGTTCTATAAGCTTCACTTGCATTCTGAAGCTGAGCAAATATATCGACCTGAAAAATATATATATAATGTTCCTCATTCAGGAATTAAAATAGAAAAGGTAGCTCAACTATGAGAAATTTTCCATGCAATCAAACATGAGAATAATTGACTGAATGAAATAACTCAAAACCTCTTAGTTTTAAATTACTTTGCTGGATAATTCAAATGCATGGTATTAGGTCTAAAACTAAACATCAATCACAACTCTTATCACAAGGACACAGAGACAACTCAACACAACTTATAAATCAACGAGTAGGGTTCATGGACAATTTATAAGGAAGCACAATTTGTCAAACCCACAAGTACAGGTCAAAGATTAAGATCAATATAAGCCAAAATGATTGGCTGAGGTTCAGCATCTATAGGAACTATTGAAAGGTGGCCTTTAATTGCTGTACCACGAAGTTTTACAAGTTCATGCAGCACAGTTTTGACCATTCTAAGTGGCTTGTTATCAGCTCCAGCCCTACAAGACATGCAAAGCATCTACATATATCTGAAATCCAAAAAGAAATACATTTAACAGCCAGGTAAAAGCTCCATGAGAACAGCACAAACCTTCTTCGTATCTCTTCCATCCCTAGTTCTTGCAAATATATATGAATGCTTTGAAGAATGCGATCAAGGTCAACTTCATATATTGTACTTTGCAAGACCTGAAAGATACATGTGCTATCAGGGGTAGTATCATGTATATGTGGACATCAATAGCTAGCAATAACTGCATACCTTTGTCAACTTAATTAAACATTTAACAACTAAATCTGAAAACTTCTGATTTTTTACAACAAGGGACTCTGATGGTGTAGGGGATGGCCATCTTGAAGGTTCTAAAGGCCTCAACAAATTAATAAGCACAACAAATGAGGATGTTCTCTCAGCATTATCCTGCTCAAAGTATGACAATTAGAAAAGAACAGGCAGCAAACCACACTGAGGATGAAAATGGAGATACAAACCAAGATTTTAAGCATTAAGACGTTTAGAGCCTTGAGTAGCTGGCTTCCATCATCCATAAGAGGAACTCTTTCATCTAAGAGCCAAAGTAGTAGCTTTGTGATAAGGTTATCTAGGGTACCCTCCTTCACAATAGACTTTGATCTCAAAAGTCTGCAATATATATATAATATTAACAATATTAACAAAACAAAAAGAATTAAGAGAACAGTATGCTATTTAAAACATATTTGCAGGATCTTGACGAAGCCCCAGATAGGCTAAAATTAAAGGTTTTTGGAACCTGCAAAGTTTGCCATCATTAGAGTAATAGTGACAAAAGGTAACCCAAAGAGAAAAAAAACAAAGGCCTACCATTACAGCCAAAGCATGAAACTAGTCTGTCAGCTTCCTTGATGAGATCATCAAGAACAGAGCTTTCAGGATCAACTGCCTGAGTTAGCTCATGGCAGATAACTTTCATTCCTTCGACAGACTGCAGAAGCTCAAATAGATCAGACCTATGGTTGTGTCAAAATAGTGAATCAAGCAGGTTGTCACGGCTAGATACTACAATGTAGCATAGAAAATCAAATATGTCATTAAAAAGAGGAGATGTTGGCGATGTTGGTGTGCTCTACACAACTTCTGTGGTCATATAAGTAGACAAGTGTATTTGGTCAAATATTACATCCCAGAATTGATATCTTCGTTGATTAGACAATAGATGAATTTTGGTCGAAGCCATGGAGAAATACGTACGGAAACTATGATCTATAAAATGGGAAGACGGGCAGTCAGGAAATGTTTTCAAGTCAGTAACAGTGGCAGAAACTGCCCTGATAATCTACACAGGAGACATATTTCTATGCATTAATCAGTAATAACGGCTGATGTGGTAGTACTATGATAAATTCCTTACAAAAATTAACAGTTAGGGCTGAGCATCAATATTCTCACTGATGCAATGAAACCTTTTGCTTGATGTGGACCCATAGGAGCACGTGTTTGTTGGGCTAAGCTAGGTCAACAACACTGCATCCAGGCGATTTCCTCACGTCAGCATCAGCCATCCATTCCCTGACGTTCACAGCATCACCCCATCTATGAGCACTCGCATATGTGTTGCTTAGCAGTGTGTAGTTTCCGCTGTTACTGGGTTCCAACTCATTGAGCTTCTTGGTGACGACCTCTGCAATGGCTACATTACCATGCGTATTGCACGCTCCCAGAAGTATCCTCCAAACAACAGGGTCAGGAGCTATGGGCATCTCAGTGATGAATCTCAGTGCCTTCTCCAACTGACCAGCACGGCCGAGGAGATCAACAATACAACCATAATGCTTCATTTGTGGTTCTAAGTTGTAAACCGGTCTCATGCTTTCGAAGAGGTCGAGCCCTTCCTCAACAAGCTTAGCATTAGCACAAGCAATCAGTACACCAAGGAAAGTAACTTCATTTAGTCTGAAGCCTTCAGCAACCATAGCATGAAACAAATTCAGAGAGTCCACCTCAAAGCCATTGTTTGCTAGCCCTATTATCATTGAGTTCCATGACAAGGTGTCCTTCTCTTTCATTTCTTTGAACACTTGGAATGCTTCCTTGGTACTTCCACATTTCATATACATGTAAATCAGAGAATTCTCCATAACAATGTCAGCTTTGATGATGTTTCTCCTCACATAGTCATGAACCCACTTGCCAAGATCAAGTGCGCCCAAATGTGCGCAAGAAGAAAGTACACTGGCAATCACAATGGCATCTGGTTTCACCTTGGCTCTCTGCATCTGCCTGAAAATCTCCAGAGCATCAGAGAAATGGTCAGCTTGTGAATATCCAGATATCATAGAACTCCATGAAATCAAATCTTTCTTAGGAATTTGATCGAATATTTTTCTTGCTGAAAGTAGATCTCGTCCTTTTGCATATGCTGTGATCATTGCATTCATTGTTACAATGTTTCTATCTTTCATGTCAAAGAATACCTTCTCAGCTGATTGCAGCTGACCACGTCTTCCATAGTAGTCTATCAAAGTATTACCCAAGTAAATATCCACCTCAATGCAGTAATCCTCTATGTACCTAACCATGCAATCTGCCCTGCTATATTTTCCTAAACGAGTGCATGCAGAAACAACCTTTACCATCGTAACCTTATCAGCTTTCACTCCTTCATTATGCATTAACTCAAACAACGCCAAAACATCTTTAAATCTATTGCACTGGCTATATCCACAGATCAATGAATTCCAGGATACTACATCCTTAACTGACATCTCATCAAAAACAGATCTTGCATAGCAAATATTACCACAGGCAGCATACAGATGAATTAACGAATTGGAAACAAAGATATCTTGAAGAAGCCCAAGTTTCATTATATGGTCGTGTATCTGCTCCCCTTCCTTGAGAGCACTAATTCCAGCACAAGCCTTTAGTATGAATGGAAATGTCAGGTTGTCTGGCACCATTCCTCCTCTCTGAGCTTTTTTGTAGAATGCAATGGCATCTGCTGGTGCATTACTTTGAGCAAGCCCCCTAATTATGATATTCCAATAAAAAGTTGTTGGTCCTTCAATCTGATCAAATACTTTGTGAGCAATAACCAAATCTGGCTGTAGAATGGCATAGAATCTGAGAACCTTGGACATTGCATAATGGCAGTTGTACAGCCCAGAAACAATGCAATGGGCATGGAGTTTTTTTATGGCTTCCATCCTTACAATGTTGAAAAACAACTTAATTCTCCCATGAACATTGGGCCCATTAAGGATGAGCAAGGCCTGGACATCATTCAGCACATCTTCCTGCAAGGGATTAGCGAGATGGGTAAAGAAGTTTTTCCTTCGACAAGGATAGTAAAAGAACCATCAATTAATCATCCTTTGAACTAGTCCTTCAATGTGGAACAAATGAACAATTTGAGGGTTATTAACAGTGAATGAACGAGTGAATAAAGAGATAATGGGAACTTATAATATAGGCTAATATCATTAATTGAAACAATTTAGCACTGACAGACAGATAAAGTGTCATTCCAATTTTATTAATTCTCAAGGAAAATAGAAAGGCCAAATAATGCAATGAAGCCAACCTCAAAATGACAGATCTTTTATTGCAGTTGGTATAACACAGGGAGTAATACTAAGGTTGGAATGGGAAAATCTCAATTATATTAATTGAGAGAGCTTCTCTCCTAGATTAAATCCTTATCCAGAATTCTACTGGCTCCCATCAACCAAAGCAAGCCCAGGAACCTTAACTGAATTCCTCTGATCGACTTGTTTCCGTACTGTTTCAGCATCACTAAACCTGCCAAGCTCAGTGAGCATATTGGATAGAACTACAAAATCACCACCAAATTCTCTTTCTAAGGCTAATATCTTCTTCATTGTCCTCTCTCCCATATCCACTTCTCCATACTTACTGCAACAACCCAACAGTGTTCTCCAAACAGTTACATTGATTTCCATAGGCAAATCACCTATTATATGCTCGGCCTCACACAAACATCCAGCTCTACCTAGCATGTCTATGATACACCCAAAATGCTTGATCTCTGGATTTATATTGTATTCATAAACCATACTATTGAAAAATGCTACTCCTTGCTCCACCAGCCCTCCATGGCTACAAGCATTGAGGACACTCAAGAAGGTTATTCTGTTAGGCCTGATTCCAACTCTTCTCATATCTGCAAACAATTCGACTGCCTTAGATGACAACCCGTGCATTGCAAAACCTGAAATTATTGATGTCCACGACACCAAGTTTCTTCTGTCCAGCATTTCATCAAATACCCTTAATGAATTCTGGATAGACCCAATCTTGGCATACAGGTCTATGAGTGAATTGCCAACCCGGACATCCCATACAAGACCCTCCTTCTCACAGTAGCCATGCAGTGCCTCCCCCATAAGAATCTTTCCAATATTAGATAGTGCAGGAACAACTGCTAACACAGTTATCTCACTTGGGTGAATGCCTTCTGCCATCATGTGGCGAAATAGAGCAACGGCCTCGACAAAGCAACAAGCACGTGTATATCCATCTATCATCCCACTCCAAGAAATAACATTCCGACAAGGCATCTGCTCAAAGAGCAGCCTCGCATACTCAACCTCACCCCATGCAGCAAAGCCAGTGATCACCACATTCCAAGAAACCGCGTTCTTCACTGGCATTTCCTCAAACACGATCTGTGCGTCCACCAGGCACCCACACACGACATACACATTAACAACGGCAGTATGCACGTAGGTGTGGAACTCGAAACCCTTCCGAATGACAAGCCCATGGAGTTGTGCGCCAGCCCGTGGCCATCCCAGGCCAGCGCAGGCCTTGAGGGCAAACGTGAAGGCATACGTATCATCAGCCGCATGCCACTGTGCATACCTGAACAATTGCAGGGCCTCCTGCAGGAAAGGGCCATGGGAGTAGGCCTTGAGGAGGGCGTGCCATGGCGTGGGACGCCGGTCAAACACCTGGTGGGCAATGAGCTGTGAATGGATCTGCAGAAGCAGGCGCCTCCTGTCCTGGTGCTCCACGAGGAGCGCTACTAAGAGGCGGGCGTGAGGGACGGCGATCGCATGGACGGCCAGGCTTGTTGTGCGCCTCATGAAGCGAAGAGAGAACCCTGCCATGGAGGCGTAGGCGTGGTACCTACTACTCCTACAGTAGTCCTACCTAGTACCAATGGCGTAACCAGGAAATTTTCGCTGGATAGTCCTGCGACATAATTTGGCAGCACTTACAAATAAATTTTTAATACCGCAATTCCCATATATAGGTATAAATTTAGTTAAAAAACAATACAATTATACAAAATTAGTCGATAATAGAATGGTAAGATAAATATTCAAGTAATTTAGCTTATTAAAATTAAGCAACGATAGGATCCAAAGAGTAGGCTGCAATATTTTTCTGTGCTTTAGGTTTATAGTTTCAGAAGAGCGATGCAATATCCCATCTCTTCTTCATGAATAAACCAGTCCTACAATAGCGATTTATTCACTTTCATTCATTCACGAATCATAAATTGGCAAATATCAATTGCACTAAACTCTACACAAGTACATGTACTTACTGTCTCACGGAAGGGGGCAATGGCCAGGCGCGGACATGGGGAGACGGGCGGGCGCCGCGCTGGGAGACTGACGGGGCGGCGGCCAGGTGCCGGGAGGCGCAGGTAGGCAGCGCCGGGCGGGTAGTGGGCAGGCAGGCGCGGAAGCCGGGAGATGGTCGCCGGTCGGGGCAGAGACGCCGACGATGGATGGAGGGCAGGCGGCGGCGACGGGCTGACGACCGGACGAGGGGACAAACTTCCTTTACTTAACGGGGTTTCCCCCTAGGCGAGTACAGTAGCAGTTTCGGCCATTCGGCCTATTGGACCATTTTCGCTTTTTGGGCCGGCACAGGAGGGGGTGCTTCTCTCGGCCGAATTCGGGGTCTACCCGGACTACCCCTGGCTACGCCAAAGCTAGTACCTAGCCTTCGTCCCAAACACTAACCCCTAGCACAGCACCCCTCCATAACCTACTATCTTCGTTTCAAAAATACTTTATTTCTTTAGTTTACGTGTTTAGCGTTCGACCATTCATCTTATTTGTAAAATCTATTAAAAAACTCAAAAAAATTAGTCACGTGTAAAATATTATTCATGTTTTCTCATCAATAATATTAATTGTAAAAAATTCAAATAAAATAAAAAGTCAAGCATTATCCAAAAACTAAAACATAAACTTATTTATAAACTTATTTAAGACAGGGGAGTAGTATATTGTCCACGCTGCATGTTGAGCTAGCATGACCAAAAAGTTTCACCAGTTGGCACCGACTTATGGCAGCGGCAGCGAGGCGGCCTAGTTATGTGGTCGCAGACTCGCAGCACGGCCCAGCCCAACACAGCAGCAGACGATGCTTGTGTCTAGTACTCCTATCCTAGGAATGATAATTGGACCCACGGATATGGCCCTGATGGGTTTTGTAACTAGTAGGTACAGTTATAGTTAGAGATTTACACCTATGGGTTTATTGGTATGGGTCACGTCAGTTACGTGTTTTTAGATTTAAGTTTAACCTATGAGTGTCTATTGGAGCCCCAAAAAATGAAGTAACACCTTAAAATACTCGGCATAGAGAATGCTTTGTCCAGTATTATAAGACGGGAGAATGAGACAACTGTTGACGCATGATTGGCTATTTGCATCAATATGATTGGATGACTGAACTTTAGAATTCGACGAGCTTAGTTTTACTTGCTTGCTATTATATGTGTTTTTATTTTCTTGTTGCTATATTAATCAGTCAATTGTGTTTATTTGTTTATTACCTACAATTAAATATTGAAAAACATCAATATACTCATAGAGATGTCTTGATAAAGATATTTTTGTTTGATATGGTTTCACCCAGTGGTTACCCATTGGGCTTCGGATACCCAGCGGATATGGGTATGGATTTAGTTTTGCACCTATAGAGGTTTATAGGTATGGGTTTAGCTTATAGTTATGGGTTTTGTGACGGGTGGGTTTTGTATCGGCGACATGCATGCCCCGCAGCGTTTTAACAGCCATGCTACATGCATTGTTCGGTTGTTTAAAAGTAAACAACATATTTGCAAACAAAAAATAATTTATAAATAAAAATTGTGTATATGTATCATTAATGATCTAAAAGTTAAGACCAAAAAATAAATTTTGGTAAAAAAAACCCAAAATCAACTCTAAATTTAAGGTTAAAGGGACTTTTAATTTTTTGCCACTCTTTACCACAACCGCTTAATCTCTCCCACAACTACAGTAAAAGTAGAGTGGCAAATCTATATATAAAAGTGACAAATAGTTAAATTTTCTATATGGGGGCCTGACGAGGTTATACCCTCGTGGCCCCATATTTTCATTTATATTTATTTTTATAAGCTAAAATTTAAATTATCTAACTTAAATATAGAGTGATTTGGAGTTAAAAATTTATCCATAAACTATTTTTAAATCATTAATAAAAACTTTGCTTATGCTTACAATGAGCGAAAAGATGGAGCAGTATATGTAGAGCAGCTTTGATTAATAATCCTGACTCATGACTCTGGAGTAGCCTTTCGTTGAACAAATAAACAGTTGAGATTACTTACAATGCCTAACTTGTAGTTGTTGTTGGATCTCAATCCCAGCTCTAATACCTTTACAAGCACACGCTATCATAATTTCCCGCATGCTATGCTTATAACCAAATTTTAAATTTTCAATATTAAATTTAAAGTTAATTTAGAGTTTTTTATCATAGTTTATTTTTCAACCTTGGTTTTAGATAGCTAAGAGCAACTATATAAAAGTTTATTCATAAATTATTTTTCGTTTACAAATTACGTCGTTTGTTGTTTTACCAACCACCCCTGAGTCATGGTGCTGTATGTCTGGCATTACATACAAGCTCTTTTCATCTTACCGAATTTGGAGTAGCGGCGAACTGGTGTTTTTTTTTACACTAATAACCATGCACGTGCAAAGCAAGTTTTTTGAATTATGTTTTGCGCCATATATGTTAATTCCTGATAAAAAGCAGAAGTAAATTCTAAGCTTTCATATTGGTGAGATAATATATCCATTCTAAAAAAAACGATTGCCTGAATAGATGATTCTTAAGCGTGCACTGAGCTCACAACTTGAATGGCTAAGAATGTTCATGTCCACGTGCTAATTACATGAAGCATATAATTGGCACAACACACTCTATGTTAATTATTCATCTAATAGGCTAAATCTTGAGATAATCCGACTAAATTTTTATCGTGTCTTGCGTCGGGCTAGTTCTCAACCATAAAAGCAAGTTTAAAATAAATAGAAAACTCAATCAATGATATTTCCTTTCCTACAACTCATTTTCGGTGAATAGCTCTTAATATGTCCAGTCTACACTGCAAGTGGCCACGAATAGCTGTAGAAGGGAGAGGGGTCGATTGTTGGGAGCATGGAAAACAAAACCACTAACGTTAAGACATATTTTAGATTATTCTTCAAATTAATGAATTCCTTAAAATACAAACTCTTTAGCTACACTAAAACAATTACAAACTCTTATAAACCAATAGTAAGAACATGACTAACAGTGAAGTATATAAAATATGTACATGACTGACAATAAAGAGAACTAAATTTTTATTTGTCTACTCAAGTTGCCATTTTCCTAATTTATACAGAGAAGTAAAATCAGTGGGTGGAGGCCTGCCAAGCTGGCATCACTGAGTATAATTACGCATCAACAACTATGAATATTTTACTCACTAGATGAAAATATATAGATTGTCAGGGAGCGATCGAAACAGTTATAAATATTGTTGCTACCTTATACAGTCATCATCAGGTTGAGTGATAGATCATAAGAAACCTCATTGCTGCACTTCTCTTCAAAAATATCTATAGAGTTTCCTGCAGATTTATAACATGAATTGTAAGTACCAAACACAAGAAAGGATCTGCAATTAATCAAAAAAGATCTGGACAAATATATAGCTGAATAAAACATATTTATTAGCAAAACAAAAATCTATGCACTTATAGTTTCTCAAACATCATGTATTTTAGTTTAATGCCAGAATCTTAGGATTGTACCAACTGGCCAGTTTTTAACGGGAATAAAAACGTGTAGCTCTTGTGAAATGACCGACAAGGTTCAAATTTAGACGTAGTTCACTATAGCAAGGTAGTAAAGAAAAGCTGATTATCAATATTTGGTTAAGGAAAATTATGCAAGCCATATAAAAAACATAAAGCAGGTATGTTGCAAATCCAGTATACCAAATTTATTATAGCAAGGTAGTAAAGATAAAACTTTAGAAAGATTTTGCTTCCAAACATGAATTAAACCTCTACTTCAGTTTCCCAAGGATAGCTAGGGAAGTTTTCTGAGAAAAACAAACAGGTTAATAGGTTATGATAATTTCCCAAAATGCTAGCCCCCTGCCTTTTTTTTTATTTGTACTGATTTTTATAGCACTCCCATTGGTTTCTACATTGCAAAAGTCATTCTTACTTGCATCTCTTTCAGAAATATGCTATAGCTATTTTTTAAGAGCAGCCAATATTTACATGATGTTCATACCATAATAGTGAGAAGCATCCATAAATCCATCACCAAAATTTACCATTAAGAATTTCACTGGGCAGTCAGTGTGCCTAACAGAGATTAAGAGACCAATCCATTTTTGTATGGTCTTAGCGTAAGGAGAGGGATGTTATCTGAGTTTAATTAGATTGATAAACACGGATATCGTGTCGACAAGTAAAACAAATAGAATATAATTAACACACTGACCTGTATATTAGTCTGATGCTGATTTGAGAGGATTGCCTTGCATCTGCCAAGGATGGTGCCCAGATGAATATGGAGCATGAACATAAGCAAACGGTAGCCATGTCATTGGGGTCCAATAACCAAAAGAACTCAAGCACACATAAAGTACAGGAAATCATAATGCGGTCTCAAGAACTATGTGCATAAAACATGTCCTTTATTTCCTAACATGCAGTTAGACAGTATGCTAATTGCACCCGTGAACTATGGACTAAAATATGTACTTCCGCATTTGTTATAAAATATGTGAACATATAGATAAATTGCCAACAACTAAAGTTCATAGTGTTTATTAAATATAAAAAATAGAAATTCTCAACAGTTTTAAGTCCAACAATACAACAGGGATAAACTGGAGTTGAGATCAAATGTGTGGTTAAGAATTCGTAGAGAGGGCACTGGCACAACTATGAAATAAGGCTACATCATAGAGGAAAAGATAGCTGTAAATTGCAAACATGAGAAGATGCTAGTGCTACTGAAGCATTTCATCAAACACCTCAGCAACATATAGAACATCATACTCACCTGTTGTTGCTGTCATTATCTGGCAGTATTAATGTTGTCCAGCTTCCATGGGAGGGTCAGCATGATTTATTCGGTGCATTCTTTTGCCAGATCGTCTTATACTGTCGTGCACAATTGCTGCATTTTCTAGTAAAATGAATGGAGTAAGAGAGGAGTAGAGGACAGGATCAGTAGTCAAAAGGATTTGAGCTTCCTGAGTAAGCTGTTGTGGTCCAGTTATTTGGGGAACCGAGTCGATGGAAGAGGAGGTAGGATTTGAATGGAGGACGACGATGGATGGACCCATGCTTGCGACGGGAGACGGCAGCAGCCTTGCGCCCTTGCCCTGTGCCCGCACCGCCTCCGACTTGTTGCCCTCCTCGGCTGCTGCAGTCTCCAACTCGCATCGTCGTCCCCGCCGCAGCACCATGGGAGCTCACTGCTCGCCAGGGGAAGGGGGTTAGCACAGGTATCAAGGTATGGCGAACGCCATACCTAGCCATACCGGGTCCTCCGCCGCTGGGAGAAATCAGAGTATTTACATACCGGGTCCTTCGCCGCTGGGAGAAATCGGAGTATTTACAGTGGAGAAGGAGGAGGAGCTATTTGTAGCAAGCAGACCGACTAAATTCCACGGAGCACTCGGAGCATTTAGAGGGGAGGAGCTGCTTGTGGCAATTAAACCGATTAATTCTAGGGAGGCTAACAACGGATACGGTGTGTCCTGTGAAGCATTGCTAGACAGAGACATTGGTGAGCAATTTGAACCGATGGATACAGATCCAATGGCCGTTGGTTGAAGATGAAAATTTTGTGTACATCATGTTGTGTGCCCGTAGGAAAGAACCAACTCATGCTTTTTATATTAATATAGATATATGACAATGACTTATATCAGATACAAACGCTTTTCGTATCCGAATTTGGAGTAGCGGCGATCCGGTGTACCTCACTGATGAAATTCAATTAAACATATGCATTTAGGATGGTATTCTCTACTGAGATTTTTTTTCCCTCCAAATGCTCAATCTTGGTTCAAATGGACGACGCGATGGATACTACGCAAAGTTTTGACAACAATAAACTGGTTAGATGGCTGTTAGCTTGCTGCCCAGTCATCTGGCTTGAGATTTGAGTAAAAAAAATAACCATGTTAACACGACTAATCTGCAAAAAAAAACACCATTATGCAAAACGCATAAACAAACAAGGGGACAGCTGTCATACTTGAGTGTAAACTAGCAGAGACCGAGATTATTCGAGGGCATACAGTATACGCATCGCACATCTTTAATAACATCATGCTAGAGCACAAACGGGGCCACCCCTGAACTCACAATCGCATATAAATGATTAAGATTCCACAAATGATAATTTCAGTTAGTTTAAAATTCTTCTATGGCTGTACAACACATGAAAACTCAACACTCAATGAAAACTTGTCAAAACGCTAATCTGGCCCTTAAGCGGCAAACTACAGGCAAAGCATCTGGCTAGCTTATCTAAAACTGAACCGAAAAACTCTGCAAGAATGGGTTGTCAAACGGGGCTTACAAAGAGTCAGCCCCGCATCATGTTGTACGTCTGACTTGCCTATCTACAAACAGCATGACTATGCTGCAAATTTACAGTAAATTATAATGGTTGGTATACTTCAGAATACAATTACTGTATTTAAAGTGGTTCCATCGATCCACTCTTTAGTCTCTCCATTCGTGCTTGCAGGCCAGATAATGCTCTCTCGTCCATGGGTGGAATAATATTTTGTGTTTGTGGGTCAGCATCCAACCGTGTTCCCCCATGGAGTGTGTTACCATTCATACTCGGCAATGGCCGAGTCTGAACTACATCGAAATTGGCACCAACAGCTGCAGCTTGAATGCTTTTCATCCGTTCCCTAAGGGCATCCAACGTCCCCGCTGGCATAACAATAATGTTTCAAACAATCAGACTACAAAACAAGTCCATACCATTTTAAAATGTGAAATGCACAGACCACCAAGTACCATAGAAGGCAAACCTGAAGATTGGTGGTATCTGTCTGTCTGTAGATCAGCAGTTTGTAACCTACTATCAGTCTCTCCTTGACCTCTGAAAGGGTGTGTGTCACCACCAGCATCATCTTCATTTGAATCTGTTTTGCTATTTATCGATTTTGTATGAACTGGTGAAGGTGCAAATTTTGGAGAAGGTATTGGTGCAATTGGAGGTGGTGTGGACAATGGAAGGCTAGAGGGAGTTCGTCCAGCTGCAGCATTTTTCTCCACCTGAATGAGCAAAAATTGCCAATCAATTAAAAATACCAAAACAGCTAACCCACTCTCCAGGATTAAAATAACAAACCTGAGCTAGCCCATCTCTGATATAGGTTCTAAAAGCTTCACTTGCATTCTGAAGCTGAGCAAATATATCAACCTGAAAAAAAAAATAATGTTCCTGATTCAGGAATTAAAATAGAAAAGGTAGTTCAAACTATGAGAAATTTTCAAGGCAAACAAACATGATAGTAACTGACTGAAATAAACAAACTCAAAACCTCTTAGTTTTAAATTACTTTGCTGGATAATTCAAATGTATGTAACAGGTGTTAGGTCTAAAACTAAACATTGATCACAACTCTTATCACAAGGACACAGAGACAGCCCAACACAACTTAAAATCAACGAGTAGGGTTCAAGATCAATTTATAAGGCATCACAATTTCTCAAACCCACCAGAACCAGGTCAAAGATGAACAATAAGTATGATCATGTAGGCACCTGGCAATTACTCGTATAACATTGGATAGCACTTTGACAAGGAGTAATATACCTTAGGGTACAGTTGGGTTATCCGGTAGAGTTCATAAAGACCAATTGTACATGTTTGTTTGTCACCAATTTTCTTGAATACTGCAGCAAGCTCTTGCTATTCATAGACAAAAGAAAGACAAAAGAGCACATCAACTGATGTAAATATTTACACATAGAAATTAACAAGTGTTGTGCGAAAATAGCAAATTGTTCTACCTTCAACTGTGCATCAGCAGAATGAGTTGATGGATTTGGATTATTGGACGCTGCATCACCCCAATGAGTTTGGCCCATAGTTCCAGATGGTGTCAGCATTCTAGCCGCTGCAAGGGTCTACAACATAATAGTACCAATTAAAGAAGAATGAACATGAATCCAGCTTTGTGGAAAATCAAAATGATGTAAATTTTTACCTGAAGATTAAGATCAATATAAGCCAAAATGATTGGCTGAGGTTCAGCATCTATAGGAACCATTGAAAGGTGGCCTTTAATTGCTGTACCACGAAGTTTTACAAGTTCATGCAGCACAGTTTTGACCATTCTAAGTGGCTTGTCATCAGCTCCAGCCCTACACGACATGCAAAGCATCTACATATATCTCAAATCCAAAAAGAAATAAATTTAACAGCCAGGTAAAAGCTCCATGAGAACAGCACAAACCTTCTTCGTATCTCTTCCATCCCTAGTTCTTGCAAATATATATGAATGCTTTGAAGAATGCGATCAAGGTCAACTTCATATATTGTACTTTGCAAGACCTGAAAGATACATGTGCTATCAGGGGGAGTATCATGTATATGTGGACATCAATAGCTAGCAATAACTGCATACCTTTGTCAACTTAATTAAACATTTAACAACTAAATCTGAAAACTTCTGATTTTTTACAACAAGGGACTCTGATGGTGTAGGGGATGGCCATCTTGAAGGTTCTAAAGGCCTCAACAAATTAATAAGCACAACAAATGAGGATGTTCTCTCAGCATTATCCTGCTCAAAGTATGACAATTAGAAAAGAACAGGCAGCAAACCACACTGAGGATGAAAATGGAGATACAAACCAAGATTTTAAGCATTAAGACGTTTAGAGCCTTGAGTAGCTGGCTTCCATCATCCATAAGAGGAACTCTTTCATCTAAGAGCCAAAGTAGTAGCTCTGTGATAAGGTTATCTAGGGTACCCTCCTTCACAGCATGAGCGAGACGTTTGATCTGGAAAGTCTGCCAAAAAAAATAATAAAAAATAAACAATATTGAACAAACAAAAGGAATTAAGAGAATAGAATACTAACAAACCTGCATGAGAGTATTTAAAACATATTTGCAAGATCTTGACGAAGCCCCAGATAGGCTAAAATTAAAGGTTTTTGGAACCTGCAAAGTTTGCCATCATTAGAGTAGTAGCGATATAAGGTACCTAAAGAGAAATTAAACAAAGGCTTACCATTACGGCCAAACATGAAACTAATCTGTCAGCTTCCTTGATTAGATCATCAAGAACGGAGCTTTCAGGATCAACTGCCTGAGTTAGCTCATGGCAGATAACTTTCATTCCTTCGACAGACTGCAAAAGCTCAAATAGATCAGACCTATGATTGTGCCAAAATAGTGAATCAAGCAGGTTGTCACAGCAAGATACTATAATGTAACATAGAAAAAAATGTCATTAAATAGAGATGTTGGTGATGTTGGTGTGCTCTGCACACAATTTCTGTGGTCATATAGGTAGAGACAAGTGTATGTAATTTGTAGGATTTTTAAAAACTTAATTGGACAAATACATCCATCTATCTATATGGCTTCTTGATATGATTCTATATTTCTAGATTTTAAGAAAATTATTTTGGCATTTTGATGTCAGAATATATGACATAGTTATATGTAGAACAGTGCATGGCAAGAGCATTATATTAGTAACAAAATGCATCAATGCAAAGGGCAAAGAAGAGAACCATGACAAATTGGTAAAAGCATGACCTGCTCAGGCAAACCAAGCGCAACGATATCAAGAGCCTCCCGCCAATCTGCAGGACCAGGTGTTGCTGTTGCCATCTGTCTGGGTACCATGTGAGCATCAGAATACCCAAAGTTTTCCCTGTTAATATACAAGCACACACAAGTAGAGTTAAGCCACAAAACAATGCTGAAAGAAGATGAACTGTTCAAAAGGATAGATTGAGAACCTTGACATTATTGACCCTGCCATTGAACGGGAAACCACTTCCCCACTTTGCTCTGCTAAATCAGACCCATTTTCTCTTACTGAACGCCTCAAAGCTGCTCGAGCATCACCTGGCCTTCCTTCTCTTCGCTTATCCATTTCTCGAGCCTAACACCATACCATCAAACAACACGATCATGCATAATTCAACTATACCAAGTATTTTTGTAATTTTAAACAAAAAAAAGGGAGATACTACAGAGGTCCAGTGGAGTTATAGACAATAACCTTCCATTTAAATCTATCATCAAGCATACTTCGTTGAGCATCTGAAAGTTTACCAACATATCTCCATACATCATCTCCTGCAATACCAAATGAGAGTAATCTAAGGACCTCTTTCAAACAAATACCATAAAAAATTCCCTGTGATGTAAATGATGCTAATATGTGCATTTGTGCAAATATGTATGAATCCATCAAGCATGCTTTCACTATCATCCTACTGAAGCTCACCAAAGTGAAATTAAACCTTCAATATTTCAGTACAAATGGGTACAACACATGCATGGATTTGGAATATCAATTGCATAGTTATCAAAAGGGTACTAAAAATATAATACAAGTGGAAAAAACATACCAAGGTTCTTATAGGCTGTAGCAAGTGTATTAAGAGCAGCTTTCCGGATTTCACCATCCCGTTCTGCTGTTAATGCCGCAACAGATGGCAAATTTTTCAACAAACCACTAACCTGCAACAAGAAAAAGGTGTGATGCACAAGGACAATCTACCAATTATGAAGAGGAAAAAGGGTGATAGAACAATCCACACCTCAGTCCCATGATGGTCCATGAAATATCCAATAATATCAACACACTCTATCCTGGTACGATTATTCTTGGAACGCAGTCCCTCCAAAATGTAGGGAAGGAGCTTTGGAAGAGAGTAGATGTTGACCATTTGTTTTATCAGCTCTCCCATTTTTTCTCTGACTTTTTCAATGTTGTGGCCAGACTGCAATATAACAGTCGTTTAGGCATGAATGGAAAAGTTGAATTATAGCCAACTATTGTGATGAAATATACTACCCCCATCCTTTTATATAAGGGATTATAGGTTGTTTTAGAGAAATTATAGACAGAGAAAAATAGACTAATATCCCTCATAAGGGAGTGGGGGTGGCTAGGGATAAAATAGAGAGGAATTTGTATGTGAGATGATTGATGGGACAAGTAGTAGTGTAGAATTCCTTACATTAAGGGACAAATCTCAAAAGCTTCAACCCTTATATAAAAGGACAGAGGGAGCAACAATTAAATAAGTATGTTCAATCAATCTGGAGAATATACTTCTTCAGCCTATGTATCTGATGTGAAAATTCAAGATTACAATCAATATTTATGCACTGCATGTACCTTCTCCATAAGACATGGAAGGAAAATTGCAGCTTCAGCTTCCGTTAACATGTATGACTGCTCTTTCAAAACATCAAATAGCTCAGGAAGGAAGTCGAGCACCTAAAGGTTGAAATGGCAGAGTATATGAATAAGTAATAGTGCTCAGATAAAAGAAAAATAAGGGAAGAATAACTAGCATAATGATTTACCTTCAACAAACACGTTGTGTTAGACTCACAAAATCGCAAGACAAACCACCTTAATAGTATATCAAGAAGCTCAATCACTTCTTTCACACTGGAAGGCAGTGCCTGCATAGTCAGAGTATCATAAAAGAAAGATTAAAAATGGTAAGAGAATAGGTTTAATAGCAAGCTGCATGGAGACGAAGTTTCAAGATATCATTTATTCATTTTCCAACCTTCTGTAGCAACTCAATACCATCTATCTGCCTCTTAAAATCTGAGTTCCATAGTCGCAAGCTTACATCTTCTCGGAAATGCTTAAATAATTCAATCTGTAGATGAAATTATATTTTAATAAATCAAAAGATCCGTCAAAAAAGTCTCCATAGTAGTAAGGAAGCAAATGCATGACACAACAGATGGTAATGTCAACGGAACACATAAGACATACATTTCTGCACATGCACAACAGATATTATACGAGCTTACAAGAACAGCACATCTGCAATCCTAAGACTTTCCTTCATATTAACCAATTATATATCTAGCCATCAATTCTAGATCTGACAGGTGACAGGAAACTATATAGACAGACAGTTGAATGCAACTGTTACATGTACACATTTTTCACGGCACAAAATAGTGCCAATCAAATAGTATAGAAAAGGCATTTATTAGCACATAAGATTTGAATTACCAGTTGATAGCCATCATAAAAACTGTAGTAATCATGGTAATCCCGGTCAAAATAATAATCATGGGAATACGAAACACCCAAAATAAATATATCTGGGAGAACAATGCAAGAAGCTTAAAACATCTTTCCATGGTACGAACCTTCAATTCATCAATCTGCTCACGGCGTGGCTCTTCAAACTTGAACTTCCTTACTAGAACACGTCTCTCTCGCTCTTCCTAAATAATTAAGGATAATGATAATATTAAACATTAACAATAATTCAAAAATAACCCTTGCCAGGCGAAGAGTTTGATGTCTGCTCACCTTATTTGAGTCCTTAATGTTAAACAACGCCTGTGACTGTATAGAGTCCTGAGTAGAAATCATAGTAACAGAGGACCTAGCTGGAATTCCTCTCTGATAACAAAAAAACTACTGTTGGAAAAAGGCAATCATTTTCAACAATCACACGAGCACAAAAGACACATACTTGAGATGCCGCTTTGCTAACATTAGGCCCACGATCATTTGGACCATGTTTGCTGTTCTTTGAGCCTGCTTTTGATGGCAAGCTCATGTTTGTTGTTACCATCTTGACAGAATCAGAAAACCCTATTATGACACAGTGACATCAAATCAGTACACAAATGTTGATAACATTTGAGAAAAATAAAAACATCTGTGAAGCATGATTATCCAGGCCACCTTCATGTACACTGGACAGTTTCAACCGCTCTGCTACAATGGCCAAAGTAGGTGATGGCAAATCTTTCAAGTTTTTTGCAACCTACCATCAATAATATATCGGTCATAGGAGTGAAGTTTCTTAAAAATTAACAGGTGAATAAAAATAAAGGATAAGATTATAGCATACCACATCTTGGCCACAAATCTTGAGAACTTCATTCATAAAGGATTCGGCAGCTTTACGAACTTCAGAAGATTTGTCCTTTTGGACATAAGGAATGGTCAATGTTAGAATGCATAACAAGTACAGCATGGCTATGATAAGTAAATAACAGATGCTCCTTAAATTATAATTATTTGACTAATACCATCAAAGAAGATGCAGATGGCTTCAACAAAGGCAAAGCTTCAGATGGATCACTCATATTAGAAACATGTTTAGATAACCAATCAAAAAGATCTTTTCGCCCTTCGGAACCAGTTTTCTGATCACCCAAAGTTACTGTGATGTATGGAACCATCTTATCAAGTTGAGCTGCAGCAACCCATGAATCTAGGGCGGTCAATGTGCATTCCCTCATGTGCTTCTTATTGTCACCAAGACATTTTAGGACATCTGCCAAAATACCCTTCATAAAAAAAAAGATAATGGCAATCATTATAGCTGCCAAAGAACAATACAAAGAAGTATAATACCAATCTAGACATTCCAAACCTTGCTTGATTTTTCAACAGCGGGACCCATAGCAGATGCAAGACCACCAATTGTCGATAAGGTCGCCATAACTAAATTTTTGTTGCTATCATAAAGACGGGCTCTTAGGGCTGTGAACAGGTCCACTGCATTTGCACGATGACAAAGTAATATATTAAAGCACAGATAAATATAACACCACAAACACATTTAACAGATAGACCAAAGCATTGAACCTGTTCCTGTTGGCTGAATGCGTTTATGGGCCTCCTCAACAATTTTGTTGACCGCATCTATGGACTCCAGACGTAGCTAACAGTTCACATAAGCACAATATCAAAATAAAATGCTGAGGAACTTACAAAATCAATCCAACAGGTCAAGGCAAAACAAACAACCCTCCTATACCTTCCAGTCTGGACTCCCCAAATTTTTCAACAAAGTTGGCGTTATCTTAGCACTTATGTCTTCCCTCGGCAGACCATCTGATGTGCCAGAAGATGCAGAAGAAACGGCGTCTGCAGCTCTTATTGTTCTCTTTGGAGCAGAAGCAGCTCCCTATTAATTGGACAAAATTGATGTCAAATGGAAACAAATAGAACTCATAAATAGACATATCCAAACAATGCCAGCCAAACAGAACAAACCTCAAATGGATTTTTCTCGTATTCAGCATCCAGAGCACTGAGAAGTGCCGGTTTGACATCACTTAAGAAGCCTTTGATATCTGCAGGAAGGTTTATTTCAGTAACATATAATTAATGCATTTATCAAGCAATATTTTAATTGAGAAATGAGCAAAAAACCTGGTCCAACAAACTTATGCAGCATCCCTATTAGCTTGATGGTTGCATTTCTTGTTGCAGCAGCACTAGATTGCAGACCAATGTCTTTGCAGAAATCAATTGTATCCTGGAACAGGAAGGCTACTAAGAACAATAGTGCAGTAACATTGTATGTATATCCCAACCAGACAAAGCTAAGAGCACCTTTAGCTTTAAATTGGAGATTCCAAAGTCCTCAACAGCTGAAACCATCCAAAGAATACCCTCGCTAAGAACCTTTGGATTCTTGTGCTCTTTCATTATTTTGTACAGCTAAAAAAGTCAAAGTAAACTATAAATTACAACAGCACCTTAATATCACATGATTAAGTGCAATTAAACATTGTTTATTGTAATAAATCAAGATCTTCACAGCTATTGAACTGCTTGGATTTCTCTTACCCTATCAAACACAAAACCCGGACCTACAGCCTCACAAAAGGCAGTCAGACATTTCATTGCATGGCCCCGAGTTTTTATATCAGCAACCCTTTCACTTATGCCTGAGAGAACACAAAAAGCTTGGTTGTCAGGTACACTAAGAAGTCTATAATATGAGCAATAACTGGATGCTCCATTTTAGATAATGCTCCATGTTACAGGCTACCACAGAAACAGCCAAAATAATATGCAGGGACTAATACTTGGTGGCATAAGTTTCACATTATTTTGTATCCTAGTCACTGTTTAGGGAGCCTTCTCATGTTTAAAGAAGAAGCTTAAGCCCTACTCCTAGACTTACTCAGAAGCCTTTCTCGCTTCAAATAGTCTCAAACCAGGAAAAAGGACCTATTGGCTTATATGACTAATACCCAAAACTATAGATGAAAGAATTTTGTTTGCAACTAACAAGGATAGTTGCAAACATATAATATAGTGTATACAACACATAGTGTTGTCGATACAGGGGGGAGCTTACCAAGGAGGCATAGAACCACACATCGCTTTGGAAATCTGTTTACAGTTGAAGCAATATATGTGATGACCTCAATAACTTGCTGTTGGACCTGTTTCAATCATAATATATAAATCACATTATAGTATTATACTGAGGAATGAATTTTTCGCTTGACTTGAAATTATTAATAATTACCTGCACATTCTTTTCACTCCATCCAGGCACAGCACATAATAAACGAACCAGGAGTTCAGCAGATTTGTCAAGTTCTGTAAGACTTTCCACATCCTGCTTTAGCATAGTAATAGCTGCCAAATAATATATAATATTACTGACTGACATACAACCATATACACCTTAATGTTTAAAATAGAACGTCAGAAACTCCTTAATCAACAGACAAGATATTATATATAAAGCAAGGGATAAAATAGTTATAAGATAGCATTAGAACAAGGTTTTCTTGGTTAAGCATACATCCACGGTTTAGATAAAAAAAAATGAGCAAATCGAAATTTTATTCCAGCCCGAGAAAAATAAAGAACGAAACAGGAGGCACAGAATCATTGGTAACCTTCAAGACGTTCCTTCCAGACAGTGCTCTTTAATTGAGAAATTGTCTCTGATTTGACAATAGAATTTAACTTCTCTTCTATTTCCTCCAAACTCATCTCAGCTGGCTGCAAGACATCAAAGAAACAAACAGGTGAGTTTGCACCTATCTTCCTCAGCTAATGAGCAAATAGGAAGAAAATACCCCATAACAACAATTAAACATCAGTAGGACATACTGGAAATATCTTCAGTAAAAATGCCATAGTTTTAGTACAATTATGGTAAAACACAAAAGAATGGACAAATATGCTACAAGTACTGCAGCCTGGGCATTACAGTATTACAAGATCTGTACAAAATTGTTTTGTCACAAACTCACAATGGCAAAGATATACAGAATTCAAGCATGGCCATGCATATCAAGAATGGCTTTGCTTTAAAGAAAGGATTGAACTCTGTTGAGCAAAGTACCTCAACATCTTCAACTACAGGAGCAGCAGAGGCCTTTGACTGTGGACCACCATCTGTCTTCTTTGCCGTGGCAGGTTTTGCTGTTCCAGACTTCTTAGTAACCGCCTTAATAAGAAAAGGAAAAAAAAAATCCTCAAATATCAGCATAGTGATGAAATTCAAGCACTAAATATTCAAACACGGTATAAACATCCAAGAGCAGGAAGAGAAATGCTAACCGCGGCCTGGACAGGCTTTTTCCCACTAAGCATGCTTGCAGCAGATCTTCTCATTGATGAGCTATCCACAACCTGTACAAAACACGGAAAATTATGGTTGGCTTGTCTATTCTTTTATCAAGGTATAGCACCACAAGGTAGCCTGTGGTGTTTGAGTTTTATAAGGTACTAAAGTAGCTCCTCAAAGCATTGTTTTTTTCTGGATTGGGATATAATGTCAACCTGGAAGCATTTTTCTTATCTAAAATGTAAACGAGGCTGGTAATAGCCAGTGGTCATTAAGCTTTATACCATACTGAAGGTGGATTTTGGGTTAAATGACAACCTAGAAGCATCTCCATTTTCTAGCTATAACAATTGAAACCTTGCTATAATGGGTAAATAACATTGTAATTGAGGATATTCCATCAAGCAGCACCTAACCCCAGAATGCGCCAAGCAGACTACATACTATACACTTTAGTTTGATGCAACAGTAAAATAAAAAATAGATAGACAATGTACCTCACGAGCAGATGTGCCAACTCCAGAATTTGAGGCTGGCACTGAAATGGAATAGTTGGTATAGGAATCAGTACAAAACAGAGGCAAATGGATCTCATTTTGAAACATGGGAAAAGAAGAAATTAACAGTCAAACAGCAGTTCAAACCTGTCCCTGAATTTAAAGCAGTATCACTGGCAGAGCCAATCATGTCTGACAGTTTCTTTTTCCTCACGTCATCTAATTTCTCTAAGGATCTTTCCAAGGGTTTCATGCCAACCATCTAAGAAAGCAAAATTTCAATATATATACGATATAAAGATGTCAAGAAAAATATGTTCACGAGAAACAAACCTTAGCTATAGCAGTCAAGGCAGAAAATGAAGCGTCGCGCACTTCCGGCGTGCCATCATTCAAGCACTAAAAAAAGAAAATAAAGAATAGTGAGCATAAACAACAGTAAATACAAAACAAACTCAGGCAGTAAATTACAAAATGACTATTCACCTCCATGAGAATAGGAACATAATCCTTGTGTAATTTCAGCACAGTTGCTTTATTGCTTGTTTCAATGCAAAACGTAACCCAGTTTAACGTTAAGGATCGAACAAGAGGGACCTTGTTTTTTACAGCCACCCGAACATCTGTAATGACACAACAAACACTTTTATTCAGATTTTGGAGCGACTAGAAGATGAGTACAGCATTTTCAAGCTCAAAGGGGACAACAAGTAGGAGCACCCATTCCTTGCATGTGACCATAGAAAATACTTCTACCAAAATAGTAAATACTAACCTTCAATCACGTCAAGAAGTGTGACGCAACCTGACTTATGCATTGCCTGAAGCGTTTGACTAAGAGCTTCCGTCATAGTTGGTTTTTTCTCTTTTAACTTCTCCTGTAAAAAAGAATTAAGAGCATTTGGAAAGGAAAATGTATAAGTTCACTGATTTGCAGAAGCTAATATACTTCTAAATTGATACTCCCTCCAATTTTTTTGTTTGACATTGGTCAACATCGAATATTTGCAACTAAAGGTAGTACAAGGCAGTGAATATTGCACGATTCACTGAATTTCAGAAACTAAAGTCAAATAGAAGAGGATGATATGCAAAATAGGACTAATTTAACAGAGTCAAATAACTATATACAGTCAATAAAAAAATGGTATAAATATTATAAAGATCACTTATCACTCTATTATCCTATACATTTGTTTCCTTGACACTATCTGGGCCGTTATTTTTATGATAAAGCACTGTGTCAACACGAACTGTTTTACTCAGTGTCATCACAGTTTCTCAGTAAAGATACCAGAGTGATGTGGCTAAAAACCTCAACAAAACAGAGATAACTACATATATAGTGTAAAGATATCACAAGCAACCAAGCACTTCGATAGTAGTTTATGGTTACTCAAAAGACTAACAATACTTACAAGTAAAACAGGGAGCAGAATCCGAGAATTTCCAGAAAAATGTGTTCTTAAACCTTTTGCCAGATTTCCTATTGCTTGGGTAGCTTCCACCGAAACAGCCAAATTGACATCAGTGACAAGCTGAAATAGCAGAAACAACAAAAAAAGATAGAAGTGAAACATAATTCACACAAACAAATATATATAAGAGCCTGTCAGCTTTGAACACTTGAGAAAAATTAAAACCAAACTCAACATGACTGCAAATTTGAATGTACAAAATGCATAGACTTGGAGCAAATATTAACCTTCTTGAGTGTTCTACAGATTTCATGAAAATCACCGGGAGCAATTTTTTTTGTTGAAGCAAGTTTGGTCAGCTCCGCAACAGCATCCCTTCTTTCAGACCACTTAGTTGCTTTCTGGTATCAGAGAACAAAATGGCATCTCATTCAAAAGAGTACAGTATTTCAGTGTGATGATTTGATGAACAGTGTGCCAATGCCACATGCAAGTCAGCGCACATACCACACCATCCCAAAATCCTGACTTCTCAAGTGGCGTTAAGATATCTACAGGATCAACAAGATCGTATTCATCGATCTCCATGGGCGCTGGAAATACAATTGTGTCAGTATTCATGTAGGTAATAGAAATGAAAATAACACTGAAAATGTTCACCCAAGCAACAAACCTTCTGTCACTGCCTCTTCAGAACTGTTAGCACCAGTGGTCTCTGGCACAGCTTCCTCCTCAAGTTCCTTTTCTTGTTCAGATCTTATAGATAAATGTTTAAAGCATATCAGTCAAACCAAACATTATATGCTGATACATGCACATAGCATAGCAAAACATCACAATGTTTAATAGCATACACAGGACACAAAATAAACCAGCTACATATTAGGTTGGTGTGTGCAGCAGGTACAGGAAAGATTGTAAATCTATCAAACAAATTCATATGATCAATCCATTGTAAATGTATTTTATTTTAGCAAGACAGGTAGATCGAATTTTTAAGCTTTGGTCACTGAGATTGACAGAAGCATCATGATTGTCCGCACATAATGGCATCATCTCACTGATTTACACTAGTAACTTTGCATTGTATTATGTTAGCATTACCCCTTAATGTAGGGACAATTTCGTTCTTGCCCTTACAAATACATAAGTAGCTATCAGACTTATGCCTAGGAATGGAGTAGCTTTGTAAGCTTCCAATACCCTGTCTAAATTAGGTGACGGCATAGCAGAATATGATACACGCTCCTTGTCCAATGATATGGTTGCAAGGTAAATAAGCATTTGGTACGAGTGTCTAGTTTAAATAAAAAGACAGCGGTCCTATCTGACAAGTAAGATCTTACATTAGATGCTTACATAATATGCCATCATGTAGAAGGCAAATATAGAATTAAAAAATAACAGAAAGATTGGAATATAACCCCCCCCCCACCACCACCACCACCACTGTAAAGAAAATAAAAATGTAAACACAGTACTATACAAGCATTTCCTACAACACTTTATCAATGACTCAATACCCATGTACAATCATAAGTTCATAACATTGTGTGAACCTATAATTCAGAAATTTATTTGGCAAGATTAGGTCACAAATTTAACAAACACATAATTTCAAAATGAAAAGGAGCATCACCTTATCTTGCGAGTTGGCTTAGCAACTCCTGAGACATTTGCTACCTCTGCTTCCAATTCTTTTTTCTACAAACAGAAGTGTGATTATACTATTCATGCATATTATGATCAACGTATGCATGTTGCACTATTGGTATTGTATGAAATAACCTACCATTGTATCTCTCATCTTCTCAAATAAAATGGCCTTTACAGGCTCTTTGCCAATCCACCGACAAAGTTCAAGTGTCAAACCCTTGGATGAAGCCCGAACATTCTGATCTGGATGATCGAACAGCTCAGGAAGCATCTTCAAGATTTTTTTGGGTGGTACTACCTTGGCTCCAAATTCACTAGAAGAAGAAACGTTTTAATGAAGTGCAAAATATATATATATAACAGGATGGCTAAAATAAAAATTAGGGACTTACCTTAGTGCCTGAAACATCACATCAATAGCTGGTACAACTGCTTTAGCCACTTTGTTCTTTACAGCCTTTTCCATTGATTCCTGATAGCACAAAATATGAAACCCATTTCAGCACAATAGCTTTAAATGATAATTAAAAGAGTCAAGAAATGGCAATAGAAAGAGATTAGAAATCTTAAGGTCATCTGGGTAAGAAATTTTAAAAGATAGATTTAAGCAGAGGGTAGTTAGCCTTGTATCAGAATATGATCATGAAAAACAGAATTAATCCTTCTCTTACAAACAATATGATTAGATAAAAAATATAATTAATAAAAAGCATAGAAGATTAAGCAGGATTTGGCAAATAAATGAAGGAGATACTAAATGAAACCTATAGCTTTCAAATGTGCATACTAACAGCAACGGCTCCCATATAAAAGGTAGATTGTCAAGTAAAATGACTACATATTGGTGCTGTTGGGATTGTGAGATTGCATAAATGTACATAACCATTTCCACCCACAATGATTCCGCAATTTGATCAGTAATCAGTATAATTCCAAACTACCACAATGGTCACTACAATGTATGTGGAATCAGTTGAGTGATAAACAGTGTTTTCATAATACTTATATTCAAAGAGTTATGAACTCCCAATTGAATGTTAAGAATGATGAGCAACAGGATATAATTGTTTTCATGGTTCCATGTATTGAATAACTACAGGACAAGCACCAACTTCTGCCACACCACTGAATAAGCAGTAACCATAATCCCCTATTGGCACTAATGTTGATTGTTTTAGTCTTTCAACATTTAATCCTATGTTTGTGTCTTAATATTTAACTGTTCATGCATTGCATTCAGCAAGCCTGCAATTAAATAGAATAATACACCTAGAAAGTGTATATAGTCCAAATTGCGGGAGCCCGGGTGGCACCAAACCATCATTGTTATGTGCTAAATGTCGGTGATTTATCGTGTTTCATAACCAAAGTAATCACTAATTGCAGGTGAACTTACAAGGAAAACTTCTGCTGCCTCCAGCTCCACCCAGAGGAGGAATGCAGCTTGAGCCTTCTCAACAGTCTTAGGCCGGCCAGTGAGGCACTTGGCAACAATTGCGTCACAGACCTCCTTCGCGTACCTGAACAAACCAATTCCACATATCATTGGAAAATACAATCAGAAGTGCAACGGTGAATGACGTAAAGTCATGACCACACGCACCTGGATGCATCAGCATCAGCTGCCCGCTGAAAAGCGAGCAGGGCGTCCAACGCCTTCTCCTGCACCGGCGCGTTCGAATCCGCCACAGTCTTCTTAAACAACGGCCCTAACCACCGCCGAAAAAGACAAAAGGCCCTTCAGATCTAACGCTAGAACATCCCTCTAAAAAAACCGAGACGAAACAGCACGAATCAAGCGCGGCGCGGATCCGAGCGCGCAATGGGGCGGATCGGGAGCCGCTGGGAGCCTATCTCACCGAACTCGCGGAGGCGGGCGTCCTTGGGGTCGGTGATGGAGTCGCAGAGGGCGGCGAGATCGATGTTGGCGTCGTTCCGCACCTTCCAATTCTTATGCTGCAGCCGCTCGTCCCACGGCAGCTTCTTCGCCTCCTTGAGGAGCTTCTCGTCCTCCGTCGACATGGCCGGCCGCCGCAGCCGCCGCCGCCACCACCACCCCCTCCTCCTCCGCCGGGGCCGTCCCCTCCTCCGCCCGACGGAGCGCTACCCACCACCCACCACACGCTAAACCCCACCACTCCCTCCGGATCGACGCGGCGTGCCTAGGGTTTCGAATTGGGGCGGGGGGCGGGGCGTTCCCCTCCTGCGTTTGGATCGGAGAAGAGGAAGAGGAGCAAGAGAGAGAGGGAGAGGGAGAGAGCGGTGAATAAAAGGAGAAAAAATGAATTTCCGGAGGTGGGAAATGGAAGCGAAAATAGAGGGAGCTTGGAGTTGCGTCGGGTCAGGAGCGGGCCGCCATCTTTGCGGGCTCGCTCGCACGCACGCGACAAATTTGAGGTTTTGCTGCTACTTACTAGTTAATAGTTAATGTTGGTTTTAATGTTATGTTATGCTACGATAAAGAGCCACGTTTAACTGGGTGTGCTTCGATATTTGTCATTTTAGTTTATTTATGCAATTTAAATATATTCTTGGTGAAATTAATTGATTTTGTGACCGTTTTGCCCCTGTCTTCTTTTTGATAACATGCGGGCTGCTGGTAATGTTTCAATCTGTAAACTAATTCCACTGGCCACAAAGACAAATTATTACGTTGCTAAGGAGTACTAGGTACTAATTTATACTCCAGCACATTTAAAGAGATAGACAATAAGATTATCTGAAGGCTTCATTAAAATTATGTACCACAATACGTGCAGTTAAGCTGTCTGTGACTGTCATGCTAAAACCTTTTGCTATCTGGTCTAAGTACTTATCTAATGCAGGCATGCATCCACGCTCTCTAAATTCTAATTTTTTTTCATGCTAGCCCACCCAAAATATCAAAGACAGAGGCAAAACGGTCACAAAATCAATTAATTTTACGAGAGTACATCTGAATTGCATAAATAGGCTAAAATGACAAAATATCAAAACACATTCAATTAAACGTGCCTCTTTATCAAAACTCATTTATGAGATGGTTTAGCATCGAAACCATCGTTAAACAGTGGTAAAATATTAAATTTCTCCACGCACAGTCGCTCGCACGGGGGAGGAGCCGGTAGGTTCCCGGTCGGGGTCGGGGGCTACGCGTACGAGATGGTACACCCATACAGTTACCTTTCCGGTGGGGCCATGATGTGGGGCCCGCGCGCCGGTGAGAGGGGTCGTTCGGTGGTTTGGTGTCGCGGGGAGTGGAGTGGGACGGTGTCGGGCCGGTCGGGGGCGTTTCGAAAGATTTTGAATTTCCGGGGAAGACGGGGGGCGGATGTGGAGGCCACGTGTACGGCTGCGATTCTTTGTGTAGTTTTGATGGAGTGTGAGCTGTAAATTGGATTTTCAGGGGTGGTTTTCCGGCACGACCCACTAGAAAGAATTTCGACGTTTAAAAGCCTCCGGAAATTTGTAACGTTTCTCTCTGAAAGAAACGGGCAAGAGTTTGTTTGGAACGCAATTTCACATGATTTTATTGATAAATTATCAAAATTTATCCAAATTGCAACCGAGTGAAACTAGAAAAAAGAATGCTAATAGGCACGTATTTATTAGTCACGAACTCTTTTGTCCCATTTTAAGTCTATAATTCTCTTTTCAATGAGCAAATCGTGCCCGATATGAAATGGGATGAAATGATGTATTCTCATTTTTTATCATTATATACCGACTTGTGTATCTGGAACTGTCTAGGACTTTCTACATGTGGTTTTGAACTTTCAACTCAAATAGTAATATTTTTAATTCAACATTCAACTAAAAATTAAAATACTTTGTATCCAAATCCTTGAACTCCCAACTCGGTTTTTTCCAAAAAAAAAAAAATCAACTCACATATTTAGAATTTTCTGACTTCAAGATAGAACTTTCTACTCAAATATATGAAGGTTTCCTTGATAACCTAAATCTTTTAAATAAAATCATAGAGCTTTCCACTCCAAAATCTCAAACTTTTAATTGAAGGTTGTGATTCGTATACATAATAGATGCACATGAAGCTTGGTGGTGTCAGATTTGAGGAAAGATGAAGGAGTTGGGGGGTCATCACTACTGCTTATGATGAGACGCAAGGCTTACTGTTGAGGAGGAATAAGAAGATAATTGTGCCTATCCAAGAGGATGGAGAAGAAGACCATAACTTGCCCACATCTCGCTGGTGCAAGGGAAATAGGGTCAACAAAGTAGCATGCCAACAAGAAGAAGTCTGAGACTTAGACTCACCATTTCCTCATAGGGTGGAGGAAGAAAAGGCGAGAGTAATAAGAGTGATAATTGGGTGCCGCTTGGTTCTCTACTTTACTTACTTATGAATGTTCACCTATTAGCAATCCTACTATAGAAAAACAATTATATTTATCTTTTTCATCATTTGACTTTAGTCCCTAGTAGCTTTAGGCGTTCTAAAGACCTAAGAGGGAGATTGAATGGGATGGTTTTGCATATGGTTTATGAATGGTCCTATAGATGATGGAGGTTGATGACTATGGATTGGACAACAAAATTTGAATGATTTTAGCTAACAACATAATGAATATGAAAGCCAAGTTTGTGTTAAAAGTAGAGTCATAGGGCGAAATGGTATTATTTAACGTCTTACGTATCATAAAGATAAATAATGATGGAGGACATATTTGATCTGTAATGTTGTAATTCCAGAAGGTTCTGTCCATAAATCTACACCAAAAATCAATAAGGTGTCAAATCAAACAACATGCACATTACTGATATTACCAGATTCTGATATAGGTTGATTTGCCCAATAAACCATACAACTCTCCTCTCTCTTTTTGGGATTGAAAGAAACAACTAGGGTTAGTTCGTTATACTAGATTGGTTGTGTTATTTGCCCTGGATTTTTCTTGGGTTTTTCCCCTGCTTTTACATGCATGTGTCCAGAACTATTATACGGTGTATTTTTTTCAAAAGTTTTCATGTAGAAGTTCATCATCTTACTTTTCTAAATTAGATTTTTAACTCTGTAGTATGTTATTCCATGGTTCATTGTTAAATAGGTATAACAAAAAATAGAAAATCTTTCATCTTCAACTTAAAAGAACATAACCATTATCTCCAAATTCCCTCATCTTTTGCATGCACGCTTCCCCAACGATTAAACGAAGCGTGTTTTCAAACAATTTCTATACAACAGTTCATTACCTTTACAATTGTAAAGTGGATTTTTCAGGATTATAGTAGTTAATTTCATCATTTATACTATTATATAGCTATCAAAAAATTAGATAATCTCTTATCCGCAAAATAATGTAGCCAATGTGTGTCTTATGTGTTCATTGAGATTTTTTTTGTATCAACAATACATCTGTCTAAGGAGCATTGTGTCACGCCCAGAAATTCCTCACACGAATTTCTGAACTTAATTGTGTATTAAATCCCTGTCCAGGACCAGCCAGGGTACACAAAAAGACAATGTGATTACATAACCATCGTTCTTAGAAACAACTGAAAATTACACTTATTCTAGCGGAAATGCAGCGGAAAGAAAAACAAAGGGTAGACTAGCTCCAGCGGGTACGGCTCCAGTCCACAGGCAACACTTCGACGGTGGAACAGCTCACTCCTGAGAGGCACCTCCATCGGACTCTGCTTCTAGCTCTGGGTTGGGAAAGTTAAGCAAGGCTGAGTACAAACCACCGTACTCAACAAGCAACACGGACAAGGGGAGAATAAATGATGCAACGGGATTTACAAGGACAGGCTAGGGATAGTTGCGATAAAGCAGCAGTTTAAATAAATAACAGAGCTTAAAGAATAAAGGTAATTAAGTACAGTAAAGCATAAATAAAATAAGCAGTTGTAAAGTACCACAACACTGTTCAACGTTACACCACGTTGCAACAGGCCCAACCACTACTCAACGTTACACCACGTTGCAGTAGTCCCAAGTGATAACAAGTTTACTTAAGTTATTAAGGTTCACTAATCACAGTGAAGCTGGGAGTTCGCCCGTAACCGTGGGCACGGCTATTCGAATAGTTTATACTCTGATCAGAGGTGTACTACTGTACCCACAAGACACGACTCAATTACACTTGAACGTGCGCCGACATACCACCACGGCATACCGGAAAGGAGACCGTGATCGGACCCGTTACACAACCCTCCCTATTTAATCGCACCACACTTCAGGTTTCACCCCCTCCTTTACACCAAGTCGGGCAGTCCCCTCTTGTGCCTTGGTAGATCCGGAAGCAGGAGAAGCTTTCGTTACACCACGATTGCCCGTCCATACTCCATCAAGCCTACCCTTGCCTGGGTACGTCAAATAGTTCGAAGTCATGCTCCAAATCCCACCTTACCCATTTCGGCATGTGGTTAGCACTTAATTACTTCCAGGGTTTCCCGTGAACCGGTTCTTAATTACCATGGGTGCGACTCTCAAAACCATGCACCCACAGCCCACCATTATCAATATTTTAGTTGACATTAACCCGAACCGGGTAGTGAATCAATATCTGAGCTATTCAGAACTAAGCATGATTAAATGTGATCCCATGAGCTATTTGTTCTAAGCATGGCTAAGCATTAACCTAGGCCTAACTCTAGTCAATTTACCCCTGGTCCAGCAATGAATAAAGTTGGATAAACAACGGCATAACAATAAGGTTTACCCGAAAATAGCATAAAGTAAGTACTTTAATTAAAACAATGCATATTTGAAATAAATAAGCGGGGAATTTGCAATAATGGGTTCAATATGTTCAAGGATGAGTGTCACTTGCCTTGCTCTGGCCCTTGGGGAACTTCGGCGACGATCTCGAAGTAAACCAGCTCTTTCAGCGGGGTCCGAATCTAGGCGACAGAGCACAAAAATAAATAAAACAGGCACAAACTCTACTGAAACAACAAAAGAAACTATTTTTAATGGATTCTTGATAATTTTATGAATTTAATGAAATTTGAATGGACCTAAACGGAGACTAGATGAATTACTTATGAATTTTAGAAGTTTTCTGGGTTTTTTAACTAAACAAAAAAGTCCTAAATCAATTATTGCGCAATTAATGGGGCTGCTGACGTTAGCGAGAAGAGAGGAAGCGGACGGCTGACAGGTGGGGACCACCTGTCGGTGAGAGAGAGGGAGAGGGAGAGACTGACACGCGGGACCCACGGGAGGAGAGAGGAAGGAGGGCGCGGGGGAGAGACTGACGGGTGGGGCCCACTCGTCAGCGAGAGGGGAACAGAGCAGAGCGCGGCTCGGGCGGACGGCGGCGACCGGCGGGAGCGGCGGGCGACGCGGCGGCGGCGCACGGCGACGGCGACGGCGCGACGGCGATGACCGGCGAGCGGCGACGGCGCGACGGCGACGACGGCCGGGGCGGCGACGCACGGGCGCAACCCGGCAGACCAGCGGCGGACGGCGGCTGGCGAGCAGTGACGGCGCGGCACGCGCGGGTGCAAGCGACGGCGGCCAGACGTCGGCGACGCGGAGGCGACGACGACCACGGCGGCCGGCGGGAGGGGCGAGCTTCGGTCTCGTCCGGCGACGGCGCGCGACTCGGCGTCGGTCGGCCGGAAAGGGGGAGAAAGAGGGGAGGAGGGTGCAGGTGCTCACCGGCGGCGGCGAGGGCGCGGGCGGGTCGGCGAGACCGAGGCGGAGGTGGCGACGCGGGCGGGTGCGGGAGATCGGCGGTGGCGGCGGAGATCGATCGGCGGCGGCGAGGCGACCGGGCGCGACAGCGACGGCGCGACGGAGGAATGCGCGGCGCGGGGACGCTCACCGGCGACGACGAGGATGGCGATCGGTCGGCGACAGCGGCGCGGAGGTGATGACGCGGCTGGACAGCGGCGAAGGCGTCCGACGGCGAAGTGGCGCGGCGGCGGCGAGAGGCAGCAGCGCGGCGGCGACACGAGCGACGGCGGAAAGTGAGCGACGGCGCACGGCGGCTCGGGATTTATAGGGTGGCGGCACCGGCTAGGGCGGGCGGAGGTTGGAGACCGAGTCGGCGACGGCGCGGTCTCGGCGGCGGCGGGTGCGGCGGCGGCGGTTGCGGCGACGGCGCGGAGTCCGGCTCGGACGCGGCGTGGCGTGGGCGCGGCGGGCGAAGCAGTCACTGACAGGTGGGCCCCACCTGTCAGTGGCGCGAGAGAGAGGAGGGAGGCGGCGCGGACTCGCGGCGCGGGCGTCGCGGCGAGCTGGGCCGAAGCCGCGGCCCAGGCGGGGGCGCGCGCTGGCGGGCGGAGGGAGGCCGGCTCGGCTGGGCCGACCGAGGAGGAGTGGGCCGGCTCGGCTGGGCCGAGCCGGGAAGGAAAAGAAAAGAAAAAGAAAAGGAAAAAGAGAGAGGGAGGAAAATTGGACTTCGGTCCAATTTGAGAAGGAAGGGAAAAAGGAAAACCCCACTTTTGCCGAGTTTTAAATTAATTTGTTTGGCCAAATTTTATATTTCTGCAATTTAAATTTAAATCCTGTTAGTCGATTTGCGAGCCTCGATTTAATTGAATTAATTCTTTTTAGAGAGATTTTTCCTGAGTTAATTAAGCCAATTGTTATTTACGGATTTCATTTTACGATTTAGGCTTAGGACGAAACTCCGGGTGTGACACATTGCAACCCAACACTTATGTGTGTGTGGTTCTTTGAACGCTCCCAACATGAGCCGTATCACTAAGTCAGGACAAGCTAATTCTGGTTTGGATATACATTCTTCATATGTTTGATATGGTGTACTAGTTCAGCTTAGCTACAAGGAGAAGTTGTTTGGTTTCATGTATTTAGCTTAGTCTAGCACTTTGAAACCAATTGGACGCAACTGCATGAGCCTTTTTCTGCTGCCACCACCCACATCAGAGGGAAACGAAGCCATGACTCGTTTCTACTAAGCCAGATGTTGGACGACCTTTTGCATCACATGGGACACACTCTTGTGACTATCTAGGCAACCAAACACATATACCCTGCATGCATGGAGCATGGGCAATACCTGTGCAACGTACCAAACACACTCTATACTACTCCATCCGTTCCAAAAACACTATTCCCAAACACTATAATATTTAAACTTTGATTGCTTGCAAGTAAATACATTATATTATCAAAGTGTTTTACGTCATAGACATAAGCAATAAACTTCTGTAGTTTAACCATTTAAAAGTTATTATTAACAAAAGTCAAAATAGTCTTTGTCAATAGCGAGATGTGTTTGGAAAGGTTGCATTGCATCTGTTTGTAACAAACACATGAGATGATCTAAAATAGCTAATGGGTGTGTTCGCAACCTCCAATCTAGGCTATTTATCTATTTATCTCTATTTTTTCATGCACATACTTCCCGAGTTGCTAAATGATATATTTTTGAAAAAAATAAAAGTTGTTTAAAAAATCAGACTAATCTATTTTTCAAATTTATAAGAGCTAATACTCAACTAATTATGCAACAATAGCTTTCCTCATTCTACATTCACCAATGAGCCAAACTTCAATTGCAATTGCGAACGCCCACGACATAGTTTGTGCTAATGCATCACACACACTGGCTGTCTGGCTCTCTTCTGAGCTAAAGTTGCACACTCGGTTGCTGCTTGGGTCAGGCCGTGACATAGAAAAGCAAAGTGAATCATATAAAATTTCCAATGCATTTATCCAAGAACCAGCGGCCTGCAGAGATCACGTCATTCAGATTCCTATGTCCCCCAACTAAAATTCAGATTACCGGTGCTTCCTCTCTTTTATCCCAGTGGTCCTGTCAGTTTGCAATGGACAGCAAAAGGTTGTCTTGATTCTAGCTTAGGCCGGCACGCCCGGTTAACTTAAAGGAAAAGACACCATATTGCTGGGTTGAGTACGGTAACAAAGTCCTCGAGCTCCCCCTCGTGGTTACCAACCAGCACCATACGCGAAAAGCCTCTCTACCTCGCTTTGCTCCTCCGGTTGATCTGCCAGGCCGGCGCTCACTGCCTTTTTGTTCTTTAAGACGCACGGTAAAGAAAGCTAACCTTAATGTCAGATCATTTCGGCGTTCACTAAGCACATCTAAGACATGTTTAGAGGCATTTGGAATAGTAAAGGACTAATGACAAAAATTTTAGCATTATATTTTTGCAAGCGGGTGTTCAGAGACATGTAAAAGTTATCATTTTTTTTAAAGTGAGAGGTGGTCCGCGTCCCTATGCACTTTTGGGTGAAATTTGCTAATCCAGACTGTCAAATGCCAAATACAAAGCTGTTATTTTTTTACCCTAGCGTTTAGATCCATTTTGCTAAAAAAATACTTCAAAATAGTAAAATTTTTGCTATTTTGAAGGATCTAAAGAGGGCATGAATGTGAGTTTCTGATGGGTAGCCACTGCGCCATTCTGAATTGTTCCAAGCGATTGTTTGACTTATTTAGGAAAAAAACAGATGATATATTATAAATGAAAACAATTTTTATGAATAAAATTTTTATATATGTATTTTTAACTATTCTACAGCTAAGACTAAAAAATAAACCACGATAAAAAACCTCTAATTTTAAGATTCAAAACTTAAATTTGGCTTATAATCCTAACTAAAGTGAAAGATGAGTCCAGTCGTCTCGTCTTATGCTTGTGGTGCACTGGGCTTTTCAGGATGGCAACTGTTCTTCTGAATTTTCGGTTGCTCTGCGTAGGTGCTTCAGTGTATGTCAGTCGAGATCGACCAACAGTTATCAGGCGTCCCTTTCCTGCTATCTACGTTCGTTAGTATATCGTTGTTGGCATGTTGGTTCTCCGGTTCCGCTGAAAACTATACGGTACCGGACATGGCATCGCCCATTCACAGCCATTCTCACGCTGTCTCGCACGCATTTTGATCGATAGATAAAGAGCATCCTAACGATTTATCTAAATTTAATCATCTATATCTTTGTTTAGATGATCATTCAAAATAGTTTTATCATTCATATCTCTTCGTACTCTACCATATCATCCATATATGACATCCTCCATAATGGAGAGATAATATCTAAATATAAAGTTTTTCTCTCCTGATAGAGATGATATTTAAAAATAAAGATATGATAGATATTCTATTGGAGCTTTATTTTTACCATTTATTCTCTATTTTTAAAATAGAGGATGAGATAAGAATAGCTGTTGGGATGCTGTGATAAGGAGATTAAGTTTGAAAGAAAAAAGCGTCGTTTCTCACGGCCTCGCCGTGGTCACGTTCCGGATCGGACGTACGTACGCTATCTTTTTAATACTGGACGCAATGCTGCCCCCCTTAAAGCTGGCCATTCATGGGCGCTCGTGGCAGGATAGGAAGAGGATTCATGAGGCTAACCTAGACTAGTCTAGAGGCTGTAAAATGTACTATTATGAAAAGTAGTTTAAGTATTAATTATAAATTTTTATATTTACACTAATTTTTTGAATAAGACGAATAATTAAAAATTAGTGAATAGTCCTAATCCCATATTGTTTGGGGCTGAGGGAGTAAAACCTTATATTTGTAAACCGAAAATGATTCGTGAACAAACTTTTATATACATGTTTTAATGATCTAAAAACAAGACTAAAGAATAAACTATAATAAAAAAACTCTAAAGTTAACTTTAAATTTAAGATTGAAATTTTAGATACTACCTTATAAAACATAATAAAACAAAAATATGACATAATAAAACAAAAATATGTTAGTGTTATATTCGCCATGACTGTCACGTGAGACTCAAGCTGTAACAACACGTACTACAAGGAGCACGACTCATGAGTCATGACAGGTTCACAAGGAGCACGAAGAGCAGCAGCAAGCTGCAAGAATTGGCTGTTTTTTCCCCCAGGACGCAGCGCAGAGCAGACGGGGTGATCTGTCGACAGGTGGTTGGTTTGTGGTGCAGCTGCAGTGGTTGGACGCGCGCCACCATGATTTGCCGCTCCTCTCCCCCGTGGCTCCCGTTAAAGCCTCTTGACTTTGCTTCAAGCAGTAGCCAGGAATCAATCACGCACAAAAAAAAAAAAAAGAAAGAAGAGAAAACAAAACTTAAAAAACGGCCATTTGCACCGCTGCTTTTTCTCAGTGCAACGCCGGAGAAGACTCGTGCTGGTCCAGAGTCCAGACGAGGAGTTTGCTCAGCTGCTGTGCTGTGTGATTGTACACCAGATATTAATTGATCACGGCCAATTCTATATATAAATTTGGTTGCAGGCTAGCTTGCAGCTCGGTAGCTGCGTTCTGGTATGCTGTCACGAGCATGCCAGCACGTGTGGGTATGAATAGAATAACGACCGAGAAATATATTCTCCCGGGCCAATGCATATATACGGATGACAACAAGTCCCAGGTCGTCAAAACGCATTCTCGCCATAATGATTGGCAGGTGAGGTGCGACTAATTAGCACGTAAAGAAACAGGTACGCAGGACAGGGAGTGGTTAGTTCATTCAGGTTGTTGGATCATCAAATGGAAGCCTTCTGCTGCTACGAGATTACCTGCAATTTTTCTCTTAGCAAATTCCTCAGTGGTAATTAGTAACCGGGGCCGATTTTCTCTTCTTTGAAAGTGATCATAAGAATAGAGAAAATGGTCATAACAAAAATTGCTTTTAGGAGCCAAAGTTACTCAACGAAGCTGGAGTTAATCGGGTGTTTGGTTTACAAAACATGGCAGTACTGCAAACCGATTTATGGACAACTCTCTGCTGCCGGCAGGCATACGTTGGCTAGCTTGCCCTCTTCAGTCTGAAACAGTACTACTAGTGTACTACGAACGAACGAACGAAGCATAATTGAACTCGCAAACACATGGTTCCAGTATCATCACATTTAATCCGGTACGTATAACTTTGCCGCACATGACAACGGGGTGTGCTGTACCACAGTACCAGAGCACTAGAAGATTGCATTTATAAGTCTCTTTATCATTTACACCCACTGTCTCTACCTTTTTCCACTGTAGATTGCCGTTCGATGGGTGTGGTGCAGTAACAATAGTAAGCAGGTAAACTAGGAAAATGTATTGATCAAGCCATTCTCAATCCAAAATTTACATGGTTTAATTTTATTATATAACATGCTACATAGACAATAACAATGATCTAACATATAATTTGTGATAAAAGAGTAAAGTTGGATTTTATGTGGATGAAACTTAGTGCTAGACCATGTCATGGGTTAAAACATCCATCGAGAGCGATTCATTTCATCTCTACTCATCTAATCAACTTATATTGATCATTTGGATGTGCATTTAATTGATATGTTACCTTATAAACCTATGAAGTAACATTTTGTATTTAGAGAATCTGTTTTGTTCATCCACTCAAATATATATTGATAATTTAATACTATTAAAACCACGCAATGAAACATT
This sequence comes from Oryza brachyantha, assembly GCF_000231095.2. Taxonomy (NCBI): domain Eukaryota; kingdom Viridiplantae; phylum Streptophyta; class Magnoliopsida; order Poales; family Poaceae; genus Oryza; species Oryza brachyantha. The sequence continues at coordinate 26,563,685 of NC_023163.2, forward strand.
ACTGGGACGTCCCGGGGCCCGTGCGAGGTGGGCGACCGCACAGGGCCCCAAAAATCATGGCCCTAAGATTTATACAGTATACTAGTATATATAATAATTTTGGTTTTTTAATTAGAAATCAGTCTAAGTTGTCTTGTATAATAAGTATATAATAGTTTAGTTTTTCAAGATTTTATTCCACAAGAAAATAAAGATTCGGTCTAAATTCTAAATTTCTTGAAGCGACCTGAGTGTTTTCCTAATACAACCATGGTATAAACGTCATTAGTTTTTTTTTTGGTATTCGATATTAGGCCTCTATTTAGTACTTAGTGCTCTGAACTGGGCCTCATATCTTTACCTTTACGGGACGCCGCTGCATTACACTAGCAATGACCTTAGAAATCTGACACGCAGGAAAAACAACATGTGTGATTATAGCTGTACTGTTCAGAGCCTTTTTTTTTTACCAGAAGATTAAGTTAACCTTGCACGTGTATGCAGTACTACTCCTAAATACTAATGGCATGTTTGATTTGAAGAAATTTTAACTATGAATAGTTAAATTGGAGAATAAGAACGCTGCTCACATCTCGGGTTTCTTCTAGAGGTGTGAGTGGATATAAATTTTCGTATGCGCTCGTTACAACTTATATGAAAGAAAAGTTTCGCTTGGGTTTACTGTACTTCATTCTTACAGACTAGATGACTTTCATATAAATTGATTCTTAGAAATCCAAACCCTTTATTTTTCTCCCAAATATATTAGGTCGTAAGGATTCGTTCGGCACTTCAACTTTCCAACATATACTTGCTTGTTTTTCTCATCCACACCTTTTGAACCGTTAAACGATACAATTTTTTTAAAAATATATAAGAAGGTTGCTTTAAAAAATTATATCAATACACTTACAAAAATTTAATATCTAATACTTAATTAATTAATTATGTGCTAATCGATGACTCCATTTTATGTGCCGGGAAAGGCTTTCCAACCCCTACCATGGACACACTTTTGATAGCTAAACAGTTTGATTATGACAACACATGGGACTTTTGGTAAGGGGTGGGTAAGTTTACATGACATCGAAAACGTAGTAATAGATTAGTACATAATTAATTATTAAAAAATATAAAATAGATTAATATGATTTATTAAAACAGCTTTTCTATAGAAAATTTTGTAAAAAATACACACATGGGCACGAAAAACGAGAGAATTAAGTCGGCCTTATTACAGTGCACTACTGTGAGTCCGTGAACTAGCGGAGTAATTCGCTATCACGGCAGAGGTTACAGTAGACGTTTGATGGGCCTTCTTCCGACATGGGCTCCTCTGTTTTGTGGGCCTCCAAGGTTCGTTCTTCCTGGGCCAGGTATTGTTCTTGGAACGAATCTTGGGAGCGTTTTGTGGCAAACCGGCAATCCATGCGGCCAGTTCCTAGCCACGAGCCCACGATGACGCCGAATCGAATCAACAATTGGTTCGATAAATTTCTGGGTTTCGTTTTTCAGTTTCTTTTTCTCCCACTCCGTGATTGTTTACAATGAACACTCGAGCTCTTTCCGCGGTAACGACTAACGAGTAGGGGTGTTATTTTCGCTTTTTAAGACAAAAATTAAAAAAATAATTTATGAATAAAACCTTTATATATGTATTCTCAGTGATCTAAAAATCAAGACCGAAAAATACACTATAATAAAAAAACCTAAAATCAAATCTTAAATATTTAAGGTTGAAAATTTAAATTTGGTTTATAAATATAAGAAAAAATCGATTCGATCTTCCGTAGCATTCGAGGAGGCTGATCTTCTTCTACATTTGAGACATTCAATAGCTTGCATGACGCTAATTCGAAACGGTCCTTTTTGTTTTGGGTGCAATATTCTGAATATTCTGAACTAGTCATCCGCCGTCTCTGATTGTCAAATTAGACCGAGAATCGAGTTGGAGGCAGCCAACAAACACGTGCAAGTAGCGTGCTGTACTGCTGTTGCCTACTTTGAAGCCTTATCCAACATGATCTAATTAAGGGAATATTATATACTCTATTCCTTTTTTTAATCTTATGCCGCTAACTTTTTTTTTTTTACGTTTGGTTGTTCATCTTGTTTAAAATTTAGTATAAATATATAAAATTATAGGTCACGTTTAAAATTACTTTAGTAATAAATTAAATCCTAACAAAAATAATTAATAGTTATAATTTTTTCTAAATAAACAGAGGGAGTAATATGCTACTAGTAGCATTTTCCATAAAACTGCAAGTGTAGTATGATTACAAGAAGAGCCTGAAGCTGTGAACCGTTTGTTCACAATCACTTTCTAGGATCAGACGCTCACGACAGCTCATTCGCCTCCATTAGGGCACACCTCCATTAGGGCAAGTATAAAAACGATTATTAATTGACTCTTTCTCTCGCCGGAGACTGTGGTGGGGTTATTTTCGAAAGATATTTGAATTTCCCGGGAACACCGGAGTGGACGTAGGGACACGTGTACGTCTGTAATCCTGTGTGTAACGAGATGAACGGTGATGGGATGATACGAGCCATTCCGTAAACCCATAACAGCTCAAAGAGAATGGAAAAACACAGCTGATCGATTCAAGTCCTCAAGACTTCGAGCCATTGGGCCTTGGCCACTTCGAATCGGCGTCGTTCCTTTTTCCTTTCCAGAGTTATTGTTTGTTTTTATAGGAAAAAACCAACTGTATATTTACAAACGAAAAATATTTTTGTGAATAAATATTCTATATATGTGTTTTTGTCAATCTAGCAGCAAAGAGTTAAAAAATAAATTACGATAGAAAGAACCAATAATAAACTATAAATTTATGGTAAGAAATTTAAATTTTAGCTTATAAAAAAACAGTAGCGAAAAGACGATATTCTTCGTTTATCATTTTCCGTCTCGTCTTGTGAGCTTATTATGATCTTTTGCCTTCTTCCTCTAATCCTCTTTGTTTTCCCTTGCTGCCATGTGATGGGAAGTGAACACTAGCGCTATTTCCACAGTAACGACCTACTTTTCAGTCATGGTACGTTAAGCTGGAGATTTTCAGTCTTAATTTGCAATCACGTAGATTGATCGATCTCTGCTGCATGGCCCAGGACCGAAGGAGGTAACATTCTTTTCAGAGCAATTTTAGCATACCTGAGGTGTGTACAAGTAGATACCATGCTTCGTAAACCTCGATACCCATAGGTGTTAGGTTATTTAAGATATTAAAATTTTAGTATGCAATTTTAATCAAGGCTAAGTAGTAGTAATGTCTCCGTCAGTTTTGGATGAAGATTCTGAATCGGTCTTCCGGCAGCTCCAGTTGTCAAATTAGACCGAGCACGTGCAGCTAGCGTGCTGTTAGCTTATGTTGAATACTTGAAGTCACATCCAACGTGATCGCACATTACAGTATATATTTTTCCAAACAAATTGCGAGCGCAGGATCCTCACCAGAAGAGCCTGAACTGTTTAATTCGTTCGCAATCACTTTGATAACCCCTTTGTCAAAAGCTTTCGAGGCCAGTGATTGGCAAAGAAAGTAATTAAACAAGCAACGCTCTGGGGCCTATGGTTAAAAATTACTTTAGAAAAGTAGGACGATGATTTTTTTTATAAAAACATTTTGGAAAAAGCTCACGGTTTCAGAAGTTTGTGTGCAAAAGACAGAGAAAATCTAGGCAAAGAACACAGCCTCGATAATACTTTCCGCTAAGTATATTAACCAGCTTATCACTCGCCTGCGCTCTGAAGAACATTTCAGGAGTGAAGTTGTCAACTAAACGGCACGTGTGACTTCTTGTTCGCTTTGACCGCTTACTCCCACAGAAAAAGACTACTTTTGTTTTCACACCAGTACATTTCATACATCCACGAGTGGAAGCAGTTTTTTAGTTTACAGATGTATATACACCCGTTACTTGTATGTCATCTAAATAGTCATAAAAAATGAAAAAAATTGACATAGTTTAATATGAGTTATATCACTCCACCACCATACAAGTTTAAATTTAACTTCTACAGGTTGTAGCAAAAATAACAAAAGCAATTATAAATATGCATATACTTTGTTTTAATTTTGTTATTTTTTTTGCTACAACCTGTAGAAGTTGAATTTAAATTTACATGTTTGTGGAGTAATATAACTCATATTAATCTATTTTGTCAAATTTTTTCATATTTTTTATGACTATTTAGATGACATGCAAGTGCTAAAAACTGTTTCCCGACTATGAGTTCGCGACGCATGGGTGCCGTATTGGCACCAAGCCATACAGCGTCAGGTTTAAGTTTTCTATGATTTCTATTAGAACAACGGGCGAAATATACGAATGCTTTTATATCAGCTGGCCAGTGCAAGGAACCAACTTGGCGTCGTTCAATTTTTGGCCTCATGCAGAAGGATCTTGTGTGATGCCACCTCCGTCATTTGCTGCATTCTGCACCAAATGTTAGCCGATGAAGCTCTTAACAATACCAACAAAAGGAAGAAGACGGCCGGCCAGGTACTAACAGAAACTGGCCTTCCTGGCCCCACTTTGCAGCCAATGGAAGAATAAAAGAGCCTTGCCCAATTTGACCATCAGTTGCATAATACTATATAGTATGATGCAAGTCACACCGAACCATCTTGGTGTTTATTTTGGAAGATCCAACTGTAACATAATCCTCTACAAGTTCTTGGCTTCTTGCTGACATAGTCTAAAGCTTTCACTGTCCTTGGAAGCCAAGACAAGATTTTATATTCACATTCTATTGTCTACAATCAAATTTGTAGAGGTTTTTCTGAATCAAATTTCTGGATGATGAAATTGAAACAAGACCAACAGAGGACGCTTTCACAGACAACTTCCTAGGATAGTACGTTGATCCAACTACTGATGCCATATCCCATTAGCGAGGTTGGCAATGGCACTTTGACTTGGCCTGAAAACTGTTGTTCGCAGGCTCAGAGTCACAGCTCGTACGGTCCCACCTACACAAGAGAAAACAGAGATGATAAGAACAGCCTGAACAACAAACCCAATACTCCAGAACAAATATCCAATCCATGCCGCATCACATAAATAAAATAAGTAAAATCACATAATTTATTGGCCAAAAACATATAAACATAATAGCATGCAAAACAAGAGTTGACCGGATCAAAGCTCAGAAGATGTTCCCAGATAAAGCCCCAAAGAACTAGCAAGAAGCAACTGCTTCCACCACCAAAGAGTAACAAGTAAACGGTTTCTTAAATCATTTCATATTTTGATCAGCAACTGAGCTCTTCAGAGGTTTCTTTAAGTCTTAAGGCCTCCCACTACCATGCATACATGCATTTTCTATGTGCATGTTGCTTGGACCTGGTAAGCATTCTCTGGCGATGCCCGATAAGAAATCCCTTGAATCAAGTTATATAAGGTTGTCTTGTTTGATTAGCTATTTTCTTTGCCTGGTTGCCAACCTCAAGGAGGGAGACGCCATTGGCATCTACTCGCTCCTGAAGGAGAACCTTCTTTGTTCATTGCACAGTGCTCTCCCACAAGAACATATCATCAGATTTGGTTGTCTTCTGGTGTAAATTTGATTTGCGTGGAGGCTGACAACCACGTGATATGTTGGTGGAGATGCAGTGGTTGCTCCTTCTGTTCATGCTCTTGGTAGGCCTCCAGCCAAGCTTCAGTCAGACGAACCCTCAAGATGGTAAGCCTTCGATTTTTCTGCTTTTCAATACGTTATAGGAAGAAAGATAACTTTTTCAGGATTTTTCACTCAAGACTGGGTGTTGACCTGAAAACAAGGTATGTTTGATTAGGTCAGACAGAAGTACTGCAAGAGAAGAATCCATTTATAGATCATGAATAACTAGATGCTACAGAACAACGAACTCCTTAAAGACATATATCCTTCTATGCCATAAATATTATGTTCTCCTTGGCAGTTACCACAAATTGTGAATTGTGATCATTTGGTCATTCCATCTAATAATCCAGGAAGATTTTTTGATATCAAATTTATAGTGTAATGTAAAAAGAATACTTTCACACGATGGAAAGGGAAATCGCAAAAGTTTTGTTTCATGCTTGTACTATCGAGAATTTTAAACAGATGACTCCTTTGTTTCCTGGACTGTAATTTTCTTTGAAGTTTTCTATGATGATGGTAAACTAGTGAGTGATATTGACCTAATAGGCCAAGATGACTTAGATCAACCACTGGAGTCATTGATACCTTTTGCTTGACTAACATTGGTTCCATTTATTCTACAGTTTCTGCACTCCAGGCATTGATGAAGAATTGGCAGAATGAACCGCAAAGCTGGATGGGATCGACTGATCCCTGCACCTCCTGGGATGGAATTTCCTGTTCTAATGGGAGGGTGACAGAAATGTGAGTGCCCAACTTTGATTCATCATTTTGTACTTATTTTTGAAACAGGAACTACACTGAATTTTGGTATTTGCAGGAGATTATCAGGCATTAATCTGCAAGGCACATTAAGCGACACAATAGACCAACTTTCTTCTTTGACATATCTGTAAGTCCCTGTTCACTGAGATTTGAACAGACTACCTTAGCCAAAAAGTAAAAAAATGTTTTATGTTCTCAAAAGGACCAGACTGCAACATGCTTATTGCTGCTGATGTAAAATAAACTACATTCAGGGATCTGTCTAACAATCCAAACCTCGGAGGTCCACTTCCTCCAAGCATTGGGAATCTGAAGCAGCTTGCAACTCTGTAAGAATAGCATGTCACTACATGAAAATATTAATTCCATTTTTGTCTGTGGAGAGGACTAAAACAAGAGGGAAAAACACTGATTTATACCTCGGTTTTATCAGGATTTTACTTGGATGTAGTTTCAATGGTAATATTCCACAGCAGATTGGAACATTAAGACAGCTCACATTCCTGTAAGAAATAACTGAACTGTGCACATATATTGAATGGACACCAATCTCTTCATGATGTGATTTACTTTAGTTTTTAAAAATGCTATCATGTAGGGCCCTAAACTCAAATAAGTTCACTGGTGGAATCCCCCCAACACTTGGTCTTCTCTCTAATCTTTTCTGGTTGGACTTGTCGGACAATCAACTGTCAGGGAATATTCCAGTTTCATCAGGTTCAAACCCGGGACTGGATCAACTTGTTAATGCGGAACATTTGTAAGTTCTCAAATGGTGTACCAGCTATAGAGCAAAAGAATCAAGATAGACTGCTGCTTAAATGTGTGATACTCATTGATTCAATCGACAGTCATTTCAGTGAGAACCAGTTGACAGGCCCAATGGACGAAAAACTTTTCAGTGAGAAAATGCGACTTAAACACGTGTAAGCTGCATACTGTTTGTTTGTACTTGGCAGTATCATCTTGCCATTAGTATCATCTCACTGCCTTCAGTAATTATTGTCAGGATATTTGACAACAACAACTTAACTGGACCAATCCCAGGATCTCTCGGGAGAGTCTCATCAATTCAAATTATGTAAGTAACGCAAAAAGTAATAATACAATTTCCCATATATTTTGATCCCCTTTGACAGTTTCATGTTGTTTTCCTGCCTATTGCAACAGCCGACTAGATCATAACCGATTTATTGGTCCAGTTCCAGGAAGTATCGCAAACTTGTCTCTTCTGATGGAACTGTAAGTGATTACCATCAAGGAACACCAACAAAATATTTCTTATTTCTGTAGAAAACATTGCAAATATTTGCTTTTGGTTCCTGTAGGAGCTTAGCAAGCAACCAACTGAACGGGGCAGTGCCAGATCTCACTAGTGCAAATGCTCTCAATTATGTGTAAGGAAGAAAACATATGAACGTTTAAGGTTAATGATTCTTTGAGTATGGAAATATTTTCTTCCTTTTTACAGGGACCTAAGCAACAACAACTTTGCGAGCTCACCAGCACCACGATGGTTTTCAACATTAACATCCCTGACCACCTTGTGAGTTGTCTGATGACCAAAACAAAGTGAACATCAAAAGGACTTTGTAAGCTATACATCACAATTAATGTTTCTACTCCCGTTGACAACTTACAGATTTATGAACAACGATCATCTTACTGGAGCAATCCCAAGCACCCTGTTCAGTTTGCCACAAATGGAGCAAATGTAATTTCATCGTGGATTGTGCTACAACTCTTAATAGCATATCTAGCTACAAGTTTCACCTCAGCAAACTTATGTCTTCTGATTTTATAAATTGGAATGCAGATCATTAGCTAAAAATGCATTCAATGGGATACTTAATATGAGCAGTAATGTCAGCTTGCCACTGAGGGTTGTTAATTTGACAAATAATCAAATCATCGACGCTAAAGTTGACCCAAGCTACACTGGCAGTCTCATGTAAGCATGGTCCCGTACTGTATAAGGGTGTACAAATGAAAGTTTCTAACCAAAATTTTCTTTCATTGTGCAGACTAGCAGGCAATCCTGTATGCTTCGACAATATTAATCTTTGCACACTCAAGCAAAAGCAGCAAGTGCCATACTCAACTAACCTAGGTTCCTGTGTTGCCATTTCATGCTCCACTGACCAGTCAGCAAATCCGGTGACTTCACAGAAATGTGCCTGTGCCAGCCCCTTCCAGGGTTTGATGATCTTCCGAGCACCAGCCTTCTCTGATGTGACAAATCCCAAGTCATTCCAACTTTTGGAATTGACTCTTGCGCAGAACCTTAGCCTAGCTCCAGGATCAGTTGCCATCTCCAATGTTGAGTTCAGTCAAGGGGAACCTCTAACATTCACAGTGAAGGTTTTCCCAGACAGTGGAACAAGTTTCAATCACACACAGGTAATCAGAATCAGTTCTGCTTTGGTCAACCAAACCTACAAAGCTCCAGCTTCTTTTGGACCATATAGCTTCATAGCAAGCACATATTTTGCAAGTACGTGGTTTTCAAGTCTTTAATTTCTTTTGTTTGCTTAATGTTCAAAAATTACATGACTCATTCATTTTAGGCCCCAGTAGTAAAAAGACGTCAATGGGCAAAGGTGCAATAATTGGAATAGCTATTGCTGGTTTTCTCCTTGTTGTGGGCCTTATCCTAGTAGGAATATATGCTCTAAGGCAGAAAAAAATAGCTAAGGAGGCAGCGGAACGAACTACTAATCCTTTTGGTAATGTGTTAATTTATCATTCAGTATCCATCCACTAGCAGCGTTAGGTACAATTGCTAATTTGTGCTAGTGAGTGATTTGGTACCACAGCATCATGGGGACAAGGTGGTAAAGATAATGGAGACGTTCCACAGCTGAAGGGAGCAAGATACTTTGCATTTGAGGAACTGAAGAAGTGCACAAACAATTTCTCAGAAACCCATGAAATAGGGTCAGGAGGATATGGGAAGGTATATTGGTGAATGAATTGCCATGTTAGCATAGTCACATATACACAAAAGGATTTCCAAAAGCATGTAATCTCTTAACTTTTCTGTGAAAAGGTGTACAAAGGAATGCTGGCAAATGGCCAAATGGCTGCAATAAAGCGCGCTCAGCAAGGATCTATGCAAGGTGCAGCTGAATTTAAGAATGAGATAGAACTACTTTCCAGGGTTCATCACAAGAACCTGGTGAGCTTAGTAGGTTTCTGCTATGAACAAGGGGAGCAGATGTTGGTTTATGAGTACATTCCTAATGGGACCCTAAGGGAGAATCTGAAGGGTATAATCCTCAAACTTCATCACCGCTACTAGACCAATTTTAATATATTTACAAAACTAATACATGCTATTACACGATGAAATGAAAGTTCATGCACATGTCTGCTGCAGGTAAAGGAGGAGCACACTTGGATTGGAAGAAACGCCTCAGAATTGCACTTGGCTCTGCTAAAGGTCTAGCATATCTTCATGAACTTGCTGATCCACCAATTATCCATAGAGATATCAAATCAACCAATATCCTTCTCGATGAAAGCCTAAATGCAAAGGTTGCTGATTTTGGTCTTTCAAAGCTAGTATCTGACACACAAAAAGGCCATGTTTCTACCCAAGTGAAGGGAACACTGGTATGTACTTCTGGAACTCTAAATGCATAACTTTTGTCAACAAAAACCATTTCTAGCTGATTACTCTTCTGTGTTGAAATGCTAGGGTTATTTGGATCCTGAATACTATATGACTCAGCAGCTATCCGAGAAGAGTGATGTATATAGCTTTGGAGTTGTCATGCTAGAATTGATAACGTCCAGGCAGCCCATAGAGAAAGGCACATATATTGTCCGTGAGATCAGAACAGCAATGGATCAGTATGACCAAGAGTATTATGGATTGGAGAGCCTAATTGATCCAACAATCCGGGATTCAGCAAAAATGGTTGGTTTTAGGAGATTTGTGCAATTGGCTATGGAATGTGTAGAAGAGTCTGCTGCTGACCGCCCGTCAATGAATGATGTGGTGAAGGAACTTGAGGTTATCATACAAAATGAAGGGGCACAGTTGCTAAACTCAGCGTCTCAATCGGCTGAGAAATTTGGATATGAAAAGGGTAGAGATCTTTATGGAGATCATTTGCCTATGAATGATGACAGCAGCAGTGGTGCTTTAGATTACAACAGTGTACATTCATACTCGGTTGTTGAACCCAAATAGATATGATGTATTGGTTTTGCTTGTCTGTACTCACTGTTTTTGCTGCATGCTCGAAAGGACAACATGTATTCTACAATATCATTTTGTCTGTGTTGATAAAACCCACGTATGAATACTTTGTAAGCATACACTGGCCAATCTCTCTTAAGATGAAGCAGTAGAGAACGATCTCTCTATAGTATCATTCATGCCCTTCTCTTCAATGATAACTCAAAAGAAATATATTTTTCTACCTATTCTCATGCATGCCACTGGTGCCTAAGTTAAGTAGTTACCAGGTGCACCTCATTAATTTTTCTCTAAACAATTCTACATCAACATTGATGCCCTTTTGTCGCATAAAAGTAAAGGTTAATGACAACAATTGGGACAATAAAGGCCTCTGATTGGCCAATGGGAGGTTAATGAATAGCTGTGGAAACCTAAGCTCCTATTGGGGAAACAATACATAATTCTTAGCATTGGCAGGTAACGTGTGGATACAAGATAGGATTAGTGAGGGAAACTTTTATTTGGAAATTTCTTTTAATTGGTGGTGTCATGGTTCATAACATGCTGCCTTGTACATGGAAATACCTTTTTTTAGATTGAAGTACCAGTTGAAAAGATGACTCAGAACCATTACTACTATCCATCACAATGTATGCTAACTCTAGTCCCAACTGAAAATGTATATTGCACTAGATTAAGGAGATGTGATAATTCAAAGCTGCATCCTCAAAAGATAACACTACAGGAACTTTACCTCTAAACAGTTAAAACAAGAATGGGGCAAACCGGCAAAACAAAGAAGCATCTTGCATTGACATTGATATTTCAGTCCACACCAACATATACTGTGACAAAAGGAATATGATTCTATCAACTATACTTAACAAGAAAGATGCATGAAAAGACAACAAGCAACATTGTCCTCACTATAAGCATGCACAGATGAAAATATCTCAAAACGCACGCACAAAAAAAAAAAGAAAGAAAAGAAAGAACCAGTGTTCAAGTACACTGGAAATTTTATTTATTTCATATCAGGTCACCATAGATCCAAGAAAAGGTAGAATCGAGAAGGTTCTCATATAACTACGTTTCCAGACCAAGCTTTAAAGAAAAACTACATTTCCTGAACAGACTGTTTGAAAGGATTAAGAAATAACATTTCTGTGAGAGTCAGTCATCCCTATACAACTTGGTTGTCTCTACTTGCCTTGGCATTTTCCAGCTTTCCAACCGAAGGTGCAGCTTGTTCTGACTAAGTATATGCAAACAAGTGTGGATCGGGTTGACCCATTCCTACTTTCTGAATATACCACAATGTACTTTTATGCATATGCCTTTTTTAACTATCCGTGTTCTGTATTATGCAGCAAGGCTGAAAGTGTAATTTATCTGTAATGGAAAAAAAGGCTCAGGATAGCTCTTGGCAAAGCCAGAGGATTAGAGGACTAGCATACCTTCACGAATTCACTGATCTGCCCATCATCCATAGAGATGTCAAGTGAATACATATCCTTTTTGATGACAACCTTAAAGCAAATGTTGCTGATTTTGGTTGATTTTATGAAGCTAGTCGCAGACACCAAAAAGGAGCATGTTTCTATTCAACTGAGATGAACACTTGTAAGTGCTTCGCTTAATCTTAATTTATCAGCTAATAGTAACCCCTTGACAAGTTCCACTGGCTACTGTTCTGCTAATGATGGCTGAATTTTGTTTCATGATGCAGGATCCTGAGTACTACATGACACAACAGCCCTCAGAGAGGAGTGATGTGTACAGCTCTGGTGTCATCATGCTTGAGATACTAAGCAGCAGGCTTCCCCATAGAGAAGGGCAGATATATTGTCCGGGAATTCAGGATGGCAATAGATCTGAGCAACTATGATTACTATGGCCTCACGATCCAGCTATCGACCACGCAGGTAAATCATCTGCCACAGAGTTTGAGCATGCAGGGGCCACTATTGTGCGCCTTATGAGTCGGCAGTTGCAGCCAGCACAAGAAGCAAGCAGCTGTTCTACCAACATAGTGGAAGACTCTTCCAACCCTTAAATTAAGTAGCCAAAAGTACTTAAAACTTTAGAAGGAATCGCTCAGTCTCTCTCTAAGGCAACCACTTTTCCATACATTTTCTATACTCCCTCCATCCCAAAATAAACCAATCTTTTACCTTTTACCTATAATGTTTGACTCTTCGTCTTATTTAATTTTTTTAGATTAACATTTTTGTTTTCATTAGATGATAAATTATGAATAGTATTTTACGTGTAACTAACATTTTTCCAATTTCTTGAAATTTTTTCAAATAAGACGGATGATCAAACGCCGGAGACGGATGATCAAAAGTTTGCCTTATTTAGGGACGAAGGGAGTATGTATTATGCACTAGTTTCCTTGATCCTTACTCCCGTCATACACGTTGTTCCTCAAGGATTACAATTCCCAAAATCTCCTCAACCATAGGTCCATAGCTGATAGCTCGATTACCTTCTGAATAATCAACAGTGGAACCGGAATTCATCCCCATCCCCATGTTGCAAAAAAAAAAAAATCATTCATGAAAACATAGGGACTGCTCTAAACTCCAAAAAAAAAACACATCACAGAAACCTACAACCATCATATTACTGGAGCGTTTGAGCCCGAAGCTTTTCGAGAACTAGGGCATTGGGTTATACCAGCGAGACGAAGGAGAAAATGCAGCGCACCTGTGAGCGCCGCTCTGGGATGTCGGCGAGGGCGAGGCCCGGCGGAGGCGCAGAGGACCGTGTGCTTCCGCCTCCCACCGGCCGGCGGCCGCCGCTCTCCACTCCCATCTCCGGTCGCATGCGACGGCTCGTGGGCCGTGGGTACGAGACGTCGTCCACGCGAGAGTTCGTAGTGGTGAACTGGTGATTGAGTAAACGGGCCGAACAAAAGGCCCAACTCCAGAGAAAATTTGCACTTCGGCCGGCCCGGGCCAGAACCATTAATGTCTCAAGCCTACACATCCACGCGGGAATTTATTTATTTTTAATTTTATTTATTAAATAATTTACAAATTTAATTTTGTATTTCATAACTTCACATAGCTATCCTCCTGCCGCCCTCTAGGAGGGCCGAATGCTAACGTGTTAAACGGTGTTAAACGGTCACCTGACTAGGAGGGACGGTTGGCAATGGTGGTGTAACATTCTGATATTAGCAAATTAATCCAATCCAAGTTTCCCTAATCCATTGTCTCCAAATTCATAATGTCAGCGTCCAATTACAAACTTCCAAAATTCAGATTCAAATACCAATTCCCAAATCACAAATTCCAGAGTCCAAATTTCAGGTTCGAAATCAAAATTTCAAACTCAAACTCAAACCCATTTCCTTTTTCCTCTCCTTTCTTTTTCTTTTTCTCTTTTCTTTTCTCTCTTTCTTCTCCTTTCCTCTCTATCGGCAGCTCTCTCTGGTTCTTCTCTCTCTCCACACCGAGGCACAGACGCCGGCGCTGCATGGACGCCACCATGTCACAGCTGCTACCGCACGTCGCTGCCGCCGCACAACGCCTTAACTCCCCCACGCCAGCCGCTGCCGTCGCTGCCGCCGCACGTCGCGCCGGCTGCGCCGCGCACGTCGCAATAACTCCACCACCGCGCCACCCCACCGCCACGCGCCGAGCCACCGCCGCGCCACCACCGCGCCACGTCGTCGCCGTGCCGCCACGCGTTGCGCCGCGCGCGCACGCCACCACACGTCGCCACCATGCCGTCGCGCCACTGCAGCACCGTCGACGTGCATGTCGTGTCGCCGTCGCGTCGCCGCTACACCGCCCTCTCCACGCCGCAGCTCGCCCACGTCGCCGTGGACCCGGCCTGCACCTCTCGCCGCCAGGCGCACCTATAAAAGGGGAGAGCGGCAACCTCCCGTCGTTGCGCCCTCACCTCGCCTTGCCTCTCCCTCCGCTCCACTCTGCTGCGCCCCGTCGACCGCCGGGAGCTGGCCGTCACCGAGCCAGCTGCGCCGCCGCTGGTCAGTCTTTTTTTCCCCTCCTCAATTCTCCCGAACACCTCCTCCCCTCTGTATCTCCTTCTCTGTCCTCCTGCCCGTGGGCTGGTAGGCCAGCCGTGGTGGGCTAGCTGGGCTGTTGCTCGCCTCACTGTTCCCTCTATGTGCAACCATAAAGATTAGCAAGTCTGCTTTGCCTCCCTACAAACCGAACTGCAGTAGTACGTTAGCCACTGCTCTGAGTATAGAAAAATCAAGCTAATTACTTTCTTTCTTCTAAAAATATTATTCCTGGAAATTAGCTACTCCTTGAATTAAATTAGGAATTTCCTTCCTTTTAACCCTTGATTTAATTCCAATTAATCTAGCAATTTTACCGTGAAGCTTAGAGCTAAACTAGTTTAAATCTTTCGCCTTCCGGACCAAAACCGTATCCATAATTTCTCGGCCACATTAATTCTGGACTTGCGAGATACTCCGGCTAGCTGACAAATTCCCATTATTCACTTTTGACCACCCCGAGACCTATATT
Organism: Oryza brachyantha; assembly: GCF_000231095.2. Lineage (NCBI taxonomy): Eukaryota > Viridiplantae > Streptophyta > Magnoliopsida > Poales > Poaceae > Oryza > Oryza brachyantha. The sequence goes on from NC_023163.2 coordinate 26,578,764, forward strand.
TATGTTATGACTATCGACCCTTCGTTTTATCAGATTTCGTAGCCGCGAACGAATCGGGTGAGGGGCCAGATTCACAGGACTTCGAGCAAGGCAAGTCATCACCCCCATTGAACATGTTGTACCTATATTGCGAAAATGTTTCCTTTACTTAAAATTGCATGCAGAACAAGTAGAGACTCACTTTAGTTAGATATAACTTGTCATATGTTTGATTACTATGAAACCTTTGTCGCTTCATGTTGCAATTATAATCTAGTCAATTGATGACATTGCTTAATCATGCTATTAGCTGCATTTTATTCAATATTACACTTTTGAAATAATTATGATGATGTTGAGACATTACTCAATGGGAGTAATTGCATGATGGCGGGTGGAGACATGAGCACCACCCGACCATGTTGTGAATGAATTGTTGAGATAAAAACTGTTTTCGATCGGGGCGGAATGGTGAGAATATGGGTGGTTCTAGGGAATGGTTAGCCCGCCCTGATCAGTTAAGGATTGAGCCATGCAACTATACATGAAACGAACACCATACAACCATGTTTCTCGAATGGGTATAGACCTAGCCTAGTAAATAGCCGAGCGAAGACGGTGCCCAAGCTGTGGTGGTTCTTATGAGTGTGCAAGTAGGTAGGAAGCCTATTGCATAGAGGATGATCGGGTTGGTCAGTCCCAGTGAGGTGTGATGTGTTGTGTATGTGTTTATTGGTTTACTCCTCCCTTGGGAACGCCAGAACTCCCCTCACTGCTAGTAAAGTATGTCTAAGAGTGCAATGGGGACTAAAGTTCATGGAGCGGGCACTGTCAAAGTAAGGTTATCGAAAGGCTTTGCCACGACCGTCTCATGTGTTGGGACGAAGCTCATGTGTTGGGTAGTCGTGGAGCACGGGGAAAGTGCACAAGCACTGCAGTGTGTTTAAATCTATTCGAATAGCCGCGCTCTCGGATATGAGCACCGGGACATGGCATACACTTGGCTAGACTCATAAAACTCAATAGATGAGTATGGGATGAGAATGAAAATGTTATATGTGTGTCTAGTTGATTCACTCCTTGAGATGCAAGGGGTTGAATTAACTAGAAGATGGCAGGGATGCCATGAGGGAAAACCATCAGTGGATGGCTGACAGAACCTTCATGGCTATTTAATTTTACTCATGGTATAGAAATTGCTGCTAGAAAATAGGTATTGTGAAAACTATTTGTGAAAGTTGCTTTTATGCAAAAAAAACCCTATAAGCCTCCTTGTTATAACCATGCATGTGCATATTTTCGTGGTGACTTGTTAAGTACTCCGTACTTACCCCTGCTTTGCTCACCATCAGTGTTTGAGGAATACTCAGTTGCAGACTCTTACGAGTGTTTCGAGGACCTCCCTGAAGGAGAAGATGCGTAGTGGTGGCTTGCCTTCCAGTTGTCGCCTGTGGTGTATCGTCGCTAAGATGCCACTACTTTTATTGCACTACTTTTATTGCTTCTGTTTAATTTTTGTTCTTTAGCTTCAGACTCTTTATCTGGCCAAGTGCCTGGTTGTAATAAGCCCTGTGAGGCACTGTTGTATGAACTACTGATGCTACAACTCAATATCGTGTGTACCATCTACTCGATCCAGAGAATGGTATAATTAAGTACGAGGTAATCCCGATACCTGAGATCGGGGTTCCACAGGCGGGTCGGCCATTTTGCATCTAGCCTCTTTCCGCCTCTGTAAGGACGGCAAGGGGGTAAATACAAAATGTCTACGGTGCCCAGGGATCTTTCGCATTGAACTGTTTTAAATTTGAAAACCGGGGTTAAAACTGCAAAGTGAAAAAAGAGGATCAAATCTACAGTTGGTTTCTAAAATAGGATGTCTCAGTACTATACTACTTCAAATACAAAATATTAACATTGCTAGTTTGTTAAGCCATAACTAAGACTAAGACAAAATAGTTATTTTGATCCTCAACAAACGAGGAATGACTACAGCGGAAAGAGTAGTGAGTAAAATATAAATTTTTTAAATGAGAGGTGACCGATGCGATAAATATTACTATGGGTGTCAGAAATGCTTACATTTTAATAAAAGATTGAAACACTAGAAATGTTTATATTTTGAAACATATAGAGTAAGCAGAGAGTATAACAAGCAAAGCACGAGAATAAGTGGTCTTTAGTTAAATTTTGTAAAAAAAAAATTATCAACTATACTACATGGTTGAGTCCTGTACTCTGAAAATCATGCCTCTTCCCCTAAAAATTAGTATATTAAAAAAATTAGACTACATGGTTGAGCTCTGTTCTTGAGAAAATCCTACCTCCGACCCTGTTAATAGGTTCTGGTTCAGACAACCGATGCATCATCAGGTATCAGGTATCCAGTAGAACTGTAGAAGAGTAGAGGACAGCAATGCATGCAAGTATAACCAGCTACAGACAAAATGGTCCAGCATGAAGATATCAGGTATCTAATAGAAGATAGTTCGCCTCAGCCTATCGAGTACTTCCTTCATATTTTTATGTATGACACCGTTAACTCTTAGAATCACGTTTGATCATTCGTTTTATTCAAAATTTATATCCAAATATGCATAATTATAATGCATAATTAAAGTTTCTATAATAATAAATCATATTATAACAAAATAATTAATAATTATATAATTTTTTAATAAGACGAATGGTTAAACGTGGAACTAAAAGTCAATAACGTCATATAAAAAAATACGAAGGGAGTATCTAAGAAGGATAAGAACAGCATTGGTTAGCAAAGGAACTTATAAAGAAGGATATAGTGCTTAATTTCTGCATATTTGAGAAGGCTGAGAACATTCAATCCAGCCATCAATCCAGATGAATCAGTAACGTTATACTGTTGGGATGCTAGCCAGGCAAGTTCTTATTTAGCTGAAGAAAACAGAGGTGCACAGAATTGCTTACACACAAATCACTTACTGGCTACTGCATGGTACTGGAAATGCATATATATATAAATATTAAAATATGATCGAATTCAAAAGGTACTCTGAATTGCATATATGCCATTTTCTCATATACTATACTGTGGTATCATTTTCATCTATGGAACACCAGCTTACAAAAGGTTAAGTTCCGAACAGATCGAGGATAGTATTGACAACCAAAAAAATTACATAAAAAAAAGTTGAGGATATACTCATGTACATATATATATTGACACAGAACAATCAATTGGGTTTGAAGGACTTATTAATCGGGGATAAATTAATTAACGATCAGGTAGAATCAACACTCCTACTACAACGACGATCCGAGAGGGCGTCTCGAGCTTTGTATGCATTCTCCATGCATCTCGCCGACCGATCTTTTCCCCTTGCCGTGTTCTCATCCTCGTTCCGGTGATAGAAATCATCAGGTAGCTTTTTTAGTTATTCCTCGAAAGAGAGAGTAAACCGGGGGCAAGAAGAACAAACCGGTGGGGGACGTACGAAAAAAAAGAGGAAACGAAAGAAAAATTCTCGTGCTCTCCCTGTCGCGTGCGTTGTGTGTACAGCAGCGGCTAATAAGCAGCACCATGGATGGATGGATTCTGAGCTGGTTTGGTTGGGTTGGGTTGGGTTGGTTGCTTATTATGCGGGGAGGTAGGACGGCGGCATTGGCATTCCGACGACCTTGCCGCAGCGGAGGCCGTTCTCCGGCATGTTGTACTCGTCCCGGAGCGACCTCGCCGGCGAGATGACGCTCACGTAGAGCTGCTCGCCGAGGTAGAACCTCTCCCACATGTTGGACCTGATGTTCCACATGCCCGCGTTGTCGAACGTGAGCATCACCGCCGTCCACGACCTCGGGTACACCTGGATCGTGTGCCGGCTCACCGTGTCGAGCAGGTTGTACGTCTTCCTGCAGTCCGGCGTCCATGTCCCCGGCCCCATGCTGCTCGCACACAAGCACGTACGTACCCGGTCAGTCGAGTCCTCAGCTTTGGTGTGTGGTTATGGCGACCCCATGCATGCGAGAACGGAGAGCGGAAGTTTACCCGGCGGCGAAGAAGGCGTAGCCGTTGATGTGGAAGGAGTCGATGCTCTTCTCGGGGTTCTCGAAGACGACCTCGATGAAGGTGCGGAACTCGGTCTGGATGACGTTGGGGGCGAGCTTGACGGCGGCGCCGGCGGCCGGCGGCACGTCGCCGATGAGGTTGTACTCGAACACCCCCGCGGTGGCGTTGAAGTACTCGGCGAGCTTGAGCGGCGTCTCGGCGTCGACGTGCGACACGCCGTTGATGGCGAACCGCTCCTTGCCGCCCACCTTGGCCCTGCCGGCGGAGAGCCTGATGGTCCGGGTGATGTTGATCTGGCCGTAGTGGTAGGACCCCTGCGGGTTGGGCCGGGCGGCGCTCGCCGTCAGGTTCCAGCGGAACGACCTCCACTGGTTGATGGACCACGCCCAGCCGCTGGGGCCTTCCGGCAGCTTGGGCGACGCCGGAGTGTTGGAGCCGTTGTAGCGGATGATGGCGGTGATGGAGCTCGTCTCCTTCATGAAGCGGGTGGAGGCGACGAGGAGGTAGTCGCCGGGCTTCTGGTCGGCGGCGACGAGGAAGGAGACGCACTGGGCGACGTGCACGTCGAGCGAGTCGTAGGTGTTCTGCACGGTGTGCGAGCCCTCCATCTCGACGAGCTTGATGATGTGGCTCTGGATGCGCACGTTGAGCGACGTCTTGATCCCGACGTTGCAGACGCGGTAGCGGTACACCTTGCCGGCCTCCATGGTGTACATGGGCGGGTTGGACGCGTCCTTCTCGTTCTTGCCGTTGATGACGAGCCCGGCGGGGCGGCCGATGCTCTTGCCGGCTTCGAGGTTCTTGGCCAGCACGGTGTGGTCCTTGGTGTACCAGTCGCCGACGAGGACGGGGTAGTCGCCGGCCGGCTCGTCGAAGGGCACCGGGATGAGCAGCCGGCTGTGCACGGTGATGATCCCGTAGCCGCCGGCCGCGCGCTGCATGCCGATGCTGGGGAAGTAGAAGAAGCTCCCGATCTGGTCCTTGGGCTGCCAGTGGTACGTGAAGTTGGTGCCCGGCTGAATCGGGCACATCGTGCCCGGCATGCCGTCCTGCCACGAGTTCTTCCTCTGCTGGATCCCATGCCTGCATTGCCACCAAATGAGCTGATCGATGCATGCATCATGCATGTAAAACGAACGAATTAACCGATCAAGATGCATGCATGCAATGCAAGATTGCGTGCGTGCACGTACCAGGTGAAGAGGAGGGGCTGGTCGAGCTGGTTGAAGACGTTGACCACGATGTTGTTGTTGGAGCTGCAGTTGATGGTGGGGCCGGGGAACATGTCGTTGATGAGGATCACCTTCTGGGCCTCGCCCAAGATCGTCTTGGTCCCGTACGTCACCTTCCACTCGAAGAAGTGGTACGGGTCCTCGGCGTGCACGGCGGTGAGGAGCGCCGCCGCCGCCGCCACCAGCAGCACCGCCGCGGCGGAGGCGCGCATGGTTGTCATCGGTCGGAGATCGATCGAGCACGTAACGTACGTACGCCTCGTCCTCTCCCGTACGATGTGACCCCCCCTCTCGCCGGAGCGGGCAGACGTACGGCCGACGCAGCTGTGGCAACGGCGGCCGGCGGTGCGGAGAGGCCGGGTGGGTGTGCCGTGTGTGGTGGGGAGGGGAGGCGGGAGGAGGCGTGGCTTATATGCGTGGAGCGGCCGCGGGAAGGAGCGGTGCGCGCGAGGGCGCGGGACGTGTCCGTGGCGGGTGGACGGGCTACTCCCCAACGGCCGCAACGCCCGCGCGTCCGCTCGCCTCGGCACCGCGCGCCACCGCCGGTCGATCGGCTCGTCCCCCCCTTTCACCTTGACTCGTTCCTCCTCTGCCGCTGCATGGTGCATGCGCCATTCCACCGCGCCGCGCACCGCACCGCACGGTGGCAATGTGCCGATATGCCATCGGCCGCGCTGGGCAGGTCGGTTTACGTGTACTATACTATACGTATACACATACGACATATAAATATATAGAGAAAAAATCTTACAAATGTTTAATTCTAACAAATATTTAATTCTAAGAAATAATTAATTCTAACAAATATTTAATTCTAAGAAATAATTAATTCTAACAAATATTTAATTCTAAAAAATATCATCGACAAGTGTGACTTCTATAAAATACCATCGTACAAACGTATTTAATGGAGAAAGGTCGACATAACCCTAACGGCGATGACATTTATAAGACAAAATCCTTTGGACGATGATATTTCGTAAAACTCGCACGCGTCAATAGTTTTATAGACGCTATTGTATAACTGACCCTATTTTGAAAGTTAACTGCAGATTCAATACTTTTTTTCACTTTGTAGTTTTGACCCTAATTTTTAAATTTGAAGCAACCGGCTGACCCTAGTCCGTTAAGGCGTTAAGTGAGCATAACGGTATTAAATGAGACATACATGAACGTTTTTACCATTGCATATTTGACCCTACTTTGTAAATTTTTATTGCATATTTGGCCTAATTTTATACATATGTCCTTTGTAATAAATAATTTAATTATAATATTTGATTTATGTTTAATATTTGAGATAAATTTATTTGATATTTGACTGAAGTTTGATTAAATTGATAAATTATAGTAAAATTTGAACTAAAATCAGTTCAAATTTGAATTAATTTAAACAAAATTTTGACATGGTTTTGCCTAATTTTTAACAAAAGACCGGTGAGATAATGTGTCCTCGTCATTAGACGTACAAATATATACCGTCATAGATAAGAAATTCTATAGATAACGATAGAATTATAGGGAGATATATAAGTCGTAAAATATTTTTATCATTAATTTTTAGTTTGATCGCACGGATTATAAAACAACCTCTATTAAAAAATAAAGGTGTATACAGTGCATAATTTAAAAATGCATCACACGCTTTTATGATATATAGTGACTTGCCCTTAGCGAGCAAATCTATAGTACGTTGCAATGATTTAGCTAGGTCGATCGAGCCATTAATTCGACGGATGATAGTGTTGAATTAAGCAGCTGCAACGTCGACGTCTTGCTGCTGATCCTGCTGCTTAACACCTTGCGTTGGACGTGCTGCTTGAAGGTGCATGCGTGGCGCGAAGAGCGGCTTGTCGGCGCCGTCCGCGAGCAGCAGCTCCGGCAGGCCGAGGCTGAGGGAGAGGATGGCGAGCAGCTTGGAAGCGAGTTCCCGGACGCGGGCGCCGAAGTCGCTTGTCACGGGAACGTACTCCGGCGGTTTCGACGGCCAGACGGAGTGGTCGGCGAGGTGGTCGGGAAAGTACCCCTGCCGCCGCTTCCCGCCGCAGCCGCACGCCCACTGCCGCTGCACACCGCCGCCGCAGCCTCCCCGCCGCGCCGTGTGCGCTGCCCGCCCGCGGCGGCCGCCGCCGCTCATCACTCTCTTTGCTGTCTGTACTGGGAGAGGGGGAGTCAGAGGGTATTTTTGTCTTTTCGCGTGTTTTCTTTTTCTTTTTATCCTTTGTTGGTTATAGGGCCGACTCAATTTCGAAAACTGGTCAACACAGCCAGTGAAAAAAGAGGATTAAATCTACGGTTAGCTTTTAAAATAAAGTCAGTTATGCAATAGCCATATATATATATATATATATATATATATATATATATATATATATATATATATATATATATATATATATATTATAGCTAAAGGCACCTAGCAGATTGTTAGAAGGTGAATAACCGTTTTACCATTTTTATGTGCAACTTTTATAAGTTATTTATGTGCATTTAGCTCGATAAGTAACCAACTAATCTTAGTCTGACCTAAAATGCACGTTGTAACATAACCTATAAATATGTATCTGTCTGCAAGTCAACTTGCTTCCAGTATCTGATCTACACAGAGGCAGTTAGTCAGAAACAATTGTATTTTACACGTTACACAAGGCACAGTTAAGTAGTTTCCAAACAACATAACTCGTATTAACGTGTCAAGTGGTGTAGCCATTAACATCTTGTTTACATGCCTGTGTGTTAACAATATATAAATTTTTATATGTGCCGTCACATAAATTCGGTGAAAACACATGGGACATAGCCTGAGCAGTCGTCCGACCCCGCCCGCCACTGAACGCGTCAGCTTGCGGGCAGAAAGGGCCAAAGTTTTTTCTTCTGCGTCTCAAACATAATCCAATATTGTGACTGTGCGAAGGTCGCCATCAGACAAATCTCCAAGCAGAAAAGGCACAGTGATCTGGATTCATGAATCTTGTCATCTTGATTCCAAGAAAGCGACGTCCCATTTAGCAGCTGCACCTGCAGCTGGATCATGCCAGTATCTTCATTAGCTAGGGGCGCAAACAAACTACTGCAACTATCTTGAGTTCATGACTAGCCAAACTGATGTCAACTTCCACACTTGGGTCACTTGGCGAGGTGGCCCAGCCGGCCAGTAGAAGTAGAGCCGTGGAGGCGCGGGATGTGCTGGTGCTGGCCCTCGCCTCGCCGGCGGCGGCGCCGGCGCGATTTCAATGTGGCATTCAAGAATTGTGAGTGGCGGAGCGGATCATCCGCCGTGCTCGGGCATCAGGTATTCGACGGCTCTGACTACTTTTAAACCGTTCCTTTTCATCCACATGGAACAAAAAAATTCAGTTCAAAACCCTTTTCATCCAAGTGGACCACATGGAACAAAATCAGTTGAAAACTGCAAGGTTCTTCGTAAGAAACGGTGAGATGGGTACGACGGGATATATTTTCTTGATTTCTTCAGCTTATGCATCTGGACTGGTTTGGCCATCCATTTGTGTTCCATATGGATATGCCGTATGCCTGTGAAACACATGGGTTTTTCCTTCAGGACGGGAGTATCATAGGAGCCAAACAACATTTTTACAGATAAAAATAATTTATAAATAAAACTTTTATATACGTGTTTTTAGCAATCTAAAAGCTAAGATTAAAAAGTAGTTACGATGAAAACCTCTAAAAAATAAGGTTAAAACTTTCAAATTTTGGTTTATAAGTATAAACAGAATAAAAAAGATGGGGCTGACGTACTCCTGTCTTAAAATTTTGGTGTATTGAGTCATGTTCTGGTAGCTGGTGCTCATGGGAGGATCAAATACACCATTTTACAATGCTCTGGTTGCTGAACAATCAACACCATCCTCTAGAAGATAAAACACGACACATAATGAAGCTAATGAATTACTAGCACAGGCACAGTAGATTAGCAGAGGCTAGGCTGCAAAATTACACAGCTCTTGGCAAAGCTTCTGGTCATATGGTCATACATGTAAAGTTTCCTTCCAACTAACGTGTGCTTTGTGCTTCAACATTGTTACAAAAAAAGATTATAGTAGTTACTGAGTCTGACCTACACATTTGCATATGGGAAGACCATAAAAAGGGTCGCAAAAAAAATAGGTCCACCTCACCAATGTAAAAACATCGGATTTGCTAGTACTTTCTTGATCATCACCCCAAAAAAATGGAATAAGAAAAGAAGCAATGGTAGATTAGTGCTTGTGAGATTGCTGTCATTTGTTAACGGACAACTCGTGGAGATGAGCGATGTCAGGATTGGAAGATTGGTTTGTGCCACATATCTTCTCCAGAGGATCTTTACAGCGCCTCTGGAGTTCCAGGTACCTATCCAAGTTGAAGTTTTGCCTCTGGATCAGCTTCCTCTGCCGAGATTCGAACAGCCTCTCCATGAAGTCTCTGTAAGTTGGATCCCTTGATGTGATGAGGAAGTAGGCATACCCTACAACCAGGCCTGTTGTGGTGGTGAAGAACGTGATGGGCTCCATGACATCCCACGAGAACTCCCAGAATGTGAGCCTGAAAAAGAGCCCAACCTGTGTGATCAAGAACCCTAGCCCAGACCAGAGGATTCTCCTGACTTGCTTGTGTGCGAGCTTGTTGATATCTTCCAACTGTGTCTGCAGCTTCTTGAGTTCTTCCTTTCTTGGATCATCCTCAGGTGTCAGTGCAAGTGGCATAGCTTTTCTTACAAGATCCACAATCTATATGAAACAAGAAAAATAATAAGTTTATGCTAAGTTTTTTCCATACATTTTGATAGCAAGTTTAGGCAAAGTTAAATATCATCTAAAGTTTCTTTTTTTTTGAAAGAAGGCCACCGGTTTACCCCGGTGTGGTATATATTAGAAGGGTAGAAATATATACAAGAATATCATCAAAAGTTGCTTGTTGGTTAGAGTAAAATCACGTAAAGACCTTCTGCAAGCATAGGCCGCTAGGCCTGCATTGATGGGTTTGATGCAAAATTGTAAAATGAGCCATACTGTACCACAACATAATGCACGGAATGCCCCACAAAAGAACATTCTTAATTTAAGTAAACCACTTTGTCCACAACAAACAAATGGGGCTTGCTATCAAATGACATATTTTATGCATGATAATTAAAAAGAAAACTGTTAGATAATGGTTAAAACATAGTCAACGCACACCCAGCACTCGGCAGCCGCTCAAACAACAGTAGTCAGTAACAGTGATCCAAAAGATTAGAAAACACTGTAAAGATGCACCAGCCTCTCCACGGCAATGAGCCAGTGACCCATCCTGTGTGACACCGAAAGGGCAAAAGGAAAGAAAGCTATAGAAGAGGATAGGCATTCAATAGATGCTTTATCAGCACACTTAATCGGAAGAATCCCTCTCCACCGAAGAAACGAGGACGGCTTTTTCACTGGTGCGGTCCGCGTGCACGTACCTGCGAGGTGCATCCTGCACGCGGTGAGCCACCAGACGCCACCACTTGGGACCGCGTCCGGAAGCAAGCAACTCGCCTTTTCTTACAAACTTTCACCTGCAACAGCAAGTGTGGATCGCCTAGGTATAAACAGTAAAACCAGAACCCCCACAATAGTAGGTCAGGTTTCCGTCAGCCTGCTGCCTGCCATTGAACGGTACAAAACAAAGTGGATGATGAACTGAACTTTTTTTTTTCTCAAAAAAAAAACCCTGAAATGAACTATCGAAGTGCTTACTTATATTTCCCCTATCAATTGGTTTTTGTTATCGGATCGCACGGTTCAATTTGGATGGATGAATCAACGGGAGAAATCGCACAAATTAGGGTGCCAAAACTTGGGCAGAGATTGCAGGAGATGCAGCATTGGACCACCCACTGGTTAAGTGCATTTGTACTCCCCCCGGGAAATCTACCAAATGTTGCAGATCAACATCAGGAACAGAGAGGGGACAAAGATCTGTACTTTAGCCGTTAACCGCGCAGTGACCTAATCTGTATGGACCACATGCTTCTCCGGCCGAGTTGGGAATGCGCCAAACAAATCTCTAGCTTGCATCGATTTTATTTTTAATCTGATCGGTCAGGAAGGAGCGTGTGCTTTCGGCCGAACACACCAAACTTCGAACCCGGAAGTCGCACGAATCGCCGAGACGAACGGAGCGGCAAACGCAAGCAATCAATCGAAAAGGGCGAAAAGTTTCTAACAATCAGCGAGGTGGACGGGGTGAGCTGACCTTTTCGGGCTGGAGGTAGACCTTGTCGCGGAAGAGCAGCACGACGCCGGCCTCGTCGAGCGCGCCCGCGAGAGCCACGGCCTCGGCGCGCGTCCGGGCGGCGCCGGCCTCCTGGCACGCGCGCAGCAGCTCCGCGTACAGTATCACCTCCCCGTCCCCGAGCTTCCGCTTCAGCGCCTCCACGTTCGCCAGCCGCATCAGCCGCCTCGCCTCCTCCGCCGTCACCTCCGCCTCCCCATCCTTCCCCGCCGCCGCCTCCGCCGCCGCCGGGAGCGACGCGTACCGGCACCGCTGGAGCTCACGCGGCGTCGCCCACCTCCGCGAGGCGGCATGCTTCCCCGCCGCCGCCGCCGCCGGTGACGAGGCGGACGCGGACGACGCCGCGGTGGCGGCGGCGCGGAGGAGGGAGCGGGAGAAGCGCCACATTGACATCGCCCGTTCCGGCCGCTGCCTCCCTCTCTTTCTGTGCCTGAATCGCGCGGGTGGAAGCGGGAGGGGGAGGCCCCGGGGAGATGAGAAGGGAGGACGGGGAGGCGGTCAAAGCGGAGCCGCGGGGGGAGCGGGAAGTATGGCGATTAGCGAGCGAGAAGGAAGGGAAGGGAAGGAGGGGGAGGGGGAGGGGGAGGAGGAAGAAGAGGCGGAGAAGGGCTCGCGTTCGCGTGCGGCTTCCTTGGTTTATTTTTGGAGGCGAGGGGTTTTCTGTACCTCGCTGTCCATTTTTATGGTGGGTAGCTTGCAGGCAACAGGATGATCGGTACTGTACGTACTTCTGGGCAGCTTCCTATACTGTACAGGGGTCCAGTTCTCTACAGTAACGTAACGTAGAAGAGCACTGTTCATATGAGTGGAGAGCATTGTTTATGTGAGCGGAACCATGTTTTAATGCCATAAACAGTGTCTAAATACTGTAGTAATAGTAATTTTAAAACACTGTTTGTTATTATAGCAAATATTGTAGCGCTAAATCTTATCCATCTGTTTCAATCCACCGGTCACAAGATACGACAAATTCATGTTACTGTTGCTCTCTGCAGTAGGATGTTGCTATTGGAGAGGATCTCATTCCACTACACAGCCACACGTGGAAAGAGGCAGGGTTACACCTGCTCTTCTGCTGAGATAATGGTTTGGGGGCTTAAAATTTCGCTAAATCCATTCAAAAGGACGTCATGTTTATCCGTTCTCGTTTGTCTCACCTAGATTTCATTAAAGTTTGATAAAATAGAGGAAAAAATACCAAAATTTGAAATAAGTATGAGATAACTGCATTAGGGTTTGAAAAATGAAGAGTATGTGTGAGGTAGACTAAAAATATAATTTTTTAAACGAAACGAGTAATAAACATATGGTTTTTTACTTAGCCGTTGACACCCTATTTTTTATATTTATGCTTATAAGCCAAATTTAAATTTTTAATCTTAAATTTAAAGTTTTTCATTATAGTTTATTTTTCAACCTTAATTTTAGATCGCTATGAATATATATATAAATGTTTTATTCGCAAATTATTTTCAATTTATAAATATGTCAACAATCAAACCCTAGGAATCTGAAAAGGTTTAGTTTCTTAACCTATGACATTTAGTACTTCATCAGTCCTGAAAATGGTTTATTTTCCAGATTTGTGGCTATATATTCTCAAAATCTGGATGCTAATCTATGTGCTTAGCGGAACTTAACACGACTAATATTCAGAATAGGTGGTAGCTGCTAGCGTCATGGTAAAGTAGTTACTAGTAGTAAATTATTTCCATATGCAAACAGTAATATTAGCAAAATAGTCAAAATGGTGACAGAGTAGGATATTGTTTATATTCATAAAAAAATCAACTCAAAACGTGGCATCCACTATTGAAAAAAAAAATTAGGCAAACGATGTAGTGGTGGGCGTGAATATACTTTTTTTCTGCAAATTTCGTTTCCGCCCGTATTTGTTTATTTCTACGTGTGGGAGCCCGTATTTGTTTCTTAGTTTGCCAACATTACTGTTTGCAAATTGCTAGGATTTGGAGTTTTAGTTTTATACGCCCATATATGCAAGCACACAGGCTCTACGACAGTTTTCAAAAACTTTTTCTCAAAAACATCAAACAGAATCTTTAGGTATGAGCATTAAACATAAATGAAACACAAAACTAATTGCACGGAAATGGTGAGAAGAATCTTTTGAGCCTAATTAGTACATGATTAGTCATGATGCTACAGTAACCTATAGTGCTAATAACGGATTAATTAGGCTTAAAAAATTCGTCTCGCGGTTTCTAGATGAGTTATGAAATTTGTCTTTTAATACATGTTCGAAAACATCTTCTAACATCCGATCAAACGTCTGATATGACACCTAAAAATTTTCTTTTCTCGAATTAAACACCCATCATGTTTCGGAACGGCAGTTGCTCGCGCCATTACAAATTACACAAGCCATAAATGCAAACAGCGGATAATGCAGAATACATATGCAATAATACAAATAGTCAGAACTGTACCGTATTATTTTATTCTCGTGCCGAAACTCAACTCAACGTGACACCCTCTCAGGAAAAGAAAGAAGGATAAATGCCATCATGGTGGCCGTTAATACTTGTCTTCACTCTTCACTTTTATTTCCTTTTTTTCGGCATTATATGTTTCTGTATTTTTGTTTCCAAACTTTTAGCCGTAAGATTTAAAGTTTTTTTAAAAAATAGTTAGATTTCTTCCAGGATTTTTCATGCAGCACTGCTTCCTCTATCCTAAATATGTATATTTTCATATATTATTTTAATCCTAAAATATACTTATGTATTTGTAGCTCCTCTCATCGCCTCGTAAAGTAACTCTCCTAGCTAAAATTTGGTAAACTTATATAAACGTTGCCCTCTAACAACCTCTCTATCTAGAGCAATATGTTTGACCAAACCGACATTCTCATTGGTCAAATTTGGACATACCACTCCGGTTACCAAAAGGTAGGCCCACTGTGGCCCCACCTCTTTCTCTCCTCACCCATATCTCACCACTATCACAGATTATTTGGTCGATGCCTCTACTGGTTAGCTCTACATGACGCATCTGCTCATCAAGGAAGAGCACCACCGCCATTGTCTCCACTGGAATCGAATGCGGACACCACCTCCTGCAAACTTTCACTACCAATATCTCTCCTCCTTATCCACCACCATTGTTGTCATCGTCGCTACCCTCTAGTACCACCTTCTCCAACTGCTACCCCTCAACTACCTCTCGTCTAGCTGGAGCTCCCCTCTAGCGCTACCTCACTAGCCACGATGACATGGACCATCGCCACTGCCACGAGGACCACTGCTACTCCTGTCCGCCCGACGAGAACAACCACCGCTGGACCAACTCTCGGATTACAGTGTAGTAAAGAGGTCACTGAAGTGAAAGATAAATTTGAATCTGCAATTTTTAGCAAGCTAACCAAACAAGTACATTTTGCTCTCTCTGCTGCTAACTTTGTCTTATTTTTACGCGCATGTTTTCTAAACGACTTTGCGGTGTGTGTTTTAAAAAACCTTAAAAATATGATATAGAAAATTATATTAATCATTTTTTTGGTAATATTTGAATAATCATTTCTGTTTTGCAAGAGAGTACGCTATTGCCATCTGGACTTTTCAGGAAAGAGAAGAGCAGTCATTGAGGAATGAGATCCGGAGGCCCAAGGAAAGCTACTCCATTAACAGCAAGAGGAAACCGGAAAAGCGACCTCGAACGCTCCTTCCCGCGGAGTCCACGACCGGTCGACACGTCTTTGACGCTGCGCCCCGCCCCGCCCCGCTCCGCTCGCACGTTCCGCGGCTACGGCGAACGCTCACGCCCAAACACTTGGTCAGTTCTTCTTCCACCGTCCACCACACAGTCCACAGTCCACACCACCGTCAAGCAGGTTTCAGAATTCAGATCCACCACCAACCCCGCAAAAAGGCCCATGGACCCAACCCACACAAATTGCACGTGCAAGTCCATGAAAATTGCTGCAAGTTGCCAACACTTCGATAAAAAAATATATATATATGTATATCTAGGTAAGCAGCTCTAACTCCAAGTGAGGAGTGACAAATGCTGTTTGTTAGGCTTTTTCCAATGGGTATCTAAGTTATCTATAAGGTGTATTATATAATTTTTTAATAGAAGAGAAATGAAAATTATCTCTTGTCTCTCGTATATATTTTAATATCAAGTGAGAATGAATTGTAGAGTCATTTGTACTATAAGCTATTTGCTAAGAGCTAGACCATTAAGTAAGTTCGCCTTTTAGAATGCTTAAAGAAAAAATACTATCTTTATTGTTGGAGGTAGCCTAAGATATTGTACGGTTGGCTGGATGATTAAAAGGAAAAAAAAAGGGAAAGGTTAGAATTATTGTAGTCTTGTAGATACTGCAGGGTACAAGAAAGCAGAAAGCTCTCACAGTCAAGGCAATTAGAACTGAAATGTGTAACGAATAAACAATTCTTTTAATCTACAACGAGGAACAACTTTTAATCTGTTCAAAGCTAGAGGAAAGAAATCCTCATTTCCACCTTACTTCTAACTATTAGTCTGCCTTTCCGTTTTCAATGGGCTTCTTCCTTTTAGACAGGGTCTTCAGCATTCCCTTGAATATCTTCCAGAACCAAAAGAGGTTCATCACTGCCAGCGCCGGTGGCACCGTCAGTATACTGTAGAAACCCAGGGTGAAGATGGTCTTCACCTGGAAATGGGTATGACACAATATACGGGGAGCATTAGAAAATAAAAGGAGAAAAGATCAATATATACCGGTAAAATGTAAAGGGAGATGTAGTAAATAACTGTTTGATTTGATTCTCTGGATAAACTGGTAAAGTCATGCATACCTGATCAAAATGGAAGTACATATGAGTGAAGAAATATATGAACAAGATTACCCGTGCAGCCTGCAAGCCAAAATATGTTTGTAAATCAAATATTCACAATAGCAAAAAGGGCATTGGCAGCTTCATGCCCCTCCAGCACAACTTGACATCTCAATGTGGCTTGTGACAAAGAAAATTCTAGCAAGGATCATTTTCCCATCAAACAAGCACATAAATAAATAAAAAAAATTCAAAAGGAATTTCTCTTCGAGCATCTCAATCTGAGGGAAGGACCCAATCAAAAAGTAATCACACATGACATGAACATAACTAGATTTGTTTTTAATTCACCATATGGACATCTACCAATAATCCATTGCACTCAAGGCTCTAACATTTAGAGGAGGGGTGGTGAACTATATATGAGCAGCGGTTATACCAGCCATCCAAAAAACAAAGCCAATCCATTGTACACGTAAAGATTATGCGTCTTCTGACCAGCAACCTCCAAATACCTGCATGAGACAATTATGAATTCAGAAAGAATGGGTGATATCTTGAGTTCTTGATAAACAGGTTGACATTACCAATTTACCATCTAAGGTTCACAAAGGGAGTGGTGGCTTCAGTAAACAGAACCATAAGTATGTACATGTGTGCTTTGCCACTCAACAAAGCAAGACATATTGCATACATCGAAAGTCCATGATGCAGGAGCTGAAAGAAAATAACTCCTGGTCAGGTAGAAACTGAGACGTACAAGTTTTATAGAGACTGGGACGTACGAGTTTTATAGAGCCAGTGTACGCACGTGCACTCACTCTAACAGTGTAACACTTACATATTCCTTTCCACCTAAAGAGGGGAAATACCACAGAATCATCACCAAATCTGTCAGAAAGTAACCAATCGAGACCTGCACAATACATGAACTTAATATGATAAGTGGTTATTATTTGCATGTCATGCCAGTTGATGCAAAGAAGAACAGTATGGTAACAGATGGAGAACATTTTTTTGATTTTATTTTTTAAATTTTGTTCTCAAATACATGCATAATTAATTCATATGAGAAAAAATAACGTTTCCAAACAGAGCAGGAAATGAACAGCTTACCCCAAACATGGCATCAGATAACCATGACTTTCTATCAATTATTATGTCGCTCTGGAAGACGTCAGATATCACAACCAAGTAAAAAGAAACAACTGCAGCAACCAATGCATGGAATGTAGAGAAACCCCTATCAACAGGCGGCATCATATAGTTAGGCTTAAAAAGGAAGCAGGCAACAACTATGATAATAGATAAAGAACAAAAAATTTAGCGGATAATATCTTACCTATTATTCCATTCTACCTTTTTCATTGCACTTAAGTTATCATAGGCCTTGAAGCAATGAGAGCTAACCTTTTGAGTTATTTCATATACCTATAAGGACAAAATGAGAAGTGTTAGTAGCAAGATACAATGAGTTGTAAAGAATTATCTGGTCCAAAACATTTTCAATTCAGATTCGGTAGTTAGCAGAAATAAGAGGCAAATAGCTAACATTGAGTATATGATATGTAATCTAGTATTACTCTCTAGTTCGCGTAAGACATAGATCATAACAGGTCATACTTTTCTGATTTTCTCACACCTTTCATGTGAAGGAAGGATGGCGTATGCTCTGAAGAGAATAGCACGTCTTATTTCAGCATCCGTACTTTTAAAAATAAATCAGCGCCACCACGTGATCTAGGGAACACGCTCAGAAATTTCTGTAAACGGAATTACGGATAGATATTCCCTTTTTTCCTGATGACATGTAGTTTATATGCTCCGTAGAACAATAAGATATAAGACGTGTTTATTGTAGCATTTGTTCCTCAGTCTTAATACCATTTGGTTGCCGGCAAACAGAATTACGGATACTTATTCCAACTTACATTAAGATCTAAGACGTGTTTATTGTGACATTTTTTACTCAATCTTAATACCATTTGAATGACCTCCTTCAGCCATCCCGGCAAAAAGGTAAAAGGAAAGAAAATCTAAGACTTAGTACATTTCTCAACTTGGTTAAATAAAATCAATATATGCATATATCTAATATCTTGAGCAGATTTTCCTTTTTGTTGATTTATATTTCTCCAACTAACCTCACATTAAGGAAACAATACTCCTTACACAAATCGAGCAGCATAAGTTTCCATAATGTTGATATTAGGCCTATTGAAAAAGAAATTTATTCCTACCAGAACTGAATGTGCCCGCCCCTATGTCCCTCTTTCCTTTTAAGAAAACACTTGTTAGGAAAATTGGCCAGATAACCGAGAAAGCAGATTTAACGTGGAAACCCTTACGGGAAAAAACCACGGGCGCCAACCGACAATAATCACTATGAGGTGATGATTACAATAGCAGGGGAATACACCGGGCCGTCGCACCCTTTCCGTACGGCTTACAAGGGATATATATAAGTAAAAATCAAGGAGTCATAATAGAAAAAGGTTGACAGAATCCTATTAGGAAACTAATCATACTCCTACTCCAAGTAGGAAACGGTTACAAGAAACCTAGTAGGAAACTAGTAATATAATCCAAATACATTACAGATAATAATTCGGATCATATCTCTAACAATCTCCACCTTGAGACGAATTCCCTTGTAGCATAAAAATTGAAAACACCAGAAACCTCATGTAGATAAAATCACCTTACGACAAATAGTCTTTTAGACTATAATAAGCACAAACCAAACTTGAGGACAACGAGAACCTCACTTGTTCAAGCAGTGAGCTATATTTCAAAGTTGCAATGGGAATAAAACTCTAAACCTGTTGGAATAAATTGGTAAAACCCAACAGAGATACGAACCAAAACGAAGTACTTGAATCTCCTGATAAACCTCATGAAAAATTGGTCATGTGCTCATAGCAGTTCCTCTGAATTCACGTGATTAAAACAAGAGCATTGAGTAATACTTCAAAACTCGCCATAGGATCAAATCCTAAAGTTGTTGGTATAAATTGGGGGAACCCAACAGAATAGCGAAACGAAGTATTGAAATCTCTTGATAAATTTGATCAAAGTGATAAATGGGAACAACCAAAATCTCCTCGGTGAATTGTTTTTCTCTTCCAAACACCAGCTTGCACAAGAAAACTCTCATAAGAATCTGCCATATGCTGAAACTGATCTTGTCATGAAACTTCTCAATGTCCAATTTGGTGAAAGACTTTGAGAAAAATTGTAGATCAAAAAATATATGGTAGATCTCAAGAATGAGAGAAAAATTCCTTGATAGACTTGGTGTGTGCGGGTAGAAAAGAAATCAAGGGAATATTGATCTTCACCAGTTGATCCTGATCTTGACCTTGACGTGACACAAGCACATGCAGCCACACCTTGCCACAACCAGGAAAAAATCCAACGATGTTGCTACAGCACGCCTTGCTATGGAGTGCATGTATGCAATGGCCAAGGACAGGAAGTGGCTGGACGAGCCTGAGAACGCCGTCGACGGAAGTCACAGAACAAATGCAATGTTGTTGTGCGTGCGCCGGTTGCAGGGATGGGGAGGACAAACACCGCCGCCGGCCAAAGACACGCAACGACGAACGCCACCGCAAGATAGATCGAATCTCCGGCTCTGATAGCACTTGTTAGGGGAATTGGCCAGATAACCGAGAAAGCAGATTTAACGTGGAAACCCTTGCGCGAAAAAACCATAGGTGGAAACCTTTGCGCGAAAAAACTATGAGGTGATGATTACAATAGTAGAGGAATACACCGGGCCGTCGCACCCTTCCCGTGCGGTTTATAAGAGATATATATAAAGGGAAATCAAGAAATCCTAATAGAAAAAGGTTGACAGAATCCTATTAGGAAACTAATCATACTCCTACTCTAAGTAGGAAACGGTTACAAGAAACCTAGTAGAAAACTAGTAATATAATCGAAATATATTACAGATAATAATTCAGATCATATCTCTAACCACACTTATATGGGTCATTACAAAACCTGACAAATGACGAGAAACAGTGCAGACTACATGATACGTCCAACACGAGAGAACTGGCATGAAACTTAGATGTTTCACTTAAGTTTCTCTAAGGAAAACTATTCGGCAATCAACACTATCTGCTCAGCTCAGCACAGTTGAATGTCACACTTTTGTATTATGGAACAGTTATCACCAAATTGACAAGTATAAGCACCATCAGCCTGAGCTGTGGCCACCACATTAATTTCACCAGCTACTAACCTCTTCCTTTCCTAACGAGATTGACAGTACGATTTGGACATCCCCATACTGACACGGAATACAACACGCACAACTAAATTTCAGAAACAACACAGAGCGAAGGGTGCAGGTGCATGCATGAACAGAGCATCAGACTGCTAGCAAACTAAACTCGAGAGCTTGAAGTGCTGAACCAGGCGAAAATTAAAAAGAGAGAGAGAGAGAGAATGGTCAAGTGGACTTCTTACGACGGTGCACATGACGATGCCGGCAAGAACCGAAGCCGGCCACAGAACCCGCTCCTCGGCCGCCGGATTCCAATCCATCCCTCTTCTGCCCTCCCAGAATCCAACCCAACAGACGGGAAGAAACCGAACTCCAGCAGAGCAACCTGCACTGCGCTCCCCAATAATCCCTGCGACCTGCGTAGGGAAGCAAACCGAGCTCTTACTCTCATCTAATCTCTTTTGAAGCGGGCAGCACACCAAGAATCGGCCGCGTACCTGGATGAGATTGGTGGGATCGGATCGGGGTGACTCGCGCGCGTCGTCGTCGCTTGCTTCTTCGATGCTCAGCTCGTGCTTGGCGCCGGGTCCTCTTCTTCGTCGTCCCGCTTCGTTGCGGGGGGTGGAGGTTTTAAAAGGGGACACGCCTCTCACGAGGGGCGACGATTGATGTGAGTGGCGCGGACCATCGGTCGAGTCAGTTGTTGACGTTGTTGTCCAACGCTTGCGCTGCTTGGAGATTTAGGTGGTGTCTGGAGAGAAATTTATTTTTAGTATTTTGTTCTATACTTGTTATAAATATAAACGTAGATTATTAATAATATATATATATATATATAATCTTTGGACTAATTCACGAGACGAGTATATTGAGTCTAACTAATCCATAATTAGCATATGTGATGTTATAGTAAACATGCTCTAATTATAGATTAATTAGGTTTAAAAAATTTGTCTCGCGGATTACCACTCATTTATGAAATTAGTTGTTTTATTAGTATATGTTTAATACTTTAAACTAGTGTCCAAACATTCGATATGACATAGGGCTAAAAAGTTTAGCTTCATTTAAACAACCCTTATAAACAACCCCTTTAGCCTTCTCTCCGCTCAAAATTAAAATTTTTAATCTTAAATTAAAGTTAATTTAAAATTTTTATTATAAATTAGTTTTTAATCTTGATTTTTAAATTACTAATACTATATATATATATTATTTATAAATTATTTTTTATTTATAGATACGCTTTACTAACCATTTCTCCTCGTCGTGCTGCAGTCGTGCAGGAGCAGGACCTGGATTATGGAAGTCCCTCGTTAGACGGAAATAGGATGTGACGGCGGGTTCTTTTTTTTTTCCTTTTTTTCGCTTTCTTTCGACCGGGAGTGATGGTATGGGCTTAATTCATTTTCCAATCTTGTTGCACGTAATCTGGCCCGAACTAGTGGGCTTGATATGGTGTAGTTTGAGTGTTTTTTCCTTTAAACGTGGTGCTTTCAATGCCCATGTGTGATGCGATCTCGTCTTCTCTTCTCATTCGCTGTCCTAAGTATAAAAAGCACGTGCAACCTCCGTTCCAAAATAAACGAATTTGTTTCTTTTAGAATTTTTGACTTTTCGTCTTATTTGAAATATTTTTATAATTAATATTTTTATTGTTACTACATGATAAAACATGAATAGTATTTTAAGTGTGACTTTATTTTTTAAATTTTTTAATAAATTTTTTAAATAAAACGGATGGTTAAACACTCGATTAAAAAATCTACGAAATCTTTTTTTACGACGGAGTAATAGTGGTGAGTACCATATTGGAAATTGAACATGACAGTGTGATAATCTCAACGGCAATAGCCGATCGCGCCATGCCGTGCTCTCGCAAAACCAGGAAGTCAAACTAGTGAGTAACTGTCACCGCCGGAACTCTCTTGGCCTTGTGCCCATTTTGGCGACGATCCTACCGAGACGTGTTAGAGGCATCAAATAAAACTTTTCTACGCTGTGATAAAAAAAACTTTAAAATAACTCTAAATTAAGATTACAAAGTTAAATATTAATTTATAAGTATGAGCAGAAGTGAAAAGATAAAATTCTCGTAGGAATGCATGATAATGTGAAAAGAAAAATAAACATCATTAGTCAACCTTTTCACATAACTCTAGAAAGAACCTTGCATAATTCAACAGGTTATAACTACCGTTGTGGTGCAGCCGTACAGATCTACAAGATTCACAGAAACTATTCCAAGGAAAATGCGTTTTGACACAGTGCGTTGTAGTACATATAGATCATAGGAATTAATTCACCCATGATTCCTTACTTAAGAAGGGTCCGTATTTGTTCCACAATAATATTCTGTACTACTTAGAACTGGTTTGTTTTATTTAGGGTTATTTTAATCTAAATTATTGAGATATATTTTTATAAGTTACATTATTATAAGCTAAAGTGGATAATAGATGGCGAGACACCAAATCGTTTCTCACCATTGGACCTAGCTGAGTATAATGTGCACTGTTAGATCCAACGATCAGAAACGATTTAGTAGCTTGAGCTACCGGTATCATAAAATACTTTTTATTAGACTGAAACCATTTAAACTACCCAAGAGCAGTGACTTTTTAGCCACCAATACTAAAAAACACCCTTAGAGAAGCTTACCAGAATACTATAATAATTTATCATAATAATCTATTTGTTTGTTTAGATTACATATAATAATGTACATTACAATAATAATCTTAAGTACAGATAAACAAGGCTTGATTTGCTTTGCAATAAAAAAACAGTAGAAGCGAAGAACCCTTCCAACGGCAAAAGAAAAACAAATTACACATACGCGAGCTGAAATAACCAATAAACTATAACATTTTACACTAATTTAGTGCGGATCGGTTTCGACTTTGGCGATATAACCAGATGGATACTCCATTCGGTTTTTAATGTTCAGCCACATTGAGTTTTGAATCTACAATTGATCACTCGTATTATTAAAAGAACACATAATCATTATTATATCGTTATGATTTATTTTATCATATATTAAACTCTAATCATGACAAAAATTTTTGTATATTTAAAAAAAAGTTAAATAAGATGAATAGTCAACATACACCTAAAAATTAACACGGTTAAATACAAGAATCTCTTTATCAGGAATCTACTGATATTTCAATGGTATGGATTTCATTTCGTTCCTTGGGCCGGATACGATATGGGTTTCGGCCTCAATTTCAAGCCCTTTACGAGCGGTCCACGCGGGTCAAACAAACAAACAAACGGCTTGAAAGAAAAAAAGAAAGAAATAAAAAGACTCCAAAGTCCGCGGGCAGCCAACAAATCAACAGCGACGTCGAACCCTTTGACCGTTTCCACCCTCCATTCGGAGTCTTCGGACCATCGAACGAGGGCTCTCTGCCTCGTCGCCGCTGCCATCTCCATTCTCGCCCGCCTGAAACCAACACGAGCAAACGTGAAGCGAGAGAGAGAGAGAGAGAGGGAGCGGGTGAGGGCGCCGGCGCGTGCGTGCGCGCGTGTACTACGTGCCACGCGCCAAGATGGCCTCCACGGTGCCGGCCCTGATCGCCGACGAGCTGCCGACGAACGTGACGGCGCAGATCAGCAACGCGACGCGGCCCAAGGCCACCAGCACGGTGGTGTGCTACTCCCCGATGATGATCACCACCAACGGCATCTGGCAGGGCGTCAACCCGCTCGAGTTCTCCCTCCCGCTCTTCATCCTCCAGGTCGTCGTCATCGTCGTCACCACCCGCGTCCTCGTCCTCCTCCTCAAGCCCTTCCGCCAGCCCCGCGTCATCGCTGAGATCCTCGTGAGTAGCTAGCGTGCCTGCCTCTCTCTCTTTGTCCATCGCGCGCGACGATGGGGGCGCTCATTGACGTGACGTGACGTGTGTTGTGTTGTGTCGTGTCGTTCCCGTGGAAGCGTAGGCTGGCGTGGTGCTCGGGCCGTCGGTGATGGGGCAGGTGCCCGTGTGGGCGACAATGGTGTTCCCGCAGCGCAGCCTGCTGACGCTGGAGACGGTGGCGCACCTCGGCCTTCTCTACTTCCTGTTCCTGGTTGGCCTGGAGATGGACCTGGACGTGATCCGACGGTCGGGGAAGAAGGCTCTGTCCGTCGCCCTGGCCGGCATGGCGCTGCCGTTCTGCATCGGCATCGCCACGTCGTTCATCTTCCGGCACCAGGTGTCCCGGAACGTGCACCAGACCTCCTTCCTGCTCTTCCTCGGCGTCGCGCTCTCCGTCACGGCGTTCCCGGTGCTCGCCCGCATCCTCGCCGAGATCAAGCTGCTCAACACGGAGCTCGGGCGGATCGCCATGTCGGCCGCCATCGTCAACGACATGTGCGCGTGGATCCTGCTCGCGCTCGCCATCGCCATCACCGAGGTGAACAGCACGGCGCTGTCATCCCTGTGGGTGCTCATCTCCGGCGTGCTCTTCGTGCTCTTCTGCTTCTACGTCGTGCGCCCGGGCATGTGGTGGCTCATCCGCCGCATCCCCGAGGGCGAGGGCGTCAGCGACATGCAGGTCTCCCTCATCCTCACCGGCGTCATGCTCGCCGGCGTGTGCACCGACGCCATCGGCATCCACTCGGTCTTCGGCGCCTTCGTCTACGGGCTCGTCATCCCGGGCGGGCCGCTCGGCGTGGCGCTCATCGAGAAGCTCGAGGACTTCGTCACCGGGCTCCTCCTCCCGCTCTTCTTCGCCATCAGTGGCCTTCGCACCAACATCTCCAGGATACGCGACCCCATCACCGTCGGCCTGCTCATCCTCGTGTTCGTCATGGCCAGCTTTGCCAAGATCATGGGCACCATCATCATCGCCGCGCTCTACACCATGCCCTTCCGCGAGGGCATCGCGCTCGGCTTCCTCATGAACACCAGGGGACTCGTCGAGATGATCGTGCTCAACATCGGACGTGACAAGGAGGTAGCACAAGCACACACTGACGCGTTAGCTTTTCACCTCCCCGTAATGGCCGGTGCTAACGCGCTGCGGTGTGGGGTAGTAGGTGCTGGACGACGAGTCGTTCGCGGTGATGGTGCTGGTGTCGGTGGCGATGACGACGCTGGTGACGCCGGTGGTGACCGGGGTGCACCGGCCGTCGCGGCGGCTGGTCGGGTACAAGCGGCGGAACCTGCAGCGCATCAGGCACGACAGCGAGCTCCGCATGCTGATCTGCGTGCACACCACCCGCAACGTGCCGTCCGTGCTCTCGCTGCTGGAGCTCTCGAACCCGACCAAGCGCTCCCCGATCTTCATCTACGCGCTCCACCTCGTCGAGCTCACCGGCCGCGCCTCCAACATGCTCGCCGCCGCCGCCGCGTCCGCCTCGAAGCAGAGCCGCAGCAGCTCATCCTCCACCCTGCCGCCCGTCACGGAGCACATCTTCAACGCCTTCGAGAACTACGAGAGACACACCGGTGAGCATCGCACATTGAAGGAACGGCATTGGCAATGGCATTTGCGTAAGCTGACAGAGAGCACTTTGCTTGTGTGACGCAGGGGGCGTGTCCATCCAGACGCTCGCGGCGGTGTCGCCGTACCAGTCCATGCACGACGACGTGTCCGTGCTGGCTGAGGACAAGCACGTCTCGCTCATCGTCGTCCCCTTCCACAAGCAGCAGACGGTGGACGGCGGCATGGAGCCGATCAACCCGTCCATCCGCGGCTTCAACGAGAGCCTCCTTTCCACCTCGCCGTGCTCCGTCTCCATCCTCGTCGACCGCGGCCTCAGCGCCGCCACGGCGCGCATGGCGGCCGAGCACCACGTGGCGCTCTTCTTCTTCGGCGGGCCCGACGACCGCGAGGCGCTCGCCTACGCGTGGAGGATGGTCGAGCACCCTGGCGTCACCCTCACCGTCGTACGGTTCGTCCCGCCGGAGTACCGGGTGAGGTCCTTCTCCCACTCCAGCTACCGGTCGACCGCCTCCGACGCCGACAGCCGCTCGACCGGCACCTACATGGAAGGCAAGACAGAGCTGCAGATGGACGAGGACTACCTCGGCGAGTTCCGGTCGCGCAACCTCGGCAACGAGGCCATCACGTACTCCGACCAGGTGGTGGCCAACAGCGAGGAGACGGTGGCCACCATCCGGAGCATGGACAACAGCCTCCACGAGCTGTACATCGTCGGGAGGCGCCCCGGCGAGGCCGGGTCACCGATGACGGCGGCGCTGGAGGACTGGATGGAGTGTCCGGAGCTGGGCCCGATCGGCGACATGCTCGTGTCGTCGGACTTCTCGATGGCGGTGTCCGTGCTGGTGATACAACAGTACGTGGTGGCGCCGGCGCCCGCGGCTGCCGTCACCGCGCCCGCCGGGAACACCGATCCGGTGCGCCAGTACGTGAGCAACGCCAACCAGCGGCCGTCTGCGGCGTACCGGACGGCGGCGGGGTCGTCGACGGCCAACAGCAGATTGTCCGGTGGCACCGTAGGCTTCTGAAGTTCTGATGATCCTAGTTAAAGCTGTGTTAATTTGCAGGTGTTATCACTCCACCATGGATACAGATGGCGGGAGTTCAATTTGTTGTCTTACTAATTAGCTTATCAGTTTCAGATTGAACAAATTTCAGAACACACAAAAACAGTCAGATTGTTCAAGGCTGTTTGCCTGTAGATTTATCCGATGGTTGTCGCCTTGTCGAGACTAATGTTTCCTGAAGACACACGACATGTTCGTCAGTTCGTGTGTTTGCATCATAATTTACACGGAAAACACAAGTTCCTGTGGCCCATGTGGGTGGATTTGTACTACGAACTAAAATCCAGGCCCACCCACGTAGATGGCCCAACATTGAGACCCACGTAAATGGGCCAACATTGAGGACCGTCCAAATAAGGTCAAATATTGGCATTGTGGGCAAAACTGTACTGTGTCAGTGTCACTGGATAATTTCCTTCAGCTCGACTATTTAGGGTGTTGAAGTAGTTCCGGTTCTCTCGAAAACCCACCTTATAATGTTTCACTGCTGACTCAAATCACAGCATTTTCCAGTTATGTTTGTAATTGATTCAGATCTATTAGCTGTGACTTCATACTACACTACAGTAGTGTCATTCCGGCATTGGGCCTCCCTCTGTGCAGATGACTTAGTCATATTTCTTTCCCCCGTTCGTCAGGACTTTGAGTTCGTTCAAGGCATTCTCTCCGTCTTCGGTTTTGCTTCGGGCCTCTGCACCAACTTCTCCAAGTACTCGATCACTCCGATCCGTTGCTCGGCCAGTGAGCTTGAGCTGACCCGCTCCTCCTTTCCCTGCAGGATCTTCGAGTTCCCCTGCACCTACCTTGGCATTCCTCTCTCAGTCCGCAAGTTACCGAGGTCAGCCCTGCAGCCGCTGGTCGACAAGGTTACTCGTCGCCTTCCACCCTGGAAAGGTCGGCTTCTCTCCCTTGCCGGACGGACCGTTCTTGTCCAGTCAGTGCTCTCTTCTATCCCGGTCCATGTGGCCATGACAGTCGGCTTGCCCAACTGGGTGGTGAAAGCCATCGACAGAAAGCGGCGCGCCTTTCTTTGGACGGGTTCGGACTCAGTCCATGGTGGCCAATGCAGAGTGTCGTGGTCGAACGTCTATCGTCCTAAGGTGTTTGGGGGATTGGGCATTCCTAACCTGCGTACGGCCGGCTTTGCTCTACGCCTGCGCTGGCTCTGGTTGCAGCACTTAGGGCACCCCTATTGGGCGGGCCTCAAAGCCCCCCCTAAACGTTGTATCTCTGACATGTTCGCCACTTCCACTTGTTTCTCGCTTGGCGATGGGGAGACTGCTCTTTTCTGGTTAGACCGGTGGATTGGTGGCCGTTCGGTCGCCGCTTTGGCCTCGCTTCTGCTTTCCCTAGTCCCCCGTCGAATCCGGACCCAACGTTCAGTCACCGCAGGCCTCGCGAACAACGCTTGGATCTTTGACCTCCGCGGGGCACTTATTGTTCCGGTCATCGGCCAATTTCTCCTTCTCTGGGATACGGTACATCAGATTCGACTTTTGCCGAGGTCTTAGGACCGCCTCTGCTGGCGGTGCACCAGCGACCAACACTATTTGGCGCGCTCGGCCTACCAGACCTTCTTCTTCGGCCAGCAGCTCCTCCCTTACGCTGATCTGCTCTGGCATCCTAAAGGCCCAGCAAAGTGCAAGTTCTTCCTTTGGTTCGCCTTTCAGCGCCGTTGTTGGACAGCAGACCTGCTCCTTAGGCGCGGCTTTGATTCCCACTCCGCCTACCCCTTCTGTGCCCAGGATTCTGAGACAACGAACCACATCCTTATCGACTGTGTGTTCGCGAGACAGATCTGGCTCTTGGTTCTAACAATCGCGGGATGGGCTTCCATCTCTCCATCTAGGGGTGCCTATCTTCAGGACTGGTGGCCTTCGTCGAGAGCCCTCCTTCCGAAGCATCTGAAGGCCAGTTTTGACTCCCTTGTCCTTCTCATCTCCTGGCAGCTCTGATTGGAACGCAATCGCCGGGTTTTCGATCACGAGCTTTCTCCCCTCCAAGATGTGCTCCAAGCCATCCGTTCGGCGGGCTTGCTGTGGTCCTCCGCTGAGGTAGCACCCCTTGGCGCATTGTTAGGAGATTAGCGTCCCGTAACAAGTGTGTTTCACTCTCTTGGGCGTTCTTCTGCGAGATTAGCTTGTAGCGTCTGGGCTCTCTCTCTCCTGCATTGTTTTCCTTGGGGGTCCCTGCTGGAGGCCAATCTGGCCGTATGCGTCGTGTATCAACACTCTTTATCTTCTAATTTATTAACGTGTAATTCTTTTGCGCGTTTGAGAAAAAAATACACTAGAGTAGTGTATCCTCTGTTGTTATTGGGTAGTGATACTAGAGCCACGGTCACTGAAAGATAGATCTCACTTTTATAGGTCTCACATACCAATGTCTATAATTACGCAGTTATAATGATAAAAATTGTGAACCTTATAAATAAATGTTATATCACAACAAGAAGCACGTTTGACTCAGGTTTGATCAGTGACGGATCTAGCAAATGATGCTAGAGGGGCTGAACAAACTGTATAGAGTTTCAGCCTCTTTCTCTTCATCTTTGACATAAAAGTTTAAAAGAAGCTTCCTGGGGGCTCCCATAAACTTAACATTGGTAGTAGGGGTTCAAGCACTCCCATTGAATTCGCCCCCTGGGTTCAATGTTACATTAACCAATGCCCTCTTTTAGTAACAAGGCGAATGATTAACCCTGCATTAAGTTGAACTTAGTAAAATCTAAAAAGAAAAAATAATACTCCCTTCGTTCCTTTATATAAGGCGTAACTGGTTTTATAAACTGTACCAGAATACAGGGCGCATGCACATACAAGCCAACGGTATTGAATTAGTTATGCATCGACTCAAGCCAGCGGTATTAAATTAGTTACACATCGACTCCTAAGCTAATGCATGCAAATATTTTCACGGGTAGGATGCCAGCAAGAGCCGTATGCATGCATGCGTGCGCAGCGGCATGCAAAGTCTTGCGCGGGCGGAGCGAAGCGTCGCTTGCGCTAGTCCGAGAAAACAACTGCGCTTCCTTGGTATCGGCGTCTAAGAGAGTTACGCCCTATATAAAGGAATGGAGGGAGTAAGGAGTAGTAACATTTTAGAAATAAAAAAATAAGTATGGAGGGTACACCATGTATGCATCCAAAAAATTATATGTATGCAACTATGCAAAATTGCAGGTGACATGTACTGATCCCACAATGTGTTGCATGCAAGTCCAGTACCCCAGCCTGACGCTAGCTTGGCTGCTTGACCCTATTTTGTCTTCTCGCCGATCCGATATGAAGTACAATATACTGCCGCCATCATGCTTGCATGATAATTGGCCAAATATGTGCATGCCAAACACGCCTAAGATCTGAGAAAGGAAGCAAAACAGGTCGAGCCAAGCCAACAAAATTATATTGCAACTTTTGCAAGCACTACTGGCCGCCTGTCGTCAGCAGCTCGCTACCACAGACTGGAGGGCCACACGCACACAGTACAGGAGATCCCGTGATCCCATCCGTCTATCCGGCGGCACTAATAACACAAAAACTTTCCCTTTTCTTTATCCTTCTTTTAACGAACGCAAAAGCTTTGCGGATCACCAGCTCCAACGCAGGAGTACTAACGCCTTTTTTGTGTGCTTTACTAAAAAATTTTAAACCTAAAATATATAGTTGATTTAAATTTTGTTTCATCGTGTTTTATTTTTTAGGTTTTACTAGTAGATGGCTATATATATATAATTTTTATTAATAAATTATTTTATTTATAAATATGTCGTTGCATAAAAAAGCCAAAAGGATCACCCTATCATCTCCCACACGGCCACACATGGCCTGTCCCGCGCCCGCGCGCGTGGATCCCACGAAGCGCCATGCGCTTTTCCAACTCCTCGAGCCCATCGATCGGGTGACACACATATCGGTCGATCGATCGATCAACCGGCCGGCCGGCCGCCCGCCGCGCCCTGGGGCCGGGGCCTCCCGCGAACTCGTGGACGCGCACCGCGCCACGCGGCCAATCAACCAGCCCCGGTCAAGTGCCCTCGCATCACGGCAGCCCCAGTACGGCACACCACCGCGTCGTACTACCGCATGCCCTGGCAGATAGATACACGCGCGCAGCCGAAGAGCCGGTCGATCCCCGTTCGTCGCGGTAGGCGGCGCGGCTGGATGCATTTGCAACGCGCGCGATACGGCGCGATGCGATGCTGATCGATCGGTGTGGGTCGGGTACTCGGGTGGGTCTGTGCAGCGGGAGAGCGACGGTGTCGGCCGTGGCCTGTGGGGGTTGGGGGACAGCCTGCCTGGTTCTCAGGGGGTAGTTCACTGGTAATTCGAAAGCGAAATAGAAAGCGCACCGCACTGATCGATCGATCCGACCCACGCACACCTTGATTAATCGGCCGGACCGATCGAGCGCCATTGGGGAACGAGGGAGAGGAGACGACAGGAAGACACCATGATGGGATTTTTGCTTAGTTGTGGGGGTCCCTGCGGTTAGGTTGCGCGCATTAACCCGCCTGTCCCCTGCCGGCCTCCGGCGCGTCCCATGTTTTTCACCGTAGATCGATCGGGGCGCCATCGGAGTGTGATCGATCGGTCTGTCCATGTCCATCCATCCATCTCGCCGTACGGCCGTGTTGTGCTTGGACCATGCATCATTTTGTCTTAACCATGCATGCACGCATGGACCCCTGCCGTGCTGGCCGGGAGGCAGTAACCATCGGTGTCTCCAGGTTTCACAACTGTTGGGGTTACTCTACCGCGGAATACCATCACTATCTAGACTTTGTTCTTTTGCGACACTGCAGTGTAGATTATCTATTGGTTTTTACGCGCACGTTTCTTAAATGATTGAACGACGGACTAGTTTAGATGATCCATCGGTTTCCAAGCACACGATTTCTGAACAGCTAAACGGTGTGTATCTTTAATATACAAAATTATCATCTCATATTTATAAAGTAGATTTTTAATAGTTAATTTCATCAATTACATCGTTAAACATCTAACAAATATCATATATCTTTTCATCCATAGAAAAACACAGTCCTATATTATGCTTAGTCAAAGTATGTTCAACGTGAGAAATTGAGAATATACACGGGTGCTACTAATTGAATACTATTTATATTTTTTTCCTTGTAGATGTTAATAATATCGAAATAAATTAAGGTCTCTTTGATCGAGTAGCTTTCATGATAAAGTATTTCTTTTCTCTTTTTCTTTTTCCCCGATTATGAGCAGGTGATCGAAAGAAGTATGCACGCATTACTAGCAGTTGCCAGCAGAAGCTAGTGGGGTGATGTGTGCACTGAGTCATGCACCTAAAAAGTGTCAGTTTGAAAACTAAAAACACCATTCTAAAATCCAAAGATGAAAAAAGGGTGTGCCGCCACTCATAGAACCTCTCGAGCGAAGGGTCCGCTGGTATCGATAACGGCGAGCGAGGGGCTAATTTCTTACCCGTTTCTTGATTATGTCTGTCTTTTAGCCATCGTCTTTCTCCATGAAAAAAGAGACTAATTATTCATTTATTAGTGGGTAAGTGTGCATGCATTCCTAGGTTACCTAATTTATTCAGGGCAACAACAAAAAATAACGGCATGAATATTGCGTCTCCGAAGCAAAACATTTGTTTCGAAATATGTAGTGCAAGCTTTGATGAGGTTCAGAGGTACCTTTCTTGAGCAATGCAATGCTGGAGTCCACTCATTATTGCAAATGGAATAATAACGTAATTAGTACCCTAACAGATATAATTTTGTTCTACTGCATGCTAGTCGTAGCTTGTTTTTCAAGCTTAATTTGCTTGGCAAAAAAATAAAGCTGCCACCTTAGTTCAAAACCATGATATTTTGCTTAATAAGATTCTTCCAAATACATGGCATCATACTATTATACGGCACTTTAGAAGTTGATTGATTAGGCCGGGAATTATGGACAAAATCATTGTGCCATAGGCACCGGTCTCCACCAGTACTGTTCCCAATCCTAATCGAGCATCTCTCTTATTTTGATTCATCTCATAGCTACCAACGGCCGAGGGCCAGAGGTCTGATTGCTCACCGGTTTTGATGGATGCCTCATCAGCATGTATGTACATGCACTGCTGCGGACTCTGATGCCCCACCTAAAACGGTGTACTTCTGTATGCTTTAGTACTGTACTGGTATGTAATTAGGTGATTAGGACACATGGATATTATTGCATTTCAGTAATTAAGAGCGTAGTAGTTTAAGTTGAAGGATGTAAATACTGTACTTCGTAGTAGATCATATCCAAACGGGTGCAACATAATCTTTTTCATTGGAGATTTGTTCTAGTTCAATAAAAAGTATCTCGAGGTATCGGTACCTTGCGGTACTAAATCGTTTCTGATCGTTGGATTTAACAGTGTATATCCTACTCAGCTAGATCCAATAATAGAAAATAATTTGGTATCTCGAGTTACCGATACCTTAAAATATTTTTTGTTAGACCAGAACAAATCTCCTTTTATTGTTAGGCGTATGTTAACAATGAGACACCCATGAGTATATAAAACTTAATTAATCGTATGTTGGCCCTGTCATTGAAGACATCGGTGATGATTTTGTCTGTATCAACATATGTTGGTCAAGTTTTTTAAATGTATTTATAAAAATACGGTGTGTGCGTGTGTTTATAGGCTGGGTGAGTATGTATATGTGTGCAGTGGTGGATCTAGCAAATTATACCAGATGACTTCAATTAGCTAGATAAAGCTCCGGCTCAATTTCGTTGATCTTTGACATAAAACTGAAGTGGTCTTAGTGAAAAGCTCATATGGTCACAAGAGGATTGCAGAGGCTTAGAGCTCTTACCGTCTCCATGGCAGATCGGTTCGTATGTGTGTATATAAATGATCATTGTAGACCCGTAGTGTGTCGATTAAAAAAAGTGTCCAGTGCACCTTCTGTGGATCAGAGAATTAAAGATTAAAATTTCGGTTATCTTGTTTAAGTTCGACATGACATGTATGTTGACTCAACATATTAACATAATCATCAGATTTGTTGAATGAAATTATTTATCGAGCTAGCTTCCAGTCGAGCCAATCCCTCAACTCCATTTGTTCCGCTGAACATGTCCGTGCTCACGTAAGCTCACCCATGTAATTTATCTGCAGCTATTTTAGCGCTAAATATGCCAAGAATATATAATGATTGGCTACTAAAAATCAAGTACTTCTAAATTTCCCTTATTTTAGTTTTAAGAGACCAAGACAGCCAATCAAGGACGTACAGATGGCTCTGAATTACTAAATTACAGAGTGATACGCAGGAGTGTATACTACTCAGTCTTAAACCAACAGCAGACTTAAGAGCAAATAATGTCGAAAGAAAAACCAACATCAACTCCGAGCCCGTTCTACAGTCCAACAGCTGAAATGATCAACGTCGTCTACAAATATAATCTCGAATGCAAACAAAAAAAATGTAGATGACTGGCTCATCTTCAACCAATCGATTTGTCTTAGCCACCCATCTATTCACCAGTTAATTAATCTCCACAGATAATTAACATGACCATGCATGACTTTTTTTAATCGATCAATCGCACGCGTTCCATATGCTAGTTAACTCCATCGATCACCACCGTGCTCTTATGTCTCATCTTTTCGCTTCCGGTTACACTTATAAATTAAAATTAAAATTTTCAATTTTAAAAATTTAAAAATTTAAAGTTAATTTTAAAGTTTTTCACCGAAGTTTATTTTTTACATTGTTTTCTGGATCGCTATGGATACATGTATATAAACGTTTTATTTATAAGTTGTTTTGGTTTGCAAATACGTACGTCCGAAAAATCCAAAACAATCACTTCTTAGTTTTGCACCAATCGAGCTCCTCCGATCTGCAATAAACTTTAGCCGACCTTAACCGAAGCTCGCCGCTTGGCGTTTCGGCGCGTGGCAAACCCGGGGCCCCAACCGTTCACATATTTCTACGGCGGCAGTACACTACTTGGTTACGTGCGCATGGATGGATAATAATGAGAATGAGAATGATTAGGGTCATAATCGGACCGGTAATGCGTCTACGTTTGATGCGCGCGTCGTCGCATTATCTCCCAAGGAGATAAACCCCAAGAACTAACGCTAATTAAACAGCACGCACTGATCAGTCTAGTTCGTCGATCGGCCGCATATGTAGCACGCACAAAACGTTTTGGCTCGCTATCTGGATATGTATACATGATCGATGGATCAACGGCATATATGCATGTGGCGCTAAATTTAAACCTAACCTCCTTTTTGTGTGCATAGCTGTGGGTACATGGGGCTTAGTTTTTCTCTGCACGGTTCTGTCTTTTTTTTAAAAAAATGTTATTTAAAAATAGATTGATCTATTTTACAGGTTTGAAATAGCTAATACCTAATGAATCATACTCTAATAATTTTTCTCGTTCAATGTGTGTAATTAGCCAAATAGAATTGGCGTCTGCGACTCATTTTTTCTCTTTTGCTTATATTTATAAGTTAATATTTAAATTTTTAATCATAAATTTAGAGTTAATTTTAAGTTTTTTCATCGTAATTTATTTTCCACTCTTGGCTTTTAGATCGCTAAGAGTATATATATATAAATTTTATTCATAAATTAATTTTCATATAAAAATATACCATTTTATTTTTTCCATAAAAAGCTAAACAATCACGTCCTTAGATTAATTAACGTGCATGCACCGTTATTTGCTTAGTCCGTAGTAACGTTGGTTTCTTTGAGTTGAAGCGTGTGTACGTGATGGAATTGATTGGAAGCCAGGCAGAATTATTAAGGGAGGGGATGGTCGTTAAGCAGCATCCCATGTAACCCCCTGCCCCCACGCATGTCAGAGCAACATGCATTTGTTTGCTTGGTTTGATTAATTAAATTAATTAGTTACTCGCCCTCTTGCTTCCCAGGTGTACAGGTGTACATACAGCCTCACTCCTTTTTTTTTTTTTTTTTGCTCATCAGAATTCAGAAGTGTGTGCTGTATATATATCGCCTACCTCCAGCTACCTCGCTTGTCAAATCCTAAACCAAACACCTCCATAGCCTCCTGAGCTTAGCTTAGCAGCTTGGCCTAGCTTGGAGTAGCTAGCTAGCAAGCCTGACTGACTGGTTGATTGATTGGTCTACTCGCGCGCGCATGGCGAAGGTACATCCCAACGTGGCGCCGGCGACGGGCGTGGTCGGCGGCGAGCGGGGGGAGGAGGCGGCGGCGACGACGCTGACGGTGTGGCGGAAGTCGCTGCTGTTCAACTGCAAGGGGTTCACGGTGTTCGACGCCAAGGGCAACCTGGCGTACCGCGTGGACAGCTACGACTCGGAGAGCGGTGACGAGGTGGTCCTCATGGACGCCGCCGGCACCCCGGCGTTCACCGTGCGGCGGAAGAGGCAGCTCAGCCTGCAGGGGGAGCAGTGGCTCGTGTTCGCCGGCGAGGCGGCGGACCGGGCGGCGCGGCGGAGCCCCGTGTACGCCATCAGGCGAAGCGGCCGCGGCAGCAACAAATCGCTGGCGCGCGTCACGCCCTGCGCTGGCGCGGGCGCGGGCGCGTCGGCGGTGGCGTACGAGGTGGAGGGGTCTTACGCGCGGCGGTGCTGCGTGGTGTACGACGGCGAGAGGCAGGCGGTGGCGGAGGTCCGGCCCAAGGAGGCGGTCGGCAGCGACGTGTTCCGGCTGGTGGTGCAGCCCGGCGTTGGCGTGCCGCTCGCCATGGCCGTCGTGGTGGCGCTCGACCAGATGTTCGGGAGGCCGTCTCTCTTGAGGAGCTGGTCCTCGTAGACCTTCCCTCACTTTTAGTTCAATCTAGCTAGTTTCTCTCTGTCTGAAATTTTTTTTGCCCCAATTTTATTGGGGTTATGAATATACAGAGTGTTCTTGATTCCTACAATTGCGTATATAATATGGTCAATTGATCGTTATTCTTTTTTACGTGATATGACATCAAGTCCCAAATCATGCCATCCACTGCCTTCGAGTTTTGGGCTCTTGGCCAAGACTTATGTAAATGAGTTTTACTGGTGTGCATATCTAATTATCTATATTTACACTAGTTTAAATGTCCCTATATTTCTACACCATGCTTTTTTTCCAATATTATAATATGAGCAATTTTACAGTCCAACCAAAAAATAACTCGAGGTAACGGTATCTCACGGTACCAAATCATTTCTCGTCATTAGAAATGATTTAGTACCACGAGGTATCGGTACCTTAAGGTACTTTTTGTTGGACCGGAGTAAATCTCTAATATGAGCAATTTTTCTTATTTGATTTAAATAAGTAATATTAACCTAGTTGATAAAAATCAATAATATTTTATAATATATTTTATAGAAAATTATGGTTATTTTGCTAGTACTTAGGAGGAAAGAAATATCAAGAACAATGGACAGTTTCGTTTTTCCATACGATTTTTGGCTTCTTTGAAATGACACCTTGCCCTGTAATTAGAATGCTACAGTAGCATGTTCGCGATCTATTGAGAGAGAGTTTGCGTCGTCTAGCTAGCACCCTGCTCTGAATGGGAAGATCGAGATGGAATCGCACACTTGCTGAGACAGTTTTGTTGGCATTTGCATGTGGACTGTCAAGATCGTGACTGCTTGTCTGGCTAGCTCGGGACCATGCATTTGCCGTATCGCCATACCGGAGAAACGAACTCGCTTTCGCTCACCTGTCCGTCTAAGAGATTCAGTTATCAGAAACGGGAGAAAAAATGGCAGCTGCTTTGGTGCAATTCCAGGCATCTGGCGAGTCAGCCCACTGGCTTAGCCCAGGTGGCAATGAGCCGGATCCACGCCGAAAGATGGATTAGACAGGTACGAGATATCTGCAGCCTTCCAATCTTGCTCTCTTCGGGTCTTTGCATGTTGGGAAGTCAGTTCGTTGGTGTCATCGGTATTAAAATATCAGGTTTGATATTTGTGAATCGATTGAAAAATTATAATGTATACTCAATCTTTTTTTACTAGATTTGCTCGAAGATCTATGCTTATTATCCACGTGCTAATTTGTTTGGTTTCCTTTGTTGTAATTTGATTTCAATCCAATGTCTCACAAAATTGATCGATGTATTTAGTTTTTTTTCCAAGCGACCGAGTAATAGGTGGCTTATTAAAAGGGTCCCGCGTACTGATCAAATGCTTGAAAATTTTAATTTCATCAATTAAATCCGATCACTGTCGTTGGATAATAATCTAAATACATGCAAGCAAGTCAAAAATCTCATACACGTCCTCCTCTCACAGCCCCCTATGCATTACGAGCGTGTTTGACAAAAGAAAAAAAAATCAAACGTTTAAATGAATAGCAAAAGTGTAATTAAAATATACCGATCTCATTTAATTTTTAAATCGTAACTAAAATATTTAAAAGTAGATTCCGTTGGAGGTCGTCGACGAGGTACCGTAGCTCTGCCCCTTCTCCCTTCGGTGTCTCGACTCATGGTGATCATGTACCTCACCGATGATGTCAAGGTTTTTCCGAGGACTCGCCGTCTGGATGAAGTATAGTTCTTCGTCTTCTTTTGTTGTCGGTCTCACTGTGTAGTAGTAGAAGAATGGAACTAGATGAACTTCGTACAGCGTTTATTTCGAAGGGATCACCAGAAAAATCTTACGAAGGCAGAACGGGCGACTATATGTTTTTCAGGACCTGAAAAGGAGTGGCCCGATGTCGCTATATTTCCTGAAACAAATCCCAGCCATCTAGACAATGAAAAAGTTTACTTGCCCTCCCTCGACCACTAAACCGGATATAATAAGCGAACTAAATCAATCTCAGTGCATAGTTGAAGGAGGTTTAGTGGACTTTTGCACCACTAGACAAAGATCAGCTGCTGGGCTGGCCTAGGACGCACCATTCGGCCCAGGTAGCGATCGAACCGCTGCCGCCCTCGAAAAGTGGGCCGAATCGGCAATCCTGACCTGCTGGCCTGCCGGTCCATGGCGAACACCACCGTTCTCTTCTGGAGCGCGAGAAGCGCACACACGTCGTCGAGATGCCGCCGAGATCTGCGTGAGCGACAGCGTGAGAGCAGCTACCAACCAGAGCCTTTGGGCGTATCGAACGCTGCGACGGGCCCCAGCCCGCAGGACGCCGGCCCCGGAGGAGAGGAGCATTCGCAAGGCAACCTTTTCCATTCAGAAATGCTAAAAAACACTATACCCTTACACAGAAATAGACTTAGACCACATTATATATGACACGGAAAACGTAGTAATATATTAGTATGATTAATTAATTATTAATTATTAAAAAATATAAAATAAATTAATATGATTTTTTAAAATAAATTTTCTATAGAAAATTTTTACAAAAAATACACCGATTAGCAGTTTGGAAAGCATGTTCGCAGAAACGAGAGAGGATAAGTTAAATAAGCGGGGCGGTGAATGTGGCCTTACTTAGATACTCCTTTACTTTTAGATTTACGTTTAATCATCTGTTTTATTAAAAATTTAGTGCAAATATATAAAATTATAAATCATAGTTAAAGTTATCTTAGTAATAAATAAAATCACAACAAATAATCAATAATTATATATTTTTAATAAATAAATAATTAAACGTAGATATATAAGTCAAAAACATCAATTAAAAAAGAAAGAAGTATTAGATACAATATTAGACCTGGTACAGAGATATCATCACTATTCTATTTTAAAACGGTACAGAGTATTTCTCTTTTCCATTGGAAAATCTGGAGAGACCAGGCGAAAAATCCATCGCTCGCCGCCGGGAATATCTCGAGAGAATATCCAAAACCAGCGACGGAATTAGACTGGATGACTGGACGGTCAGGATGGAGCCTCGTCGCTCCCACGTGACGGCTGCCGCCGCCATCTCGACCGTCCAATACCAGCAGCGGCCGTAGTAATATAAAAAAACGGGCGGATCCCGTCACTCGTTTGGATCTCAGCAAATCAGGCGGAGCCACCCGTACTCTTCTTAATTCAATAATTAATTATTAGCGAGGCGGAAGAAAGAAAAAAGCGCCTTTTCAACCCCATCGACGCATCCGGGCCGTCGGATCGACCCACCGTCACCACGTGTCGCCG
Organism: Oryza brachyantha; assembly: GCF_000231095.2. NCBI lineage: Eukaryota > Viridiplantae > Streptophyta > Magnoliopsida > Poales > Poaceae > Oryza > Oryza brachyantha. The sequence continues at coordinate 26,618,871 of NC_023163.2, forward strand.
ATCTACCATCCGTCCGCTGGCAGCGCGACCATTTAGGTATTCGTGTGGGCCCCACACGTCGCCGTCGCGCTGCTTATTAATATCGCGCCGCCCGCATCGTCGTCGGCGTCGTGCTCCGCCTCCTCCTCCTCGCGCACTCCGCTCTCGGAAAAGCTTCGTCGTCTCGGTCGGTGGGCAGAAGCGCGAGGGCAAGCGAAGGTAAATGAACCCCCCCCACATCCACGCTCTGATCTGCCTGATCGATGGGCGGTGCGCCGTCGTTTGCGCGCGCGGTTTCCCTGCGCTGGGATCTGTTTTTGTTCGTGTGTCGCCGATCGATCGCTGGATCCGCTCCCGCAGATCTGTGATGCGTGGAATCCGATCAAATTTGCGAGGTTTATAGTGTTGCTTTGCTTAATGCTTGATCGGGCCAGGGCTGCTAATGATTAGTTTGAGTTTAATTATGAACTGCTGGAATTCCGTACTAGGTCTGACTCTGGTTCCGCGAATTTGCTGCACCTAACCTGTGGCTGGGCGTGCGTTGCTGTTGGTGGGATTTGGTAGGTTCACTAGTTGGCGATGGCGAGCTCTGGTTTCTCGTGGACGCTGCCGGACCACCCTAAGCTCCCCAAGGGGAAGACGGTGGCCGTCGTCGTGCTGGACGGATGGGGTGAGGCCAACGCCGACAAGTACAACTGCATCCATGTCGCCCAGACGCCCGTCATGGACTCGCTCAAGAATGTATGGTTTCGAGCCACCTTTATGCTTTGTCTTGAATAGCATAGGTGCAATTTATTTCTGTCTTTATGTTGTTACTGATTGTAAATTACCTCCCTTTTTTCCTGTGGATTAGGCGTCATGGCTGTAATTGTTTGATCATCACATCGTCAATGGGGGCATTTGTGATTAAGTTGTAGATTTAGCCTGTGCATCCATGTTGTGTTGGTTAGCTCTGTGCTATGAGTTTGAAACATTGCATCACTCTAGTTTCTGCATGATGGAATATGTTGCTATTGTTGCCTACTCTTAGCTCTGGAAATGTCAATATTGTACGGTCATCCTACTGCAACCAGTGAGAATTCATGTAATGCTTGTGACCCATTCTTAATTTTGATTGTTGACATGTGTGCACTCATTTTTTACATTTGTAATCCGTATGTGGCAGTTAACCTTCTTTTGTTTGCTAATGTGATGATAACATTCAGATGCTATATTGTATTTGTTTTTTTTATGTGTAATGTTTGTTCTTAACTTTATATCTTGTACATTAAAGGGTGCTCCTGAGAGGTGGAGACTAGTTAAGGCTCATGGAACAGCTGTTGGTCTCCCTAGTGATGATGACATGGGCAACAGTGAAGTGGGTCACAATGCTCTTGGTGCTGGTCGCATATATGCTCAGGGGTATGCTGAGTTTTGATTCATTTGGGAATTATAGCTTGAATCACTCTTGCATGTTTAATTGCAGAATGATCGCCATTGTTTGACCACCATACTAATTGAATTATTTGTTCTTTCAATCTCTAGTGCTAAGCTTGTGGATCTTGCTCTTGCCTCTGGGAAAATTTATGATGGAGAGGGGTTCAATTACATCAAAGAATGTTTTGATAAAGGTACTCTGCACCTTATTGGTTTGTTGAGTGATGGAGGTGTTCACTCCCGTCTTGATCAAGTGCAGGTTTGTTAAACTCTTGCCACTACGTCAGGAATGCATTCTTATATTGCTATATTGTTTATTTAATGCCAAAGTCTAAATTATTGTCTGTTATTGACTCTATTTTCAGTTGCTTCTGAAAGGTGCCAGCGAGAGGGGAGCAAAAAGAATTCGTGTTCACATTCTTACTGATGGACGTGATGTTTTGGATGGCAGCAGTGTTGGTTTTGTAGAGACACTAGAGAATGATCTTTCTCAGCTTCGTGAGAAGGGTATTGATGCACAGATTGCATCTGGTGGTGGAAGGATGTATGTTACCATGGACCGCTATGAGGTAAAATTTTCATTTTGTCAAGAGTTAACTATCAACTTTTGACATGTAATACTAATGACTATGTGACTTGATGTTTTTAAGTTGTTTGATTTTGCTATTCTGAATTTAATAATGTTCCATACCCTGCTTAAGTTGAAGTATTAATAATAAGCAGAATGACTGGGATGTGGTCAAACGTGGGTGGGATGCCCAGGTGCTTGGGGAAGCACCCTACAAATTCAAAAACGCAATTGAAGCCGTGAAAACGCTGAGAGCAGAGACCAAGACCAATGATCAGTATTTGCCCCCATTTGTGATAGTGGATGAGAGTGGCAAATCTGTTGGGCCTGTTGTAGATGGTGATGCAGTTGTGACTTTCAATTTCCGAGCGGATCGCATGGTTATGCTTGCCAAAGCACTAGAGTATGCAGACTTCGACAAATTTGATCGTGTTCGTGTACCAAAAATCCGGTATGCTGGAATGCTTCAGTATGATGGTGAGTTGAAGCTTCCGAGCCGTTACCTTGTTTCCCCACCAGAGATAGAGAGAACATCTGGTGAATACTTGGTAAAGAATGGTGTCCGCACCTTCGCTTGCAGGCAAGTATCTGCTTTTCCATTCTCGTTCTTTTGATATTCAGGGTTCATTCATCACTACTGAAAATATTGACGGGTGATCTTAGTGATGGGTAGTCCATTGGATATTGCCCATATTTTTGTACTGTGTTTTCCATCTTTATTGGTCTCCTAAACAGGGATAGGTCTTTTTTTTTTCCTTGAAAGAGCATGTGATGCACACTCTGGAGGGGAGTGTTATTTGATTTCATATACTTGAATCGAATGTTACGGAGTGTTTACCTGATATTTTGGTACTAACTTCATCAATGATATATTTTCTTTAATTAATATAGGCTTGGGGACAGGAGAGCTCAAATAATTACCTCCAATTGTTATCACCTCATCTATTAGGCCTATTTCGGTCCATAGTTGTTGAGTTTATTGTTGTATTATGTACTTCTAAAACAACACTGCGTCGATGCCTTTGTATATATGCTGTAACTTGTTTTTTTTTCTTTACAGTGAGACAGTGAAGTTTGGCCATGTCACATTTTTCTGGAATGGAAACCGCTCTGGTTACTTTGATGAAACTAAGGAAGAGTATGTTGAAATTCCTAGTGACAGTGGAATCACATTTAACGTTAAACCCAACATGAAGGCACTTGAAATTGCAGAGAAAGCCAGGGATGCCATTCTTAGTGGAAAGTTTGACCAGGTAAATAATTGTTTCCTCAGATGACTGTTTGCCTATATAACATGTTGCTTAAAACATTATTCTTGTAGGTACGTGTCAACCTACCGAATGGTGACATGGTAGGTCACACTGGTGATATCGAAGCAACTGTAGTTGCTTGCAAGGCAGCTGACGAGGCCGTTAAGGTGAGAACAAACAAGAAAAAACTAAGTTATGTAAATGCCGCCGTTTCCTCGCATTCTCATTTAGTGTATCACTCGCCTTCTGGAACAGATTATTTTGGATGCAATTGAACAAGTAGGTGGTATTTATCTTGTCACTGCTGATCATGGAAATGCTGAGGATATGGTGAAAAGAAACAAATCTGGCCAGCCACTTCTCGACAAGAACGGGGCAATCCAGATTCTTACCTCACACACACTTCAGCCGGTATGTGCAAATGTTGTGTGTTTTATGTTATGTGTATTTTAACTGCGATGCATCCCTGTGATGTTGTGTCTCACATATTCTCCCTATAAAACCAAGTTCCTATAAAACCAAGTTGAGTGTGTTTTGTTTATTTTTTGGTTCGCAATCTTCTATGTAAAATTTGTAGGTCCCGGTTGCTATTGGAGGTCCCGGTCTTCACCCTGGTGTGAGATTCCGGTCTGATATTCAGGCCCCTGGGCTAGCCAATGTCGCTGCAACCGTAATGAACTTCCATGGATACGAGGCTCCTGCTGACTACGAAACCACCCTCATTGAAGTTGTGGACAACTAAAATAGTAAAATCGTGGTGGTGAAATTTTGTTCCTATAGTTTTGAGATGATCGAGAGTGATCATATCATTGAATAAATATATGTTGGCCAGTGCGCTGCTCACAAACTCATTTTATTGGGGAAAGTGTACTAGATACTCTGTAACTTGACATTGTTACGCAGGCTGGCCTGACGTTTTTTCTTCAGCTATATGCGAGACGTCAAACATCCATCTCAAAGAGAATCCTAATATTTTGTTATCAAAAACTTGTATTGAATATAAAAGTTACATACTCATCTAACATAAATCTAAAAATGAGTAACCTGTATTAGAAACCATACTTTTACTCCAAATTTAAAATACAATTAAGGTAATTTTAGGTATGAGTAAATATTAGAAAAATATTTGGTAACCTGTTCAAAATATATCTTCTAATCTAATTCTCAAAATTTGGTTTTAGATATAGATATTAATTTTAGATATCTTTTAGAGATGCTCTTACCCAGTATTGAAAGTTTGGACCGTGTGAAATCACGTCATAGTGCGTGCAAATTTGTTTTCGTTCGCCCTTTGCTCCAGATAAGCAGTGTCAACTTTGTTGCATAAGCCGGAGATGAATCATGTGGTGACCTTTCGTTGGCTGTACCATGCATCATTATTTTACCACAGCAGTGTAAGAATGAATAGATGATGCACGCTTAACCGCTTGATCGTCGGACGACAAAAGGACATCTCCGATGTACACTATTTTCCAGACAACAGAGATGATATATATATATATATATATATATATATATATATATATATATATATATATATATATATATAAAAGATGATACACGCTTAACCGCTTAATCATCAGACCACAAAAGGACATCTGCAATGAGAATGAGATATCTATAACTCGGGGGTAAAGATGGCACGCTGATAGTGACAAACCTTCCAAAATGATACACATGGTAAGAAAACATTGCAGCTAACATCCAATCAGCTCAGGTTAACAGATGATGAACTTATCGGTTGTAGCAGCATCTCCCCGAGTATGGCACGGTGGTCAGAATTGTGTTGCCCATAGGAAGCTGGAGTTACTAATTTGACCATACATGGACAAGGCCTTGTCGGTTGCCGGTGTAAATCTCCTCACGCTCTTCATCGTAGTACAGAGCTGTAATATCCCCCAGTGCCTCTGATGGTGTACTCTGGAATCTTGAAACCCTTTGCTTGCTAAGGTTCCCTGCCTTTATTTTGGCCAAGCATTTTCCAGTTAATATCTCACTGATATTTATGGAACAAGCTGCAAACGAAGTGAAAAAATAACGTTATGTAGGGATCAATAGATGCATCAGCCTCGGTTATCTATCACAACACGTTTAAAAGGACATTTTGCATAAAACTAATCAAAACAAATATATAATAAGTGGATCAGTATGTCAACCTGCATTTTGAGGCATCTTATTGACCTTCAAAATTGATTTATATCAGACAAAGGGGATGCAATAACAAATGGCAACAATCAAAACCCAGCCAAATGCAAGAGGCAGTAAATTTATTACTTTGCTACTAAATAAATACATGAGACGTACAGGCCGAAGCATCAGAAAGTTTGATTCTTACCATTTTCTTCTGAAGAAGGATCATTTGGGTCAGCCTTGCAGTAAGAAATAATGAGATCTTGGTTGCTCGTGATGTAAATACTGTTGGTATTGCAATCAGGGTGCCACAACATATGATCCTCAAATGATGTGACCAATTCACCACGGAAATTCCAAACTGATACTGATCTACTACGGAAGGTTAGGAACAGCTGCATCTCATACAGAAAGATAAAAGCAGACGGAGTCACAAATTCACTTCTGCTTACTTCAATTGATTGGAAGTTTCTTACCTGCAGCATTTCACAAAAATTAACTACATAAAAGAAGATGATTTTTTTCCTTTGTTCATTGTCATCCATAATCTATGCAAAAATACTTACATCAAGAATTTGAAGGTTCTCTCCTTCCTGCTTGATGAGAAGTTTTTCATTGAATTGCTCAATGAAATCAACCTTTTTATTGCGATGAAGAAGGTGTTTGAATGACTTCAAGCGTTTACCATCTTCAATAGAAAGAATGTCAAGGGGGATGCAGCCCTTTTTTCTTGAGTATATCAATAGCATTATGCCAGGGCTGTTCGAAGGTATAAACAAAAGGAATATAGTTGGAAGATAGAAAATGAAATTCACTACCACAAATGGCCCATAAGAAAATTTCAATCAATATAAGCATACTTCTCTTGATAAAAAGCAATAAATTTATCATATGTAGGAAGTCACCAAGAATAAACCCATTATAACTTAATCGGTAACAGTGTTTTTATGCCCCCCCCCAAAAAAAAAACTAAACTACATAAATGGTAAATCAATGGTCAAATGATCGAATCAGGCCAAAAGGTTTGTTTTGAAAGCGCTATTTAGCCTTTGCTCTCCTGAGTGCTGACCATTGACCAAATTTATAAGAAGTCAGGGGCATAGCATTTTTTTTAAAAAAAAAACTCTTCCAAAAGAATATACAAAACATAACACCGCAAGTTAGCATGGCTACATGGTGTTTAGATCACATTCTGCTAGTACTGCTACAGAACCCCATAAAGGCAAGAAAACTTTAGCCTGTGGTACAAATGTGAAAATCAATCATGATTAGCAAGAAAGAAAGATTCACTTACCTGATCTTGATTTCTTGAACATTCTTATCGGATATAGTATACAGCAAAGTGTAGTTTTTCAAGTCAAACACCTTATAGGTACTATTTGGAATGAGAAAGCAATCTGTCATAATTCGAATGAGGACAAATTTCTTGCCTTTAAAGAAATTAGAGTTAAGAGTACCTGTCTTGTGCAGAGTAAGTCAGCACCTTCCCATTTACATCATCAAATTCCACAAAACCTGGCCATTTCAATGACTCTGACTCAAAAAGAGGGAAACCAGCATCCGGTTTCCCCCGTCGTATATACCTTAAAAGACAAAGAACAAAAAAACCATATAAACAATTTGACATAGCTGAGTACTACAGTAGCAGCAACACAGAAAGCCAAGCTCACTCTATTCGAGTTGTCCTGCATCTTAAGGCACTGAAGTTTTCAGAACCATAGACTGATACAGTAATTAGTGAGTCGTTGTTCTTGTTATAAAACAAACTGCGAATCACTTCATCTGGTCGTCCATTCAGAAAGCAAATCCGCTGGTTTGACACTACAATGAAAAGCATATCAGAACGGTAATTTGCAATATCAGGATCAGTATGTGACCAATCATTATCAACAGTTGTACCTCTGCTGAATGCAGCACAGACTCCTGACTGTGATAAAGCAAAGATAATGTCACTTGCTCCAACTATCTCAATAATCTCAGACCTTTTCGTCAAGTAAGGTAGCAGCGCACCCATCTCCTTGGGATCGTGAGTATCATATTCTTCCTGATTGCAAATGAAACGAATTTAAAAGTGTGTTATTGATAATATTAAGAGGAACAGGTTGTGCTACTAAGAAGTTAGACACAAAAATTTGGTATGAGGGGCTATTCCATAATATGAGGTGAACTGAGGTTTCAATATTTTCCAGCTGAGTTATGCTATAAAGAGTTATCAGACGTATCTCCCAGTGCATATTAATAAAAGTAAATAAAGATTGAAGAAAGTAACTACATTTCGAAAATACAGAACCGAACACACTTTTCCCCTGGTCCTATCCTCGTCATACTGACAATACATACAACTGTACTAAACGTGGAGTGACAAATGTCACATGTTTGGAGTGTCATGTTTGCAAATCTCCCACTAAACCACACACTCCAGCATCCCTAGTAATTCAACCAAAGTAAAGCCAATGGAGAAACTCTCCACAAACAGCCAAATCCATCACCATCATTAGGAAATAATGATGCCTCCTGAAATTGTTTTTTTTACCAAAGGCTCTCAGGCTCCCAACTCTTCGCTCGATCCCCACAATTCGCATCCAAATATAATATTTTAACAATTCTCTTCTCGCTAAACCCTAACCTACCGACCCATTCCAAGCGGGAGCACCGCGGGCGGTCTCGTCTCTACCCCTCAACCAAACGACCGACGCCATCGATCCACAGCCGCAATGCTGGAGAGCGGAGACAGGGGGAGCCGGGTGGCGGGGTGCTCGAGGCTGACCTGGAGCTGGATGTTGCGGAACCGCTCCCGCGTGGTGCTCGCGGAGAACGCGCGGCAGGGAAGCGCCGAGATCTCCCGCCGCTGCAGCTTCCGCGCGCTGTTCGCCGTCGCCTCGGTCCTCGGCCGCTTCCGCGCGAGCACCCTCCGCACGCAGGACGGGCGAGGGTTCGCGGAGACCCGCCTCCCCTCCATCCCCCCCCCCCCACCCTCGTCCGCCGACGAGCTGCCCCCGCGTCACCACGGTTCAGACGCCGACGGGCATCTCGCCGGAGCTGGCTCCTGGAAATCGATGGGGGTTAGGGTTCGAGGTCGAGGCCTCGAGCTTGGCCTGGCCTCCGCTACTGGCTGCGATCGTACTTCGTGGGTGGGCCACGTCTTAATACCGAAAAAATACAAGGGCCTAAATGAATAAACTGCCTTGGCCGATGGCGCCGGCTCGCCGCTTCCTCTTCGTAATCAGGGCCGCGCGATGTCCATCCGACGGTGGAGGAAGCTCTTTCACGCGGCGCGATAAATTGAACGTAGTGCAAGGTCTTATTCGCAAAATTTATGGCGTGCCTCGATCTGAACCGCACAGCACTGATCCAACGGACATCATTACAACTGCGCATCGGAGCTCCTTACAACTCTCCGGTTTACATACTTACCTCCGTCCAAATTCCGATGGACACATCCAACTCGTAAATTTGAAATAGAATATTACATTTATAATAGATTAAGCTGGCTATAAGACTTCTAATAGGTTTTTATAGCACACTCATAAAGTAGTTAGTTTTTTATCATTAATACATGATTCATTTGTCTCTCTAATGAAATTTCTTAGTTTGCTCGAGCTGGTTATAAGATGACAGCCTGTTTATGCTCTCTCTCCTTCAATCTCTTTTCTATCTTAGTATTTAGCCGGTTTATATCCTACATTATGCTCTTATAGGACAGAAGGAGTAAGCTGATTAGCCTTGTTCGAGGACTTCCAAGGTTGTGTTGGGGTTAGGATTGGGATTCTTCCTTTTGTTGTTGTTCTTCTGAAAGAGGGCCGTGGGGACTTATCTTTGCTATATGCTGAAATTGCTGATCCACTAGGTTTAGACCCTTTTTTGAATCACTCTAATTTTTTTAGTCCACGTCACATCGAATGTTTGATATTAATTAGAAGTATTAAATTAAATGTAGACTATTAATAAAACTCACCCATACTCTAGACTATTTCGCGAGACGAATCTATTGAGCCTCACATTTGCTAATCATGGATTAATTAGGCTTAAAAATTTATCTAATAAAATAGTTTTTATTTATACAATTAGTTTTGTTATCAGTCTATATTTAATACTCCTAATTAACGTCCAAATATCCAATGTGATAAGGGATTAAAAAAATCTCTAGATCCAAACAGCCACTTATAGATTATAAAAACTTTTGAGATCCATAGTCTGTTTACTCCATGTAACATCCACATTTTTACCCAACCTTTTCTTATTTTTTTGGATATTTTTATAGCCTTGTAAGTCGAAACATCACAAGTAACTATGCTTCCTCGGTAGCCATTGAAGTCCTAATGCTTCCTCGGTAGCCATTGAAGTCCTAATTGCGTTTAGAAAACATAAATGGACTTATTGCCATTTGGATATAAATGGGCCAACACGATCCAAACTACTCACATGGATGCCTAACTGATTGCTGGGCTGGAGGACCGTAACTGGGCTTGGAGCCGCTTGCCGGTTTGCACAAGGGATCGTTGTAGAATTTTTTGAATTTTGAATTTTATTTATTAAATATTTTACAAATTTAATTTTGCATTTTAAAAAATCACAAAACTAATCTCTTGCCGCCCTCTAGGAGGATGGAAAGGTGACATGGCAAACGGCCGCTCGGTCGCGAGGGACGGCCGGCAATGGTGACACGGTGAACTTTTCATTTAGGTCCTTTCCGCCCTTACAGAGGGCGGCAAGGGACAAACTGCAAAAGTGTCGCACACGTTCGGAATTTTTCAAATGAATCGGGAATTTTTGGATTGAACCGTGGTTTGATGCATATATGTATAACATATGTAATTAATTAGTCACAAATGCTTTAGTTGCTCAGTGGTTGCTATCCTGCTCTTCTACCTAGGAGACTGGTAGTTGTGATTAAATAAGTACATATATTATCAAACCGCGGTTCAATTGGAAAGAAAATTTCCCGGGCGCACGCGACATTTTTGCAGTTTGCCCCTTCCCACCCTCTGTAAGGGCGGAAAGGACCAAAATGAAAAAGTCGTCGTGCCGCCGTTACCAGCCGTCCCTCGCGGCCGAGCGGCCGTTTGCCACGTCACCTTTCCGCCCTCCTAGAGGACGGGAGGAGGTTAGTTTTGTAATTTTTTAAAATGCAAAATTAAATTTGTAAAATATTTAATAAATAAAATTAAAAATTCAAAAAAAGTCGATCGTGGTATTCTGCAAAAGTTCAGTTAGCTTCATCATTGCTACTATTACAGTTCCCGTGACTTAACCACCCGATTTACGTACGATCCAATTGATCAACGGTTGCAGTGTCACTCATTTAATCCTATTTGCCTAATCAATGGTTAGAATGTTTCAGTCGTATATAGGTAGTACAGTTGGGTCGTACGTATAGTGGGACTGAGAGGGAGAGACAATTCTTAAGTTGTTTGCATCAACAATTGACCATCAGAAGTTCAGAAAACAAAACTATTGCCCATCCGAAGAAAATCTTACTAGTAACTAGTTAACCAACCAAGATGGCAGCAGAATGCATGTTTGCCACTGTTGGCCATCTGGACTAGTCAGCAGTATATATCTTTTTTTTCGGAACAAATTAACACAGCCTAAGTTTACAGCTTTACCTAGCCCGGTTCAGTGTTGACAGTCTTCATCTGGCCCGGTTTTAACTTGTAAAGAGCTTTGGGTACATGTACTGTTTCTGGGGGGATTCGAACATTCGGTAAAAGTTCCACGGCATGCTGTGACCTGTGACTTTGTGAGACAGCGATGGCATTTTAGCACGGACAAACAATGCAGCCACGCAGAGCTTAGTTGTAAGTTATATTATTATGGCATAATGCAGATTTTGTAGTGCAATGAACTATTCTAACGCTCAGAACACTGTGTTGGCGAAGGTGAAATGTTGCGATCAAATCTGTACTTATATTCTCTAAAAGAACGTAACGATGGTAGCGGTTTCTGTTTATACCTACATGCCAAAATTAAAATTTTTAACCTTAATTTTGAAATTGATTTTAGGGTTTTTATATTGTAGTTTATTTTCTAGCATTTGTTTTTATATCAAACATATATAAATTTTTTATTTATAAATTATTTTCGTTTATAAATATGTCGTTTGATTTTTTCGCCGATTCTATTATATCGATTTTTTTTATCGATTGTTCTTATGTGCTTTTCACCGACTACCCCTCCAGTCCTCCACGCGCTTTAATATACAAGATAGTATGCAGATGCAGGTATATGATTCTATCTTATTTGGCTTCTAAAATATAAATTTATTATGCAAAGACATCTACATAGATAAAATTAGGATAAAAACCTCACAATTAATCCGTTTCAAACAATATTAAGACATGTACAATTTATTTTGACTGATAACAAGATATTTAGCTAGTTTCCTACATGATTCTTTAAAATTTCTACTCCTATTTCATCTGATAAGTCGTTTTGACTATGTCAAAATCAAACACTTTTAGTTTGATCAAATCTAATGACAAACAACCAAGTGCATATCATCAAATTAGTTTCATTAAATACATACTTTGAATACATTTTTGTATTTGTCTTGCGTTAAAAATGTTAGCACCTCTCTCTCAAAAAAATCTGTTTGATTTTGATCAAAGCAAAAAAAAAGGTGGAGTATAAAATTACTACTACATTTGTTCTGATATAAGACTTTGTCCAGATTCATATGAATGTCAATAAATTTAAACATATATACAAATGATATATCTTAATTAATAGATGAATTTAGTCATAGCAAAAATGTTTTACATTTGCATTTTGAAACGGGGGAAACAGAGGAACTATGTTAGGAAAAAGCCAAACTTAGAGAATCCCAGCAATCAGCTATCACATCATTCATTCTGAAAATAAAGGATGGAGAATAAAAACTGAGCTCCAACAGAGTATTAATCTAATCTTTTATTTTTGGATGTCATCCATATTAGAAGATAGAAAATCCATATTTAGATGTTTAGCAGCTCATCTAAATTTACTAATTCATATCTTTATTTGGATGATCATCTAAAACAGTTTTATCTTTCATATCTCTTTGTACTCCAGCATATTATCTATATATGACATCCTCCATATCTCTTTAGAGAATGGAGAGAGAACATTTAAATATGACTTTTCTCTCCTAATATAAATGATATCTAAAAATAGAAGATTAGATTAATGTTCAGCTGCAGCTTAACTTTTACTTTGTATTCTCTATTTTCAGAATGAATGAAGGGTTAGTTGGTGTGCTGGGATGCTCTTAATCACCGGGCAACTGGCAATCCTCCATCTCGCCGTAATCAAGACTGAGACAGCGTGAAAGTTCCCAAGCAAGCATTTTCTTAGAAAGGCCATAGAGACTAAATGCCCCTTGGACGTCTCAAGTGGCAGAATAGAAGCTGCCATACCGATGATGTCCCAATTTATGTGTAGTATGTATATATATTTGTCAGAAGAGTGATATATATATATATAGAGAGAAGTTGAGTAATTATAAATTTATCAGTCTAGAATAAAAAGGATATGTTTAATTATGATTGAAATTAAAAACTTGGGCATTAAGTTGGACGCAAAGTGCAGTTTAATTAATCAAAGTTTTTTTTTCACTTTCTGGTGAGCAGGTGAGGTGTGAAAAGTTAGCTGCAGGATTAGGACGCTACCAGGCACGGCATGCGCGTGCATCGGACAGACAGGAGCCGGCGCGGGTTAGCTGCGGGCCTGCGCGTGATTGTTAGTTAGTCAAGGCGAGGAAACTAGACGCAGAACTCGATCGGTAGAGTTAGCTTTGAGCAGGTACAAATAGTAGGCTATAAGCCAGCTACAAGCATATTTTAAAGAGATAAAAGATAAGAGAGAATAGAGATGGACTACTTGTAGCTAATTATACACGGACTTCAAGACAAAATGTGTATATGACATGTGGGACAATGCATTGATGTTTTGTAAGTAACTATTGTATGAATTGACTATTAGATTGACTATAGATGAATTAGAGCCAGTAGTTGGCTATACTATTGAACTTGCTCTAAGAGCAAGTATAATAGCATGCTATAAGCTGGCTATATGCTTATGTGGAGGAGAGAGAGTGTAAGCAGGCTGTTAGCTTATAGCCAGCTTGGGCACAGGAACCAAGAAACTCTGTGAGAGTGACATGTGTGTCCTGCATTAATGATGAAGAGCTAACTAGTATATGTGTAGGGTAAAAGAAAACTATAAGAAACCTTATAGCCAGCTTGTTGGCTATATTATTAGCCTTGCTCTGAGCAAGTATAATAGTAGACTATAAGTTGGCTATAAGTTGATGTGGAGGAAAGAGTTAATGAAAAAAGAGTGGGATTGGCTCTTATGCAAGAGCCAGCCATACACCAACTCTAAAAAAATGCATTAAATGCAAAGAAAGAGAAAGAGATAAGAGAAAAAAAATATAGCAAACCTTATAGCCAATCTATTATATGTGTTGACTATTATATAAGCTTATATATAGTAAGTTGACTTTACTATTAAACTCGCTCTAAGAGCAAGTTCAATACTAGAGCCAACTATTACTCCAATTTATTTGTAGTTAATCTAATAGTCAATTTATATAATAGTTACCTATAAAACATCAATACATGGTCCTACATGTCATACATATATTTTGTCTTGGAGTCCATGTGCAGCTGGCTATAAATTAGTAGTTCATCTCCATTTTTTCATCTAAAATTTTTTTCTATTATCTTTTTAAAATATGCTTATAGCTGGCTTATAGCTTATAGGCCTGCTCTAACCAAACCGGCCCTGACGCCCACCTGTGACTTTGATCTCCCTTTTGATAATCAACATAAGGAGAAGATAACCTTTTTTAATTAGGTCGAGTCGAGGTGCTGCTGATTTGGGTGACTAGCTGTCCGTCTTCGCGAAGCCTGTGAGTACTGTGCCGGACTTTTTGTCGTTCATGTTATGAACTTGGCATGCATTCATGCATGCTGATGGTTTGATGAATGTGCAAGTGTATACGTAGATGAGACTGGTAACAACAGTGCTAAGTAAGACATGGTTTTCATGATCATGCAACAAAAGAAAACGATATTGGTTTTCATTGGTGTAGCATGAATCATGCATGGTGGCAAGGCATAATAAATTTACCTAGTAAAATAAAACAATATCACCCTCGTATTTTTCTTTATGCTTACGATTATAAGCCAAAATTTAAATATTCAGCATTAATTTGGAGTTAATTTTAGGTTTTTTCTTCATACTTTATTATTATCTTTAGTTTTTAGATCGCTAAGAACATGTATATAAAAAGTTTTATTCATAATTTTCTTAGTTACCAAATATGTCATTTCACTTGTTTGTGAAATAAAGATAATTAAGTGTGTGTATCTATATAAATATATATATATATATATATATAAGTATATATCTATATGCGCACATATAGTGACCGGCCCTCGAAGCAGCCGAAGGTGAACCATTCCTTTCCGGGGGGCGTCGTAGCGGCGACGGCGACGGCGACGTCTTGGACGTTTTTGCGTTTGTCCAGCCACCGACCGACCTGTGTCGAGCAGCGGCTGGGGAGCTGATGACTGTTCGCGCTTCCCGTCCAGCAGGGATACTATGCAGCGTTACACGTGTGCTACCTGCTGAATTGATTAACCGGTACCACTTATTATGCCATGACAAGTGTTTCTTCCACAGCGGAGACGAGCAGAGGAGGGACTACAGCACTAACGGTTGGACGAAACGTAGCTTTGGTTAGGGTCCGATCGTTTCACTTAAGTGAAAGAATAAGCTGCCTTATTAGTAAAAGAAATTTGCATGTAAAATTTTTATATATGTATTTATATCAATTTAAAAGTAAATATATTAAAACAAACTATAAAAACAGAAAAATCAACTTTAATATTGAAAACTAAATTTTAAATGTTGGTGTATAAGCATAAGCAGACGGCGGCGTATCCATGATTTTTATTTTTGTTGGTCTAACTTACATATTTTTTAATTGTCATAAATATAAAATAATATATATATATTACAAATATAACATTGGTTTATTTTGTATATGTTAATAAATATTATTTTCTCTTATTTTTATTATTTTATATACATGCACTTAAGCTCAGATTTTTTGGTGGTTCCAACACCACCCTCTATATCCACGTATGCAAACATAAGCAAAAATGATGAGAGTCCAAGTTTCTTACGGTGAAACCAACACATCCGGGTTTAAGATTTATGCAATATAACCATCGGTAATGAAAACGCTGTGGTGACTTTGATAATCTTAAAATATACTGATTCAATTTTCCTAGGTGCCTACATAAGCAGAAAAAAACTGCTTACATGCACATATATAGAAGACAATATCATGGCTTAAGCATGATCAACATAGCTAGCTAGGCGTACGGCGTGTCCATGTTTTGACGTCACGGGATGAAAATTAGGCTATCTGCTTTTCTCGTTATTTGATGATCGATTATCGCGGTATGTAGTCTTATAGCGTGTTTAGCGCCAGAAGAATTCTATGTAAATATAAAAATTTCCTCGACTAATATTCCTAACTCAAAATTTTAACTTAATTTCATTAACTAATTCAATTATTTATATCTCTAAATAATTATCTTCAAGTATAATCCCAGAAAAAAAGAAAAATCTTACGAGAAAAGGACAAGGCCTTAATAATTTTTGCTGTCATTTAATCTCCATCAACCGTCTCGATCGTACTGGGGAATCTGGTTTAATTCCCCCATCGGTTCCCATTTAGGATGGCTCAGTCACATAGAAAGGAAATGTGTGGTGACTGCAGCTGGATTATTGAGACAGAGACGCCTAATGCATCTCATTCAGTGAATTAATTCGGCAGGAAGAGAACTCGATGGGCGTTTCCTGGATGCATGAAAGCGACCGAGGCAAGCTCACAATCCAGAAGGGATTTGGATCCTATGCAACCTACAGTGTGACAGCAAATTTATGTAGTCACACTACAGTTGTTTGATCCCAATCCAATTGTCCAAAAACTTCACGGCACTGTTTATACGAAAAAACAATACATTCAATATTCAATGTAGCAGAGGTGATGTTAGCATCATATTGTAGCCTTTCGTTGAAAAAATAAATGGTTAAGATTACGTGCAGTCCCCTAACATGCGGTCGTCGTTACGACTACACCGGATCTCAGTTCAACCAGAAGCCTCTCCTCAATTCCTCGTTTCCGTCCAGGGGCGCTTCCGAAGCCACGAAGAGAAAGAATGGCAGTACGGTGGCGCGGGAGCATCCAACGAAGCTTCCGTTTCGGTTCTGTGATTTGGATCGAATAACTAAAAGTCTAAAAGGAGAGTCTCGTCTGAAAATGTATTACGATTTAGCTGGAGTGTTTTCCCTTTGCATTTCTTGGGTTTCATGGTAATCCTTTTGCCCCTTTGATCGGGTAAATGCATGTTGTCTACTGGTGTTTTTGATTTATTTTTTTTATTTAACGACGTTGATTTTTGGTTCTATGTTCAATTATAAGTCTTGCATAAAAAATTATATAACTATTTAAAATTATAAGTTATGCTTAAAGTTCACGTTCCATATTATAAGATGTCCTGCTCATCCCTAAATTTATATAAATACTAATAAGTATACAGATATATAAAACATATTAATTGATCCATTAATAAATTTAGATAGAGAAAAAACATTTTATAATATGAAATAGTTATAATATGAAATAGAGAGAGCATTTGACATTATTGACAAATATGAAATTTAAACCCTAGTAGATGTGTATATATTTTTGTCCCTCATGATCAATGGCAGAGCATCTGTAACAGGGACAGAACTATGGTTTGATCACTAACACATGTGGAACTGCAATGGAGTAATGTAAGTATTAGTATTAGCCCTGGATAATTTTAGGGGCTGAGCCCTAGCTTAGGTCTAGCTTCACAATTCCATTAAATTTTATGAAAAATACTAGTCTATGAAAATATTTAAGGTCGTGTTGGATCAGTCCCAGGCTTGAGGATTTTCTATATCCGCTCTTTATAGTTTTTTTTAAGGAAGGAGGAAGTAGCGTTGCCAATTATATTAACCAGAGAAGAAAGAAAGTTTAAACAACATATCCCCGACAGGAGCCAAAGAGGGTTAGGAAATAGTTATGGCTGAATATTCCGTTATTTCTCTCTAGCCAGATAGACCACGTTGTGCAGACAATTAAGCCATCAAGACCTTTTCGTTGTTCCTTTATCCCCAAGATGTGGCAATCCTTCCACCATTGCAGGTAATCTCCCTCTAATTGGGATGACATAGAAGGTTTTGTTGCAGGCGGGAAAAGATTTGGGTGCCAAATCTGCCTAGCGAAGGTGTAGTCTAAGATGAGGTAGGATGAGGTGGTAGGTGGTTTTGTTGTGAACTCCATGGAGGGAACATATAGAGTTATTGGGCCAGTTTCTAAGTTGTAGTTTGTCAAATGTTAAAATATTTACGTTAGCCATTAGCCAATTGAAAATTTTACATTTTCCTTCGGCTTTGCCCTTTTATAGAATAACCATATGTAATACTTAGTTACATATGGCCAGATGTAACTATGCTTTACTGTGGTTGGTGCCTTCATTTGCTTATAAAAGATAATAAATATAGGAATGTAGCAATATATCTAGAAAAGTACAAACATTTAATTGTGCATGGTGGCGAAGCTAGTTGCATGATTTTACTTAACCAACGTGGTGTTTTCAATCGACTATTTTGCAAGTACATTAGCTATAATATTGTATTGATTGTATTACGAGTAATTAGAATAGTGTAATAGATTGAGTAAAATAAAAGTCGTTGATATGTTCTGATTTTCCGTGTACGTGATGTGCTGTGTGAGGTGGAGTGGTAGTTTTTTTGGTTTTCTCAAAGTGAGAGCGCTAAGCGTGAGTGAGATTGAGGAACGAGAGCGTAGGGAGAGAGAACGAACTGGACAATTGTCTAACCTTTTTTATGGAATAAGAAAGAGACATACTTTTATAAATAAAAAATAATTTATAAATAAAATTTTTATATACGTATTCTTAGCGATGTAAAAGTCAATGCTATAAAATAAACTTTGATAAAAAAAACCCATAAATTCTACTCTAAATTAAAGATTAAAAATTTAAATTTTAACTTGTAAATATAAACAGAAGAAAAAAACCGAGACGTATGCTTCTTAGCCTTTCAAGTAGAGAATTTTAGAAAAGTCAAGAACTCGCTGACCTCTCCATATTTTGAAGGGTGTGTTCTATAGCAAGCTCATGGATTTGTATTGCTTGTCAAATTTTTCACCTCCTTTCTACTTCCCTGTCCGGAAATAACCAACTGCTTTGGCCAATTTCAGATAAATTAGTTCTTAAGTAAACTAGCATCCATGTCTCTAATTATTAGTCCTCTCGGTGATAGAAAGATGTGCTAATATTAATCACCAATAAGTATAATAATTGTGCATGCCCTTATTTACTATTTTTTTTATTCTAAGGACTTATTCTATTTAGAGGAGAAACAAATGATTTGGATTCCTTATGATTGATTCATACGAGTATTGTTTAATTTGTAGGGATGAAGTATAAGAAAAAACAAAGGATTTTTTCTTTCTTGCAAGCTGTAGGGAGAAATCAAAGGATCCACTCTAAACTCTTTACAAAATTTCCCTATGAATTAGGGTGTACATGCAATGCTATCACTCAACCTTTTCTATTTCTATTCATTTAAATTCCTCCAAACCGAATAACTTTATCTATTTATTTTAGGATGTTAAAATGGTCACCTTTTCTTGCGACGGAGAGAGTACGTTAGGGTTAACTTCATTCTGTGTTATAAAATGTTAATTGTGTCCTTATATTCATATATATGTTAATAAATCTAAATATATTAATGAATCTAAAATATCAATGATATAAATTTATTAATTATTATTAAATCAAGATAGGTCTAATAAGATACTGAGAAAGTATAGTTTTCCTACCTTTGACCCCTTTATAGCAACATAAAAAAAGCACGACAAATCAGCAAAATCCAGCATAGCAGTATAGTAGCACGCAGCCACGCACACGCACGGGGCGCCCTTCCGCAGTCCCGCCGAGGACTCCAAAACGCGTATAAATCCGGCTGCACACGCGACCCAACCCCATCCGGCTCAACCCGACCCTTCTCGGGCTTTCGGCTCTCCTCTCGGCTCGGCTCGGCTCGGCTGGTCGTCTCCTCTCCCCCTCCCGGAAGCCGGAGCTAGCAAAGCAAGCCAGATCCCCCACCACAACCAACCCCCAAACCGCCTCCACTAATCGCCGCCACGATAGCTTAAGCTTCCTTGATCACACACTCGTTAGTCCTAATCAATCCGCTCCGCTTCTAGCTTAATCTCGGGCGGCTTTGCTGCTCGATCCCTCCGGAAAGGGGAGGCGGCGAGGGGGGCATTGCCTCCGTCCTCTCTCCCACCACCCGCCCGCTGCGCGCGCGGGGGAATCGCCTCTTCCTCGGCCACGCGGCGGTGAGTCCTCCTCCTCCAGCCGACCTCGTTGCGGGTTTGTCGTTTTTTTGGTCGCTATGGTGTGCGTCGCGAGCTCGAAATCGCATTGGGTGCTCTGCGAATCTGTGGATTTTTTATTTTTGGGTTCTGAGTGTGGGGGTGTTTTTGAGTTAAATTTCTCGAGCTTCCGCTGGAAGGTCTGGGGTGGATTTGGCAGCGGAACGGGTGGAGTTGGGTGTGGCGTGACGGATCGAGTGGAGTGGAGTAGCGGATGCTTACGTAGCCGTCGGGAATCTGATGGCCTGCCGGAGCCGTGCGGTTTCTGGTGGTGGTGCCAGCGAACAACGCGCCGCGCGCGGTTGCGCGTCGGCGTCGTCGTTTTTTAGCGGCCAAGCTGCTCGGAATCTAGTTAGGTTTTCTTCTGTGCTAACCCCCTTTTCCCAATTCAATTTGATGGTCTCCTCCCCCACGCATGAAGGTTGGTTAGCACCGAAAGCTTCGCCAATTGTTCCATTCGATTTGGCGCGCTCGCTGAGTTCGTGCGCGCGGTGCGCTCCACTTGGCTACGTCTGCGTGGGGGAGGCGATGTTTGGCGCTCTCTGGACAACCGACTTCGAAAGCAGTCATTGAATTTTCTGCTGTTGCTGCTATATTTGCCTTCTAAGTCACTCATGATGGCAGGAATTGCGTGGGTCCTGGTCGTGGAGGGCAGGGAGTGGAGAAGAGAGGGCTGAGGTCAGGTGAACTACTGAAGTCTGGGGGTGTGAAGCCATGATGAAGAGGTCGCTGATGGAGGCCCTGGCCACGGCGGTGCAGGGAGGCGCCGTGGGGACGTCGATTTTCGATATGGCCAAGTACGCCATGCTGCCCATCGCCAAGGTGTTTACCGTCTGCTTCATGGGGTTCCTCATGGCCTCTAAGTACATCAATATCCTCCAGCCAAATGGCCGCAGGCTTCTCAATGGGGTGAGCTTTGCTCCTTCTCTTGTAATAGAAGCTTAGCTATAATACTTATGAGTGCTGTGGCTATAGAAGCTTAGCTATAATACTTATGAATGTTGTCTAGAGTAGGAAGATGTGGGGTCCTTGCTTGTGGTACTTGCATTCTTGGCATACTGGATTTGGCTTACATTCTGGTTGCTTGGTGCAGCTTGTGTTCTCACTTCTACTTCCTTGCCTTATATTTTCACAACTGGGTAGAGCAATCACAATCGAGAAGATGCTGCAATGGTAAGGATAATTTTTAGTTTCTATGCCTTTCTAAGTTTTCTGCATAGCATTGGTGTTCCGTTGTGTGATCTATTGACCATGACTATGTTTCTCAAATTTCTATTTTCTGTACATGCACCACTTTAACTCACCCTCATGGTTCTTACTGTTACTACATTACTTGATACATCATCGAGTGGTTTACTATTGTAGATCTTTCTGGTTGGGGAAAATTTTAAGTCATGAATTTCCAAACAGAACAAACTAGTTCACAGAATTTTCTGCAAATAGATACTATGTGTAAACAATCAAAGGTGAAGGAAGCATATGCTGGAACATTTAAAATGGCATTGACATCAAATTTTCAGGTCTAGTTTAATTCTAAAACATTCTGAAATATTGCAGTCAATAGAGCTAACTATGTCGATGCATCCCTGTGCACTGAGTTTTTAAAATCTCCAGTTCTCCACATTGTTTGTTACCAGCAAATTCCATCTGGTTGACATTGATTAGACTTGGGTATGAGGACATCCAATCCTTATTTATAAGGCCTCTTTTGTTGCTAAAATAATCATATTGTGCCTGTATTCTGTTTTGTTTTGTTTTTTTTTTAACATTCCTACGCTGGCAATACTTCTGTTTTCAGGTGGTATATTCCAGTAAATATTGTTGTAGGTTCAGTGTCAGGCTCTTTGATTGGCTATGTGGTGGCATGTATCATACGACCACCCTATCCATACTTCAAATTCACTGTCATTCACATTGGAATAGGTAGTTGTTTCTCTTCATTAACTAAAACTGCCTTATCATTTAACATTACTCTATTTTATATTGATCTGGTCCCTTATTGTTGATACAGGGAATATTGGAAACATACCTCTGGTTCTCATTGCAGCATTATGTCGGGATCCAACAAATCCTTTTGGTGACTCTGATAAATGTAATGAAGATGGAAATGCATATATCTCATTTGGTCAATGGGTACATGTCTTTTCTTTCCTGAAGTTGCATACATTCATGTTTACACGTTTGTGTTCAAGATCATTCACTGAGTAAATCCTTTGCATATTGCAGGTTGGTGCTATTATTGTTTACACGTATGTGTTCAAGATGCTTGCTCCACCACCTGGAGAATCCTTTGATAATGCTGAAGAAGAGAAGCTTCCAGTTAAGGCATCTGGAGATAATGTGGTGCCTGAAGTAGGCAAATCTCCAACAATCACTCGCACTAGTACTGTACCTGAAAATGAGCCTTTGCTATCTGCTGAAGGTGATAAAAATGGTGCCACTTCTCTAGGATCAAAGGTAAGAAGTCTTATCAGAATTTTGGTGTGTTTACTTGCTTTTGATATCAGTTTGATTTCCAACATAAACTAAAAATTATGTTCTGTTGATGCAGATAATGAGCCATGTTAGACGTGTTATTAAATTCCTAAAAGACATGCAGCTTCTCCAGCCACCAATTATTGCCTCTGTATGTATCTATGCTATGCTACAATATTATACTTGCAATAAATACAATATTTTCTGTGTCATGTGGCTTGACAACTTTTTTACACTTATGTACAGGTTTTTGCAATTGTCATTGGTGTTGTTCCAGTCTTGAAGAATTTTGTTCTCACAGATGAAGCACCTCTATTCTTCTTCACAGACAGCTGTCTCATTCTTGGGTATTTTACATGTCTAACTTTTAGTTTCCCCTTTACCCCTGCAAAAAGAACTTTTAATTTCCTTTCTTAAATATTACTCTTGACTATAAAATTACAGAAGCATGACGAGTGACCTTGGTTCCTAGTTTCTAACTGTCATACATTTTCAGGGAAGCAATGATCCCATGCATTTTGCTTGCAGTGGGGGGCAATCTTGTTGATGGTAAGCATTTAGTTCTATTGGAACTATTGGGATATTGTATGAGATCTACCATTATATTTGCATCTCCAGATGTTATCCTCACTCATGTCTATGGCATCAGGTCCTGGTGAAGGAAGTAAGAGGCTTGGTGTGCGGACAACTGTTGCTATTATTTTTGCACGACTCGTTCTTGTTCCTCTTGCTGGGGTTGGCATCGTTTTGTTGGTTGATAAACTTGGTTTCATTCCTAAAGATGACAAGATGTTCAAGTTTGTCCTCCTACTGCAGCATTCTATGCCCACATCTGTGTTGTCAGGTACTAAGAAATGAATAAGGAGCGCTACTTATTACTTACTATCATCATGTGCTCATGTTCAAAGATTCCTCTAATACTTTCCTGTGTTGAGATCTAAATGCCATTGGTACTGGAACCATGTGAAAAATGCTAGTGGCAGAATATCATTGAACTATTCTTTTGTTTACAGGTGCCGTTGCAAACCTGAGGGGCTGTGGAAAAGAATCAGCTTCTATCTTGTTCTGGGTGCACATTTTTGCCGTGTTATCCATGGCAGGATGGATTATTTTGTATTTGAACTTGCTTTTCTAGGTATGTCACACCCTTGTATGCGAGTCAATCTGTGGCATGTGTGCTGAAAGTTGAAGCCATACAGATTAACTACTAAAATAGGCCTTTGAATACTTAAAATCACTCTCTGATTTTATTTGCAGATGCTATGCTGCACAGGAACATCCATAAGAACAAACCATCGCCAGAAATACCAAAAAAAAAAACATAGTATTATGACATGTACATTAGCCAGTAAACCATGGTGACAGCCTGAATATACGAGTTGTATCAGTGTTCAGTAGAGATATGATCCGCCTGCCCGCTCGCATAAACACCAATGCTATGTAAATTTTGATAATCGGCCGCTCTGTAAGCATGCAGTGAGGCAGTGAGCTATGAGAAGATGAGGTGGCACCGTTGCTATTGCCGTGCCCAGACCATCAGGTCCTGATGACCTTTAGGACGGTTTAGCATAAGCTTCTTATCAGCATCCTATTTCCTTTGTTAATGTAGCATCCCATGATCTTAATTTAATGAACTACTACTAGTATCATGTTTACTATATTCGTGATGCCCTAGTTGTTTGAGCAAAAACAAGTATTACCTCTGTCCTAAAAGACTTTGACTTTAATAAGGGATTAAGGTTGAATCTGGGTATACGAAGTATTTTTTAGGACGAATACAATAGTAGTTCGATTATATGGACAATCTTTCGTGCTTGAAGTGATGCATCCAGAAGCGTACTACTAATGCCGATGTACAGCAGTACATCACATCGTTTTACTATCTCGCGAGTGTGGGTGAGGATGGTACTTTGTAATTTCGTGTTGTTAGGATTTAAAGGAACTCTTTGGTGCCCAATACCCATCCAGACACTTACCTGAATGATTTCAGCGTTGATAGATTTGGTTGCAAGCTCATGCCAGCGGTTCCATCGATCATGTGGGGCGATGATGTTTTGCCCACCTAGCACTACCATACAGTGAAGCTACTATGCAAATGATCTCTGCTTATAGATCTGGGGATTCACAGATCCCAAGTTCCGAAGGAACCGACAGCTTTTATTCCTTGAATCTTTTGAATCTGGAGACTAATCACAGCTTGGGGGGGGGGGGGGGGGGGGGGAAGGACTTTAGCCCAAGACAGAGCTCTTCGGGTGTAAAAAGTCGGAAGAAACAAGCGAATCCTTCAAATGGAATATACCTGGCAAGGATTCGGATGAAGACCATATAACGTCAATATTCGCTCATCATCGGATATATATAGAACAAAATCATGTGTCGACAAAAATGCAGTGCTACATCATCTTGTCACGTAGTTGTACCGGGATGTTCGAGCAAGGCTCCACGGCGACGACCCACCAGGCTTCCCTTATCGTTTTATAAGCCGAAACAGCACGCCAGCAAAACCGAATAAATTTGAATTTATAAGTTTTTGAATAAAATCGTCATGGTTTTGGGTCAAACCGCATGGTAGAGAGTGATTATCGTATGATAGGAAGTGATTATCGCCGTAATTTTGATAAAAACAATAATTGTGGTTTCTAGGACAATAATCGCGATAGTTTTCGTGGTATCAATAATATTAGTTTTCTGTGAAAACCGCGCTATATGTTGCAATTACGTCATGATTATCGAGATATATCACAATGAAATTTTTTTAGATTTTTCTTTCATTCTTTTTTAAAAT
Source organism: Oryza brachyantha (assembly GCF_000231095.2). Lineage (NCBI taxonomy): Eukaryota > Viridiplantae > Streptophyta > Magnoliopsida > Poales > Poaceae > Oryza > Oryza brachyantha. Next base: position 26,643,968 of record NC_023163.2, read on the forward strand.
TTGAATTCTTGTGATATTTGCCGAACCAATCCACGGTTTATCGTTATCATGCCCTGGTGGTATAACTGATTATTGCGATATTGCAAACCCTACTATGCACACACACACACTCTCATTTCATCTCTACATTAAGAGCACTTCTGACACAACTCCACTCTAACATCATCATCTTTTCACTTTTACTTATGCTCATAAGCAAATATTTAAATTTTCAACTTCAGATATAGAGTCAATTTTGGATTTTTCATCATACTTTATTTTTTGCCTTTGTTTTTAGAATGATAAGAACACATATAAAAATTTTATTCATAAATTATTTTTCATTTGCAAATATGTCTTTTTTTCCATCAAAAAGTGAAACAATACTCACTTAAGATACTTGTCCAATAGAACCAAAAATGCTAAATAATTTTCAAATCTTGAATATAAAAGAGTGGAGCTGCTGGATCACTTTAGAAAAAATAAACAAGAGAGTGAAGGAGTATTTTCCTCATTTCTCAATCCTAGGCACGTTCAAAATCCAGGTCGGGCTTAGAAAAACCTTGGCTCGAGCTCGACATTTTCAGCAAAAACAGGGCCTGGGCCTGGCTCGAACCTTGGACTTTCTCGAGCCAAGACAGATCAAACTTTCTCGGGTTTCTTCGTAAATTTCAGGCTTTAATATCTCAACCCGGTACATAGTCGGGCTCGGACTTTTTTGGGCTGGGCTGGACTTGAATAGGGCCTACTCAATCCTACTCCAAGGGTCGATTTAAAGCCGTACCAAATGGCCCTATTATCCAACGAGATTCCTTGGGGTCTTGAGGCTGAAAAAAATGCTCCTCTTGCAGCCGCCTTCAGTCTCAGTCGCGTCGTTTCGCTAATCATGTTGCTAATAACTTGTCTTTTCCGTTAAAAAAGAATCAAGAATAAATTTGGTAACCGAGTGTCTAAATTCATATACAAAACTTTTTTTTTAATGGAGGGAGTAGCTCTCGGTGGCTAAGGTCTGGATAAGTCTTGCGTAATTAACCTGTCGTTAGACGTTGTAATCTCCTGGCTTGACACACCCGTCAAATCTGCTTTTTAAGCTTAGCTCTGTCATAATTTGATCCCAGACTTCCCACCTGCCTGCCTTTCCTCCCTATTCCATCCGTTGCGAACTTTTATAATTCAAATGTTATATTATGATATAACTATTTATACATTAATTTCCATGATTTCAATCATTTCAATAATTATATAGCCAATTATATATTTAGAAATAAAATATAATTGATTCAAAATTCAAAAAAATTCACTGAAGTGACAAAAGGAGAATATTTTAGGATCTGATTAGTTCATATTAAATAAAATAGAAATGCTTATATCTTCGAGACAGTAATTTTTCCAGAGAAAAAAGAATCTCTTTCTAGTTTCTATAGCTGTAACTGGGCCATAAGGGGATTGCGACGGATGTGTGGCCCGTTAGAATTAGGCCGCAACGGGCCTGTTGAAGAGGCCCATGTTAGTTGGGCTAGATACGTCCGCTCCATGATAGTTGGGCCGGAACTAGGCCTGCTAATGGGTTGGATAGAAATAGATTAAATGAGTTGTATTTTAATTTGGATTGTCTTTGGTTGGGTGCAAATGGATTGTTATTTCAAATGGATTGGGTTGGATTATAGAGACAGATGTGGTTTTGGTTAGGTGATTTTAGGTTTTAAATGGATTTAACCTGTGGAGGGCAAATGGATCTTTTAATTGGATAACTAATGGATAAGAGAATGGACATACGTGAGACCCACCTGCAGAAATTGATCAAAATTTATACAAAATTGCTCTTACACATAATAAATCATCCTACCAAATTTCAATCAAATTTGATAAATTTTTATAGTGTGAACGTGAGTTTTAAAATTTTATGTCTGAGTTTATACGTACCAAATGGATGCATCCATTCTACTAGAGTGGGTTGGATCCATTTTAACTAAATGGTTTGGTGTGGATTGGACTAAAATTAAAGTTAAAGTTAGACTGGTTTGGATTGGATCCTAATAAAAAAGATTAAGGTGGGTTGGTTTGGTAGACTAGCTAATAAAGAGATGGATTAAAGTGGATTTGGATTCCAATCCAAATCTATTAGCAGGCCTAGCCGGAACTGGATCGTCAGTTTGCGACGGACGTGAGGCCCATGTCACTCGTGGCCGTTTTGACTTTTGAACTTGCTTTTGTGCTCGGCATGACCATGCCGAGTTTGTGGTCTTCAGCTCATGATTTTTATTCCATCCGTAACCTTGTTTAAATTTATCCGTGTGTTAATGAATTTAGATAAATATAATATATATATATATATATTGATATATGATGAATCTAGACACATAAAAAAATCTTATAACATAAAATGGAGCGAGTATCGATTCATTTTACCGATTCTGTAGTTTACTGATTCTCAGAACCTAGGAGAAAACTGGTACTGTTGCTTGGCAATTTGGCATCTAAAAGTTGCAAACATGTCAGAAACGGAAGCCCGAATGTTTCAAGATAATCACAGTAAAGAATTAAAATTGTCCACCGTTCTTCCACACAGCAGAGAAGAAAAACATATCTTTCACTTTCTGCTTCTTGCAGAAACTATTACGGTAAGTAACTTATGACATGATTTCTTTGAGGCGCATTAATCTGCCAGATGCAGAGCATGAACGTGGAACCAACCTATAAAAAGTATCCCTCTATAAAACTGTATACGGCACAAAGATGGACACAACTAAACTAAACAGAAAAACACAGAAAACTGGCACGAGAGAACACTTTTCTTCTTGGAAGGGTTGGCACGAGAAAGCCTATTCATTTACACATCTCGAGAAAGCGCATCTTACATTAACGGTATCCCAGGCATTATTAGTAGCAGCAGCAGAGCATAAAATGCTTCTGTCGTCAACGTCATCATCCATCAACTATCCTTTCCCCTCTCCTAGCGCCCAACTTTAGAATTGATTCCATGACCTTGAAGCAACAGAGTGAGCACGAAGCAAGTTCACATTATCATTTCGGAATAACTTTGTAACAAGATAAAGCCGTAAAGGTTACCCATGAGATGACAAATCTCACATCATTTTCCCTGGTCTGCATCACAGTTCTGCTATTTCCTCAACTTTCCTCTTCACAGAAATGACAAAAACATCAGTCGAGTTCTGCATAATCTCTGCTCGTGGTTTGGGCCACAGATCGACCCTGTTGAAGCCACAGTGGTTTTCAGTTGCATGGATTGATCCAAACAGCAAGTACTGCACCAAGATTGATGCATCAGGGAACTCAGATGCGAGTTGGGGAACCAAGTTTTGTATTTCTGTTGATGAACATGATACGAACCTGCAGCGGATGGAACTAACAGTTGAAGTCTACAGGAGAGAGCCCATATTTCTAAGGGAGCATCTCCAGGGAACCGCAGTTATCCAGCTGAAGGAGTACTTCGATAAATTTGCGCAGGGCAATGAGCCTTCTGGAGTAGAGGAGGAGACAACAAGTTTTCAGCTTAGGAGGAAGAAGTCAGACAAACCCCATGGATTCGTTGATATCTCCATTCGTATCTGCAAGGAAGGAAACAATTGTGCCACGTTTTCAGGTTATGTTTCTCTCTTTTATATATATTAAGAAGCTATGGTTTTGCATCTGATATACTTATTTGGATGAAACACTAGAATGTTTATAGGACTCGGTGTTTATGAAAGAGATAAATATAGCAAGTACTGAGAAATCATCCAGTTATCAGACATAATTATCATGCCGACAACAATGGTGCATTCATATTATACAAGTGCATCACTGATAAGGAAATACATGCCTTACAGTCATATGAGTGATAATAGAAATTAGAGTTAATAATTTTTGTGGAGTACTAACTACAAAGAACCATAAATTAGGATATAACAAAGTAACAGTCGTTACAGGATTTATGGGTCTATGATCAATTTTGTTATTACAAAGGTATTTAACCAATAGATCAAGAATGATGAGTGTACGGGGTAAGCTTCAAAAGTATTTATTGTATGACTTTAATAGGACAGGTCTACAGATTTATTCAACCTATGGAATTCATTTGTCACTCTGCAGGATCTCAGGAAGGATTGAAATACCCAGATCAGGTCGGCATCACATTAGCTATAGAAGATGGTCCAGTTTACAACTATCCACCAATGCCTTCCAGCCACTCTAAGGGATACATCCAAGATGCTGATCATTACAGCAACTCCATGCCGATGACCAATGCCACTCGGCCAGGACAATCACCATCAGGAAACTACAGTTACCAACACCCAATGGTTCCACCAATTCTGCCACATCCAACTTCAAACCCCAGCTTCTTTACACAACAGTATCCAACAAGGGGGCAAGTGCCACAGACTTACATAAACCTGCCACCAAGAATGGGAGGTCAAAACAGCACACCGAGCTTAGGAATGGGGCTTGGAGCTGGAGCACTGGCTGCAGGAACTATGATATTTGGTGAAAATCTCTTGTCTGGTCAAAGTTTAAATACTGCTCTCGATGGTGCAAGCCTATCCATATCCAATGACGCACCATTCTAGTTCTGAGCAACTTCATGTCTGTGCAAGCTTGTAATGACTTATGTAACAAATATAAATAGTCATGGGAGTTCTACGGAATATAATGGGGTTGTGCTACTCAGGTGGCTGCAATCCCTCATCCAACTTATCAACGAGTGTAACATTTCATAGATCATGTCAGCCTCAGGATGTCTCCTATCTCCGCTGACAAAAGCATGCATCACTGCTCCACTCCCACTATTATCTCCCCCCACCTCAACCCAGCTGCAGCCTGGTGCAGCCTTCTGTACTCCTCGTCGTTTCATCTCCTCCCTCACCTCCTCCAGTTCCTCAAAGTTTCCCTCCCAACCATATGTATTCGCTAGCAGCACCCACCCACCGCTCTCAGACTCCTCTGTCAACATCAGCATCCTAGCTGCCTCTTGGGCTCTCTCTTTATCACCATGCATCCGGCATGCTGCAAGGTATGTCCTCCATGCACCAACCCCCACAGCCCCTGCATCCTCTACTACCTTTCTAGCTTCATCCAGCCTTCCTGCACGCCCAAGCATGTCAGTCACACATGCATAGTGCTCTAGCTGCGGCTCCAAACAAAATTCATCTTTCATTCTCTTTAGAAAATCCTTCCCTTCCTCGACAAGCCCAGAGTGGCTGCAAGCTGACAATGCCCCCAGCAGCGTTATCTCATCTGGAAGAAGCCGTTCCACCTCTGTCATCTGGCGGAACAACTCTAATGCCTCCTTCCCATGCCCATGCGATGCATATCCATCAATCATAATATTCCATGATGCCACATCCCGCTGTTGCATCTGATCAAATACACGACGAGCCTCATCCAAAGCTCCACTCTTAGCATACATGTCCACCAGTGCATTACAGGCAAACACGTCCAATAAACCGCAGCAATCCAGTCCACTGGTCACAATGTACCCATGCACCTCCCTTCCCACCTGCAATGCTGCAGTCTGAGCACATGCAGGAAGAACAGCCGCAACGGTCACTGCATTTGGCCACACCGCAACACATCTCATCCTCGAAAATAGCTTAATCGTCCCAGCATAGTCAGCTGAGTAGTGCAGCGCTGACAGCATTGAGTTCCAGCTGAACAGGTCCTTGTCCATGTCTGCCATCCCCTCAAACACCCTTGATGCATCATCCACCTTGTGGCACTTCCCGTAAAGATCCACCAAGGCATTGCACACCGACACCTCCTGGGCAAACCCAGACTTCACCACGAGGCCATGAAATGCAGCCCCACGTCCCAAATCCGCTGTGGCGGTGCAGACTGACAGGATACCAGTGACAGTGAAGCTACTGATCTCGACCTCACCCTCCTCCCTCATCATGCGGAAGCACTCAACGGCGTGGTCGAAGCATCCGAGGTTGGCAAACCCATTGACCATCGCGTTCCACACGACGACGTCCCGGTGTGGCAATTCGCCGAACAGGCGGCGCGCGTGGTCCGCGAGGCCGAACCGGAGGCACGCGCGCAACAGCGCACTGGCGCAAAAGAGTTCGTGCGCGAGGCCACATCGGAACGAGAGCGCGTGGAGCGCGAGGATCTGGGACGCCGAGGGCGCGGAGGAGATCAGTGGAGGGAAGGAGAAGGCGTCGGGGCAGTGCGCGAGGCGGAGGTGGCCGAACACCCGGAGCGCGAGCGGGTGGGGCAGGGAGAGCGCGGCGTTGAAGCAGGGGAGCGGAGGAGGGGAGGGCGAGGCGGCCCGCAGGAGGAGCGGCACGACGGCGCGGTGGAGCGCCGGCGGGGCGCGCACGTAGAGCGAGACGAGGGACGTGAGCGCCGCCGGGGAGGCGGCGAGGCGGCCCGAGACGAGGAGGTGCGCGTGGAGCGGCAGGAGGAGCCGCGGACCGCCCGCGCGCGTGCCGGAGAGGATTGCTTGGAGCGGCACTCGCAGCGCCGCCATCCTTTTTCTTCGCGCCGTGGTGTGGTGGCCGCCCCTCCGATCCGAACACGACGGCCGCGGCCCGAGCACCAGAAACCATTTCTGATGGACGCGTCGGTGACGGCGCGTGTGGGCGCCTCATGGCCCAACCAATATAGCCCAATGGCGAGGCCTGCTTGCTTACTCATGGGCCGGTAGGTTTGCGGCGCGGGTGGTGGGATCGATCGACGACGGCGCGTCGGCGCCTGGGTTTGCGGCAAGAGTATCGCCGCTTTTGTTGCTGTGTTTACTTCGAGAGCGAACAGCATCATTCATCAAAGAAAAGGTAAAATAGCACCGGGCGGTATGGGTCGGATCAGCAGATGGCCCCCCACCCCACCCTCTCTGCTCTCTCCTGGAGAGCCCGAGGGAGAGCGCAACGACGCTCGAATTCGCTGGGGGGACAGGCAACAGCAAGGTGCCAATCGCCCCATCCAACGCCTGCGTCCGCGTGAGCGCCGCGAGACGCATGGCGTGTCGTCGGTCCGCGGGGGAGGGTGCCGTGGCGTGGCGTGGCCGCGTGGGCGCTTCGTGGGTTTCATGTGAAGCGTAGCCGCAGCCGGCTGCAAAAGTCCATCACCACAGCGTCCGTGGCTTGCCGGTGTCTACGTAAACGTGTACATGAAAACCGATCGATCCATCAGGGGTATCCTATGCTTTTCGCTTCTGAAAAAATAACTACTCCAACCAGCGTACAAAACGGGCAGGGTAAGGAGAGGGAGACAAGGGAGCATGCGTCGATTTGTATCTGTTCTACAAGATGACAAAGCAGCGATGGAGGCTCACACATGGGCCGGCTGACACATGCTGGTTCGACCATTGGGTCCTGAAGCAAAAACGCCTGTGCCGGGTTTCTCACTGTTTACCTCCTCGCGCAACCACGCACGGCGCGTCATCGGCGGCCAGCCTTCGTTGGGACGTACGGGCGCACGATCGAGATCGGTTTTTTCCATGTGCGCCCCCTCTTGTTTCCAAAGCGATCCTTCCTCCACCACGCTTTCACGGCTTTCATGCTCACTGACATAATATAGGGGTGCGCAATATAGTTACTGTGGTGAGTACGTTAACCGTCTGGGACAACTAAAAATAGCGCCGTGATTTTTGTTTTGTTTTGTGCCAAATGGTTGCTTCTGTTTTGGAAAATAAAAGATCCATAGAACCATGGAGGCTGGAAGTTTTTTTTGGATTTGCGAAATAGAAACGGGAGCAATTTTGATATTTTTGTCTTTTTTTAAACTTATTTTATAAATAGGCCCTTAAAAACTTATTACACGAATATACTTTTTTGACCGCGTCAATGTTATTCATGTCGTCATCACAACTTAGAGGATGACACCAATATCATTGGCACCGTCCTATTCAACGACCGTGCCAATAACGTTGGTGCGATAAAAAATGACTATTCGTCCAATAAGTTTTTTATGTTCTATTTGTAAAATAAGTTTGCAAAAAGGACCAAGATATCATAATTAAATTATAGGAAACTGGAGTCTTATATGGATTTTTAAAGATGTTTGTAAGTATTACAAACGGGGATCACTCGGTTGAAACACTACAATTGTTTAAGGATAGATCAAAATAGTTGAGCAGTTCTTTTTGCTAGAAAGAGAAATCTTCATCGAAGATTAATTAGAGTCGTTACAATTCTTTAGGACAAACTCACGTATGCCTGCAGGAACATGTTCCCGCCAAACCACATAATGTCTCACTAAGCTAATCACGCTAACTCGTGTTGTTTTATTGGCATCCTCTACCGACATAGCGAAACTTTACCTCTAACAGTAAATCCACCTTAATACTGCCTTGACAATAATATGAAGCACTTCAAATGAATGATGTTGTAGGCCTAGAATGTATTTACGACACTTATGCAATCTGACTTTAAAACAATGAGCGTATGAACATGTTCTATAGACAGTACTAGGTTTTCTCTTCACGCCATTGGCTCTAGCTCTTCAATATGGGGTGGGTGATGTTCAAAGCAATAAAATAAGCATTTTTAAGAGGAAAAGGATCACAAAGCGAGGAGGGGGGAGGAGGTAACGACCTTTTATCATAACTAGCCCAAAGTGCTCTTCAATCATCCCATTCCTCTAGATTTACCCCCATTTTTTCCTCTTTTGGGATCTTCCCTTTTTCTTATTTTTTTTCTTCCCTTACCTTGTGGGTTAATAGGTTCTAGGAAAAACCTTCTTGCTTAATACAAAGATATGTAAATATTATACTGGAAAACTAATTTTAATAAAACCTTAAGTACATATTTATGGATGGGATATAAGTTGGTTGTTTCAATCATGCCATTAGTAATTACTATATCATTGCACTATGTATGGAAGAACACAACTATTATTATTAGCTTTAATAATGATATTAGGGTTTATACGGAACATTTATTGGAACATATAATTAAGCAATAATGACATGTGGTGATACCCCAACCGTGTAAAATAGAAAAATCATAAACCCATCTACTACACATGTGAGTTGAACTTGAACATAAATCTTGATTCAATGATCTTATTAGTTAGGTAAATTTATATATAAAGCAATGGATGCAAATTATTACTACATTGCTTCACAACATTACATGATAGCCATTGAAAAGTAATTAGTAACTAATGATAATATAGCAATGCCATTTATTCAAGAAATGATATAGCAATATCAAATACAATGAAATCAAATAATGGAACCCTACTTATTTCGGGAGTGCATGCGTGATATTGAAAACATGTGCACAAATAAAGAGATCCAAAAGTTACGCTCAACATGATATGATGTTGATCCTTAGCTGGCATAAAGTGCCAGTTATCAACTTAGGGTCCATTTAGTTTCCTATTTTTTTTTCCAAAAACATCACATTAATTTTTTAGACATCTAAACTAAGCATTATGCTTAAACATAGATGAAAAACTATTTATACAGTTAGAGGCAAAATCATGAGACAAATTTTTTGAGTCTAATTAGTGCATGATTAGCCATAAGTGTTCTAGTCACTCACATGTGCTAATGACAGATTAATTAAGCTCAAAAATCCGTCTCGTGGTTTCAAAGCAAGCTATCAAATTCATTTTTTATTTGTGTCTAAAAATTACTTTCGACATCTAATCTAACGTCCAACGTAACACCCAAAATTTTTCTTTTCGTGAACTAAACATGCTCTTAATTAAACATTTGCCACCTTAAATAATTATACTGTAATCTATGATGCTATACGTAGGTATGAATTAATAGTAGTAAACTTTTATTTAATTATTGAGCTGTATGCCTTTGAGTTTTGCATATCCACCTATATTTCCAACCTGTCGCACAGATTTGGTCAGGCTGGCGACATAAACCCTACCTCCCAATCCGGAAAAAAAAAAAAATTGCCAACCAGAGCGAGCGGCGGCCGCCAAAAACCTACCTGACCGCGGCTATAAACCCTACCGGGGGTAAAAAGATTGCGAGTCAGCTGAAGAACCTCTGAAAGGATCCATTTTTTGACACCTCGAATGCAAGATTTCGCCAAAATCTTCCAGCAGCGATTGTTACCGCGCGCACCGACGAGGAGATAAAAACGCAATAAAAACGGAAGAAAAGAATAAAAAAGCAAAATCACATCTTGTCGTCCCCCATCCTGTTCTCTCCATTGGTAGCAGCTAATCCGTCCCCAATCCAATCGGCCGCCGCCATGGAGGCGCTGACGAACACGGAGAAATGCTTCTCCCCTGCCAGGGCGATGTCTCCGCTGCCGCTGGTGAGGCCGCCTCCATCGCCGGGCGCTGCCGGGTAAGATGCTACCGAGATTAGATTCTTGAAACTTGCTTGCTTTTTTTTTTGTTTTCTTGGGTTGGTTGTTGGGAATCGTGAAGCAATCTTGTGTTCCCGTGTTCTTGATGTTCCTGGATCGTCATCTGAAATCGCGTGTTATCCTTTTTCTGTATGGGTTGGATGCTTGATTGGATTGGCCGGCGCAGTCAGTACCTGGCAGAGTTGCTGCAGGAACAACAGAAGATTGGTCCCTTTGTGCAGGTGCTCCCAATCTGCGGCAGGCTGTTGAATCAAGGTGAGAGATTTAATTCAGGATTTTAGTACCCAGCTTGCTTAGATTCACAGTTAATCAGTTTTTTTAATGAGCGCCGTCTTTGTGTTAAAAAGATCAATCTTTTCGTTTGTTTGTTGATTATGTCACGGTGGACTGATGTACGGGGGACTTGTGCTCTCAACTTACCATAGTTCATCACCTCATGTGTTTCAGCATTTGATGAAAGTATTTTATGTTATGAAAATGTGTAGCTTTGTAAAAATCTAAGCTTTCTTTTGATGATATATTGTTCTACATGTATTAATAACAATGCTGATCGTTGATTCATGCAGAGATAATGAGAATGTCTGCTATGTTTTCCCACCTTGGAGTAAGGGAACATGAGAGGCTGCCAATTGCAAGTCCAAACCAGATGCATCCATTGCCGCAGGTGCCTAATTTTTGCGGAAATGGTTTCAATCCATGGAATGGGGTGCTCCCTGAGGTATTTATGCTGATTGCTAAATATACTTTTGTGATGTTGAATTATTTTTCTATTTGCTATCTCTGCATTATATGTGATAGCAAGCCTATGCAGAACTAGGAAAGTAAAGAATATACAAGTCGTTGCAATTATAACTTGTGCGCGGAAGGAAGGGAATTTAATTTGAACTTGGTGGTGGTTTTATTAAGATATAGTGATATACTCTGAATTCATATGAAGTTGTTTTAATTGTGTTTGGATATAGAAGTGCACATTGAGTAACAAATTAATCTAACCTGGATGCATACATTTCCAATACCCACAGCAGCTCCATCTGAAGCAACTGTGATAGCGCCTAATTTGACCAGAACAACTAATATTCCATTAAATGCCAATATAGGAAGCTAATGAAATAAACAAGCTGCCGCCACATTCACAGGTCGAACATGACATGCTTTCACTATGATGCATACACAAATTCCTGAAAAATTGTGTTAATGAGCATTGGGAATACAGCATAGGATTTGGTTTTTAAAGTGCGCTGTCATGCTCTTGTTACATCCTTCAATTCTACTATTGTAAGCCCTTCTATCCTTCGAAGGTGGACTTGGTTGATTGAAACAATACGTACATAACAATGATCTCTGAACATTTGGATACTTGGTCTCGACTAGCTTATGGATAGTGCATAGATGAACACAACACAAATAATCTTAGTTTTTACATGCATGTTGAAAGGACTAGAACATTATTTTTCACATGTTCCACAACTCTGGTTCTCATGTTGCTTGATTACTTGGTTCATATTACCTCCAAAGAAGTACATTTACTGAAGTACTCATACACTAGATTTGATTGGCAGAAAAATGGCATTCCTCGTGGAAGTATAGGTTGGCAAGGTGCAGGACATGACCCATCTTACATTGTGAAGAAGATTGTGCGGCTGGAAGTTCCAACAGATGCTTATCCTCATGTATGATGTTTCACACCCATAATGAATAGGGACAATTGCCCATTTAACCCTTGTATGAAGGCTAACTACATGAGGATTGATGTGAAGCATTTATTTACTCTTTCTCTATCCTACTTTTTTCAGTTCAATTTTATTGGCCGTCTTCTTGGGCCGAGGGGAAACTCGCTGAAGAGAGTTGAAGCCTCAACAGGTTGCAGGGTTTTCATCAGAGGAAAGGGCTCCATAAAAGATCCCATCAAGGTAAATAATGAATTCTGGCTTGTTTGCACATAACTATATGGATGTAGTTTTTGTATGTTAAAATGTTATACTGAACAACTGACCATCGTTGATCTTAGACTCTTATCTTGTATCCAATTTTGGGCTTCTGGCAAGCGTATATTGTTGACATGCAACCTTTTTGTTTTCTTCTAGGAGGAACAATTGAAGGGAAGGCCTGGCTATGAACACTTGAGTGATCCAACGCATATCTTGATTGAGGCTGAATTACCTGCTGATGTAATTGACACAAGACTAGCACAAGCTCAAGAAATACTAGAGGACTTGTTGAAACCAGTGGTGTGTATACGACTTTGCGATTGCCTTAACCTACTTCATTTACACTATTCAATCTGCACCTCTCGCGTGAACCAACACATTTGAAGGATGGCGTTACTTTGGAGTTAGCTATTTATGGCTTAGACCAAGTCATAACATTTTATTTCTGGAGCAATTGTGCTAATATTTAATTGTTCTATGGCTACTACCACAGTTAAAGGAATGGAAGAGAAGCAAGCAGTCAAGCACTGTAGATGTTCTTCTTTCTATACGTGTAAATCCTAATTCTTCCATGGTTTCTTATGTAGGAGGAGTCACAAGACATTCTCAAGAGGCAACAACTTAGGGAGCTTGCCATGTTAAACTCTACATATCGAGAGGATAGCCCCCATCAGAATGGCAGTGCCTCTCCCTTCAGCAATGGTAGCACAAAACTTGGGAAGCAATGACTTGAGGGGCTCACCCCAAGCCCCCTTGATCACTCCAAAGGCGCTCTAATCGACTTGTTTTCATGACATAGAAAAATCCTATTTTCTGAGACTCTATGATGTTGGAATTTTGCTATTGCTAGCTGCTGAATTTTGATACCCCCTGATGACATTAGCTCGTGGCTGAGGTGACAAGGTAGTTGAATCTCCATGGCTGTAAAATGAGAATGTTTATTTGCTTCGTTACCACGAACTGCTAGTGCTGATGACTATGTTGACGGTGCACTGAGTTGCTAAGTTTACCCTGAAGTAGAAGAATAGCATAAATTTTCAAGCTATGCCTGTGCAAGTATGCAGCATATTTTCATGCCCTTTGTCACATATATCTCCTGCAGGTCAGATCATATGTCTTCTCCGGCTTGCATTTTCTGCTACCTGCTGTCCTCTTTTACCTGCCTTGCACCTCTATTTTGCGTTGTGGTCTTCCGTTTAGCCTGTGACTTTGTTGAGTTGAAATGAGCAAGATTTGCTGATTAGCGCGGTGCGATCTGGTGCACACCCCGCCCTTTAGAGCAATTCTGTTACAAGTTGTTTTAACATTTGTGTTACATGTTGTTTTAACATTTTGAAAGTCAAACTTATTTGAATCTGATCATATTTGTAGAAAACGAAGCATCATTGAATTTAGAAGAAAAGGTCAAAGCATGAAGGGCTGGGTTCTTTTGGTGATGAAGCACAAAAGTTAAAAAATTATCTGATTTTGTGATAGTTATTTAATGGTATAAATGATAAAATTTACTATTATGAAGCCAAAAAATAAAAATCTACTTTAGAAATGTAAGATGGCGTACTTTTTCATAAAAACTTTTTTTTAAAAAATAACTATTTAGTATTTCAGAAAGTGTGCACTTAAAATCCGAGGAAAAAAAATCTGAGAACGGTAAGGATAAGTTAAAAGTACGAAACTTTTAAGTGTAACATCAAAACTTCCACCCTAAAAGAACTTTTCTCCACGTGCACGTTTCTCCTGGAAAACTCGATGCAAGCCAGCCAGCCAGCCAGCGGTATTTGGCCCACCAAGCGTTGGCCGCGGGCCGCATCGGCAACTGGGCCGCGCTCGCCGTTTCCCACGTGGCCCGCCGTCTGTTCACCCACGCAGCTCAGGCGGCGGCGGCGGCCCACTCGCCAACCAGGTCGCTCGGGAAGACCGCGGGCCGCCGCCTCGCCGGAGCGCCCGTGCGTGCCATCCGGCTGCGTCGTCAAGGGAATTTTTTGAATTAATTTTATTTATTAAATAATTTACAATTTAATTTTGCATTTAAAAACACAAAACTAGCCTCCTGCCGTCGTCTAGGAGAGGAGGGCGGAAAGGTGACGTGCACTCAGTCGCGACGAACAGCCAGAAACGATGAGCAGGAGGTTAGTTTTGTGATTTTTTGAAATGCAAAATTAAATTTGTAAATTATTTAATAAATAAAATTCAAAAATTCCAAGGCAGGCAAGCACTTCTTCTCTCTGTCTTTTTTTTCTTTTCTTCGCCGAGTCTTCGGAGCTCACAGCTGACTCTACTATAGTAGCAGTGCAGCATAATTAGGGATGGGAATGGGCTAAGGCCCGTGGGTTCTTTCACAACCCTATTTAATTCTTAAAATTTTTTTAGCTCAAAACTCTATATAATTTTATTTTTAATCGTTTTGAACCCGGTTCTTAAATTTTATAAGTAAAATAGTTGAGTCCATTACCACCCCTAAATACAATACAGTCTACGTGGCTATACGCCTAGTACAGTAGTATATACGGCTGTCCGGTACTACCATTTTTCTCTTTGTTTGAAAACACTGCACAAGGGACAAAAGCAGGTACGTGGAGAGACGACTCCCGGAGACGGGAGACGGGGGAAAAAGCGGTTATAAAATTCAGAAAAGAAAGCCTGTAACGCGCAGACACGGATGGCGCCAAATTCCGGTGTCTCTCTTTTCCTTGACAGAGATTAGATAAACCATGTGCGTCCGTAAGATAGGTTAACACATGTCCGAATCTTAATAAAATCCAGAGTTAGGGGCACGACACCACACTTACACCATTTTTTACTTGTGTTTATGCTTATATAAGGACGGCTAGCATGCGGTATACCGTACGAACGATATAAATAATGTACGCGCCTCCGCACCGCGCGCACCGCCGCACTTCCTCATAACGCTACAGAGCCATGATAACTTGCTATACGCAACTGTTGTATGAGACTACATGTTATCACATCCTGGTATTTCATATGATGCATGGTAGCACCAATGCAAGTATATTTTATTGGTATCCTAGATAGCTCATTAAACCATTAGGTTCTAAGTGGTATCATACGATGCCTACATGTATCAATAGGCATCAGTAAGTATCAATAAATATCAATTGATCCCATATGAAAATCAGGATGATACTGATTAGTATCAACAGGTGTCAGATGATACTAAAAGATACTTGATGCTATCATCTAGTATCAATAGGGCGTTCATTAGGTTCTAAGTGGTATGGCATGATACTAGAAGGTATGAACATGTATCAGAAAATATCAATAGGTATCGATTGATCCCATAAAAATACTAGAAGACATTCACGCTCAACACAAGCAAAACTAAGCCAATACGCCCATCGACGTAGTGGTCACGGCCGCCAGCGCCCCCATCGGCGCGCACGCGCTCGCTAGCGTGTTCACGGCATGTGTCGTGCCCGGCCAGGTGGGCCACAAGAACCCGCGCATGCTTTCCCCTAGCGTCGAGGCGCTGCATGCCGTCGACGTGCTTGTGTCACGCGCCCAGCATACGGGGCACCATCGGGCGCCATACAATAACAACAACTTCACGACGGTGGCTTGTGGAACGAGTTGCACAACTGACATAGGATGTTCGAGGCGCTGGAGCCGTCAACGGAGAACGAGCCAGCGAAACTTCATGGCGGCGGCGGCAGTAACCTCAACCTGCATGTGCAGGCGGAGACCCACTTTCTGTAAATTTATTTAATTATCCCGTCCGGAACAGAATAACGTTCTTTAGACTTTATGTTTTTATATGGGCCAATTGGACAAAAAAAGTCTATTGATCCTCCTATATATATTCAGGTCAGACACCAGTTATCCACGGGTAAAAATTAAAACCCAGCTACTACCCATTAGGTACTCAGGTCATGGACGGACATGTCCACAGGCAAAAAGTTACACACATATCCAATGCCCATCGGATTGGGTACCCATACCGTGGACAAAATTATCATCCCAAATTAGAATAGTATAGAAGTATAAGCATAGAAAAATATCCACGGATACCTCTACCGTGGGCAAAATTATTATCCCTATTCTTATAATAGTATATAACTATTATAACCATAAGCATAGAAATTTTTCGATCGACCTGAAAAATTTCGCGCGGGTTCGGTGGTTCCACACAGGCACAGGTATAGGACTAGAAGAGGAGACGGCGAGAGAGACGCCGGACGCGGCAGGATTTGTGGTAGAAAAGAGCATGTGCATGCTGTTCTACATGCGTGTTAGTCCAAAAGAGGGAGGCATCGCCATCACATCGGCCTCTCAAAACCTTTCGACTCAGGCCTTCTTTAGTTTCCAAAAACATCACATCGAATTATTAGACACCTAAATAAAACATTAAACATAGATAAATCAAAAAACTAATTGCAAAGTTATGTAAGAAATCTTGAGACGAATCTTTTGATCCTAATTAGCCTATAATTAGTCATAAGTGCTACAATAATCAACATGTGCTAATGATGGATTAATTAGGCTCAAAAGATTCGTCTCGCGGTTTCTAGGCTAGCCGTGAAATTCGTTTTTTCAAAAAACCCTTTCCGACACCCGATCAAACATTTTACGTGACACTTCTCCTAAAAATTTTCTCAATCTAAACAGTATCTTAATGCCGGCCGGGGTCAAATGACACCCCTCTCTCTCTTTGTTGACACGCCTTCGCTTTCCTCTCGGTCTCTCTACTCTCCGCTATCTAGTGGGGGGGGGGGGGGGGGGGGGGGGCTGGCTACACTTGTAGCCAATCAATTGCCTACCCCATTCGGCCACGCACTTTAGAATCTCTCCTCAAGACTCGTCTCCTCTCCTTGTTGCAGCTGCTGCTGGTGCAGACTGAATGTTCTGTTGCTGTCCAAGTCCAAGAGCCAGTCGAGTGCTCATTGTGATTACGTATTTCTAAAATTCAAATTTATCTTATAAAAATATATTTGTGCAGTACTGGTTGTTCCGTCAGATACCCTATTTAAATGTTTTTTAACTTTGCTCTCACATCTTGCAGTACTAATTTATTTTATTGCTACGATATTAGAAATGTATTTATATCGCGATGGAGCAGTGCATGTGCTCTTGAAGTGACGGAGCGGCTGGGAGGAGAAACGGGGGATCGTTGCTGCCCCCTCCAATAATACCGTATCCCACTACGCTGGTTGTGTGTGTGGTTGTCCGGTAGCAGCAGCAGCAGAAGCTAAATTGCCCAACAGCTAATTAACCATGAGTGCCGATCGGTTACGGGCGGGTACGCGTAACCAATCACGCACGCATCTTTGGGTCGTCTTCAGTCCGGCCTCACATCACATGGCCACGCCACAATCATTCTTCGCCCTCGCTTTACGGGCGCGCTGCACTTTCTTTTCACGCACTTCCACTCTACTCCTACTCCACTTCCCGCTCCTTACAATAATATTTTATTTTAGATAAGAGATGAAAGAGAAGAGAGGTGAACAAGATAAAATATATGTATAATATATGAGACCATATATTAATATTTTTATAGGTAACTATGGTATAAATTGATTATTAGATTGACTATAGGTAAATTGAAATTAGCAATTGGCTATACTATTGAACTTGCTCTTATAGTTTGCTGGGTTAATGGATATGGTATACCTCAACATTGGGGTGGAGATACATGTTATATTGTTGTTTTCGTGCGAGTTTAAGTCCAACGTATCCTTCCGTCTCAAAATAGTTTTAATTTTGACTAATTTTATATGTACAAAGTAAAAGTTCTTAAATATCTCTCACTTTAACAAATCTCAAAGTATTTTATGCTTTTCTAGTTCTCATACATTTGTTTCCTATTTTTGTTTAGAGATGAGCTTATTTTAGGATAAAAAGAATGAAAAAATATATTCTCTTTTTCATGCTAGTCCAAAGCCTGTGTACCACGTCTATATGGTTGAAACGGAATACTGTTCTCTGATAGTTTTGAAAAGAAAAAGGTTGGTTAACTTTGTGGCCAGATCGAGCCTCATTAAACCATCCATTTTTTATAATGGATCCAGTTCAGCCTTTGTTCTAAAGAGGAGGTGAACCAAACGTCATGTTTGCAAATAAAAATAATTTACGAATAAAATATTTATATATGTTCTTAGCGATCAAGTAAGGATGAAAAATAAATTATGATTAAAAAAAGCTCAAAATCAACTATAAAATTAAAAATTTAATTTTTTACAAAAATATTAGGCTGAGAGGCTATAACCGATCATTACATAATTTGAGGGTTAAACTATTACGGGTTACAAAAATCATAGCTCGACTAAAGGTAAGAAGACAGCACAACTCTAAACACACAAAAGGGGCTTATATGTTGTATAAATTATTTATAGCCAATGTATTTCTCAAGCAAATAAGCCCATGTAAAGTTCTTATATAAATCATAGCTCAAATGATTAAACCGTCAAATACCGTCAATATGAAATAAAAGAAAAGTAAAACATGCTTTCTCTTCCAAAATAAATAAATTCATCTGTTTATTTTAGATCGGATAGAATATGGATAAGGGAGGTGGACTAAAAATAGTTAGGACTTGGGGATTAAGAGTAGAATGAAGAACTCTCCTTACCAGGGATTATTAAAATAACAAGTGACAGGGAACTGAAATGAATTACGACCAAACCTGGGGTAGCAGTGTCCAATACTGCTGCTACAAAGACTGGCACATTCCTTCTCCTCTGCCCTGTAACAGCAATACCTATAACGCCTGCGTACTCTGATCAGCTTGCTCCTCTCTTCTCCCCCAACCTCTCCACTCGTCTTCTCGTCAGGCGAGGTGGGTTGTTCAAGAAACAACCAGCAATCAGTCCGTCCCACAGTAATCGCGATCGTCTGGGAGCCGCCGCACGAGCTGACAGAGCCGGCGAGCGCCAGCCATCGCTCGCTGAGCCGAGCGTCGTCTTCGAGGCTTCGAGCTTGTGGCGCGCCGTCGCCGTCGCCGCGTAGTCGAGGCCCCGTGCCACCACCGGCCGTCGCCCTCCCCACCTGCCTCGTCCTCGAGCGCCGGCCACGGCCGTCGAGCCCTGCGCGCCCGGGGGTGCTCGTCGTCGCCGTCGAGCCTAAGCGTCGCCTCCTCCTCTTCCTCTTGGAGCCCCAATCGCCGCCGCCTCCTCCTGGTCGTCAACCCCTCCGCACCTCCGTGGGCCTTCGCCTGGTGGAAGGCGTCATCTTTTCCGCATTCTTTCCATCCGGGTTCTGGCCGCTGTTGCTGTCCGGCTGAATATCTCCTCCGTCAGATTTTCTTCCGTTTTTAAATTTTCCTTTTTCGAAAGAGAGATTTCCTTCCATTTTTGCTGCCCCAAAGAACACAACTTTCCTAATTCTCATCTCTCGGCCCCTTCCAAGATACCATCTTTTGGTCTCTAGAGGCCCGGGGGAGCCCAGCCATGGAGTGGGACAAGGCCAAGGTGGCCTCCTCCGCCGCGGCCGGCGAGGCGGTGGACGACAGGGGCGGAGGGGAAGGGCTGGGGTACGTCAAGGTGATGACGGACGAGCAGATGGAGGTGCTCCGGAAGCAGATCTCCATCTACGCCACCATCTGCGAGCAGCTCGTCGAGATGCACCGCGCCCTCACTGCGCAGCAGGACTCCATTGCAGGTCAGTACAAATTTGGGATCACGCACCGTCAGGGTTGCATTTATTCTTTCAGCAGAAAGAGAAAAGGTACTATGTGATGTGTCTGCCGTATAATTTCGTTTTAAGGATGCATCATTGAGTCGAGTTCAGAGATGGTCCCTCAGAAAAGAAATTGTCAGATCTGTAAGTACTATGCTTTTAAGTTAGAGGCAATATGGCTGGGACCTGTTTAACTATTTTTGCGAAAAATCTGAATGATCAGGTTTTATTTCAAGTGTTCTTGGTGGTTTGGTACTTCTGAACCGATCGTGTACATTTCAATTGCTGTTCTGATCAGTATGTCATATTGCCCGTTTATTAAACTGAAAGCCATAGAAAGTGCCAGAACATCTGTGGCGTTGGTGGGAGGTTGAAAGTAGGTTGGGTCCACGTTAAATATTGAAATCCTACATATATTCTTTTGATCGAATGCGCTTATGTTTGATTAATTTGCTCTAGGTCATATTTCATTGAGACAACTGATTAAGTTATTTGTGTTGGCTGTAAAAGTCCTGGTATATTAGTTACCACTCAGCATTCGCACTGTTATTCTTTTATTTCATTTCGTTTATATTTATACTGGTATAAGTATTTGTGTCCAAAGAGAAGTTCAAATGACATAATTGAAATTTAATACAGTAGCAACAGCCAGTGACTTAGAATTGTCATGTGGGTCCAATTACCATTTTGTGGCATGTGCACCTCCGCAATCTTCTGCTATCTGCAGAATCTGAGCTTGACATGCAGGAATCTCATAACATGTTGTTTGTCTTTCACTTGGTCAAACACTAATGCTTCTGATGCAATTTTTTAATCATCTCATCACACTTGTATGCTGTTTATACTTTTCTATGCTGTAATGGCACATTGATTTATATGAACTACTTGCTAGTAGCTTATTTTTGTACTTGAAAATTATGTGTAGTCAGTGTACATTACCCTCCCTTCAGAAAGGATTTCCAAAACATAATTCGTTGATCTAGGCATCTGCCCATTCTGATTTTATTTGGTCAGCACTTCTGTAGTGTACATTTTCCTAAGACAGTTTCTTTACTGTCAACTGAGAGTTGTTTTCTTCTTCAGGAATGAGGCTTGGTAATCTTTACTGTGATCCTCTAATGGTTCCGGGAGGTCACAAGATCACAGCAAGGCAGCGATGGACACCGACCCCGATGCAGTTGCAGATCCTTGAGAACATCTTTGACCAAGGCAATGGAACACCAAGTAAGCAAAAGATAAAAGAGATAACAGCAGAGCTCTCACAGCATGGCCAGATCTCGGAGACAAATGTCTACAACTGGTTCCAGAACAGGCGGGCACGATCGAAACGGAAGCAGGCTGCTTTACCAAATAATAATGCAGAATCTGAAGCTGAAGCAGATGAAGAGTCCCTAACTGACAAGAAGCCCAGATCAGATAGACCACTCCACCAGAACATAGCCATGAGAGATCACAATACTGAAAGGATCTCGGAGGTGCACCACTTTGACACTGAGCATGACCAAATTCGTCGTATGATGTATGCATCCAATGACAGTAGCTCAAGATCGTCAGGCAGCCTGGGCCAGATGTCCTTCTACGACAATGTTATGTCAAATCCAAGTACCTCCATTGCAAACACCCTTGCTTTTCATTAGACGCTGTTAAACTGAAAATACTGAAAAGTTTGGTTCAATTTTGCAGGAATTGATCATTTTCTAGGTAAAGTTGAAAGCCCCGGGAGCTTCCCCCACATGCGATCTGGTGAAAGCTTTGATATGTATTGATGACACGGCAAATCTGGTTACTAGATTGGTTGCATTTGGTGCCACACTGTTGCGTCCTGTAAAAAGTTAAGCCGGTAACTTGCCGTTCATTTTGCTTACTGAAATTGAGAAGTTCGCCACGTTGGTTATCATGGTCTTGTTGACATGTGTCCGGGGAATAGTTCTAGCAGAAACCTGTTCTTTTGCTGAATTAGCCGTAAGAAGCCGATAAATAGCACTATGCATACTTAGGTTATTGTGTGGGTATTGAGGCTGAGTTTGTAATGATCTTCTTTCACTCTGTCCTAAAGGCTGAATCAATCAGACAAATGAGTCGGTTTTTAGTTGCTCTTGAGTCTTGACCATGGTAAAGTTTCTGGTCTGATAGAGTCGCATGGTCGCGTTGTTGTCTACTTGTCTGCCAGGTAGTGGGAGGCAATCGGTTGTGAAGATCACTGAGCTAGCTGGAGATTAGACAGTGCCTGCCTAGATACTGTGGTCATGTTGGCATGGTTTGCCAGATTTTGACTAAGCCAAAAATGTTTGCATTTTGGCAATGTACAATTCTTCATGTCTTGAAATGAGCAATTCTCCCTATGGTGTCCCCGTAGGATTTGCCTTACATCTTGAAACAATTATTACCTAGTTATGGGAATTCTCAGTGCATGTTATCGTTGTCATGGGCCAATGGAATAATGAAACCGGTACTGTATTCATTAGCCTTTGAACTATCCCATTTATTTATGTTCAATAGCCTTCTGAGATGTAATGAGGTCGATATTTTGCATATCATCCTGTCTTATTTTCTATAAACTTATTTTGTGGTTTCTGTTTTTATTTTTTCTTCATTGTAACTTTTTTATGGTTTATTATTATTTTTGCTTTTTGTGATATCCCATTATTATTGATCTTTTAGCGATCAGTTACTTAGCCTTTAGGGCGATAAGTGTATTTCGCGTGTGTTTGGTTTGGGGATGATATTTGATATGTTACACCCATCCTATGTTTTGGATGGGATAGTCCCAGCTATTTGTGTGACAAGGGATATTGTTTTTGTGGGGATTTGATGGTGGCATGTATATGAGGAAGAAAGAGCAAGTGGGATGGATTGGTTCGTCATCTTTTTTAGGTATAAGCAAGTCCTGGATCCCTTCGGAGATGATCTTGTTTTATTTGAGAAATTGCTATGCGTACGACTCAACCATTCGATTTACGTATGACTTAATTGATCAACAGCTGTAGTGTTACTCACTTGATCTCTTTTGTCTAATCAATGTTACAATATTTCAGTCGTACGCAGGTAGTACAATTAGTTCTTATGTATATTCGTTTGTCTTCAAACCAAACACCACCAAAAGTGGACTGGTCTTGTCCCCACCCTGTCCAGTGAACTCAAAACACATGTTTGTACTGTGGTGATATAGTGGACTGGTCCTGTCCCCACCCTGTCCAATGAACTCAAAACACATGTCGAATGAACTCAAAACACATATTTGTACTGTGGTGATATAGTGAGTAGCCTTGTGACTCCATGTTGGAGTTGAGCCTAAGGGTTTAGACGAATTGAATTCAAACTGATAATGGTCACATCATGTCCAATGTCATATTTTAAAAGCGGATTCAAAGTATGTTTGAACGTGGGTGGAGCAGATTGTTTTAAGATGGTGAATATGCTGCGGACTCAGCTCAGAAATGAACTAAAATTATCTGATGTTATATGTATACACGATTAATGCATCACTCAATTAGTAATACAAGAAACAATATAATAGAACATCTAATTTGTGAACAAACATGATTTTCACTCTCAAGAGACAAGGACAACAATTAATTAATCAGTGAATGACCCATAGTTAGAGCAACTCCAAAAGACCATGTAAACTGAGTTGCTTGTGTAAAAATAGAAAAACTTCAGAAAAAGGTAGAGTCGCTATCTGGCTAGCAATAGTATCGTGATCGCTAGGTATGTTTGCTAAGCCAGTCGTGCTCGCCATACCCTTCCTCCCGCGCACCCGACGCATTGTTCGCGCGCTTTTTTCCCCTCCCGCGCAGCTCTCGGCCACATCGTCCCGCGTCCCCGCCCTCCCGTAGCCATGCCCTCACCTGCCCGCCCTCGTCCTGCCGTCGCCCCGCCCTCCCGCCGTTGCACCCGCAGCCGCGCATTCGCTCGCCCGCCCTCGTCCTGTCGCGGACCCGCCCTCCCTCCGTCGTGCCCTACCCGACCTCGCCCTGCCGCGGCCTCGCCCTACTCCTCCTGCCGCGCCCTCACCCGCCGCCATCCAGTACCCTCGCCCTTGTCATCACGCCCTCCTGTCATCGTCCCGCCATGTGGAGGCCACCGCATCCCCGTTCAACGTCGCATGGGGAAAGCAGCTCCTGGAATGAATCCACCGGGACTGGTATTTTTTTCTCAGGTTGCAGCAGCAAGGGTGGATCCGAAGGGTCGTCGCTCAGAGAGAGAGTTGGATCAATCTGGTTTCGAATCGATCTGTCGTCGAGTGATTCCTTCCATAGGCTGCAATGGCCAGATGCCGGAGGATGTGCTCAACGAAACCCAAGTTGGCGACGAGGAGGTCTGCAATGGTGAGATGTTGTTCCAATTGATGTAGTCTGTTTGCTAATTTGATTGTTCCTTTATTTGATGTAATTAATTGGATGGTTAATTATTAATTGCATGGTATTTAGTTCATGCAAAAAATGCAGATGCATATATGCAGTGCATGTAGTATATGGTTTGTCATTCTGTAGCAGTATCTCATTCTAAAGTGTATATACTAGAAGAGTACATGTATAGATGCAATTGTATACGACACCTTGCAATTGTATACGACACCTTCACTCTCGTCCCTTCACTTTATACTTACTGTCCATAACCATTATATTCACAACTAAATTAGTAGTCTAATTTGGTAAACTAAACAGATAAACTCTACATGGATGGTGATTTTATAGCTTCCAATTTCTTATTGTGCAATACAACATTTAATTCTATATGTACATGGAACAAAAAAGAGAAAAGTATACGTAGGTGCATACAACGTACACCCAATCATGTCTTTATATAGACTTGTTGATTGATCTGCATCAAAAGTCTGAAATTGTACACAACATTTATAAACAGCTTGTAATTTTTCTACCTTGTCATACTAGAGCACAACAAAACAGATAATGGCTGATTCTAGTCATTCATTCATAATTGTCATACTAGTGCTAGTCACTTCATAGGTGCTATGGATACAAGGTCTTACACTGATCTCCTAATGAGTGGTTTTCAAGAATCTCAAGATGACACACTTACCAGTGAGGAAACCATCCATCAAGCTCATGCAACAGCCAAGAGTTCTTAGGGTAGAACAAAAAATTTCAGTACCGAGGAGGACATACTTCTTGTATCAGCTCGGCTGAATATGGGCATGGATCCTATTCAAGAAGTTGATCAATCACATGGCACGTTTTCGAGAAGAATACATGAATATTTCCATGCAAACAAGACGTTCGAGTCAACTCGTACAGAAAATTCTCTAATGAATCGTTGGTTCACTATACTACATGATGTGACTTTGTTTTGTGGATGTGTGTCTAGGATTGAGGCTAGGAACCAAAGTGGTTCTAGAGTTGATGACAAGGTACACACAATATTTGAGTGCTAGATCATTTCTTTCAGGTTTTCTTTGCCATGATTATTGTCGTTTGAAATGTGCAGATTGCAAAAGCTTGTGCACTGTTCAAGGCTGAAGACAAGAAGCATAAGAAGTTTACCTTGATGCATTGCTGGAATATCCTGAAGGATAAGCCCAAGTGGATGGAGAAAGGCAAGGAAGTTGGATGTGCCAAAAAAAACAAGCAATAAGAAACAAAAGACAGTGGCAAATTCATGTATTGAATTGGATCCCCCTGCTGCCCCTCCTGCTAGTGGTTCTGATTCTCAACTATCAGGAAGACCTGAAGGAAAGAAGAAGGAGAAACAGAAGCTACGGCAACGTTCGACCGTCGAAGCTGTTGACTATCTAATGGCAAAGAAGAAAGAAGCTGACCATGACAAAGAGTTGAAGAAAGAAGAGAGGTGCAACAAAGTCTTTGCTCTGCAGGAAGAAAGAATCAAATTGGAGAAAGAAAAGTTTGAGTTCCAAAGACAGCAAGAAGAGGATAGAATTCTTGGTTTGAATTTGAGCACAATGAACTACAAACAACAACAATATTATGAAGGGCGTCAGAATGAGATTATTGCAAGACGTTTCAATATCTAGATGTGTCTAGTTTTAGCGTAGTTCCAGTTTGAGTTTAGTTTTAGCGCAGTTCCAGTTTGAGTTCAGGTTCTATTTTGTTCTTGTCACGAAACTATTAGAGTCAAGTGTCATGAAACTATTATGTTCTCATTTATTCAGTTGTCAACTTTTGATGTTGTTTAGGTATGTCAGGCTTACACTGCTTTGGTTGATGGTTTATGCTGCTTCGGTTGATGGAATTTATCAGATATCCCTTTTATATTCTTGTGGAATTTGATAGGACTGTCGATTCCGTAATGAGGAAAGCCCACTGTATGATGTGATGTGTAAAGAAGTCAGGCAAGCTGTTGAAGAGATCAGGACTCAGCTTGAAAATGTACCCTATGGCATACTACTGTACTTACCTTAATTAGTTCTAAGCTGTTCTGATCTAGACTCTAAAATATACTATACTTGATTGCTAAAATCTCGTCATGTTTTGACATATATTGTAAATGACATCATGATTAAATGCATATTAACTTCGATTGCATTTCTCTAGGTTGCGAAAAAATCTGAACCTTCAGGAAAAGCAACAAATGCTGATGCACAACCAACTCAGGTTATTACTGAGCTCCGCAAGAGTTACACCAGCAAGTTGGAAGAGGTAATGTTTAGCAGTTCTTTTTTTTTTCTTGTTCCCCATTAAGCCATCTTTTTTTTATTTAATAAGCTTTATTACTTTTCAATGTGTCTTTCAGTCAGAAAATGTTAGCTCAATTAGCAGCAGAAGAACAGCGTGGTCATGAACTCACAAAAATCGTTAAGGAACTGTTACCTACTAGTAAGAAGAATATGAATTCAGAAAAGCAACCACGATATAAAAGAGTAAGTTTGCTTCACTGCATCTCAACTTGTTCCTATATTATCGAGTGTTAGCGAATTTGAGCGTGATGTATATATATTCCAGAGCAACAATGATAGAGCTAGGCTGTCAACACGTCTTACTGAAGAGGCTGAGCAATACTTTGAAGAATTCCTGTCAAATATTGAAGATACTGATTTTTCTTTTTTTTGATGGAGAAAGAAGTGATACAAGTTCGAGCAGACAAGATGTCGTGGAGGTTTTAAATATGGCTACTCAAGGAATTTAGATAGCCTGTTGGTTTCCTCTCCATTTTTAAAGCCTTCTATTTTTTTTACAGGGCTACTAAAACTCTAAATTTAGCTAGGATTATACCTAGACCATTGGAGTTGCTCTTAAATTGGTAATAGCTACATACTTAAATGGGTAGCAATGTACATTCCTGTTGACATTAATGTATTAGTCACTTATGCAAAACATATACATTAATTAATGAATGAATCTAACTAATGTATCAGTCATCTAATAATAAAAAAATATTTATTAAAAAAATAAATAAAACGAAGAGTCAAACATTATATCGAAAAACTGAAAAATAAACTTATTTTAAGACAAATGGAGCGATACTCAATTAATCACATATTAATTACATTCCTCGTTTTACTCGTGGCTAATTAGCCGGTATGCATCAGCCGAAAAGAACGGTACGCGGAGGCAAAAAAAAAAAAAGAAAAGAAAAGAACAACAGAATGGATGAAAAGTCCTCGAGCAGCGGCGTCGCCAAGGTGGCAGGTGCAACATCACCACCTTTAATTCGTGACAAATCAGTCAGGAGCGGAGGCGGAGGCGGAGCGGCCCTCACGTTGGCGTCGTGGGGCGGCACCCGAGTGACCCCCCGCTGTACCCCGCGCGCTTAATTGCTTCGTCGGGCCAAAAATGCCGCGGCTGCCGCTGAGCTGAGCCACCCCCACGTACGTAGTACACCGTCCATGTCGAGTGCGCCCTCCCCTCCCGGCAGTTCCTGCATGCGCTGCTCGCCACTATTTCTGTGGCGGCCGTGGCCCGGCCTGTGCATCTTTGCATCGCCATCGCCGCCGGGTCTGAACAACGGTAACGCGCCGCCACGCGGGAGTCTGCAGTACGTGCCGGTGCGGCGCGCCACGGCACGCCGGTCTGAACGACGGTCGGATGGGGGCGGATGCACCGCGCGGCGCTCTCGCCGACACGACGCCAAACACGGCGCGCGCGCGCGCGGCGGATTGGAACCAATAATAGACACGTACGGAGCGATTGTATGAATAAAACTAAAATTTTTATATACGTATTACAGTGATATAAGAGCTAAGATCGCTCTATTTTGTGGTCTGAACAGCTCAAAATAGATGAACGACATGTAACTGGCCACTGGAAGAAAATTCTTTGTAATGGTATAGCAAGTTTGTAAACCTTAGAACCAAATGTTTCCAGTGTTTTAGTCATGTGCAGGTAGTATAATTAGGTTTTACGTGCAGCGGGACTGATAATGAATCTATACAAGTGGAAAAACTCCCCCTCAAAACTAGATCCTCTACAATTAACTGACGAGATCCTCTTCAGTTAACTGCAGAGGATCTCAAATCCTCCCCATTGATCTTCTCAAAAAAAAAGCTAAGGTCATAAAATCAACTTCTCTAAATTAACTCTAAATTTAAAATTAAAATTTAAAATTTTATCTTATAAGCATAAATGTAAACGAAAATATGATGGTGATACATTAAAAGCACCAACTTTCTAAAATTAATCCCTAAAACTAAATTTTCAAAAATTAAACAGATTCTAAGTATATTCTTAATATTTATGTATGGCTAAAATCGGTTTGTCATATTCTAAATTTAAGACAAAAATAAGTGTTTCTAATACAAGTTTGCCAGTTTTCATCGATGGCATAATTTTTATGCATAATTTTTTAAAGTTGAACCCAATACACTAAAGTACTAGCCTTCAAATTCTCCTGAAGATGCTATGCGTTAGCGCCCCAGTGCCACTGTAAAGCTTGTGAAGATGTGAAGGTTAGCTGCATTCATCTAGTTAATTACAGCGGCGACTAATAACTCGTGTAAAGACCAAAGAAATCACCTGGAACTGGAAGAAGACCAGTCAGTAGTCAGTCAGGAGTGATCATACTTACTACAGTACTGCACTGCACAGACCTCCGCGTTTTGCTTACACTCTACAGCCAATTTTTTTTTCTTTACACACGACACGGAAAAAAAAAACGAAAAACGTTACGTTAGCCGGCACGCGATGATGCTACCGGGGAGCCACCGTGCCGGACGGGATGCCGCTCTTGGCGTTGCCGCCGCTGCCGGAGGAGATGAAGAGCGCCCCCGTGGTCGACGACGACGACAGCGGCCCGGTCAGGGAGGAGGAGGTGGCTGACTGGTCGGCGTACTCCGGGAGGAGGTCCTCTCCCTCCGGCAGCGCGCCCCGCAGCGCGTCCAGCTCCCTCACGACGTCGGCCATGGACGGCCTCGAGTCGGTCTCGTCTCTGCAGCACTTGACGGCCAGCGCGGCGAGCCTCGCCACGCACTCCGGAGGGCTGGAGATGATCCGCTCGTCGATGACTCTGGCGATGTCGCCCGATTGGTAAGCCGTGTTTACCTGCAACAAGAACAATGTACAATGTATTTTTTTTTTTGCAAGTTTATAGCTCCTTGATGACAATACAACATTGCTCAGATGGACTGAACTTTGCACCAGTATCAGGCTGGAAATCGTTTGTACCTCTCTGACAATGTTCTTGCCATGCTGGATTGGCTTCATCCCAGTCAAGAGCTCTAGAAGCACGACGCCGAGGCTGTACACGTCGCTCTTGTCCGTCAGTTTGTGAGTAAGGAAGTACTCTGGATCAAGATAGCCCTGCAATCCAAAAGGAACAATCGGCAGTTATGATCAGTTAGACATTGTGGGTTATGGGCCGTTTCTGGAGTTTCCTGTTGTCTGACAAAGGAACACAAATGTGGGATCATGGTGAGTTTTCACACTTTTCAGTGTTGATAGGTGTAATGGAACTTACTGGGGTACCCTTAACAACAGTGGAGATATGAGCCGGCATAGTTCCGTCAACATCTGGTACTGGGGCAAGCCTTGAAAGACCAAAGTCAGCCACTTTCGCAACAAATTTGGAGTCCAGTAGGATGTTGCTGGCCTTAACATCACGATGAAATATAGGAGGATCTGCTTCGGTGTGTAGATAGAGGATTCCCTTTGCAGCACCCAGGGCAATATGTACCCTCTGGCTAAAGTTCAGAGGTCTTCTAGACTTGGCTGTGAAAAAAAAGTACAATACAGATAAGGTGGTTGACATCCAACGCAAGTTTAAAAAATGTGTTTTTAAATTAAAAAAAAAGCAAAATATACATCATATAAATTTTAGAAGTTGGTCTGGAGTCATGGTTGATATGTAAAAGCACACAATGGATGTATGGAAAAAAATTCAGATGCATTTAAACGTGTCATTATCACTTACCAGAAAGGTGATCACGCAGAGTACCATTTGGCATGAACTCATACACCAGCATCTGTAAAACATATTATATGAGCAACAATTATTGCAGATCTCTTTTGTATATATGGATAATTTAGCAGATTTGAAGTGACTATGAAATCCTCAATGTTAAGAATGCTCATCACAATATCACAGTTTTTAGAGCATATTCTACATAAGTAACTCGAAAGATTGAGAGACACCTGTTCATCTTCTTCATCACAATAGCCAATCAGAGAAACTAAATTACGATGATGTAGTCTTGATAGCAACTCTATTTCTGTGCAGAACTCCTTTGAACCTTGAAGAGAACCTTCGTGTGCCCGTTTGATTGCAACAGCTGTTCCATCAGCTAGATTTCCTTTATAAACTTTTCCATAACCCCCTTGACCAACTTGAGCTGAATCGTTAAAATCATTTGTTGCTGCGGCCATTTCATCAAATGTGAAGCATCTCACACCATCAACCTTGACAGAATACCTTGAAAGTACTGCAAGATGACATGTCTTTAGATGCTGCAGTTTGAACTTTCTACTAGAAGCGTAAAGTTTACTTGCTACAGCATTACAACATTTCAGATTTTCTTTCATCTAAAATTTGCGTTCTAATTTATTGAAGTGATGTCTTGGAAGGAAGAAAGACATTTTAGTTACCTCTTCCAAGATTGCAAGGTATTAAAAACAGCTTCCTATTAAATGATGCTCCTACACACAATTTCTTCTGAAATTTCTTTTTCAGATTATATTTCTCTTTTCCTAAGGTGGCCACTGCAACCTATGTAGCACATGGAAAAATGTCGAACGAAAGTAACATGAGTCTTACATGACCGCCTAGAAGTAGTTCTGCGTTTTGAACGTCTTCTCATTATAAATATCGTAGAAAACACAGATGCCGCAATAGAAGCAGTGATAGTCCCTACCAAAATACCAGCTAATGCACCCCTCTTTAAACCTGACGACACCACAGTTGGGAAGTCTGCAAAATAAATAAACAAAAGATATACAAATAAAGCTACATTGCACTGGGTTACTAAAATGGGTGGAATATTTTGTCAAGCAATCTGAATTGTGTAGTGGTAAACTATAAACCAAGTTATAGATTATTAATTCCCTGGTGAGCCATTATCCTTTCAGAAACTTCATAATAGTTTTGTTTATTATGGTGTAGTTTTTCACCCATGGAAGAGTGAAGACCCTGAGAAAATTCATATCGCCTATCTTCCATTGAAATATTGTGATAAAGAACCATGATGGCAAATATGTTGGGAATGGAAATGTAGTAACCAAGAATGATTATGTTGCATGAGATCATTATCTACTAACATGTTCACTATGAACACCATAGAACAGAAAAAAAAAATCAGGTTTAGAGTCAAAACTATGTATCCTTTTGTCTTGGCAAAAGAATTACATATATGATGTGACACATTCAACTGATAGTTCATAATGGCATCCTTTGGCAGAAATGTAAATTGTACATACCATCTGCATAGGAACCAAGTGTGAAGTTGAGAAGCTCATACGGACCAAATACATCTGATAGAGTAATCTCCCATGCAGCAAGTTGATGTCTGAGCCTCACAACTTCGGACGTATTGAATAAATTCGTATTATTTGGGAATAATTTCAAATGCATATTCAGCCTTGGACCGATCTCCCATATGTACCGTTCAATGTATAATTGGTAATCAGCCAGGACCAACAGATTGGCTAAGTTTTTCTCAAAGTCTTCTTTATAGGGACGGAAATCTGAGATTCCTGGACTCTTCAGCCGAAATCCAACTCCCAGAGGCACAGCGCAGAAACAAGGTAGGGGTGATGATGGATTGTATTCATAACTTTTATCTGTTGGGCAAGGAGAACAGTTTATGCTAGCTCGTGGTCCCTGTCCAGATGGAGCTTCCGTTATAGATGTGGGTTGGCAAACACCAGCAGCTCGAGCGGGAGTAGAATTTGTGCATACAGGGTTCCCATAAAGTCTGAAAAAATATGATTATGGTAATTGATTATTTGTCAGGTCAGAAAAGATAGATCAATGCCCATCTGTCTGTCTGTCTATCTAAGAATAAGCCACCACATTCGCTCTGAAGACTAGAAATTACCACATTAATCTAAGAAAAAGATTTTAATAGTTAGATCATGGTGGGTCTAAATTATAATGGTATAGAGTAACCAATATAGTTGTATCCAAATAAAATCTAAGAGCTGTATATGAAATCCAACCCAGACCTATAGAAATAGAATACAATAGTTGTACATGAAATCCAAACCTTATAGAAATTGAAGAGTTTTATATGAAATCCAAACCTATATCAATAAAATCTAAGAGTTATATATAAAATCCAAAGCATATATAAATAGAATCTAAGAGTTGTATATGAAATCCAAAGCTTATAAAAATAGAAGCTAAGAGTTATATATGTAATCCAAATATACTTCTACATAGTGGTATCTGTAGAAATAAAATTCCTGAGTTGTATATTAAATCTAACTCTACATGAATTATCTAGCTCTGCGCAAAACTGCGGAGGGCAATCCTCTAGTTCAATTGAAAACACAAGGGAGATTCTTTTGGCAGATAATCTTGAACCTGTATAACCTTAAGATCTGCTAAACCATCTATAAGCAGAGTAAATGCTAGTAATCATCAAAGTGTTCAAATCTTCAGTATGATGATTTCATATTGCAAAAAACTATGCAGCTTGACTGTGCATATGTGTGTGCAAGAAGTACAACTGATAAAGAGACACCTCCATGGTAAAGAGACTTACAGGATAGTGACTGCTTGTGGAGGCTCGAATGCAGCCGGAATAGTGGCAAGAGAATTATCTTGGAAGTCCCTGCATTATTTAAGTAATATACATTACATATGCATATATCTCAAATAGAAAGCAGAAAGTACAGTTGCAGAGTATCATACACAAGGAGGCTTCGATTTCCCCCAAAAGTGATGTTACTCCAAATTGTTGACGGGACAGCACCATCTATGTGATTTCCTTTAATCGATCTGAAAATAATCATATACCTTTAACAAATAAGTAACACAATAGTACTGGTCAACAAACAGCTTAAAGTTCAAGCTAGAACATTGATTTATGATGGCAGGGTAGGTTGGCACTGTAGGGGTTGATTGTTTGGCTTATCCAAGGAAAAAGTCAAACAATATATTTGTAAATAAAAGTAATTTGTGAATAAAAAAATTATATACACGTTTTTAGTGATCTAAAAATCAAGTCTGAAAATAACCTATGATGGAAAAAACCCAAAATCTAGTCCAAATTCAGGGACATTTAACTTCTTGGCACTCTTAAGATTGGCAGATAACAGATTTGTCACTCGCTCTCTATGACATATGGGCCCTCATGTGTCTATGACACGTGG
Organism: Oryza brachyantha; assembly: GCF_000231095.2. Classification (NCBI taxonomy): domain Eukaryota; kingdom Viridiplantae; phylum Streptophyta; class Magnoliopsida; order Poales; family Poaceae; genus Oryza; species Oryza brachyantha. The sequence continues at coordinate 26,677,502 of NC_023163.2, forward strand.
GTCTAGTGGCAAATCTGTTATCACCACTCATAAGAGTGTCAAAAAGTTAATTATTCCCCAAATTCAAGGTTGAAAATTCAAATTTTAGCTTATAAGCATGAGTAAAGGATGGGGCTCGTATTTACCATGGAAGCAATATGTAGTAAGTTAAATATTTACTTACAGAAACTGAAGATTAGGCATCCCTGATAAGCTTGATGGAATAGTTCCATTAAGAGAGTTGTGTGACAAATCACTGTTAAAAACTAGAAGTTAGCTTTTTTGAAAAGGGAAAATACAAGCAAAAAATATCATTGCTCATATAAACGACGATGTACATTGTAGTGACATTCGAAGAAAGTTTATTTGTTGGTATAGATCCTGTCAGTTTGTTCCAGCTAAGATCCCTGAAAGTACTTGACAGAGTTAGTTGGTAAAGGTGTATGCAGAATGACCTCCTGCATTTTCTAATTCATGTAGCCATGCACCCATGACTACACCACACTAATGGTGCTTCCCCCCAATACAAATGAAATAAATATATTTGTTTGTACTTACAAATAGCCAAATTCAGGTATGCGACTCATATCTGGTATGCCTCCTTGCAAATTGCAGTTCCTAAGACTCCTGGAAAAGTGAAAAGTAATATCTGCTGAGCACATATCTTCATCTGAGTGATAGAGATTGGATGTTGTTGTCTTGTATGACTAGCATATTCCCATGCATTGCAATAGGATTTTAATTAAATAAAATTATCATTAACCCATTATTACCATAATTTTCTACATATACCATCTCTTGTTGCATATACTCCCACCATTCCAAAATAAGTGACCACTTTGAGTTCAAAACTTGTCCCAAAATAAGTGACCACTTTGGAGTACTACTTCTCTCACCTAACACCTTTGTTTGAAATTTCTTCCCATTTTACCCACAACTACCCTCCAACTCATAAACATCTCTCATTTGATAACTCTCCTAAAGCGGTCACTTGCTTTGGGACAGAGGGAGTGGGTGGTTGACATGTGGGCCCTCTCGTCTCACATTGTCCTTTTACCTTTCAATAAAAAATAGGGAGTTGGTGGTGTGGTGGTGGCATATTCACCAACCACCCCACTACTACTTTTTAAAGAAGTACACATAACTGGATTTTTGAGATAAGTCTACAAGAACCATGTCTACTGAAAATCAGGTTGTTAGGGTAAGAAGATTCATTTTTACTCATTTTGTTCCTTTTTTGTCTCTTCTAGTAAGGAACTTCTACTCATTGCAGGCCTCAACGTATCAAACTTTGAACTAAGTTTGTTCGTATTAATTATACTAGCATAGCCCGTGCGTTGCAACATGATTTTAATTAAAGAAAAGTGATAACATGTTATTACCATCATTTTCTGCATATATCATCTCTTAATTGATGTATATATTTGGAAGTACTAATATGTGAGCCCTTTGGCCCCGCACCTATACTTTTTTTCTTCCCACATAAAGTAGAGAGTTGGTGGGGTCTCTATGACCTTTACAGAAAGAGCAATTTTATAGTCCTTGAGAAGGTATCAGGAGGTACTAAAATTTTACACTAAAATTTTGGTATCTCCTCTTGCCCAAGTACCAAAAGGTACCAAATTTTACACTAAAATTTTGGTACTTCTCGGTATCTACTCAAGGCCTATAGAATTGCTCTTACAAAAAAAAGGTAGGGAGTTGGTGGTGGCAGATTCACAACTGTCACTACTTTTTAAAAGAGTATAGATATAGATTATGTACCAGCTTGATCTTCTCCATCCAATTTTAAAATAGACTATGTACTTTCTAATAAAACTAGTTGAATGCTCATGCTTTGCTATGGATAAAACAAAATATATTAATATTACCTAAAATAAATAAAAATATTTTTCCATTAAATGTGTTTTGCATCTTTTTTATAGGGAATATTCACCTTATATCTAGCTATCTATTTAGATTTGATTGTTTCTTTAAGTTCAATGGGAAATTTGAAAACTTTATAATGGTGGTAGGTGGGGTGGCAGATTCACTGCCACCACCACTACCTTCTTTTAAAGTAGTATAGATAATAGTGCCCTGCATCTACTAGTGAAAAAAAAAAACAAAAGTACAATATGAAATTGTGAAGGAAAGAAGATTGGACTCACAGCTTTAGAAGTGTTGGTATGTCCTCGTATGCAGCAGGGATGGAACTTCCGCTAAAGTTGTTGTTATCAGCCTGACTTTAAGTAGCACATATAAGAATTGAGTAACTAGCTTAAAAAAATTAAGTGCAAATAAATGCTCTCAAACATAGTGTTCTATCTATTTAGCAATAATGAAATGAAGTTACCTTTATATATTTTTTAGCTAATGGATTATAACATCCTGGCCGCTGCATCAGAAGATGCAGAAAGCCAAAACCTTAAATTTTTTTCTGGCACTTAATATCACATGCCCAACAAATTGCAGTACCACTTAATACTATAAACCAATGATACTCTTATTTAAATGAGCTGATAGACATCTTTCCAAAGAAAACAGGAGGCATACTGATGTGCTGTAGGAAAAATTTAATAAACAACATTAGGGTAGAAAAATACTTACAGTATTCTTAAACTACGAGTCTCTGCTAGTTCTGGAGGAAGAGGTCCAGACAAATTGTTGCTGTCCACAAGGCTGTCAAGTTTGCAGTATAAGACAAAATTAATTGCACAGCTCATGCTGCAACTTCATTGAAAGAAAAAGGTAACAGACACCAGTGAAGTCCCACTTACAGATGGAGCAGTAGAGGCAATTTGGACAGCTCAGATGGGATTTGCCCACTTAATGAGTTATTGTTCATGTGACTGATGGTAAAAGGAGAGTCAAGGTTATAATTAAGCTTAAAATATGGGGCAACATGGGGAGGAAAGAACAGCATTTAAAATATTTATACTTACAGATGTCTCATGTTTGTTAAATTAGCAAATGATTTAGGTATGGGCCCTGATATCTCATTTTCGTCTATCTGTAATCTGTTCAAGTTTTGGAGATAGCCAATCTCATCTGGTAAAGAACCAGATAGGTGATTACCATTCAAAGTTCTGCAAAAGTTGTCGCGACAACAGTTAACATTTTGTTACATGTGAGCCCTTATTATTCTGGATGCAATTCATATAAAGAAATTAACAGAATCTCTGCAAAGTGGACTACAATCTTTATTACATGCATAAAGCTTGGGAAAACGGTAATAAAAGTAAATCCTCAAAATAAAATAGTGCTCCATTATGGATAAAAGTTGTAAGATATACTGCATTTAACTAAGTCAGATTTATTCATGGAAATTTATATTGAAAACTTTACAGTACATGCTTTACCTTTGCAAATTTTACTGAAATTATGCAGTTGGAACAAACTCACTTCAGTCTCAGATATCAATTTAGTTCTATACAAAAAGGGCATCAATTTATGCCAATGCTTTACCTGTGGAAATATGCCACCAATAATAACTGTCTGTACAAGTGGACATCTATCTGATAGTACCATCAATTAGCAAATGATAGGGACATTTAACGGAAAATGTTCCATAGAAAACCCAAAACAAGTATTTCACAACCAAAATGAAATCTATTTAGGTTATAGCTAGTACATTATTGTAAGGGTCCTATATGTCCAAAGCTTAGTAGTATTACCCCAAGGGTCCTATATGTCCGATGCTTAGTAGTATTACCCCATTCACAGCATCTTTGAGTTAAAAAAGGGAAATTGGGCATTTGTTCGTGTGTATATAGAACACTTGCAGACAATAAAGGAACTTTATATCCCAAGCTTATGTGACTTTGCAAGATAAACTGTAAGATGCTGCGGCCTGTGGATAATGTGCACATTGACAAGACAGCACAAAATTTGGATTGCACAAATGAAACTTACATAAGCCTGAGTGTTGAAATATTGCCTATCTCTTTCGGGATGTTACCAGTCAAGTTGTTCCACATGAAATCCCTTGCAAAAGAACAAAAAGAAAGAAGTTAGCTAATTGTTTTTGGAAATGTAACAACATAAAGGCTTCACGAGCCTAAATGCACAATGAGAGTCAAACATGCAATAAATTAGTCCTTTGTCCCAGTTATGATATTTTTGTAAGTTTCTTCATTCTTGTCAATCAGAATTATATTCTTTGTTTATAGTACACTTCACCACATTAAATGTAGAATCCCACGTGACACAATATTTTGTTTAAATTCAGTTAAAAATTTAGGTTATATATCAAGCAAGTACTTACAATGTTTTCAATTGGGATAGAAGACCGATCTCTGGTGCCAAAGTCCCAGAAAGGTTCATCTTAAATAATTGCCTACATCCAAAAAAAAAAGTTATGCAATTTCAAGAAAAAAATTGATATTGACAATCCAATTATCATATTGTACATCATACAGGATGGACATAAGTACAAAATAAATAAATATTTGAATGCAAAATGAACTTTCGTTGCAGAATAACAACCCTGGCTTTGACCAAGACATGAAAATTGCAATGTAGGCCAGTAAAAGTAACTAAGGGGTACGTGTCATTGACGACAGTGAACACAAATTTAGTTTATTTTACCCTGTCAAGGCCGCATTATTCTTTTCTTCTTCTTTTGAGAAAGACACATTAATTAAGAAATAAAAATCAGAGTACAGGTGGTGAGCCCTGCTCGAACAAAAGGAGAGAAAGCCAGAACCCCTCGCTGGAGTTAAGATAACTATTCAAACAACAATTGCACAACCTCCTCACCATTTTCCTCACTAAGGACAGAAAGGCCAAGGTATTTCTTCAAAAGGAAAAATAGAGACCCAAGATGTTACAGCTAACACAGCAAAATGACTACCTTAGAAATTGACTATCCATAAGCTCCAAAGGTCACAATGATTAGAAAAGGAAATACTGAATACGGTTTTTGTGGGGTGACTAAATCTGTACTTTGGCTGTTACTATGGTTTGTGAGTACCAGATTGCTTCATGGTTAAATGCTTCAGCAGAGGGCTCACTGAACAAGTACTTGGGAAAGTACACACCACCACTTACAACTGAACAAAAGTGGGAAAAGAGTAAATAAATAAGGTTAAAGTCTTATCGTACAATTCTGTTACATGAAGATAATTTTTTATTGGTATGTTGTCACAGAAGACTCCTCTCCAACTTGATGTACATGGATCTCCACTATTCCAGTTCTTCAGATTATTCATTGGATCAATCAATCTGCCTTTGATAGCCCTGAGAGCACTTACTGCATGTAAGAGGAAAACTGTTCAATTCACAGCATTTACTATTTAAACTAGGCACCACACATTTCAGCAAAGACAAAAAAAAACTTTAATTGAATAATGATTATTCTTACTGCAATTGCATAGCTATTTTTGAGATATTCTTTGTAAGGACTACTAGGAAGCAACCCCTTCAAATAATTACGCCTGCTCGGCTGCCTGTTACAGAACTGCCTCACAGTGCCGAGCAGGCAATATTATTCTATTTCTCTAACAAAGTATCCCAACAAAAAGCAATTTCCCGGTCATACCATCTTAAATAATAGAATGTTATGCAATTGTCAAGCAAGAGTAAAACCTGCAATTATGAGCTCTAGTTTAAAACCTTCAATATCGTGAACTAATTTATTTTAAAACCTGCAGTGCTATGAACTTCTTTAGTTTAGCGCCTGCAATATCATGAACTTCTTTAATTTAAAACCTGCAATATCATGAACTTCTTCAATTACTGAATGAACATAACTGATTGCTGGTGCGACAACAATGATTGTGTAGCAATTGGTGGCATACACAATTTAGAAATGGACAAATTCACAACAGGTTTAGATGGGAGAAAAGATCTCCAAGATAATTTCAAACATAAAAATACACAAAAAAACTGCTTACACCCATACAGATGGGACATGCATAATTGAAAGCTCAATGACAATCCTTTGCTCCTGAAGTATAGAACTAGTGGCATTCTTCCAGCAGTTCTAACTGCCTGGCTCAAAAATATAACAGAAACTGCCTGGCTCAAAAGTATAACAGAAAGCAAGCAGGTAAGCAAATGCAGTGCACATGACCTACTAGATATTAGTATATTACCTTCGTCAGGGTCAGTGCTCTGTCCCCGTACGACATTCACATGGAAAATGCACAGAACAACCACGATCACCACACGCCGAAAACCTCCGAAATTTGCCATGTCTGTACAAGAAAATCAGGAGCAACTTTCATCCCTGAAATATCTCTGTCATGCAGCACAATTGCTAAAATTCCAATACCACCAAGGTTACCAAGCAAGGAAACCGACCCATAGGAGGTAGCATTCTAACGATCGATTAGTCCAAAATGGAGGAGCTTATCCTTCTTAAACAAGACTAGTATCCAGCACCTAAAGTGTGTGAAAGCGTGTCAACTCCACAAGATCCTTAACACGTCTGACCTAACTGTGTTCAAACCAACAACCCTCGAGAAAACATGACCCGGAGCAGTCAAAATCAACTCTTTTCTTGACTAAAGAAAAACCAGAAAAGTAAACGAGCTTGCAAGTTACTTCACCTCCACAGAAGGTGAAAACAACATATTTAACACTGACAGCATGAACCATCAGAACCAACTACTGAGACTTCTCAACTAAACCTGCAGGCTGTACGGCCCAAGAGCACAGCTGACAAGGCTCAGGGCTTCAGGGCTACTAATACTTGTCAATATTAGGTAATACATTTTTGTGGCGACAAACGCGCGCTTTTCCCCATACCTTCCCCCCTCCACAGAAGCGAGTAGCCGATGAAGGCAAGAAAAAAGGAGAAGAACGAACAAGAAATTAACAAGAAAACTGTAAGCTTTCATTGCAGAATTCAGATAACGCAAAAACCATATCCAGAAGTGAAATTTGAACCGAAGAAAAGAAGAACAAGACAATCGAGCACGCCACCAACCAAGAAAATCCTGAACCGACAGCAAGAACCAAGAACTCCCCCAACCGAAGAAGCTAACCTGCAACCGCAGACCGGCCGCTCTCCAATCCAAACAGCGATTCAGCAGCTCGATCGGGGACGGGAGCACCCAGCCTACGAAGCACCCGGCCGCCCGGAGACCTGGCGCCTGACACAGGACCCTCGGCCACAGCGACAAACCGCGGGAACATATACTACCAGGCCAGCGCCTCGCTCGCTCCTGCTGCTGCTGCAGCCTTTTAGCCCGTGCGGCTGTCGCATTCACCGGCCCACGCGGACGCGGCTCTCCCCCATCCAGTCCAATCCAATCGAATCCGGCGCCCTCCCTTTGCTCCGGGATCGCGTCCCGTCCCCTCCCACCGGCGAGGCGAGCTGAGCCTGAGCTGGGTGCGGTGGGTTGGTGAGGCTTTGAACAGGAGAAGGTGAGGAGGAAGAAAGGGGTTGCGGCCTCGCGGGCGCTTTGCGAATCCGGGGAGTTATTAATGGCGCCTTTCGCTTCATGCGGCGCGCTAAAATAGTTGGATTAGTACGGTGGGTTAAGCTTAAGCCCCCCTTCGCGCCATATTTTATTCGGTCGAAATTGCAGCTAGGCCCCTCCGAGAATGCTCTATTTACGCATTGGGGTCCCTGTGGTCGTGTGAACGGCGCGAGCGAAGGAAGCGAGGAGGAGGAAGGCGGTCGCCGTCAACCGTCGGCGACCGCGTGGTCGACTAGTCGCCGGCGGTCTCCTCCTGGCAAGTGGGGCCCACACGTCAGGTCTGGTTTTGTTTTTTAATTTTTTTTGAGAAAAAGAATTGTAGAGGAGACAGGAGACTAGGAGGAGAGTGACCTCTGGCTTGGTTGCTTAGCCAGTTAACCTGATTATATTGTACGGCGAGATGATAGAATTGATTTGTTTCAATTTTCAAAGGAGATGATGGAATTGATGGTTGGTAGTTCAGTTCTGGCAATACTTTGGATTGTTCTGCGTTTTAGGGCCAGTCGTTGACCTCGATATACACAGTATTTGCTTTTGGTAATTTAGTGGTAATTATCCCCAAAAAAATCGAAAAAAAGAATAGTCATTTAAGATCATGAACAATACTATAACCATGATTGTAAACAGCCGTCACGATCACGTAGCAACCGCACAATAATTGTTCCTGGCATCGCACGTAGGATAGACAAATAGAATCAAACACAAGCATTTAAAGTACAAACATTATGAGATCCATCTGTGGCTGCTAGTTCAGATAAAAACGTCCCAGCTCTGAATTTCTTGAGGATATCACCGTAACCAAGTAGTAATCAAAATAAATTAAGAGGTACAGTAATTAATGTGACAGGAGACTCAGTACTTTTTTTACCTACTTCCCCAAACCAAGTAATACGTCCCGCTATCTCGTTAATTTCTGTGTGCTTACCTAGCCTGCTCAATTTGACACTGTTCAACTGTGGTATTTGACAATGTCCAAGTGAAAATTAAATAAGTAGACTGCTCCTCCAACAACTTGTCGAATAACTGCACTAGGAAAACTGTCCATGTTTCATACTTAGTACCAAACAACTGGGGACTTTGCTGACAAGAATCCAAACCAAGTGGTAATAAGATGATCTATAGAGCATACAATGTCCACGCGGCTCATTAGTTGCCCCAAAAAACAGGGTCAGACTAGCATAGTCAGAGAGAGAGAGACACAAGCTGTAGTTTTCAACTTCTGTTGAATGTGACCAGAGAAAATGACAGATATTGCCGACCACTGTTGGGCTGATATTTTTTTGGGATCCATATAGATTAGAGATGATTATTTAGTACGGGTGCCCTTGATCAGTCCAAGATAATGACACCTGTGCCTATACTCTGCAGGGATGGCAGCATTTTGACAATGTGAAGTTGCATCCTTAAACTGTTCCCCTCCTGTAGTTGAAGAATTCAGGAACTTTGACACGCCAACAGTACTAATTAGTCTCTATTAGACCAGTCTTATTCAATCTACGGAGGCCATGAACAGTGTGACCGTATGATGACATACTGATGAGGTGGCGGTGTTGTTGTGGTGAGGCTCTGAGGCTCCCATGGTTTTCTGAAAACAATACAGGTCAGCTTCAGAATTCAGAGCATCTGGGTTGATGGGTTCTACTAGTTTTTAGTGTTCTTAATTATAAGTTTGGATTGTATTATTATATATAGGCTTGGAACATCTTTCATGAAAACATTACAACCGAAGATCAGTGTTGGTTGGATACGCTGCAACCGGAGAAGAAAACATATCTTCGAAAGAGTAGCTTAGAAGATCTCTACCATGCTTTAGATAAATCGTTCATTTCGTTTTCATGGTGCAGTTGATAACAGCCGTGAAGAATACAACAAGATTGCAAGTCAATTTTTCATTAACACTCAAGATGTGGATGCGTGTGTGTTTCGCAGCTGCTTCTGGATGGCCCGGGTTGGTTAACTCACCTCAACAGCTTGAAATCTTCATGGATACTAATATACTTCTGAAACCCCCATCTGTTCTTGCTGAAGCCAGCTATTTCATTTTCACTTCTGAAACTTTCTTTAGAGGAAAAATTTATCACTTGCTTAAGATCCATCACACGGTATCTTTCGCCGATGTCACAAGGTCATGACTAACCTGCGAAAAAAGCAGTGTACGATAGATAACCATAATATGGAAGTGCTTAATCGCTTTGGATCTGTCAAAGAGCACGCGAGTTTGACTGAAGATTGCAGCTTTGCCCCGACGATCAGTAAAAGCATCTTACTTTACTAGTTTTGTAAGTGGACTTGGGTATCTATCTATCTTTCGCCTAGTCTCCTCCTCTTTTCATGACGATATCCAATGTTCCTGCATACTCCCTCTGTCCTAAAAAAAATCAATTCTTCAGTTTCCGTGTCCAATATTTGACCGTCCGTTTTATTTAAAAAAATTTCAGGAAATTAGAAAAAATTAGTCACACGTAAAGTACTATTTATGATTTATTATTTAATAAAAACAAAAATATCAATCACAAAAAAATTAAATAAGACGAAGAGTTAAAAATTAATTTATTTTGAGACGGAGGGAGTCAAAATTTTTTCAACAAAAATGTGAATTAGGAAGGATTGGTCGACGAAATATGAATCGAAGACTGAATCTTGATATACCTTAGAACAGCACTTCTTATTACCGCTTGATAGTCCTAAGAAAGGTGAAGGTGGGGGATATAAATGAAAATAGGTAATGTTTGATGACCAGCGTACTTGTATAGTATATTGTATAGTATAGTAGTAGGGCTTTGGCTCCCGGGACTTTTTCATAAAATTCCAACAGTTTCTCCCGCGGCTCTGACCAATCCACCCGTCATTGCAAATAACTGCTCCTTACTCTCAACAGAAAAAAAAAATGGCAGTAAAGTACAGACCTGTCCTGCAAAATCGGCAATACAGCCAAACAGGAAACGGTTCCAGAAGATGATATGATTTTACTTCTTTGATACTGACAATAATAAAATAGTATGTGGATGGTGATGACACGATCAGATCAATGTCACCATTAGAAAGTAGCTAGGAAAATGAAGGTAGGGAGCATAGGGAAGATTGTGGCACGCTGACTTTTAAACGTCCACGACACCGGTGGCCGGGTCTGATGCTTGCTGACGCTCTGTTCATCTTTTTGGTGGCATTATCTTATAGAGCAGTTAATTGTAAACCGCTGGTATGTGGCTGAATGGGATCATCCCAGTGCAACAGCAATTCACACTTGGCGTGCCATTTGCCGTGTTGCCATCTGCAAGTTAGTAACTGTAGCTTTCAGTTAAGAGGAATATTAATTTAAACACTTGATGCAAACGGCAAACCGAGTGCTAGTTTACACCGATACAGGATTTTGTACTTCTGATGATCAGACACGGACAGCCGAGGCATCCAGAATTTCAGATATCCACCAAACACAATCTGTACACATTAGGACAAAGTATTTAGACGCGTGTTTGCTCTACTTTGGTATACTAGCTAAATGTCTGTTTTTTTTGTTACAAATAAAATAAGAACATCGTAATACTGCCTAAAATAAATAAAAACACATTGTTCATAAAAATATGCCCCCTACCTTTTTTACCATGGAAAATACAGACCTTAATTTAATTTTATATGCGGCCATCCATTTAGATTTAGCTGCTACGGAATACTAAGAAGTTTAATGGAGTAATATATAAAAACTAAAATAGAAACAGGCAACAAATTCACTGCCAAGTCTTTTAAGAAGAGCATAGATAGTACTGTGGAATAACCACCTGATTTTTTGTCCATCAGTTGCCAAGCCCCTGATTTTGGAACTCTTCCAGGTTGTTCACTGTTTGTAAAACAACCGCCTTTGTATCGCCCTGAGGTTTAATCAAGAACACTAAGCACAACGTAGATTGAATCAAGAACACAAACGTAGGAGAAGTTGAATGAGCCGCATATCGCTCGCCCGGGCGGGGAAAAAAGGAACAATGAGGAACAACATACCAGGATGTATAACAAGGATGCCAGGATGGCATGAGGTTTGACCTCACACAATGGCAGATTGCTGTCTACAGAACCTTTTCGTAGGTCGCTTGCTGTTCGGTTCTTGCGGAGGTCAATGGTGGAGGAGGCGGAGAGATGCAGAGCTAAGCACCTATTGGTGATTATCCAGTAGAGGCCAAAATGTAGGCGAAATTAATCGCGCCGGTTGCCGACGAGGTGCGCCGGCGATGAGGACGGGGTCGGCGCCGGCGGGCCGGTGGCTTCGGGTAGGTCGCAACTCGCAAACGATGTTCGCGGTCACTGCCGTTCGATTGGCATTAGGTGGTTACGATGGGAAACAGCTCACCTGACGTAAAGAGGGATTACCATGGAGGACCTATATGTCAGGCCCTCTAGTTTAGAAGTTTTTTTATCATCTTTAAAAAAATACCTTAAGAAACCACTATAAGTGTGAAAAGTGTGGTACCTCGAGATAAAAAATTTATTAAAATTGTTGATATCTTAAGATACTTTTCAATTATGATAAAAAACACTTGTGTGAGAGGATCTCGCTTTGTTACGAAGGGTTAAATGGCTCCCAAAGTCCAATGTCATTTTATAGTCGTATTATATTACTATAATACAATGCATCATTTGCTTCTTCAATTGTTGTAGCGATCCTACACCGTTGGATCAATGTTTAAGCACTAGACACATTGTACCATTATATTATTGGGCCAGCTATAAAATATTTTTCTTGCGATTTTCAGGTGAGCTATAAAATTCATTTTTTTCATTCGTATCTAAAACCCCTCCTAACATCCGATCAAACGTCTGATGTGATATCTAATTTTTCACGAACTAATAAACATGACCTTTATATACAGAGTACTACTAAGAGCAAGTTCAATAGTATAGTCAACTACTAGCTCCAATTCATCTATAGCCAATTTAATGGCCAATTTATACAATAGTTACCTACAAAATATTAATACATGGTCTCATATGTCATACACACATTTTATCTTGGAGCCCATATGCATCTGACTACAAATTAGTAGCTCAACTCTTCTCTCTCCTCTTTTATCCTTTAAAAATATACTTATAGTTGGCTTATAGTCTACTATTGTACCTGCCACGTCAGCAATCCTGCCTAGCAGTCAGGTCAGGCTACCAGGCTGTTCCAGGTATTGCAGGGCTCCGGAAGACCAGCGTGATCCAGGAACCTTGGCGACAGGCAAGGCATGTACTGAAAGTACTTTGGGTCCAGTGGGCCTTGTAAACTTGTACTATTGGGGCTACGTAACCTGTTGATTGACAGGCCCAGCGCAAGAGAGATTACAGTTGTTTCACCATGAAGTAAATTAAGCGTTAAACGGCTTCGCGCGGTTCTCATGCCCTAATTAAGCTTTTAGCAGTCGTCGATTCTCACAGTAATTTTTGGTTGTTAGAAGCTTCCTAATTAAGCTCTCTATGATCTAGAAAATAAACTAGAAACTTGTTGATGAAAAAACTCAACCTTTTCTTATTTTCACTAGCTATTCTTAGATTTTTAAGCTCCTTGTAGAGTGTCCTAGTTTTTTGAGCCTCATTTTTCATGTTATGTTTATTCTTATAAGTCAAAATTTAAATTTTAGTTTATTTTGCAGCATCTGTTATTAGATAAGCAAGAACATGTGTATAAATTTTTTATCTATAAATTATTTTTTGTTTATAAATGTATCTTACCATGACCACATTCCTAAGCTATGGCCACTGCAATGTTCATGTGGGAAGAACATTGAAAAATGCTATGAAAAATGTCTAAATACAGTAGACATGATGTTTCTCAAGTATTGTTTGTCACTGTATTGATTACTATAGCACCCAATTTGAGCCGTTTGTTTTAACCTAACAGTAAAAACAAATTTTAAATGCACCGTAGCCTGTAGCCACGCAGAGGAAAGCTAGTAATGCCGCTAGCCCGCTCCTCGTCGCCCCGGGAGTAGTAGCAACTAGGGTTGCATTCGAAACTGAAGTCACGAAAACCAATTAGTCTACGAAAAACGATAAACATAATTAGCACATAATTAATTAAGTATTATTTATTAGAATTAAAAAATAGAGTTATTTGTTTTTTAAAATAATTTTTATATAGAAAAATTTTATATAAAATACATTATTTAGTAGTTTGAAAAATATGTTAACAGAAAACGAGAATGTGGTATGGCCTGAAATAAACGCAGCCTAGGGACGCCGACGTACCACCTGGCCCGTGGGCCGTCGGGGCACGGCGACATTACGCAAAGTGACAGTGTGGGCGTGCCGCAACGAGAGCCGATGGCAACGACGAGGACGATGCGGCGACGCTTTCCTCATGTGTGCCATAGCCGATTCGCTGAATGCATCAATGCGTGTAGCCGTGCTGGCCTTCACGAGAGGGCACTGAACCTAGTAAATGAAAGGCTTGATCGCGCGCGCCATTAATAACCATTACAACCGGTCGTTGATCTACCTGCCAAGGGCCTCAATTAACACAAAAACGAACGTACGTGCAGTACAAAATTAAACTGGCGCCCTTCCTGTGTACGTGTGCTTGCGATAGATAAATGTAGGTACGTACCTAGTCGCACAGTCGCATGCATGTACGTCCAGTTTCTCGTTCCTTCGGGCTGTACTATAACGCCTCCCAGTCTCTTGGATCATTTTTTCATGTTTTAAGAAAAGTATCGAATGTCATGTTTATAAACGAAATATAATTATAAATAAAATTATTATATATACGCTTTTAGCGATAAAAAACAAAGACCACAAACTAAATTAGACAAAATAAATTTAAAATTAAAGCTTAAATCTTAAATTGAAATTGAAATTTATTATAAGCAGAAGGGAAAGATTGCGTGCCTGGTTCGATCGAGATGCGCGTGATGTACTGCGACAGTGCGTACAACTCGCCGACGCTCGCGATGCCGACGCGCGGGAGACGACGCCCGAGGCTGGAGGAAGCATCTCGTCTCGCGACGCGGCACCTACCGATCGCCACCGGCCAACTAACGCAGCCGCGTCGGCGCGCGCGCCCTGCCGCAGCTAGCCGATGGCACTGCACCTCAGCACTCAGCACGTACTACGTACGCTCCTGTCCCGGTAACTTCAATCTCGTAGTAACCCGTGAGTACGTACGTATCGCCTTCGCCTGTGTTCGTTTCACTAGGTTCTTTCAAAGAACATCGTTTCATTAGCTCTAACAGTCCCATGCAACTGAACAGTATACATTTTGTTACGTGGGGACCAACGCTTTAGGGCATAACCTAAACAATTATTACTAGTAGTAGCAGTGCGAATCATGTGTTTGACTAATCATCGTGACCGCCGGATAATGACAGATTTGGGGTATGAAAACACCTGAGCTCTGCCCGCCCACTCGGACCAGTGATGATCTACCCCCAACATCCCAAATTTGACCGGGCCTCGAGGCTACGTCACGTGGGCCCCGCGAGCCATCATCTTCGACCAACTGACAAGTGGGACCGAGGACGCCCCCTCCACCACTCGCCGTCGCGATGCGACACATCGAGCCCGACACGTCTCTCCTCTATCGGAGCAACGACGCCGCCGACTTTTTCCAGACTTACCGCCTATTCTAATCTACTCCTCCCCACTCCCATCTCTCACCCCGACGCGCACTTCGCCACCCACTGACAACGGGACCCACACGTACGGTGGACCCAGAATCTCTACCCACTGACAGCCGGACCCACACGTACGGTGGACCCAGATGTGAGCCGTCGCGTGGCGGGCAAGGGACCAGGTAATTTTTACCGCCCTGCGGTTCGAAAGCGAAAGAGGGGAGGGGTCAAAAAAAGAAAAGAAAAGAAAATAGAGGAGAAAAAAAAAATTCACGGCGCGGCGCACACGCATCCGGCTTTCTCTTCTTCCCTCCTCCCTCCCACCCCCCCGCGCGCCCCCGCCTTCCCCCCTCCCTCGCGGTCTCGCGCGCGCGCGAAGTCCACAGGAGGACTCGGCACCGAAGATTCTCGAAGCGTCTCGTCTCGTCGCGTCGGCGTGAGGAAGGAAGCGGAGGGGAGGGACCCCCCCACACGCCGGACCAGGATCCATTCCCGCCGGCGGAGCAGCCCTCGGCCCCTCGTCGCCGGATCCCCTCGCGACTCGCCTTCGACAGAGGTAGCGTGGATAGAAGCTTTAGCAGAGAGAGTGTCATCGAGTTAGGTCGGTTGGGTTGCGTTTTTTTTATCGGTCTCATCCGGTTTTCGGTTGCAGGGCATCGAATCTGGTTGTGCGGGGGGTTTTGGGGGAGTCTGAGGTGTGGGGGGTTTCAGAACTCCAGATGGAGGACTTGCTGGACACGGAGATCGGGAAGCATGACTACGACTGGTAATGGACTAGTTTCTCTTATTTTGGTTGTCTGAATTTTTTCCGTGAGCCGTTGCTCTAAGTTTGCGAGCCATTGTTCTAAGAAATTTGGAGTAGCGGTTGTCAATGCTGCGTCTTGAAATAATTTTAATTTTGGTGGACGTTTTGTTGGTTATACTTGGACGACTTTATACTCTATCGTGCTTGTGGTTAGGTTGAATGATGCTTGCTTATCCAAGAGAAATCATGATTGGGTGTATCTTTGTCCTGCTGACTGCGATTGTTTCTGGTTTTAAGATTGGCCGGGTACTGATACTACTTGGTTTAGTTTAGGGAATTAGTTGCGTTGACAGCAAAGACAAGTAGGTGACTGTATGGTTTGGTCTGAGGGCTCCTTCCTAGCTTGAAGAGCAACGCATTTGGACCTCACGCACTCTATGTTTTTTTGTATTGGAAAGGAAACAAATTCAATTCATCTAAAAAACCGGCAGGTAAACATCAGTGCTAACTTTAGGATGTTTTTTAACTATAACTTTAGTATGTTTTACGCTAGCTCATTTTATAGCAAAATTTCAATAGTTCAAATGAGTACTGTAACTCTTTTATGTAAATTGTTAGAAACTGAAAAATACACCAGCAGCCACCAGAATTTCAATTGACCAAACATTCCAATGCAAGTTTACTTGAAATAACAGCTGTAAATTTTGGTTGACTTTCATCACTTTCCACTATTTGTGGTGATTAGGCTGGTTTGGACACCATTTATGAGCTTGCCACAAAACAGAAGTGCTTTGTGTCACCAATGGATACCCTTCTTTGGTCTTCTATTTATGTGTCATCTGTTCTATGATCGACATATCTAATTTTTGCTGGCCTTATCCTCCGTGACTTACATAACATTGGATATTTCTTCAGGCTTTTGACTCCCCCAGGATCACCCCATGCTCCTATATTGGAAGTTGTAGAGAAAGCTCCATCCTCAATTGTGTCTAAATGCATTACCACTAGATCATCCTCAACCACCAGAGCATCAAGGGTTGGTGCTATTTTCTACTCTTTTTTTTCATGCAAGTTTCAAGATGCTTTTTATACAAGCAGCATGATATTTGTTACAAGTGCATACTAAGTGTTTTTTCCTTGTACATTCAATGCCTCATTGGCATTTGAATTTAGCCATGTGGGTCGGTTTTCTTGCATAAGAGGATAATGGAGTAATATAACTCTGAACTGGAAAGTGGAAAGGAATTTTGATGTTTGAACACCCTACGATGCATTTCCCACCAAAATAAACTAGTTAAAAGAAAATTAAATCTACCAGAGTCATTTTCCAAATCTTCAAATGCACCTTGTCACATCATAATTGGTACTATTTGCTCTTTTATTCACAGTTCAAAGGGTTCTGCAAGAGGTTAATGCAAAGCATAGCAAATTCACACAAAAAAATATTAATAAACTATTTATCCTTGTCCTGTGTCCATTTTGTGCTGCATGATCAAATTGGTAATTCATGGGGGATTAGTGTTCTTTTACCACATACAAATATGATACTGTTGGTTGTGGTAGAAATCATAACTGGAAGAATTTTATCGTACCTTGAAATGGTGTTTCCTGCGGTCACCTATGTGCTTGATGTCAACCCCTTCCTGTAGGCCGCTGAGCCAATTTTTCCCACATTGCATGCCCTGGTGGCTGTTAAGTGCTGTAGCTAGCACCAAGAGCAACACTTCCTTGAATAGTTGTTTAGGCAACAATAGTAGAAGGGTATGTCAATCCTTTAACTTGCCTTTTAATTGACAACTGAGTGCCAACCTTAAGTTGTATGCAAAAGGAGTTATAAGAAGAAGGCTTGATGAACCAGGTAGTCTGCCATTCGTTGGTTATTAGAAGCATCCCAAAGTCAATGATACCTTGACTCTGCACAGTATTGGGTTGTCATCATGTAATTTTGGAGTATTTCACATTATTACATGTTTGCTCATATTCCTATAGTATATAACCTGCAAGTGTACAATCTGTGCTAGCTGGTAATGCATTTTCATCTACAATGAACTATACTTTGTTTCTTGGACCATCTAGTTAGCAATATAATATTGTAATAATAATATGGCACCACTTTTCATCGAAGCATTGGTACATGCTTGGCTGTTTGACTTGTTT
The DNA here is from genome assembly GCF_000231095.2 of Oryza brachyantha. NCBI lineage: Eukaryota > Viridiplantae > Streptophyta > Magnoliopsida > Poales > Poaceae > Oryza > Oryza brachyantha. Next base: position 26,695,369 of record NC_023163.2, read on the forward strand.
CGTCATATCTACTGTTTGCTCAATCAGCCATGTGTTGATGTTTATAATTAACAGAACCGTGCTGCATGTTAATTGCAGCTTTCTGCTCCTGAAACAGAGAATGGGCATTCCACAGTACCAACTAGACCAGCACGGAGTAACTCCGTCTCTCGCCCTTCAATCCAATCTACTCTTATTTCCAGCAACAACAGGTCATCAGTTCTCAATGCAAACAATTCCTCTGTCTGTTCGCGACCTACAACCCCAAGCAAGAGGACTAGCACTCTTTCTTCATCAAAGCCATCCATTCCAGCTTCACGTCAAATACCAACACGGTCCTCTACTCCAACAAAAACCCGTCCGTCTACTCCCGTCATAACTCGGCCATCTACTCCAAATAAAACCCGGCCTTCTACTCCAGTCAAACGGCCTTCTGTGCCCAACTCTATGTCCACCTCAACTATTGCCAAAACCACATCTGCACAGAGCTCAAGGCCATCAACTCCAACCTCCCGGCCTCGTATCATGAATTCATCTTCAAGCACACCTCCTGCAGCAAGTCGTCCTAGCTCATCCTCTGGGAGAACTAATACAATTAGTCGCACCTCCTCTTCTACTAGTACAATTCCTTCAGCCAGCCGTCCTAGCTCTCGTTCATCTACACCTACACGCCAGCCTATCGTACATTCATCGGCTGGCCCCTCACCTTCTATTGGGAGGATATTTGGCAGTAAAAACATAACATCCATTGGGCGACCTGTAACCAGCAATGGTCGAAATTCAGCACCTTCTTCAGCACCGTCATCTCGCCCAAGTTCCCCAAATCCACGTGCGCGAGCTCCAGTCAGGCCATTAGATATTCCGGATTTCCCAAGTGAAACTCCCCCAAACCTAAGGACTAAGCTACCGCAGCGGCCACTTTCTGTTGGTAGAGCACGTCCAGGAGTGGGTTTGGGACCAAAGTCAACTCCAAATGCTGAACAAGTTCACTCAGCTCCTGTAAAGAAGATGGCTGTACCTGCTATTACGCGGAGCAAATTCTCTGATCCACCATCCAGGGTATCTTCTCTTCCAAATGGTCACCAAAGTAAACAATCTGAGGGGTTTGCTGTGGAAGGCCAAGCTGCTAAACCCTTGCGGTCTATCACGGATATAGATAATGGTTTTGGTAGGACACTATCAAGGAAGTCACTTGACATGGCAATCAAGCATATGGTATGTTAATACTCCTTTTACATAAAAATAAATATATTGTGCTGTTTAGAACACAATTACTTTTATTTGATGTATTTTAGTTATTGTAGCATGACTAGCATCTTCAGAAGAAGCTATATAATTGTTGTCTATAAACAGGACATTCGACAAAACCTGGGTGGTATTCGTGGTGCATCTCTATTCCCCCCTAGCATTCGCTCTGCTGGTGCGAAGGGCAGGCCAGCTCGAATGTCTGACCGTCCCCATCTCGGTTTGAATGGTGATCGGCATTTTACTGACAATGGTAGCATGAATGGGCACTTCTCTGTAGATTCGTATGGTTCTCTTTCAAATGACGGTGGTAGCTCAACTGGTTCCCCAGACAGGGAAAGCATTGGAACTAAGGAGACATTGAGAGAACTAGATCTATATACCACTGCACGGTATGAGGCAATGTTGCTAAGGGAGGACACGACGAATACGAACTGGTTGCACAATGCCGATGACAAATCTGACCAGAGCCCAGTGTTTGATCACCGTTTTGAACCGCTCCCAGAACCATTTGGTCCACTGTGATGGTCACTATCTGTAGAAAATCGCGTTCCTTGTTTTGTTTACAACTCGTGATTGCAAGTTGTATGCGGTTATCTGTTTATGTGTGTTTGTCCATTTCCCCCATCTTTTCATAACTCTTCTGAAAGATAAGATTGTGGGGTTCATGTTTTTTACTCCATTAGTGCCTGGAGATTCAATTTTGAATTACCAGTACTGAAATCCAACCCAAGTGGTAGAGCACGATAGTATTCTTTTCCTCTATGGTTATTGAGGGTTACTGTACGAGATTTCAAACATGTTGACCGGCCTGTACCATGTATTGTTCTTTTTATTCGAGGAATACAGTATGTGTTTCACTTGCATGCTTTATTACTGGTTGCTGCCCTGTTTGGAACAACTCTTTCTGTGATTTATCTAATGCAAATGTTAATGCTAAACAAAAGAGGGGGTCGTTTGGCTTTTGTAAGAAAAAAGTAAACAAATAAAAAATAGTGTGTAAATAAAATTTTTATATACATGTTCTTTGTGATATAAAAGTAAAACTTAAAAAATAAACTGTGATGAAAAACTAAAACATAACTTTAAATTTAAGGTTAGAAAATTTAAACTAGCTAAAGTATAAACAGAAGTGATAAATGAGTTATTGGCCTGGTCTGGTCAACTAGTGGTCCCCTACAGGGCATATGAGGGTCTGAGCAGCTGGTTGACCCTATCAGAAACTTTACTGGTGGCTGTAAAATTTTAATGGCAAATGGTGGTTTTAAGTTAGAACAGTTCCCAAAATTTGGAATTCTTTTGTTTGCTCGAGGAAGAGTTCAGCAGGAAGGAGTTCTTCTCATTGGAGTTTACTTCTGTCCTGAGCCAATAACCTTTTGTTAAAAGCTTTAGGCATTCACATGGTTATTGCTTTTTTATATATAGGTCTTTTTCCCTAACGTGGCGTCATCTGTTAGCCTCGAGCATCTGAAATCAGGTTTCAGGTATGCGTTAGTTGGCGAATTTATTCATTCTGCCATTTTTGAAGAGACATAAGCGGCAAAGTTAGATGAACGCATAAATTTCATGTCGTCGTAAGCAGTAGGTAGGCCAATGATCTCAGAATTTTGTTTCGACGAAATAATTTCTGTTGGCACCTGCTAGAGCCTAGAGTTAAAAAACCAAGGGGATAATGTCAATTTAAAAATAAAAAATAATTTACGAATAAATCTATTATATACATGTTCTTAGAAAAAATAATATACGGTGAAAAAACATCAAAATTAGCTTTAAATTTATGATTAAATATTCAAAATCATGGAGCAAGGTTGTCGTGTGACAGTGAAATGCCATTTTTATCCGCAGTAGAGAATTTGGGCCCTTGATAAATTACATCGTCGACTGTAACCACTGGCGTTCAATTAGAGGAATTTATAATCTTCTTACGCTGAGGTTCTCGAGATGGTATACCGAATTGGTGATTACCTTTTGAATCCGTACATCCTATTGTCAGATCGAGGTCTGCAAATTTACAAGTTGAAGTTGCAACTGATCATATTTTAGACCGTAGAATTGTGCTAGTAAACGTAGGCAAGAGGATAGAAAAGATGGATTATTTGATATAACCTGTAGGCTTGGTATAACCACCAACCTATAGGCCACGGGGTGCAAACTTTGCCGTGCTTTGGCTACGATTCTTCTGTGGCAGAACGATAAAAGGTGGTAAAATATTATCTTACTTTTAGACTATTTAACGATATAGATAATGAAATAAATATCATAAAGTTTGGGAAACATGTGCAAATATCGGAAAAAATATGAGAAAAATCTTAAAGGAGAATTCATCGTCGTCTCAAGATGCCATGCGGCACGATGCAACAGTAACATTTTGAGCACTGCACTAGTTATAGATTGTCACACCTCGATCCATTTTGTTTCTTTTTTGAAACTTCCGATCCATGTTGTTACTACTACATTTTACCGATGTTTACCGTATGTAGCCGGTCACTAGACATGATGTGGGGGTAGCTGTACAAATAAACGCTGTCTTGCGTTGGTTCTCATGAATTCACCAACCATCATCAGAGTACTAACGTACTACTATCAACAGAAGTGATAAATCACTTGATTTGTTGTAGCCGTCTAGGATACTCAGGAATTTCCTTTCTTCTTTTTCATAAGAAATGGTTAGTGAATAAAACTTTTATACATGTGTTTTTGACGATAAAAAAAATTCAAAATTAACTATAAATTTAAGGCTAAAAATTTAAAAATTGCTTTATAAAGAGAAACGTAAAAAATAAGGTGCCAGCCTGAATCTCACAGCTGCTGCCCACAAAAGAACTTCTCAATCGCATGCGAGTGAAAAGTCGCTGCGGTTGATGCAGGAACCGCCCGAAAATGTGCTACTGGGTGCAGTTCTCTGCAATGTTGAAAGCCTCAAATTTAGCGGAGTCGGTAGGAGCTCAGCTGCAGGTTCAAAAGGCAGAGCAAATGCATGTGTTATGGTGTTGCATTGATCAAACGCGATTTGTGCACAGGAATAACGTAACGGTGCCCGGTGGAATAGTTGTAAGACGGTACAAGTGTACAATCTGTACGGCCGGCATATATAATGCAGCATGCAGACCGGATGCCAGCACAGCTTACTACTGTCTCCGTCCCATAATAATTTTATTTTTTGTTTTTCCGTGTCTAACGTTTGATCATTCGTCTTATTTGAAACTTTTTTACGATTAATATTTTTATTATTACTAGATGATAAATATGAATAGTACTTTATACGTGATTAATTTTTTAGGTTTTTCACAAATTTTTCAAATAAGACGGATGGTCAACGCTGGATACAGAAAAACGAAAAATAAGATTATTATGGGACAAAGTTAGTGCTAGTAAATACAGGATTGGCTTATTAAACTTGCTGCTGCATCAGTGACAGGGTTTCTCTTATCACGATAATCGTCACATGATAATCTGTATACCATCAGGAACGGTTATGGTTTTGGGTGGTTTTCTCGAAAAAAATGTTCAAATTCAAAAAATTAAATTTTTTTTGATGAAAAATTAAGAAAAAAGGTCACAGATATGCATTTATTGAACTTACTTGTGAAGAAAATTTTCAAAAAAAAAATCAATGGATCATGCATAAATTTAAAAAATACAACTTGAGATGAGTTAATTAGAGAAAAAAAAGTTTTTGGTGTAAATATTGCCGCGAGTGGACCATGTGTCTAGTCAATGCCATCGGACCTAGGAAAAAACCAACATTTTTTCACTAACAAAAACCGAGTAGCAAGGTCCATCGATCGATCAAATGTTTAAAAATTTTAATTTCATTAATCAAATCGGGTCATTTTTATTGGATAATAATTTAAAGACACGTGTAAGTTAAAAATCTTATACACGTTCTTTCCTTAACCCGCATGCATAGACAGAAAATAAAATATCAAACGTTTAATTCACAGACAGAAAAAGAAAATATCAAACGTTTAATTCACAGACAGAAAAACAAAATATCAAATGTTTAATCTAACAGTAATGACAAAAGTACACACCAATAGTACATCCCCTGCCGGCGGCACCACCACCGGGCTCCGCCGCTCCGGGCGATCGATCTCTCGTCGGCGTCGGTCACCCTCAGGGGCAGATCCGTCACCCTCACGAATCCCAAGAAACGGACACCCCCACACTCCTCTCCCTCTCTCTCTCTCTCTCTCTCTCTCTCTTAAATACTGTACACAGTGAAGCACCCAGACCACACTCCCTCTCCCTCTCTCTCTGCGTCTCCCGCATCCACGGCTTCCACGCCCCGACACCCCGCACAGCGACGCGCCAGAGGGCGACAGCTCAGTCAGTCATTCATTGAGATTCGCCAGCCGCCCGCCGCAGCTGCGGGATCGCCAGTCGCCAGGCGGAGGAGCCGGCGCCGCCGTCGGGGGGGCCGAGGCACAATGCCGGCCTGTTCCGGAGCAGATCGGGCTGGGTCTGCTGCTGCTGCTGCTGCTTCTTCTTCCTCGGGCTAATACCCTGGACCGGCGGCCTCTCGACCCCGCGCCGGATTCGGCCGGAAGGCTGGATCTTGAGGGCGAATGGTGGAGGAGCGAGGCGGCCGGCCGTCCGTCGCTGGATTTCTTCCTGCTAGCGAAAGGTCGGGACTCTCTCCGTGTCTCACCACCGCTGTGCGTTCTTGGATGCAAAAGGATGAGTTTTTTTTTTTTTTTGGGGGGGGGGGGGTGTTGGAATTTGGAGGCGAGATTCGAACCTGACTACCTGAGATCGATTTGGCACCATGATTTAGGAACAGAATTGAGGGCGAGGTGGTTGGGTGGCTGTAGATTTGTGCAATGTAGGAGTACTATGTCTATGTTACGCGCTCGTTCGTAGTGTCTCTTCCGTTTCTCCGCAATTTTCTCTTTCAAAATAAAGGGAAAAGCGTTCCTGAAAAAAAAATCCCCCCTTTTAATGTCCGAGGTGTTGGATAGGAGTTAATTAGTGGCATTGGTATTAAATTAAAGGACTTCCTTGGTGTGGTGGGAAATGCTGTCTACAAGGATTAATTATAATTAACTTCCTTTTCAAGACGTGTTCATAGTTCATTTTTTTTTGCTCAGTAAAATCTCTACCTTTGCAGTAAAAATTTGATTTTTCTCCTGCGCTTTGGGAATTGGGAGGCAGTGGCACTGGCATCTCGACTCGTTTCATAGTCCATTGTACGGTGCGGTATGAATTGGTGTACCCCCTAGTGTAGCCGTGTAGGCCATGGCATGATGCACAGGTTAGCTCCATGAATATCCCCGCGCCCACCTTGCCTTCAAAAGTCCAAAGGCCCCGTCTTTCTTCCTTCCTTTCTTTCCTTCTCCTGGTGGTGGTTGTCTCGCATTGTGCATCGCAGCTTTTGCTTTATGTCATGGCCTTCATCAGTATCTGTGCTGCTGGTAAGCATATTGGGTTCTTTCGGAAGGCAACCGCATGAGGCGCAGATGTAATGTTAGGTGAGCTATGACGCGGTGCCATGCGCTGGAGCATTTAAGGAGATCGCCCGGCTGCAAGGGAATCTTGCCATCAGCCATTGGGAGTCTTTGTTGAAACAGTTCTTGGCACTATCTGACAACTGTTTTCTTTATGATGGTTTGTCAGTCCTAAGTCCAGTGTTTAGGCACAGAAGCAAGGGCACTTGTTATGATAATAGGGTGTGTGCTTTTATTAAAACAAGGTGGATGAGTGATATATCTGCCTTGTGATGTGAATTGGGTGGTTGCTTTTGTCATATGCAGACGATCCTAACTGCTCCGGTTTAAAAAATAAACCAGATCAGATTAGCTTGATAGTGCGCTGCTTCGACTAGAGGAAAAGATGTGAACCATGTGTGCTTCCTTTGAGAGGGGAGATAAACATATAGCAGTCAGAGAAATTTGATGTGGCATACAGTTGGCTTGCTCTGGGAACAATTCTCTACGTGTTCTTTTCTTTCATCCCGACAAAGAGGTTGCGCTGGCATCTAGTGCTGATCATGAGAATTGAGCGGTTTCCTGAGGGGATAACGAGTCACAAACTAGAGAGCTCTTAAACTCTGTCCTGAAACTCTAAAGCAATTCTTGTATTGTATAAGTCCTACCTTGTTTATTAGACCTAACACAGTGCTGGCATTTATGTAATTTGGTGTGTTAAACCCAACCCCTCTCAGGTGCATAAGTTGTGCTCTTATATGCAGTTAAATATTTGCTGTTGGCAGCTGGCCTAGGAATTTGTCCTTGAAATCATCTAAGACGTTTCTCAATTTTAAAAACATCAACACCAAAATGCTACCTCTAGACTGTTATTACAAGGAAGCATCTCGCTTGGTCAACTCTAGTAGTGTCAGACCAAAAAGAGCTGCTCATATTCAAGATTGGAGTATATGTATTTCTTTCTTTCAATTTGGCAATTGGTTATGAAAGTATATCTAAGGGCAAAGTTTATGCTTCATGTTTCCTATCCTTTATTCCCTCCTTTTACTTGCACTTTATTATGGTTGATGTTATGTGCCATGTTGATTTACTTTTGTTCCTCTTTTTCTTGTGCTAGAGGAATGAAGAGCTGATGGGAAAGATTGGTTTCTAGTGTTGGACCAATTTGCTTCCACAAATTTCAACCATGCAAGATCATATACTTATAGCTTTTCTGGTTGTTTCTCTCCTCTTTACATGCCTTCCTCATGCCAAGAGTGCTGATCTGAACTCTGATAAGCAAGCTCTTCTGGCATTTGCTGCCTCGCTGCCACATGGCAGGAAGCTCAACTGGAGCTCTTCAGCCCCTGTCTGCACTTCATGGGTTGGGGTGACTTGCACACCAGACAATAGCCGTGTGCAAACACTACGCCTACCAGCAGTAGGGCTCTTTGGTCCGATACCCTCTGACACGCTTGGCAAGCTTGATGCTCTGGAGGTACTGAGCCTTAGGTCCAATCGCATCACAGTTGATCTCCCACCTGAAGTAGGATCCATTCCTTCTCTCCATTCCCTATATCTTCAGCATAATAACTTGTCTGGAATCATACCGACTGCCCTTACTTCCAGTTTAACATTTCTAGATCTGTCATACAACACTTTTGATGGAGAAATCCCATTGAGAGTGCAAAATCTCACTCAGCTTACTGCATTGCTTCTCCAGAATAACTCTCTTTCTGGGCCCATCCCTGACCTCCAACTCCCCAAATTGAGACATTTGAATTTGAGCAACAATAACCTCAGTGGGCCAATACCACCTTCCTTGCAAAGATTCCCAACCAGTTCCTTCTTGGGGAATGCTTTTCTATGTGGGTTTCCATTGGAACCTTGCCCTGGGACTGCACCTTCTCCTTCTCCAACATCACCAACACCAGTCAAGACCAAGAAGAATTTCTGGAAAAGGATCAGAACTGGTGTCATAATTGCAGCAGCGGCTGCAGGAGGGTTATTATTGCTAATCTTGATTGTTTTACTCCTGATATGTATTTTCAAGAGAAAGAAACACACAGAACCTACTACAGCTTCCGCATCAAAAGGAAAAACTATTGCTGGTGGAAGGACAGAAAACACTAAGGAAGACTACAGCAGTGGTATTCAGGAAGCTGAGAGGAATAAATTGGTTTTCTTTCAGGGCTGTTCATACAATTTTGACTTAGAGGATTTGCTGCGAGCTTCAGCTGAAGTCCTTGGAAAAGGAAGTTATGGAACTACCTATAAAGCTGTTCTTGAGGATGGCACCACAGTTGTGGTCAAGAGATTGAAGGAGGTGGTGGTGGGGAAGAAGGATTTCGAACAGCAGATGGAGATAGTTGGCAGGGTTGGCCAGCACCAAAATGTTGTTCCATTGCGTGCTTACTATTACTCCAAGGATGAGAAGCTACTGGTGTATGATTATGTCCCATCTGGTAGCCTTGCTGCTGTTTTGCATGGTATGCTCTTTTCCTCTTATACATTTCAACTGTTTACTTATTTATTTCTGAAGTCATATAGACTATGGCGATCTTTTCTTCTCTGCTGTAATACCAATACATTCTCGCAAAATCATGCCAATTACAAGGAATCAATGAAACATGTTTCTCCTTATCCTATTAATTATCTCATTTTCTGTTCCTAAGAAGTAACACGTAGGTTTGGAAATTGGAAACACATACATCAATAGTGTTCCCTGTAAGGATTTAACAATCTACTTTGATGTTTGATCCATACTGCTGAAATGAAATAACATAGTTGCGGTTGATGATAAATACCTGCAGGGAATAAAGCCGCAGGAAGAGCTCCATTGGACTGGGAAACGAGGGTAAAAATCTCTCTCGGCGTAGCTCGTGGACTTGCTCATCTCCATGCCGAGGGAAGCGGGAAGTTCATCCATGGCAACCTCAAATCATCCAACATCCTTCTGTCACAGAACCTCGACGGCTGTGTCTCTGAATTTGGCCTGGCACAGCTCATGACCATCCCACCAGCACCGGCGCGCCTCGTCGGATATCGCGCACCGGAAGTCCTCGAGACCAAAAAACCAACCCAGAAGTCTGATGTCTACAGCTTCGGTGTGCTGGTCCTTGAAATGCTGACAGGAAAGGCTCCTCTGAGGTCTCCTGGGCGTGAGGACTCCATTGAGCACCTCCCTAGGTGGGTGCAGTCTGTGGTCCGGGAAGAATGGACCGCGGAGGTTTTCGACGTCGACCTGCTAAGGCATCCAAACATCGAGGATGAGATGGTTCAGATGCTCCAGGTCGCAATGGCATGCGTTGCCATTCCCCCTGAACAGCGGCCGAAAATGGACGAGGTGATCAAGAAGATCTTGGAGATCAGGAACTCCTACTCGGGGTCAAGAACGCCACCGGAGGAGAAGCAGAAGGATTAGTCTGAGCAAAGGGTAGCTGCTAGCTAGGCTGCATAGTTACTTGCTTATAGGGAGCTTCAGCAAAGTTGATAGCCGCTTGCTTTAGTGAGATTTTCTGCTGATTTCTGATCCTTTCTTAGCTAATTTTTTTTCTTTTTTGGGGTGTAATTCTCATAGTAGTGATCTGTTGGCCATTACCCAATACCCATTGTTCCATTCCGGTTAAATCAGTAGCTTTTCTGATTTTTCATAGGGCGATATTCTGCTGTAATTTGACATGTCTTTTCCAGTGTGTGATTAATGAATTGAGTTTTCCTCACGATTGCAGCTTGTCAGTGATTTTGATTGCACCGATGGATATTAATCCATGCCTTGACACTTAGAATCACTCAAGGAACCGTAAAACGTATCAAACGTTGTTAACTTCATATCCATCAGTAGGATATGCCAGAGAACTATTTTATCCGTATATAAGGATAAAATTGCACCAACAAACCTCGCTCAAGCCAGCAATTTTCCTCGGCGTAAAGTAGTGCTTCAACGAAGTACACAACAATAACAACAATATTACAGCAAGGAGTACAGTATGATAATAGTTGTTCCACTCATGAAGGCCGCATTCGGCAATAATTTGGTTATTCAGCGTGAAAAACAATTAGTATATAATTAATTAATTATTAATTATAAAAATTAAAAAATAGATTAATATGATTTTAAAAGCAACTTTACTATAGAAAGTTTTCAAAAAACACACCGTTTAGCAGTTCGGGAACGATCCGGATTCTCTGACGTAGTGAACAAAAGCCACAAAAAACACACGGTACCATGTATCTTGCGCTACGGTGCTCTGACTTTGAACACTGCAGCTATAGTGAAGAACAGTAAACATACTGTAGCATTTCACCGGTAATGTAGCGATCGATCCCGTGCGCTCGTTGCAAATCGGACGGCTGAAAATACACCCAAAGTCACGTTACTTTGCATATTTGACTTTTGAACGGGACATTAGAGAATCTCGTTCGGTTCCGAAAGCATGCACGCACAAAACGAGGGAATCCGGGTTAGTAAGAGGAGGAGAAGAACGTGACCTGTAATAGCTTAAACCCACAAATGGATTACGACATCGAATGAAGTTGGTCTTATCTTTTCGCTTATACTTATGCTTATAATCTAAAATTTAAATTCTCAACCTTAAATAGAGGTGATTTTGGGCTTTTCCATCGTAGTTTACTTTCAACCTTGACTTTTAGATTGTTAAGAACACATATATAAAAATTTTATTTACAAATTATTTCTTGTTTTTAAATATGTCGTTTGACTTTGTCCTAGAAAAGCCAAATGATCACCCATGGCTTTTGTTTTATTCCCAAAAGTACACCGAGAAGTCAACTCAAGTACTAGTATAGAAGGTGAACCGTCGAATTTATTTTTCTAAAACTATACAAATGGAAGAACTGCCAACACTAAATAGAGCATATGACTTGGCTTGCTCACGCACATGCAAGCTAGCCATATCACGAATAAGGGTCAATTATATTTCAAATAGATAGAAGAAAAAAACAAATAGATATAGAAAACAAACCAACATGTTAGTGTAACTCGTCAACCACCTAACAAAGAAAAACATCATGGAGCCCAAGGTGAGGCATTGATTCTGAGTTGCCCCAAAGGTGTCAATGACTCCAACTTCACAAAACACTTCACAAAGCATGTGTCATCTTTACAGAGCTTGTCGCCTAGAGACACGACAACTCTGACTATACAACGATCATGTTATCATTGCTAAAGACATCGCTAAACTGAATAAATAACATCAACTTCCCACATTGAGCATCAGCCTAAGTTACCAAGGCTCCACTTCTTGTACATGGTTGAGACAAGCAACCCTAGAAAGACTAATGCTCCATTTCTTGTGCATGGTTGAGAAAAGCAACCCTAGAAAGACCAAGGCTCCACTTATTGTACACGGTTGAGACAAGCAACCCAAGAAAGAGATTGTAAGAGCATCTTCAATAGTAGACCTATACCAGCCCTAAAAATTAAATATTGGTATTATGCACTAAAATTGTTCCTCCAACAGCTTCCCAAAACCAAATCCAATCTTTTAGCATTCCCAAGTACTGGCACTTGTGGAGCCAAATTTTGGCATTATAGCCGGACTCCAAATCCTAAAGAACGCGCCAATTTTTTTGTCTCGCGCAAGAAATCATGTCTTCGCATCGTCTTTCCCTCCATCCTTTCCAGTCGCCCTCCCCCATCCACTGCCACGCTGCCCCTCCATCTATTGCCTCTGCCGTCGCCCCCTCCATCCACCACCACGCTGCCCCCTTCATCCGCCGCCGTCTTCCCCACCATCGGTGTCCTCGCCCCTTCATCCAGTGTCGAGACCCCCTCTATCCAGCGCCATCGCCCCCTCCATTAGTTGCCTCAATCAGCTGCAGGCTAATTTCTTTGGTGATGATCATGCAGCAGAGCACCAACCGCCTCGGGCCTGCTCCTGCCCAATGTGATGCCCTCACAGGAAGATTTTTATATTTATTGTTTAGCCCTAAACTGAAGTTACTGCATAATAATTATGTAATTATGTGTTAAACAGATTGCAGTGAGATTAGTTGATTCGAGAAGGATTGTAAGGTCCGCACAGTTTTTATTTGAATATATGTTCCTAGCCTAGTAAGTTTGCACGTTGGTCTGTCCAATTAAAGAATGTTTTCATGTTAGGGACAAACTCTGAACTCTGGATCACTGTGTTATGTTTTGTTCACACTAAATTTATCCCAGTCAGTCCAATCGTGTTCAAAATATGTTTTAGTGGTGCAGAATATAAGTGAATGCATCAATTAATTGATGATGTGGCAAATTTAAGTGTTTTTAGGAATCTTTTTTTAGGCAACTCTTGGAGAACTGGGAGATTTTAATGCCCAATAATTTTTGGGGTGAGCCCAATACATGAATTTTAGGACTCTAATTTTATACATCTCTTGAAGATGCTCTAACATGTTATCGTTGCTAAGCTTCATCACCCCAAAGTGAAGCAGCCCCAAATCCACCTAGCAAAAACAAAGGAATAATTGATCATATACCACAAACAAAATGAAACCAACATCGCTGGTCACCACATATCCTAGGTTTGCAGAGCTTCAAAGCCGTCGTAGGAATCCACCAAATATCATGACTACATGGATAATGTTCTCTATATCAATACTACCATGAGGCTACGAAGGACGTGATGTAAAACACTACCACCACTAGCTCATCTGAAAGCCAGAGCAAGGTTTTCACCTAGAGATTATTGGAAGAGAGAAAAAAATCATAATGCCTTCAAAAAGAAAAACGACACCTAAGAACGCCGTCACCATCAAACTAGTCTCATGCCTACCAAGGATTTGTCCATTGATTTTCTATCAAGCTCCACACCACCAACCCAAACAACATCCTCGCAAAACGAACCTAGACCACCACCACACAGCTTTGGCAAGCTCACAGTTGGTAGTCCAATTGGATAGTTCAATAAGTTCAACCAGATGGAAGATGGCATGAAGCCATTTGTAGCAAATTGGCGATGGAACCGAGAAACTTGTTCTCAACACGGTATAGACATTTTTTTATTTTTTAAACATTGTAATAAATAATATTATTAATAAACCTTCACCACATGAATCTTTTGGTCACGCCGCCCCGTCTGGCGTGGCAAAACAATACTGTCATGCCAATGGTAGTGACGTGGCAACCCTGGCACACTATCCAGCTTGGCATGGCAGCCTTTTATGTCACCAAGAAGAGTGGCATGGTTAAAAAAAGTTCAGATTGTGAAAATATAAACTTATGAGGTTTAATAATAAAATTATTTATTAAAAAGGTTTTAAAAATAAAGAAAATCATAGACAACTAACAAAACATTACAGGACCAAACATATGGTTAGGACACATCTCATAAACAAAACAAAAGGTGTTTAAGAGCAAATGAAGTATCTACAGGACCTTAACCATATTGTTTTTCAAAACGACTCTAGGCACGGGTATTGGCAAATTGTTTTGTAGCAACATCCAGCATTCAGAAGTATCCTCCTGTACCTCATTGTTCAGGCGTTCGCCTATTTTGGTATTTCCTTGCAGTTTCTATGAAGTTCTCCACTGCAATTCGATTTGAATCCGACCGTTTTTGGATTCTATAAGATGGTATGTTTCATTAATCCGCTTGTTGCTGATCACGTCCCCGAGGCTTATATCAGTGTAGCCTAAAGTTTCCTGAATAAACAAAACATATGCTTAATTAACATTTGCAGTAGTCTTGAATTAATCATGCAGAATTCAAGCAAGTAAGTCTTGAAAATGACAGTAATATTCCCAACCATATGAATATACTGATTAAAGTACATATTCCAAAAGAATCCAATGCAGCAAGTTGACATTTATTCTGAGTAGAGACAGTGCTAGATTAGTACAGTTAATGAGTTAAAGGGCAGAAATTTCATTTACGAGTCTGTACATGAAAAAAACGAAGAAATTTCATGTTCTGCCTTTTCAGAAAAACAAAATGGCAGCAAATCGTACCTTGCGATGTATCAACCCTTTTTTGGGGGGTTTACTTAGGACTTCAACATGTAGTTTGTCGTTTGCAGGGGGTTCCTCACACACAAACTCAATCTCATCCTCCCATCGTGGATCCCTGTTTTTCTTGATCACCTTGAAGAGAGGAGGAATTTTTGGAGATTGAGGGGCATGAAATCATACCATAATAAATTTTCAGTAGTGACAACGAAGTGCATAATTTTTCCAAGATATACCTTCGTTTTCTTCTCGTCTCCTTTGAAAATTATTTTTGCATATGGGTTGGTGTGATGCTTCCCTTCAAGATCTTGAGCTTCATGAACAATAACATAAAGCAGCCCACCACCAGCTGGAGTACCATCAGGAGCTTTCTCTACTGCTTCAGTACCGTGGACACCTTTCTCTATATCATCTCCCTTGAATGGTTTATATGTCATCTCCAGAGTAATTTGACCACGAGACTTCTCATTGTGTATATCATTTGGATCCATGGTCTTAAGCAAGTTATAAGTTGCAACTTTAGTCTCCTCTGGGGGGAGTTCTTTCAACAGAATCTTGTTCATACCCATCTTGTCATGCTTTCCAACCTGGATGTAGAAAAGGAAATAAATATGAAGTATTTGGTAACATAGTACAAAAGAAGAAGAATAGAATAAAGCTATTCCATGCCTGTTCCCAGTCGAAGACTTTAATTTCCAGTTCCTGAGTTTCAGGATCTGTCACAACAAATTTGAAATCTTCGTTCCACTCTGGATTAAGATTACCGCGCTTCACCGTTGTTTTCTTGGATGGCAGCTTGTCATCTGACATTGTAAGTTTCACATATGGGTCTGATTTACCCAACAGATCCTTCTTTTGTAGATTTTGAGCTCTTAAAACTTTCACAAGTAGAATACCAACAGGCCTTTTAGAAGCTCTGAAAAATATATGGAAACTATTAGCACCAGTCATTTAAAGAAACAGTACATAAACCATAACAGAGTCAACGATATAGATGTCACTTTGAGGGATCCATTATAGGCACTTCAAGTGTCTTTGGCCATAAATACATGCTTGCAAGTTGCTTCTTGATGGTCTCCTTCAAATACACAAAACAGGTGATTACAGAGTACTACTTACATGATAAGGGCATTTAGCCTATACCTATGTGACTGTTTAGCAAGTTCAATGAAGATTTCAATGCTACAAACATGTAGTCAGGAATACCTGAACAAAACTGTAAAGAATAGGAATAGCCATTACATCAGCTCCAAGAAGTTTTAGCCCAAAATCAACATGTGGCTGCAAGATCGACATTAAAAATAGTAAAAAAGAAAGAGTGGATCAGCGGGGACTGCTAATGAAATACAAGTACTCTGTTTGCCAAACCTTCTCCATGAGAGAGACAAGGATTTTTGCAAAGCAAGGAATTGTAGTCACCAAAGGCTTTAGAGTAATACGAGGTGAGGCAAAGACTTGCAGATCGACAACCTGAAATAGCTCGTGAACAAACGAAAATTTCACTTGGCTATATTCTACTACCTCCGTTCCTAAATGTTTGACGCCGTTGACTTTTTTATATATGTTTAGCTATATGTCTTATTTAATTTTTTTGTCAAATATGTAAAACTATATATATGCATAAAAGTATATTTAACAATAAATAAAATGATATAAAAATAATTAATAATTATGTAATTTTTTTGAATAAGACGAGTAGTCAAACGTGTATAAAAAAGTCAACGGCGTCAAACATTTAGGAATAGAGGGAGTATATCCTAAATTAAGCAACAATTCTATGTAAGCTCATTATGGAAAATTAAGACCTGTATAGTTGCTTTCAACCCATAAGCCTTTACAATAACAGTAACATTGGGATTTGCTGCCCACTTAATAGATGGTTCCATTATCAACTCCTGCTCTTCTGTAACATATGCTTTCATTCCTGCAGTAACAAAATCATGAGATGTTTTGCATTTTTGCAACATCTTGTAAAACAAGTAAAACTCATATCATAAATATGAAACAGCCAATAGGACATTATTAGTTATACATGGCTATAGTGGTGTATAACAGCCATTAATTATGCATAAGCAAGAACAGGGTGCACAATCCTATCACTACTGACTGCAATGCTCAATAGCTAAACATTGACATAACAGCTTAGCTACAAGCAGCATCAATGTCTTTACAATTTATATCTGCAGGCAGCACTATTAAGCTCCATAATTACTTTAGCAATCTAATCTAATTTAGTGAAAATTGGGAGCTCTCTTGCAGAAAGGGTCCGTGTTGATTGCAAAACAAATACCGTCCAATCTAGCCATCAAGAAATACTGTTGGTCAAATTCCAAGAAGCAAGCTATCATAATGGTCCTTCATGAATTTCCTATCAACATCTAAATAGAGAGTGCTTTGATTACATGCGACTCACAAACAACATGCCATAAGCACAGCTGCTTGCAGAAACGTCATGAAATATGATTTGCTACTATTGAATATTCTAGTTCCAAGAGAGCACTGAAAATAATGTAAAATACGAGAACATTGTGTAGCTCAGCTGGCAGGGAAATGCAGACAACAATATAGGCCTGGGTTCAAATCCACCTAGGTGCTCACCATCTCCTTTCTTAAGAACATGGATACTAAGCTCCACCTTAGTATCACACGTTATTTTAATAATGTAAAATACAGAGTATGCATGTAATAACACAGAGCGCAATACTGCTTACCTTGAAAGGTTGGTGGTAAACTACCCAAATTAAGTGTTTCAAATTCAATAGAATTTATTTTGTACTTTTCTATATTCTCTGCAATAATTGGCTTTGCAAAATCCTGTGCAGTTCTGCAGATGGCCTACAGGTTGAACACAAGGTTAGTTTTTATTGTCAACCAGAATTAATCTACAACATAAGAGTACCTTGTTGAGGTAAGGCCACATCATCTCCAGAAATCTGTTCACCCAATCAATCTAGCAACAAAGAGGACAAAGATAAGGATATCAGAATAACTACAATTACAATTCGAGTGCATGAATTTTCTTCACAAATTAGTTGAAAGCTTAAAAAGTATGGAAGCATACTCTATCACAGTCAGGATTCTTGACCCACAAAGGAATTTCATGAAGGATACCATCCAAAGAATTTGAGTCAAATTCCACCAGTGGGCGAACTTCAACATCCTGAAAGGAAACCAGGATAAAAAATTTAGACTTATGTAATACATAAAGTATATATTACATTTGCTAAAAGTATTCGTGATCATATGTATATCCTCATGAAAGAAACCTTTCTTGGAGATGCAACTAGTCCAAGTGACACCATATGGGAGCACACAAAAAGTGTGTTACCCAGTACATAAGGCATTAAATTTCACTTGTATGCATATATAAAGGTTAAATTAGTATCAAAAATCAGATGAAAAACATCGCAAACCCCACCAAAAAACAGCAGAATACTCACACCACAAAGGCCTTATATCAACAGCGTGTGGTCAGTAATAATTGAATTAGGTTATGCAATTTCTCGATGAGTCGATGACCCAAGTGTTTCTTATTAACAACCACAGACTGTTTTGGTTCAATGATTAGACATCAATTGTCAGAACAGTTATCACCAAACAAGCAAACACAAGCATTCACTACACAGCAACAAAATGAAATTATACACCGTAAGAAATAAAGAGGAAAAATGAAACAAGCATGTCCACCTTCACATCGGTTGGCTGGAAGTAGATGAAGAGGAAGTACCCGATAACAATACCAGCTAAGAATCCAAAACAAAACCCAGAAAAATCAAGCAACATGCTGATCATGCGCCTGTCAGATCTCTATACCAGCTTTCTACTAGAACTCGCATAGCCAAAGCCAAGCACTCCTACATAAGAAGATGAAACAGAAAGGGCATTACTCAGGTAAATTAATCAACCAAGACACGTCACCCCGCTAAACTATGAGGGAACAACCTGAGTAAGCTCCCTTACTAGAACTAGCTAGTACCTCTTTTTTTCTGCAAGTATCCTATTCAGGCCACATGTCCTCAACATCTGCAAAGAGATATTAAACTAATTCTGCCGATCATCACGAAGCAGTTACCTATTTAGGAACCATCCATCAATCAAGACTTCTCCCCACGGCACGAAAGAAATGCTTCAGCCACGTACACACAAAGAAACAAGCAAACAAACATGCTTAAAGTTTTAGATAGTCTGGTGAGAAGGACAGGAAAGCTTACTCAGGTTTGGCAACACGAGAGGATGAAAGAGTTTCTGGAGAGGAGAAAACTTGTAATATTCGAAATGGCCACACGGATTACAGAAGAATTTAGGGTGGTATCACTCAAGTTGCAATGTGCTACTAACTGAGAAGACATAATTACGAGGTGTACTCAGATGGTGGAAGAAAATAACCTCAAAGGTAGCAACTTTACGCGTTGTTTCTTGCTTGGTGGTCTGGTTTGTGTTTTTGAGTTGGTTTTAAGAAGGGATCAAATACGTAGTGGCAAACTGAAGTATATAATGGTATCATTTGCTTGAGAGAAGGACATAAAAATTCTAGCTTGGACACAGAGTGACAGAATATTGTTACAGAGTGACGGAATTCGCTCTTGTTTGATTAAATGTCATCTTTTCGACTTAATTCGGTCCAATCTAATTATCCCAAAACCGATTAAAACAACAAAACTGAACAATAGATGGCATAAAGCCATAAAAAGAGCGCACGCGCAAACTCGCCAAGAGATCAATCAAAACCACTACAAGATCAGGTATTAAACGGGGGATGAAACTGAGCCGATTTACCAGCGTCTCGCATCTGCCGTCGACGGCATGGTGTCTGCAAGATTCATTTATTGCCGATGAGAAACCGGGAATGCGGGGGGTAAGAACGCGCCGGCGTGGAGCTAGCCAGCGATGACGGCGGCTGGCACTCGCAGCGAACTAGGCGAGAGCCGCCGGCCTGGGCAGCGACGCCGACGCGACGAAGTCCAGACGAGAGAGAGGAACAACTCGCGCGGGGTTCACACATGGAGAAGAATTGTGGGGACAGTTTTGAGAGAAAATTGAATATGTACCGTTATGCGCGTAAGAGGGACTTAGGCGCCGTTTCTTTTAGCTTGGGATTATTATAATCTAGATTATTGGGAGAAAGTTGAAAAAAACAGATAACTTATTGAAGCAGCTTATTATAATCTGATAAGCTCGTTTAGGCGAGTTTTTTCTAACTTATTGGCTAAAAAATTACCCACCATTCCACCCTACTATGTCTTTAGACTTATAAACCCAATAATCTATGCTCTAATAATCTAGAAAAGAAACGACTCACAGCTTATTCCACTACAGATTATAACAATCTAGCTTATAATAATCTGACTCAATAATCTAGATTATAATAATCTTAAGCTGAAAGAAACATGTTGTTATGTACATTTCATAATATTTATTCTTAAACATTTCAAATCCATAATATTTATTTTTAAACATTCTAGGTCTATGAACCTGTATTACAAGAAATAAATATATACATACATCAGTAATATCTCAATATATATTGAGTACACATTAAAAAGAAAAAAATTAATATATTGGTCACCTAGTTGGTTGGTTTTAAAGTGATTCCAATTTTTAGATTCAAAATAGTCCAAACACACCTTCTAAAATACTAAAAGTTAGGCCAATGATTGAATTATCGGAAATTTACAACCGTGCTATTATAATTTTTTAAAGTTGAAGAGGTGTCATTAGTATCTTACTGACATGTGAGATACACATGAATTAATGATATGTGAATAAGTATGTTATATATCTGATTTTAAAAAATTATAAGGAAAAATTGTAATTTCCCATCATTATACTCATCTTCGAATGGTAAATAATGAATTTGGCTTTTATGTGCCACTATCCGCCTTTGAATTTTGGGTTAATTAGATTCATGTAGTTTTAAAATATGTTCTTACTATTCGACTAATTATAATAATGTCATTATAATTTTCAAACTATTTACAATATACCATTTTGGAACCAAATTACTCTTTACAGCACATACCAAGAGTCAAGGAACAACAGAGGGACAATATGGTCCAAATATTTAAAATACACCAAAAGAATATAGAGTAACATATTTTAAATATTTTTAAAATTATAATAATATCTTTATAATTAATCAAATAAATTTATAAGTGCATAAATCTAATTTTTCACTGCAGATCATAGCCGGATCATATATATTCGGCCGCGGACAAACACAAAACCGGACACGGAGAGCGGAAAACCAGCCGAGGGGGCATTCCAGTCTCCACCGCCCCGCGACCTCTCGTGTCCGCTGCGAACAAAAAAGGTAGAGCACACGCACCCCCTCCCTTTCCCCTCTCCCCTCTCCTGCTCCTCCTCTCCGCCGCAGCAATCCGCCCCCGATTCGATCAGATCGGCGAGGGTAAGTCCCGCCTCGATCCCCTCCCGGCCTGGATCCGCCCCGGCCTTCGCGTAATTTTTTTCTCTGGTTCCTCTTTGGGCTGTGTGTTTGGTTTGGGGCAGATCCGGCGCGCCCAATTTGGTGGTGGGCGGGTGCGGGTGGGGTGGAGGCTTCGGTTGGTTTTTGGTCGGATTTTGGTGCTTGCCTGTTCGATCCGTTCGATCGGTAGCGTCGATCTGTCATGCGATGTGGTTTTCCGCTTCACGATCGGTGTGCGCGCGCCCTCGTTAGAGCTAATCGGATGTCGATGCGAGATGCTCTCTCGGTGCTTCGTGTGCGCTGGCGGAGAGATTCGTTATTACTCGTTGTTATTGATCTCGGATATGGCTCGATTTTTGGTGTGGTTTAGTCGCGGTAGCGTCGATGTGATTCCTAGCGGATCACGTCGCCTGGTTGGGGTCAATGCGAATTTAGAAATTTAATAACTGTGTTAATATAGGATCAATCGCTTGTATGCTGGTATTCATTTCTAGTGGAGTAGATACATGCGAATTTTCTAGTTTATCTTAGGTTAGCTTTTGGCATTTACTTTGACAAAGGTCAGGACCATGGACTCAAATAACCTTTGTTTATCCTTCTGGTTTACAAGAGAAAGTTCGAATTTGGATGGATATTAGTGTGTCCATAGATTTAAAATTTTATAATGGATTACTTTAACTGTGTTGATAGCGAAGTTACTTTGGATGTGCTGAGCTTAATACTTTTGACTTGCGTTAAACAGAAATCCCTGCTTTGCTTTGTATCTACTTATATTCAACCCATTATGTAAGAATGGATCAAAACATGTTTAAAACTCTAGAATTAATAATATATAATAGAACTCATGAGTTATAAGTATTCTAATACAATTTAAGCAGGAGCTTATCATGGCTTCGAAGCGGATCCTCAAGGAACTTAAGGACCTGCAGAAAGATCCTCCAACATCATGCAGTGCAGGTATGAGCCAGATTTATCAGCAGAACTATGGCTGTTAGACTGAAACTGTACTCTATGGGTGTTCTTGTTTGAAAGTGTTTAGACTAAAACTGTACTCTATGGGTGTTCATGTGTGAAAGCATGATGGAATTCCATGGGCTGTTTATAATGGGTATATCAGTATGTTATTGGAAGTATTGTGAAATCATCCAGTAGTGTGGTAGTCCATAATTAATCTCGATGAATATATTTTGGGTAGTGAATTCTATATTGGATCGCATTCCATGTTGATCAATTGCTCCACTTGAAATTGAACTCAGTGTTCTACATGTAAACAGTTTTATCCAGTATTCTTGCTACAAGAGAATGCATAGTTTTGTCGGTGCTGTCTTGCTGATGCCCTTGTGTCGTTGGCTAGCCAGTTTTGATATTTATAATTGCCAAGAAAAGCATATAGAACAGAGCACACCGATGCATTTACATTTTATTCTGAATCTTATTCAGTTATGGACAATTATTAACCTGTGATTGATCATCTGTTTTTATATAAGCAATGAATTATTATTTTCAGTTTGGTCTTGCCTACCTTTTTTCCCTTTGCTTGTACAAGCTCTGGTGTTGATGACCCATAGACTTCTATAAATTTAGGTCCTGCTGGTGAGGATATGTTCCATTGGCAGGCAACGATTATGGGCCCTCCAGATAGTCCCTATGCTGGTGGAGTTTTCTTGGTGAATATTCATTTCCCCCCGGACTACCCCTTCAAGCCTCCAAAGGTTAGCAGCAAGTCTTATTCTGTGCCAAAATTCTCCAATATTTACCACTTTTATTGAAGATGGATCATGACGCTATAGTTAGTGCCCTCCCCATCTAATGGATGCACCACTACTACGTTTAATACATATTAATCTTTATTTTACTATCCTGTTACTGGTTACTTAACTCAGTATCATAAAATAATCTTTGGCAGTAAAGAATCTGAGCCCAATTGATTAGTTCGCCTTTTGAGTTTACCTAGTGGTGGATTCTATCTTGTATATCTTTCTTTCTGTCATTGTACATTATCTCCTCTCTTTCAGGTATCTTTTAAGACAAAGGTCTTCCATCCAAACATCAATAGCAATGGAAGCATATGCCTTGACATTCTTAAGGAGCAGTGGAGCCCTGCTTTGACTATATCTAAGGTGCTTTGATGAAATTTCATCCTTTTTTCTGTTATAATATATACATGGTAAATAAGTAACTTAAATGCCTGGTAACACATTTATCTTCATCATGAACATTTGCTCTTGTTGCATTGATTTGTCTCTTATACAATCTCAGCTGCCACTCTTTGATCTATGCTTTCTGGAAGTTGGAGCTGTTGTTTTTTGTCCGCCTGGTACTAGATTATGCATTTTGTAAAAATATTTATTTTGTAGGAGTCCTAAATTATTACTGTTGTTTATGCATAGCTTGATAGTACATAGCAATAATGACAATGAATGATCATGTTTGATGTTATTTTGCTACTGGCAACAAATCTAAGCCTCTGTTTGCTCTAAACTTTTGGAATTTATTTAAAAACCATAAAACATGTCAGAGAAATGTGAGGTTCTGCTTAGTGCAGTTATTCATTTCTGTCAAGTATGATACTTGAACACCTTCATTTTGTACAGGCAGCCCCTCAGCCTACTGCTCTAGAGTTTCATTTTGATGCTTATTCAGCGACTGCATGTGGCACACTAACATTTCGGTTGTATGCACTAGGTGTTGCTTTCAATCTGCTCGCTGCTCACTGACCCCAACCCGGACGACCCGCTTGTCCCTGAGATTGCCCACATGTACAAGACCGATCGTCCAAAGTATGAGACGACAGCCCGCAGCTGGACCCAGAAGTACGCCATGGGATGAAACCAGAAGTCCCGATTTCGAACCCACTGCTTAAATGCAGACAGTTGTGGTAATTGTCCCAAGAAACCGTTTATGGGCCATTATTTTCTCCGATTTGTTGCCAGTCCTGTGTGTCGGATCCATCTAGGATCGTGTCCCTCTCGTAGCCCCAAATATCAACGTATCATCACCCGTCGATAATGAGATAACATATGCTTGCCGTGATAATTATGATAAAAGGTGTTGATTTTATTACTCTCTACTGTACGTGCCATGGAAGATCGCGCCTAGCTGCGCCTTTTTCTTACCTGTGGTTCCTCGTACTCCAACAGTGGTAGAGGGATGTAACAGGGTTCGCCTTACTGTTACCGCCGCAAAAACCGCGCTCATGCGGATCCCGCAAGATAACCGCAACGAATTTGAAATCAAAAAATTTGAATTCAAAATCGCATGGTAAACGCGGTTACCATGCGGTTTTAACCGCACCGTATGAGAATGGCGGAAACCGTGGTCTCGCGTGGTTTTTGCAGCCAAAACCGTGGTTACCGTGAGAAAACCGTGGGTAAATATAAAAAATACATTAAAAAATCTTGAAAAATATATGAAAAATAAAAAAATATTTTATGACTATATTTGTGAGTTGTGACATAGGAAAAATAGTAAAATAGAACATGTTTTAGAGAAAACAAGCAATTTTCATATGACCTTTTTTAAATTCTTGATATTGCAACGTACAAACGTACACCGTTAGATATGACTGATATCACCCTTCACCAAATAATTTACAACAATAACAAGTAATAACTTCATTTTGATTCATTTTGATTGCTGCGTCACAACTATAACTACTACCAATTATTATTAACGTACACGTATAATTTTTCTTCGTACATATTTTCCATATATCCATCGTTATGTATTTGTATTTCAACCTTATCTACCCTAGTCTCTAGTGTAAACTAATAATGACTTAACAACAAAATATTCTTAACCATCTTCCTATGAAATATTATTTGTAATAGGCTATTTTTTAATTTGATTTCCCGAAATTGTTGTTTATGATTTTTAATTACGCCGAAAATACATTTTTTTCATGAATTTCTTTGACAAAACTACATTATATATCAATATATAAAACATATATTTTTTTATTAAATTTCCTTAAATTTTTAAAATTCTCCTTAAATTTAAACTCGGTTACCGCGGTTTATCAAAACCGTGCCTCGGCGGAGGACGCGGTTACCGCGGTTTCGAAAACCCTGCATGTAACTCGTCGGAGGAAGCTGTCTGCATGGAACTTGTTGATGCAACCGTTTTGAGAGAAAACCAGTGTGTGACTGGATCAAAGGTAGTAATTTCCGTGTTGCCGCCTCCGCGGTTGCGTACGTTCGTCGTTTCTCCAAGCGTGTTTAGGTCCTGACCGGGACGGCCTGTGAACATATGTGCATCGATCGATATCATCGCTCTGCTCTTAGATGCCAATTCAGCCCTGGTAGCCTTGTCAATTCTTTAGCAGCGTAAAGATTTGGCAAAACAAAAGTTTCGTATATGCAATCTCGGATTATTAATAATTAAAAATAATTTATATGTAGAAACTTTTCTATACATATCCTAAAAACAAATGTTCCAACAAAGTAACAAACTACAATAAAAAAACTCGATATTAACTTAAAATTTAAGTTTTAAAATTTAAATTTTTGTTTATGCTTGTACATGCTTGGGTTGCTAACAAAATTTTTGGGCTAAGCTAGTGCCGAACTTAACTAAGGAAAAGGAAAAATTTGTATATTCCAAAATTTTTGGGCTAAGCTAGCCTATTAATCGTGCTGGCCTATTAGCTCAGCTGGTTAGAGCGTCGTGCTAATAACGCGAAAGTCGCGGTTCGAGACCTGATAGCATCGTATTTTTTTTATTTTGATACGTTGTGTACTCAACCCATTTTAAAATATAAGTATTTCTAATATTTAAATAACAATATAAATAGCTGATTTCTATTATTTCCATGACGTAGCAATATAAATAGCTGATTTCTATTATTTCCATGACGTCAATAATTCTTTAAGCTTGGAAGAAGAATCTAAACCATCTAAAATTTTACCAGCAACAACTTAGTTGACTTAAGAAAGTATATTTTGACCTAACCTTAATATTTACTTAAATAACCTATAGATGATTATATTTTAGAATAAAATGAGTACATTGGAACAAGCAACTACTCCCAAGTGTATTTGGCTCCTTGGGTTCCCAGGATTGGGAAGACTACGTACCAGAAATTAATACACTCTTGTTTTTAACCCATATCATACGTACCAATATAAAACTATATTTTCATACCATAATAATTTTTCTTTACCTTTTAAAATTTTAATACAATTATCCTCTACCTTGCTAAAATCCAATGTAATAATTACTCTAAAATTAAAGTTATTATGGGAATAAATGAGGGGAGCTAAAAAGTAAGTTTCCATGAAACGGATGTAGCAGTTAGGAATAAGGAAATACCCCTCACCTTTCTTTCTTTTTAGTACAAACTAACCATGATTTGCGCAGTCCTAAGTAGTATCTTAAAAAGGGTGTTATTTTACTTGGTATAATTTGAAAAAAGGAGGTGGAAGGGTAGTACTACATGTTGGTTCTTAATCATAATGGAACAATTCAGATATTCTTTTTTATTACCAAGTTGCTAGATTTATGTGGCGCTGTCTTCGTAACTTTTGGTTTCCAACCGCCATGTGATATTGCTAATATGTTGTGTACTACATTCGTCCCATAATAACTTTATTTTTTATTTTTCTGTGTTTAGCATTTGACCATTTATCTTATTAAAAAAATTTATAAAAAATTTAAAAAATTAATCACGCATAAAGTACTATTAATATTTTATCATCTAGTAAGAAATATTAATCACAAAAAAATTTCAAATAAGACAAAGAGTCAAAACATTATATTAAAAACTAAAAAATAATCTTATCTCGGGATGGAGGTAGTAGTTGGTTTAATGGTTTACGACCTAGCTAAAAACTTTATACCTTCGTGGAATCGTCGTATTGCAGCTTTTGTGTTGGCTGTGTGGATTTATCGGAATGTATTTACAAATAAAAAATAATTTATGAATAAAACTTTTATATATGTATTTTTACCAATATAAAAATAAACTGGTAAAAAAAATCCTAAAATCATCTAATTTAAAGGTTAAACATTCAAATTAAAGAAGGGTGAATAACGCTAATTTGAACTCCTTGCAAGTGATTTTCAGGAGAACACGTTGAGCTCGACAACGGTTGTTGTTTCTGGAAGCTAGATTGCTCCACTCCTTCGCTAAACCCAGATGGAGTTGAGAAAAGATTGGAAGCACAACTTTTCTTCTTTTATCGCTTATGTCGTGTTTTATAAGGGTTCGAAGTCTTACTACTCTTTTGTTCTTGGTGGCCCATGAAACCTACGAGGTTTGAGTCTATGCACTCCTTTGACATTGTTGACTCTCCACATCTGCTTCGGAGGTAGAGGCCGGTTTAATCCATTCTCAAAAAAAAAAATGATTTGTGCAGTCCTACTAAGAGCCATACAATAGCATACTATAAACATATTTTAAGATGATAAGAGAATAGATGTAAGAGTAGCGGTCTATAGATTTATAACTAGTTGTAACACGAACTCTAACATATAAGTGTATGACAGGTGAAGCTAGATATTAATTGTGTAGCATATAACTATTATATAATTTAACTATTAAGTTAGCTATAAACAGTTTGTAGCCAGCGGTTAGGTGTACTATTCAACTTGCTGTAAGCATCGTCGTTACTCTCGAACAAAACCATAACCAAAAAAAAAAGAGAGCAACTACACATGCAAAAAAAAAAAAAAAACAGTTGAGCTCGAGCATGAATTGACCTGGAGAGTCAGTTGACACGAGCAGGGAGACCTTCCGCTTCCACATCTGGATCCCCACGCACCGAAATCCGACGACGCGTTGAACTCTTCGCCATGCGCTTCGCCGCTACGACACGAAACAAAGAGAAGAGGGCAGAGAACAGAACACGTCCAAACCCATGGGACCGCGTAGTAGGGCAAACGCAGCGACGCGGTCGTCGTCGTCGTCGTCTCAGGCGCTCGCTCACCGCAGCGCTGGGCTAACCTCGCCGACGGCGACCTGCCGCTGCTTCCCCTGGTCCTCCTCGACGTCAACGGCCCGAGTGATGGCTTTGCTAATTCAGTAATTACTGAATTTAATTTCTGTCAGTTGCACATCTCATCACATGCCAGATTGCCAGTACATTACATACGTTGCTCATACTTCATACAGTATAAATTTACTGTACTGCAGTTTGTGCTGGAGTTTCTCTATTCTCAAATGTAAGATTAATCTGCACAAGCACTGAATACGGATCGGAGGTAGTAGAAACAAGGCTAGTAGGGACAGGTGAAGATTAGAAGCTTCTAGAACAACCTACCATTCTGCCAACCTGAGCCCCAGCGCGTGGAATTCTCATCGTAAGCAGAGAGCAGTAGAATTTGCTGCTGCTACTGCTACCAACCGTGAAGTCTGTGACATCATACCAGGCAGAACTATACAGGCAGAGAAGAACATAAGGAACAGTAAGCCGCTCTGCACACGGGCAGCAGGACCGAGTCTCCTCTCCTCTCCTCTTTGCCTTCAATGATCGTGCAACCACTGCTAATCTATCATTTCTCTCGAGTCAACGACGGTTTGGAAGCAGCAATCCGAGCACCAGCACGACTCGTGATTGCACCGATTTTTATTATAATCTGTCCACAGATGCTTCTTCTTCTTCTTCTCTCAAAGTGGTGTGTATGTATGCTCCGCTCGGCACACGTCTCCGCCCCTACTAAAAATCTTTTCCCCGGCCGGTGATCGTACTGGGCTTGCCTTCTTGCTGTTTCAAGAAAGGAAGAGACTTTTTCTGCTTCTTCTTCTTCTTCCGCGGATCGCCTCGAGCTCGGTTTTGCTTGCCTTTTGCTTCACGCTTCGGAAGAGCTGGGTTTGGGGAATTCGTGGATGAAGAGGTGAAGAGTTTGGGGCGAGCTCTGAAGGTTTTGTGCCTGATCTAGGTGAGTCGATCGGTCGGTTCTTGGTGTAGTTGCCGAGGAGTTCTTGCCCTGTTCTTCAAGTAGAGTAGGAATGTAGGTTAGGGAGGAGATTAGGGGATAATCATCTTGAATTCTAGATGCACATGAGTTTGATAAGCAGAGAGGATTCACCAATCGAGCATAGAGCAAAGAACTGCAGTATGTAGAACGCAGACGAAGCAAGGGGGGTGAGTTCATGGATGACAAAGCTTGAAGCTTCCTCTTGCAGGTCCGAGGACGGGCATGGAGAGCGAGCAGGTGAAGAGGCGGTTCGGGCGGTGCCCCTACTGCCGCGCCATGATCTACCAGGACCCCAAGGCCGTCATCTACTACTGCAGCAAGTGCCGCACGCCCATCCGAGGTACGTACTCACGTTGCACGGTTTCCGGCGCGCAATGGCGTCGCCGCCGTCGGCCATTGCCGGTGAGTTCCCGATCCCGACCTGACGCGGTCTTCGTTCGTTGGCGGATGAGCAGGCAAGAACCCGGAACCGACGGACGAAGCCGAGTACGCGCTCTCGCAGCTCGAGATCCTCTCCGCCGACACCGCGTCGGTGTTCTCCGACGAGCCGGAGATGCTGAGCCGGACGTCCTCGGTCGCATACGGCGGCGGCGAGCAGCCTCCGGTGCGGACCAGTTCGGCTCCCTATGCAGCGTTCGATCGAGGCAGCCGAGAGATGGAGTTCAATTCGGCGAGGACTGGTCCAAGAAGTGGCGTTCTGGATGGCGGCGAGCAATCGGGCGATGAGAGGCGCGGGTCGCCGATGCACAGCCGCGTCAGCGAACTCCGGCCGTCCTCGCGGAGAACCAGGCGGCCGATGAGTGGCGACATGGACGCGTCGAGGGATTATGGATCAAGCTATGGCTCAGATAACGACGTGCCGACATCCGCCGCGAGTTACCGCCGCCGGGCGTCACCGCTGAGCTCCCAAGAACTGGACTCGTCGTCGATGGGTTCGTCGGGATACCAACCGTCCGGTGCCTCGTCGTCGACGATGGGGTTGTCGTCAGGGTACGAAACTTCCGGTGCCGTGAGGTCGCCGCTGACGAACCCGGCGTTCCAGAGGGACCTGCTCCAGGCGCTCGACAACCTCCGGAGGGTCATCGCCGCCGTCGAGCAGCCGTACGGCGTCGAGACGCCCCTGCAGCAAGCCGGGATGCCTCCGAAGAGCGCGTCTTGCAACGACGGCGCCGGCGCCTACACCGCAGTCACGCGCCGCAACTCCCGCCTCATGCGCCGCCTCGAGTCGCAGCTCGTGCAGGCGCTGCCCCGGGAAGCCCTGCGCCGAGACGCGAGCACCTCCTCGTCCTCGTCGGCGTCGAGCAGCCGGCCCGGCAGCGACCGGCACAGGGCGCGGAAGCACCACTGCCGCGCGATACTGGGCGGCACGCCGTTCGTCGTCTGCGACAAGTGCTCCGAGATACTGCAGCTGCCGGCCGCCGTAGCCGTGGACAGAACGGCCAGGCTGGAGTGCGGCGCCTGCGGGCATGTCCTGTCCATCAAGCTGCCGGCGGCCGGTGGCTCGACGGACCGGCCCAAGAAGATATTTTCCGCGCCGCAGCCCGCCATTCGCGGCCGCGAAGACGATGACGCGGAGGAGGATCACGCGCTCGCGAGGAGCAGCTTGAGCGGCGACCAGCGATGGCCGGCCGAGGGGCCGCTCCACCGCATGCTCGGCTACAGCACGGTGAGCTCCGTTTTCCGCAGCCGGCGGCATGGAGAGCACAGCTGAGCATTCATTTGAATTTTTTCCCCTTCATTTGTTTTACAAGATGAGATTGCGATTTACACTGTAAAAATTGTAAACGATTCTTCATTCTTTTGTGGGTGCGTCTTTGATTCATACAATTGAATGGTGTCAACATGCCGATTTTTTGTTTTCGTCGAAAATTGTAAAGGTGTGCTTCATGTCACATATCGGCTATGATTAGTTGAGATAAGATTGATAAATAACAGAAATATAAATTACTTTTAAATTATTGGATCAAAAGGTTAGTGCTTATATTTAAGACAGATCCCTCTTTACTCAGGTAAAAAATTTAAAAATTATAATTTGGGCCATAGTTTAGTACCCCTCTGCTTTTATATTATAAGATGTTTCCATGCTATCTAGATTCATCATTTATGAATCAATGTATATGTTTGTTCAAATTCACTATCATATATATAAATCTACGGATGGTCAAATAATCTTGTAATATTGAAAGAAGGTAATACCCAGGTTACACTTTGAACCCATATCTTTTTTACTTTAAGATGATAAATTTGTCATTGTTATGATTTAGAGCACCTAAACAATTTTTCCAGTATATATCTACGATCTCAAACATACCGACTTAGTACAGCAGCAGAATCACATGTATCTACATGCCATATACTTAACCGAGGGGTGGTTAGATATGGCTTCCCGGCTAGAATAGTTGTTCCGGTGATCTAAACTGCAATCATGATAAATTAACCTATTTCAAAGTGAAAAGATATATTTAAGGGTGGTAGAAGTGAAACTTAGATAATAAAAGATGACCAACATGAAACTTCATTATTTATAGTGTTTATAAATATTCAAAAAAAGGACAAGTGGTTAAAATTTAAAACTGAATAGTGTCATAATGTCAATATAAATAAAATGAAGCAGTATATGTATTATTCTAGCCAATGTACAAAATAAGAAAAGCGACTTGATAAAAACATTATGAAACCGACTCTAAAATTAAGATTGAGGAATTAAATTTACGGTATGGCCTTAATGGGTTGTCATTTGGTGCTAATTGGGCCGGGAAATGTAGCTGAAGTGCGGCCCATTATAGTTGGGCCTGAGTACATGGCACCTATTTTTCTCGGCCCGGAGCGGGATTCTCGCTCACGTCAGGCCCGTATGGCCGCGACCGTTTGGTGTGGCGGCGTCTCCCTATCGAGCGCATGGCCACCGAGCCTTCCACCTCGGCGCCACTCTCCGCCGCCGCGGTCGATGGCGACGCCGACTCCCCCGAGCCATGGAGCGCGCGGGTGCGCACCCTGGCCCGCCTCGGCCAGCACCGGGAGGCACTGGCCCTCCTCCGCCACGGCGATCCCTCGCCGCCGCCACACGCCCTGGCGCTTCCGGCGGCGGTGAAATCCTGCGCCGCGCTGTCTCTCGCCTCCGGCGTTGCGCAGATACACGCGCTCGCCGCCAAGCGCGGCCTGCTTCCGGCCTCCGACGCCTACCTCCTCTCCGCGCTGCTCACCTCGTACGCGCGCCTCCGCCTCCTCCCGCGCGCCCACCAGCTCCTCGACGAATTGCCCCTTGCGTCCGCGGCGCCCACCACGGCTCGCACCGCCTTCAACTCCCTCATCTCGGGATGCGCGCTCCACTCGCTCCCGGCCGTCTGCTTCTCCCTGTTCCGCCGCATGCGCCGCGCCGGCGTCCGCTTCGACGCCGTCACGCTGCTGGCGCTAGCCCCCGCTACTCCTGCGGGCGTCGTGCCGCAGCTCCACGCCCTCGCGGCGCGGGCCGGGTTCGCCGCGAGCACTTCCGTGGCCAACTGCCTGATATCCGCATACGCTCGCGGCGGCGCCGCCCTCGCCCGCCAGGTTTTTGACGAGTTGCCGCGGGCCTCCCGCGACCTCGTGTCGTGGAACGCAGTGCTCTCCGCCCACTCCCAGAACGGCCTGGCCGTGGAAGCCCTCGAGCTCTACCGGCGCATGCGTGGGCCGGACGGCTGCGGGGTGGAACCGGACGCCGTGACGCTCGTCGGCGTCCTATCCTCCTGCGCTCACCTCGGCGCGCGCCGTATCGGCCTCGACGTCGAGCGCGACGTGCGGGAGAGACTCCCCGGCTTCCGCGCCAACGTGCAGCTCTGCAACGCGCTCATCAACTTCCACGCGCGCTGCGGCAGCCTCCCCCAGGCGCGGCAGCTGTTCGACGAAATGCCCAAAAGGAGCATCGTCTCGTGGACGGCGCTGATCGCCGGGTACGGCATGCATGGGCACGGCGACGTCGCCGTCAGCCTCTTCGAAGCGATGGTGTCGGAAGGCATCCAGCCCGACAACGTCGCCATGGTCGGCCTCCTGTCAGCGTGCAGCCACGCGGGGATGCACAGCGAAGGCCGCAAATACTTCTCAGCGATGGAGAGCGCCTACCACCTGCGGCCAACGCTGGAGCACTACACCTGCATGGTGGACCTCCTTGGACGCGCTGGCCACCTCGACGAAGCGCGAGACCTCATCTCGTCGATGCCCATGCTGGCCGACGGCGCGGTCTGGGGCGCGCTCCTCGGGGCCTGCAAGATACACAAGGACGTGGAGATGGGCGAGGAAGCCTTCGAGCGCGTCGTCAACCTCGAGCCGACCAACGTGGGCTACTACGTGCTCATGGCGAACATCTACACCGACACGGGGCAGCTCGACGGCGTCGCCAAGGTGCGGGCGATGATGAGGCAGCGCGGGCTCAGGAAGGAGCCCGGGTGCAGCTACGTCGAGCACAGGGGGAAGGTTCACCTGTTCATGGCCGACGACCACTCGCATCCGCAGGCGAAGAGGATCTACGAGCTCGTGGTCAAGCTGGAGCAAATGGTGAAGGAGAAGACTGGTGGTGATGGTGGTGGTGGTGTCGTCGAGAAGAATGGTGATAAGACGACGGCGTCGGGCACTGCCGTTCGGTTGGTGGGGTTCCATAGCGAGAAGCTGGCGGTGGCGTTTGGGTTGCTGAACGGCGAGGGCGGCGGTGAGGTCGTGGTGATCAAGAACCTGCGGGTGTGCGGAGACTGCCACTCGTTTCTCAAGACGGTCTCTGCTCTGTCAAACAGGGTGTTTCTCGTCAGGGACGCGAGCCGCTTCCATCGGTTCGAGGGTGGAGCCTGCTCCTGCAGAGACTACTGGTGAAGATTCTGGCCTGGTCTCTGAATTCGGCCGGTTGCGATCTGCCAGTGCCACGGAGCGTAATGTTGGATACCGGCCTGTCATGTTTACTTTGTGCTGGATGTATGGCTGCTGATAGCATAATTATCGCTGCATCAGACCGTATTAACTCCGCGCAAGATGAAATACATTTATAGTAGATGATTTTAACAGAACAAGGGCAGGGATTGTCAGAACAAGCAGCAAAACCACTATATTGATAAAATAATTGAAGGTGTTCATTGTCTGTAACTGTGATGTACATATCTCCTGAAGCTATCGTAATACACAATTGTGAAATGATGCACTGGGCAAAATCATGTCCATATAAATGATTGGGCTAGTTTACAAAAACGGGAATTTTCTCGACAGGGAGAAAAAGAAAAAGAAAAATCCATCCTTGTACAACAGTTATATAATGGCGCTTCACATCCCAGTTGAGGACGTCCTTCCTATTCTTTGTGCACCAAGCTTTGGCTGTGCTGGCTTCGTTCCTCGACCCCTACCTGATAAGGGTCTAGCTTTGGTTGATGGTGGGGGTGCTGCGATGGCACCCCATAAATCGTCACTGTTTGCTGCCGCTGACTTCAAAGGCTTCCCAGCTGATTTTGGTGGAGGTGCAGCTATTGAACCCCAGAGGTCATCGTCGTCACTGTGTGACGCTGAAGATTTGATGTCTG
Source organism: Oryza brachyantha (assembly GCF_000231095.2). Lineage (NCBI taxonomy): Eukaryota > Viridiplantae > Streptophyta > Magnoliopsida > Poales > Poaceae > Oryza > Oryza brachyantha. The sequence continues at coordinate 26,729,827 of NC_023163.2, forward strand.
CAGACTTCGCAGCATTCTTCGGTGCTGGAGCAGCTATAGGACCCCATAGAGGATCGTCTTCTGGTTTATGTGCCTTTGGTTGATTTAATCTTGACGAATTTGATACTACAGTTGACAAAATTTGAGTAAATGAAAAAAAGTAATGGCTCTATTAAGCTCTTTTAAGCAAATACATGTATATGCTCGTGCAAGTGAACAGATACACTGGCGAAAACAAAACTAACCTGGTTGCTTTGCTTGCACCACAGGACGTTTCTGAGCAGCCTGTATGTTGGAGAGAAGAGATGGTGGAGGCTTCTCATCAAATGGATCTACATCATCCCATCCTTCCTTATCGCTACCATTCTCCTCCTGAGCATTATCATTCTCAATCTCACCCCACCCATCCACTGAGGACCTTGCTGATGCTGGTGCAGTTTGATCAAGAGAGCTAGAAGTGGATGGTGCATATGCTACTGTGGAAGATTGATTATCTGTGAATAGAATTGGCAAATGATAAGAGCTCACATTCAACTGTGACACATCTGCATTTGATCTTTAAGACATCTGCATTTTTTCCATCTTCCCTTTATAGCCCGTTTATATGCTAGAGCCTGGATCCCTCTCTTATACGCAAGTGATGAAAACTGAGCTTAGCACTCATGATTAGAACAATTTGACAAGTCTAATACCTGATGTGACACTGGAGGATGCTGAAACTTGAGAGTTACTAGTATTTGCACTAGAAACTGGACCATGGTCAGAACCTTTTCCCTTCTGAGTAAGAGAACTCATAGCCCACCTGCACATGGATGTATTTCTAATAAATAATTCAATTGCATACAGGACCATATAACATTCAGATAAACCACACAAGCATAAAAGATAACTTCCACACACACAGACAAATTAAGGCTTCCTTTGACAACACAATGGCTAACTAGAAACGATTTTACCTACATATTTTTGTTTGCATATATACTAAATAGAGAACAACCTACGTTGGCAGAGCCAAAGAAACAGGATCCCACAGCACAGCACAGAACATTGACAAATTGGCCCCCAGAACTTAAAGTTCAACAAGAACCATGACCAGTGACAACCATGCACCCTGGGATAAATATAACATATTCTATTTGCTTATAAACGAAGCTCAGAACTTAGGGCAAAACATTATGTAAAACAGTAGTAAAAAAGGAAAGGAATATGAATGTCTATAAAGCATCAGCATGTGTAAGGCAGAAGGATGTAGACAGTGGACATATTCCCTAGAGAGAAGCAACAGAAAATGCTGTACTGTGACCTACAAATGCAAATCTATGATGCAGGAAGTGATATGCGCAGAACACGAGCTTCCTATTTTCTCCATATGGTCATATTAGAGAGGGTACCAAGCCATTTATTATAGGCTGGCCAGATATATGCATGTATTATATGAGGCAGCCAAATATATTAGTGATAGGACGAGAAACTTAGCTATGCTTGTCCCAGTTTTCAAATAGCAATTACAACATTATTGGATGAGAAAACAAGACAACCAACTTGGAGAAATATTTAGTTCTATTGGCATGCAAGATAGAGAACAGCCTACAAATCTATGAAGCTCTAATATCAAGACACTAAGACAATAATATAATAACCGGAACATAGGGCAACTTACCCAAGTAAACCAGCATTTCCAGGCTTTAACTGAATGCCAGTAGCTTCGGCTGCGCTGTTGTCCCCCATAGTAAGCTGTTAATAAGTGTAAGGATGTATTACACCAGCAAACCTTATGCGATGAAGCTATGTCAATAAATTTTAGCCTAACAAGCAACAAGTGTACAGTACCAAAGCCATGAAAAATATTTGAGCACAGATTGGAGTAATTAGACTAGTGTTGCAGATAAGTGTGGGGTAGCTCTATGTGTCAAAGAAGGTTGAGAAGGTTTTTTTCTTTTCTTCAGACTTTTAACATGGCTCTAACAGCCAAATATTGGAAGTCCGTCTGGGGCAGCAAAACTGATAGGGACGGACGAGTGGAGTCTATAACCAGGTAGTGTTGTTTCTAAAACCTGCGATACAATTAGTGGCAAAAATAATATTGATAGTGACAGAAATTTTTTCAGCCAGCTTATTGCACAAACACCACTCAAATAGGCATTGTGTTAGTATGCCATCTAGAGCAAACCAGTAGTGCAACAAATGGTCCAGAACAGTGGAAATATTATAAGCAAATAAACTGTATAACTAGATGTGCATACCTTTTCATGATGTTGTTTTGCTATTTGCAAGAATTGATCAGTGGCCTGGAAAGCCTTGCTTCTCACATCACTACAAAACCATTGGACACCTTTAGTTGAAAGACCAAAATAAGATGCATAAAGGTACAGTTTCCCATGTTGGTTTTAACTGCCTAAGTTGTTAAAACTCATATTTCCATATCAACTTTTTTTTATAATATATGCATATAGGGCATACAAGTGCATCTAATGCACAAAGATGTCTTAGTTGTGGGGATCATATTCTAATGAATCATGCAATGGCAGTTAGGCCAGGAGGTTAATAAGCAAACTTGCTTCTAAGAAAAAGAAATAAAACCAGACTGATCGCTATTAGCATATACAGAAATGGAGCAATAGTGCTACGATTCATGTTGGAAGGGTACCAACCATTTGAATTTTACTTGGATGTAACTAACAGTGATTGGTGATACAGGTCTCTGAGCCTTTAATCCATGAGAAACTAGAGACAGATAAGAGTTAAATGCTGTATGTTACCTATCTGGATCAAATGTGAGGACCACGATGTTAGGCAGAATACGAGTTGCAATCTCTGTCATTTCATAGTATGAACTAGTGACACTCAGCGCCATGATCCCTGCCAAGCCATACTAATAATTAGTAGGATATAGCATTATAATTTTATAGGTAGTAAAAAACCACAGCTTAATGTACCAGCTGCTCGAGCAGGGGGAAAGGTATCACGCAATGCACGGACAGTAAATGCGTTGATTAATACCCGCTTTCTAGTCTGTCAAAATAGCAAAACACTGTTAGGAATGGTTATTTACTTATTTTGACCAAATAGAAAACAAATAGGAATGGAGAAGTCCAGTCCAAGATATAACTGTGTTCCCTTCTTTGGGCCAAAAACCATGCATATCTTATTTTCTACTCCCTCCATCCCAAAATATAGCTATTTCTCAAGTGCTGAGAGTATTCGTAGTGATGAAATGTCCAAAATACCCCATCATCTCCACAACCACTACCCACCTTACCACAAACCAGGAGTCCAGGACAATTAATGAAGGCAATCTAGCCTTTTTTACCGCTTTCCTTAATCTCTAAGAATAACTCAAAAATTGGCTATATTTTGGAACAAAGGTAGTAGTAATTCCATGTAATTATTATTTTAGTCTTGTCTTTCTTTGCTATCATGTTTTTGCATTTCCTTGGCCTTATATTAGCCAGAATCACTAGATTACTAATCTCAAGTAACCATACAGTTTTTAACAAAGTTTATCACTGATAATGGAGACAAATGGTAGACAAAACATATAGATTTTAAAGAATTGAGAAACCTGCTGACCAGAAATCGAGATATACTGTCTACCTATGTTAAAGGCAGCTTTACTTCAGTGAAATTTCACATCATCACAGGTTTAGCATATCTTAGATACACTTCCCAAGGAAAATTAGTAAGAAAGCAATAAAAAGGGCATACCCCATCATTCATGTAGTTTGCAATATTTCCAAGAAGAATAGTAGTGTTCGTCCTGATCGCAGGTTCTTCATCAACCTGAACAGATAACAATGTTTTTACTTAGCTAAATTATGCACCTTCACATGTCATATGAGGCAGTTACGGAATAGAACATCACCTGGAGCTTAGAGAGATACTTCAAGAGAGATCCTGAAATAGTACGCTGAGATAACTACAGTAACATATCAGTGAATTAGTCACATAGTGAAAGAAGTAATAATCTTCCTGACCAAAAAAAAGGCAATGAAATGGCAATCCCAGGATTTTTTTTAAAAGCATGCCACGCAAGTGCAATGTGCAGTTGTGCACACAGCCAGAGAGCGATAGCCAGTTGAAAAACACATGTGCACTATCAAAAATAGGCAATATACCAAGTTTTACCACAATCTTAACCAGTATCCACACAAGAAACACTTACAGTTAGAACAGTAATGGGAGTTGAACCTTGGGTGTCAGACGAATTTAGAATATTTTTAAGAGAAAATCTAAAAAATGTCATTGCCAAACTATTAATTCTAAGAAATGCCAATACAAGCATAGACTTTAGAGTGCAAATGTTGACATACAGATATGGTGGGAGTGTCTTACTTTGGGTGCCAATACAAGCATAGACTTCAAGGTCAGTTCACGAAGAAAAGCAGAAGTATCAGAGAACCCAGTGGCAACGTGGGGGAAAACCTGCAAACACATTAGAGATATTTATCCTGTCAAGCATCAGCATTGTATGAACATGTGCAGATGTCCATAAAGGAACTGATAACATACTTGCTCATCAACGGTTTGAGCTGTCAATGACTCCCCAAATTGATCTATGTGCTGCAAAAGACTAACTCGGATAGCACGGTCATTAGAGGCAAAAAGCTTCACAATTGTAGGCAAAACCTGAAAAGGCCAGTGTTTTAGCTTGTGTTATAACGTTGTAACACACACTTACTGGAATGGTCAAAACTAACAAATATTGGGCAAAAACAAAAGAAATGAAGTCAAACCTTTGCACTAAATTGGTCAGCTGGAAGCCAGGAACCCATCTTTAACAACACAACCAAGGCTGGTGCAGCAGCTGAACCAAACTCAAGAGCAGATGCCAGCACAGGGAGCAACTATTGAAAAAGTAGCCAACAGATAAGCATATACACAACAAATGGGGAATTATGGGTCCTACTGGTGACCTAAACATTACCTTTTTCAGGACTATCTCACGAGGAAGCTGCTCAGCTATGTTCGGGAGTTTACGGAAAAAGCTATCTTTCTCAACACTGTCCTTTAAGTTAAGAACTTCCATGAACTGTATGGTCTCTACTAACTTGTTCTGGAAAAACTCTGAAAATGAAAGAACGGTAATTGTCACCGCAGCTTCTTTAGAGTAATCCAAATAATTGACATTTAATACATTAAGAGAAAAGGTAGAAGACTATGGTCATCAATGCAATAAGTGTCATGAAAAATAAAACAGTAATGCGTGAAATGGTGAGGGAAGATATGTTGAACTTACCACTGTTGTCAATAAGTTTAGAAGGATTCAGTCTACGAGAAGGAGTAGAACTCAAGAGCCTCTGGTAATCTGGAAGTAAAGACTGCAACAAAACAAAAATGAACTAACAACTTAATGACATACACGAATAATGTATAGTTTAGTTACAATAATGTGCTACGCTACAGACTTCAAACGATGGACAAGTGATAGAAAACTGTAAAACCAATAATAAATCAATAGCTAAATATAGACAGATTCAGGAACATGACCATGGAAACTAACCTTTGGGATTGAAGCAGTGTTACGAAGGTCCTCTGTCCTGGTCAGCTTTGCACCAGAAAAGAGCTCATAAATTAAACACCCTGCAATGAGATCAGAGAACATTTTTTTTTGGAGATGTCAAAAAACGATTAATGTTAAAGACTTAAATCCTACTACAAGAAACTTTCAGGTGCTTCTTGAATGTGAAAGAGGTTCACTTCAGTAAAATAGGACTATTCTCTATGTTTTTGTGCTTTTGCTGTTGCATTAAGTTAATACCCCGTTTTTCTAATTACTTACAAAAAGGGGTGCAGGGTTTCCTTACTATTCTAAAACTATATCCTCCAATCAGTCCCGTTTTATTATCATTATTTCATCATTCAGGAAATAATGTTAAAGAGAAAGTTGATTTGCAGCAAACCAAACAAAAGTAAAATGGAAATAACGAAAGGGTTAGAATATCATAGTTTATTGATTGACACTAGACATGACATGTATTTTCTTGGGCGGTCTTGACCTGGTCTATAGTGCAAAACTTTGTGGTATTTACCATAAAATATTCGAAACTACGATACAAGCACACAAAGAGATACCTATTAACAAAAAGTTAAACAGCCTTTGCAATTGAAGTATAATGTCAAGCGCATATCTGACAAGGAACTGTTAAACACTTTCCCTATTATAAAAGCGTGGAAACAGAACAATCAAACAAGCATGTAATGAAGGAAAAGGAGTTAGCTGCTCACCCAGTCCCCAGGAATCAATTGCCCATGGAGGTGATTTCCTAATTGATGACCAATCTGACTTTGTCAGCTCCATTGGCTTGTACTGTGTTCCAACTAGCCATTCGAATTGCTGCAAAGGTATGTAAGTATGTAAAAGAGTATTTCATATATTCTAGAAACAATGGAAACTCAACATGTGATAAACATGACAAGCTTGGTGTAAAAACATTTGTTGTAGTACATTTACCAAACATGTCCGAAAGAGAGTTGTAATAGTTATATAACCATATATAAAGGTTCAGAACTGTGATCAAGAGACCTTACCAACATGGGGCTATTAGAGGCTTCGTTGTTAGCATCAAATTCGGACAGAACATCAAAAGCATGAAGCTTCCAATCTAGAGTTTGAGTAACAACTACGCTGGTCACGCATACATTCCCGTGAACCTGAAATAAATAAAGTGATGTCAATTTGCAAATTACATGACCAAAGAACTTCCAGCATTCATTGTTTTTGAGAGTGTAATTATATGGCTTTGCATGAATAAGAACATGTATTTATACTGACTATTATTCATTAACCGTCATTAACATGGTATGGTAAGTCAAATAAGAGTTACAAGTTCTGAGATCAAATGGCCAAGAGTATAAGCTGTCTGATTGTGCGGTGATATTTGGCTCATCCGCATAAACAGGGATTTGGCATGTAAACAGGAAGACCCTGATGTTACTTTGGTTGCACAATCTAATTTCAAGGGTAACTTATACTACATATAAATTCTGTTTTAAAATTTAAAAACAAGCAAATTATGCCCACCAAAAAAAAATTGTTGTGGTGAGAAGTGGTAGCCACATCAGCAGCTTGCATTATGAGATTGTATTCTGTTTTAGGGGAAAAACTTACAAGCTTGCAGTCGTTGTTGAGAAAGCTCACAGCTTTTGAGATCTGGTGAAGACCCCAAGCAAAGTACTCATCTCTGGTCCAGAATTTATCAGCAATAGTGAGAATAAAGACCATCGGTAAAAAAACAGAGCACTGTGAAATTTATGCTCTCAAGAAACGGCTAGCAATATGGCACAATAGACCAACATAGCACCAAACTGAAAACTCTGACAAGAATTAGTATATTATAATTCTTTACTTCCAATGGTTCTAGACTATTAAGCAAAAACCATATTACTCAGATTAAATTAAGCAGCAACTGTACTCCATATCTGCACAAATATATACTCTCTATGCCCAAAATGTAACCATTTCTAGAGCTTGGCAAGGGTATTAAGAAAGTAGATGGGAATGACTAGAGGAAGGTTGTGATTGGTTGAGAAGAGAATGTAGCTGGAAAAATTAAATAGAAAATGGTTGTGATTGGTAGGTAGGTGGAGAAATATCTTCATTTTGGGACAAATGGTGAGTGGTAGAAATAGCTTCATTTTGGGATGGAGGGAGTATGTCATATTGTTAAACACCAAAGGACAGGGGAATTTCATGATACCTCTGAGTGCCTCCCAGGTTCAATTCCTTAAGCTTTTCTGAAAGTGGTGTAACAGGCTCTGTTACAATATAAATTGTATGCTTCATGGCAGGCCCATCAGGAACTTCTGCTTCAGTACTGTGAAGAAATGATAAAATGTTTGGATGACGAACCTGCAATAAGTGCAGCAAGTCAATAACACCGAACCAACTTAGCAGGTCACATTAAGATTAAACAAGACAAAAAATGGGGAAAAAATCCTCCATTACAGTACAAACTACAAAGTGCTACTTAAGTAAAGATGTCCACAAGAAGCAAGTCATTAAAAAATTAACTAATGCAAAACGCCAAAAAAGTGGACAAGCATGTAGAAGTACCTCATGCCTAGCCTAAAGGCTAATGCTAAGATGGAGTTTCCTGTTTACTCTGTATTGCCAGCTGGTAAGCCCAGAAAAAACCAAATCTATTTTTGCAAGAACCTTTTAGCCTTTTTATAAAGCTGGGTCAAAGGGCCCTTGGTCTAAAAAAATGACAAGATGGAATGATATAATGCAACCATAATTAAATATTCTTTATGCACAGTTTTTCCTCGTTTTAGTTGTGCCCTAAATTGTTTCTAGAACTCAATAGTCTATCAACAAAGACTTCACTCTCATCCATCGAAGTAAGAGACTTACAATACAAGTAGACATCATGAGTCTTTATCTTTAAGATCAAAATTAGTAACTTACCGTTCGTAATCTCTTAACACCATTCCGACCAGCAACCAAGTGCCTGTCTTGAGGATTGCTCCCCGACAGAGAAAAAATTGACACGGCTGACCCATCATCCTGCAAAAAAGACAGGCAAGTAATCAAATTTTATATATTGGACAAATGGACAGTAACAAAAGCCACTATAAGTTGTATACAATACATTTTGACTTACACCATGGCACCCTGAATGGTCACCCATGACTCCCCAAAAAAATGGACTACTGGTTTTTTAATTCATTAACAGACCCCTAAAAACCAGGTATATTAGGCATAATTGGCCTTCTGATGCCTCCCTAGATGAATGAGGATCCATGATCTGATGATCTCCAATCTTCATAAGCATCAGTACGAGGCCCCCAATGTCACATATATCATCAGAATGTGCTAGATCTACAACATTATTTGCAGAACACTCAAGCACATTACAAGCTAACTAGTCAATAGCATCACTACCATGAAGGAAACCTCGCAATCTAGTTCCACATCCATTTAATGGTACTGGCAGCAGTAAGGTCCACGCTATTACCAGAGGGCATGCCGCTGTGCAGTGAGCACTGGCGAACTTCCACTAATCAGACAGAAATCACAATGAAGCTATCCATTTGAAATGCAACGGGAAAATTCCTAGTCCGTTTAACCTGATCAGCTTCAAATCAACTCAACACTGAGGCCACCAATCCTACTTCCTGAGGTATTGCTCAAGCTAATACCAACCTAACACGAGCTAATACCAACACACTGACCAATCATGCCAGATTCCCCGCTAGAACAGGGCGCGTGATCAGCTATTCAGCTCCAACTCAAGCATGCTCGACCCGGATCACTCACTAGCTTAGCACAGAACCGAATCAGCGACACACTCTGCACCTCCCCCGCCTTACGGGGGGATCTATCCAACCGATCCGCCTCCGATCAGGCTACAACAGAAGGGAGGAGGGGGCGGGAGCTTACCTTGGAGGTGCCGCGGTGGTGCGTCCAGGAGCCCCATGCGGAGGCGTAGGGCTCGCCGACGGTGTAAGGGAAGTCCTTGAGGCCCGATCCGGATCCGGCGACCACCTCCTTGAGGAACTTGAACATTTCGCTCCACGGCTCCGGCGTGCTCCCCCCCCCCCCCCCCCCCCTCGATTTATATTTTTTGTTGTTTGTCCCCGCTTTCGGTCGCCTCCCCGCGGCCGCTGGTGGTTCCGCCCCGCCGACGCGGCGCCGAGGTAGATCCGGGCGGGCAGGAGGAGGAGGCGTCGGGTGAGGCGGAAGAGGGGGAGGAGGGGAAACCGGCTTGGTGGCGGGGGGCCGGCCCTACCTGCAAGACGAAGGAGAGAGAGGGAGAAAATAATTTGCGTTTTTTTTTCTTTTTGGCTGATTTTATTTTTACCCCTGGAGTCTCTCTGTCTCTGAACTGATTATTATTGGATAGACAGGCTGGCAGCTGCGGCTCATGCATGCGAGAAGTGATTAGTGGTGTATTGACAGGTCAGGTTGCATAATTTGCACCATCCATGCACGTGTGCGTGTTATGCACTTATGCATCGTATCACAGTATATTCGTAAGTTAGAAGTTTTCCACGAATTACTTGGCTTCTGAGAATATATATAGAATATATAGTTATATGATTTATAAAATGAATCAAGAAGCCAAAAGCCAAAAGTTATGAAATTTAGCTTTTCTAAATTGTTATAAGCTGGCTTTCCACCTGCTCTTAAGTTTTCCAGACAAAACTCTAAAGTGCTGTCAAATTTTAATTTTAGACTTATTTTGTTATAGTTTCTTTTTAAAATATTTATTTTTGGATTACTAAGGAAAAACCTGCAAAAGTTGTACTTATGAATTATCATTTGTCATTTATTTTTAGATGCAAGATTTTTGGAGAAGTTACTGAAGAAAGTAAGAGCGTCGAGGTTCTGAGCTGAATGCATAATCCAAAGTGTTTGAATGCTCATTTATTTTATATTTTTGCCATTAATTGCTCACACTCTATGGCAACCTTACCTTGGTTATGCCTCTCTAAACTACCTTGGTCATCAACTTTAAGTTTTAAGCTAGACAACTTATATATAATTTGAGTTTCTCTAAATATTGTAGGTAGAAAAGAAGTGTGTGCTAATTACCATACCTTGGGAATTATATTTGTTTGAACCGCCGATTAATATTATATTATATTTTTATTATTTTTAATATATAACAATCACATATTGTTATATTATATATATAACCAATATACATAAAGAATAGTTGTAATACGATAAAAGAGGATACGATGTCACAAAGTCCATTGTCTTCGTGTAAAAGGGCAATGACAATGATATTTTAAATGTTCATATCTTCTTCAAGGCATCATGATTCCAGATATTTGTGTCGTTGTCTTCATGATTGAATTGAATAATAAATGTGGTGATGAGATTTAGACATATAATTGATCGACAACTCATGTATTCTATGATGTTATCTTTTTCTTTAATTCAACGCCTATCGCTAATGGTGATGGGAATGAAATCCGATCAACCGTTATTTTCAGAGATTTGTTTTATTGGTTTGAGAAATACAATGACTACGCACATCTATAAGTAGTCAGAACAAATACATATGTCGAAGGTGGTTTTTATTCTAAATAGTTTTCTTGTTTTTAATCAAGCTGATAATTTACAATACGTGGTTATTTTGTCCGCAGTCTCTACAATAAATGATTGTAACCTTTGTGAGCAAAGGAAGCTGTTAATTTATAATTTGTGGTCATTTTGTCTGCAATCTCTACAATTATTGATCGTAACTTTTATGAGCAAAGGGGGAAGAAACACAGAATTCAACTATTAAACAAGTATCTTGAATTATTTTTCTATGTTCTTTTTGTTCTTTTCTTTATTTCCTCTTACATTTGTAAATAACCTTGGTTTTAACATAATCTATATACCGTGGAGGCCTCCTCCACTGTGATTTCTTCAAAAAAAAGTTATTTTCTTTATTTTGAAATCCTAATAATTGGGGATTATGTACGGGATACGTATCCGTATCCAACGCCGTATCTGATACAAATACGCGGCCTGTGGGCCTTATTCGTGCATCGCTGCTAGCAGAAGCATCAAATATGGGCTAATGGGCCCACGGTAATAAGTGAAGCGGATGCGGAAGCCCACCTGAACGTAAGAGCAGCTAGCCCAACAACAAAGATCGCATGACGTGGCGAGCGAACTCCTCCGTCTCCTTGAACACCACGGCGACCCGAGGATGACGAGCGACGTTTTTACTGCTTTGTTTGGAGCTGCGAAATTTTCTTTCCCCCTATGGGAATTGAATTGTTTTTTGTCTGAAATTCTGGTAAAAATTTATGCGTTTTGCCAACAAAATCTTACTAAACGTATTGCGTCATGATACAGAATGTTCTCACTTTGCCTAACAGTACTTTTTAAAGAGGGGTCTTTAATCGGCGAGTGGTTATAGTTTGGCGTTTTGACAGAAAAAAACAAAACAACATATTAGAAATAAAAAATAATTTATGTATAAAATTTTATAGGTGTATTCTTAGTGACTAAATAAAAGACTTAAAAATAAAATACGATAAAAAACTCTAAATTTAAGGTTAAAAATTTTAATTTTAATTTGAAGCATACACAGAAGCGCAAAGATAAATCTATACACAAGCTTCGTCTTTTGCTTTGTATTAAGAAGCATAAACCAAATGGTTTATCGATCATTTAAAAATAATCTGAGGGCACAACTTATAAACGTCTCAAAATCGACTCTAAATTTAAATTTAAATTTTGGTTTAGGGCTGAACTATTTGGTTTGCATTAGCTTATTTTAGGAACGGTATGGCTTCCGTACCTTTCTCTTTAGCTTTCATCTCAAGTATTGTCATAAACAATGATGGTGCGAATGATCTCGTGGAATGATGCGTCACTCAACTGTATTTCGAAATCGAATTATTTAATGAAGGGTATCTTTTTACTTGACCTCTATATCCAACCGGATATATGTAGTCTTTTTTACTTAGAAACTTTGTCTAGATAGAGAACTTAGCCCCTTACATATCTAATCTGAAATTCATTCTTTCATGTTTGTGCTGTGATTAGCGTGTGCTATATAATTAGTTCTAACTGTCGCTTTGTCACTTGTGCCAGATGATTCCTGCTTACTGGGAAGTTTATCGTATTTTGGCTGCAGAATAGCAATGTGGACTTTGTGGGGGATACCATGTTAGTCATCAACGAAATTGGTGTTGCAAAATACACCAATCCCCACTTCCTGCGGCTCCTTTTTTTTTTCTTTCAGAAAAAGCTGTCTGAAGGCACGATCAGGGATGCAGAAATTTTGACTTCTCGTATTTAGCTTCATCACCGTGCTCACATCACCTGAACACATGTAAGGATGCTGTCACCATTTGTTCTACTTTTTTCATGTCTTTAAATATACAAAAACTATGCTCAGGTTGTAATGCTCACATTGATTGACACCACAATGCACAATGGACCTATTTATTGTATACAATGAACACCTGAAACCTGAAACTCACATTTTTTAACTACTTTGCATTTTTTTTTGCCTTGGGAATCATACGTAGCTAAATTGGTGGGAACTGTTTTGTTGTTATGATTTATTTAAGTGAAAGGCTGACGATACAAAACGAGTAATCCTTTACTTTGGCTTGACGGTAGATTTAATCAAAGGGTAGACTGAAGAATAAAGCTACAAAGGATATGTTTCATTAATGGTGCCTTGGCTCACTGTTTTCAAAAGGTCATAGATCTCATATCAAGAAATTTCCACACGGCAGCTGACCAGCCGTACAACATGAATCACATTTCACTTAATATATACAATTTTTCAGTTAATGAGCAGTACGGGTTGGCTCACTGTTTTTAATTGATAACGAGCTCGATTCATGCTCTTCAGTGCACTTATAAAAATAATATCAACACGTATACTTTGCACTTTAGCGAATTTCACCTACCCTTTGGATGTTGGTAACATTATGCCATGTCATGTTAAATACCTACTATGTTAATACCAAATACAGTAATGTCATTTTGTATTCACGTGGTCATATGTATAGATGTTAATTATTTGTGTACCTACCAGGAAAGCAAACACCTAACTATTCGAAAAGCAACAAAAGGAAGAATAAGTTGGCCCACAGTGATCCGTATTCCGTAACAATGACGAGAACCAAGAAACGGAGAATGATAGAAGTTTAAATAAAGTTGGAGTTAAATGCAGTGCATGTCTCTAATCTCTGTATGTTCCATTGCAGCTCAACTAGCCTATCTTGTCCTGATTTTTCTCAAAGCTGAAGGTGAAATTTCTGATCAAATCAATCTGGAGAGGCACTTATATCAGATTCTCAACGATAGTATTTTCATATAAGGCCTTGTTTAGTTCCAAAAAATTTTCCAAAAGCATCACATCGAATTTTTGGACACCTAAATAAGACATTAAACATAGATAAAAAATTAATTACATAGTTATGAAAGAAATCTTGAGACGAATCTTTTGAGCCTAATTAGTCCATGATTAACCATAAATACTACAGTAACCAACATGTGCTAATGACGGATTAATTAGGCTCAAAAGATTCGTCTCGCGGTTTCTAGGCTAGCCGTGAAATTCGTTTTTTCATTCGTGTCCAAAACCCCTTCCGACATCCGGTCAAACATTTGACGTGACATTTCTCCCAAAAGTTTTCTTAATCTAAACACCCCCTAAGTTTGCAGCATACTGATTCGACAAATCTACGGCCTCATTTTTTCACTTCTGCTTATACTTATAAGCCAAAATTTAAATTTTCAACCTTAAAATTAAAGTTGATTTTGATGTTTTTTCATCGTAATTTATTCTTAGACATCGTTAAGAACATGTATATAAAAAAATTATTTATAAATTATTTTTATAGGGTACTACGTGTCCAGAACTTGCTACTGGTATCACTTACAGGTAGGCCTATTATTTCACTGATTGGATTTTAGTCTGTCACCATTAATTGGGACACTTAATTTGACCAGTGTCCACGCATATCACGTTGCATAGGTCAGGTCCGGTGAAGCTAGTTAATTTGCAAGTGCAAATGCCGCGTATGCACGTACGTGTGGGGTACTGGGGTTAAAAAAATTCCCGGAGCAGCAAAGCACACACCTACTCTGCAGAGGAATTTATATGCATGAGCGTACAGATCACAAGCTTCTCTGCAGCAGCACTAGCCAGCCAAGGAGAAGTTCATCAGCGCCACCATTAACGCCCAGCAACCTCGAGGAGGAGGTGTTGCAGGAGATCGATCACCATGGCGAAGAAGAGCGACAGCCTGCAGGTCAGCTCCAGAGGAACACACAAGAGGGTTCTGAAGGATGGCACTGGGGGCTATGCCAATGAGAACACCATGAAGTAAGTTAATTGAGATTTGCTTCAGTTCAACAAAAGTAATAAAAAATATCTCGAGGTATCGATACCTCGCGGTGACAAATCGTTTCTTATCGTTAGATCTAACCGCACACATCCTACTCAGCTAGATCCAATGGTAAGAAACGATTTGATACCTTAAGATACTAGTACCCCGAAGTATTTTTTTGTTGGAACGAAGCAAATCTCAACTTAATTAGTTCGTGCATATGCATGAATGCCAATTGCCATTCATTTTCTTTGTTTATCATGCATGCCTGAACTGAGTTAGTTAGTGAGTTGATGTGCATTTGAACGGAATTATGACTGAGTTGCATGCAATTGATGGAACTAATGAACGTGTTCTGGTTGGTGTTTATTTTTGATCGATTAATTAACGGTAATTTCATTAAACAGGAAGGTTTGCACTGGCACAAGAACTGAGTACACATATGCACCGTATCATGATGGGTACCAGTGGAGGAAATACGGGCAAAAGATGATCCGCGGCAATGTCTTCCCAAGGTGCGTGCACAAATTAAATCACTCAATTAGTCCATGTAGTTCTTTAATCAACATTTGTTTGCTATGGGGAATAATTTTCCTAATTGGCCAAACTGTTGGGTAATACCGTAGATGCCATTGGCGTAATGTCTACATTGTCAGAATTGATGTCCCATGAGAAATTACACTTAAACTCAATAGGGCTAGCTACTCACACCGAGAGCATCCGTTTAAATGGGTTGCCAGAAACTAGAAGAACGATAAGCTTATGCACTCGCAAGGAACTCAAATGGTTTGGCAAATATCAGCTTGTACTGAACCACGTATACTGCGAAAAATGAAAGGTGAAATGCAGTAAAAAGATATTTGTTGGTTCAGTAGAACTAGTCTATGCAGATGACCTAGCTGGGCTGCACTCTGGTTCAGGATCTATGCATCTATCCATCTATATTTGAACGAAGGCATCACGTTCGTTGCTAGAAATTTCACAATAATTAGAGAAAAAATAATAATTTTAACCGTCATATTGTAGCGGGTAGGGGTAGATATTTTATTATTTAGGTTAATTTGGTCTTGGTCTTTAGCTAAATTTTGGTTATTGAAACTCAGAACCGATACGTGTTGAGAAAAAAAATAAGGACCAAATAATTCAGTCTCGGTCTCATCAGGACCGAAATTCAGTAAAAACTTGATATACAAAGAAATCACAGAAAATTTTAACCCAAAAATCATAAAATAATTCATATGGTAAAGACTTTTATTGGGTTGCAAGCATATAAGGAGTAATGACGTGAAAATTAGAGTTTACTCCTGTTAAACTTAGTGGATCTTAGGTTACATTTGGACACATGTTTTTTTTTGTTAATTCGACCTTTTCGGTTAAAATAGGAGACTGACCAAATTGACCAGACAAATTTAAGTCAATCACTGCCTATATAGAACTGAATTGATGATTGGCTTTATCAGTCTCGACCTTTTTGGTCTTTTTCTACCCATCCCTAATAGCAGGCCTAGATTTTAAAGGTGGAGATTTAATAAGAGTCTGTATAAAAGTTCTGGAATGTTACAGTAGGGTTTCACGGAAGAGATGTTCTAGAAACGGACACGTTAGTTCATTACAGCTGTAAGCGGGGTTACTTTCCATGTCAAATTAGGTTTTGACGTCGTATGGCAGCACGCAACAGCATCGATCATCACGATTATACAGATTCAATTTGTAAAGACATGGGTTAGCAGTAGGAATCAATGTGAGACACCAGTAAATTAATAATTGTCGGACATGATTCTTGCACCCTTTTGCCTATGCTGATATGTAATCTTTCTCATATAAATATAATCATCAAACCAACAAAATAAATAACATTCGCACTGCCGACGATAGAACATGCCAATTGGAATCAAATTACCAAATTTCTATAGAAAAACACGACTTATATAAATATAAAATAAATATAAATACCACTGGAGAGTAAAATTAAACCAATCGTTTTCAATAGTTCGAAGCGTAAAATGAGATGATAAATAGTACTTTAGGGCTTTAGGGAGTCATTAGAGAGTAAATTAAAGTAATCTGTTTTCAATGCTTGTAGCGTAAACATTGAATTAAGTTCTTCAAGGGAATAATTCAATCAAGTGAGTAAAAGGTAACAACACAAACAAAGCACTTACAATTCAATTTATTCTCAAATCTTGATCATACTTCAATTATGTAAAAAACAAACGACATATATAAGGTCATAAATAGGAATAATTAGTTCAAATAACATTAGTGCATTAACATATTTAATGATTAGTGATTCAAATCTAACCATGCAACTGTGCGGGCCACCTAGCTAGCTTTACATAATTAATATATGTGAGCTTCTTATCAGCATGAAAGGATGTTTAACTGTTATAAAGTTTGTTGTTAGTAAGTCTTAACTGAACTCATACAAATATACATATACTAATTCAAAACAATATTGAGACACACTGGTTGTAAATAGCGGGTGTTTCCCTTATCGGTTAAGTGCATGCATGGGATTGATCTCGTTGCAAGGTTTCCATTATTAGTTAAGTACATGTGATTAATACAGTTTGAGGACTTTAGGAACTTAATCATTGTGTCTATCCGGAAAGCTGGCTTTCTGGTCGCATGCATATATACATAATTTAATGGGAAGTGTGCTTCAAGCATAAAGGAAATCTTGTTCATGTGTGGTTTATATTAAATTGCGCTGCCCGCCTTCCCAGTAGCTACATACATGTAGCTCGCATCACATTGTTATGTTTACCTTTAGGTTGTCTGGATATCCGAAAATCACATGCCTTAATGGGAGTAACTTCTAAGAAGCATGATAAATAAAATACTCACTCTGTTTTTTTGACGTCATTGATTTTTAGATTTACGTTTGACGGTTTGTCCTATTCAAATTTTTTTATGTAGATATATAAAACTATAAATTATTTTTAAAGTTTCTTTAGTAATAAATCAATTCATAACAAAATAATTAATAAATTATATATATATATATATTTAAATAACACGACTAGTCAGACATAAACTTGAAAGTCACGTCGGATAGAACGAAACGGAGGGAGCAGTAAAAAACAGAACCAAGAACCATGATCATGTTATGCCCTCTTGTGCTCCACTGCGTGTTGTTTAGTAGTAGTCCAGAAGATGCCTATTAGTTTCCTAATTAACATGCACGTACGGACTGAGGATTAGGTATTTAAATGATCCAACTCAGCTTGCCTTTGATAACACCAAGCTTTTGATTGTTTTGTTCGCTATGATAGATTTTCTAATGTACCAGTCTTATGGATCGAATAATGAAGTGGTGCGACGTCCATGTCCCACAATTCCCATAGACACTTTTTAAAATCGAATGTAGTTTCCTGCAAATAAAAGAAGGCATGGGGTTTTTTCAGTGATATATAGATGAAGATTTCATTAACCTTCTTGAAATGTTAATGTATATTTACTTTGGATGTGTTTGTTTCTACTTAGGATTATTGTAATCTAGATTATTGAGTCAGATTATTATAAGCTAGATTATTATAAGTTCGATTATGTAATAGAAGGTAAGACGGGTAATTAAGTGTCCAGTGATAATGGATTTTTAGCCACCCAATAATCTGAAAAAGACGTACATCCTCGGAGGGGCTCATCAAATTACAATAATCTAATAAACTATACAGCAATCTAATCATTTATTTTTAGATTACTTCATATACAATACTACTAAGCTGAAACAAACCATGCCTTAATTGCTTGACAAAATCATATGATGATCTTAATTTGTATCCATCACGACTAAATTTGTAGAAACTCTCGCTCTAAATAAACTATAAGTTGTTACCAAATAATGGTTGAGACCATGTTATCTGAATATTAATTTATTTTCCTTTATAATAGATTCCTACGTAATAATTTACGGGAAGCAGCGTAATTTGTTTGGACCATGTCCCAGTTTCAGCAAGGGGTCAGGAAAACTGATTAAAAAAATCATATTTCAGGAAGATTTGGATTTTATCATGGGGTTAATTCAGATTTTTGCATGAGATTTCAAGTCACATTTTGATTTAGGGATAATATTCAATATAATTTTAACTGAAACCTCTTGAACCGAAAGAAGTTCCACCCAATATATATAAATACCAATTTATAAGTGCCCCGTGCACATACCACAATGATATTATGTTAGTTGATACCATATATATATGTTGCTTTAATAATTTTTTAATATTTTTAGAGCATTGTATATTTGTATCCTCCCATCTCTGCACTGTGTAATGAAGGGAAAACTGTATTTTA
Organism: Oryza brachyantha; assembly: GCF_000231095.2. NCBI lineage: Eukaryota > Viridiplantae > Streptophyta > Magnoliopsida > Poales > Poaceae > Oryza > Oryza brachyantha. Next base: position 26,748,901 of record NC_023163.2, read on the forward strand.
GAGGCAGACAAGATAATTAAACTAGGGTTGCATATGTCCCAGCTAGGCTCCCAGACGATTATGATACCATGCATGGGTATATACACTAATTGATGTTAAAACATTTTGATTCATAATATGGTGTACTAGTTAGGACACTCACAATGCTAATGCTAGAAACTACATTGGTTTCTATACTACAGGATATCGTATTCACGAACTATTTTCCACAATATAAGTTTTGTATCTTGTTATCACATGACCCATTTATCTCTCTCACATGCAGTCCTATTTTATGTGAAGACGCTGGGTCTTAATCTAGAACTAAGTTTCTTCATTTTATGTCTCTCTTCAATAAATAATCTGCTATATCAGCAAATTACTTAAATGACATAGCGATAAATACAGATAAAACCTATACTTGGATCCAACATTAACTAGTGATTACTAGTTAACGAGGATAATAGATCTCTTGATGTTGGGTGCATGTGGTGCAGGTATTGATCCCATACCTGGGGATACCCCCAACAATGTGCCATCCCAAGCATGCGTGCATGGGAATACTCCTTTGGGGCTAATAATGCATGTCGGCATGATTAAACAATTCTGAGAGATAGGTGGTTTAAAATGCCTAATGTTGTCATCGTGTCAAGTTTTTGGCTGTCACATGCATATCGACAGCCTTGTTTCTTATCATTATTCCGTCAAAGGCATGCAAAAGTGAGCACTAATTAAAAAACCGTAATATAATTATTTAGAGGCCCGGTACGACGCTCTCTATTAGCAATAAAGATAAATCTAAACCATTGATATAATTTTATTGAATGTTTTAGATCTATTTTTACTGCCATCTCACTTGACGGTAGTAGAAATATAAAAGAGTATAATTGTCAAAAAAAATGGGCACGAAAAGTAAAATTGTTCGCGTGGGCATATATGCCATTGTATATGTCTAAGCAGCGATACAATCTTATTTATAGATAAAATCATCTTACGAAGAATTGATAAAATTCTAAATATCAACATTATCTCTAATCACTGAATTAGTAAAGGCACAGATATACCCTTATAAACCGATGATATATATCTATTCTACCTGTAATATAATACTCTCAGTATAAAGCACCACAGTGTTTCTCGATTAATTAAGCAATCTTATACATTGTTATGCATTGCAGGTGCTACTATAGGTGCACGTACCATCAAGATCATGGCTGCCCCGCGAGCAAGCACGTGGAGCAGCACAACTCGGAGGACCCGCCCTTGTTTCGAGTGATCTACGCCAACGAGCACACATGCGTCGCCGCCGGCGCCTCCGCCTCCGACTACATGGCTTCCTCCATGAAAATCCAGCAGATCGCCGACGCCTCCCTGAGAAGGCCGGAGGTGGACGAAAGGCCGCCTCGCCTTGACGACGAAGCTCGCCGCGGCGGTGGCTATGCCTATGACATGGCGGCGGCGATGAAAGAAGAGAAGGACGCCATCGTGTCCTCGCTGCTCACTGTCATCAGAGGTGGCGGCCACGTTGCAGGATCCGGTACTAGTAACGACGGCACCGCCGCCGCCGCCGCCGCTACCTTGCTGCCGGCGAGCAGCTGCCGTACGGCGGCGCCATTGTCGCCGCCGCCGGTGGCTAGAAGCAACCGTCGTCGGAGCTGCGGCGGCGGCGGCTCTGTGGTTTCGCCGGCGTCCGACGACCTGGAGTTACTGGACTTCACGCTGGAGTCAGTACTGGAGCCCCACTGGGTGGAGCCTCTGGATTTGGCTTGGTTCAAAGAATAATCTATCCATGAATCCATCCACGCACACAGCACACTGGCTAGCTGAATGAGAGTGTGCATTCATTCATCGACACACCAAAAAGGAAATTTGCTTTTTTTTTTGTTTAGCTTTTCATAAAAGAAAGTATATATGCATATTTATATATGATCCACTTTTGCAGAAAACGTACATGATGATCTAGTCTATATATACAGAGCTCTCTTTTGGAGCCAAATTTAATATCTTACATACCATATGCATGATAAAGGGTGATTTGTGCAGTAAGCTCTAAGCATATGCCGCAGCATTTTCCTTTAGTTTGCTCTTATACTTCTTGATTGGTTGTCGTTTAAGACGTCTGATTATCCTGACTTATTCAATGTACCCAGCAGTACTAATAGCGGATCTAGCAAATGTAGGATCGTAAATGGTCTTTCCCATCCCAAAAAGCTAGCTATTGAGGTGAAGGGGCTCCCTCACTTATATCCTAGCTAGATCTTTTGCCCTTCCACAATTACTATAGGACTATTCAACAATCTCTCTCTTCACACACATTGGTGTTCTTTAGCCCTTCACCGCCCCTTCACCGTATACGGGCCCCACTGGCCAATGGTCCATCAGGTATATGGGTCCCGCAGACATCCACGATCTATCAGGCCTTCACACATTGTGTTCATCAAGGCTCTATCAGGTCTTCACACACTGTGTTCATCAAGGTAGAGATGTTAAACTAGCTAGACTCTGATACCAATTGTAGGATCGTAAAGAGTCTTTCCCACCCCAAAAGCTAGCTATTGAGGTGAGAGCCTCCACTTATATCCTAGGTCTTTTGTTCTTCCACATCCAATGTGGTACTATTCAACAATAAACAATATTAGAGAGGTCTAAATCTCCCTTTCTACCGATCTTTGAAATAAAATTCTAGTGAGGACTCCTATAGACCTAACAGGGGCAGTGGGTGCTCAAGCTAACTGCCCCAATGCTAGATTTGGTAGTACTACAGTAGTACTATCTCACCAGAATACTCCCTAGGGTTGAAAATACATGATGCTACTGTAAGCAACTCTACGTGCTATTCGATTGTCCTGAAATAGATCATAGATGACTTCTTATAATATGTACAAGGTACACCAAGCCTTTATATCTTATATTATATATATGTGACACAATACTATGATTTAGTAAAAAATAAGATACATGGTCGGTACTTAAACTTAGACCAAGATAACATCTAAACACATGGACTTGTAAAACACATATTCATGATCTTGGTTTAATGTATCGCTCAAAACGTAAAATGCAAACAACACAGCTCGGACGTTGCGTGACTAGAATCTTATATTTAAGCCTCTTCACCAAGACATACCTCTAAATCAACTCATATCATTCGCAATTTCCCACCATACCGATGGGAAGAGGAGGTAAAGAGATGGTGATCAGTACAGTGGTGATCATCAGCGACCAGAGGTCTCCAGAGAGCCAAGATATACGGTGCAATTGAGAGAGGTTGATCATATGAATCCAATGCGGTGTGAAATGTGTGATTGTTCCTATTAAGAAAGATAATGAACTTCAATTTGTAGGAGCGGTGAAAGTTGATTTGAGGACATGCTATAGAATATTGGCTCAAATACAAGATTTCTTGTCACCGTGGAGGACCACACCAGTATGCGATCTATACCGTTTGTACTTTGAATCTCGGGTAATACATTAGACTAAGACATAAATGTGTGTTTTATAACTTTATGGACTAATACGATAACTTACTTTAGATTATAGGGTATAGTATATGGAGCGAGAGGATTATGTGATGCCCCTATTTGGAGTTTTGGACTAGCTGCCTCGGCTTTTGAGCCGCCATGACCTTGTCCTGCTCACAAAGGCCAGTGATGGATGCAAAGATGGCCGCTAGATCCGCGCCTGGACACTGGGGATTGGGGGTGGTCGATCGATGACCCGTCCTCGATCCATGGCAAGATTTGGAGAAAAGGGCAGCAAATTTTGTTTATGGCTGCTGCCACTTGCCACTGGCGTTTTCTCCAGGGGAACCTGTCCCGGCTCGATCCCCAAACCACGTGCGGTTTTGCCTTAGATTTTAGCCACCCCCATCTGCGAATGCGCTGTCACAGTACTGGGCATTAACTAATTAATCCTCGTCGGCATCGATCAACGCCCTCTGGCTCGATCGCCACTTGCGCTATAAACTACCTTGCCCTTTTCTGCTTGCTGCCCCTGCCCCGAGCCGATAAGCTAATGAGTGGGTTAGTAGCGATCAGATTAGCTTAGCAATTTGGATCAAATAAAGTAGCTAGATGCTCGTACTCGTCAGTCGTCACTGGATGTGACTCCAGCTCCACCCTCTTGCCTCCCCAGCAAGCTAGAGTTGCAACCAACATAGGCTTTATCAGTTCTGAATTTCTGATCGATGAGAGATTCATGGAGTTCCAGAGTTTGACGATGGTAAGAAGATGATTTGTAAACTGAATCGCGAAGACGACCCGGGTATTTTGACTTCATTGATTACATAAAACTACACATATGGTTTTGGTCTCTCAATCGATCGATTTGAATTTTTCTTTGGTGCTCGACCTTCTCTGATCTACGTTCAGGCAGTGTCAACCAAATGACCAGGATCGAGCTGAGTCTTTACATTAGCATGACGTCAGGCGCATATAAATTTAAGGACGACTGATTGCCCTGACAAGATGCTACCAATATGTTAACTCAACTCATCTCCTAATACGGCAGGTCGCAGGTTTCCATTTGTCAACTGATTATTGAGCGTGCATATATTCAATTCACATGTATATGTTAGTATTCCTTGCCTCTCATCTAGGATTATGATATATCGTTCCATATGTAAACAAAATTATCTTCGGGAAATGGTTTTCTAATTAAGACAGCTAGCTAGCTAACAGCCATGACATCAGTAAGTAGTACAGCATCGTGCAACCTCGTGCCCATGTATTAAAATCTGCAGCAGCCGTACTATTTTAATCTAGGTCCACTCTTCAGATTTAAGCAGAAATGCGGATATCTTTGGAACTAATGTTTTCTAATCTGTTCGAGTACACCCGCTGGTGACCGCCCTCTCGATGCAGGCTGATGATCAATATGGCAGGGACACCGGGTCGTCGTTCTAGCTTCGGTGTAGAGAGATCGATACCCCTAAAAAAAAAGAGTAACACACGGCTTTTTTTTCTGCTTATACTTATAGGTTAAAATTTAAATTTTTAATATTAAATTTGAAGTAGATTTTGGATTTTTCCAATAAAGTTTATTTCCAGCGTTGACTTTTATATAGCGAAGAATACACATATAAAAGTTCTGTTCACAAATTATTTTTTGTTTGTAAATATATCGTTTGACTTTTTTTATAAAAAATCAAATAATCTGGACTCTTAAATATGAAACAGAGGGAGAGTAAAAGTTGTAAGAACTCCAAACTCTTCTTTTTAAATATAAGCATCTATAGTTTGGAGGTTGTTTAGAATAATTAAGGCTGAAAATTGAAAAAAATATATGATACTCCTTACTAAATAAGGAATATGAGGATGATAGATTAAGCGCGGTAAAATAGAATAATTTTGATAGGAAAGCTATTGAGAACGAGTAGTATTGTGTATAGTGCTATAAATACTTATATTATAATACAATATTCAAGTTAAAGAATAATTATATTTTAAAACGGAGGAAGTGGAAAAGAAGGGAGGGAGTACTTAATAGTCATGATCTTGTTCGATACTGTACGTCGTATCCACTACTGTAGGAGAAAAGACCAATTTAACTCCACACGTAATGAGTAGCCAACTGTCGGTTGCCCCGGTGTGAAATTAAATATAGAAATCCTTATCATACTATAATATATATATATATATATATATATATTAGCATGTGCCTAGCACTGGACGAAGCAAGAGACGGCATCAAAGTTTTTCTTAATTATGTCACATATAATTATTATTGTAATAAAATTGATAATTATCTCACTGTTATATTATGCCGTTGGCCACAAGGGTTTTTCCCTTCGCACGACGGTCGCCGTACGTGCGCGCGTGTTTGTTAATTGGCGATCGCACGCTGCGCCCCCCCCCCCCCCCCCCCCACCCCCACCTGTTCCGCTCGCCCTTGCCCGATCGCATCGCACGGCCGACCGGGGCCAGCGCGAGCTAGGTCCATTTGCCATGTCGACCGGCGGATCTCAATCCCCGGCAAGAAGGATCAGGTAAGGCGTGATTACTATTTTTTAAACTAACGCTAATTGTGTTTAATTTTCTCTATCTGTTTCACAATATAAGACTTTTTAGCCTTATCTATATTCGTATGAATTTAAACATATATATAAACTATATACATTCATCAATTGATAAATCTAGGGCAGACTAGAAAGTCTTGAAATATAAAACAGGGCAGTGCTTGCATCAAGTATACATGGCATACCCATTAATTGGACGTATGAGGTGGGGCGTAGAATCTCGATTCGGGGTGATTGAATAACATATTTGTAAACGGAATAATTTATTGATAAATATATTTATATACATATTTTTAACGATGTAAAAACCAAAGTTTAAAAATAAAATATGATAAAAACTTTTAAAGTTAATTTTAAATTTAAAGTTAAAAAATAGATATAAGCATATGCATAAAGAGAGGTTAGAAATTTGGAGTGGTTCAAGGAAAATGGTACGAGAGCACCTGAACAAAAACAAAACACAAACAAAAACAGACATGATTCCAAATCTGGTCAAGATACCTTCCATAGATAAAATTACTGGGAACGAAGGCTGAATTTCCAATTTGGTTACTGTCAGAGTCCACCAGCATATGAGCTGGATAGACAAACAGGCTCACACTGTGAACACTAGTAATATAAACATACCAATATGCACTACTGCCCTCCCCGGCAATGCATCAATTAGACCGTGTTAAACAAGATCAAACCCTCCAGATATTGTAGTTAACTATATCATATATATGTACTCGTCTCCTTGGCAAATTCGATCTCCCTGATAAAATAGCCAGTCTTTTCTGAACAATGCTAGCTGCATGCAAGCTAGGCTGCACCGAAACGTGGGAGTGGCTCGGGATTGGCAGCCTCCACACACCGTGCTGGCTCTAACGATGGCGTCAGTATTGTAATCCCAACTTGCAATACATCTAATCCACACTGCCACCCATTGTTTGTGTCCGTTGCAGCAATTTGCCTCTAAAAAACCCTGCACACATCGCACCCGGACGCTTACGTAACATCCAGAGGCTCACCAAATTAAGTACGCGATTTAATTAACAAGAGGACAGCCATAGTAGTACTAGAGAAACCCTCCTCAAATCTAAAGAAATTTAGATGAAGCGAGAGAAATTGTGCATGCACGGATCAAAGCGATTAAGCTAAGCTACAGCATCTGCAACTTGATATACAACTTACCAGGAAACTTAACTAACTAAAAGAGAAAAGAAATCGTCAAGGGCCAGTGTTGAGGCCCATATAATAGGCACATGATTAATTGGTAGCAAGCAGCAGCAGGTAGATTCATCCTCTCGAATCTATTGCATATCTGTAAACATTAAACATATCAAAAGACCCAGCAACGCCTCTTGACTTGACAACGAAACGAAACCATAAACTATTGACCGCGCTTGTACCGCACGCCGTAGAGCATGCTAGCTAATTACTAATTAAGTTATATTATTAGCTGAATTAATTAGCTAGAGGTTTAGTCTCTCTGCAGCCAGCTCCCTTCTTCTTCTTCCCAGAAATTAAAAAGTCTCCGGCCCCTCCGGCGAGAGCAGCTCGAAAGCGACGCAGCTGGGGCTGCCCTTCTCCTTCTCCTCGTCCTCCTCCTCCTCTTCCCCATTTTCCCACTCACCTCCTTTGCCTGCGGCTAGCTAGCTAGCTAACTACCTCGTTCTAGCTGACGAGAGAGAGGGAGAGCTTAACTAGCTGGGAAGAATGGCGTCGCCGCGCCTGAAGAGGGAGCAGTCGTTCGACTTCGAGGAGTCCAGCTCGCAGGAAGCCATGGGATCTGCCGCCTCGGCGTCGTACAGCCCTCCCGGAGGCGTCTTCGGCATCTCGCCGACGCCGGAGTCGTCGCCGCGCGACGGCCGGAAGAGAAGGTACGTACTGATGACTCCAGCTAGCTAGCTAGCACCAAATCTAAGTATACTGACTGCCTCTTGCTGTCTTCATGATCTATAGCTGTTTAATTTGGTGCGTATACTATTACTATATATTTTGTTTCCTCGATCCTTGAGTTGCTTGCTTCATGATTCGTTTCTTCGATTAATTTTTCGTTAATTTCTAGCTACTTCTTGTTTTCTGTCTCTTCATGGGTTAATTCTGGAGGAGATCCTAAAACTGATTGCTGATTTGAGCTGTGCGTCTTTTCCTTTTCTTCCTCTCTCTTGACTCTGCTAAAGAAAAAAGGGACAGATTAATTGTATGGAGTTTGTTAGCTTCTGCCTAGCTTCCTTGTGGTTTAATTTGCCAATATGGGGAATTTTGGACAGATTAAGGAGGAGAAGGAAACATTAACATGGTCATAAACGGGCAATATATATTAGGATCTATATGTTGGGGTTGGTTGGTAGATCATATGTACTATATTGCAAGTTGGAATTCATGGTCTGCTAGGTGGAAAAAAGAATGCCAAAAACTCGTGAGATTGAGAGTGATAGCGCAAGCACATCTGCACTATATATTAAAACAAACAGATTGAAAAAGGCCGATTAAATGGAGGCATAATACCGGCAGGCCATTAATATCGACGTTTCCTTTCATCTATCGATCGATCTTTCCTCCTTTGAGTTTTGTCCTATTAATTTTTGAGTGAGTTAGTTATATTTCATGAGCTGAGTGAAAGCTGAAATGTGGGGGGCATAATGTTTTGCTCGAGTCTGGATGGAGAATCTGCACTACAGTAAAAGGACACAATGGAATTATTAAGAAACTAAACTTATTATAACATCTTAATTAGTACTCATCAAACATCACATATATGCTAATAGCCATTTTGGGCATTCTTCATTATTCACCAAGAAGATGCATATTCTCCTCCTTTCAATGAAGACCATTTCTTTTCGACACTTAGGAACCCGAAGTGATCATCATATGTTTGCCCCATTTTCTTAACATGTCATTGCATCTTGGCCATAGTGGAGGGCTCCATTAATTGCTTGAGAACCCTAGCTTACTACTCCATTCATTTCATAATGTAATACTTTCTAGACTTGCCTAGATTCATATGCATACTAATGAATTTAGACATATATATAAATTGGGTCTGACTCTGTTGCATTTTACTAATTGTAGAATTTAATCCATATCGTTGATCTATTTTTATCGAACGGCTGTGATTAAATTATACTACCAATAATATTAGGTGTAGTAGATATTTTAAGGGATAATATCGTCCTTTTTATGGTAATCTTTATTGCAAAAATACGAAATTATGAAATACTACTAATTAAGTAATTAATAAAGTAAAAAATACATTTTTTTCTACTGGTAGTATAGTACTATCAATAAAATGTATCGCAGAGTTACCCATATAAATTATATACATTCATTAATGATGAATTTAGACAAGACTAAAAAGTCTTACGATATGAAACGGAGGTAGTGGTAGTTCTAAATTGTTTGCCCTGCACATTTTAGGCATGCTTATAACAAGAAAACAAAGACTATACGCATAGAGATAGGTCTCGATCCTTTGTTATTTATCGCATTACTACTTAAATTACCGAATCAACTTGTGTTTCTTTAATTACTCAGCAGTAACAGTCCACAATTAGTATTTTATGACTCGCAAGCATATACACTTTTCTTCTCAAAGGGGTAAAATTAAAGGAAAAGAAAGTGTCAAGCACATGCATGTCGGCAGTCCGTCTTCATGCAGCATCTCTCACTTCTCCTATATATATAGCTCATTAAGTTTAAGATATATATTTCTATGTATATATACATGTGATTCTCATTCTCATACAATCTTATCTAGCCCCCTAATTATATATGCACAGTATTATCCGATCCTGATCTCAACTGTAGTTTTGTTTTCTTAGTACCTTGAGCTACTTTCAAGGATGGTAAAAAACATTTACTATTAATCTGTGAAATCGTTGATGACATTTCTATTGAATTTGGTCTCCTCAATTCTCAATGCAGTGACAAAGCTTCCTTTCTTTCTAAAGATCTAGTTGATTTGATCCTTTCATCAATAATAATATTCTCATTCTGGTAATTAGAGTTCTTTTTTGGCTATATATACATTATTAATTGGGAATACGGACATCCTTCATTACTGTGAGTTAATTAACTACGTACGTCTTCCTAGGGGGAGTGTAGACGGCCAGAGACCACACGTATGAATTGGTGTATATATAAACTTGATGATCAAATTGATGAACTATATGTTTATGTCATCCTAATTATAGCCTATAGGAGGCCAGACATATATGTATTGTGTGTTGTGTGGAACACGATCGACCATTTTGTTAAGGAAAACGTTTAAAACTCTCTCTCTCCACTCAAATTAAATTACAGCGCGAACTAAATACTGATCATGTACCTATTTTGTAAGTGAAAACGAGATATATATTCTGACATTTTTTCCTTTTAAGAATGACAAGGCCATAAGCTAGCTAGTTATGCGATTGAGCTATACGTGGTATATTTCTGACTTTGCTTCATTGATCACAAGATTTTTGCATGCGAGAATCTGAAGTGCGTAGTACGTGCCCAAATTGTTTCATAATATCCGTGCACACAACTAAAGTTTTGGGCTTTCACTATATTGATTCTGCTTATGCTTATAAACCAAAACTTAAATTTTAACATCAAATCGGGAGTTAATTTTGTGATTTTTTTCATTGCAGTTTGTTTACAACCTTTACTTTTGAATAACAATGAAAACATATATAAAAATGTTAAATTAGTTGTTTTTGTTTGCTAATAAGTATTTATATGGACTGATACGTATTATTACAGCAAGATATATTTGTTGACATTTGTCAGGAGAGTGTATGTATACAAACAGTTGTACTTAATATATAGCTGCTAAACTGCAGGTTGGGTTACATATTGTGAGATACAACATGAACACGCAATACGTACCAAGAATGTGATGAATTCTTCAGATAGAAGAGGATGAAAATAGCCATGACAGTATTGGTGAAAACAGATCACAATTTTTTCTTACAGAGAACAAAAATATTATTCGGTACTTTTCACAATTTATACCCCTTTTGAACTTTTTAAACACTTGGAACCCTGGCCATCTTGTAAGGGAGTCGAGTAAACTACCACATATAAATCGCAGCCATCTCTGAAGGTATGTGAAACAAATTCAAGTTCGAATAACAACTTAACTGTTGGTAAAAGGTTGGGAGAAATGCAATTATTAACTGTTCTTGGTTGTGTCCATATATAGGCTCCATTAAGAATAAGACGTCATGATTTAGCAGAAACCATTATATCTTAAAATCTTAAATTTGTGCAGTATACCCTGGCCGGCCTACGTAGGCATGTTTTGAAGTAGAGCAAACAATTAGCACTGCTTGCACCACTAATAAAATTATTTTTGTGTTTCTAGTTCGTCCATTATTCCCAGCATTGTCAATAAAAGGTGGGTACCATTAATATCTACTCTCATTCCAGCTAAGGCATCTCTAGATCCACACTATGGATCACATGAAAAGCTATAGAAGCATTTCTGAATCTGTCTGATGAAAGAATCTTTAATTATATGGTAGATTCTTCATGTCTCATGGGGTATGCGTTCATGGGAGGTGGTAACCCAACTAATAGGTGAAAGTACGTCTAATTACCAACTTATCAAGATTCAGATCCATTTCCCTTAAAATAATTAATTAAGCCAATGACTCAGACATTGACATATATAAGCAATGGAGAGCAACCAGTAGCCCCTTTCTCATGAATGTACGCCGATGGAGGGTCACGTAACTCAACAATTCTGGACAGTGTACTTCAATCAGATTGTAGAGTAACGACCTGTGCGTATACTGGACAGTGTATATATAGAATTATTTTGCACGCAGTGCGACCCTTAGCGTGTATTATACATAAAGTATATATTTTCAAATATAATATAGCATGCTCATTGCAATATCTATCCACGTATATATATACCCACATGCGCGAGTGTGTATATATATGTGTGTGTTACATAATAAGTACTCGTGAATGATATATGTCTTGTGTTCGCCAGCCATGCATGCCTATATATTTTTCTTGTATACTTGTTGTAAGGGCTTGCTATTGTATCCTATATATTATATAAGGTTAATTTTGTTATTTACCGTAACGACATTGCCAAAATCTTCTTCCTATGATCAATTATTAATTTGTCCTCTAAAAAGAGTATATATATTTCTGCAGGAAGGATAGACCTTCATGGGTGAAACATACGTTCACGCCTCATTTTGATGGTCATTTGTGGCGCAAATACGGCCAGAAGAACATCAAGGACTCTGCCTTCCCTAGGTAGCGTGCCCCTCCATTCTATATTATAAAACTTTCTTGATACCTTCAAGTATAAATTTTGTATACTTGCCTAAATTCATTTGATACAAAACCAGATACTTGGTGGTATCAAAATTTAATAAAAAAAAATTGGTACATTCAGGTAAGAACCGTAGAATTACTCAAAAAACAAATTCTTGTAATATTTTACAATTTGCTGTTGTTTCACTGGGAATGCATGGTTTATTCATTATCTAACAAGGACCAATGTTTTTGCCATTAATATGCATTACTAGTTGTTATTCTATGAAAGGAAGTGTAGAGTAAATTAAACCAACAGTTCAAGCATTTCTAGGATTCAAAATGTATACTATAGCATAAGCATTTATGCAATTGTTCATATTATTTCAATCATTTCAATGGTTCCGGAGCCAATCAGATGCTTAGAAAGATAATCTAATTAATTCAAAATACAAAATTGACCACTGAAGTGACTAAAATAAAATCTTTTGATATCTTCTTAGTCTATACTAAACAACATAAAAATGACTATATTTTGGAATGGATGTAGTATGTAGATGTTATTCTAGGATGTTTGTTAGTAGAGATTAAGATTTAGAAAGAAATGCCTATTGTGCCTTTTTATTAAATAATGAATGATTATAAGTAGGATGGTAGTTGAGGGATGTGATGAAGAAATTTTGAATTGAAAACAATTGATGTAACAAGTAACACTCCAAAGTAATAAGCTTTCCGGAACAAATTTCGAATCTAAAACAACAGCTATTTTTAGCACGGGTGGAGTAACATTCAGTCCATTTTCTTATGCATATGGTAGAACGTAGACTACACATTTCGGAGATCGAAATTAAACGTATATAGTACTATATGATTCAAAAATTAAAAGGATCACCATGGATAAGTACATATCGAATTAATGAAAACGCACTGAGATCTTATATATGAATTCGTGTGAATATTGGCACCGCAGGCTATATTACAGGTGTTCTTACCGCGAGGACAAACAGTGCCTCGCCTCCAAGCTGGTGCAGCAGGAGAACGACGACGACCCGCCACTGTACAAGGTCACCTACACGTACGAGCACACGTGCAACACCACGCCCGTCCCGACTCCCGACGTCGTGGCCGAGCAGCCGGCGCCGGCGCCGGGCGACGCATACCTGCTCAGGTTCGGATCCTCCTCCGCCGCCGCCGCCGGCGGCCACGGCGACGCGCAGCAGGTGGACCGAGAACAGCAGCAGCAGCGTGGTGCAGCCAGAAGGCCATTCATGATGCTGAGCTTCGATTCGAGTAGCCACCGTCTGCACCACGAGCAGCCACCTGCGTTCCCTCCCAACCACCAGCTGCCGGCGGCAGCGTCGTCGTCGCCGTCGTTCACAGCCGAGGCGCTGCCGCCACCGGCGCCGCCGCCCACGGCGATGCACGACGTCGACGGAGGCGACCTGTTCTCGACGTGGGACTCTTTCCGGTATGGTTTGGACGATGGACATGGGCACCTTGGCAGCCATGTTTATCTCCCTGATGATTGTAGCGGTGGCGATGATAATTACTGATCGACTGTATCCTACACGTAAGTGCACGAGCAATTTTACCCTCCTGAGAAAGGTATCAGCAGGTATCACTGTTTTCTATGAAAATTTGGTGTCTTTTAGAAACTTACATATACTAATAGGTACTAAATTTTATATAGAAAATACATCATGATAACTTCTTAAGGATTGAAAAAAATATAAGTACTTAGTGCAAATTCAGTACGGCCTTAAGATTAATTGTCGCCAATTCGATGAGGAATTATAAGCAGTAGGGGCATATTCTTTGAGGGAGACGTAATGACGGTTACTTTGCTCACTATCTGATCAGGGAAGAAAGTTCCATGTACGTACGTTTCCCCCCATGTTGAAAATGGAAATGAAGTGTTCATGATTCAATAATTTGTCTACTTACGCCTTTGTTTCTCTATGCTATTTATATCCTGAGTAAATTACGGTACATAAACTTGTGTTATGGATTAAATAGAGGTAACAATTTGTAAATTGCTCATTCTATCATAATATTTTTTTAAAAAATGAAGCAACCAAAGAGCTGATGCTATATTAAGAAGCAACGGTAATTACAAATAGAGCACTAGGCCCTTCGGGAGAAGTACAGGGGAGAGGATAATAGAGGATATCGGATAATAGAGAACTAGTGTGGTGGCCCGCACATACTATGCAGCTAGCATCGTTTATATATGGTCTCTTATCTTGATAACAATTAATTTTTTAATTCAAAATTAATTTTTTTCTAAATTTATTTTTGCATTGAAACTTATTTATTTGTATTCTAAATTGTATTGGTACATAAACTCTTAATTTTTTGCATAATAATTAACTTGCAATTCAAATTTTAGATACTTCTAAATTCTATTTATATGTTGACTATTTCTTTCAATTTTACTTATTTTTAACCAGAATTTTAGATGTTTTTAAATTGTATCTATAGATGGACTCTTCTCTCGATATCAATTATTTTAAAATTTTACTCTGAGATTTAGATTTTTCTAAGTTGTATCTACACATGGACTCCTTTATATTATTTTTCTTGATTTTTAATTATGAAATTGTATTTCTAAGCGCATTCTAGATGTTTTCTAATTGTATTTTAGATGGACACTTCTCTCAATATTAATTATTTAATAATTTTAATCAGACATTTGGGTTTTTCTAAACTATATTTACACAGGGACTCTTTGATATTATTTTCTGTATTTTTAATTTCAAAATTGTATTTCTAATCGGATTCTAGATGTTTCTAAATTGTATTTATAGATTATTTAAAAAAAATAATCCAAAATTGGATTTTTGTAAACTGTATTTATACATGGACTCTTTTATATTATTTTTTATTTTTAATTTTAAAATTGTATATCTAAAAGGTTTATTTTTTTTGATTAGTATGCAATTTTCTAGCCCATGAAAGTTATTTATATTATATAGAGAAATATCTAGAGTTAATCTGAGATTACTTTGGTTGCCTGAGAGTGTGTATATATATATATATATAAAACTAATATGTACATCCTCCTTAGAATAAGTTATTCTATGCCCCCTTTGCTTATAAGACCCAAACTCTCTCCCACACCCTTCCAAAGATCCAAAACCCCTATTCTACCCTGGTCAAACTCATCTCCTGCCGCTTAAATCCGTCCTTTGACCTTTCTACACACCCCACTTTTGTCAACTCCCGTCTAACTGAAACGAAGGCAAAAGTACAGTAATGTATCTTATAAAATGCAGTAACAACGTCAAAATATAGTCATAACGAATCTAGTTTTTTAAATCACATTTTTTAAGTGAAAATAGTTTGGAAAAATAATATAAAACGTATTAGATATTGCTCTCTAAAGATTGAGAATACAATATTTTTTAGCTCTCTCACATGCATTAGTTGTATTGAGCAACATTATACAGTCATGATGTTACTGTACTTCTGTCATGATGTTACTGTATTTTTATTACAACGTTACTGCAATTGTATAACACACATGTTACTGCACGTATATCACGATGTTATTGCACTTCTATCACAACGTTGCTGCAATTATGCGGTAACAATACACATATTTTATAGCAACATAGCGTTATTACTACATAGAAGGCGCATTGTTACTGCACTTATAGATATTTCGTAAGATTTCGAACTTTAAATAACTTTATCTCTCACCTCATATATTATTTTTTAAGAATTTTTGTACCATATTGTTTGAAAAAAAATGTTTTAAAAAAGTAGATCCCTCATGGATATATTTCGACGTTGTTACTGCAAATTAGTCATCGTGTTACTGCATTTCTGTCGTCGTGTTACTGCATAATTCCTGTGAGACGAGAGGTGAGCTTAGATAGATATGAGGGGAAGCCCATAAAGGGGTTGACCCACGAGATTAATCCTTTGACCAGCCTTTAAATGAGGTGGGGTGATTTTTGGGTCTTGAGAGGAGGGTTGGAGATGGAATGAGCCTTGGGAGGCCTTGGAAGAGTGGGGGGTAGAATAGCTTATACTAGAGGGTGCACATATTAGTCTTGCTCTATATATATATATATATATATATATATATATATATATATATATATATATATATATATATATTAGTCTTCCTCTATATTAGTAATGTGATGCTATAATAATGCATGAATACGAATATGATTGATTTTACGTCATTACGTTGGCACACACATATTGTGTGGCTAGCATTGTATCTTTATAGGTCTCTTGTCTTGATAATAATTATTTTAATTATTAATTTAAATTTAAAATTTTTAAAATTATATTTTTACAGAAACCTTATTTAGTTGTATTCTAAACTGTAATTGTACATACATTTTTTTCTGCATAATACTAAATCTTATAAAGTTTGAATTTATATGTTGACCTTTCTCTTAATTTTACTTATTTTTATCGGTTACATGTTTCCTCCAAATTATATTTATGGATGGAATCTTCCCTCAATATCAATTATTTTAAAATTTTTAATCCTAAAATTTGGATATTTTTAATTATATTTACACATGGATTCTTTTTATTTATTTTTGAAATGCATTTGTAATCGGATTCTTTTTTATTATAGATATACTCTTCTCTCGATATCAATTATTTTAAAATTTTTAATCCAAGATTTGAATGGATTTTTTAAGTTATATTGACTTTTTTATTTTTATTTATTTTAATTCCGAAATTATATTTTTAATTGTATTCTTTTTTATTATATATGGAATAAATGTTAATTGGTTGCCTAATAGTATTAGGCGTTGCTCCGGGGGTTACTGCCAAAAAATAAATTAGACATGCTCCCCAGGCTTCGAACCCAGCACTTCATCCACCACGCTAGCAATCCAGTGTATTCCAATTGGTCTTTCTTTTTTGAAAAAGACTATCTGTTTGACGTGTATTTTCTCACCTATTGATTTTTCCCCTTATTTTTCTTTTATTAATCTCATAATTTCTAGCTTGCGAGAGATAACCCTGAGACCTCCTTTTCTATTATCTTTTATATATATATATATATATATATATATATATATATATATATATATATATATATATATATATATATATATAATATATGGTATCCTTAGAGCTTGCGCCTAATTGGTGCCTACGTTGGCCTTAGGCTTTTATTCTCGCTAGGGCTGCGTTCGTTAGGTAGGTAGAGGGGTAAGTTAATTTATCCGGCACGAAAAACATAGCAATAGATTAGTACATGATTAATTAATTATTAATTATTAAAAAAAATATAAAATAGACTAATATAATTTTTAAAACAACTTTCATATAGAAATTTTTTATAAAAAATATACCGTTTAGCCGTTCAGGAAGCATGTGCGCGGAAAACGAGAGGGATAAGATAACTTATTCTGACTAGTGAACGCGGCCTAGGTGTTTTGCTCCGCAAATTGCCTAAGCTTTGAATTTCTCCTTTATTTTGTTGATAATCTGTTGTATAAGATCGTAGTCACGATCAATATTTTGTCATAACCAATTGTCTTGCGAATTAATTTATTAATAGAAATTGGTTTAGAAATATTTAAGGTGTTGGTATAAGTTTGTGTGACTAATATGGATTAGGTTGCGATATCTATACCAGGAAACGGTTGATTTATTTCTGTGTGTGCAGGTGACTTGAGTTCAATCTTGGTCAATGTCGAGGACTAGGACTAGGTTCAGGGAGAAACTGATGTTTAGACGGTTAGGATGTCACGTGATGTTAGACTAGAGTCCAGAAGAGGTGAGGTCCAAATGATCAAGGATATAGGATGACGATGTTAAATACGAGGTGAGACATGGTGAAGGAACACCGTGTGAGGATGAATATGAATATGTAACAGACTTCACATATTGTGCATAAGCCCCAGAAAAATATTAAAGTAAATCGGATCAATATTGGATGAGAAAAAAGAAAAATATCTGTAGTGCTACAGTGATGCGGCATGCATGGATGGCAATACGTACTATTGTGTACGTGTACAGGAGACGGACTCCGTTGCCGGTGGTCTTTTTAGAGAAAGACATAGTTTAATTTGGTATATTAAATAGATTTGGAAATTGAGAAACTGACTCCTACTAAGACAGGTTGTTCTGCTCCTCGTTGAAGATGGACTTTTCAGTATAAATAAGTATTTAGGGGTGTGTCTCTCGTATGCCTTTTGTGAGTTTTAGATGAGAGAAATAGGGTTGAGGCTAGATTTTGATTTAGATCAAAAGTTTTAGGAGAAGTGTTGGGTGCACTTTATAAATATTAGTTGATACGATAAAGTTGAGAGAGTTTCAATCTACATCTTCGAGTTTTGTCAATAGTGTTTATATAGGATTCTGACGGTCTAACCGGTGTTAGGTAGACGGTCAGATTAGAGTGCGAGCGGCGGTCCAACTGGTGCATAGTCGGCAGTCAGACCAATTGATCAACGACTGTCAAATTGATGAGTCTTTAATCTAAGATAAATCTTTTAATTTCATAAAAAATGGAATTGTGATATACCTACTATTCACCCTCTTTGGTAGGTGTGTTAAACTTTGTCTCGATCCTACACATTTTCTAAAAATCAGAAGCTCCCCAATAGCACTCAACTTCCAAGAATTTGTAGTTATAAAATCTAGAAAATAAACCAGAATCTTATCATCAGTTGATTCTCATAATCTTAAGTTCCCTCGAACAAGGATTTAATTGCCTACCTCTATATACTCCCACATACCCATCATTGGATAAAAGAGATTATAGTATTTTTTTCTTTCTTGTTTTTTAAAAGAATATATAATACATTATATTATGGGATGGAGATAGCAACTCTAAAAGTAAACGACCAAATTTGATACTTAAGAACATATAGAATCCTTTTGTATTATAGGACAGAGGTAAGACTCTAAAAGTGAATAAATAAAGTTGACATTTTTGATTTTACGGGCAGAATAAAAACTTGGATATTAAGGAATAACTTAATATCAATTATGAATTAAATATGTAAAAATAAGGTTTCGAACCTAGACTAGGTAGCCACCACCTCATGGAGCTAGCCAAAGACCCCTGGGTGTTTCTCTACGGGTGGAATAAGTCCTCGAATAAAATAGACAACTTTCTTATTCGAGATTTCTACACTATATGATGTTGACTCTTAAGTCTTGAGCTACTGCAACTAAAGTCAATCATGTCCTAAAACAAGGAATCATAATCATAGTGGCAAACTAGGACACTGTTCTGTCTCATAATTGGAGATTGACTTATGTTAAAAGAAAATAATTGGGCTTTGATCAGTTCAGATTGAGGTGCGCAATTAGGAGCATCTCACATATATAAATTTAGACGTTAGATCAATTATATTTAACTTTAGGGCTTAGATCAGTTGAGATTGAGTTGCTAACCGTTTTCTAATGGCTAGTGGAGATTGGGTTTCAGTATCCCTGTTGTTTTTAAATTGAGGCACTGTATACTTGACTGCAGGTCCGAGCTTATATAGACCCCCCCTCAGAAGAGACTTGGATACTCTGTCTGACTAAGAAAAAAAGAATGCAATTCAAGAGCAGATTTCGCTCTCCCTTGACCATCACACGATCGATCGGCAAGTTGATGGAAATTAACTCTTTTGTGGGCATCACTTGACCATGTTTCAATTCTGTAGATTCAGAAATTCAGAGAAGCACATACGGCCGGTCTCCTCTGGACCTACCTTTCTTTTCGTTTTCTAGAGTGTATACATGATGATATCGCAATGTTTCTGTCCAATTTTAATGGCACGGGAGTCACTGTCCGACGTCTCTTCTGGGAGTGAAGTTAGAAAATCAACGGACACGAGCGTTTGACAAAAATCGCATCTCTCTGGCCATAGTTACGACCTGATTTCAATCTCGCGGTAGATTTAAATAAATTGCATGGTACAGTATATAATATTACTAATACCATTTCACATGTCAACCGCTCGGCTGACGACCAGATGCAGAGACAGAAATTTCCTGTTCAATACTATGTACCGTGAGAGAGCACAACTCAGAAGCTAGCCAGTCAGCCCACCTAAGATAATCTAACGATTGATCCATTGGTCAGAAGACCAGAATAAATCAATCATTCACCGTTGACATTAATGATCAACATTAACTAATCAACAGGGTTTGAGCTAGTCAGAACCAAATTTATGCTAAACTGGCGAAAGCATCTCTGAATAAACTGACACTGCATGCAACCTGTCTGCATGTCCGTATAAATACTCGAGCTACCTGCAGCGCTGCCCACACAGCTACCCCAACCTCAACTCCTGCAATACTTGTGCTGCTATAGTAGGAACCTCACCTAGTCACTTTTGTCAAGATTCTAGTTAGAGCTTCGTCGTCTCAAATCTCAGCTCAAAGATGGCATTTGGTCAGGGTACTATAGAGCAGCTGTACCGGGAGCTCGCCGGCGGCCGCCAGCTCAGCGCCAATCTCCAGGCGCTGCTCGAAGGTCCCCTCGACAGCCGCGTCCAGAAGGAGGCTGTAGATGTCAGCAGAGAGCTCGGGCGAGTGTTCATGGTGTCTCTGTACATGCTGAAGCCTGGCAGCAGCAGCAGCATCATACCGGAAGAAGTGGCCAGGACGACGACGCCGGAGACGAGGACCGACGATAGCATCTGCCTGCACACTGCGAGGAAGCTTAAGCGCACTAGGTAATTAACCGATTTACTATTAAGAGTTCTTAACTAATGTTCGAATTATGTTTTGAAATTTGAATGGAGTAACTACTTTGTTGATGCAAATTGATACGGAATACTTCTGTAGGAGTGAAGAGGTTCCTCCAAGAAATGGGAGAGAAGAGGTTAAGAGGACGGAGGTTACACCCTCGCCATACAAGGATGGTTTCCTGTGGAGAAAATACGGGCAAAAGAACATCCAGGACAGCAATTACTTAAGGCGAGTAGTGCAGTTTTTAATTACATGAGTATCAGAATTCTCTGGTTTATCTCAGGAATATTCATGGTATTTCCCCAAGTTTAACTAACCACAAATTAAACCATAATTAATTCCTAGAAATATATGATACTAAGTACTATACCTTCAAGGACTGATTCTGTCCACCTCCAGGTTTGGTAAGCATTAACCGACATACACTGCAAAACAATGTCCAAGTCAATTTCAGTGTTTTTTTTTTCCTCTCAAACGAGAGTTTCAGAGTAATTAACCTAGCTAGCTGTTATAGTCAATGTTGTACAGACTGAGTCAGTTAATTAGCTAGTTGAAGAGATGAAGAGAATATGCTTACTGGAAGTTCAAGATTACATGCACGCATCAATGTCCAGTGACTTGACTTTGCCGTCAACATAGTCAATCTTTACCTTCGTCAATCGTCGTACACGTAGTACACACATACTCGATCAAGACCAGACAAAAAAAATTGTCTTAACTTAATTGCATCACACATGCTAACCTAACGCGCATGCATGCAGGCTGTACTACAAGTGCACGTTCAGCCGCGAGCGGCGGTGCGCGGCGAAGAAGCAGGTGCAGCAGAAGGACGACGGCGAGCCACCCATGTTCCTGGTCACCTACCTCGGCGAGCACACGTGCCAGGCGCAGGCGCAGGCTGTTCCAGGCACACCTACCACCACAGCAGCGAGTTCGCCGCCGCCGACGACGACGACGAGCGGCCGGCGGCAGCAATCGTCCTCCCCGGCGGAAATCCTGGACTCGACGATGAGCGGCGGCGCCAGCCTCTTTAGCCGCCTTCTTCTACCCCATGCCGTCGGCGGGGGCAGCGCCGAAGAGGACGCCGCCATCGTCACGTGCCTCGCGACTGTCATCAGCGGAGGCGGAGGCGCCGGCGCACCACCGCCGCTGACGCCGTCGCCGAGCTGGCCAACGCTGGCCCCGGAGGCGAGCGGGTCGAGCGGCGGCGTCCCGGCGGCGTTCGTGCCGTCGGCGGGGCACTCGCCGAGCGCGGACGGGAGCGTGGCGGACGAGGCGGCGGCTGCGCAAATGATGGACATCGACTACTGCTGCTTCTTCCAGTACGATCCGTCAACGCTCTCCCCCGTCGAGGCGGCAGCCGACCACCGTCTGTTGATCGGCGACGGCGACGTGCCGCGCGCCGCCCGGATCACGGACACGGTGTGGCCGCGGTACACGTGCGACACGAGTGCATGGCATCGTTGAGTACGTCCTTGACGTCGATTAGCTAGAGGCATAATCAATGCTACAAAGAATTGTTAGTGCATGGGACGTCGTCGTACCATGCAAATTAAATGTATAGTGGCTGTGACATCAGATCGATCGATCGATCGACCGACCGGTTGGACGTCAACGTACGTAGGAGGACGAGCAGCAGGTCGTCACAGTATCTATAGCTGTCTGGCTTAATTAGCTGAGGGAATTAATCATTGTGCAAGTCTGGGTGTGGACTCGTCGATCGCGAGTTGCCGAGTTTGTATTACTAGAGCAGTCCCAACTATATATTAATGGTGGTTTCTATCATCAACTTACTATATAAGATCAAACAGTTCTAATGATGTATTAGCGGTGGTTTCTATCATTAGTTCGCCGAACAGTCCTAATAAAACAAACTGACATGTTTACCATAGTATAAGAAATCATCATAGAAACTATTTTTCTCAATGAAGTTATATTCAAGTAATAATTGTTTTATATTTCTCTCTCCCAACTCTATATCTTACACCAATGATGAGCATGACGCATGCTCTCTACAAACTAATGGTTTCTTTCCACTGGTGAATTCATAGTTTCTTGGTATATTGGGTAAAAGAAGACTTCTTTCTCCATGAGAAAATCATTTCTAAGTTTTTTCTCTCTCTTCATTAATTATATTGACATGTCATCATTTTACTTAATGAGGATAGAAACCACCATTATTACATCATTGGGACTGTCCTAAGCAAAATAATGACATGACAATGTAATTAATGAAGAAAGAGAGGAAAAACTTAGAAATAGTTTTCTCATGGAGAAACTAAGCCTTCTTTTCACCCAATACACTAAAAAGACATGAATCCACCATTGGGAAGAAATCACTAGTTTCTAGGGGACATGTGTTATGCTCACCATTTGTAAAGGAATATAAAGTTACGAGTATTACTCAAAGACAACTCCATTGAAAAAAATGGTTTCTATAGATGATTTCTTATACTATAGCAACTGTATCAGTTTCTTGCATTGGGACTGTCTTTAGCACTTGGCTAGCACAGTTGCAGACTGCTAGGCCGATTAGAGCAAGTTCAATAATATAGTCACCTACTAGGTCTAATTCATCTATAGTCAATCTAATAGGTAATTCATAAAATAGTTACCTACAAAATATTAGTACATGGTTCCATATGTCATACACACACTTTGTCTTGAAATCCGTGTGCAGCTGGCTATAAATTAGTAGCTCATATCTCTTCTCTCTTCTCTTTTATCTCTTTAAAATATACTTATAACTGTCTTATAGCCTATTATCCCAGTGTCACTGTGTCAGCAGTCTTCGACGAAAATTACCCCGACTGATTAGTAGCCTAACACGACAAACTCCCAGGTCCTAGCGAGACGGTCCACACTCCACAGCACATGTGATGGCTTCGCGCCCTGGCCTGGCGTGTCTTCTTCGCGAGAGACATCGCGTTTCAATGAATGCAAGACCCGAATCCCAAGCGACACGGAGCAAACGCTGCGGCGCGGCCGGTGGAGGGAGAGACTAGGCACGTACAAACATACTTATTAGCGGACTTTCTCATTTTGTGACACAGAGGAAAGAGAGGGAAGGAGAGAGAAAAATTATTGCCATGCATAGCAACGGTTTAGAGTGGACTCTTAGCATTTATTAAAGGAAAATTTCTTGTACGAGAGTGTATAAAAATGAAACTAGCGTAATAAAAATTATTTTATTCCATTAATAAAGAAACCACATCTGACTTTATCTTTGTACGTATCATTATAAAATAGACTATTTTTGCTGACGTGGCTTGAGATAGTGTCTACAACGGGCTCTACCATTGAATATGGCCTACGTTTCAAAATCTAATCAATTTTAGAGCTGGATATAATGACTTATGAAAGTATGAAAATAATGGAAGAAAGATTATAATTGATTGATTGATTGATAAGAGAATATAGGCGGACAATTAAACATCTAATTAGTGTGATTAGCTGAGACATGGAGATTTACATAGAAATAGGTTATTTTGGGATAAATAATGGGCATTAGAAATATTTTTATTTTGATACCGGGAGATTGATAGAGTATGTGGTGATTGTTTGCGTATATTTATAAAATAAAAATAAATTATGAATAAATTTTTTATATATGTATTCTTAGCGATTTAAAAGATAATGCTAAAATATAAAATACAATTAAAAACTCTAAAATGAACCCCAAATTTAGAGTTAAATACCCTAATCTTTTGGTTTTTGCATGCTTATAAGCCTAATTAGAATTTTTTAACCTTAAAATTAGAGTTAATTTTGAAGTTTTATTCACCAAAGTTTATTTTATAGGTTTATCTTTTACATTGTTATGAACACGCATATAAAAGTCTTAGAGGGCTGCTATTATACAGTATCACGTTCTGTAACGAGGGATTGCTACAAGGTACCAAACATAATACCTCACCAGTATTAGATCTGATACCGCATCGATACCAGTTGATACTAGGGTATCAGCTAATATTGGGGTGGTATCTGCTGATACCCTATTAGTATTGGTTAGCAATATTCATCCATACTAGCATGATACTTAAAATATAAATAATACCTTAAAATATATTATATCTATTAAAAAGAAAAGGTTAAAAAATGAAAAAAAAAGACCCAGGTAATAGATTGAGTAGTTGATAGTACAGGAAAACCGTCTCGTTCCCAACGGCATACGTGGTGCATTATATTCTAGCACTTCCATATAGTTTATACGGTCATAATTGTTGTTGATATCCATTGTTTGCGCATTTACAATATACGTCGTAACATGGTAAGTGGTGACTAAATCGCTGAGTATAATGGAGAGTAACATCGAGGAAGATTTTTTCAGAGTAATTACATAGTCTTTTTTCAGAGCAGTGAGATTAAATCTTTTATCTTAGGAGTAAGGCCATGTTTAGATGGCAAAATTTTTTGGGGAAGAGATCACATTGAACATTTGACCGGATGTCGGAAGGAGTTTTCAGACACGAATGAAAAAACGAATTTTACAGCTCGGCTGAAAACCGCGAGATGAATTTTTTGAGCCTAATTAAGCCGTGATTAGCCCATATTAGTTACTGTAGTACTTATTACTAATAATTGACTAATTAGGCTCAAAAGATTCGTCTTGAGATTTCTCACATAACTGTACAATTTGTTTTTCGATTTATCTATGTTTAATACTTCATTTAAATATTTAAAAATTCGATGTGATGTTTTTGGAAAAAAAAATTTAAGAACTAAACAAGGCCTAGGTAGTACTCGTTGAAAACATTTGGCAGTGCACGTGTGGAGTTTAAAAAATAACGTGATTGTGCTCTCTTATAAAAGTATGCTCTTTTTTATCATGGGCGGACCACATGAGGAAACATGTTACAATCGCACATGAGAGGAAATACATTCATTTAAGAGAAAATTCTTTTTTAAACTTAGGCAATCTCTTATATGCACTTAAAAATGTCTAGTTCCTTATGTGTCCTCAAAATTTTATTTCGAACCCGTGCAACCGTCACGTCTTCGTCAAATACGTGGGTGTCAGCTTGTCGGATTAAAAAAAAGACCGAATTGCCCTCTCCATCCCTAGTAACCAGCTCAACTCTCTCATGTCTCTCGTCTCGTCTTCACTGAAAGGTGAGGGCAACAGATCCGGCCGGCGGTGGCTCTCTCCCCGGCGACCTCTCCCAGCCCGGACGACGGTGGCGGCAGTCCCCAGCACTTGCGGTAGCTAGGGCGGCCTGTCCCCAACCCGAGTGGCGGCAACGGCGGCCCCCAGCACGGGCGGCAGCGGCGGCGGCAGTCCCCAAGGCCCCAACATGGGCAACGGCGGTGGTCCCTAGCCCGGGCGGCTAGCGTCCTCTCCCCAGCCCAGGCGGTGGTCCCCAGCACGGGAGACGGCGACGGCAGTCCCCAGCACTAGTGCTGCCTCTCCCAACCCGGGTGGCGGCGGCGGCGCCCCCAGGCGGCCGCGGTAGCCTCTCCCCAGCCTTGGCGGTGGCGGCAGCAGTTGTTCCCAGCCCAGGAGGCCTCTCCCCACACCACGGTTGCACCATTTCTTCAGAAGAACGATCCCTTTATAGCAGCACTAAAAAAGGTCTGTAATTGTATGCCTTCTATCAAATATTGCATCTAGTTTGCCTACTTCATACTAGTTTTCTTGCAAGCCAGGACATTGCATGCTCTGTTGCAGGAACTGACTAATGAATATAGATTTGTTTCCATACAACAAAAAATCTGCCACCTCTGCACTTATTTTCATATTCTCCCTTCTCAATGGGCACAATGGACATTTCAAAGCAAAGTAACACTAAAACTAAGGGAGACCTGACAGGAGGGGTATGCAAGAGTTCGAAATAAAATTTTGAGGACACATAAGGAATTGGACATTTTGAGGTACATATAAGGGATTGGCTGAGTTTGGAGGTGCACACAAGGAATTTTCCCTTCATTTAGTGTTGCTTTAGATTTATACCGTCCGTATACCGTGCATGGTACAATGTAGTATAACATTTTCAAATTTTTATTTATAAGTTATTTTCCATTTTTAAATATATCATTTGGTTTTTTTAAAAAGCCCAAAAGAATGAAATTTTGAGTAAAAGTGAAAAGACGAGAGTGTACATAGATGTAAATTTACCCATCAGTCCATACTCATATGACTATTCGGCGATGAGCCGATCGCTGAATTGCCTGACCGGCCGGTCGGCGGCGCGATAGACCGATTTGCTTACAGTAGAATTTTCAAAAGCGCATTCATAACCTTTCATAAATAAAAAATACATCCTTGACATCCAACATAAGTACCAAGGAACAAGGCTGAAGGGGAGTACCATTGTACAATTGGTTCAAAATTAGTTACCACCTCCGTCATATAATAATTATATGGGATCTTACTATTAACTTATAACTTTTCACTATTCGTCTTATTTAAAAATTTAGTGTAAATATAAAATTTTATTAGTAATACTTAAACTACTTTTAATAATAATAAATAATAAATAAAATAAATAATATTTTTATTTTTTTAATAAAACGAGTAGTCAAATCTAGTACAATCGGTCACGTGCGATTCACGCGTTGTTCTCACGCCCTCCAACATGGAATCTGAGCCGACGGGGCGACGCCCTCACGCCCATGGCCGGCATCCGCCGCGCGCAGGTCGACTTTTTTAGCGGCTCGGGACGGAAGCGGAAGCGGAACATGCACCAGCCGATCGCCTCCTCGCCCCCGTCATCCGTCGTCGCTTCGGGCGCGCGGTGCGATCCGCGGACTTCGCCATCGGCAAAGCTCCAGCGCGGCACGGCAGGTGGGGAACTCGCCCCCCGACGCACACACGGGTGACGTAATTGCCCACAGCGGCGCAGCGTGACGTGCGCGTCCTGATGTCACCGTCAAGGCCAATCCCAGCCACAGCACAGCCACGCAGGCGGCGGTAATAATGGCGGCACGGAAAGGACGTGTACCCCGGCTCATTGAGATCGGGAATCTGGCATACGCTGTTTACTCATAGACATGATAAGTATATATTTTATATATATATCATGAATTCATTATTAAATTAACTATAGGTAAATTAGATTTATTAGTTGCCTATACTATTGAACTTGCTCTTCGATCGTACTAAAATCAAAATAAAAGATGATATGTGTAGCACTTTTCATTCACCTCTCTGGTTAGTTAGGTTACTCCGCAAATACACTAAACTTAGTGAAAAAATATTTTTCGTTATTTTAATAATTAATTTAAAGCTGTTTAGATTTCTCCCTCAATCATATATTCTTTAATAATGAGAATGTTTGGCATCTTCGGTCTCTATCATAACACCCACCACCGATAAGCATCCCATTATTATTAGCTATGGTACGATTAAAATGATAAAGATAATGAAAACTAGGTTAGATTGTGATATAAAAGTTGTTTATATTTTCTTGGGATGGAGGTATTACTGGCGAGCAGTTTTGCCCAGCTTTTGGGAGGTTTCCGCTAGCATTTTGTTGGTTAGTGCTAGTAGTACTATTAGCGAGATACATTAGTACGTGTACTGTATTCCGGCATCCCGGGGAGTGATTGAAGCGTGGGTTCACACACATTGATCACACCTATCCGTGTCGCGTTTCCTGCCCGCTTCGGTCCACCCTCCCCTTTTTTTTTTCCTTTTGGCGTAGTAACGACTAGCTCCAGTAGAGGTTTTTTAGTAGTGCGATCTGCGATGCTAGCGAAATTACTCTCGGTCAAACCGATAAGGGGCACTGTGGCAATCGTCGCGGTCGTTGTCATCGGGGGAAATTCTGTCTTCAGGCCATGCATCTGTAGTTACAATCTGACCCGTCAACCTATCATGTCAGAAGACACTCTGGTTTTGGTGGTGGACTGGTTTTCCTGCTTTTGCTTTCAAGTAGTACTATTTTGATGAAACACAGGTCTGGATCCAAAACACCTTTTTTTTTTCTCAGGATAGAAAAGAGAGTTTTATTTTGGTGCACTGGTTTTACTGCTTTGCTTTCTAGTAGTACTATTTTTCTCAGGAATTAAACTTGTTTTTTCTGAAATTTCTATAAAATTTTTTAGAAACGAAGAGACTCTCAGAGTTGATGTTTGCTGAACAAATATGGAAAGCTAGCCTTAGTTGGTAACGTTGATTTTCTTTATACATTTGATTATTCATTTTATTTTAAAAACTTACATAAATTATTTGTAATTAGATTTATCAGTAAATGTATTTTAATTATAATTTATAATTTCTCGTATTTGCATTTTTTAGAACTGATGATAATACAACATTGGGGCATTTTGTTAATTGTGCACGAATCACTGAGCAAGCCGTATATATGGTGTGTGCATACAAAATTCACGACGATCGGGCCAAACTTAATTTTAACCACAGAACGCAACCGATAGTCTAGTGCAAACAGGGTTGATTAATTTTACAACACACAAGGTACGTACGTGGTACGTATGTATACTCGCTCATACGCAGTACGTACTCATGTACGTATATATGATTCGTAGTAGTAATAATATATCCGAATCCAACCTATATGGAGTATAGAGAGGGCCGTACGTGGACACATGCACCACGATTACTCATGTACGTATATATGGTTAGTATACGTACGTACGTACGTTTGCGTCCGGTTTGGTCTCCTCTGATCATCTCAACACAGGCGCGCGGTCGGTCTCACGCGAGACCTCAAAACAGCGTGTCGACGTCAGGTGCTGTCCCGTACGAGTTGCTGTCGACTGTGCCGCCGAAAGGCCCCCAAAGCAGCGCGTCCGTCACGTCGTAGTCCTTGACGTCCAGCTCCTCGCCGTGGTCGGGCCGCACCGGCAGCTCGGACGACGACGCGGAGACCGGCGCCGCAACAGGGGCGTGTACCACCGCAGCGACGACGACGCCGTGGGACTCGTCGTCGTAGCACTGCTGCCCCTGCAGCACGCGGGCGAGGGACGAGACGAGCACCTGGCGCTCGCGCTCCTCCATGGCGGCGCGCTCGTCCACCAGCTGGGGCGGCGGCCGGCCGACCAGTACTTGCGCGGCGCCCCAGCGCCGCAGCGACGACGGCGACGTCTCCCCTGCCGGGAAGTAGCCCGGCGCGGCGGCGCCTCCT
The DNA here is from genome assembly GCF_000231095.2 of Oryza brachyantha. Lineage (NCBI taxonomy): Eukaryota > Viridiplantae > Streptophyta > Magnoliopsida > Poales > Poaceae > Oryza > Oryza brachyantha. The sequence continues at coordinate 26,778,907 of NC_023163.2, forward strand.
CCGCTGCTGTTCGCCGCGTCGGGCAGCTCGCCGAGCGCCGCCTGGCACGTGTGCTCGTGGATGTAGACGACGACGTACATCGCCGGCACGTCGTCGCCGTTGCGCTGCTGCACATGCTTCTGGGCCGGGCATCTGCGCTCACGGTAGTAACTGCACCTGTAGTAGCTCCTGCACGTGTACGAATCAAACAGTAAATAATGGTATAGACTAGCAACTAGCCATTAAAATTTAACGAGCAACTAAGATTTAATAAGATTCTCCGCGCAAAAACAAGATTTAATAAGATTACTAGTGTACTGTACATAATTAGGTAACCTAATCCAAGAACATGGCGGCTAGCTCGCTGCTGACGTCACTTCACTGGAAATAATTAATAGATGATGACGTAGGAAGATGCTTCTGATATAATATATATAACCGGATATTACCCAAACTCCAGCAGTTTCAACTTACTGCTTCGCAAAGTTCATAGTGATTACATACATACAGTGATACAGATAATCAGAGGAGTATTCACTCGCGCTACACAACGTGACACCCAAGCATAAAAGGATTACGTGAAGATAACAAAACAGTTTTCCACGTGACAGAGAAAAAAAAGCCATTAGCGAGTGCAATAACTTTGGTTTTCCCATCCGATAAGGTTTAACTTTATGGGTGATTTCAAACATGTGGCGATCAGTTCGCCCGTGAAGCTGCTCAAAAGAATCTATAAAGTTGCACACGTTGGGTGCGTGCCAAGCGACATTTTCCATTTGTCCCTTCCCGTCCCCCCAGTGCCACGCCTTCGCTATCCAACCAATTCCAATCAAATACATCACGAATAACACCTTTTCCCCTTGTACGCTGTCTCTAGCTAGCTGCTACCCTTTCCCAAAATAACATTATTTTTTAGTTTTTAGATATAATGTTTTGATTCTTCGTCTTATTTAATTTTTTTGCGATTAATATTTTTATTATTATTAGATGATAAAATATGAATAGTATTTTATGTGTGACTAATTTTTTAAAGTTTTTTTACATATTTTTCAAATAAGACAAATGATCAAAGTATTAGGCATAAAAATCGAAAAATGACGTTATCATGGGACGGAGGTAGTAGAAGCGTCACGGTCCGAAAGTACTCACATTTGGTTTTTGATTTACAACGACATGGTAACTTATTACCTCACCTGTTCTATATAATATTATAAAACATTTTTATATGTGTCTAAATTTATTGTTATACATATAGCTTTCTTGCTTTAAGAAAGGTGGTTAGAAAATCTTATAATTTAAAACAGTGGTAATACTTTTTTTGTCGAATTTTAGAATGAGCTGGGTTGCTAATTAATTAATCACAATGATTAAGGTATATCTAGACAGGCACATGTGAGGGAAATTAAATTGAACCTTGGGAAGTTGGTGTTGTTGATCTTTTTCTGGCCGTACTTCCTCCACTGGTACCCGTCGTCGAGAGGAGAGGGTGTCAGTATTTTCCTGTGGGAACAATGCACGGGGGTGAATCAGATCAACCGCACTTGATTCTCTGGCCAATTTAGCCATTTGATTAACGAAATTGATCAGCGAGTTATGTGGCTGGAAGCTATAGGCATTTATGTATGCTTCTGGCCAGTACGTGGACAACTCACTTTCTTGGGACGCTGTCCTCTCTCGCGCGCAGTGGCGGCGGCGGCGGTAGCGCCGGCGCTGTGCCCTGCGAGTCCGGCGGCGTGTCCGGCCGCGGCGAGGGCGACGCGGGGGCGGGCGCGGAGGCCATGATATTGAGGCAGACCGTGAAGGCGCGGGACACCTCCCCGAGGATGAACGTGGCCGTGGCCTCGGCCTGGCCCTGCCCGCGCAGCGCGCGCAGCGCCTCCGCCTGCAGCCGCGCGGTCAGCTGGTGGCCGCGCGTCAGCTCCCGCACCACCGCCTCGCGCTCCTCCGCGGGGGCCGCGGCCGCGGGCGCGGCACCAATGCCGCCGCTCGCGGCGAGCCGGGACGGCTGCGCCTGCATGGCCGGTGGTCGATCGAATCGTGGCCGCGCGCACGTACGGCCGAATCGAAGTTGCGTTGCTGGGTAGCGTGGCGTCCGGTCGGGTTCGATTGGCGCGATGGAGGCGGGAGGAGTTGGTGGCGCGGCAGAAGTGGATGTGCTGGTGTTGGGGCGGGCTCTTATATATAGCGGAGCGCAGCGCGCGGATGGATGGGCCGGGGGACCGGGATGAAGGCTCGTGGGAGCTGCACAGCTCAGCCCGTGCTGTTAAACGGCTTTAACGCGGGATGGTGGACTTAGCTATGGCCGTACAGCGAGTCCTTTCTTAATGCTGCTGGCAGCGCTAGCTACGTGAGGCGACTGAAACCCAAGGTGTATTTGCATCTATGCACTCCCAACTCGAAAATAATCGCATTAATCTCTCTTGACGTACAGTTGTTTTTACCGGCAATTGCATTTCTGGTGCAATTGTTTTAAGAGCAAGTTCAATACTACAGCCAACTACTAGCTCTAATTCATCTATAGTCAATTCATACAATAGTTAGCAACAAAACATCAATACTTAGTCACACATGTCATACACACATTTTGTATTAGAGTCCGTATACAGCTGGCTATAAATTAGTAGTCCACCTTTCTTCTGTCTTTTCTCTCCCCTCTTATCTCTTTAAAATATGCTTATAACTGGCTTATAGTCTGCTATGGTACCTGCTCTAATGGTTTTTTTATTCGCTACAAAATTCGAGCAAAATGCTGGTGTACCTTTACGATCGAGTGATATTTACCGAACAAACAAATTAATCTGTATGGCTGTGTCAATGGACAAAATTACCTTTCTATATAAATAAAAATAATATATATTGGTCGAACATGTTATGCTCACTAACAGTGGTGGATCCAAAAACACACGCACAAAAAAAATCCTAGTTGGATGGGGCCAGTAATGCTATTTTTCTTAATACTTTCTTAGAGCTGCAATAATTCGTGTGTGAAATTTGAAGCCATGGTGGGCCAAGCCACTCCTCGCCTCTCCCTGTCTCCTCCCGTGCCCACTAAATACTTTCAACGGTTCTCTCCTTTCGAATGTTACGTGTGTGTAAAGATGTCATAGCAACAAAAATCATGCAATCTTTACAGCTGAAATGGAATAAACTCTGCAGTTCAATTGGTTAAAAGATTGCCAACGGTCTGCCTTTTGAATTCTTTGTTCACAATTAGAGCATGTTGATCATATCCAATTTTGTGGTCTTGTGGAACAAATTTTGTTATGGTGCGTGTGTTTGACAGGACTTACATATTTCATCTAATTTTATTCAATTTTTCACTGAAACAGTTGAAAAACTGGGTTGTAATACATATAGAGTTTTCATTTCTCTACGAACAGTCACAGATGGGACCATAGGCTTGCAAATAAATGACATGATTTTTGGGGATAAATTGTTGTCAATGGCATTAGTTTTGGCTCTTTGTTTCATGTCTTTCGTAGTACTTCTCTTATTTTTTTTATTTGGTGTCATTAACTTTTGGGTATTTGTTTGATCATTTATTTTATTAAAAAAATTACATAATTATTAATTATTTTATTATGATTTTATTTATCCCTAAAAGTACTTTAAAATGACATATAATCTTATATGTTTGCCAAAAAAAAATTAAGAAGAACGGTTAAACATAGAAAAAATAAACTGCTTCAAATAAAAAAAATATAAAGGAAGTAACATTTTCATGCTATGTCTTCCTTGCACAAGTAGTGGGACCCTTTTTGCGGGGAAGTGGTGGTCATTCCGGAAGCCTATTGACGAGCCTACATGTTCAGAAGCAGGACAGTACATAATTCGGTTAGAGCACTCCCGATGCACATCAAGAATAGTTTCTATCTGTATTTATTGCTATGTCATATAAGCAATTTGCTGATGTGATAACTTATTTACTGAAAAGAGAGACATAGAAATAAAGAAACTGGTTCTAAATTAAGACACAATATCTTCACGTAAAACATGACTGACTGTGAGAGAGACAAGTGGGTCATATGATAACAAGATACAAAAGTCGTATTGTGTAAGATAGTTTCTTGATACGATATCCTAGAGTATAGAAACTACCATGACCTCTATATTCTAGGACATCGTCTCAAGAACCTATATATCTTTCATAATGTAACTTTTGTATCTTGTTATCATATGACCAACCTATCTCTCTCACAATCAGTCTTGTTTTACGTGAAGACACTAGTTTTTAATCTAAACTAGTTGATTTATTTTTGCTTCTTTCTTTAATAAATAACCTGTCATATCACCAAATTGCTTATGTGGTATAGCAATAAATACAGATAGAGACTACCCATCGGTCGTTGGAGGCTGTGTTTTTGGCTGACTTTTTCATCTCTGTAATGAACTTTATAGTTTGTTGCAGTTTTTGCAAGATCCTTGCTTGGTCATTTTCCGTGCCTTGTGAGAAATGTTAGGGCAATAACTTGTTGTTTCATATATTCTAGCTGGTAACCACAGTATTAGCTCTATTATATTTACCTTGACTTTCAACATAAGCTCTTCCATCTTGGGAGGGGGGGGGGGGGGGGGGAGGATAAAATGCGTGTGCGACAGGAGTAACGTGGGAAGGGGGTTACGATGAAAAGCCACGAGATTTTTGAGCATTTTCAAAATACGATTACAATGGCAAAAATACACTACTTGCATCATTTTGTGATTAGGGCTTTTTTGCCATGCTTGAAAAGTATCTTGAGATACCAAAAGTTTTATTATCTCAAGCTACTTGGTACCTCGATGTACTCATTTTTACGCTAAAATATATGGTATCTTAGATGTATTTTTTTTAGAATGTTAAAAAGCTCTTGGGATTATGCTGTAGACATTTTGTGGTATTTATGGATCTGTTCCCTATTTTTACTCCTTGGATCATAGCATTGATTAACTACACTGGGTGTGCTGCATGGAATGGAGAAGTTTGTTTCTGGATTTAGCTATGTACCAACTACTTGGTTGGACAAACCATTGTTGAGTAACCAATATTCCTTCCATTTCATACTATAAATTATTTTAGGTTATCCTAATTTGAACATCTTTAAGATTAATAAAGTTTATATAAAATGCACTCACATCCACAACACCAAATTAATTTAATTAAATCCGCCGTTGAATATATTGTGTAGCATATTTATTTTGCGTGAGAAATGTTGTTATTTTTTTTACTTTAAACTTGGTCAAACTTAAAAGACATTTGACTTAGAACACAACCACCTGTCACAAATTGTTAACATTCTAGATTTGTTGAGAAATATTTTGGGAATTTATAATTTGACGAGCTTTAAAAAGATTCCATGATAACAATTAGCTGTCAGAACTCAAATAGTTACAAAGAAAATTTGAAACTACATAGAGCACATCTGTACAATATTTATATTAATTGGTTACTCCGAAAGAGCTCTCACGTAAACTAGAAAGATCCGAGCATAAATTTAGTAGATTGTATTATCATTGTACATATGTTGACTGATATGAAGGTGTAAAAGATAGGGCAAGAGCCAAGGACGCATAGATTTTTGTACAAGTTCTAGTCAAAGGTTGGTGCTTTCTAGTATATCAATAGCATAATCAACATATGAGTTCAATATAAAATTATAATTTTACTTTCTTTATATTTAATGATAAGATCATTAACTTTTTTGACACAGGTTTAACCATTTGTCTTATTCAAAATATTTAATTATCATTTATTTTGTTGTTGTTGGATTTATTACTATGTATATTTTAATTATAAAATACACTTTTGCATATTAGCATAAAATTTTTAAATAAGATGAATTATCAAATATATAGCAAAAGTCAACTGCATCATTTATTAAAATACCGAGGAAGAAATATTTACAGAATCAGAAACACAGTGCGACGCAATTGAGATAGCATAGGACCATAATTGAGACACCGTGCACCTAGCCACATATGTCTCCTGGTTACAAAATAGACCCCCTAACCATCTTATTATTATTTGAAGACTTGCTGCTCCCTGCCCAGTACTGTGAATAATACTACTCACTCCATTTCTTTCTTTTTATTTGAAGACCTTGCTGCATGCTCCCCTGCCTTGCGTTGGCCGACTCCCTACAGGTTGCGTTGAGATTTGACCAAGACTACCCCTTTCTCCTCGAAGTAATTTGAAGTGTTCAACGTACGAACGCAATCTTTTATATCCCAAAGTACCAAACAAGACATCACTCCACACATCCTGCTACGTGTAATCGGTTAATTTGTCACGTCTCCACCATTCTCCCAGTAAAGCTAGCCTGATGATTGCCTGCCCTGTCCAGCTAGTGGGAGAGAATTTGCTGAACCGGTCCCCCGTCGAACGAAACCATACGTGCAGCAACAGCTATTTCGTAACTCGGCTAATCGTGCTACACGTGCCGATCGGTGCACGCTGGTGGCCGTGCCCGCGAAACGGACCACCCGACAGTTCAGCGACAGGTGCATGCATTCCTCGCCCCACACACACACACGTTTTGCTTTCAATTCCTTGCAAAATGTGTGCTGCTGCTGCCGCCGCCTCCTGCTAATAACCAATTCATCTCTCTCGTCTCTTATCTCTTTAAAATATATTTATAGCTTGCTCATAGCCTACTATTGTACCTGCTCTTGAACGAAGGGTACGATTATTTGGTTTTCTCATAAAAAACTAGATTATGTGTTTACGAATAAAAATAATTTTTTATATATGTGTTCATAACGATCTGAAAGTAAAGGTCAGAAGATAAGCTACGATAAAATAAAGATCACATAATGAACTATAAATTTAAATTTAAAATTTAAAATTATAAACCAGAGCGAAAAATACGAGGGTGGAATTGTCCCTTCAGTTACTGCAGCGCCGGGCGCCGGCCAAGGCTGAGAATGGCCACTGGTTGAGTTTCCATGTTTGTGATGGAGATATCTGGTGGCCGTACCCGTACGTGGTGTGATGCATGCACCCGGGATGAATCGTGCAGCCATTTCATTTCACTAATCAAGAGAGGTGTCCAAAAGTTCCCTTGAGAGAATCTCTCGAGTTACCAGGCTGGTTACACCTCCATATTTCGCGTCGTCGCCCCGTCTACCTCCATGGGCCATGGGCGGGCATGTGTCGAAACTGAAACCGAACGCACGCTAGATCCATTGGTCTGGTCACAAGAAGAACTCACCAAGTTGGCGTTTGATTAAGAAAGAGAGGGAATTTTGCCCAAATCAATGACTTGCCGACCACGATTGCAGTTTCTTTTTCCGTACATGCTCGTGGCTCGTTCGCTAATTAAGTCGGCATCCATTTGGACAATTTGGACGAATTCAAAGACGCTACATTTGACATAAGTACAGAATGGTATATATACAAACAGCAGAAACAGCACCATGTGTCCTTGAGTAACATCATTTTTTTTTGTCCGGTAATTACCAAGTGCTTGATTTTAGTGACCAAAGCGCGTGCTTAAAAAAACACATTAAGCTATGCCATGCCAGGCCAGGCCAATTATGATCATCTGGGAGTCGCTAAATTTCCGCGTGCCATTGCGCAAGCATCACTAGCAACTCTGAGAATGCCGCACCGTCCATGGAAGCCATTTTTTCCAGGTAAAAATCAACAGATCCAAGGATCTGCGTCAGATTATTGATAAGGAGGAGAAATTCTGATTGGCCAGTAGAACGTCGTCAGTGCGTGTTTGCAGTTTTTTTATAATCCCAGAAGGGAGATTTAATTTCTTCGTTTGGATTTCGGTCAAACACACGTAGGTGTGTAACAGAACAAATTTTCTCGCAGAGACCTCCAGCTACAGCGACTTGCAAAAACAGTTTATAAAAAAGCAGAGATTTTGAGCGTACTTTTGTATCCTTGCGTGAAAGTAACCGCACGCATGCGTGGATTTATGGAACGTTCTAAAATATGATGAGCTCGTCATGCAATCTGCTCGAGATGTCAGAGAAAGAAACTGGCGGGTCAAATGCGTTTGCCGGTCTAGGCCGTAGAAAAATTAAAAAACAGAGCGTGCACGGGTCTTTATTTATTCAGCTTGGCTATGCATATGCGTCGTCTTCTACGATCAGACGGAGCCAGCCGGGCCGTCAGATACTTCAGAGCACGAATCGTGGTCGGCAAGTCATTGATTTGGGCATTTGATCGAGTAAGACCCTTATTTAGCTCAGTCACATTTGTAGCAAAATTCGTAATCAATTATCGTGATCCCACATGCCATCAAGAAATTTAAGATTTTGTCATTGCTTAATGTTGATTTTAATATTATGTCATTTTATAAATGAGCTTCGATAAATAGTCGCGCTTAACTGGGTGGGTTTCGATATTTTGTTATTTTAGTCCATTTATAAAATTTAAATATATTCTCAGTGAAATTAATTGATTTTGTGACCGTTTTGCCCCTGTCTCCTTTTTTATAACATGCGGGCTGCTGGTAATGTTTCAATCTATACAGGTAATGTTTCAATCTGTAAACTAATTCCAGTGGCCACAAAGACAAATTATTACGTTGCTAAGGAGTACTAAGTACTAATACTCCAGCACATTTAAAGAGACAGGCCATAAGATTAGTTCTCGTTCTTTAAGTCTCATTTTCTGAAAATCATTTTGACATGTTTTCATATATCCATGTCTGAGAACCATATTTCTCTCTAGTCTAGTCTAAGTACTTATCTAATGCAGGCATGCAGCCACGCTCTCTAAATTCTCAGTTTTTTTTCATGCTAGCCCACCCAAAATATCGAAGACAGGCGCAAAACGGTCACAAAATCAATTAATTTCACCGAGAATATATCTAAATTGTATAAATAGGCTAAAATGATAAAATATCGAAACCAACCCAGTTAAGCGCGACTTTTTATCAAAACTCATTTGTGGGATGGCATAACATCAAAACCAACATTAAGCAGTGCAAAATCTCAAATTTCTCCATGCCATCAACCGAAAAAAGGTGACACTATTTTCTTCTGGTGGCTGAAATATGATTTACTCTTTGTTAGCCGCAACTTAATTAGTTAAAGGTAGCACAAAATTATGGTAAATTATGATAACTTTAGTATAGCATCCAAACAGCCTCTAGGAGCCAATACAATAAGTGACGTAAATAAGTTCTAAAAATTATCACATTATATTTATACTTATATGAAGGGAGAGGAGAGAGAAGAATTACATGCTATATATTTATATAGTCAGTTATAGTACCAACTTCAAATGATCGTATGCATAAGAAGTGTGACATATATTGATAATGTATTATATAAGAAGCAATTTTATAATCCTTGAGAAGGTATCGAGAAGTACCAAATTTTAAAATAATGTAAAATTCCTCTTATATAATATGTGCCAGTATTATATAAGTTGGCTTTTATGTTATCTTTTGATAATATTAAAATAAATGAAACTAGCAGCTAACAGCTAGCTCTTACATTAGCCTTGCTCTAACTATGCTAGGGGAAAAAAGGACTATATTAACCCTGAGTAATTAGCCGAACTTGATGCATTGTTGTTATAGTTTCGTGTATACATCCGGGGTAACGTGTGGTGTGGGAGAGCATCAAGTTATCATCAGCATCACTGCATCAGCAACTTGTTAGGCGCGTTAGAGTGATCGTTTGGTTGAATCGAATCTAATAAACCTGAATTCAAGTTGCGCAGATGCCCAACCCCTGCCATTATTCCAAGGTCAACATGGAGATCCAACATGTAGAATATATTTCACCAGCTACATGCCAAAAAAGAGGTACTGATCATTCAAGTTGTTTACTCACTAGTACTACTAACCAGTAGCTTGCTAATCCAGCCCCTTCAACGGAAGAACAGGATGCTAACTATAATTCCAGAAGAATAATCAGGTTAGCGTTGCCGCACATGTCCGTAGACCGTAATCCTTGATTCCTTGTGAGAAAGCATCGTTATCTCTATAGCTATTTTATAGAAGGATTTTTTAAAGGTATCTACGTTACCTTTTGATTCACCGATCTAATTCTGTTATACTATACCGCTATTATACGAGTAGAAATTCTATAAGAATAAAAGTTGGAACTAAAATATATAACTCTGCGATAAAATTTTGTATCATATATCATTTTAAAATAGATAAATTGATAAATATATTTTATCAAAGTTTGGAATATAATATTTAATATACTTATAAAAATAAATAGCTAGGTATAAATTCTACTATACTACTGCCACTATACCACTATAAGTAAAACTACCGTAACATTGTCTTTATAGAATGGGAGTTATTGTTTGGCTTTTCAAGGTATTAAGCCAAATAACATATTTATAAATAGAAAATAATTTATGAATAAAAATTTTATATGCGTGTATTTACTGACCTAAAAAACAAATCTGAAAAAATAAACTACGATAAAAAACTCTAAAATCTATATTAAATTTAAAATTAAATATTTAAATTTTGTCATATAAACATAAGCATGAGCGAAAACATAGCGATAAGCCAAAATTTAAATTTTTAATCTTAAATTTAAGACTGATTTTTAGTTTTTTTTATCGTAATTTATTTTTTCAGCTTTAGTTTTTAGATGATTATGAACACGCATATCAAAAACTTTGTTTAGAAATTATTTTTTTATTTACAACTATATCATTTGAATTTTTTTCACCCACGAGGTAAGAGATGACCCACTGGGCGAAAGTTTTTTTTAAGACCTTCCAAGTCATTGTTCTCGCGTCCCAACGAGAGTCGTCACCTTACGTTACGAAACAGGGCCTGTCAACTCGGCGAGCAAAAGAGATTAGACGACCCCAATCACTCCGGATCGACCTGTAAATTAGCATGCCAATGCAAGACATAAAGCTGAAATTAAGAAGAGTTTTTTCTATCAAAGAGGTATCGCTGTTTTTTATATAAAATTTGGTATCTCTTAATGCTTTAGGTACCAGAAGATATTAAACATTTTTTAAAAAAAGAGATACCTCTTTTAAGGATGGGAAAATTGAAACATCCCCTCGTAATCGCACGAACGACGACTGAAATGACAAATGAGATGCAGTGTACCTGGCACAAAGATTTGCATACTGGGAGACAGAGGTGCATCGAATGATTAAATTTTGAGGTTTATGAGGTTATGTACGTTGAATGGTTCCAGTTTTTGGGAGGAGACGACCCCCAAAAAAAACCAAAACTCATCTGCCTAAAAGTTCATCGCAGCAAATTAAGTTAGCTAAAAAGGTTAAGCATCTTGGTACACTGAACTCGAATCTGAATCATTTTTGGAGCCACGCTGACCGGATCGAATCTGAATCATTACTCGCGTTGTTATTTCGGCCGTGTTGTCTCCTAATCTGCACGCCTGTGCATGTGATTGATCGGTCGTAATAAGCTCTGCTACCGGCTGTGTGATCGTAATCTTTCGGTTAGTAAAGAAGGAGATTTAGGCTTTGAACATAATGTAGAAAAATGGATTTAGGAGGTTGATCATATCTTAAAAAGGTTAGGCGTTGCCAACGACGAATCGTGGAATGGATCGCCCGTGTCTCTCCCAAGAAAGATTTCAAAGATTTTTTTAGACTTGTTTAGATATATGGCATCCATCTCTTAGAGCAGGTACAATAGTAGGCTATAAGCCAGCTATAAACATATTTTAAAAAGACAAGAGGAGAAAAAAAAAGAGAGATGGACTACTAATTTATAGCCAGCTGCACACGGGCTCCAAAACAAAATGTATGTATGACATACGGAACCATGTATTAATATTTTTAGCTAACTATTATATACATTAGCTATTAAAATTGGAACTAGTAATTGGTTATGCTATTGAATTTGCTCTTACGTACGGATACGGATCTGGATGCTCTGCCTTCTAGGACATTCTAGGACAAGTCAGAGATGCACAGTAAAATACGTGTAGAGCTGCTGCTGTCATTTCCCGTGCCTAATCACTACTAATTATTTACAGTAGTTTACTGTAACAAACAATCTCGTTTGTGTTTAATGTAAACCAGACGATTGAAAATACCCTAAAGCCACGGCATTGTGTGTCTCTGCCTTCAGAGGCCACAGGTAGAGGATTCAGACCTTAGAGGCCTAAGTGTTGTTTCAACAATTGCAACCAATGTTTCATGTGTTCTGTACAAACGTTTTAATTAGAAATATATATATTTCATCCGTTCTCTATTATAAAACCTTTTAGCATTCTCTATATTTATATCTATACTAATAAATCTAGACACATATATACAAATGGTTTTTTTACCATCCTTGAAAAGTATTTCAAGGTACCAAGAATTTTAGTATAAATTTTTGGTACCTCGAGTTACAATGTACGTCAGTATATCACACCTTTTATACTAAAGAGTATGGTACCTTGAGGTACTATTTTAAGGATGATAAAAAAAATTATACATAAAACATATATATTGATATATTGATGAATTTAGACAAACATAAAAAGTCTTATAATATGAAATAGAGGAGTATTGGTTATTTGAAATATAATCATATAAGAACTTACAGTAAAGATTTAATTATAAAGAATACACCGATATAACTGGATGATCATAGATTAAATAAGCACTACTTCATTCCACCACGTAATATTTTATAGCATTACTTATATTTACGTAGATGTTAGTAATTTTTATATAAATATAAATAATATGTATTGATTAATAAATAAATCTATATATATTTAAAATATCTTACAATATAAAACGAAAGTAGTACTTCGGATAAATAATTAAAATTTACAGATGAACCTCATGTCTACATTCATGTACAGCCGCGGGGAGAGAAAATGTACACATCATATAGACAAAAGAGAAGGGCAGGTGCGTACTCCGTAGTGTTTGTGTAGGGCGTCCGATTTTCGCCGTTTTATCAGACGCCTGATCCCTAGTTGATACAGTTTCCTCCTTAACCCGTTTGAATTAGAGGGTGTGCAGCAGAGCTTATTACCGGAACATAAAATTGATGCCAGTCATTAGTGTAGATTAACTAAGTGTTTAACTATTATAAAAATCATAAATCAATTCACTTGATTTCTAAAGAAATTATAACATATATTTTTCTAAATACATACCATTTAGCGGTTCAAAGTACCTGCTTATAATAAACCAACAAGTAGCTCTCCGTCACGTTGAGATTCAGTATAGTACCCTTCTTTTTTAAGGACACTTCGATCAGTGAGATCCATATAACCCCGAGCTGACATATACTGGACCGAACCGAACCCATGTGATGATGCAGCGACAAGGCGCGTGATTAAACAACAGGGGCGTGACACGTTTTGGCAACGTGACTCTTGCCATAGTTTCATCAGTCATCAGGGGAACGAGTAGCCGAGTAGAGTGGCTCCTCGCTCCTTTGATGGGCTGGTCAGTCTGATGGTGATGATGGTAGTAGCAGGAGACAAGTGCCACAACGGCGACACCCAACATACACTTGATGCCGTACTTCACTCGGTAGGAGCAGTAGCGGAAGCGGAAATCACGTTTCGCCCGGCGGTTTCTTTTAACCAGATTATTCTCGGGTTTTTATTCTTCTTCTTATTTTTTTTCACGTACACTTTGTAAATATGTTTCTTATGATTTTTAACTTTGTAATGATTAATTTTATTGTTTACGACATTCGATAGCTGTCATAAAAAAACAGATACTATTTTACTCTCCCATTGTCTCATATAAGTATAGTACTATCTCCGTTTCATAACGTAAGATGTTTAACTTTTTTTTTAACATTTGACCATTCGTTTTATTTAAAAATTTAGTACAAATATAAAAAATGACAAGTCATACTTAAAGTTCTTTCATAATAAAGCAAGTCACGAGTAAAATAAATGATATTTCTATAATTATTTAAATAAGACAAATGATCAAACATTATAAGAAAAAAAAGTCAAACATCTTACGTTATGAAACGGAGGGAGTAACGGAGAGAGTACTACCCTTATTGAGGCAAATTATTTGCAAGAAAAAAGAATTAAATGTCTCTTATGAAATAAAGAAATTGTATAGATGGAGAGACAGGTAGAGATAAAATTGATAGATGTTTGAATATAAACTGATTGATGAGGGAGAGTGTTTGTTTGGTTTATTAAGCGAAAAACTGACTTTTTTTTTAATGTTTGATCATTTATCTTATTTAGAAAATTATGAAAATATAATTTATTTTGCTTGTGACTTACTTTATTATCAAAAGAACTTTAAACACGACTTGTCATATATATATATATATATATATATATATGTGTGTTTCTCGCTCTAAACTTAAAGTTCAATATTTAAATTTTGGTCATAAGTATCAGAGTAAGCCAAAAGATGGCTCAGATATCGTCAGCCGAGCGGCAGTGGTGGGGGCGGAGATCACGTTGTCGCGTAGCAAAGCGGGGGAGGCAGGAGGCTCGGTCGCTGACTGGGACTGCCCGTTGCTCGTTGCTGCAACGCTGCTTCGCGCCGGCCGGGGCTCCTCCCGCGTGATTGGCCTCTATAAATAGCCGCCGCGACGCGATGCGGCCGCTTTACTGCACTGCGCTGCAACTGCACCCAACGCGGACCAGGCGAGCTCGGCGTCGCGGTCCAGGTGCAGCGGCGGGACATGGCGCTGGGGAGCCCGACCGCGGTGGTGCTGGAGCTGATGACGATGGGGTACCAGTCGGCGGCTTACCTCGGGGAGCTGCTCCGGGCTGCGTCCCCGACGCCGGCGAGCGAACAGCAGGAGCTCGCCGCGGAGATCCTCCGCTGCTGCGACCGCGTCATCGCCCGGCTGAGCGCGGGAGCCAACGGCGGCAGGAGCAAGAAGAGGAAGGCGGTGGAGCCGGCGGCGCTCGGTGTTGCGGCCGGAACCTCCTCCTCCCCTGACCCCGTCACGCCGACCAAACGGAGGTGAGCTGCTACTACTAGCTTCTGGTACTGACGTTCTTGGGAGAAAATTGATGCACGGAGACGGAGAGGAAGGCTTGGTTGTAACGCGGGCGATCTCTTCGATTTCGCAGGGCGCGCGGCGCGGAGGCGGTGAGGGAGATCACGAGCGGCACGACGGCGGACGGGTTCATCTGGAGGAAGTACGGGCAGAAGGAGATCAATGGGTGCAGGCACCCGAGGCTCTACTACCGCTGCGCGTTCAGGGCTCAGGGCTGCGCCGCGACGCGGCGGGTGCAGCAGTCGCAGGAGGAGCCGGCGGCGTTCGTGATCGCCTACTACGGCGAGCACACCTGCGGGGGCGACGCCGCCGCCGCCGCGTGGCAGGAACGGGAAATGCCACCGGCCGTCATCAACTCCGGCGCATCGAACACCTCAGCCGCCGCCGCCGCAGACAGGAACATGGGCTGGCGTACGCCGGCGTTGCTCGGCGTCGAGCAGAGGAGCTGCGGCGGCGACGCTCCCAGCGAGACGTCGCAGGGGTGGTCGCCATCCTTCTCGTCGGAGGTGGAGCTGGACGTGGCGGGGTTCGACCTCGATGTCGCCGGAGCCGAGGCCTACTCTTCGCCGGTGTGGGAGTTCTTGAATGGCAGTTTCGACTGGGAATCCGTCATCAACTCCCTCTGATTTACATGCTTCGTCAGTAGAGCATACCAGCTGCCCCCAGTGTGCAGTACACGTTGCACAAACGCATAATTTCGCGGGAACCAACGAATTCCCCGGGTCTTAAGAAGAGGATTAGTTTTAAGAGCTTCCGTAGTTCGGTCAGATAATCGCACGCGATATTTGAATTCGGAGAGGTAGTTAGATTGACAACATATTAGGTGAGAGTTAATATGAGACAATATGTAATGAAGAGTTGAGCATGTTGACTTCTCAGGAAAAACATATGTTACTTGCAAAAGAGAAAACTAGGTTGAAAAAGGAGAAAATTAGGTTGAAAAGGAGAAAGAAATGGCGTAAATGTGCAACAGAGAAGGTGATCACAGAGAATTGCTAGGTGAACACAAGACGAGAAGCAGGTGATCACAAAGAAAATTGCAACCTGCAACTGTTCTCAGACCAAAAAAAAAAAACGGCCAAAAGAACCCAAGACGTGAGCATGACACATATCTGACGGCATATCATGACAGTAACAAAAGACTGGCGACCATATGTCCAGCGTTGACTGAATTAATTCATCCCAGGCAGCTAAATGCTCCCTTCGTCCCAAAATCAACTTATTTTGGGACACGGGGAGTACCAGGCGACACAGTAGTGACACTCAACTGCACAAGCATGCTTGGCACTACAAGGTTAAGAATCAAATGGTTGGTTTAATCAATTTGCAGGGCCACCAACGAAGCCAAATGTAACATGCTGAAACGAATTCTGGTTTTGACCGATTTCACTGGATGTTGTTGAATGTGTCACAAGCTTTGAGCACAGCAACGTAGCATCAAATAAACAACATAAACAGAAAACAGCTAGATACATCTAATGACCTTGGAGGACCATTTCTTATTGTTGTTCGAGGCGGGTGTGTATATTACATGAGTAAAAGAACAAAGGAGTGCAACTGCGATGGGCAAGTATGCAGGCAAGTCGTCTTCTGAACCCAAGCGTCGAAGTCCACAGTCACATAGGACTAAGACAAACTAGTAGGGTTGCTTGAGTTTGATGGGGATGGAAATGGAAAGCAAATGGGGCAGTCAATCTTCAAACCCAAGTTCCTGTCATCATCCG
Organism: Oryza brachyantha; assembly: GCF_000231095.2. Lineage (NCBI taxonomy): Eukaryota > Viridiplantae > Streptophyta > Magnoliopsida > Poales > Poaceae > Oryza > Oryza brachyantha. The sequence goes on from NC_023163.2 coordinate 26,795,504, forward strand.
GTTCGTACTGGCCCTGTATAACCTACAGAAATGCTATGCGGTGAGTTCAACAACAATCGTTTTCGATCATTTATGGAGTACCATCATTAAACTAGTTCAGTTATCATTTATCAAAGCACATTGGCGGAGTTTATAGACTTATTTGTCTACTGTACATGAATGGGGAAAAGAATGAAACCCAACAAACAAAGTGTGTACCATTAGTTATCTGCGGTACTCTCGGAGCTTGGACCTTTGTAGCCACCAGTCATAATACGTTGAATGTAAAAGCCTGCCACCGCCCCACTGCAGCACAATTCAAAACTAATTAAAAACAAAAAAAAATCATACGTGCAACAAACGAATTTCTTCTCTGTAAGTTCAAAATGAACATAGTGGCTAGGACCCCAACTGCAAAAACTACAATGGGTAGCATGCCCCCAAAGAGAAAAAAAGGCGCAACAGTTAATGAAGATAACTGCTGAAGGAACAACTTCAAAATGAAATCCAGTACCAGTTTAAGTTAGTGGAGATTGGAATAATCATTGACAATACCATTTAATATAGTGTTTGCCATCATCTTACTTTAAAGAAACATTAGTCATATTTGGGTTGACAAGTCTAGTATCAAAAGCAGTATGCAATGTATGAATTATCCAAAAATAACACAAGTATTAACTTTGGCAACAAGAAAACACTATTAAGGTGTATTTGGCACAAAGTAGTATTTGTAATAGATGTAACAGACTGACAGACTGTCACATTGGATGGCAGTGTAGGTAATTGGTATGGTTTTGGAACTGTATATGTGCAGTAAATGAGAAGAAATCTACCATAAAAATCACAGGTTAATACAAACACCAAAGGCACAGGAAAATTGTTATATCCATCAAGGCAAATTCTGTATAAGGAATTGACAATTTAGAGCATAGAAACACGCCCCCTTTTTTATGAAATCTTGAAGATAAAAGCACACAGGCACAGATAGTCAAAAAATATGCAAGGAGCACCACATTCCATAGTAACACATTGCTAGATGTCTGTGAGTCGATACTCAGAGCAAGTAAAACAGTTAAAAGTGGACTCACCTGAGAAGGACCACGAAAATATTTGGAAACCACCCATACTACACCACATAACAAATAAAAAATGTTAAAAATAAATTATGGTGGTGAGAATTACGATTTAGTGGCAAAGTTAAAAATCATACGTGGAAGAAAATTAATAATTCCCTGAAGAAGATGATACTTGCAATTGCTGCATGGAAGTAAAATATGTCAATAAACTTGCAAGGTGAAAGAATGATGATCTAGTGACTTAGTTGAACAAGCTAAATCTTGGGTTCAATTTTCAATTTAGAATGATGGTAAGTTCTTATTTTCCAATCAGATAATAACTAGAAGTCTGAAATGTTCATATTTCTCGTCCCTGTTTGATTTATTTTGAACTAATCTAGATGTATCTAACTAGGGATGTCACAAGGAACAGAAAACATGAGATATAATCTGAAGCAAAGAAAGACAGAAGAAATAAACTAACCAGCTTGGCCTTTCAGCAGAAGTCGAGGACGACGTCCACCTGCTCTTTGAGATCTCAAACTTGAGATGCCCATAGCTAACAGGGCAAAGCCAAGAACAATACCAAAACGAATTGCAGATGTGCTTCCAGTAAGCATGAAGTTTAGGAAACCCCCTACAGTAAGAAAGGTACCTACAAGAAACAGGGCATGTCCATGAACTAAAGCTGAGACCCTACATAACAAGGCAGCATAAAAGTCCCTATACAATGAATAACACACTTTCTCGGTTTATCATGTGTTTGTCAATTCCCAGTATAGAATCAAGCAACAGAAATTCTACCAAGTACATAATGCATTTTAGTTACCAAAGGAAATGCCCACGTGATAATCCTGGTACTCTGATATCTTCAACTTGCCGAGAGAATTGAATGTCTCACTGATATCCTTAATTGAGTCTGGTGAGTTTTGAGCTGCGATTTTTAGATATTCCTGTCCCTCCTCACCGACCTCTGTGGCAATCACGCTGAGGTCCTTCTGTGCTTTGTCTGCGTGGATCTTCAGCTTCTCCGAGGCTTCTAATAGCACCTCCCTCGCCTTCTGGGAGTAGACACCATACGCCTCCAACGTCAGTACGTGCATTCTTTGAGCCTCCTCCTTGAACTGCCTGAGCATTTCCTTCCAAACTTCTTGAGCCTCCTCAGGTTTCATCTCACCCTTCTCATTTTCCTTGTCATCACCCAATTCTGAACCCACCTAAATTCAGCAGCAAAATCAATCACATTAGTTGTGAACTCTAAGCAGATAATTTGATCACCACATTACGAACTCGATTAAAAAAACTGAAGAAATGCCGGCATTAGTCAAACATGGGATCTAGCACAATGAACTGATCAAGACATCTAATATCTCAAAAAGCACAACATTAGGCAACATCATCATAATGTGACGATACAGCACATTTGCTACGCATTACGCTTCGAAATAGTCAGACAGATCGCTTGGCGCAGCAAAATCATAAGAGCACACCGAGGTTATCTCATCCGCGCGTCACGCACAGGAAATGGGAGGAAGAAGAAGAAGAAGAAGAAAATTACTAGGCAACCAAATAAAACCACACAGATCGGATTGGCAGGAACAAGAGGAGTACGATAGAAGCAGCAACGAAAGGATCTCGGGAGGGCGACTACTCACGGATTCCTCCCCGGCGAAGGTGGCGACGACGCGGCGAGTCCGCGGGCCGCCCCATCCGGCGGCGAGGCGCGGTCCGGCCGAGAGCGCCCGCAGCGGGGTGTCGAGGCGGAGGCGGCGGGAGGAGGAAGCGGCGGCGCACGACAGGCGCAGGAACGGGGAGGAGGCGAGCGGGTGGAAGGAGGGCCCCGGGCGGGCCGGCGCGGGGGAGGAGGAGGGCAGCGGAGACGAGGCCGCGGCGTGGACGAGCGAGGCGGCCATGGGGACGGATGCTCCGCCGGCTGCGGCCCTCGGGGAAGGTGGAGGCGGCGGCGGAGACGGCGGAAGGCAGGAAGGGGGAGGAAGGAAAATGGGGAAGAGTTTGGTGGAGGGGTTTTCGTGGGGTCTCTCTCTCGGGTTTTTGCTTGGGAATTTGTTTCGTTTTCAGCGTTTCGACCAGGTTTTTCGAGTTGGGGTTGTCCTGTCAACCTTGGCCTATGCTCGCGGCAAGGAAATATGCGCCGTCCATTCGTCTACCAAGGACAAGGAGGCAACAGTATATTTATGTTAAGGGCTTATTAAGGAGAAATATACATTACATATTTACATATTGATTAGAAATTATTATGCGTACGTCTTAATCATCTAAAATCTAACGGTTGTAGTATCATTCACTTGATCCTGTTTATCTAATCAATAGTTGCAATGTTTCATTCGCAGGTAGTGCAATTGGGTCGTACGTATAACAAAACTCTTATTTATTCATAGAAAAATGATTTCAAGCAATTTGAGTAGGTGAAAAATTATATGTACTCTCTCTACAATTTATAAGAAAAGAAATTTCTTTTAGATTTTTTTCTACAAACCGAATAACGTTCATAGCAATTATTTTTTAGAAATCAAAATCCGTAAGTAATATGTGTTTGTCATTTAATTTACATCAAACATTTTCTCCAAAACAAATGAGACCTAAGCGATGTTTATTTGCCATTCAAATTTACATCAATCATTTCCTCCTAAACAAATGAGCCCTAAGCAATGTTTATTTGCCATTTAATTTAGGAATAAGTCTACATAACCCCCTAACGTTTTAGCACCTGATCACTTAACCCCCTCACCTAACAAACCAGGTATTTAACCCCCTAAACTATGTAATACCGTTTAGATTACCCCCTCACGGTGGTTTTGGTGGTTTTGCTTCTTGTTTTGCCATGCTAGCAGATTTTTTTTAACATGATTTTTTAATGTCTTATATTTTGCACTAATTTAGGTGAACATAATTGTATATGGACTAATTCGGATAGTCTGTACATAGCATACTGAGAGTTGAATGTGAGAGTTGCTAGCTACTCTATGATTTGTTAGACCTGAATGTTGTGTACGATACTTTTTTTTATACTCTGTTTCATGAATGATTGTGGAGCATCCTATTTGTGTCATGTTTAATGGGTTTTCTCTAAATTTATGTTTCTTAGTGCTACTGAAGTACTGGACATGTGACTTATTTCTTGCACAAGTATGCAATTCAAGCTTTAATGGTAACGTCGATAAAGAAAAAAATTGGTTAAATAGTACTGTTAATTTTTAGTTTTCGAAGATCTAACCAAAAAGCTTTCAGTTTTCTAGTGCAAATGAAACTGTTAGCTTTCAGTTTTTCTAGTTCATATGCAATCATGTTCCGCATGACATCAAAAAAATTAGTGTAATATACAAACTATCTAAATTAGCCCATATACAATCATGTTCACCGAAATTAGTGTAACATACAAGACATCAAAAAATCATGTTAAAAAAAATCTATCAGCATGACAAAACAAGAAGCAAAAACACCAAAACCACTTTGAGGGAGTAATCTAAACGGTATTCGATAGTTTAGAGGGTTAAATACTTGGTATGTTAGGTGAGGGGTTAAGTGATCAGTGGTAAAACGTTGGGAGTTATGTAGACTTATTCCTTCAATTTACATCAAGCATTCCTCCGAAACAAATGAACCCTAATCAATGTTTATTTGCTATTCAATTTACATCAAACAGTCAAGGTGATACTCTACCGTATATTACTAATTACTAAATAGTTAAAAGTGTATGGCATTTCGTCAAACGACCACGGTAGAATGACTTTTTTTTTGTACTGCACTGTTGCGTTTTATGTGGTGCCAGTAAACAAATTTTCACACGATGACTCTCTGCATTCACACATGTATATCGTTTATCCAATGTAGCGGCGCATATCTTGGCTCATTGTTCTGAGCCGTCTAACTGTAAAGTCTATTGCACTATAATTCCGGAATGTATTTGAGAGAATCTCTGTTACGGTGTTCGATACCACATTCGTCCCAAAATATACGTGTTTCTAAGCTATTTGGCAGGGATTAAGTTTGAAAAGAAAAAACTATAGTGTCCTATAATCACCCTATCTTTTCGCTTTGGATTGTGTTTACAAGTCAAAATTAAACTTTTAACCTTAAATTTAGAGGTAATTATGAGATTTTCACATAACTTTATTTTTAGACTTTTTTAGATCGCTAAGAGAATATATATATAAGGTTTATTCATAAATTAGTTTTTTTTACAAATATGTTATTTAACCACCACTATTGAGGAATAAATAAGGGTAAGTGAGAGATAAAATAAAAAAATGTTAAATAAGAAGTGATTAATGGAAGCAGTACTGAAATAATAGAAATGTTTATATTTTAGGACAAGATTCCCCTTCATTCCATATAATAAGACTTTTTAGATTTATCTAAATTTATTCATGTATCAATATATATTTTGCATATGTATCTTGATTTATTAATTATTAGCATATAAATGAATTTAGGCCAGGACGGAAAGTAGTATAATATGGAATGGGGGGAATAATAGAAATGAAACTGATGGAGTAATCAAATAAGTATCGTAATTATATCCAAAAATGAAAAACAAGATATGAAACAATCGTAAGTCCTAACCAAATTATAAACAGTCCGCTATAAGAATTAACCCAATCCTCCATGTGATTCTTTGCTAGATGCTAATACATGTTTGTATTTGAAAGTGGAGTTACATAGGCAGAATGCAGTACAGCTCAGCCAAAATACTTTTTAAGCTGACGTGGACACGTGGCGCACGACATGAGGACAAATGAATCTTTATTAATATCAAAGGGAAAATTAACATGGCGCAAATGGATGGTTGCTTGAAAACACCAAAAGAACACGGTTAATAAATGTATTCCACCTCGTTGCCCAAAGGGTATAAAGGTGACCATGTCCATTGTTGATTGCTTCAACATGGCAAAAGATCACATAAGCATAAGCTAGCACACTTCTCAGTTCAACGTCTGTAAACAAAACCGTAAGAACCTCTGCAGATCTCAAATATCACCCTTTTTACCGCTGAATCTGAAATTTCAAATTACCGAACCGACCGAATCTCAAATATGTGCCCTAAGCCTGAACCTTCTTTTTCAGACACATCAAAGTTTCTCCAGCATGGAGCAATGTCAGTACGATGGCCAGAAAGACGTGCTATCGTGCTACAAAGAAAAAGACTCGAGACATACATTGCTTATGCCAAGCTGTTGCATGCAGAGACATAAGACGCAAGGCAGGCAAAAGGAACTCCACAAGAAAGAAATCGATACTCATAGCCTCATGCAAACCCTCGAAAGAAGCAAGGTATTGCCCCTGAGAACAGCTAACACTACCAGCAATTACGCTGATTTTGCCCATTACGATAGTACATATTAATTTCAGTAAATGTAAAAAAGAATTGATTCATACCAGTAGTCCAGCCTAACTCAACTGTGTTCACGAAGAATCTTTGCATTGCACAAGGTAATACAGGCGTTCTTCACATTGGCTAGTCAAAATTTTCTTTTAAGATATAAAACTGGATTGACTCAAGCTCAGCTGACATTTAGCAACAGTTGATAGAGCATGTAATAAGATGCAAGATGAAATGGTACATCCACCTAGCATGTGTTAAAAGCACAACGATGTTTGAAATCTGTTGAAATAACTGCTCACTTAATGCTCGCATTAGGAACTGAAGATCTACATGGACCTGCAGATGTAGTGAAGGGTATCCCTCGGAATGTTGCAATTCCATTAACATCAGTATGGAGATCCTGGTCAGCACAATAAATTTTAGTTATTGGTTGATTCATGCTATAACACATGGATACACAACAGCCTTCAACAGCGCTCAGTGCATAACAATTTGTGAATACTCTGTACTTAATTATTGAGTATGTTAAGGTAATATGTGCAAAGCAAATGATAGAACTGATTGAAATTACTTAGATTGTGCTGAAAGGCCAGACTAATGATTTGATCGGCAAAGGGGAAAAAAGAACTGAGCTTTACAGGAAAATAGGACATTGATTAATCATACCGGTGTGATCTTGTCAAGCTGTTTCTTCTTTGGATTTAGAACATCTTCTGGCTTCCCATCAAACCTATATGTGAAGGACAATTAATTAACTGAACAACTGAAAAGTCGATAAATTAGAAATATTTTTTTCACAATGATGCAAGACACCAAATACAAATCAAATAATTCCAAAACAAAGGAACAAAATCATATATGTTACTCCCTCCGTTTCATAATGTAAGATGTAACTTTTTTGCTTACAATGTTTGATCATTTGTCTTATTCAAAAAATTATGAAAATATCATTTATTTTGCTTGTGACTTACTTTATTATCAAAAAAACTTTAAGCACGACTTGTCATTTTTTATATTTGTACTAAATTTTTTAATAAGACAAATGATCAAACGTTGCAACCAAAAAAGTCAAACATCTTACATTATGAACATTATGAAACGGATGTAGTACAAGACAACAGTGGTAACAATTGAAATGCCAACCATGCAAAAAAATCCTTTTTTTTTCCAAGAAAGATAGTAGAAAGACCATCACGAGTTCATTCAAATTTAACTTGAAAATATTGTCCTTCTGAACAACATATTGGGGACAGTTTGCATAAAAATCTCAAAAACAGTATTGGCATGTAAGGTTGTACATGTTGACTTATAGACAGGAGCTAACATGTCAAATTGAACAGAACATGCTCCAGAAAACTGCATAAATATGTATTTTAATACTTGAATATATACGATATCCTTCTTACCCTTCAAATGAAATTCGCTCTCCAAGCTTAGCTCCTTCTGGAGGAATCAAAGGCTCCACAACCGTGTGGTCTTGATTGGAAGCACACAGGACCTGGCAAATATGTACAATATGAAAACAATATTTGGAAATTAGATCCTTAAAATTTGCGGCAGCATCTTTTTGCTTAAAATAATTATAGATAAAACTTTTATGTACATGTTCTTAGTGATCTAAAAGCAAATGCTGAAAAATAAATTATGATGAAAACCCTGAAATTAACTCCAAACATAAGTTTTAAAATTCAAATTTTGGCTTATAAGCATAAGAATAAGCAAAAATATGGGGGGCTTTGATTTCCTACCATTTCTAAAATGTAAAAAAATGTAAATGACTAAATCAGCGATAGTAAGCACATGGTGCGGCTTCACATTAAAGTTCACTTCTAAAATAGTTTAATATTTCCTTCAGTGAGAAGTGTCAAATTGCATATTTTTAGATGCTTCTTCTGTATATACTTCACTAGCATAAACATGGCTTATGATTCAGGGCCTACAGCAATGCCTGTTTAAGCTTGTATTCCATCATGTCTGTACACTGGAAGTAGTTTATAAATCAACTACTTTACACCTTTCAAGATGCTTTGGTGAGGTAAGCGAACACAAATATAATTCATGGAATAGAAACATACCAATCCAGCAGACATTACATCACGCAGCTTCCCAGGTTTCACATTTGTGATTAATACAACACTGCGATTCTGTGAAGGAAATGGCAGTTGTTTATAGCAGAAGACAACATATTGGATAAGACAACTTCACTTCAGGGTGATAAAAATGAACAAGAATAAGTCAAGTTCCTTATTGCTCTTATATACTCACAACAAGTTCCTCTGGGCTGAAGTACTTGGCAAGACCACTGACAACTTGACGCACATTGCCATCTCCCAAATATATCTCCTCCACCAAAAGGCTGAAATAGAGACCATTTAGACTGTTTGTACAAAGAGCATAATACAACTGATGGACCATTTAGAATTACTGAATAGGTAGAAAGTTATGCGTACCTATCAGCAGATGGGTGCTTCCACGCTTTGCGAATAAGGCCAACCTGAATGTTCAGGATACTGACATTGCATTCAGAGTCCTTTTCTGAAGTTTTCTGTGGAGCTTTGTCCGCAACTACCTCATTTGGTTTTCCTGCAGATTTGTCCTGGGTTTTCTTCTTATCACCAGAAGGTTTTGCTGAAGTAGGATTTACCTTGCTCTCAGGAGCTTTATTCTGATTCAACCAAAAAAAGGAATAAATCAACCAACTTGGGAAAAAACCACCTTCTGCAACAAAGAGCTGAACATCATAAAGATTTTAATTTTATGCCAATTAAAGAGATTATAGGACAGTTGACATTTTTGTTGTCATTTCACATGAGGCTAGAGGAATTGTTAAATTTAACATTAATCTAAGTACAAACTACAACTTGAGAAAAGTTGAAAATGAAGTAACATCAATTACAATCAATCTTCAAATCATATCAGTCCAGAACTGCAAATTACTAATGATAATCGGCATAATTCCATAATGAACTACCTCTACTGCAGCCTTTTTGGAATCAACACTTGCATCCAACTTGCCCGCATTCTTCTGTCCTGAAACAACTTTCTTTGAACTTGAATCAGCATCTCCTTTATCTGCTTTCTTTGGATGCTGTCGCACAGAAATAAAAAATTGTAAAATTACTTTTGTGAACTAAACATATCGTTTGTCCAAACAACAAACTAAATAATTGCCAAGGAAACACTGTATGATTATTTTGCAATTTTTGTTGATATTTCTTCCCAGCACTTTGACACTTCCAAAAATTATGTTAGTGGTTCCCAAACATAACTAATATGAGCATGCATTCGAATTTTCACACGAAACACATAAGTGTATGTAAACTCAGTAGATAGCAACATCAAGTTGATAGAAATTTTCTTCAACTCTGTTTTCTTATATCATCAGAAAGTACATACAACAAATAAATTCAAGAATATGTGTAACCCCAAAATGTAATGGTTCCAGGCTTCCAGACCACTCCGGAAAAAAATCTTTACTTACAGCAGGCGGTTTGAAGACAGACTTGTTCACATTAATCTTTTGTACCGTTGTACCAAAATCAACGATGTTCTGTGTCAATTAGTAAAAATTCATCACATAGGACAATGGAAAAATGAGCTTCATTAGGGTATAAATAAACAAGTAATATGACCGAGCAAGAAACAAGTTAAAAACATGGGGCGTGTGTTCACCTCTGTGTTGGATACCACAGAATAACACATCAGGGAGTGTGAAGGAAAATGGAAAAAAAAAACTATATGCATTTGATAGTTTTATTCAGAATAAAGAGCACATGCAGTTCATGTTGACAACAGATAGGAAAAAATTACAAAAACAGATACTAATAATCTTACAATATACATGTGGAAATTTCAAACCTGAAGATAGTCCATCCACCGCAATATGTGTGGATATTTCTGCAACTCATTTTCACCAAGATGACCCTGAAACAAGCAATACAAATTCTCAGCTTTTTTCATTGATAAATGAAAACTGATGGGGATCATACACATAGTAATTACATCACACTTACCACAAAAAAATGTACAGTTGCAAAAACAACAATATCAGCGACTGATGGTTTAAAACCATTACCCAACAGAACTGATTTCTGGGACAAGTCTTGATTCAGATTACTAAGTAATACATGCTGTTCTCCACATTTTCCAACAAAATTGCTGGAAAATTCAACCCATTTCTTTACCTATCAGTGAATAAATATGTCAATATATAATTAGTGGTACTACTATGCGGTATTAGTGTACCTGCATGGAAAGACGGTTACCTCATCTTGAGTTGATTTCACAATATGTGAGAACAGGGTGGCAATATCACTCTCCTCAATACCTGTACTGGATATTGTACTCTGTAACATTCAGTAGCAGCATAAGTCACACCGATTTGTTTTTGAATTGGAAATGGTTCATGTGGTGGTTTGAAGTTTCTGGCTAGAACTCAATTGTGGAATTGGAGATTTAAAAGAGTGTGCCAGACAAAGATTGTCCAAATGAATTAGTAAAGAATGGTAAGCTGTGCATTGCATGTAAGTGTGGTAACAGTGCTGAAATACACCAAAGGTTGTGCACTTATGTGTCATACACCAGTCTAGTCATGACCAGGCACCAGTTAAAGAAATGGAGTAGGCATTATGTGAACCAGTGGCGGAACCTGGTGGCCCACGCTCGTCGACGGACGCACAGTAGAAATTCAATGTAATTATAGGAATTGATAATACAATTTTTCGTAGTAAAAATTTTACCTAGTTGGATTTGCCCAGGGAAAATTTCCTCACTCCACCACTGGTGTGGACTAAGCTAGCGTGCTACTTGACTAACAGCTGACTATAACAAAGGAATATGTGGTATTTGGTTAAGGCATTTGCAAATCCAATTCTACTGGAGCATTGATGTGACTGTTACAAGCTATTATTCTGTGTCACTGTACTGCGAGGTACACCAATTTGTAGCCGTATGGAAGGCATCAGCTAAAAAACATGAAAGCTAACTAGATTAATCATCTAACTGCACGGCTTAGAGTAATTAAGAGAACAATAGTATAAATCTGATCAATAATATCAATCGACAGCAGGGCCACTAGCATTTAACCCTGATTAGGTTTATTGTTAGTATATGATTCAGTATGATGCAAATTTTCCACTACCGCTCCCGTCAATTCACGCCCTGTGATAAATCGAATAATTATACAGAAAGTAACTATACATCCTTCCAATGCCAACTAAGTGCTACGCAGTAAAGATACCCTAAATCCGATAGCGCAATACAATTGCATTATGAGATTCCTATCACGAGACAATCAAAAACTAGTACTAAATACTACCACTAGTGGACGAATCCCTCCAAAAAAAATTCGTTCAGGATCTCAACACGGAAACATAAGGAAACCGGCCTTAGCCAGCACAACGACAGCACTAAACAGAAATAGCTAGAGAACGCTTCCGCTTCGAAGCAACCAGAACAGAAACCCACGGTTTTCCGACTTGATAGGTCAGGGGATACCGGATCGAGGCCGAGGTGCTTGCAGAGCGCGTAGGCCATGGCCCGCTTGGCCCCCGCGGAGTCCTCCGCCGCCGCCGCCGCCATTAGCACGTCGAGAGAGGAGAGTCTGCGGCGAGCTGGGTTGAGTTGGGGGAAGTGGAGATTGGAGAAGAGGGCAGAGATGGTTTAGGCTAGGGTCTAGTTGCAGTTGGAGTGGCCAGAGGCCCAATGGGCTACTACTGGTTTTCTACGAATGTTGGGCTGAGGCAGCGTTTGGTTGCCAAAAATTTTTGGGGCATATCATATATGGTCACACATTTAAAATATTAAACGTAGTCTAATTATAAAATAAATAAGTTTTAGATTTCGTCTGAAAACCACGAGACGAATATTTTGAGTCTAATTAATCTATTATTAGCATATGTTGGTTATTATAGCACTTATGGCTAATCATGTACAAAGATTCGTCTCACAATTTTCCCCATAACTACGTAATTAGTTTTAATGTTCATGAATATTTAATGCTTTATTGAGATGTTCAAATATTCGATATGATGTGTTTGGGAAAAGATTTTAGAAACTAAACATTACCTGAATTGACTTCATATTCCCTATGATTCAGTCTGTAGTGTACTACTAGCATTCTGGTAGATACATAGGAAAAGGTCCCTCAACTACAGCCTCAGTCTAAATTCTGGTCCCAACACCACATAGCCAAACAAAAATGCTCGCTCGTCTTCTAGAGCATCTCTAAGAGAATGGCTAAATTTTGGCTCTCCAAATCAAAATTTAGCTATTTATTTTAGTTTTGGCAACTCGAGTTCTGAGAGCATCTCCAATAGACTATCCATCTCCACTCTTCAAATTCTGGCAAGGAGAGGATAACAAAGAGGTCCCATCCACGTGAGACCCACGGATAGCAATTTTGCTAGATTTGGTCATTAAAGACTCAAGTTTAGTCATTCAAATGATACGGTAAGTCAAATAGTCACTCATTTGGAGGATTTTTTTTTTTGCAAAATTGCTAAATAGATGCTTTTAACACCGGCTTAATTTATGTTCATAGGTGGTTTAGATGCTGGTTTTGAGCTTTTTGATCTACGTGGCATGTTGACTAGGTCATTCATGCTAATGTGGCTTCTGTGCTAGCGCTTATGTGGAATTACTCATGAATATAAAATCAAAATCATTAATTACACCCACATGCCACTCACGTCCTCCTCTCCCTCACCTTATCTTTCCTTCACTCCTCCATTCTCCCTGATGATCGTCTATCAGGAAGGGTGCAATGACTCGGCTGTCATTACCGCCTCGTCAATCTGCCTGACTGATTTCGCCATGCTAGAGCTTTGATGCCTCACATTGCCACAGAGCCCTACATCGCCAACGATAAAATGATGTTGTTCCACACCATAACTGCCAAGATATACCACATGTGCCCCCAAAGAATTTTTTTTTATTTTCCATATCTCATAAAAGTAAGTAGGCTATAATACTATACGCTACATCAATTCTTAATATAATTGTCTCCTGCCTTATCTCGTTACAGTGCATTTGTTTCTTATTTGATTCCTCGAGAATAAATTTATCTGTGATTGATAAAATCGGTTAAAATTGATCTCATGTTGGAACGGAGAAACGGTCGGGTAATTGATTGATAGACAGATTAACCCGCCTTGTACTAGCATGTGAAGTAATTAGCATGTGAAGACTGCGTACCTACGGGTAAGTAACGTACCGAGGTCAGGTGCTCCTCCCCGTTTGCCTCGCAAGACCGGAGATGCGAAGCGAAGCTAGTCAAAACGCAGGGACGAACACACGGCGGACCCCCACTCTCCCGGCCCACACTAGCGGTACTGTTGTTGCTGTCGGGTCGACGGCTGGCACGATCTATACTCGCGGAGAGGAATCTAAGGCTCTTTTAATCGCAGCAACGAAAAAACGGAGAATAGAAAAAACATAGTATTCTTATAGAAATATAGCTGTAAAACTGAGGGTTGCAAAACACAGAAAAACATAGAAACGACCGTTTGAATGGACCATAGGAAAAACACAAGAATTTGAGGAGAGATATAGACTCAAAGGATTTTTTCCATGAGGTTAAACCTCTTGTTAAATTTCCTCCAAAACTTATATAGGAATATGCATTTCTTAGGAATTTCATAGAATTTTATAGGATTCATTCCTTTGATTCAAAGGGCTTTGTAGGAAAAATTCCTATAGGAATAAAATTCTTTAAAATTCCTATGAAATTCCTTTGAATCAAAGGGGGCCTAAGGGGTTGTTTAGTTCCTAAAAACTTTTTTCAAAAACATCACATCAAATTTTTGGACATTTAAATAAAACATTAAATATATATAAACATTAAAACTAATTACACAGTTATGGAGAAAATGGTGAGACGAATTTTTTGAGCCTAATTAGGACGTGATTAGCCATAAATGCTATAGTAACCAGCATGTACTAATGATGAATTAATTAGACTCAAAAGATACGTCTCGTGGTTTTTAGACGAAATCTAAAATTTGTTTTGTAATTAAACTATACTTTAAGTATGTGTTTAAAGTTTTGATGTGATGTTTTTGTAAATATTAACTAGCGGCTCGTTGGGTGAAGCACGAGACGACGGAGACGGCCGGGCTTACGGACGGACCCAGTCTCCTGTTTTGTTTCCGCGGGCGCACGACGGTCGTCCGTCGTCGGTCGCCTTCGCCTCGCACCGTCACACGGGCTGCTGGCTCTGGCAGGTTGGCACACCCGGCACCCCCACTGATGAAGACGTCGACGAGAGCCGGGGGGGGGGGGGGGGGAATCCGGACTCGATACGACAACGCCGGGGGGGTCAGCGTGGCGCATGGTACGGCACAAGAGATGAGATCCCATCCGTGGCGGCCGCTGCTGCCACCGGTGGGTGGCCAGAGAGGCCTGGCGCGACTGCTACACCGCGCGGGCATGTGGTAGGGCAGGCGGGGCCATTAAACTCGCGCGCCCACCACCGCGTGCCCTCCCCTCCCCTCCCCCAGAGCCCCGGGTCGGAGGAGCGGTGTGCGGGGGTGCCCTCCCTTTCCTCTGCCTCGCCATTCGCCCACTCGGCGCGTAGGGGAAGTAGGCGAACGTTCACGGCACGGGAGGGACAGCGTCGTCCACGGAACATTTCGGGATACGGGATTTCTTCGTACCAGGAGAAAACCCGTAGGAGTAGCGTTTTCTCGTGGTCAAACCACAACGTTTCGGTCTCTAGGTCATTGGTGCGTGTGCGTGAGGAATCGAGGTTTCCTCTCCGAATCTTCACAACAGCAAAGCGACAAAACCGGCCCGGCGACCGCTGGCGATAACCACGACCGTCTTGTTGTGCGGACAGATGGTTTTTGGTACTAGTACTAGTACCATGCATGGTTGGCCGTTATTCAGGACGAATCCAAGTATACAACGGTGAGAAAATAGTCCTAGATTAATTATTTTACGTGATATTATTAATTAAAAAATATAGATCTTATCACTTTGTTTTTCTACTCGGCCACATGCTCCTAAGATGCATGTAACATTTTTTTTCAAAAAACATCATGTATTGTTGCATGCAATAAATACAAGACATACAAATAATATATTAAATATTATATAGATAACTAAGTAGATAATCTTTTGTAGAATGTATTTGTCTAACTGTTTATGTATATCAAATACTATACAATAATTATCTATACTATTGTACATGTCCTTAGTATTCTCTTCTCTCACGCATGGCATACTTCATTTGTTTCACATGAAGTTTTTGGAATTCAAATTCTCTATTAAAATATAATCATATTATTTATGGTAACACTTATCCTACGAAGAACCTCTTATTTAAATTTCTTCTTATTTTATAATTAATTATTCTCCCACCATAATATATTTCTCATTTATTAAAAAAACATTATAATCTTTTTAACTTTAATCTTAGCTAAACAACGTAGAAATAATTATATTTTGGACAAAAGTGGTATTATTTTTTTTAGAGTTGATTTACACATGGTACGTGTCTCTTCGATTTTATCGACGCATTGAATCTATATTGGTATACATGCAACTTCATATCGAAACTATAGATACAAGGAATAATTCAATGCAACACAATTCATGTAATTTTGAGTTGGTTTTGGTGCAAATTTGAAAACATATATCATTTCTTGAAGAAGAGACTATATTACAGATTTAATATGATGCATAATTTAATCTTCGTTTGTTAGACACGACTCGTTCCATCGTTTACTCGAAGGCTGATCCATGGCCGCATGCACGCTTGTGTCGACGACAAACAATCGATATCATGCTTGTGTATGGACGTTCCTTCTGAGTGAATCAAAAGCAAAAGCCCTACTACGTTAGAGTGATTAAAGGTGATCGAAACCTTTGTCCTCCGGATAATGAATTCCATTTGCTAATACTGCACTCAAAGAACATTAGTACTGCTGTACTGGTGCCTTTTCTACTCGATTCACCGTGATTAAAGGTTCGTAATGTGAGCACATATATGTCCAGTGGGTTTTATGCTGTCTTATGTACGATTTACACTCGGCACGTTATATTTGAATCCTCATCATCACAGCCTGAGCAATCTGTTCATTGCATAGATTTTCATTCTGTCGGTCCTTTTCTTTCTTATACGTGGCAGTTTTTTCCCTCTACAATTGACAACGAAACAAAGTGCTCCACTCCAAGCAATGAGTAATTGAATTATGGGTTGCGGTGGTATCTTTCAAACCTTACTCATGTTCTTTTCCTGAGAATGAGGTGTAGTTATCAAAATCTATCAAGAATTTGAAACATAACGCTACGTTATACTCTGTTATACTCTTGTCTATTATCTTTGTTCTAAAATAAATGCTCCGGTATAATCGTAACGGCGCTACAAAAATAACGCGTACTTATTTTACACCCTTCTTTTTTTCCTTATAATGCTTATAAACCAAAATTTAAACTTCTAATCTTAAATTTAAAGTTTATTTTAAGATCTTTTCACCACAGTTTAGTTTTCATACTTACTTATACACACATATACATGCATGTATGTATATATCTATAGATGTATATATATACATGTATATACATATGTATATATATACATGTATATACATATGTATATATATACATGTATATACATATGTATATATATACATGTATATACATATATATGTATATGTGTGTGTTTTTATTTACAAATTATTTTTCATTTATAAATACATCGATGGATCGTCATCCTGTTAGAGGAGGAAATAAGATAAGTGAAGAGAAAAGAGTAGTGGGCTACTAAGTTGTAGTCAGCTGCACGCTGGCTCCAAGCCGTAACGTGTATATGATATGTGGGACCATATATTAATATTTTGTAGATAACTATTATATAAATTGACTATCAAATTGACTATATATGAATTAGAGCTAGCAGGGCCATACATCGTTGCTATGCATACGATTTTCGTACGATAACAGACGGTTCAGCGCCACGATCGTTGATACGTACGACCTCATGCCGTCTGATTGTATGCATACGTACGACCTCGCATCGTCTTCCATACGATCAAGCTCATACGTATAGCATTTTTAGTTGGCTATGCTATTCAACTTGCTCTTAGAAGCGAGATAATATCAAACTTTTAAAATTTGAAAGATTCCGAGCTATCACGACCGAAACGGCATCCTCACGGCATCACCACAACACGCCACAGTTTGCCGTGACCGAAGCCTTTGCCCGGTACTGGCTCCTATGCAAGCTACTACTAGCAGATCAGGGAGCAACAACAGCAGAAGCAGCAGGAGCGAGTAAATGCAGCCTGCCACGCACTCTCCTCTCCATCCACAGCGTTTTAACTGCACGAGGTGGAGGAGGAGCAAAAGGCAGTAGTAGTAGGTAGGTGCTGCAATTAATAAGGCCATCCAGGAGTATTCAATTCCGGTGGTGGTGGTGGTGGTGCGGCAGCACCGCAGCAGGAAGCAGCCAGCCATTTTTTTTGCTCATGTTTTTGGAAGCTTCAAAGGACAGGTGAGTCCATGGATCCATGCGCGACTGGGGCCATGGGCACCCTCTGTCTGGGGGGAGAACAGAGGGCTACTGTTCCCATTTCACAGGGTCAATGGCTGCCAAATTCTAACCGATACTGATGATTGATCCAATGCGCAGCTTCAAGTGATGGTTCAATAGTGGAGTACCAGTACAACAATAGCATCTCTCGACTAATTACTGTGCATAGCATTGGTGATTTACTACTCGTTGATGAAGTGATTTGGTGTACTCGTAGTACCAACACCCTGGTTTGGCTTCGGCTTGTTGGTAATGACACTCACTAGTAGAGCCAAATGTATCACACATTTCAAAGCAAAAATGTTCATGTGAGCAATATATTATTATGAGTTATCTGCAAGAGTCACATTATCAGCAGAGCTAGCTAAGAACTTCATCATTCATTCAGTTGTGTCACGGTGTGAGATGTCATCCGCGGCACTGAGGGAATGCCTGCATGAGCTGATGCGCAGCAAAAAAATAGTTCTTCCAAGAAATGGACCAAAGAATTGCAGAGAAGCAACAAAATAGGCTTGCATCCCCCCTAAAACTTCAAGCAAACTACAACCATTTCACAATCCATACCACTCTTTGCTTTCTCTGATTTCTTCCCAGCTAGCATTACACTATATGCATCTCATTAAAACAAAAGGAGAAAAAAAATGGCCTAGGACCGTTCAGAATAGAGTTGGTATAAGAGACCTTAAACCAGCTCATCCTCTAGACTATCCTGAGGACTCCTCACCAGCTCAAGTATGTTCACCACCTCGCCCATGTCTGGCCGGTTCGATGGCACCTGCGAGGTGCAGACAAGGCCCAGCTTGATGATTGGCAAGGCCTCTTCCATGGGGAATTCACCGCATAGCCTTGGATCCATGCAGTCCTCCAGCCTACCTTCCTCCAGTGCGCTTCTCACCAAATCACATAGCACAACTACATCATCTTCCAAGTACTCAACCGGCCTCCTGCCCGTCAAGACCTCCAGCACAAGCACTCCAAAGCCATAGACGTCGCACTTCTCTGTGATCTTCACAGTCTTGCAAGCAAATTCTGGTGCCATGTACCCCAGTGCACTCTGGATCTTACTGCTCAGCACATACCGGTCTAGCATCGGCAACAGCTTGGCAAGACCATAGTCACCTATCCTGGGTTCACCGTTGCTGTCCAGCAGCACATTGCTGGACTTGAGATTATAATGGATGATCCCACGCTGGTGCAGATATGTCAGGCCCCTAGCAACTCCAATGATAATGTCAAACCTCTCCATCCAAGAGAGCGAGTTGTCCTCCATGCACTCATGTAGGTGTTTATGCAAATTTCCTCCAGGCAGGTAATCATAGATGAGGAGTTGCAACGACGAAGTCCAGTAGAAGCCTCTGAGCGCAACAACATTGTGGTGTCGCACCTTGCTGAGCAACTTCACCTGTCTCTCAAAGTCATCCTTTGATTTGACCAAGCTAGAAACAGTGAGCTTCTTGATGGCCACTGGTTGGCCATCTCTCAACACTGTCTTGTAGACTGCACCGAATCCTCCTCGACCAAGCTCGCAATCCTTGTTCAATAAGGCATGCCCACCAGCACTGAACTCGGGGCTACCTTTTCCAAACATAACAAGCTTCCCTGAGCTTGCATCATTCTCTGGGGATTGGCTAAGATAGTCATCAGATAATGCAGTAGCAGGAGCTGACCGAGAGGTGGTTGCACGGGCACGACGGTTGAGCACAGATATGATGATCACCCCGATTATAATAGTCCCTCCACCAGCGATGGCAATGAGGGTGGATACACTTAATATGATCTTCTTGTGGTGCATATTGCTAGGGGCAGTTGGTGTGGACTGCGACAATGGGTTTGTAGAGGAGTTGGGGTTAAGCACTATTGGCTTTGGCATGCCAGCAATGCAGGAGTTGTTCTTCCGCGAACTACAGAGACCTGCATTGTCAGTCAAGAAGTTTTCAGGGATGTTGTCGAAGAAACGACTATTTGGGAGGTCCCCTGATAGTAAGTTGTGGGAGACATCGAAGATGCGCAAGCTGGGCAGATTAGATAGCTCCAATGGTAAGGTCCCACTCAGCTTGTTCTTTGATAGATCAACCACCTGAAGACTTGTCAGATTACCTACGGTTCTAGGAATTGACCCTGTGAGATTGTTATGTGACAAATCCCTGCATTTAAAGCAAAAGAACACTGATTAAAATGATTCATAGAATGTTAAATTGTCGTAACCTAATAACATGCCGGTCGGATCGAATTGATCAATATAATATATTTAAACAAACGCTCAAGCTCCTATTCATGTAAATTTGACTTCAGTTTTGAGTGTATCGAAGAAAATGAGGGCCCAGGTTACACTGGGATACGAGCAAAAAAAACATGACATAGACCCATATTTTGCGGTTTGGGGGTCCAAACAGAAAATAAAGACATCAGTATCTCTTGTCTCCTATCACTTTCTACAACGTCTCTGCACAACCTACGAAACTGAAAGCCAAAAAGCATGCAGGAAGCAATACATAAACAAGTAGAACTAGTCAACTTCACTAACAGGCAACGGCACTGACGTCAAATTTGATTTAATTCGACTAAAGAAATGCTAAAACAAGCAAGAACTCACAGTGCAACGAGGGAACTGCAATTCCCAATCTGAGGCGGAATGTGGCCGGTGAATGAATTCCGCCCCACCCGCAGCTCCCGGAGCGCCACCGCACCGCCAATCTCCGGCGGCACGCTGCCGTCGAGATGGCTGGCGCTCACATCGATCACCTCGAGCAGCCTCATCCCGCCAATGCCGGGCGGTAGCTGCCCCGAGAACGAATTCGAGGACAGGTTCAGATACTGCAAACCCCCAAAGGTGGTGATCTGCGGCGGGATCCCGCCAGAAAACCCGTTGCTCGACAGGTCCAGCGCACGCAGCGCCAGCGCGGCATCGACAGGGACCTTGACCCAGCCGTACAGCTTGTTTCCGGCGACCGAGACGCGCTGCAGCGGCAGGCCGAACACCCACCAGGGGAGCTCGCCGGTGAGCGCATTCCGGCTGAGGTCTGCCTCCACCAGGTTCTTGCATTTCGCGATAGAGTCGGGGATGGCGCCAGAGAAGCGGTTCTCCGACAAGTCCAGCCGCTCCAGCGCCCACATCTCCCCGATCCACGCCGGCACCTCACCGGCGAGCGCATTGCCGCCGACGCCGAGGAACCGCAGCCCGGACAGCCTACGGAGCGAGTCCGGCAACCCGCCGGTGAACAGATTACGCCCGAAATCCAGCGACTTGAGGAGCGCCGCCTGCCCAACGTCCGCCGGTATCTCACCGGCGAGAAGGTTGCGGCTCAAATCCACCGCCCGCAACGAGCTGCTCCCGGGGAAGCCTCCAGGGACACTCCCGGAGAGCTCATTGCCGGAGAGGTCAAGCGAACGGAGCGAAGGCAACGACCAGAGACCGTCAGGGATGGGGCCAGCGAGGCGGTTGGAGGAGAGGTTGAGGGACACGAGCGACGAGCATGACGTGACGGCGGGAGGGATGTAGCCGGAGAGCTCGTTGTGAGCGAGGGAGAGCGTGCGGATGGAGCGGCATTGGGCGAAGAGCTCGGCGGGGACGGGGTCGGCGAGGCGGTTGGAGGAGAGGTCGAGGGAGCGGAGGCGAGGGAGCGTGGCGAGGAGGCCGGGGAGCACGGGGCCGGAGAGGTTGTTCCGCGGCAGGGAGAGGGACGCCAGTGCGTCGAGGCGGAGCAGCGCGCGCGGGAGGCGGCCCGAGAGCGCCGCCGCGGGGAGCGAGAGCGAGGTCACCCGCCCCGTGCGCGCGTCGCAGCCGACCCCCGGCCACGAGCACGGCCTGTCGTCGTCCTCCGTCCACGCGGCGAGCCTCCCCAGCGGGTCGGCCACGCCCGTCTTGAAGACCACCAGCGCGAGCACGTCGTCGGTCAGCCCCTCCGCGGCCGCCACCACGGCGAGGAGCGCCGCGAGGAGCCACACGAGCGGCGAGGCGGCGGCGGCGGCCATCGCAGCGCGGAGCAGGAGGCAGAGCTGGAGAAGAAGGGCAAACGGGGGGAGAGATCACTGCGGCGCCTTGTCCATTTGCGACGGCGAGGCAGCGTTTTTTGGAGGGGTTTCGGGGGCTCTTCGCTTCGAGCGGTGGAGGGAGGTGAGGGAAGCAATGGAGAGGGAGAGGGAGGCCCCGCTTGTGCTATTAAGGGGGTGTTTTAGATGGGACTAGCGACATGTCATATGGAAGGTTTAATACTAATTTAAAATATTAAATATAGATTAATAAAAAAACTAATTTTATAAATGAGAGTTAATCCGTGAGATGAATTTTTAAGCCTAATTAATTCATAATTTGTAAATGTTTACTGTAGTATCTCATAGGTTAATCATGGATTAATTAGGCTCATTAGATTCGTCTCGTAAATTAGTCTAAGATTATGGACGAATTTTATTAATAGTCTACGTTTAATACTTTAAATTAATGTTAAACATCCGATGTGACATTAACTTAAAAAAACTTTAGTCTTTCCCAAACACCACCTAAATGTGCTACGAGTAAAACAAATACGAATCGACAAAATGATTTCATTTTGGGCGTTCTGAATTTCTATGGTTTTTTTCTGTCGAGAAAAATGGTAAGCACTTTAATTTTGGCTTAGCTCATATTGTCGACTCCTTTCTGGTATTATTTTTTAAAATCTTGGAACAGTCTGAATTTCACGTTGTTATTGATCTTAAGATGCACTTTTAATTGCATGTTTGAAGCTATGATTCTGTCATGCTTATGTTTTATTTATACCATTGCAAACCCGGAGGTGATGGTTTGGTTTTTTCACGGTATATTTGTAAATAAAAAAAATTATATATACGCATTCTTAGCGATTTAAAAGCTAATAGTAAAAAATAAACTTTGATAAAATACTATAAAATCAACACGGTAAAAATTTAAATTTTAGATTGCAAGCCGACATAAAAGCGAAAAAATGTGGGTGCCGGTTTTCTTCGGTCTTGGTTCACAAAGAGGATGTTACCAAGATGTCCACAGATTCATCCGTTGAAATGACATTCTTGTAAAAGCTACTGCCATTATAGAGTTTCCTAAATTACTCTCCAAAAATCATTTGATAAGGATGGCGTTATGCAAATATCATCTCTGGTATCACCTTCAAGGTTACGTGTAATCTGGATAAATGTATGTTTATATTCATATAGAAAAATAAACTTTCTATGAAACATAGATGGTACCATAAAGATATGATGTGCCACGGTTACTAGTAGCCTAAACAGACGATGTGCTACAGTTTCTAGTAGCCTCAAGATATGATATTATAAGCATATATCTTTAATTAGTGCTCTCCTCGCCTTTAAATAGATATCGTGCACAAAATATTGTGTGAAAACACAATCAAAAACCAACCATTACATTTCGAGGATACATACTCCTACTAATACTCTACTAACTGAACAGTTTCGTATAGTTTTAACAAAAGCAGGAATTCTGCATGATAAGGTAAGTCCTAGTTTAGTTACTAAAAATATCCCATCATATTTTTAGACACCTAAATAGAGCAATAAATATAGATAAAAAAACTAATTGCATAGTTAAGAGGGAAATGGCAGGATGACTCTTTAAGCCTAATTAGTCCATAATTATACCTTACCACATATGCTAATGACAGATTAATTAGGTTTAAAAGATTCGCTTCACGGCTTACATACGAGCTATAAAATTTATTTTTTCATTTATGTCCAAATACCCCTTTAACATTCGGTCAAATATGTGACACTTAAATATTTTCTTTTTTAAAAATAAACGGGGCTAAATAACCCGGTTCCAAACCCTCTGGAAATTCACCACAAAGGAGAAGAGAGTCAGAGGTTTTAAAAGCTCCTGGTTCCTGGCCTACGGCTGTCTGCACTCTGCAGTGTCTGAAGGTTGCTTGTATTCAATGCGTCGCAACAACCTTCATTTACACTGGCCGCTCCGAATGGCAGCATTTATGGGGAACTTATTGCGATCCGGAGCAGCCAGGCAAAGAGTGGCGCCGCAGCACAGCAAACAGGTACAACCACATAATAATCTTAGGCCCTGGTTAGTTTTAAATTTTTTTTCTAAAAATATCACATCAAATTTTTGGACACCTAAATAAAGAATTAAACATAGATAAACCAAAAAACTAATTACACAGTTATGGAAGAAATCTTGAGACGAATCTTTTGAGCCTAATTAGCCCATGATTAGCCATAAGGGCTACGGTAATCAATATGTGCTAATGATGGATTAATTAGGCCCAAAAGATTCGTCTCGCGGTTTCTAGGCTAGCCGTGAAATTCGTTTTTTCATTCGTGTCCGAAAACCCCTTCCGACATCCGGTCAAATATTTGACGTGACACTTCTCCCAAAAATTTTCTCAATCTAAACACCACCTTATTTTTCATTTTTCCATGTCTAATATTTAACCGTTTGTCTTATTTAAAATTTTTTTGTGATTAATATTTTTATTGTTACTAGATAATAAAATATGAATAGTACTTTATACCTGACTAATTTATTTAAGTTTTTTATAAATTTTTTAAATAAGATGAATGATTAAACATTGGATATGGAAAAACGAAAAATAAGGTTATTATGGGATGTGATGGACTTAGTACAACCCTCACGGTCCGGTTGGTGAGCAATGTTCAGTGCAACTGTTTGAAAATTTAAAATTTACCGCCACGCTAGCTCAGGTGACATTTTTGCTGGTAAAGTAGAATTCTACTTAACTAACTCCAGTACTTATCCAGTTCTTTGCTAACCACCTAAAGATCCAATCAGATTGACTTTTTTTAATCGCGACTTAAAAATATGGAGGTGAGATCAGACGACACCAGATTCCTTGTCAGCCCATTCACGCCATTGTCATTGTGAATTCCCAGTAGTAAAGCATTTCTAAATGCGTTGTTGCTTAAGCCAATGACACTTAATTAGCAGACAGCCAGTGTACAGATAGCATGTATACTAATGTTATTTTAGTAACGTGGATCCCAGACACAGCGACGAGAATGCTGGGGTCAAGATGCAGGGAAGAGGAGAAAAGTGAGATTTGGGTAAGCGAAGCAGGAGAGCAAACCTCAATGCTTTGTGGTGGGGGGAAGAAATGAATCATGCAGGCTTTTGCTGTCTCGCTGATGGTGTCCCCCACAGGTTGCTTGTGTTACTGCTGTCTTTCATAATGCAATCTCAATTAGTCTTTCTGCGCAAGTTACCTTCTGAGATCCACAGCCACATGGAGATGCCTGTAGCTTTGCCCCAAACAATCATATTCTTGCACTAGTATAATCTGCAACCTTGCATAAACAATGAATGTAATTCTTAATGCCACCAACAGATTTTCTACCAATTGACTTTACAGATCACTCACTGTAGCTGCTGCTTCCTGTGAGGATATGAGATGAATAAATTTGTTTCAGCAGTTTGTTGATTCAACTTGTGTAGACTCAGTCAAGAACTGTTTCAGGAAATTTGTTACTAAAGGGAGCAGTTATCATCTTTTGCTTTCTTTTCACAAAGAATTAAACCACACACTGGAAAGATCTGAAAAGGCCGGACTTCTTTGCTACCACAAAATAAAGGTATTGTGTTGCAGAATTCAGCTAGTATGTGTTTCTACAGTATATGAGAGAACAAGCAGGAGACAGAACAGGCAAGAGAAACAAGTATATGGATAATTGTAAGAATATTATGGTAGTTCTGCAAAGAAAAATAATCAGGGCGAAATTCTTAGAAAATTTTCCAGGGCAATATCAACGTGCGACTGCATTCCTACCCCTAGAACTTCCAGGTGTTGAATTCCCTTTCTGGTCACATGGTTTACCTGCCCCAAAGTTCCTCCACATGACACACAAAAGTAGAACACAATGATTTCTTGTAGCTTAGATAGCAAAATTATCCATTCCTGCCATTCTTACCATGATTAGATAAGGAATGAAAGCAAATCACAGTATAAGCCCACCTGGCAATGCGTTGAATTCCCTTTGGCGTCTTCTTTCTTCACCAAAACCAAGGTCATTACCACAGAATTTCAACCAGAAGCCTCTTCCAGGAGAGGTCTCGTACTTGTCCTGAAGAAAACATGTAACAGAGATATCTGACATATTTGATACATCCTATCACCTTTCAGGTCACACTGTGAAGAGCAAATGTAGGGACAAGGGAGTATTTTTTTGCTGTTGTGAATCAGCACCAAGCAGGTCAATGCAGGAACTACAAGCCAGGCAGGCAACTATATGAGCATTGATAACTGTACAACTAACTTTTCTTTAACTGAAGAACATGCTAGTCGCAAGGAGACTACCCACTATACAGAAGGGTCATGCCCTTCACCATTTTATGATACAGCAGCACCACTGATGATGTGAAAATGTCCATAGGAAATATAACATGCATATAGATCGTCCAGGAGAAATTGATGCCCAAAATATTATTGCTGCACAGTTGTTATTTGTCCCCAATCTGCCCAAAGATCATGCCTAATACAGTGCTCTGAAGGGTAGAATGGCTAAGACCAATGCTGACAGTAAAACTTCAACAAAAGAAACAATACATGAATAACTCGGTGATAATGAATAATTCTTGGCTTTTATATATTCAACATAAGACAAAAAAGTTGACAAATAAGTGTGGCAAATCTCTATAAAAAATTAAATACATATAATTCATATAAAAATATATTGTGGTTTGTGCAAAAAAGAAATAATTACATGAGGTGGTGAACGTAACACTAACCTTGGCATTGTATACATCTTTGTCATGCCAACAAGCTACTAACATTAAGGAACAAAAAGGCGAAAAGCAACAGAAGAGGAATCATACAAAGAGGAAACAGACATTAAGAAAAAAAAGGAAAAAGGAATATGTGGACCTGTGGTGGCCTACAGAGAGCAAGGGCCAGCAGGGCTTCCCTTCATCCCTTCACCTCTCAAGTCTCAAGTGACAGTATCATGTGCAGACTCTCAAGCTTTATCAAGCACATGGGACTCGGGGAACACATATATAACATCAAATTATAACAGTAGTGAGCACTGTGAGCTCAATGCCATAATAACTGGTATGATACCATCAGTGTCCAAGGCTTTCACAAGAGACCTGCTTAGCCATAAGTATCGTATTCTAGGAGACTGACCAGCCCAGAAAAAATCCTGTTTGATATAGCAAGTGTACTTGCTACATCAAGGTTAGTAAGGCCTGGTTTGGTGTCTTGGTGCTAGGTATGAAGACATCATGAAGAACTATGAGATCTAGTGTATGGAAGTCGATCAAATATGAAAACAATGCCAAGCACGAGTTTTGTTCCATTTTCAAGAAATGAGGGTAACGCTTTTTCTCTTTTACATGTTCTAGGGACAACGAAGGATTAGGCGATGCTTTTTCACATGTAGGTGAGCAACTGGCAACTGTGCTGCTGTATTTGCAGCTTATCAACTCTTACAATTTGCTTGAGACAACATCAATAATATGCTATTGTAAACCTCATGATAAGAGCAGCATCTATGGACTATTCCAGGATATCAACTCCCAATAGTAAATACAAAAAAGAACATAATGTTTCATAGTTTGCTGCAACCTAACTATTCCAGTAACACAATGTACATCAGTACATCCTGACAATTTCTAATATATTGCAGAAATAATATTTGCTGAAAAACCTGTGCAGCTTATGCCTGATCATCTGGACACTTCTAAAGTTCCATTGATATGGGTCATGAGCGCCCACGTCCAGCTGCAGATACTGGAAGTACCGCATCATCCTTGTCTTCAAAGTTGAAAGCCTCACACATTCCCCATCAAAAAAATAACGAAAACAAAAAATATGTGAAGCATAGATTTGATTTAGTCATCAGAGACATTCAGAAAAGGGGGACAATGTGCTCATACTTCAGAACCAAATCCTAAACCCACAAGAAAAGGCTTCACAGATTGAATAAACTAGTGAATTTCTGTTATGGATATAGCCCTCTAACTCCAATATATGACAAAGACCTATACACATGGTACTTTCAACTTACATGCTGACATTGGTCGTCATCACAATCAATATTCAAAAACCAGATACTGCACATAACAATAAATATTAAAAAACCGGATACCCAAATTCTGACTTCACAGTGGACGCCCATAAGCCAAACTCATAGTGTAGCTCTTGAGCACACAAAGAAAAGCCACCCAGGAAATACATGGAATGATGTTGCTTGATTAGGTTTATGGGCATGTTCAAAATGCTCATCATCACTCCAATCAGAGAATGCATGACAAACATTTTAGAAGAAATTTCCGTAAGATCTGATTTGAATCCCTTCTTATAATCACCTTGAAATCTTCTTGCCTTATGTTGGAGCCTATGTAAGTTATGTTAGATGATAGGTTGGCATAAACGGATATTTCGTCATACCCCAAATTATGGACTGAAAAAAGAATTATTCCAATTTCAGTTCCAACAGCCAAACAAACATTTCCAGGCTCACAAAATGCATGCTGGATAACACATGTTTTGCATAAGATAATAATTGTTTAGCAGCACGAAGCCAGATCATCAGTCAATATATTTGTTGCTCCCTAGAAACTATAAACCTATGCACCATTGTTCTTTGCAATACATAGTGATCACTGAGGCCGGAAAAAAATTCTCAGGAGTGTACGCTTGTGTTATATATATAGCGCAACTGCGCAAACAAATTAAAAATCGTGGCAGTTTTGGTTAACACAGTAAAAGGCAGCTGATACTATGATTGCAGAACGAGCCTTAACAAGTACGACCCAAAATTAAGTAATTGCAGAGTCAATTAGTATTTTGCAGACGATTACCACTCTATAAACCTGAGTATAGTCGATCAGGAATCCGAAGAGATCGAACCAGAACCAAAACCTCAGCTTCTCAAAAACTTTAGTGACCGATATGAGACGAGACCCAAACCTAAGATTGTCTTAAACCCTAGGGACTGAGATGAGCCGAATCCAATCGATACTGCAAAAGCGTGAGCCGCACCAACCTTGTGGGAACGAACTGGCCGCTCGTCTTCTCATCCCCACAGACTCTGCGGAGCAGCGCGATCAGCTCGGCGACTAGCGAGAAGCCATCGATTTGGGACAAAATCGGTAGGGGGGGTAGAGGATCGCTGAACTCCTCGCCAATCGGTCGATTCGGGTGGCGAGGAGACTTGGGGGAGGAAGCGGCAACCGCCAATTTGAAAGTTTGGACGACGGCGGCGTTAATTTGGTCTGAGATGAGAAGTCTCTGGTTGGGTTTTGGGTGAAAATTTTCCCTCAAAACTGTTTATTAGGCCGTTGCATACTTGCATGGGCTTCTCAATTCCCATGGGCTACCTCATCAATGTAACGGATTAAAACCATGCCCACTCTTGGTCCAACATGGATCAAGCCGACACCAATTTGTGGGTTGTGTGATAAATTATATTGAAACGGTGAAATTAATTGAATTAAAGTTACTTTTGAAATAGCGCGTGGATTTACATCGATGATGAACTGCTGGCTGTGTTAGGGCCCGTTTGACACAACTCTAGCTCCCAACTCCAACTTATTTAGAGCCAGAATTGTACCAAACGGCAGATTCTACTTTTTTTTAGAGCGGAGTTGGCGGAGCTACTTCTTAAAAAATGAACTACAGGGGTGGAGTTGGGTTTTTCTGCTCCACAGCTCCACTCCACGCCAAAAGACCCACTACACTTTACTATTTTATTATAATTACTCGAAATTGCCACTCATGTAGGATTATATATTATTACTAAACATTTATATTATAGGTTAACTGTCGTATAGGATTTTGTAACCATATAGTTGTGTTGTTCAAATTAAAAAATAATCGATATTTAATTATATGAAAAAGAAATATAATTAAATTATGGCTTAATCATGACTTCATATAATCTACAAGGGTATTATTGTCAATATACTCTGTATTATCTCTTTTAGGAGTTCTGGAGCATACCAAGCTAGCCAAATAGTTTTGATCTACTCTTCAGCTCTTACAGAAGCAACTCTCACTGAAGTTGGAGTTTGGAGCTAGGATCTGGAGTTCAGAGCTCTACCAAACGAACCCTTATTGTTCTTAGTTTTTTTATGTGCACCATTAAACCTTACCCTTTTTTAGAAAAAAGTTTCTATATAAAATTTTATTGTCTATTTTTTCAAAATTGTTTTTAATTTCACTATTTATTATTAAATAGTTACCGTAAAAATCAAATAATCTTTATTCGTCGTACTATCTCAGACAGACAGACAGTCCGAAAGATTGTCAAAGAGACGTACCCTAGCAATGTTGGGTGCAAGTGTGCAACAAACGAACCTCGCAAAGCTCGTACAGGCTCGATGCTATGCTTTCCCCACTCTCCACGTAAAATCCCCCTCACAAGTCACGGCTTTTGATTTTTGAACGGGAACAATGGCGTTATAGCATCAGCACCGGCGGCGCCATGGCCACGTTGGCCGCTGCTCACCGGAAGCGACACAGTGAGCACCACCGCCACGTCTGCCCCCGCGCTGCCTAACACGAGCGGTCGCCAGCAGTGTCACTGGAGCCGGCGCAACTGCTAAACGGCGGCGGCGGTATTGGCATGGAGCGAGACGGAGTAGAAGCCCGCGCCAGCACGGTGGGGCGGCTCAGCCTCGACCTGACCGACGGCGGCGGCGGCGGCGCCTTCCGCCCCAGCACGCTGCTCGACGAGTACGAGCGGCTGGCCATCGAGGCCCAGCTCGACCGGGCCGTCCTGCGGCGCAGCTACTCCGAGCCGAGCCCGTCCCGTCTCGTCGCCCCGCCGGCTGCTGCCACTCCCGGCCGACGCGCCGAAGAGGAGAAGTCTGGAGCGAGGCGGACGACGCCGGCGAGGAGGTCTTGGCTGCTGGAGGCGTTGAGGCGGCTACTCTGCTGGCTCGGCATCGGCGCCGCGTGGGGCGGGCGGCGCCAGCGGGAGGAGCAGCGGGCCGTGCCACCGCGCCCGCCCGCGCCCGCGTCCCCGGCGCCACCGAGGGTGCAGCTTCTCGATTACCTGTCCAAGTCCACCTCTGCCGCTAACTGACGTCATGTAATTATCATCTCACTTGGTATTGTAAGCCTTTTTAACTATAATAATATTCATGAATTGATTGATTATATATATATCGCTGGCATCTTTTAGCTTTTACATTATGCTTATAAACCAAAATTTAAATTTTTAACTTTAAATTTAAAGTTAATTTTAAGATTATTTTATTGTAGTTTATTTTTCAGCATTAACTTTTATATTGCTATAAACACGTATATAGGAGTTTTATTTATAAATTATTTTTTAATTATAAATATGTCATTTAGATTTAAAAAACAAATAAAATATGACCCCTATGTCTAGATTCATTAGTATTATCATGAATCTTGCCAATAAAAATTATGAAACGAATGGAGCAAGTAATTAGGCATGGCAGTGACCATGTGTTTAGCTTCGGTAGCAATTGCATTTCTTCGTAGGATCTGGTAAAATCCGTATTGCCTCCTGGTTCTGATCTTGCTGATAGTAGTAGATCATATCCGATCAGGTTAGGTTAGGCTGGATCCAATCATGGCATTCTAGGACGGGGACGGGGACCTTTGCCATGCTCAGAACTTTACAACCATGGAGAGAGAAAAGAGAGGAAAAAGTGAGTAGTGTGTGTCTCAGGACAAAGCAAAACTGTGCAAGATTTCGGTTGAATAATCGAGCCATGATTCACTGCCGGTTCATTGGATTAGGCCATTGCGCTCACCGTAACATCAGATTCAGAGAGTCACAGGTAGCTCGATCCGGTCAAATAGAGCAGCTTACCCACCGGCACCATGGCGACGACCGACGAACAAGAAGCACAAGCAAACAGTGTCTGGTACACCAATTCTTCTGACTATGGAAGAAACATAACAATACCTGGAGCTAGTAATAGTACTCTATCTAATAAAGATCATTGTATTATTCCAGTCGCCGAAAAGAAAGCTACTCATACAAACACACAAAAAAGCAGATTGTGGATGTGACATTCAGTTCGAACTACGTACAGATGATGACAAAAAAAAGTTACTGCAGTACTTTTTACATCATCATAACTAGACGTCACTGAATGTTCCAATTAAGAACACGCGTATATAAAACACTTTCATAAGAAATTAAAGACGCAAAGTTACTCTAAGATTGAGATAAGTTTGGCCGGCGATCGACAAACTTTGGACAAATAAGAAAAGCAGGCAGGGCCACAGTCAACAACTGCAACGATGGAATGAGCTTTCCACAGGCAAGGATTCAATCATCTCTAACTGCTGCAGCAAATATTATTGATGGAACCTTGCAACTTCAGCGACATGATCTCATCACGTGGATATAACATTGGACAATCTAGTATGTGCCGACAAGCAACAACACCGCTTGGCACTTTGGCAGTTGGCACCCAAACGAAATACTAGATGAAATGTTTGACTCCCCAAAAAAATGAATTGAGTGACACACGTTTATTGCATAATGGAGTTTACAAGGCGCACTCAACACGCTGCTGCCATCCAATTAGAAAACGAAAAGTATCTACAACCTGGTTCTATCTACAATTCACCCTGCCCTTCTTAGCTACTACTGAAGGGAGTCCATAAGGCCATTTTGTCTTGCAATATATCAGATTACACTAAAACCACTAGTCTAGAAAAATAACAAACAAATCAGAGTGAAGAGAAGAGGCAAAATAATATGGACAATCAAAAACCCTCAACACCAGATCTCCGTAGAACAGGGGAAGGCAATTTCTTGATAGAGCTTACTTTGGGGTCATCCAAACCACAGCTGGTCCTTGGAGGAAGCAGTGCAGATGTGGATGATCTTGGCGAGAGCAAATGTTGGTTTCGGGAAGGAGGCGATGGTGAGAATGTTATGGCTGGATGCTGATGAACGATGCCATTGAGACTTGTTGATTTTAACATCACCTTTCTTGGGGCAGCAGATGGCTCTTGCAAAGGATATCGACATGGAACCTTTATGTCTTGGACGCTTGCTAGGGACTCCACGACGGCCCTCATGGTAGGCCTCTCTGATGGATCTATATTAAGGCATCTCAGTATAATATCTGCTACAATCCGAGCAGCCTTAGTAGGGAAGCGTCCTTTTATACGGGAGTCCATGATTAGGGATAGGCGACTATCATCAGTGAGGAAAGGCCTACTCCACTTGACAATATTGCGTTCTTCTTTTGAGGAACGGACATCAAGGTTCTTCCTTCCTGTTATTAGCTCCAGGAGGACAACTCCAAAACACCATACATTGCTCTTGGGAGTCAGTACACCTTTCTCCAAGGTTTCTACTGAGAGGTTTGCAGCAGCCTAAAAAAGAATAACATCCACGGTAAACAATGGCATTTAAAGCAGCCTCTAGGGAAAACGAACAGAGCATAAGCCATGCTAAAACACACTACTTGAGTTTACAGAAAGTGATCAGGAGCTTTGCTCTTGATAGAAGGATGCGACACGGCTTGATTCGTCGGGCAAATCACTATAACAGAATAACTTCTAAAATGTTTTCAAAATGAACTTACCACAGATGCATTTGATATCTCCTCCTCGGTATTGAATCCAACACATCCATATCCTGATAGCTTTGCAGTGAAATCTTTGTCAATTTGGATGTTTGAAGTTGAGAAGTCATTATACATGGCCTGTAGAAAAAATATAACAGATAAGAGTTTAATCCACAAGGCCAAAAACCATCAACCAATGTACTATATAATTAGGTAGAAAAATATACATTAACTTATGCCAAAAACAAGTTTAGGAGCAGTCACCTGAAAAGGCCCTTCATCATGTAGGAAAGCCAGACCTCTAGCAGCACCAAGAGCAACCTTCAAACGTGCTGACCAGTCCATGAAACGACCATCCGATCTTCCAAAGAGTAGTTTATCTAAGCTGCCATGATGGAGTCGCTCATAGACCAACATCCTTACATTTGATTCTTCTCTCGCATGAAAGCCAATTAGCTTACATAAGTTGGGATGCTGAAGTGATGCCAATGTATTCACTTGTGTTTTAAACTCCTTCAAACTCTGCATATTAGTAAAATGTGTGTTGCATCAATACCCTAACCAGTTCAATTGCAAATGATAAATCAGGATGGTTCAAGAAATTGTCCTGCAACATTAGGCAACGCTAAAGGGGAAAGTGTCCGATTTACACACACACACACACAGTGGAATCTCTAACAAACCACTGAATTCCCAGAACTACATAATAACACTACAGTGATTTGTTAGATTCCTTCAATACTGACTTTCAGTGAGGGAATACCAAAACACTGCCCATAAACCACATAAAATGGAGAGCATGAGATATCAGATATCAAACAAACTTAAAAGAAAACTTCGCTAGTCACTGGATATGATTAGGAAAGTGTGGAGAAAGCATCTATGAGTAAAGTGAAGAAAGAAGATCAAACACATGGACTGCCCTCAAAGTTCAGAGCATGTTACCTAACCCCACCAATGGTGTGGTCCTCGTTTGCATTCACAAAAACAGAATGAGTTATTTCTGCTGGAGACAGCATAGCTGTAACATTAACAGCATAGATCACATGCCTACAAAATCAGTCTGCCCTCTAGCCTAAGTTCAGCTTCTTAACAGAATAAATGCTGCAAAATTGTTAAAGCCTTAAAAAAAGTCGTTGCCGAGAGAGAACTAAAAGTGCGCCATAACATGCCAACCATCTGCTTGCCAAGCCGATCAACCAGTCAAAATGGCAAAGCTACCGCTTTACATCCAATACAACCACCTTCCAGGAAAAATAGATGAAATATATAAACTGACAGTATGGAGAACAGTACCTGAGTGGAGGGGAGCAGTCGAGCTACTATTGCTTCAATGGTCTTTAGGTCAGTAAAATCATCACTAAAGGACGCCTTGTATGATGTTGATGTCAAAGTTTCAGAGACACAATTGTCACCAGAAAACCATTGGCATGCTGATGAAACCTCCTCATATGAGAAATTCTTAAGCCCGTCACACTTCTTTGGAGGAAGTGGGAGAGGGCCTGAAGCATCGAGTGGCCCACTTGCATTAATGGCTTTGAAGCTACCAAAGTTCCTGAATGATCTTTCTTCCGGTGACGGGAGAGGAAGGGGCAGTGGATTAGAGAAACGGTGGCCCTTTATAGAACTTCCCTTGCCCCTGGAGTCATCTTGATCATCGAACTCGTCATATGGAAGGCCATCCTGATCAACCACAACTAGGCTGGAAGGAGCAGACAGCACACGTGCTCTGCTGTAAGAAACTTTCTTTGCCGATTGGTGGATTTTGGCCTTGTTCCTAAAACTAGGAGGAGCAGATTGTAACGATGGCACATGAGCTTCTGGGTCTGGGAGCCTTGAGGACGTGCTTTCCCTTGCATCAGCCGATTTCTTGGTCGGAACAAGAGGACTCTTCTTCTTCTTTGATCTGAGAACAGTGAAGCAACCCATCATCTGCACAATGAGGGAAGCTGCTGCTGTGCTGCAGAATTTCAAATAGGATCCTGAGTTAAGCACGTATCACAAAAGTAGCTCACACATCACATTACAGCAGCTAGTCGTCCGCAACAATAAAAAGTTGTCATGTATTACATCTGCTAAAGCTAAATGCAGTACAACAGAAGGTGCGAAAGTTACCAAACCTTGCATCAGCAAAAAAAAAAAAAGAGAAGTAAATATGATTACTCTCCTTCAGTACAACACCTCTCAAAAGTGTTCTGGACTTGTACTGGAGAAGAAGAGACAGCTAAACTGCCTCATTTCCACAACCAGTTCACTGATCTATCAATTCAAGCTACAAACTCAGACGACGGCTATAGCTATCAGGTGGTGTGATGCATTGGTCCACAGGCGCAACGTTGGATGTTCAAACACACTAGTCCATCAAGTTTTGGTTTTTTCCAATGCAACTTCACAGAAACTGCGTGTGCCTGCAACTACTTCCATATTAAGAGACGGAATCAAATTGTCGAATTCATTTTCTCACCTAACCAAACCAAATTAACAATTCTGGGTCAAAGGTCCAACTTAAGTAAGCAATCTATTGCAGCCAAGTTGTTGAGCCCAACAACCAACACCACATTTACTGGAAAATTTTCACCGTTATGCGATCGCAATGGAACTGCGGCTGCAGTCTCCATGGCCGTCAAAGAGTAATCCCCCTAAAACTCTCACGGCATTATTTCCCCTCTCATCAGTTACACCATTCCGAGCACCCACGGAATCCAACTTCTGAAACGGTGGGGGTAAATTTGAGGGTTTCAAAAACCGAGCCTCCTATCCATAGTCCTACCCTCCCCATTCCGCGAAATCTACAGAGGCAAGAGTGCATGGTAAAAAGAAAAAAACGCACCTCCTTTGAGCAAACAGGCAAACGATAAGCCAGAGAAGGAGATCCAGGTAGAGTCGTAGAGACGGGAAAAGAAAAAAAACATCACAAAGTACTAGCCATGAAATAACCAAGAATAAAAAAAATCCAGCAGCCAACAACAGCAGCAACAGATGGGAAGCAAGAGGCCGCCGCACCTTGGCGCTCCGGGAAGGCACACCCCCGCGGCAGCGAAGAACGGGAGACGGGGAGGGGCGTGGAGACGGTGACTCAGGTCAGGCCGCGGCTGGCAGCATCTAGGAGGAGGGGAGGGGGAGGGGATAGGGCTATGAGGGAGAGGAGAGGAAAGCGGGCGGAGGATATAACAGCAGCTCGGAGGCGAGACGGGAGAAAAGTAAAATAAACGGAGCGAGCGAGGCGAGGCTATGGTGATGGGCGAGAGGGGAAGAGAACAGGGCGGCACTGGTCAAAGCCGAATGCCGTAGCGGCCTCCGAGGCGGGATTTTATATTCCGCCCCCCGCTAATCCCGCTTTTCCCCAAACCTCCCGGCCCGGGTTTGCAACTAATCCACGTAATTAACGAGGATATCCGTTTCAAGATATTGCTTACCTCTGTAACAGCGTCAGTCAAGATTACGCTTTGACTATTAATAAAAAAATATTTTCACTGTTATAAGACTTTTTGATATTATCTAGATATATTTATGTGCTAATAATCACATTTATGCATGCATAAGTCTTAGCTGATCTAAAAGGTCTTATAATATTGATGAACTGCAGGAGTATTAGAAAGATCGATTATGGAAGAACGATGTCGTTAGATTTATCATTAAACAAAACGTAATAATATAAAATTATTTTATAACTAAAAAGATATTTTTATAGATATAATTGGTTGAAATGGTATCTCACGCATTGTGGTAAGATATAAAATTAGCTATATTTTGGAACCATTGTAAGAGCAAGGATAATAGCATACTATAAACCAGTCATATTATATTTTAAGAGATAAGAGGAGAGAGAAGAGAGGTAGACTATTAATTTGTAGTCAGCTGCACACGGACTCTAAAACACAGTGTGTGTATGATATGTGGACCATGTACTAATGTTTTATAGATAATTATTGTATGAATTGACTATTGGATTGACTATAAATAAATTAAAGCTAGTAGTTGGCAATGGGATTGAACTTGCTCTAAAGGTAGGCCATGAGAGGTGGGCCATCCTGCACATGACAGAGTGTTGGTAATGGTACCCATCACAATCACAAGGTGATTTTCTAAGCAGTAAAAATCAAAAGCTGTTATTTTGATATTTTCACAATCCGACAAGCATTTTTGCTCATGAACATTCAGCTGCTCCAGTTTTCAGAAACATGTTTCAGGCTTTTTATTTTTTTTTCCTGGATATTGTGTGTCAACTGTCAAGGTGACGCGGTCATTTGTTCATAGGGGTACATTTTGATTCCAAGGTTAATTATAACCACTGGTCGCGTCGCTTTAAAGGGTTTGTTGTGCAATCCTTCTCGTCTACAGAACTCCTCTGTTCAAATTAGAAGCACAAAGAGTTTTGTGGAAGTGTCCATCGGTTATGCTTAGGAAGAAATCAACTTAACCATGTACTCTTGGTTGGTTTGGTTATGGTTAGACGAAACCGACAGTTTCTTCACCGTTGTTACGGCAGTTATTGCAGCCGGCGGTCGTAAACCACGGCTATTAGCTGTGTAACTGGAAAAATGGAAGGTATTTGAGGCGATGTTACCTCTTCTCGGGGCATATAATTTTTTTATCATTCTTACTAATAAATTTGTCACGGGACCTATATATGATATATATATGATAGAGTCGGAAGAATAACACACTGCATATGCAGTATTCTAACATGATAAAAGCATATCATTCTCCTCCTCCAGTTATTTTTCTCTCTAGCTACATTTCTTTTGATTTTTTCAGAGGGAGAAAAAGGCAAAAAAGAACAGCAACCGGGATGGCTTTGAATGTTTGACAAGTTGCCACTGTTTGTTCGCAAATTCTGCCATCTGAAGAACCCAGGACGAAAAGAATACAGCAACGAACGAAGGATACTGTTTTTCTTTTCCTTGCCGTCTGCATTTCAGAGTTTTTTATTCTTGTTCAAATGGAAGAAGGTAGAGATAAAAAAAAACTACGAACTATTGACGATGGAACACAGGAGATTACTTCGCCATCGACGAAACGGATTGGCATCTCTTGCTTTGAAGTCACTGTGTTGGCTTTTGGCTCTTTGTTGAATTGAACAAGAAAAAAAATCCTTGGAACACACAGTTCTTTTCGTCTAGAAATAGCCTCAGAATGACCTGGGCATTGCTACACTAAAATACTTGTGCTACATGACAAGGGCATGAAAACGAGTTTATTCAAAGATCGGTGGTTCCTATGTTCAATGTTCTCAGTCTTTGAATCAGCGATGCAAGATCGACAGTCCGACAATTTGACGCTGCAGTTTGATTAAGAGTGAGCTCCAGGGACAATTATTAAGCTTGACAAGCTGTCTAGTGGTTAGTTTTGCACTAGTAGTACTGTACATTGCTAAATTATGACAACTAACCGTACAGGTAGAGTGATAGACGAAAGAATAGGTGAGAGTTCACAATTCAGACGACTGGCACAGATGATGTGCTCGTATTTTTTGTTTATATTAATGCTTATAAGTTAAATTTTAAAACTTAATTTTAAGTCCATTTTAGGTTTTTAATCATAGTTTATTTTTTAATATTTGTTTATATATATATATATATTAGTCACAAATTACATTATTCTTTATTAGTAAATAAGCCAACTTGGAAAGAACGAAACAATAAAGGGCCAATGATTCTTGTACTTATGAATTGGTTTCCTGGGAGTCCAAGACCAAGATAGGATAATAGGATAGAGAAGGTAACTTGGATATTGCATTGTACTGTATGTAAGAGTTACCATATTCGTTCTAAAATATAATTTTTTAAGTTTATTTAGCATGTATTAGGATTGAAAATAAAAGATTTTATTTTAATAAATAAGAAATGGATGGAGGATGGGAGGATAAGTGGAGATAAATAAGAACAATTTTAAATATGGATTGATTTATGAGATAAGCAGTACCACAAATATTACTAGAAATGTATATATTTCATGACAAGATTAAAATATTATAATACTTACGTTTGGGATGTAAGGAATAGAAGCA
Organism: Oryza brachyantha; assembly: GCF_000231095.2. Classification (NCBI taxonomy): domain Eukaryota; kingdom Viridiplantae; phylum Streptophyta; class Magnoliopsida; order Poales; family Poaceae; genus Oryza; species Oryza brachyantha. The sequence goes on from NC_023163.2 coordinate 26,834,933, forward strand.
AATCCGGAGTTAAATTTGGTTGGTATAAAGTCATGTTGAATAGTGGAATAGTTTCTATAAAAGAAAAAACTGACTGCAGGGAGGTAGCTTATGCGCTGATGCGCTGATGCAGAAGAAATTTCAGAACCAGTCCTTTTGACTAAGCAGTAAAGAAAAGTATTATTGAAGGGGGCGAGCTGCAAAATGTGCAGATTTAGAACTAGAAGGCTCTCTCATTAGTCAAAGAGAATGGCCAAGCAAGGGAGAATATCCAATTCCAAGCAAGCGCAATCGTGGTCATAGATATGCATATGGCGCCGTGGTGGCAGCGGGGCCCACCCCGACGCTGACAGCCCGGTCAAAGACGAGGAAAAAAAAATCGGCGAGGGAGGGCGCCCGGTTTTCTAAGGGCCCCCCGGCCGCGAGGTGGGTGGAGTCAAACGAGGGCGAGGGACGAACCGGATCGGCCTTTGACCGCATCGCGACCGTCCGCTGGCGCAGCGGACGGCCCAGATCTGGTCCAGCGCCGGGACCCGCCGGTTGGTCGGGAGTAAAGCTCCGCGAGAGGACCACGCACGCGGGCATTGATGGAGCTGCTAGCCTGATGGGGGGCCATGATTGGGCAATCATCGGCCGTTCCCCCGCGGCGCACGAATCTCGAGGCGGAGGAGCAGCGAGCGAGGACGGGGGAGAACAGTGGCCGCTCTAGGAGATGGTTGGGGTAGGCTCCCTGTTTGGTGCGTAATCCCTGCAGCAGCCTGAACGGGTGATGGTGGTACATCGAAAGATCATTTTTCCGATTCCTCCTAAGGAGTGTCGGGAGGTAACACTATTTTTTTACATTAAAATTTAGTACTTTATAGCATTAAGATGTACTGAATTTTACGTAGAAAACAGTGATATCTCATGTTATTTTTTTAAGGACGAGAAAAATACTCATATCAAAAAGTCTGGAGAGAGCTATAATTCACCTTGGACATGTTTAGGGGGTTTCTTTGTGTTGTAGCTTTTTCTAAAAGTTGTTTAAGCTATTCGGTTCACAACTTTTGAGAATTTGTAGTTACAAATTCTATAAAATAAACTAATAAGTCAGAAGCCGAAGAAGCTGGGTTTCAAAGTTTTTTCTAAATTCTCAGAAACTGACTACCAAACAACGATTTCTTGTAATCTAAAGCTCGATACAGGCCCCTTGTTTTCTCCAACTTTACAGCTCAATCATGCTCTCTCCGTTACATATTATACCTTCTTCATTTCATTTTAATTGTCACGGTTAACGGGTATTGCTACAACTTTGATCGATAATAAATTAATAATTTGTAGACAATTAGATTATAATAGAAATAGTTTAGTATTTCTGGTTAGTATGTAATACGCTTTGATAATATGATACCTACATAAATATTCACGAAAGTTTTTCAAAAAAAAAAGGAGTCAAAGTTTAAATATGCACAATTTGCGGTGACAAGTATATAGAAACTGAGGGAGCAATTTACTTTGATATGCCGTAGGACAAATCTATTCAAAGTTTAATTATATGTGGAAAAAAAGAAAAAAAATGCACATCATATATATCCATGTGGTCATTAAATCTTATCCATAATTATGAATAATATAGATTGGTATTTCTTTTCACTTTATACTTTTAGATATACAAAATTAATACATAGTAAATATATCACTATTTTAAACATAAAAATATGAGTTTTAGCCACGTTTTTAAAACAATGTATGATCCCCGCTCTAAGCTACTCACTCAATACCCGTTAGTACGTTTTTAAACTGTCAAACAGTGCGGGTCATGCGAAAATTTGTTATATAGAAGTTCTTTCATTAAATTCAATCAAACCTATATCTCAATCTTTAATATTTATTTCTTAATTAATCATACGCAAATCACATCACATTTTAGGCTAGGACTGTCGGCTAACTCTATCAGCTCAAAACAACGTGGCCGAAACTAAACCGGAAAAAGATTCGCGAGAGAAAAAAAAAGGGCGGGAGAATGCGTCGTCGTCATGGGGGCGGCACAGTAATAACACTGTTCATCTCTAGCCCGTCTCGGCCGTGGTTTCTCGATCCAGATCGTTTTCTCTGTCGCTGTCGGCTGCCGGCGCCTGGATTCGCCGCCGGTGGCTGGTGATCGGCGAGGAGGGGAGGGGCGGCGGCCCGCGGCCGGTCGTCGCGATGAGACGGGAGAGTTCTTTCGCGGGGGAAGTGGAGCCGTCAGGCGCCATCGGCTGACGCGAGTGCCCTGGGCGCGACGCTACCGGTCCACATAAGATTATTATGAGTACGGTGTAATACAAGTATGATCGATCAAGCAAGCGTGGTTCACATGCTTCGCGAAATTCGTGGTCAGACGATGGTGGTTGATCGATGGTATCTGTATGCGTGATATGCTCGATTTCAAGTCAAGAGATGGGGGATAGGGTGCGTTTGCAAACGCCCGTGCTGATCTATTTTTATTTATTTATTTTCACATGTTTATCTTACTATTAAACGATATATTTTTATTGAAAAAATTGTATGCAAGCTATTTTGAAAAATCATATTAACGTATTTTTCAAGTTTATAACAGTTAATTCTTAATTAATTATATGATAATGTCTATTTTTCTTTTGATCAGCCATATGTTTTTTTTTGTTTTGTTTTTTGTTTTTTTACAAACGGGGCCTAGAGTGGTGATGCCAATGCGTTGAAACACGAGTAGGATGAGGTGTAATACCGTTCTAATTTGAGATTGAGGATACTGTTCGTACTTGGTACTCTGTAGTAGTACTTTTTTGTTTGGGGGAAAATATTACTACTATTCGAACAACCTAAAACTAGTCAAGCTAAACTTTTCAGAATCTGCATGATCAGCAGCACGTTGTTCTCGTAATCAGGCATACTGCATACATGTTGATGCTGGTAGCCTGATGGCACTTATCACAGGGCGATTTACCTTCTTGTCAGTATTGCTCGTTGAACCATTCCTTGGAAAAAATCCCGTAAGGTAACTTTGATTGTCTCGATCGTTTTCGTCCGTGCTGCAGTAACATTCCAATAAGGTCATTTTCTCCAGTAACATTCCGTAAGGAAAATATTACACGTCTTGTTGGTCTTATTTAATTACGTTTCACAATCTCTACCACAAATAAATCTTTTTTTTCTTTGCCTCGATTTCGCATTGTATTGTTTCACGGTCATGGCCTTCTAGTAACCAAGAAAAGAGAAAGAAAAAGGCCTGACGACTGTTTGAATCTACAGAAAACAACCCCAAATTCCCAACTGCCCATGCTGAGACGTCCCCTAGCCTGTACTGGAGTAAACAAAACGCTGCTCCTTGTTTCTTCAGAGAAGACGACGACAAAAACCTTGTTCAGATTTTCTACAGTAGTACGCAACTATGACAGTCTGACGTGCTTGCAGGCCATTCAGCTCGCACCACGTTTTCATGAAAGGTTTCACATATGTAAATTAGGCGGTACTCCTACCAAATGCTGAACCAGAACAGAAGGCCACAGCCACATACAAATAGTACCTTGATGAGAAGATGCAAGAGAAACATGCAGGGATATTGTTTGACTTATTTAGAAAAAAAACAAACAATATATTTATAAATAAAAATAATTTATTAATAAAACTTATATACATGTCTTATTAGCGATCTAAAAGATAATACAGAAAAATATACTACGATAAAAAAACACTCAAAATCTATCTAAAGTTAAAGTTAAAAATTGAAAATTCAGTTTATAATGATAAGTAGAAGCGGAAAATGATACCATACCAAACTAGTCCAAGATCCAGACCCTGGTCATTGGGTTCAGTAGACAGCAAAAGCAAACTGCCCAAAAGAAACCAGACGAAAACTTTGAACTGGAGACTCCGATCAGGTGATCACCTCACTAGCTCGGACACTCTTACATTACAGGTGTTCAAATCACTAACCTACTCGTGTGATCATTAAATAATACTGTGACAGGTTCACCATCTGTCCATGGAGACGCAATTAGCAGATGTTTCACACAGATTGAGCAGTGTGAAACTGAGACTGAAACTAGCCAATGTAATGCTATGGAGTACTACTATCTTTCGTTGCAGGTCTTCTGGATCAGGAGACCCGCTAAAGTGTTTAGATTAGTCACATGCAGGAAGTTGGAACACTTGGAGTCGATATGCAATTCTGCGTAATAGACCAGGACTGCTGATCCAGAAGGATATAAACAAGCAGCCTGGTACTGGTAGTAGTATTTTCTTTCCTCGCACATAGGAGAGACACCACCATCTTTTTTTAATTACGTTTATAAGCTAAAGTTTAAATTTTCAATATTAAATTAAAGTTGGTTTTGTGATTTTTTTATCATAGTTATTTTTCATCTTATTAACTTTTAGATAACTAACCACACATACATATAAATTTTTTAATTTATAAGTTATTATTCATTTATAAATATATTGTTTGACTTTTTTATTTAAAAAGTGAAAAGATCGCCCACTGTCTGACCAGAAGACGACTACATTTTTGAAAACTACGAATCTTAAGTGGAGTAAATTCGAAAGTTTTTGGCTCGATTTAATTTCGGGAGGGTGTCGCCCAAAACAGCGCCGGTTATGACAAGGAAAAATGAAGCTAGACCAAGTTTAGTTCTCGTCTTGGCTCGGGCAACTTATGTGCCGTGGTTTCGTTACTTTCGTACTGCGACATGTTTCCGTGGGCCGTCAACTCTGTGCTGGACTGTTGAATCCAAGTTCTTGCAAGGCCTTCTGTTCAGCCCATGTGAAGTAGAGAAATTGATCTCTCTGGGCCCAGCGTAATATGTTTATACAGAGCGTGGAACACAGTGATGGCCCAAATCAAAGTGTATACACACATACATGGAGCTTTGCGAATTTTTTTTTATTTTAAAACCTTTTTAATAAATAATTTTATTACTAAACCTACGGAGAAAATATTTCCACCATATGAACCTTTTGATTACACAATCAATATTGACGTGGCAAAACGGCTTGCCATGCCATTGTCGGTGACGTGACAGTATTGTCTTGGCCATGCTGACTAGGTTGCATGGCAGCGTTCTCTTACCATGACACCAACACTGGCGTGACCAAAAGGTTCGTTTTTTTAAAAAAATTGCTCGGTAGTTTAATAATAAAATTACTTGCTAAAAAAGTTTATTTAATAAAAAAATTTCGAGCTTTGCTTCGTGACAATGCTCAGATTACCTAGCGTATCTCCTTGATGTACCCCCTCCGTTCCAAATTTCTATTTACATTTTCTTCCAAAACACTATTATAAAATACAATGATTTCTAGCATTAAAACTTATTTTAAAATATAATAACTTCTATATATACATTTTCTTTTTTACCAATCACGAGCTTCGAGCTTCCAACAATTAATTTTTTTCACTTACTTTATCTCATCAATCATTTACAACTTTTCTCCATTCAATTTGACAAACTTGCTTATTAACACTCATGGCTAACTCCAAAACTTTTCCCAATATATTTTGATAAGGATGTTGTATAAATATTTGTAACACTATTTATAGTTTTACATTTGTCGTTAACCACTTCTTATTTAAATTTGTTCACATTTTTATCTCCACCAACATTTCCATTCTCCATCTATCCTTTGTTTATTTTGAGGTATTAAAGTCGTCTGTTGTCAACCTTAATATATACTAACTAATATAAAAATACTTCTATCTTAAAACGAACCAAGAGAGGAGAGTACTTGTTCCATTGTGCTGCTATGTCTGGTCATGGGGCTATGGGCATATGGCCCTTCTCAGAGCAGTGATAGTCCTGATGTCCAATACTCCTACAATAGCAATTTACATACTTTATCTTTTCATTTACATTTATGTTTATAAGCTAAAATTTAATTTTTTAACCTGAGATTTTAAGTTGATTTTAGGATTTTTTAATAAAGTTTATTTTCAGCATTGACTTTTAAATAATACGTATATAAAATTTTTAGTCATAAATTATTTATAATTTACAAATAAATACGTAGTAGTATTTCATCCCAAAGAAAACACGGTATATATATATATATCTCTCCACAGCGGATGCCCCTGCTAGCAAGACCGAAAATCGAATGGACGGTTGACCGTGACCTACAAACTGGAGAGACGAGCGGGGCCCACCCGTCCTCCTCTCCACAGCAACCCGTCGAAAATATCTCACGGCCATGGCCCATAGCATGGCCCAGCAGATTTTTTTACATAGTCCAAAACAAGGAAGGAGATTTTTTACAATGGATATGCTACGCTTACACGGGGCCCACAGGCATCGGGGGATGCGGGGCCCAGCTGCCCCGTCATGCGATGACCACCGTGACGGCGTCGCCCTCGCTCCCCGGCCGCCGGCTGCCCTCGGGGGCGGCGGCGGCCGCGGCCGCGGCGGTGGTTTTGTGTTTGGTGGTGGCGCCGTGGAGGACGGAGCCCCGGCACGTGGGGCAGGAGTCGTGGGAGACGAGCCACGTGTCGACGCAGCGGACGTGGAAGCCGTGGCCGCAGCGCGGCAGCACGCGCACCTTCTCGCCGTCCGCGAACTCGCCGAGGCAGATGGCGCACACCTCCGCGGCGGCGGTGGGGCCTTCCCCGCCGCCGTACACCTCGATGGGGATGCTCCTGAGCGCGCGCTTCTTCAGCCCGCCGGCTCCTCCCCCCCGCCCCCTCCTCGCCGCCGCCCCCTCCCCCACGCGCCGACGCCGCCCGCCGCGCCCACCGGATGACGAGCCGCGCCAGCGAGTTGAGCCCGAGCGCGAACAGCAGCGCGAAGAGCAGTGCCGCGAGGATGATCACCATGTTGGTGTCGAAGCTCGCGTCGCTGCCGCCTCCCGCGCCGCCGCTGCTGCTCAGCGCGTGCTGCGCCTCCCCGGTGCTGCTGCCGCTCCCCGTCCCCGGCGAGCTCGGCGTGCCCATGTACCAGCTCATCGACCTGGTGTGCGCTCCCATGTCCCGCCGCCGCCGCCGCCGACGACGACGTCGTCTCCCCCCTCCACAACACTTAACCCAGCTAAAGACTAGCAGCACGCGTTCCCGGCAATTATGCGCCGGATGTACAGCTACAGGTCAGTGGAAAAAAAAAGAAAAGCTACCACCAATCTTGTAACAACAAAAAGGATGTGGACGTAGTAGCGACTGCCACTACCAGTATTCTGGTAGTGTCACGCTCCCCTCCACGCAACGCAAAAGGTGAAGCTTAACTGTACCGATCGATCGATCGATAGAGCTTTTGCGATCTCCCGCACGAACTGGATTAATTACTTGGCCCGAGAGAGAGAGAGAAGAGAATCAGCAAGTGGAGTGGAGCTGTAGAGAGCAGAGAGTGATCCCTCGCGAGATGCCACGAGGGCTTTTATATAATGGCTGTCTCTCTCCTCCTCGGCGAGGGGGAGAGACGATAAGTTCTGACGGTGACGGATACATGATTCGAAGCTTAGAACTGATTATATTTTTTCTCCTTCGGCCTCTCTTTTTTCTCCTCGTCTTTTTTCCTATTTTCTATAGGGGATAGGAGAGCTCGAGCCCTAGGAGCACCTCCGTAGGATCTACTCTTGCGTTGGATGGTAAGGGTTCTATAAGCCAATTAGTTAAAGGAAAACGGTACTCGTGATTAGTATAGACTAATTAAGTATTAGTTATTACAATTAATTTAACTTTTAAAATGATTTCTATAAAGAAAATTATACAAAATATTTAAACAATTCGAAAAACAATGATTAGTTTAACCGAACAGGGTGAAAAGAATGCAGCCTGCACGGCGGCGCGCCGGTGGGGCATCGCGGGCGGGCGGGCGGGCAGAAGACGGTGGTTCCGGGTCACTTTTGCGGTGGGCCATCGAAAAGGCGAGGCCTCACACGAGAAATATCTCCAACTTGCGCTTTGCTGCCGATGCGCGCCGCCGTCGCTCGCCAGCTGGCAGTGGTTCGTCACGGCCACGCGGTTGCTGGCTAGCTGCTGTTCGGGTGGGCGGCAGGTGCAAACGGACGGGGAGGAGAGCTCGCAGCTCGGTGTTGCAGGTATGCTTTGGAGGAGGCAGAAAGGCTCGGTGTTGCACACGGCAGTGCTGGTAGGGCGTCACGTTCGCAAGCTTTGAGTTGTATAGAAGCCCAAGGTTTCCGGTGGTTCCAGATGCATGATCAGATGATGCTAGGGTGATTGTTTAGTTTTTTAATAAAAAAATTAATATATATTCGTAAGTAAAAAGATTATCTATATGTACTTAGCGATAAAAAATAAGCTATGTGAAAAATCTTAAAGGTTAAAATTTAAATTTTAATTTAAAATTATAAATATAAATAAAAAGATATGGATGTTTGTTGTCGGTCAGACAGGACAAGTTTTCATAGTCATTGTGTTAGTTCTTTTCTGTGGAAAGAAAAGCCCCCTGAAAAGATGCTGCTACGTATAAAACCTTAGAAGCCACTAGAAGTGTCCTTCACCAAAACTTAATTACTACTCCTTTTAGTGTTTGTTAAGCACATCACATCGATATCGAGACAGCACAAAAGAAAGAACATATTTTAGTATTCCTTTTTCAAAACAACATCAATATCTCAGGCAACTTTTGCCAACTGCAAGGAGGGAGCGGTGCATTAGCCTAGCTTTATTCATTCTGAGGCTGAAAGAAACGAAAAAAAAGAGAAAGTAACAGATAAGTTCTAGAGTAGCCTGGCCTTTCGACCATACCGCTATCACAGCGGCGGCTGCTTGTGAACGTGCTTGCTTACCAGGACTCCGCTCGCCGCTGTTAATTCGCTCCGTTTTGGGAGCATCTATATATCAATCGCCGGGTTCGTTTTGTCGAAGGTTAATTAGTAGCTAGGTTTGATAGTGCGCATGCATCAGTGTATTAGATCATGACACTAATCAGATATGCAGCCAGATTAGTCTAATCTATCTTGGCTCCCATAAAGATCGATCCACTAGAGAAAAAAAAAAAGGCTCCCCTTTAATCATAAACCAGTACGCCGGTGACAGATCGTCGTGTGTATAGGCTCATGGTTACTTTTCTGCAGGCAGAGATAGCGGACAAATCCAGCACAAGCCTAACTTATCTCCTAATTTAATCCGGCTGTCACAATCTCCCAACTTAAAAAGCATTAATACATAATTGAGAAGCTAAGCAGCAGCTATTTTAGTGCTCATCTAAAACCCTGGATTAAAAACATAAAGCACTACTCATGCATGCACAAAATTTGGCGGTTCTTGCAGATCCTGATCCGCTGTGGGAATGTGGGATTACATCGGAGATAAGGTTTCTGCTGGCTATGTCCGAAATTTGGCGGTTCTCGTCGTACCTATGTCTAGTATACAGATAGTTGCATGTACGCCGATAGTTAATATATGTCCCATAAACTACTAGTTTTTTTTGGAAGGATCACGGATGTAGCACCAATTAAACAATTTTATTGACATGGTATAAACTACTCCCTTTGTAATTTAGTAGATAACACCGTTACTTTTGATTACACGCTTGACTATCCAGCTTATTCAAAAAACTTATATAAATATATAAACAATTAAGTTATAATTAAAATACATTTAAAACATACCCCGTCATAACAAAATAAATGATAGTTACATAAGTTTTTAAATAACACGAATGGTCAAATATGTGCCAAAAAGTCAATGGCGTTATCTGTTAAAATACTGAGAGATTACTATGTTAGAGCATATTTGGGGGTGATTGAAACGACATATTTGCAAACAAAAAATAATTTATGAATAAAACTTTTATATATATATTTTTAACGATTTAAAAGCCAAGGCTGAAAAATAAACTGCGGTGAAAAACTTCAAAATCAACTTCAAATGTAAGGTTAAAAATTTCAAATTTAAGTATATACGCAATAGCAAAAGTGAAAAGATGAGATGTCGCATGGTGGTTAACATATGTCCCATAGACTGCTACTTTGTATGTTCATTCACTACACCACAACACCAAATCAGCGTCAGTTGTCTGTCGCTAAAAATTAATTTTGTAGATGGTGGATCTGACGCTAAAGATAACTCACAGACTATCTGACGCTAAAACCATGTACAACGTCATGTTGTATGTCACTATAGGCTAGGCAGCCATATTTAACATTCAAATATGTGACGCTAAAATAATGTAAAGCATCACGTTGTCTATCGCTAAAAATAATTGGCCAATCCTCGGACGCGCCACCGCTTACTCTCACGCCCATCTTTTCATTCCCGCGCCAATTTTGGCCTGGCCCAACATAAAACCCTAGACCCTTTCGCCAAATCCCTTACCGCCTTCTCCTTCCAATCACGCTCGCCGCCGTGCGGTAGTCCCCTACGCCCGCCTCCCTCCGCCGCGCGGTAGTCCGCTATGCCCGCCTCCCTCTGCCGCTCTCAGCACGGTCACAGGCAGGACATAGTTTGCGGTAGCCATCACCTGCGCATCCAGCAGCACGTCAACCCCCTCAGCTTCTCTTCTCGTCAGCATCTTTCAGATTTGTGTTTGGTTGTCCTCTCTCTCCTTCCTTCTTTTGCTTATTGTTCTTGTTTGTTTTCTGTGCAGGAGCCCTTCTCTCCCTTCCAAATCTCATTGCCCTGGCCATCCTCTGCTCCCTCCGGGCCCAAATCTTGCCCGCGCTGCGTCGCCCACACCTGGCCACTACGCACTTGTGCCCGCCCGGGCAACCTGGTGTCGAGACTGAGGAACACAACAGTTGCAGCTTCAAGACGAAGGAATACATCTGCTGCAGCCATAGCCTCTGCCGGTGGAGCGAGCAACTAGGAGCAATCCAGCGTCTGCACCACTCCGATTTGTGCCCTTTGTTGCATATCCATCAGTATGTCCAAATGCCCTCCCCTGCATTTTGTTTTTGGGCTGCTTCCTTGCTGTTCTAATCTGGGAGCACCTTAGTTATTGCGTTCTGCATCTGTCACTAAGTGAAAACATTGATGAATTTTTTAAGGACAGCTCTTGATTTTTCTGTTTAGTGTTTATTACAGTTGTTCACTGAACAAAGAATTTTCAAATTTGGTTTTTGTAAAGTGCTTTTAGTTCTATATTTACCTATTTAAGACAGTGAGACAGATCTGACTTGCTTTATGATTTATCAACTCCAGATGACCTATTTATTTATGTTCTTCTCTCTGCATGAAACATCTTCTTTGTTTGACATAAAAGTTGGAAATTAAGCACAACCGAGGTTAGACAGTCATGGCCTCTTGTTAGTAGCAGCACTATCATATGAAATTGTTATTCTGCACACCGTACTTATTTTAAGTATATGATTTTTATACACAAATTGTAGTCTGGAATTAATCAATAAACCAACTCAATAAAAAAATGTGTGGCTGAAAACCAAGCAATTAGAAACTAAGTTGAATGTGAACATATCATAGCCCAAATTTATTAGCTGATATTTGTAGTGCTATCATCCATTATATATGCAGTTTGGCATCAAAAATGAAATCTTCTAGCAGTCACCCCTTTTTTTGTACGCTTGAATATTTCCACATCAAAATTCTCATTCATCCTCAGTCCTATCCTAGATATTGTAGAAGTTATATGAAACATCCCTGTATTGGTTTGTTCTGCAAGTGCTTTTGTGTTCATTTGTTTTATGTGATGATAGTTCTTTCACAACATGGTATATCTATGCTAATTTTGTTTGGACTTGCATTGATGTGTCTGGAGCTTAGACTGTAGATTGAAAATTTCCTGAATAGCACAATATTTTAGGCTTGTTCGTAAATTGGATTTGACAACCATTATCCTAATTAGCGATGCTAAAGGGAAAAAATAATAGCACATTGTGTTTAGATTAATTCTTTTAGAGGCTAGGCAGTATTGTGGGAAGAATTTAGGTTCATGATTTTATTTCTGATTAATCAAGTTAATTAAGAGATCATCTTACAAATACCAATGCCTTATATATTTAGTATATTAAGATATTGTTGGTTTCCAGTGTTACAAGCAGGCATAATTGATTTTTTAATGGTATATATAATTGATTTATTCTTTGCTTCTTCATTTCAGTTCTCCCTCGGTGAAAGTATTGTGTAGCTGGCTCACTAAACCCAACGAGTTGTAGATTGCTGCATCGAAGTCGTCGTCTTCTCACTGCTTGTACGCAACAGATTCAAGTACTGCAGGTACACACTCAGTCCCTACAAGGACTCATGGATAAATCATGGATGAATAGTGATGCTAGGCACATAAAGGCATACTTACGGGGGGTCAACGATTTCATGGCCTTTGCATTTAGAAATTCAGCGGTAGCGGACAAGATACTATGCCCTTGCAGAAAGTGTGTTAACTCATTTTGGAGGGACTCAACTGATATCGAGAGCACTTGATATGTGATGGGTTTCTACAGGGGTACACAACTTGGAACTTACATAGGGAAACTAGCTCCTCTTATGTGAATACCGATAATGGTGATGGTGTTGAACTTGTGGAAGAGTCTAGTGAAGAGGATGACATATCTGCATTGCTTAGAGACCTAGCTTGTGGTTTAGATGATAGAGGGGATTTTGATCACAATAGTTCCGTGGAGCTTCCTAAAGAACTAGTTGATCTTCAAAAGTTGGTAGAAGCCAATAGTCAAGAATTATTTCCTAATTGCAAGAAGTACACTAAGTTGCGTTTATTGATTAGGCTTCTTCACATCAAGCTCCTTGGAGGATGGACCGATAGAAGTTTTGACCTTATACTAGATCTATTTAATGATGTCTTACCTGAGGTTCAACACTACCTAGAAACTACTATGAAACTAAGAAATTGATTAAGTCCATAGGACTTGGGTACATTAGTATTCATGCATGTGAAAATAATTGCATTCTATATTGGGAGGAACATGCAAATTCTGAATCATGTCCAAAGTGCATGGTTTCACGTTGGAAATCAGCTAGGAAGAGTCTAGATGGAAAACATGTGTAAAGGTTCCTAAGAAGGTTCTTCGGTATTTTCCAATAAAGAGGACGTGTTCGTGTTTTGGGTCTGGGACCAACTCCCCAAGAGGTTGCTACCCCGGGGCTCAAAGCGCTCATGTCAACAAGGATGCAAATGGAAATTTGGGCTCGACAACAAGCTGAAAATAAGAACAGAACTCTCGAGCAACGCATTGCAGAATTGGGATTGGAAAGGAAGGCACAAGGAAGGACAAATGCTGAAGGGACAAATGTTGAAGTCCTGTCACAACATGGCTCTAATTCACGACAGTGTGTGGTAAAAAACTCAAACTAAATTATCTCTTTACATGTCTAAATGTAAACAAACATTTATCTGGTAGCAGCCAATGAATATTATTGTTCTGATTATTTTTGTAGAGTTCGACACCTGAAGGACCTATCGATGAGGCACATAATGTTCCTCGGCATGAAGAATATGATAATTATGTAGAGGATCAAGACTATAATCATTAGTATGACGAGGAAGATGCGAACGTGCTCCCCCATAGGCATGTTGCAGCTCGATCAGCTATGAACATTACAACAACAACAAATGTTCGTCCTCTCTTTCCAAATGATAAACATGTAATCTTTCCAAATAATCCCTGCACTACAATTCTCATGAGTTAGAGGATGATTTTTCAGGTTGAAATGCAAGAGAGTTTGCCCCCCTCTAGGCCTATTGTAGCCCAATCAGCTAGGAATATCACTACTGCACCAAGTGATATCCAACAACCTTACTTTGCAAATGATACACATGTAATCTTGCCATGCTGCTGCAATTTCTCTTTTTGATTTTAAATATGTTTCATATGCTTTATAGTTCTCATGAGTGCACAATTTATTTCAGGCTGCAATTGAACAGAGCATGCTGCCCCCTAGGCTTACTACAGCCCGATCATCTATTAACATGAGTATTGCACAAACAAATGATATCCTTCCTCGTTTTGCAAATGATACACATGTAATCTTGCAATGCTGCAACAATGTTCCTCTACAATTTTAATTATGTTCCATGTTTTGCAACTCTCATGAGTGTATCTTTACTTTAGGCTGGAACTGATGAGAGCTTGCTCCCCTATAGACCAGATGCAACCCATTCACCAATAAAAAAGACAACTACGGCAACAAAGCATGCCCCTCCTCGCTTTTCTCATAGTGACTTTGTAATCTTCTTGTCTTCCTGCATTCTTACGTGGTTTCATATATATTCCTTGCTTTAAAATTCTTATGGATGCATAATTTATTTTAGGTTGGAAAGGATGTCATATTATTTACTATATTGAGATCTGAATTACCTGTGGCTAGGGGAACAGTCATTTCAATTAACCCAAACACCATGGTAAGAAGCCAGTCTCTTGGGAATGAATATTGTGAAGTAGTTGTTAATGTTGTGATGAAAAGGATGCTACGTTGCCTCGGAGTTATGGGGACATGAAGACTATGGCTAGTGCTCTCAAGATGAGCATTGCATGGCCATACAATAAAGTAATAAACTAGAGATACATAGTTTTCATTTTGGTTTGATTTTTGATGCATGACCAATGTTCCTAATTAAACCTATGTGTGATAGATAAAGGAATGCAGGAAAAAGGAGTGCAAGAGGGCATCCAGTACACCTCTCAAGAACATTGCAGGTATGTCCCTAAATTTATATTCATCAAACTGTGTAAAAGGCATATATTTGCAACGCAAATACTGCATTCTGTCATAGATAATAGAATAGTTACAACTATCAAGTATAGCTGAAATAAGAAACATGCAGGAGGAATGAAAATTACCACCTGTTTTTTTTCTCATAAGAGGAGGTGATAGAACTATGAAATATAGATCTAAAGTGCAGGCTCTTATATAAAAAATATAGTCAGTGCAATCTTGGCAATAGCTCACCGTGTAATAATTTTGTAAAAACGAGGAACAATAAAAGCCATGTCTTGAGCAGGCCTATGTATAAGCTTCCATTATAACTATAATTGTTACTTGCACATGTACCCAACCACTATGATCTGTAATTTCTAGAAAATGGATCACCACTTGTTGATTAAAAACTTATATTGCACAGCAGCTTCACATATTTTCTCCACTTGCCTAATTACATGGTTCTTATATTTTTCAGGATGTGTTGGGCAGTCTTTGGCTTGAGTTTCTAGAAAATGGTTCTCCACATACACTATGGATGTGCTTTTGGTTTTTAGTTCCTAAAAATGATCGTGTGCACAAAACTTAGTATATCAAGCCTAACTATTATATTGCTCGCTGGGTGTGCATTCATGTAAGCTTTTGGTGGGTGACAATATTGTATGATCGATGTAATGTGTGACTTTGTTGGATGATCTTATGGTGGTGTTTAGTTGCCAAAATTTTTTGGCAAAAATATCACATCAAACGTTTGACCGAATGTCGGAAGGGGTTTTTGGATACGCATAAAAAACGAATTTCAACGGCTAGCCTAGAAACCGCGAGATGAATCTTTTGAGCCTAATTCATCCGTCATTAGCACTTGTTGGTTACTGTAGCACTTATGGCTAATCATGGACTAATTAGGCACAAAAGATTCTTCTCAAGATTTCTTCCATAACTGTGCAATTAGTTTTTTGGTTCATCTATGTTTAATACTTTATTTAGGTTTAAAAAAATTCGATGTGATGTTTTTGGAAAAAAATTTTAGGAACTAAACAACGCCTATATATATATATCTATTGACCTCCATATGAAAAGCAAGGCTTATGTGATGTGTGTGTCTATTTATGTGATGGATATTAATCTTGAATGTTGGTTTGATATGAGCAAAATGTCTTCTAATTGTATTTTTTTTTATTTTTTTATATTTAAATTGTCCTGTTAAACGATCTGTCGCTACAGATACATGGGTAGCTGGACGATCTGTCAGTATATGCTTGCTAACAAAGCATCTGTCGGTAATAGATAGCAGCAGACTTTCTGTCGCTATAAATATTCAAAGTGACAGACAATCTGTCGGTAAAAGTGTTGTCCGACGCTAAACGGTTTTACCGGCAGGACTTACACCGGCTGACGAAGTCTGTCACTATAACTTTTTAGCGTCAGATTGTCAGTCGTTGTAACCGCTTTTACCGTCAGATCGTCTATCCCTAATCTTGGTGTTTTGTAGTGATTCTCGAATGTTAATTTTTTTTTAAGGAAATGGATCCTCTATTTATGTCTGCAAAATGCTTTTTTTTAAAAAAAAGGTGGATTACAAAATTTAGAGAGTTTTGAGCTATAAATATACATGAGCAACTGTAAATTTACCACTGGTTTAGATAGTTATTAAAAATAACACTAAAGAATTATAAAAATACCATTAGAATTATCATTCTAGAAGTATGTTTGCAATATAAAAAAACCAGTGCAAATTAAAAAAAAACTCAAACATAAAAGATGAATTGGGTTGTAAAATGACTCATATGTTTTGTCTTTGCCCATTACCACCCCACGTGGTTCAACCTTCAATTAAAGATTAAGGTGACATTGATGCCCATAAAAAAATAAACTATAGTAACATTAATTGGTAAATAACCTGTAAATTATATAATTTTAAAAATAAATTTGCCAGTTTCACATGTAAAAAAATAAATTTGTTTTTTTAAAAAAATATGTACGATTTGCCACGGTTAGCAGGCTTACGGTCGGGCTGCTTAACCCCAGCCCCGGCGGTAAAGGGAAACTTTATCCAACGGGTGTGTGAGTTATTCTACATTGTTAGCTCTTAATAACGTGTAAGATTTAGGAGTTAGTGCTGAGGTTAACCGATGGACATGCACGTCTGAAGAAGAGAGATCAGATAAAACATAGAAGGGAAGAATATTGGTTCTGATGTAACATATAACTTTATATGGATCTAAGATGGACAAAATAAATAGATAAGCGAGAAGAAAGAGTGCGTAGAATGAAAATAATCGTATAGCTAAATTTTGTATACTTGTTAACTCTAGCTGTCTAGCACTACTATTTTTAGATGAGTTTATAGCTAGCTATTAGTTCTACTCTTACAGTAATGTACTAGTGTTGAACTTTGCCTTTCGCGTCCATACCATATACGGGGCTATATAGTCACACACATGTAGAGCAGAGATAATACTCTGACTAGTTATTACACTATATTAGCTATAATTTTGTCTCTTAGAGCACCTTCCTTATATCTCCTGTCTTCCTCTCATTTCTCTGTTACATCTTTCTTTCTAAAAGTACATGCTAAAAAAGTCCACACGAATGCATGTATTGCTAATCAAAGGTGGAGTTGTTCTCCTTGTTGGAAATAATGGTCATAATTCGGTATATTTTAATTCAAAATATTAAGACAATATGCATGACAATTTTAGGGAATAAGTTAATAAACAGAAACAGTAAATCCATCATCATGCTTAATATAGAATAAGCATAAATATTCATTTGGTCATCATATAGCAATGAAGCCATTTCTAACAGCAAGATATAGGTAATAAACTTTCACGCGAGGAGTTTTGTCCTAAGCCTAAAATCGTAAAAAGAAATCCGTAAATAATAATTGGCTTAATTAACTCAGGAAGAATCCCCTAAAAGAACTTAATTTAATTAAATCGGGGCTCGCAAATCGTCTAACTGGATTTAAATTCAAATTGCAGAAGTATAAAATTTGGCCAAACCAATTAATTTTAAAACTCAGCAAAAGTGGGGTTTTTCTTTTTTCCCTCTTTTTCCTCTCTTTTTTCCTTCCTTCTCAAATTGGGCCGAAGTCCAATTTTCCTCCCTCCTTTTCCTTTTCCTTTTTTTTCTTTCTCTCTTTTCCTTCCCGGGCCGGCCCAGCCGAGCCGGCCGGCTTCCCCTCGGCCGGCCCAGCCGACCGGCCGCTCCCTCCTCCCCGCGCGCCCCGCCTGGGCCGCCGCCCGGCCCAGCTCGCCCTCGCTCGCGCGCCGCGCTCGCCCGCAAGTCTATCGCCGCTCCCTCCTCCCTCGCGCCACTGACAGGTGGGGCCCACCTATCAGCAACCGAGCGCCGCTAGCCCGCGCCGGCCGAGTCCGAGTCCGCCGCCGCGCCGCAACCGCCGCCGCCGCAACGGCCGCCGCCGAGACCGCGTCGCGCCCGACTCGGTCTCCAACCTCCGCCCGCCCTAGCCGGCGCCGCCACCCTATTAATCCCGAGCCGCCACGCGCCGTCGCCCACTTTTCCCTCTTTGCTCGAGTCGCCGCCGCGCTGTCGCCGTTCGCCGCCACCGTTCAATCTCGCCGCCAGCCGCCGGTCGTCGCCGTCCAGCAGCGTCACCGCCTCCACGCCGCCGTCGCCGTCGGATTGCCGCCCCGTCATCGCCGGTGGACATCCCCCAGCGCCGCGCGTTCCCTCTCCGCCCGGTCGCCGCAGCGCCTCGTCGCCTCGCCGTCGTTCGTCGATCTCCGCCGCCGTTGCCGATCTTCTGCTCCTACCCGCGTCGCCACCTCCGCCTCGATCTCGCCGATCCGCCCGCGCGTTCGCCGCCGCCGGTGAGTGTCTCCATCCTCCTCCCCTCTCTCTCCCCCTTCTCGGCTTACCGCCGCCGAGACACACACCATCGCCGGACGGGCGCGGAGCTCGTCCTTGCCGCCGACCGTTGTGGTCGTCGTCGCCTTCGCGACGCCGTCATCTAGCCGCCATCACCTGCGCTCGTGCGTGCCCGCGCCCGCCGCTCGCTCGCCGTCGCCGCGCCAGACCGCTGTCGTCGCCTTGCTCGGTTGCGCCGCGTGCGCCGCCGTCTCGGTTGTCCGCCGTCGCCGTCGTCGCCGGTCGCCGTCGTCGCCGTGCCGTGCGTCGTCGCCGGGCGTCGCCGCTCTCGCCGCCGCCAGCTCCCGCCGCCGGCCGCGCTCACCTCCTCTCTGTTTCCCCCCTCGCTGACGAGCGGGACCCACCCATCAGTCACCCTGCGCCCCTCCTCCCTCTCTCCTCCTGTGGGACCCGCGTGTCAGTCTCTCCCTCCCCCTCTCTCTCACCGACAGGTGGTCCCCACCTGTCAGCCGTCAGCCTCCTCTCTCCTCGCTGACGTCAGCAGCCCCATTAATTGCGCAATAATTGATTTAAGACTTTTCTGTTTAGCTAAAAAACCTAGAAAACTTCTTAAATTCATAAGTAATTCATCTAGTCTTCGTTTAGGTCCATTCAAATTTCATTAAATTCATAAAATTGTCAAGAATCCACTAAAAATAGTTTCTTTTACTGTTTCAGTAGAGTTTGTGCCTGTTTATTTATTTTTGTGCTTTGTCGCTTAGATTCGGACCCCGCCGAAGAGCCGGTTTACTTCGAGATCGTCGCCGAAGTTCCCCAAGGGCCAGAGCAAGGCAAGTGACACTCATCTTTGATCATATTGCACCCATTATTGCAAATTCCCCGTTTTTTTAAATTCAAATATGCATTGTTAATTAAAGTATTTATTGTATGTTATTTTCCGGGTAAACCTTACTATTATGCCGTTGTTTATCCAACTTTATTCACTGCTGTACCAGGGGTAAATTGATTAGAGTTAGGCCTAGGTTAATGCTTAGCCATGCTTAGAACAAATAGCTCATGGGGTCCCATTTAATCATGCTTAGTTCTGAATAGCTGAGACATTGATTCATTACTCGGTTCGGGTTACTGTCAACTAAAATATTGATAATGGTGGGCTGTGGGTGCATGGTTTTGAGAGTCACACCCATGGTAATTAAGGACAGGTTCACGGGAAACCCTGGAAGTAATTAAGTGCTAACCACATGCCGAAATGGGTAAGGTGGGATTTGAAGCATGACTTTGAACTATTTGACGTACCGTGGTAAGGGTAGGCGTGATGGAGTATGGACAGGCAATCGTGGTGTAACGAAAGCCTCTGCTGCTTCCGGATCTGCCAAGGCACAAGAGGGGACTGCCCGACTTGGTGTAAAGGAGAGGGTGAGACCTGAAGTGTGGTACGATTAAATAGGGAGGGTTGTGTAACGGGTCCTATCACGGTCTCCTTTCCGGTATACCATGGTGGTACGTCGGCGCACGTTCAAGTGTAGTGGAGTCGTGTCTTGTGGGTACAGTAGTACACCTCTGATCAGAGTATAAACTATTCGAATAGCCGTGCCCACGGTTACGGGCGAGCTCCTAGCCTCACTGTGATTAGCGGTTGGGCCTTTAATAACTTTGGTTTTCTCTCGGGACTACTGCAACGTGGTGTAACGTTGAGTAGCGGTTGGGCCTGTTGCAACGTGGTGTAACGTTGGACAGTGTTGTGGTACTTTACAATTGTTATTTACTTGTGCTTTACTGTATTCAATTACCTGTTATGCTTTTTAATCTCTGTTATTTGTTTAACTGCTGCTTTATTGCAACTAACCCTAGCATGTCCTTGTTACTCCCTTTGCATCATTTATTTCCCCCTTGTCCGTGTTACTTGTTGAGTACGGTGGTTTGTACTCAGCCTTGCTTAACTTTCCCACCCCAGAGCTAGAAGTCGAGTACGATGGAGGTGCCTCTCAGGAGTGAGCTGTTCCGCCGTCGAAGCGTTTCCTGTGGACTAGAGCCGTACCCGCTGGAGCTAGTCTACCTTTTTCTTTCTGCTGCATTTCCGCTAGAATAAGTGTAATTTTCAGTTGTTTCTAAGAACACTGGTTATGTAATCAACATTGTCTTTTTGTGTACCCTGACTGGTCCTGGACAGAGATTTAATACACAATTAAGTTCAGAAATTCGTGTGAGGAATTTCTGGGCGTGACATAAACGAGAATAAGTTATACTTTGAGAATGTCCCTCCGCTAGTGTTCGAGGCAGAATTGCCTCCGTCTGTGCCATTTCCCCTACACGCCGCCATTGTTGCCGCCATCATCATGCGCGCTGCCTCCTCCATGCGCGTCGCCATCGTTACCCGTGCAGTTACTCAGGGAGGTGAGGTTCCGGAGGCCTGCTCATCCTAAGCACTCGTGCTCGCAAGTAGTCAAAACCGGGAAAGAGTTTTCGCTTCTGGCGCAAGAAGAAGAGAGGAATCAAAATCCTCACGCCCCTGTTTCGTTACCGCAATTGTTGTTGCGGACGTAATCACGGAAAGATTTGAACTCGGCGCGCGCGTGTGGCAATCGGCCCTCCACCTCAACCGGTCAACAAGAAGTCTCCAATAACTCCCTATTTAAGTTAAGATATTCCACTTTTAATCTTTAAGATGGTATTATTGTTTTTACTATTTATCGTGGGCTACTAAGATTTTAATTGAAATATATTGGGCATAGCCCATTTATTGCAACACCCCTTCCCTCCCTCTGCGAAGCACTCAACCATTGTCCCCTAAAAACCAAAGAGAAAAAACCGCACCTAAAGAAGCGATTAGATTCAGTATTACGCTCTCCAGTCTCAATTCATCCGAAAATTACGTGTATTTTACTAGTAATATAAAAACATGTATGTGTTTTTACAGTAGATTGATCTGGGCCACTGATCATAAAAAAACTGTATAGTTACCATTTACCTCGGCCACACAGAGGATCGGCCCCATTCGGCCACACAGTGGATCCCACTATCCCAGCACCAGAAAGCCTCCATGCTGAAACGTGTGTTCTTGTCCCAGCTTAATTACAAAACCACACATGGACAAGACACGAACTCATTAAGCAATGTTATTATTATATTTAAGCCCGTGACAAGATCAGCAACCTTGTCATATGCAGAACTACAAACAGTCCAACTAATTCACCATCGGCTCGTCCAGATGTACGCGTCGGATTGTTCGGGTTTTAAAAAACTTATAAACTATAGTAAAAAAAAGGGTTAAAAAAGCCATCCATCCGTGCACGAACGGTTCGACGAGCCACAGCTGCTGCTGTCATGGTTGCACGAACGGTTAGACATGTCCACTTTGCCTCCTCTGACCCAGGCATACATACATATATAGCTTTACGGTTCATATATTTTACTCCTAGATAGCAGCTGGTTTTACGTGGATTTTTGTGAGATGGCATCATCCATCGTTTAAACAAACGATTGACCAGAACATTTGAGGAGCTGGATCGAGTTGCTCGTCATCGAGATGCAAGTAAACAATTCCGATGAGCTAGGCACGGGATTATCCTGGATTTTAAGTTAGGGTTCAAGCTAATCGGGAAGAGCACGCATCACTGCATAAGCAATCTGAGCCCCCTTTTTTGTTCTCCCTATCCATCTATCAAATCTAAGCCAACCAGGCAACCACCAATTTTGTGTGCCTTTTAGTTCAAGATGCATCTCCCCTGGATTGTAGAGCATCAGGTTTTAAGATCTGTACGGGATCAGAACAAATCCAATTATATACCTTATTATCTTCAAGTTTTGAAGAAGTTAATAAAATAGCTATCACAATATAAGGGAGAAAGGCTAGGATGGTCAATTTTTTTTCCTCAGGGAAACCATAATTAAATTTCCTTTAACAGTTTTTAAGAAAATAATTGAAGGTTACTTCCGTGTACTTACTAAGTTTCACTTGAAAAATGATATCTCCGAAACCTTCTCAATAACGATAAATTACTCTAATCTGCTACTGAATTAATATATACTACATTCGTTCCATAATAACTTTATTTTTTCGATTTCCGTATCCAAAGTTTGATCATTCGTTTTATTTAAAATTTTATTAAAAATAAAAAATTAATCGTGCATAAAGCACTATTTATGTTTTACCATCTAGTAATAATAAAAATACTAATCGTAAAATTTTTTTAATAAGACCAATAATTAAATATTATATCTAAAAACTGAAAAATAACCTTAATAATGAGACGGAGGTATAATCTTATGGCTGTCAACTTACCCCTACAAGTATTTCATAAAAATTAATCGTTTGATATTTATTGTACTCGAACCCTTGTACCAGCACTGATGAAATTATCACGCACTTTCATTGCTATCCATGCCCTATCAACGTTAGAATAACCTCTCGACCAATTAGGTAGATTGCCAGGTCGCAACCTCCCTGATAAAAAGACAAATAGTTTTATATTAATTATGAAAAGACAAATGACATATTATCTCCATTTCACCTTGTTAGATCAATAGATCCCTATTACCATTTCCCTTTTTAAGTTAGGTAATTCCCGATGATTTTAGTCACAGCACCTAACCAGACCTTCCACCCAATGGCTCTTCGGAGACGATAGATCACCAGTGATAAAGAATAAAGATGAAGTTGAATTATGTGCAAATATTCAATTGAACCTTACATCTCACAAATTGGCGACTATTCAGTGAATCCTACGTTATCATAATACCTGTTCAGTTTCCTTTTCATAAGGAAAGTGCTTTTATACTCTTCATATATAAGGTAAATATCTGCCAGTAGTTTGCTTCATCAAACTTGCTCTAAAATATAAAATTAACAGCCATGCTTTCGGATTCATGCTTATTTGTTTTTTAAAAGATTATAGGAGCTATATTGTTCCTATATACCTGCTCTGGTTTTTTCGAGGGCATGGACTGTATCGTGAAAAGATAACAAGTTTAATAGTAGAGCCAACTACTAAGTATACATTCATATTAGAGCTAACATATACAATAGTTTAGCTATAAAGTTGACTTTAATATTTTTCTATCTCTTTCACTCACCTTTTATATATTTAATATATCTATCTTGTATATGTGCAGAGCTCGCTAGCTCTTATGAGCCAATATCTTTTATTTTTATTCTATCTATAGTTGGCTAGTAGCATGCTATTATACATAGGCCGCGTTCGCAGTCCCCTTTAGAGCAAGTTTAATAGTATAGTCAACTGTTAGCTCCAATTCATCTAGCCAATCTAATAGCCAATTCATACAATAGTTAGCTATAAAACGTACTACTATGTCCCACCTGTCATACACACTGCATCTTGGAGTCCGTGCTGCAGCTGGCTACAAATCTGTAGTACACTCCTCTTCTCTCTCATCTCTTATCTCATTAAAATATAATTGCAGCTGACTTATAGCCTGCTATTGTACCTGCTCTTAGATAACTTATACCCCCTCGTTTTCCACGCACACGCTTCCCGAACTGTTGAATAGTGTATTTTTTGCAAAAAAAATTTTATAGAAAAGTTGTTGTAAAAAATCATATTAATCTATTTAATTTTTTTAATAATTAATAATTAATTAATTATATACTAATCTATTAGTACGTTTTCCATGCCACAGATAAATTAAACTTATCGTCACTCTGCCGAACGCGGCCCTACTATAAGCATTTGACAAGACAACTATGCAGCAAGGTGGTTTCTGCCTGTAGAATTGGCGTGACAACATTTACACGTGTACCACCATCTTTTCGTTTTTTATTTATATTTATAATCAACATTTGAATTTTTAACTTTAAATTTAGAGGTGATTTTTAAGCTTTTAATCTAAATTTATTTTTCAGTTTTACCTTTTAAATCATTAAAAACACACACAAATATATATATATATAATTTTATTTATAGTAGAGATCGATTCCTTGTCGGTTTTTATGTTGTGAATTAATTTTCTTTGTTTACGAATATAAAGTTTGACTTTTTTTTTATCACCCCGTGATCTTTTCCGTAAATTTTGTCTGCCGTTTTCTGTTAGCATGGCAGCTTTTATATATGCAACTGATCAGTGATTTCTGCCTAACCAGTGCTTGCTTGCTGGCTAGAATGACAGTGTGAGATATTTCAGGTGGGCCGAAGCCATTTCAGCTTTTTATTTATCCCCACCGAAGGTAAAGTAAAAATATCTGACACTGACACCACGGTTGTCAGACCAATGATAAAAAATATATTTTTCTAATAGTTATCTAATCGTGTAAATGATAAAATTATTTGTTATAAAAATTAAAAACCTACTCGATAAAGATAATATGATAAAATATAATTCTTTTAAAAAAATACACGGTTTAGAATCGCACACGTAAAAGAAATAATTAGGCCAAACAACGTAGCCCACGTACTCCAGCTGCAATGTGTGCACAACTCATTGCGCGTGCGGCGTGCCTACTCCAACTCCTGGCGTTATCTCAAGCCTCATCCGGTGCATCACTGCATCTTCATCTATCTCTAATCAACAATCGTGTCGTCTCTCTCTGAAGCTCGCCATCTTTTTCAGAAACCTCAAAAAGGCCACGAGAAGAAAAAAAAAGGCTGCATTAGCATGCACGGCCTATTCTTCCTTTGTCGAGCGTTCTTTCGTTGCAGGTAAATTTACGAGTTGGCAAACACACGCTGCCTTTTTTCTTCGTCACCATCATCGTCTTTTCTTCTATTTTCTGAAAGTGGAGCCTGCAGCGTGTTGTGTTGGCTGCCCATAGTCGTGTGTTGGTGTTGTCATGGGCGACATTATTGCTCAGGCTAGCTACTGTACTCCGTTGGAGCCTTTCCTACGGGCGTGCCTGTCTGTCGGGTTCGAATTCGCAATCAATAGCAAGCTAGTAGCAGGTGAGGAGAATTGGCCGAGTGATCTGCACCGTTTATTATTAAAATTGCTCTTAGAATTAAGCTCGGATATTAAGAAAACGCGTGAAAATATGTGAAAATTAAATAGGTTCAGACACGAGTACTAAGAACATATGTGAAATTTATTCGGAGAATATTACGATTGGTTAAGAGAATATAGGTGAAAACAACTTTTTATAAATTTTAGATACGAAATATTGCCATATTTTTATGACGGAAAGTGTGCTTTGCATCCTCTGGCCCTTTCAGACACATGTCGCTCCTCTCACGGTTGGGCCTTTCCAATTAGGATGCGAGAAGGTCCATTTGCACGGTGGACCGAACAAGGCCGATACTGGGCTTTGAAATTAAAGGACGCCTTATCTCCCTGGCGCTACAATGTACCGACGCCAGACTGCCAGAGAAAATGTTCCGGGTCAGGTGTATGTAGTCTAGCAAAGTGAAGTGATTAGGCAGATTAGCATGGTAGAGCAGGGCGTTGCAGGGAATGTTGTGCCCGTTATGTCAAGAACATTGGACGATTGTTTGGCTTTTAGAGAAAATCAAATGACATATTTATAAACTAAAAATAATTTATGGATAAATTTTTTTAAATGTGTTAATTTAAAAGTAAATATTATAAAATAAATCATGACATTTAAGTTGGAAAATAAAATTTTAGAATATAAACATAAGGAAAAGTGAAAAGCATGGTGTATATGTTCATGCGTATCCACACAAGTTCTGTTCGGTTGATCGAACACACTGCAGGACAATGGACGGTTTGACACAGTGCACAGGAACAACCAACATTATATTAGGATCATAGCACAAGCTAGCGTTACAGGTACACAACATAGCCCCACCAGCTAGCGCCCAAGCGACACTTGTCAAGCTGAACTGTAGAGACGACGCACGATCCCTAGACCGCTAAACACCACAGATGAGATGACGAAAGGGATCTTGTCAAAGCTGAACTAGCTAGCTTTGACACTAGTAGTAAAGTAGTAATGTAATCGGCTAATCGCATTTTATTCTCCCGGAGCCAATTCCCTCCTCGCACGGGAGTCGCAACTCGCAAGCAGCATTAGTTAGTTAATCCTGCACACAAGAAGGAAACAAACATGCTAGCTAGTATCAGTTATATATGCAGACACAAGTGTGATGAGAGTATATATATGTGCAGCGTACGTACGCGTTGCAGTTGACGCTGGTGCTGATCTTGTAAGGCAGGGAGACATTGCACTTGGAGGGGAGGGCGGCGGCGCGGGTGATGTAGGGCCCGCCGGAGGCGCCGTTGGCGACGCTCTTGAGGCAGCCGCAGATGGTGCGGCGGTCGGGGGTGTTGTTGGCCGCGGCGAGCAGGCTCTGGATGCCGCCGCAGCACGCCCGGGGCACCGTCCCGCCGGCCTGGACGTACGGCAGGCACGGCATCAGCGTGTTGTACACCGCCGAGCACGAGATCGCCGCGCGCACGCCGCCCGGCGGCGCCACCACGGCCGCCACCAGCACCACCACCACGGCCAGCGTCGCGCCCCTGGGAGCCATGCCAGCTAGCAGGTACGTGCGTGTCGTCTGCGCTCGCTGCCTATTGTACGTGAAGACGTAGTAAGAGTGATGCGGCAGCTGAATCGTGTGGATGGAATGGGGCTTCCCGGGTGGTCGTTATATAGCGGAGGAAACTAGCTTGGATTTTACTAAGGTTGGTGAGTGCATTTAGGCGAGGAGTTAAGAGCGCGAGCTGGTAGCAGATGGCCGTGTGTGGTCAGAAAGGAGTAGACTGAAATAGGAGGAGTAGCTGGGGAGGACTGTAGGAGCGGGTTTCTTGGGGAGTTGGGAGTGAATTTTTACCAGACGTTTTTAATCGTTCAGATGAGACCATTAGTTAAAAAAACTTTTTTTAAAAACATTACATCGAATATTTAGACATCTAAATAAAGCATTAAATATGCATAAACATTAAAATTAATTATACAGTTATGGGAGAAATCCCGAGTCGAATCTTTTGAACCTAATTAGTACATGATTAGTCATAAGTGTTATAGTAACCAACATTTGCTAATGATAAATTAATTAGACTCAAAAAATTCGTCTCGCGGTTTTCAGATAGAATCTAAAATTTATTTTATAATTAGACTACGTTTAATGTGATTATACGTGTCGATGTGATATCTCATCCAAAAAATTTTGGAAACTGAACCCAGCCTGAGTCTCGGCTCTGCCAAGTCTTGTCTGCGCTTTTTAACTAGAACATCTTGGCCAACAAAAAGTATCAGAAACGGTTTATTAACTATTATAAATAATTAAAACTTTATATACTATTTCTTAGCAATTTAAGAACAAAGGCTAAAAATAAAATACAAGAAAAAACTTTATAATCAACTTTATTATATTTATAATTTAAGTTCTAGCTTATACGCATAAGTGAAAATATGTCATAGTTTCTCTTTATTTTTTTTATAAGCTAAATTTTGGTTTTTAAAACTTAATCTTGATACTGATTTTGTGATCTTTTTATCATAGTTTATTTTACAGTTTTACTTTAAATCGCTATAGACACATATATAAAAGTTTAATCTATAATTGAAAAGGTTTAACTAGGGTTGGTTAACCCATAAAGTATTCAAACAGCCCCTTAGTGCTTTTATAAGAGCATCTACAAGAGAATAGTTATCTCACTTGCCATATTTAAATTTGGCAATTTTGCATAAAAAAATATCCTCCAAGAGAGTAACTATTTGACTTGTCATACTATTTGAATGGCTAAACTTGAGTTATTAATGGTTAAATCTGACAACTCATTCCCCCACTATTAAAATTGCTATTCATGGGTCCTACGTGGATGGGATCCCCTTGCCATCCTCCCTCTTGCTAGGATTTGGAGAGGGAGGGTCTCTTGGAGATGCCTTTAGAATTCGGGTTGCCAAAACTAAAATGAATGGCTAAATTTTAATTTGGAGAATCAAAATTTAGACATTCTCTTAGAGATGCTCTAAGTGGTTTTGGATATGCGGACTATTACGTGAATAATGACCGTGTATTAATTAGTTCTAATAAGTATAATGCCTTGGGAAATAAGCACATTTATAATAATATAATTCTCAAGCTTAAAGATAAATAAGATGAATGTGTAGACTGGGTAGACTTAGGCCAAATGGACTAATGTATGGGCCACAATAGCGGTACCACTTGCCACGTCAGCAAAACCGTTGCCATGTCATCATCCACTTGGCTAAAACCATATATAGAACTACCATAGAACGAATTTGAATCGATTTAAATACTTCAAGAGGTGAATATTTGGTTTCATATTAAGGGTTAAGTGGACCAAGTCTCAGGGGTTTAGGTATACTTTTTTCATCTATAAATAATTTTGTTGTGTGATTATAAGTAGTTTCTTTTTTTTTTCAAGAAGCAAAACGATGCGAGCCCAGTTGTGTATGACAGGATCAACCATAAAGGTTTTGGCGCTGAAGGCGATGATTTTGAATTTGTTTATAAGTTATTGGTTTGTTTTGTCGGTTAGACACCGATAAACAAAGATAGAGTTGGCGAGGGATAGAAATAGAATCCACCGTATTATTTTTTAACAAAAAATAAAATAAGAGATAAAATTAAATACGAAAGTGATGAAAGAGGAGTTTGATTTTGGAATCGGTAGAATCAAACCTACGTAACTAAATAAGGGATATACCCTCAATTTCCACCAATCCATACTATCCATACTTTCTATAAAGCTAATACCATTCTCTCTTCTCTAACGAAGTCATATCACCTTAATTGTTTTTAGCATTAGGATAATACATCAAGAGTGTAAATCAAGCCACATCATCTCAATTATTTTTAGCCTTTAGATGATATATCAAGAGTGTAAATTAAGCCACATTATTTCAATTATTTTTAGCCTTAAAATGGTACATCAAGGGTGTAAATTGCATATCTTCATATCACCTCAATTATTTTTAGCCTTTGGATGATTTATCAAGAGTGTAAGTTACTTCCCCAAAAGACACACCAAATAACCGAATCATTTATAACATATGGATAATTGATAAAAGCACGAAAATATATAAACACAAAAATTGTATAGTAGTTAAGAAAAATTGTTAGAATTCATATCTACTATATTGTCACACAGTTCTCCCACAGTAATGCGCGGAGTATCTAACTAGTACTATATAAGAAGAGAAACAAAGGGAGAGAGGATGCATGATCTCTACGTCCCAAACCCAAAATCCTAATTGCTCGATCGACGAAACGTTGGAAGGAGATTATGTGTCATCTTAGGACAGTGGGGGTGAAGACCCAAATATCATCGACACCAACACAGGAGCCGATGACCAAAACCTGCATATACTTCCCCTACGGTGGAATAGAGAAGAGAAACAGAAAACCAAGGAAAGGAAAAGTTCAGGAAAAACAACCACCTAATATCACTTCGATGGCTTCGCAAAGAAATCAGTACATCATTTAATTTGCAAAAAGCAGAAGGTGATGATTGTTAGGCTAATATTACGTTTAACTAGATTAAACCCCAACATAAGCATGATCTGTTCGATTTGGTTAGGGCAAATGGAGATCCAACGAGTTGTGCGATGGTTATATATATACACCATATTGCGTGTCTAAGGATTCATTTGGTTTATAGTCATAATTTATCTTAACACGTCACAACTTAAGTTAGGTACGTTTGATTGAGTTATACATTTATTTAATTATTATATTATTATTCTTGCGACAAGATTCTTTCATCACTATAAAGTAATTCACATATTATTGTTTCATAATAACGTGGAGCATGTGCATTTTTCTAACTATAGTGTAGCTTTAATTTTATTGGGCACAAGTTATATATGTTAGAAAAAATGACAATCTTAAATAGTATAAGTATATAGGTTGTGTTCGTTTGGGCTAGATTATTCATCAGTTTTTGCGTGTATGTTTCTAAGAGTGATAAAAAGTGTATTTTTTATAAAAGTTTTCACACCGAAGTTTATCATCTCATCTTTATTGAGTAGATTTTAATTTTATAATAATTAGTTTCATCATTTATGTATTTGTTTTGAAAAGATCATCTTTTCTATTAAATATCTATAAAAACGGATCATCAGCCAAATAAACACAACCACACTACCTTACAAACACCCCTAATTCGGTGTCTCGCCGATAATCAGACGAGACACCGACGTAGCATGGTTGCGCAGGCTCCAGATTGTTCGGCCCATAATTCGACCGTCCGATTCGACGCAGAATTGCACAGTGTCGCCTACAGCGAATCCGTAACGAGCGGCCTGTTGCACGGAGTACCTTCGAATTGAATGGCTTGCTCGGGACGTGGCCTCCCTACAGCAAACTGTACTACCATGCACGCACCAACTGCGATCGAGCGTAAATGGAGGAGCTGCCGGTGGTCGGCCCTCGGCACCAGATGCTACTGCTGGTGCGGGCTGCTGCTTCCTTTCAGCTTTTAGATCTGCCCAACACCTCTGACGACGGGGCTGCTGCACTCTGTGCTTGTGTAGGTGGTGGCGGCATTGACGAATTTATGAAAGCTATTGCTACCTCCGTCCCAAAATAAGGCGCCGTTTAGTTTGAAAAAAATTTGGAAGAAGTGTCACGTCAAATGTTTGACCGGATGTCGAAAGGGGTTTTCACATACGAATGAAAAAACGAATTTCACGGCTAGCCTGAAAGCCGCGAGACGAATTTTTTAAGCCTAATTAATCTGTCATTAGCACATGTTGGTTACTGTAGCACTTATGGCCAATCATGTACTAATTATGCTCAAAAGATTCATCTCAAGATTTTTTCCATAACTGTGTAATTATTTTTTTGGTTTATCGATGTTTATTGCTTTATTTAGGTGTCCAAAGATTTGATGTAATGTTTTTGAAAAAAATTTGAGAACTAAACAAGGCCTAAGATTATTTTTCAGTTTTTTATATCATGTTTTAACTCTTCGTTTTATTTAAAAAATTTTTGCAATTAATATTTTTATTTTTATTAGATAATAAAACATAAATAGTATTTTATGCGTGACTAATTTTTTTAAAGTTTTTATAATTTTTTTAAGTAAGACAAATGGTCAAAGATAGAACATGAAAAAAACAAAAAATAAAATTATTATGGACAGAGGTATTACGTACTACTCCTACGTACGAGCAGCGGCCATGTGGGTGCCACCTGATTACATTTACAGCGGCTGCTGGCTGCTGCTTCGGTCCGCGAGGCGAGCGGCAGGAGGCGTCAATGCCATTTTACCAGGGCTATTGTATTACTCGTCTTTTTTACTTACAGCCGCCCCGTTTGCAGGCAACGCAACGTCGCCGTTCGCGGCGTCGATCTCGTACCGGTAGTGCTGTAGTATATACGAAGCAACCCTTTTTGAGTTTTTCTGTTGCGATGGACTGGTGACCACTTGTGTGTATAGGGTATACGTTGCCGACCTGTGCGATGGACTGTTGCGAGTTGGTGGCTTCATGGCAGTGGATGGAAGTTCGTTGGCGGGTGAAAATTAACTACGCGGAACGAACTACTCGATTTTCCACTGATTCCTCTGCACCGCCATTCATTTCAGAATAGCGGCTAGTGGCTACTCGGGGACCTACTGTAATTTTTTTTTCTCTCTTTTCGTTAATCTGCTCACCATTTCCCGGTAGATCACCACTCACCGCAAGATGAATGGGTCTAGCTCCACTGTAGCACTGCAAAGAAGAGAACTGTCAATAGCTCAAAGAACGACGCAAAATTACTGTGGCTACAGTATATTCAAAACAGCTTACCGGCGTATTATTCACTGTAGCGATAAATATCAGCGTTTCGTTCCGGCAGGAATCTCAAATCCATGGCACCGTAGCTCTCTAGTCTCTACCGTAGCGTCTTGCTACCCTGCATGCAGAGTATCTCGTTCCCAAGATTAGGGTTGAAAGTGATTCGGATAGTTTCTGTCCGATCAGATCGTTTTTTGGATTCGGATAGTTTCGGTCGGATAATTCTAGAAATTTTCAGATTCGAACTCAGATTCGGATATTTTTTTTGATATGGAAACGAATACGGTACGGGTAATATCCGTCGGATAGTATCCCGATTTTTTTCAGATATCCGAACCTATGCATTAACCATTCAATCAAATTAGCTCGATCTAAATAAGTGTGTCCCAACGGTCAAACTAGTGTTAACCTTAGCTGATTCTGATTAACTGGTTTCAAGTAGTCTAGGCGTCTACGACCATACAACTACAACGGATATTTCTTTTTATGGTATTAGTAATTACTTATATTTAAAAATATTGATAAGTTATATACTTATATTAAAAAATAATAAGTTATATTTATTTAATGATACGTGAAGCTTAGTTTAAGAGGTTTTTATGTTCCGATTAATATTCGTCACCGTATTCGCTTCGATCCGTATTCACTCCGTATTTGTATTCGATAATATTCGATTCCGTTTTCATATCCGAGTTTCCGATTCCGATTTTGATTCCAAAAAAAAATGAAAACGAATATGATAGAGCTGATTTCTGACCGTATTCGATCCGTTTTCATCCCTACCTAAGATGAATGCTTGTGAAATTTTAACCTCGAAGTTGAGTAATCTGTCAAATGTGCATGCGGGTAAGTCTGTTCAAAACGCTATGCTAGGGCCACCCAAGGCGGGCTAGAACGGGATTCTGACAAATGTGCGGCCCGCTACGCCTGTATTAGTTTATGTCAGAACGGGATCACGACGAGCGTGTGGGACGAAAATTTTGGCCCATAAAGTTGTGTTGGAACGAACAGACCATACAAATGAAATCAGCCTGGAAACGGTATCCGGACTAGAGTGAGGCCCATATGAGTTGTCGGGCCATAGCATGACCGCCATGTTCGTGCTTCCCGTTTGGCGTCCATGCATGTTTGCCTGTTGCCACCACCCACCACTACCTCTCCACCAGCTTCCGTCGACGTCGATTACTGTTTAAAATTTTGTCGTTGGGCAGACAGTCACACTCACATATGTACAGGCACAGTTCCTGCCTCCGGCTGCCTTCCACGTTCCAATGGACTCACAAGGTGCACCTTGACACCTACTAAAAACAAACTTTAGCACATGTAGTACTCTTTGTGTTTGCCCTCGATGAAGCCATCGGCAGCTCACAGAAAAGAAGCCGTCATCGAGAGGATGTTTCAGAGTGCATGCGTTGCCGATGATGCTACATACATACATACTAGTACTTATAATCTGGTTGGAAATGGATTCTAATTTATCCATGAATGTCTTTCTTGCTTTTACATGCCATATGAACGATTATAAGTAAAAAAGGAAACTACACGATATATAAATATTTGATATAGAGTGCCATAGATATATATATATCTAAATTCGGCTTCTATTAATTATATAAAAAGAATAAATTAAATTATGATTACTTTACGTATATTTAAAGTTACATTTAATTTTTAACTCTTACAGGTCAAATTTATTAATCTAGTGTAGTGATATATTATACATAATCAATCTTGTTAATTTTTTTAGAAAAAATAGTCATGAAAATGACATAAGAAAAACAAGAGAATATGCCCCCACACAGTTTAAAAATTATGGCTATTTGATTGCTATTTAGCCGGCGCCCCTGTGATATCCAGCCGTCGGTCCAACCAGCCACAAGCTTACTAAGAGGGTGTTTAGTTGGTAAAATGAAAATTTTTGCACATCACATCAGACGTTTGACCGGATGTCGGAAGGGGTTTTCGGACACGAATGAAAAAATAAATTTCACGACTGGCGTGGAAACCGCGAGACGAATCTTTTGACCCTAATTAGTCCGCCATTAGCGCATGTGAGTTACTGTAGCACTTATGGCTAATCACGTGCTAATTATGGTCAAAAGATTCGTTTCGCGATTTCTCACATAACCATACAATTAGTTTTTTATTTTATCTATATTTAATACTCTATTTAGGTGTCTAAAGTTTCGATATGATGTTTTTGGACGAAAATTTTTGGGAACTAAACAGCCCCAAATCTGCTGTGTGTCA
This sequence comes from Oryza brachyantha, assembly GCF_000231095.2. NCBI lineage: Eukaryota > Viridiplantae > Streptophyta > Magnoliopsida > Poales > Poaceae > Oryza > Oryza brachyantha. Next base: position 26,869,207 of record NC_023163.2, read on the forward strand.
GCCGGACAGGTCGAGCTGAAGATCCCGTCCCGTCCAATGTCGCGCGCACCAGTGCAGTGCACACGACAACATCCCATCGATCGACGCACGCATCAGCGGTACAACCGGATCCCTGTACCTCCATCGCCGTGAACAGCAAACGGTCGCGACCTAGCTCGCTGCACGTCCGAAATGGCCCTTTGCCTCTAAAATCCCAGGCCGACGGATCGACCGACCGCGAACAGCCAGCGGGTGGTAGCGACCAGTGAACCGATCGGGAACGCCGCTTTGCCGCGCGCGGCACGCACATGGGCTGCAACAGCGCGGGCAACTGCGACCCGCCGCGCGCTGGCGCTGGCGCTGGCGCTGGCCGGTGCTGGTGCGCTCCGCGCGCGCACGATCCATCGTCATCATTCATCTCGCGTCCTCCGGGACCGGCCGGGGATCCGGATCCCCGCTGCTCGCTCGCTCGGCCGCGCGCGTGCGGGGGTGACGTGCGGTGCGGGTTTTACAAGACTCTCAACCACTCACCCGGCCCGCGACGGGTGTGGTGTGGGTCATCCGGTTGCCGGGCGGGCAGGATTTCGCCGGAGAGAGCGACGCGGGGCGAGGAGGAGGAGTAGGCTAGGCGGACGTGCGCGCGGCGCCATCGGTTCGGTTGAGTCGTGCGCCATCGACCGGGTCCAATAATGAACGGAACGGAAACTCATGATATGATGGACCCCACTTGACATGGGAACATATGATACCTACTTCCTACTCTCTTTCTCCCTCTTAACATAAGTTTATTTTTTCTGTTTTCATACAATATTTGACTCAATTCAAAATATTTCTGTGATTAATATTTTTATTGTCATTAGATAATAAAACATAAATAATATTTTACACGTGACTATTCTTTGAGTTTTTATAAATTTTTAAACTGAGACGGATAGTCAAATGCAGAAAAAAATAAAGTTTTTTTAGACAGAGATAGTGCGCTCTAAAATAATTTTATCCATGATATGATCAATCCCACTAGATATAGGGTCGTATCATGTGTAATCTCTTCGTTCCAACTTTCAAAATAATTTTATTTTTCGCTTATCACTATAAAAAAATAAAAAGACTACAATACAATCTTATTTTATCAAATTTCAATATAATTATTCACTATATACTTTATCTATTTCTAATATATTTATTATTTGCTTTTACAAACTCAGATACGAAATAAACATATGTTGAGAGCAGAAATATTCATTTTTGGATACGGGGTAACATGCAGTACACAAGTAATTAACTACCGTTACAGTACTACTAGCTCCCTTTCCTTGGAAACGAGAGCGAATCGTTGCAATTTGCTTTTCTCGTATGATTGAGCGTGCCCTAACACGTTTGAGTCATTTGACGATATGTTTAATCGAGCGAGCACGATTCTCCTCGACAATCATGGACATGCACCGACCGGGCCGGCAAGATCGAAACCCTTCCAACCGTCATTAACCGGTGCTGGGACATTTCTAACTCAATGATTAGGATGATATCTATAGTATTAAATAAGTTGCCATCTAGGATTAAAAATGATGTAACGAGTGAATAAATGAGAAAAAAAGAATAAAATCATGTCTCGCATGAGACATGGTTTCTAGCACAATATCCAAGATATATAAGTAACATTAAATTTAAGTGTGAAATAGTAGTGTTTGCATTAAAAAAGTAGTGTCTAGTACTAGTTTCTTGATAATGAAAAATTTATAGAAACCATATATAGTGTCATGGGATGGAAATGCCCTAACAACCACCAGTGCATTATGGTGTCTGAATCGATCGAGGCGGTTGGAGAAAGGAAGAAGATTTGCATCGCCCCTGCTACGAGATTCTCTTTAGAGTAGGCGCGGTGTTCCATTCGCTGCATAATGAGTCTCTTTTTGTTTGGGTGCGACCTGCAGATGAGTTCCTGAGCTTCAGTCGCCATCACGGCAAGATTTTGTGGTCCGTTTTGGTGTACTCCCCACATGCTGCTCCTCGCTCTCTCTCCATCTTCCAAACAGTTATGGCCTCTCCGGTGCATATGGCATGAACAGTCCAAAGCCTTCAATGTGAGGGCATCATTCTATTATACTACATTTTTATTAGTGGTAGGAATTTTCAAGAGGTAAAAATGGATTTATAATATAACATTATGATAAATTCTACGGCATAATTTGATACAAGATGCTCGGAGGTTGTGATATTTGTTATAAGATATCTAAAGTCCATAATAGTTTGATAATAGACACCACGGGTATTAAAATATTACTCCCTCGGTTTTTTTAATTGACATCGTTGACTTTTTAATCTATGTTTGACCTTTCGTCTTGTTCAAAAAATATATAATTATTAATTATTTTATTATGATTTAATTTATATAAGAGTAACTTTAAGTATGATTTATAATTTTAAATATTTGGATAAATTTTTTAAATAATACAAAATATCAAACGTAAATCAAAGAGTCAACGATGTTAATAAAAAAATCGGAGGGGTTATATCCAACTTATGAAGAGAGAAAACTCTGCAGTATAACCTTCATGCGCTTCTCCACTCCCCTCTCTTTGACCTCAGTTTAAAACCCAACAAACAATATGTAAGGGGGATTTCTCATCTTTAAGTTAGCAACACATATGCCCTTCTCCACTCCCCTCTCATCGCTATACATATGACTTCCTGTATATGGTGTTCAAGTGTTAATCGCATTCACATAGCTCTTCAATACAAGAGGTCCAGTCCAAAAGGTAATGTTTTGTACTTATGTTTGCTATTGCTGGTGATGTGGTCTAATCTCGACCAACCGTTGACTCATGGTGAGGCAACTCCCACTCAAGTAGAAGTCAACCACGAGGGAGAGATTAAAAAAAATACAAGATAAAGGAGCAAAGAATAAAGATTTGACATTTCAATGCTCTCTCATCCCCGCTATGAATACTGTTGGTTTAATGACGCTAGTCGCTTGTGCCATTCAACAATTTACCATGTGCTTCAACGCCTTCTAACAAACATAAGTTTTTTCCCCATATTATATGCAAATGACACAAACTTTTTAAGCGTCATATAACAAACTTTACCTAATTTTCACAAATTATATGCAACAATTGCGAAAAAAACTATAATTATTCTACTTTCACCCAGTGTTGTAAGAGCAAGTACAGTAGCACGTTGCAAGACAGTTATAAGCTGATGCGGAGGAGAGATCGAGAACGTAAAAAAGCAAAGGTCATTGGCTCGAATACAAAACATAACTCTATATATGATCCAAATGTATTAGAAAGAGACAAAAGGAAAATATTAGAGCTAAATTTGTAATCAATCTATTATATATGTTAATTCTAATATGAGATGATAGCTAATAGTTGACTATACTATTAAACTTAAAAAAGATAATACTCTTACTCTCACCCTATATTGTTGTCAGTAGTATAAGGTACCATAAAAGTGGCTTCTTTATCTACTCTTGTCAACAGAGAAAATAAACTCCTTTTAAAGTTAGAGAAATCTCATTTATCTTTGGTCATGAAACGGAAATTAAACTGCCTTATAATTCAAGACTCATGTACATCCAAGTACTTCATTCGCTCGGTACAACTGTACGCGGTTGATCTTGCATGCGTTAGAGCAGGTACAATAGTAGAATATAAGTTGGTTGTAAACATATTTTAACAAGATAAAAGAGGAGAGATAAAAGCGGTGGGCTACAGATTTGTAACCAACTGTAGCACGGACTCCAAGACGTAGTGTGTGTATGACAGATGTGATATAGTAGTATATGTTTTATAGGTATCTATTATATAAATTAACTATTAGATTGACTATAGATGAATTGAAACTAGTAGTTAGCTATACTATTGAACTTGCTCTTATCGAACATGAGTGCTGCAGAAGTGCTGCAGATTGCAGAGCTTGCTCTTGCTCGGCTAGCTCAACTCCGACGGTACCCCCAAAAACTTCTTATGATGCTGGGAGCTGAAAGCTTGGAACGCTTGCAAGAGAAGGCGAATCAACTCATGGTAGATAGGAGATTGCCCCGTGATGTCCGGGCGGCCCATGCCCATGTGCAGCTAACATGGCGTGGGGGCACGACGAAATGGATGGTTAATTAGTCACTTGATAGACTAATGCTTTTTGAAAGGATTGGCGTGCATGTTCTCTTTGAAAGGAACGGATTATGACGGGAAAGCTAACCGCAGTTTTGTTTTCTTGTCCTCCAATACGTGATCATGGAACACTTGACGGTCCTGAATTCATTACGCCAACATTTCTGCCTGCTAGAAGCGATCAGCTGCTGGACTGTGCTGCTATAGAACTTTCTCCAGTTACATGGAAGTGAAAATTTACTAAAACTACAATGACATGGAAGCAATTCCTACTGTTAAGCTAACAATGACGCATATCTAAATGAAATTTTTCAAAAGGCTTTATGAAGTTGGTTGGGGGAATCCATTAAGGCTCCATGTTTGACCTCTGTTGTGTACTATCAATGAAGGAAGAAGGAGACATGACACTGTCGAAAGAAAAGGTGCTATACTAAAAGCAACGGAAGAAATGCATTGCGAGTTCACAGCTCTGAGATCATGAATACCATGCAAACCGGTGGAATAGCATCAAATTAATAGCCCCATTCCTTGAGGCGCGTGGTTACATGGACAAAATCAGAATCAGGGTAGGTTTTTGGAGCGACTCGTCGAGAGATGTGTTATTGCAGCCACCTGTCGCTCTACCACATGTGACGGAAAAACGAACAGTGCATGCAGATAAGCAGGACCAAAAATAACTGCCCATTCAGGTTTGTCAGAGCGAACGAGAACTTGGACAGACATGCCTGCGTGCACACGCAGCATGCCTGCAGCTTGTCTGAAAGAGTTCGAATTTTGGCCTTTTTAGTTCCCAATTTTTTTTTCAAAAACATTATATCAAATTTTTAGACATCTAAATAAAGTATTAAACATAGATAAATCAAAAAACTAATTGCATAGTTATATAAGAAATCTTGAGACGAATCTTTTAAGCCTAATTAGTCTATGATTAGCCATAAGTGCTACAGTAACCAACATATGCTAATGACGGATTAATTAGGCTCAAAAGATTCGTCTCGCGGTTTACAGGCTACATGTGAAATTCGTTTTTTTATTCGTGTCCAAAAACCCTTTTCGACATCCGATCAAACATTTGACGTGACATTTCTTCCAAAAATTTTCTCAATCTAAACACCACCTTTATACACCCTGTTCGGTCGACTACCTACGTGGCCATGTTTTCGCATGTGGAGGTGTGAACCCTTGCAATCATCCATGGGCGTGATGCCATATCCTATGATTCTTATCCATGCACTGTACTACTTCTCAGCTTATGTTATCTGAGCTTATCATTGGGAGTTTGCACCGGTAATTTTGGCATCAACCATGTACGCACTAGATTGGTACATAACACTACTCCATATGCCACCTACACTACTCCTATCTAGAAAAGCTACTCCTGATTCTTGTATACTCCTAGTCGTATATGATTTACATAGGCGACAGAAAAATCTGTGGATGATCACTTTGCCTCATGATCGATTCAGGGGCTGTGGCTCCAATCTTCAGTCAACTCTGCTGCAAGCCTGCGACATGACAATAGTGAGAACGGTTACGCCGTTTATCACAACATCGACCGGCTCTAATTTTTCGGAGGTTATATCCAACGAAAAGTTCTTAACTGAAGAACGAAAGCTTCGAATCTTAGGCTACGTCGGAAAGGATGTAAGGCATCCACGAACATGGTTCACACTTTAGAACGATTGGTTGTCACTGCGTCTCTTTTCGTTTCGTCGAATTAATCTACATGCAACTTGGCGAACAGTCTCATAACATAATAAGTGGTTTACTTTAGAGCGCCGTTGCATTGAGCAGAGTACATTATGTACATATCACGTATCCATTTGACCTGTCTGTCTTGGCACGTAAAAAAATCATAAACCTGCACGCCTAAGTCATATCATGCATGCATGCATGCACACCCCGTGCATGAATCCACTAGACAGACAGCCCACGACGCGCAGCCCCGAGGCATGGCCATCCACGAGAACGTACTGGCTTTGAAATGGTGAATTCGTGACGCATATGTCTGCATAATCACATGGTCGTTATGGTCCCTTCACACCTGCGAAATTCGTGGCCCATAGTTCGCGCGAGCCATGTGGCAAGTATCAAGGTTTGCCGATTCTTCGTTCTTTTCTTCTTTTTTTTTAAAGAAAAAAGAAACGTTGAGCGATTAGCCGCGCGCACCGGTTAGCACAGACACGGGCAGTTGGTGTCTCCTTGTGCGTGACGCGCGGGGCCGCCGACGAGGCGACGAGACGAGCGCGCGCGCCTGCCTGCCTGCATGTGCGCGCCGATGCGCTGATTTGTATGTGTTAACCGCTCGTCCGCTCGTGGCTCGTGGCCGGTGATGGTGGGGCTCACCTTCCTCTCTCGCTCGCCGTCTTTTGTCTCCTTTTCTGTCGTTCCGCAAAAAAAGCTATCAACGATTCTAACTGCCATGGAAGCGCCTATAAGTACGTGAGCCGGGGGGGCACCGTTCTCTTCACAGCCAAGCAACCATCGATTCGACCGATCGATCCATCCATCCTAGCTTAGCTTTAGCGAGTGTGGTAGCAAAGAGGTTTGAGCTAGTGTGGTACTTTGCGATGGCTTCCGGCAGTGCCCTGCTCCTCCTCGCCTCGGCCTTCTGCTTCCTCGCCCGGCTAGCCGCCGGCGACTACGGCTCCTGGCAGAGCGCCCACGCCACGTTCTACGGCGGCGGCGATGCGTCCGGCACGATGGGTACGTACTGCATGCTCTCGTTAAACACTTTCGAGTCCAAAACCCAAAAGCAGAGAGCCATGTTTTGGACGCATATATTGGCAGAACCTGGAGTGATCTGATTTTCGTGTGCTACGTTTGTTGTGCGTGCCAAAACACAGGCGGGGCGTGTGGGTACGGGAACCTGTACAGCACCGGGTACGGCACCAACACGGCGGCGCTGAGCACGGTGCTGTTCAACGACGGCGCGGCGTGCGGGTCGTGCTACGAGCTGCGGTGCGACAACGACGGGCAGTGGTGCCTGCCGGGCAGCGTCACCGTCACCGCCACCAACCTCTGCCCGCCCAACTACGCGCTCCCCAACGACGACGGCGGCTGGTGCAACCCGCCGCGCCCCCACTTCGACATGGCCGAGCCCGCCTTCCTCCAGATCGGCGTGTACCGCGCCGGCATCGTGCCCGTCGCCTACCGAAGGTGAGCCACGCATTGCAATTTACACATAGACAAATAGCACTGGTGCAGTGCTTGTCACGAGTCGCAACTGTGTTTGCAACTTGGGACCTGGGAGCCTGTGTCGGCTCGATCGGCTGATACGGCCATGTTAGGTGGGCCAACCGGCAGATTTGGTCCGTCCACGATCTGTCCCTGTCCTCTCTGCACGCAAAGCCATGCACGCACGATTGAGACCGACGTGGACCTGTCTTTGCTATCCTGGAATTACTTTACACGCCTCTCATTGACATCCATGATTAATCGTTAAACGATCACGATTCATACAGTATTTTTTAAGGCTTCGTCAAAAGGTATACTGTTTCACTGTCACTGAGCTTTGCAAAATTTACTGGTGGTGTTTGCAGGGTGCCGTGCGTGAAGAAGGGAGGGATCAGGTTCACCATCAACGGCCACTCCTACTTCAACCTGGTGCTGGTGACCAACGTGGCCGGCCCCGGCGACGTGCAGTCCGTGTCCATCAAGGGCTCCAGCAGCGGGTGGCAGCCCATGTCTCGCAACTGGGGCCAGAACTGGCAGAGCAACTCCTACCTCGACGGCCAGAGCCTCTCCTTCCAGGTCGCCGTCAGCGACGGCCGCACCGTCACCAGCAACAACGTCGTGCCGGCGGGCTGGCAGTTCGGCCAGACCTTCGAAGGCGGCCAGTTCTGAGCTCTCGACCAATCCCGTTTTTTCAGTTCACTGTCTGGAGAAATGTCAGTGTGGCAGTTTCGTTGATTCAGAGTTTGAGATTGAGGAGGAGGAGGAGGAGGCCTCTTTGCTATAGTAAAAGAGAAGAGGCTTTGGCTATTCTGAGGCTGCTTATTAGCACCCGCTTAGGCCCTTGCTTTCTCCCATAGGTCACTAGTGATAAAATAAGTCATGGAGTTGAGCATTTTTTTTTCATGCATTGTTGTAGCCTTGATTTGAAAAAATCAGCAAGGCAATTTAAGGATTATATTGTAGAATAGCAGTGAGGTGGTGTCTTGTAACTTTTGTTGTTACATTGTAACCCCCAAATGAGGCCACATGGGTCGGAGAAGTTTGTCGGGGAGCACACTTGTGCTTTGGGGACCATGAACTATGCTAGTTTATGGGTCTATGTATATGATATGTTTGTGATTTGATGATGTTTCCTCTTGTCGCCTTATCAACTATTCTTAAGTACTGTAGTTTGAGTGATAATCTTGAAACCTTTATGAGCGCAAATTTTATTCGAAATTGAAGTTTCCGCAGCCTAGCTAGTAAGTGTTGGAATATGGAAATGATTTCTTGGATGCTGGCCAAAAAGAGAGAGAAGGGGAGAGGGGATTTCTAGGCAAAGGGTAAGAGAATTTATATATTTGCTTCTTCAGTTTTCGTCGTCTTTTCAGACCATAGGTCAGAAGAAAAGGAGGGATGTGAGGCTGCACGAATTTGATATGGGAGTATGGGACGAAGTGTTTATTTATCGGCCAATTTCTATTCCACCGTAGAATTCTGATTGGGCTTTTAGACTATTAGAAATTCGGCCCACTGGAGCATGATTCTCAAAAGCGAAGCTTGGCCCAATATGCTGCAAAATCCCCTCCTTGACTTTCGGCCCATTAAAATCCGGCACACACTAGTAAAGTGGTATGTTTTAGCAAGTGCAATTCCTCCTCGATTCTTAATTTTGTTGTCAATTATAGCTAGCAATGAAGTTCAAAAAAAATATATAGCTAGCAACGGGTCTATACCCGTTGGGTTTCGTAAAAAACCCAAATCCACATTCACGATGAATGAACTCTTCCGTTGGAGGACCCATGCAAATATCCATGTAGGTACAATTTTTCCTCAAACCCATACATAAGTGGATAAATATATCAAACGGCTGACCAAAACCCACCCCATGAATAACTTGGGTACCCACGCCCTTCATCCATTGGGTGAACAACTTAACCCGAGTCATATAGCACTAGCAGCCTGACTGAGTTCATGAATTTGGAGCCATAACAGTTTTTTTTTCCATTTGTTCCTAATAATTGTTATCTTTTGAGGTGATTCTAGTCCAACATTACCAACTTACCATTAGCCCGTCAGTTACGATGGGTTCATTGCTCAGAGCAGGCTAATTGGCGAAAGTGCTGCCAAACTGACAAATTGTCGTTGCAGTTCGGCCGTTGTGATGACAACGATGGCGATATCCGGTAAATTTGGCCTTTGCACGGCGCGGGAATCTTCGTGTTTGGTAGGTCGTCACCGTCTTCAGAATTTGTTAACACATCTCTCCTTATGTCAAATGCTAGTTTTCAAGGCTAAGATTGCCGGAGCGGACGGTGAAACCGAAGAACTTGAAAATTTAGCCGCATCGTTCGAGAGCAAGCAAAGCATTCAGTTACGTTTGATGTACTTACGATCGATGATCAAGTCAATCAACCAGACAGACTGACGTAGCTATGTCCAGTCCGCCAAACTCTTTTGATTGATCCATGGCATGGCTGTTTGAACTGTTACTTCATCCATCGCTTGATAGGACAATTCTCCTGTATATTTTACTGGTAGTATTATACTACCAGTAGAAAAAAATATTTTTATATTTTATTAATTACTTGATTAGCAATATTTTGTAGTTTTATCTTTTTGCAATAAAGATCATAGTAAAAAGGACGGTATTACCCTTTCAAATTTCGACTATATAAAATATTGTTGATAGTATAATTTAATCACGGCCGTCCGTTAAATATAGATCAACAGTATGGATTAAATTCTACTACCAGTAAAATACACCAGAGTCAGCCCCCGCTTGATATCGTTTGACGTTTTGGCTGTACATATATTCATCAATGTATATTGTTTATACAAATGACTCAATGCATTCCAGAACAAGCAAGCAAATAAGGTCCATAAATCTGCAGTGCAGGTTAATTTGGCCGCATTCTGAAGAGCTGGACGACGCGCCGTGGTCGTGGACGAAATGCTGACACTGTAAGATCATAAGCATGATTAATATTTTCTGATAAACAATTGGCTTGCGATTTGGTTTATAAATTGAATTTGGTTTGGAAACAATTAAGGTGTTGGTGCAAGTGTGTGTAACTAATGTGAGTCAGGTTGCGATATCTGTGCTCGGAAACGGTTGGTTTGTCTCTAGTTGTGCAGGTGACTTGAGGTCAATATCGGTCAATGGCGGTGGGATCGTGACTAGGCTCAGGGAGGAGCTGAGGTCCGGACGATCGAGGATGCCAGGTGACGATATTGAATACGAGTTGGCACATGGTGGAGCAACACCGTATGGGATGGAATCGTAACGGGCTTCACATGTTGTGTGTGTAAGCGCTGGAAAAATCGGGAAGTAAATCGGATCAAAACAGGATGAGAAAAGGAAAGGAATTTCCTACGGGTTCGGACACTGTAGCAGCGTCGGATACTGTAGTGCACGGTACTGTAGCAACCGGATTACTATAGCGCACGGCACTGTAGCAACCGGATCGGATTACTGTAGCGCGGCGGGTACTGTAGCAGTCGGACTACTGTAGCACGTCTGATTTTGGCATGTTGGATTTGATTAGGAAAACTAAGAGATGAGCCATATTAGTATAAGGAGTCCTACTCCTATTTGGTGATAGACTTTTCGATATAAATAGAGACCGAGGGGTATGCCCCCGGTGTGCTTTTGTGAGACTTAGTTGTTGATTCTAGATCGACGATTTTGATAGGAGTGCTGTTGGTGCACTTTGTAAATACCAGTTGATGCAATAAAGTCAAGATCATTCAATCTACGTTTTCGGCTTTCATCTATTGGTGATTTTTTGGATTCCGACGATCCGATCGACGTCATAGGAGTGGCGCGATTCGATGATCTGCTCGGCGGCACATGAGCGGCGCGATCAAGATAGCGGCGACACAGGAGCGACGCGATCAAGGTAGCAAGCCTGTGTCAATTTCTTCGACAGAGGTAATCTTTTATTCCGCGAAAGATTTTTGGGTTTTGTTTTTTCCTACCATTCACCCCCCCTCTGGTAGGTTTGTTTGATCTTGTTCGATCCTACAAGTGGTATCAGAGCCTCGTTTTCTATTTGATCTTCACCGATTTTTAGATTTGTTTGCCATGGCTGAAAAGTTTTCAAACAAACCTCACATATTTAATGGATCTGATTTTGACTATTGGAAGAAAAAGATGGAATCTTATATTACATCTCAGGGTTATGATATTTGGCTTAAAGTTAATCAACCTTATGAGATTCCTGAACGCATTGATACTCTGGCTCTAAAATTAGAATTTGAAAATAATTGCAAAGCACGCAATATTATTCTGAATGGGATTTCTCGCTCCGATTTTGATCGTGTTTCGCATCTTGCAACTGCTAATAAGATTTGGAAAGCTTTAAATGATTTTCATACTGGAACTTCAAATATCAAAGAGTTGCGAAAGGATGTTTTCAAAAAGGAGTACATAAAATTTGAGATGAAACTTGGAGAATCCTTGGATGACTATTTGGCTCGTTTCAATAAAATCCTGAGTGATCTTAGATCTGTTGATGCTTCTTATGATGTTAACTACTCTCAATCTGAGATTGCTCGTCACTTTATGAATGGCCTTGATATGAAAGTTTGGGATGTTAAAGTTACTTCAATTCAAGAGTCTGTTGATATGAATGCTTTAACTTTGGATATTCTTTATACTAAATTGAAAACATATGAGATGAATATTCTTTCAAAAAGGACTGATTTGAAATCTACTGCTTTAATATCCTCATCTGGATCTTCTTCTGAGTCTATTTCTTTGGCAGCCTTTGCTGCTTTTACCGCCTTGTCCGATGATCAACTGGAAGAGATCAGTGAGGAGGACTTGGTTTTGGCCGCTAACAAAATTTCTCGAGTTGTGAGTAATATCAGGACCAGGAGAAGAGGAGGACCAATTCGATGCTTTGGATGTGGTCAACCGAATCACATCCGTTCTCAGTGCCCCAAGCTTGGAAGAGGTAAACAGGAAGAAGCTAAACCTCAAGATGCATCCAAAGATGCCAAGCAGAATAAGAAACAAATCAAGAATATGAAGATGAAGAAGTATTATCAAAAGGCATTGGATGAAGCTTTTGCAGCTGTTCAAGAAAACAGTGACGTTGAGTTTGAAGATGATGAAGAAGAAGACAAGAGTATGAACATTGCTGGTGTTTGTCTCATGGCTAAAAGTTTTGAAGATTCTGACGATGACAACGAGGTAACTGGTCCTTCTAGTGTTGAATATTTTCAAGAAGTGATTGCTAGACTTGGTTACAAGATTTCTAAATTTGAGAAAAAAATTAGTCAACAAGAAGTTACTATTGATTCTCTTAATATTGAAAATAGTAAATTAAAATCTCTTGCTTCTAATGATGATGAATGCAAATCGTGTGATGTTTTATTTGCTGAAGTGAATGCTGTAAGAGAAGTTAATCAGAATAATTGCAAAAAACTTGATGTTGTAATCAAGAAATCTAGAAAACTTGAATCATGTCTTGCTCTTAGCTTTACAATAAATACTAGATTGGTTGATGAATTGTTCTTGGCTAAGAGAGCTTTAAACAAATGTCGAGTTGCTGTGTTTGCTAGTTCTATGTTTAACTTGATTAGCTCTAAAAGAATCAAGCAATCTAGTGCTAAACCTTGCTTGACATGCCCTGCTAATGAGATGAAACTTAAACATGCTTTGGAATGTGTTAAACAAATGGAAGAAGTTGTTAAAAGAGATGAAGTGATTTCTTGCAAAAATTGTGCTAGTTTAACTCAAGAGGTTTCTTATTTAAAAAGTTCTTTGCAAAGATTTTCTGATGGAAAAAGGAACCTCAACATGATTCTTGATCAATCTAAAGTTAGCACACACAATCGTGGTTTAGGTTTTGATCCTCATGTTCACTTTTCTAGACATCCTCCTACTGTTTTAAGTATTGTTCAGAATGGTAAAATTTTGACTGAACCTGAACCTAAGACCACTGTATTTAAATCTGCTGGCATCATGTCTTCCTTGAGTGTTTCTTCATCAAAAGTTGTGAGTGCTAAACATGTTGTGAATGCTAAACCTGCTTTTAACACTAAATCTGTTGTAAATGCCAAACCTGTCTTTAGTACTACATCGGTTGTTAATGCTAAACCTGCTATATCAACTTGTGCTTCAACTCATCGTGATAAGTATACATGTTCCTTTTATGGCAAAGATGGCCATATTGTTGGTTTCTGTTTTAGACTTGCTAGAAAGCAGAAAAAGGAACGGGAAATTGCTTTTGCAAAACAAAGATGGCAAAAATTGGCTTTTACCTCGAGGCAGGCGGTTAGACTGCAGCAGTACCAGCAGTCAAACCGGTGTTATAACCCCCGTCAGAACAGTGGTAAAGCTTTGGTCAGACCGCAGGTTCCTAAGCAGTTAAACCAGCCTTGGGAGCATTTTTCTAAAAGGAAACATATTGAATTTTCTACTGGTTATGTTCCTGTTAAATCTGGTCGTGTGTCTCAGTACTGGATTCCTAAATGTTTATTATCTAATCCCAGTACTGAGACTTCGGCATCTGCTTATGCATAGGCATTTTTGGCGAGGAAGGAGAACGTGTGGATTGTGGACTCCGGTTGTTCGCGACATATGACCGGTGATAAAAGTTGGTTCTCCTCTCTCGTGAGGGCATCAAGGAAGGATTCAATCATCTTCGGTGATGCTTCTACTAGTACGATCACTGCAACTGGATCTGTCAAGGTAAGTGACAAATTTACATTGAATGATGTCGCTTTGGTTGAAAATCTAAAGTACAATTTGCTCTCTGTTTCTCAAATTGTGGATGAGAATTTTGATGTTCTGTTTAAGAAAAGTGGAAGTAAAATTTTTGATTTTTCTGGAGATGTTGTGCTTAATATTTCTCGATATGGAAGAGTTTTTAAAGCTGACTTTGAAAGTAGTATTTCTTCTAAAGTTATATGTCTTGTTGCAAAGTTTTCTAAAGATGTGATGTTCTGGCATCGCAGACTTGGACATATTGGCTTTGATCATCTAACTAGGATTAGTGGTTCAGATCTTATTCATGGTTTGTCTAAACTTAAAAAAGATGTTGATTTGGTTTGCTCGCCATATCGTCATGCTAAAATGGTTGTATGCTCGCATACTCCTACATTTTCTGTGATGACGGATGCACCAGGACAGCTCTTACACATGGACACTGTCGGTCCGGCTAGAGTGCAATCTGTTGGAGGAAAGTGGTATGTGTTGGTTATAGTTGACGATTTCTCTCGTTATTCTTGGGTTTTCTTTATGGTTACCAAAGATGAGGCTTTTGAACACTTTAAAAGTTTGTATCTTCGGTTAGCCATTCAACTTCCTGGATCTTTAAGAACCATCCGAAGCGATAATGGTGGAGAGTTTAAAAACGCTTCTTTTGAGAGGTTTTGCAATGAAAAAGGTCTTGAACATCAATTTTCGTCTCCCCGGGTTCCTCAACAAAATGGTGTGGTTGAAAGAAAAAATCGTTCTTTGGTTGAGATGGCTAGGACTATGCTTGATGAGTACAGTACACCTAGGAAATTTTGGGCTGAAGCGGTTAATACTGCATGCTATATTTCCAATCGTGTTTTCTTGAGATCAAAACTTAGAAAGACTTCTTATGAGCTTCGTTTTGGACATACACCTAAGATTTCTCATTTACGTGTTTTTGGGTGTAAGTGCTTTGTGTTAAAGTCTGGGATTTTACATAAATTTGAATCACGCTCTCGTGATGGACTTATGTTAGGATATGCTGCCCATTCTCGAGGTTACCGTGTACTTGTTTTAGAAACTAACAAAATTGTTGAGACTTGTGAAGTCACTTTTGATGAGGCTAGTCCAGGTACTAGACCCGAAATTTCAGGTACAATATCACAGGTTCAGGGGGAGGATATATTTGTGGAGGAAAGTGATGACGAGGACGACGACGAATTGTCGGCTGGTTAGACCGGTGGCACAATGTCAGTCAGACCGCAGGCAGAAGAGCGGTCAAACAGGCCCGGAGGATCTTCCTCATGTGCTTCAGGTGCGGATGGTGGTGGACCTCCAGAAACCTCTAGTTCATCAGAACAGGGTACAGAACATGAAAATTCATCTGAAGCCACTGCTCCACTTCATATTCAACGACGACATCCTCCGGAACAAATAATAGGTAACTTGGATGAACGTACTACAAGGTCGAAGGTAATAACTCGTGATTTTCATGTGAACTCTGCTTTTGTTGCTAATTTTGAGCCCAAAGATGTTACTCATGCCTTAACTGATGAATCGTGGATTAATGCCATGCATGAAGAACTTGAGAATTTTGAAAGAAATAAAGTTTGGTACTTAGTTGAACCTCCAGTTGGTCATAATATTATTGGAACTAAATGGGTTTTCAAAAATAAACAAAATCAGGATGGTTTAATTGTTAGAAACAAGGCTAGACTTGTGGCTCAGGGTTTTACTCAAATGGAAGGGTTGGATTATGATGAAACTTTTGCTCCTGTTGCTAGAATTGAAGCAATTAGACTTTTGTTGGCTTTTGCTGCTTCAAAAGGTTTTAAATTATTTCAAATGGATGTTAAAAGTGCTTTTCTAAATGGCTATATATAGGAGAAAGTTTATGTGAAACAACCACCTGGTTTTGAAAATCCTGATTTTCCCAACCATGTTTTTCGTTTGTCTAAAGCCTTGTATGGCTTGAAACAAGCACCTAGAGCATGGTATGATAGGCTTAAAAACTTTTTACTTGCTAAAGGTTTTATAATGGGAAAAATTGATAAAACTCTCTTTGTTCTTAAGCATGGTGATGATCAACTGTTCGTTCAGATTTATGTGGATGATATCATCTTTGGTTGTTCATCTCACCCTTTGGTTGTGGAGTTTGCTGAAACGATGCACAGGGAATTTCAAATAAGTATGATGGGTGAGTTGACTTATTTTTTGGGATTGCAAATTAAACAAACACCTCAAGGTACGTTTGTGCATCAAACAAAATACACCAAGGATCTTTTACGACGTTTTAAGATGGACAATTGCAAGCCGATGACTACACCTATAGGATCTGCTACTGTGTTGGATCCTGATGAAGATGGTGAAGCGGTTAATCAAAAAGAATACAGAAGTATGATAGGATCATTGCTTTATCTCACTGCTTCAAGACCGGATATACAATTTGCTATTTTTTTGTGCGCTCGATTTCAAGCTTCTCCGAGAGCTTCACATCACCAAGCGGTTAAACGCATAATGAGGTACTTACAACACACTCTTGAATTTGGAATTTGGTATTCTACTTCATCTTTTATATGCTTGAGTGGTTATTCGGATGCGGATTTTGGAGGTTGTAGAATAGATAGGAAGAGTACCAGTGGTACATGCCATTTTCTTGGTACTTCATTAATTGCATGGTCTTCTCGAAAACAATCTAATGTTGCTCAATCAACTACTGAATCTGAATATGTTGCTGCTGCTAGTTGTTGCTCCCAAATTTTGTGGCTTATCTCAACCTTGAGAGATTATGGTCTTACTTTTGAGAAAGTTCCTCTCTTTTGTGATAATACAAGTGCTATTAATATTGCTAAGAATCCTGTTCAACACTCACGCACTAAGCACATTGATATTCGTTTTCACTTTTTGAGGGATCATGTTGAAAAGGGAGATGTGGAATTAAAATTTGTTGATACTACATTGCAATTGGCTGATATTTTCACGAAACCTTTGGATTCTTCTCGATTTGCTTTTCTTCGAGGAGAATTGGGAGTTATTCATCCTTTTGGCATCAATTAAGGGGGAGTTTTTGGCTCCATGTTGCATTTTCCTCTTTTGATTTTGTTTTTGCATACATGTTTTAATTAATGCATGGTGTGTTTTAAGACAAAAAAATAAAAAAAAAAGAAAGAGATTTGTTTCGTGCCTTTAGTATATTGTAGTACTTGCTTGCAATACTTGTTAGAGAATATGATTAGTAATCTAGCTTGTTTGCATTTTTGGTTTATACATGAGCTTTTGATATTGCTTTTAAGGGAGATGATGCATGACACTTAAATTCTATACTTGAATTAAGTAAATATGCAATATTGATGCTAGCATATGGGTTGTTTTTAAATGCTTATATATATGCTTTATTGATTTGTTATTCCTCAATAGCTTTTTAAATTGCTCAAGAGAATAAAAAATATCTGAGAGAAAAAAATGAATACCGAATCCTTGGACAGTCTTGACGATAAGGACGTATTCGATGTGAGCAAAAATAATGGGTGCCGAATCCTTGGAAACAGTCTTGACGACAAGGACGTACCCGGAATAATTGAGAAAAAAAATTGAGCAAAAAGGCTCAAGTAAAAAGGTTAAAAATTCTTTTGGTAATTTTGTGCTAGAGCTAATTTGAGAAAGAGTGATAAATACAATGGGTATATATGTATAGTATTTATTTTTCAATCTATGTGCTTGTACCGATGTTGCATTATAACTCTTTGAAATCATGAATTCTTAATGTTGACTTGATCTTAATTGTCATATCTCAAGTTCATGGTTTTACTTTAGTGCATGCTTGTTAGTTAGCTAGTCACTTTTTTCTACCTTGTTATTGCAATACAAGTTCTTGAGTTACTATTGGTACATTGCAACGCTCTCTGAGAAAAAAATGAAAATAAAAAACCTTCATTGATGAATTCATTGTCAAAAGGGGGAGAACAAGGTAACAAAAAAACTTTTGTGCATAATTGTCACACTCAAAGGATTTTCTTTCTTTTCAAAAGTGAGAGATTTTTGTATTGCATGCTTTTTGGAGTTACTTCACAAAAACAACAAAACAAATTTTGAAATGTTTGCCAATGTGTTCATCAAGGGGGAGATTGTAAGATCATAAGCATGATTAATATTTTCTGATGAACAATTGGCTTACGATTTGGTTTATAAATTGAATTTGGTTTGGAAACAATTAAGGTGTTGGTGCGAGTGTGTGTAACTAATGTGAGTCAGGTTGTGATATCTGTGCTCAGAAACGGTTGGTTTGTCTCTAGTTGTGCAGGTGACTTGAGGTCAATATCGGTCAATGGCGGTGGGATCGTGACTAGGCTCAGGGAGGAGCTGAGGTCCGGACGATCGAGGATGTCAGGTGACGATATTGAATACGAGTTGGCACATGGTGGAGCAACACCGTATGGGATGGAATCGTAACGGGCTTCACATGTTGTGTGTGTAAGCGCTGGAAAAATCGGGAAGTAAATCGGATCAAAACAGGATGAGAAAAGGAAAGGAATTTCCTACGGGTTCGGACACTGTAGCAGCGTCGGATACTGTAGTGCACGGTACTGTAGCAACCGGATTACTATAGCGCACGGCACTGTAGCAACCGGATCGGATTACTGTAGCGCGGCGGGTACTGTAGCAGTCGGACTACTGTAGCACGTCTGATTTTGGCATGTTGGATTTGATTAGGAAAACTAAGAGATGAGCCATATTAGTATAAGGAGTCCTACTCCTATTTGGTGATAGACTTTTCGATATAAATAGAGACCGAGGGGTATGCCCCCGGTGTGCTTTTGTGAGACTTAGTTGTTGATTCTAGATCGACGATTTTGATAGGAGTGCTGTTGGTGCACTTTGTAAATACCAGTTGATGCAATAAAGTCAAGATCATTCAATCTACGTTTTCGGCTTTCATCTATTGGTGATTTTTTGGATTCCGACGATCCGATCGACGTCATAGGAGTGGCGCGATTCGATGATCTGCTCGGCGGCACATGAGCGGCGCGATCAAGATAGCGGCGACACAGGAGCGACGCGATCAAGGTAGCAAGCCTGTGTCAATTTCTTCGACAGAGGTAATCTTTTATTCCGCGAAAGATTTTTGGGTTTTGTTTTTTCCTACCATTCACCCCCCCTCTGGTAGGTTTGTTTGATCTTGTTCGATCCTACAGACACCACCCGAGACAGAGAGGCACCTGGATTTGCCTGGCCAGAGTTGGTCGAGCCCGAACTGATCCATACCAACATTTTAAGCAAGAAAGCGAGCAACCACCCACCACACGCCCGGAGGGGAGAGGATTTTCGCCTCTCGTCGTCGCATTTGTCCTCTCTCTCTCTCTCTCTCTCTTCTCTGGGTTGGGGGGAGAGGGGGGGGGGGGGCGCGGACACTGCTGATCAGGCCGGGATGATGGTGGGCGGTAGGATGGCCAGCACGGTGGCGGCGCTGGGCCTCTCGGTGGTGTCATCGGTGTCTATCGTCGTCTGCAACAAGGCGCTCATGAGCACCCTCGGCTTCGTGTTCGGTGAGTTGTTTGCATCTCGTACGTCCGGTTTGTTCAGGGAAATGTCTTGGATTCGGCATCGATCGTAGGCGCGCGCCTCCCGTGGCAGAGCGAGTTTGTTTCCCGCCTTGCGCGTCTCCGGCGATAAGGATTTCTGATCTTACTGCGTATAAGGCGGGAGGCAGGCAGCACGGGTGGGGCTCGCCGCGCCGCCGCCGAGATAGGTGACGGCTGACGGGCCATGACTCAGGGTGAGGGGCGATTTATTTGTTTTTCTTATGTTTTGAAAAATAGACGTTGCTTCGGTCCACTCCTATACATCTTTTTTTTTTGCAAAGCAGCCCTTTAGGATGTTGAGCTTTACAAAAGGAGGCCTATTTCTCTTGCAAAAAGACCCTTTACCGTGACCTGATACATCTTTCAGCCAGATTATTATTTAGCTTTTCTGAGCCTGTATTAAAGCCATCGTCTCACATTTATAAGATAGATTTTCAATTTTATATATTTAATAATTTTATTTTTAATACTATTAAATTTTCACTAGAAAAAAGAACATACTCACGTCAAATTCCCCTCTCGCCAGTTCACCGTTCGCTGCTACCGCTGTTAAAACCGAATTGAGATCTTATTCCCTAAAAAATTCGGTGCCTTTTTATCATTGACATGCGAGTCCAAAGGTTGGTCAAGCACTTAAGCCCTAATGTCAGTGACAAAGACACGTGACTTTAAAGACGGCGGATTTGACAAAACCCTCGCATGTAGCAGCGGCAAGAGGGTAGGATGGCTCATGGTCGCATGGCGTGTTTGCCGCAAAGCATTCGGGAGCACGCTCTAGGAGATATCACTATAGGGGGTGATTGTTTAGATTTTTATGTGAATAAACTTAATGACATGTTTATAAATAAAAAATAATTTATGAATAAAATTTTTATATACGTGCTTTTAGCATTATGAAATCTAATGTTGGAAAATAAACCTCGATAAAAAAACCTAAAATCAACTCCACTCCAGATAGGTTGAAAATTTAAATTTTGACTTAGAATCATAAATGTCGAGTTTGGCAGGAGGGAGAGGTGGCTTAGTTATGCGACGTGGAAAACGTAGTAATATATTAGTAAATAAATAATTAATTATTACAAATATAAAATAGATTAATATGATTTTTAAAATATTTTTCTATATAATTTTTTAAAAAATTATATTGTTTAACCGTTTAGAAAGCATGCGCATAAAAAACGAGTGAATAAGACCGGGGAGCACGGCCGTAGAAGGCAAGGCAGCGGTATCCTCTGCCTTGCTTTTATCAGCCGCCGGTGGCACCGACCGGTCGTCCACTCGTTTCCACCGGAGATCTTCTTCACCTCGCCTCCCTCGCGCGCATCTGATCCGTTCACAGCCTCACAGGAATCTTGGTAGGTAGCTTTCGAGCGGCTACGAACATCTTAGTGTTTCTATCTAATCCTATCACGCATCATACATTGTTTTGCCGGGCGGTAGCAGCATACATTGGGCTGTTGTGGTGCGAGCTTAGAGGATCGCAAATGAGTTTGCGCTCTAGGTGTTTGTTGAATTGCCTCAGTGCAGACTTGACGAGCATTTTCTGCATTTCTACATCTCTGCATATGTGAGTCAAATTCATAGCTCCATGGGGTTCAATAGGTGGTTATAATACATTGATGTGAACTCGCAGTCTCAGTACGAACAATTGAAAACTGGACAACGTTATAGGCTTATAGGTATCTTCATGTATTATTTTGAACCTGTTAGGAAATAATAGAAGGGCATCCTTAAAAAAAATCAGGAAACAAGTTTCCAGACGAACACAGTTCACTGAGAAGGCATGGAAATTGTATACTGCACTTTCAGTATAGAGTGACGAACAATGCCACCTGAAAAGAACTGTTTCTTAAGTTATATAACTATGCAAAATTCACAAAACTCCTATTCTTTCAGCTACTACGCTGACAAGTTGGCATCTCCTGGTGACATTCTGTTCCCTCCATGTGGCTCTTCAGATGAAAATTTTCGAGAACAAAGATTTAGACCCAAAGACAATCATTGGATTTGGAATACTAAACGGCATTTCTATTGGGTTGCTTAATCTGAGCCTTGGATTCAACTCTGTTGGCTTTTATCAGGTTGGTTTACTCTTTAGAATTAAGGCCAATATTCCATTTTTTTATTTTGATATGAGCATACTCATCTTCTGCAAACAGCACCTGCTGGAAACTTTAGAACTTCAATTCCTGCTGGAAATTTAGTAGTTGACATTCATCCATGCCTCATCTGAAAATTAAACACGCACACACAAATAGTATGTTGTCCTGATTTTATTGGGGATCAAATGACACAACTTAAGTAGCTCTAATTTTGGTCAGACATGATAGTTCATTATGCTTTTATGGAAGTGCATGCAACTGTCGTTTGTTTTTAAGTGTTTAATTGTGCTTGTGTAAACTCACTCACTCTAGCAAATGTATCAGGTGACCAAGCTGGCAATAATTCCATTTACTGTATGTTTGGAATCTATATTCTTCAGGAAAACATTCAGGTCCGATCCAAGTTTTGCCTTGTCATTTCGAACCAAAAAACATTAACTAGTAAATATATGATGATTGTTGCTATGCTTGAGAAATACAAGCACGGTACCTGGATTCTGGATATTCAAATTCCTGAACACCCGCGGGGCTGTGCTTCTTATTTCTGTAGACCTAATGTTGTGCACTTATACTCCCATTGAAAAATGACAATATTTTCACTTCATGCAGCCGGAGAATCCAAATGGCACTGGCAATTCTTTTATTTGGTGTAGGTGTTGCAACAGTGACAGACCTGCAACTGAATAGACTGGGATCGGTGTTGTCTCTGTTTGCTGTTCTCACCACATGCATTTCACAAATTGTATCCTCTAAACAAAGAATATAAATTCATTTTTTTCTTTTCTAAAACGAATTTTAATTTTTTACGCTCAAAAGAATGATAGCTTATTCTTAGTTTTTACTAAAATTTAAGTAACAGATTTGATCCATAGTATTTTCTTCTTTTTATTTTATGAGTCAACTAGTTGTGGATCCAGTGTTGTCTATTGATTTAACATTGTATATATATTTTGTTCTGTTACCAGTTTTCACTATTTCCTTCCCCATAGAACTTAACCAAATCTGCTAGATGACAAACTTTATTCAGAAGATATTCAAAGTTTCTTCAACTCAACTGCTCTACCAATCTTGCCCATACCAAGCACTGACTCTTTTCATCATTGGTCCATTTCTTGATGGCTTTCTTACTAACCAGAATGTATTTGCCTTCAAGTACACGAGTAAAATCCTTGTGAGTATTTTCTGACCCAACGCTCCCTTTGTTATTTACATTTTATTCATGATCCAATAATATATCTGTTTATTATCTGTTTTTCAGGTATTCATCATTCTTTCCTGCCTAATATCTGTATCGGTAAACTTCAGTACATTTCTTGTGATCGGAAAAACATCTCCTGTAACATACCAAGTACTAGGCCACTTAAAAACCTGTATAATCCTCGGTTTTGGATATGTTCTATTTCACGATCCATTAAATTGGAGGAACATATTAGGGATTCTTCTTGCCTTGTTAGGAATGATTTCATACTCTTACTTTTGCTTAATGGAGAATCAACACAAAGGACCTGAATTGTCAGCTCCATTTTTCCACACTAAGGTATCAGATGAAAATTTCTTTTCTGCGGCCTAAATGTTACATTTCCAGACCTGCAGCTATTTCTTTCATATTTTGTCCTTTCTAATCAAGGTCACTAACTTCGCCCTTAGTATACCTCCTCAGTCCTCACCCATCTGTCCATTATCCACCTGGCAGGTGAAAGGAGGTGAAACGGGTACTCTTCTCCTGGTGCAGAACGGGTCAGCTAAAGTCACTGATGGTGTTGTGATTGAAGGACCGATGTGGAGGTTGAATAGAGATTTGGACGCATGATCATCTTCTGAATTCACGTTTTAACACGCTTCTATGATGGGTGTGCCTGTGAAAGTCGAACTAGCCCTACCCCTGCTGCAGAAAGGACTGACATATGTTCTGAAGGAGATCCAGTGCAAATTTCGCCAGCATTTTGCTTCAGTTCACTTCAGCTAGCCAGTCCTAAAGTCTCCTTGCTCCGCGTCTTGTACATACATATACATCTTTTTGCTAAGACTGTACATACATGTTCACTGCTTCAATCACACAAACATTTGCATTCATGATTGATATATTATTATACAAAGATTCCATGTCTGCTATTTACCTGAAGACTGAAGTGTTTCATGCCTGTTATTGACCTGAAGATTTAAGTGTACCAAGTCTGTTTTCATATAGCAACTCCAACCGTTACTAAAATTTTATTTCCCAAATCTGATATTTTAGCAAGTTTGTAAACATCATGGTAAAGGAAAAATTGTTCTATTTCTAACTGTTATATCTGTATATTCCATTAGCCAAAAACAGATTTAGTTATTAAAACGGTTGAAAGTTGAGGGAGATCGCATTAGATTGCCGCAGCTGTACCATCGGACCAGATTGCTGTTGCTCTCGTCACCCCGCAC
Organism: Oryza brachyantha; assembly: GCF_000231095.2. Taxonomy (NCBI): domain Eukaryota; kingdom Viridiplantae; phylum Streptophyta; class Magnoliopsida; order Poales; family Poaceae; genus Oryza; species Oryza brachyantha. Next base: position 26,893,241 of record NC_023163.2, read on the forward strand.
CGTGCCAGCCGCGCTGCCTGCGCCGCGCCGGCCGCGCCCGCTCTGCGCCGCCGAAGGAGCGCGACAGCGACGAGGGGATGCCGGGTGGGCGCGCGGCGCCAAGGCACGGCGGCGGCGCGCGGCCTAGGCTCGCAGGCGGCGCGGGCGACGAGCGAGCTGGCGCGGAGGCGTAGCGGCCGGCGACGGCCGGGAATGGGCCTCGGCGGCGGCAGGACGCGCGGGGACTGCGGCAAAACGCCGGTTGGCAGCGGCTCGGCCACTGGACCGCGACCAGGGCGACAAGACAACGACGCCGGGACTCCACCCAAAAGAAAAAGGTCGCACGTGAAATTTTCCAAGGGAGGCACGAGAAATCGAGCGTCGCACTTTCTGTATATGCCAAGTGAAATCCGAAATCTCGTATATACGCGTAAACGAGAGGACATGACAAATTGCTAAAATTTAAGAACCCGAATGACAAACTATTAAGGTTGATGTTTTTATAATTTGCCAAAAATAAGAGATGACAAGTAAAGATGAGAGCTGGTGAATTTGCTCTTACAGTATTATTGTACTATTATTATGTCCAACACGAAAATCCCAAATTCCTCGATGCAAAACGTAGGCTGTTCTGTCCCCTTCACTTGAAAAGCGTGTAATGTGTTGCAAAGCGGAAAGCTGCCAATACGTTTTCGCTTGAGAGCCCCGTGGTCCTTTATAGTTCTACCTGACAACGTGGACCGTCGATCCAACACACGAACAGCCAGGATGCGTTGCCGCTTCGTCCGGTTCTGCTATAAAAGCCCACGAGGGGCGCAAACCCTAGGGAGAGGAACCTCGGAGGCGTCTGCGCTCGAACCCGCCGCGCCGCCGCCGCCATGGTAAGGCCCTGTTCGCCCCTGGCGACACATCGTCTGAGTTGCGGGATCTAATCGCTGATCTTACCTATGTACTTTCTGCGTCGGCGCAGACCTTCAAGCGCAGGAATACCGGCCGCAACAAGCACGGCCGCGGCCACGTCAACTACATCCGGTGCTCCAACTGCGCCAAGTGCTGCCCCAAGGTAAGGCAGATCCCTTGCCCTGTCGTTGCGCGCGCGAGGCGCCAGATCTTTGGGTTGATTTTGGGAAATTTTTCCTGGGCGGGAGCAGGACAAGGCGATCAAGAGGTTTCAGGTGAGGAACATCGTGGAGCAGGCTGCCATCAGGGACGTGCAGGAGGCGTGCGTGCACGACGGTGCGTTTCCTTTGCCCCGTTTTCATTTACTTGTACTGAATTTGAGTTGAATCTACGTGTTATACGAAATTGTAGTGAATGCTGGCTTTGTGATCGCCGGTAGCACTCTTTTTGATATTGTTGAACTGATGGCATGATATATACCAATGGGAATTTTTATTCCGCCCCAAGGTTTCGATATTGTTGAACTCATGGCATGAGATACACCTATCTTGTTGCAGGATACGTTCTCCCCAAGCTTTACGCCAAGGTACATCACTGTGTGTCCTGTGCCATCCACGCTCACATCGTCCGTGTCCGCTCCCGTGAGAACCGGAGGGACCGCAGGCCACCAGAACGCTTCCGCCGCAGAGTACCTGATCCTGGCCGTTTAACTACTGTTTACAGTTCTTAATTTGTAGTGTAGTTAGTTTATCGTAATTAGAATGATATCATCTCTTGCTGCAGATTTGAGAAAAATCTTATACTATGTTTTACACATTACCTTATTTGCAAGCTACTACTTCCGTTTCATAATGTAAGACTTCTCCGTTTCATAAAAATAATATTAAATCTAAACATATAAACAAACAACATACCTTAATCAATAGATGAATCTAGGCATTGGTAAAATGCATTACATTATGAAATGGAGGGACTAAATTTTCCACAGTACTTGTAGGGATTTCTTATCTGCACATGGTCTAATCTATTTCAATCACGTTGAAAAATATAAATGCTTTAATGGGCTGATTTTATGAAATGTACCATTTAGCTTTCAGTAATGTACTGGCACGCCTCACAAGGTATATGCATTTGGCCACCCCCCTATAATCTGAAACTGATTGTTTTTGGAACCACGTATCTGTCCTGATAGCAAATTCTGAAATATATATTCCTGTGGGGTGAACTGGATTCATTACATCCACTTCACAATACTATTGGTTGACGCTTTACATGTTTAACCAAATATTTAGGCTGGGATATGAATGATAGAGATATAGTTTATTTTGTGATATTTTATTCAAATATTTGGCGTATAAATGAGCTAATCACATTAGCATCAAGTAATCGATCTTCATTAGATTCAGTAGATGTAAGCTTTGCTAGTATTTTTCTAGACAACCTTAATTTCTGTAAACATGTTCAATAATTATGGAACGTGGATTGTTTTGTGTCAATGCTTACATTAGAGCTTCATTCTAGTCGGCATGTACACATTCCCTTCATGTTGCATTTGGATGCACGCTGAAGTATCCTGATTGATAACTGACCGAGATAGCATAGGATCAAGTATATGTATGCAGTAAAAACTACGTTAGGATGTCCATGAATGTGTTCAACCATCTTAGAAATGCTTGTGGGGTGGTAATGATTGATGTGTTCCGGCTGTTATGGGTTTTATACTTTGTTATTTGGATCAAATTTTATTCTATGTAAATTTGAATTTTATTATGGGTAGATCGAAATTATGTGATATTATATTATATTATTCTATGTAAATAGTTGGCTCTTTTTTGCAGGAGGATAGGCCCCAAGGTCCTCGCCCAGGTGGTGGTGCTCCAGCTCCTGGCGCCGCTCCTGCCCCCAACGTTGCTCGCACCTGATTGCCACTGGAGTGATCAACCTTTTGTCAGTCGTTTTCCTAAACAATCTAGCATGATACCATTATGTTGAACTTTTTCTAGGACCTACCTGTTTTCTCAAATATCGACTCAGAACATGATCTGCTGTTATTGTTTTCATATTTACTAAGTGTGGTTTACCATTATGTCTTCCTTGTGTTCACCCGGATCATCCTGTATTGCATCATCTGCCGTGTGATTTGTTGTGCATAGCGTCTGCCTTCTCGTACTCACGCTAGTGACGTAGAGGAACAACGTATGTTGTGCTCTGGGGCCATGATGTCCTAAATCCTGCATGTTAGTTTTTCCCTTGTATTGAGCTCAGTGAAATGCAACGGATGCTCAATCTACGTTCCTGACCAAAATCTAGAACTAAAGACCATCTTGGTGCACCAATCTGTCGATGATGCGACGGCCCAGCTTTAATGAGAAGCCATATGTTAATCTTACAAGTTACAACCCCCGCACTCGTCTTTTGGCCTATACTTGTTAACTAAAGTTTAAACTTTAAAACTTAATCTTGAAGTTGATTTTGAGATAGTTTATTTTTTATATTTACTTCTACATAACTGAAACACACGTATAAAAGTTTTACTTATAAATTATAAATTATGTAGTTTTACTTTAATCATTAATAAATATGTTTATGTACGTCCAAACAACGCGACCCCGCTGCTCATTCGGCCACAGCATGGTCGTGCGCCGCTTCGTCGTGCCTCCACTTTCCCACCAATTCAACACGGTTCCAAACGATGGCCTCCATCTGAACGTCCACCAGCGCATCCAACGGCCACCATGCCCCGTCCCCACGTTTTTCTTTACACCCACGCAACCACACCACCAACCTCAAGACAGCACGTCGCAGCCAAGTTGATACTGCCGATCGTCTCGTCGTCGCCGGCGGGCAACATGACGGCGACGTCCAGGGCCCCGCGGCGACCCCGCGTCCGCGCCCGCCCGCCACCGCCGCCGGCGCCGCTGCCGAACCCGATCCGCACGGCCCGCGGGGCGCGCTCCGCGGCGGCCGACGAGCTCGTCCTCTCCGAGTTCCTCGAGGCCTCCCTCCGCGTCCCCGACCTCACCCTGCCCAAGAGCAAGCGATCGTTCCGCTACCCCGCGCCGTCGCCGGCCCCGGACGTCCTCGCTCAGGCCCTCCTGTCGGGCGAGCCGGACGCCGCGCGGACGGCTGTCGGCGCCGCCGCGGAGTCCGGCGCGTTCCGCGTGGGCGGCGCGGTCGAGGCCGGCGAGGTGCGCGCGGCCGTGGAGGCGGCGGCGGAGGTGTTCCGGGCGCCGGAGGAGATGAAGCGGGAGCTTGGGAGGTGGTTCCGGAGGAGCGATCGGGTGGCCGGTGAGGAGTTCTACTGGCCCTGGCCGGCGAGCTCGGATGCCGATCGGGTGCTCGACGCGGCGTTGGCCGGCTCGACGTACCCGGTGTTCAGGTACGTCACGTAAGTCGTGTTCTACCAGTGCGATTTATAGACGTAAGTTTTGTCCCTTTCTTGCCTCGTCGCCACCGGTCTACCTCACAGGCTACTCCCCTCAAATCACACGTAGGTGCGAACTGGAAAAGTTTCAGAATCCAGAGCGTTTTGAGGGAGAATCGATGGCGTTTTAGAAGCTGATTTTGATCAGAAAAAGTGTGTGCGTAGTTAAATCATCCAGGGTGGCTGGGGGCGACGTACTGACGGTGGGCGATTGTAGAGCTGTGAGATTGGTACTGCCTCTGTTTTATACCGTAAAACTTAACCTTCTCTAAATTTATCAATCGATGAATGTACATAATTTATATATATATCTAAATTAATTAGCATCCATATAAATCTAGAGAAGCTAGAAAGTCTTATATCGTGAAACGGATGAAGTAGTAGATAGCAAGCCAGTGTTTGCGGTAGGGAAACTTGTTGGAATGGCTAGGGGTGGTGGTGATAGATCTAGCGGATCACATTGCCCGAGACAGAGGAGGAGAGGTAGGCAGAGGAATGACTTCAGAGATGGAGAGGAGAAGAGAGGAGAGGAGAGAAGTTGGGTTGAGAGAGCTAGGTAAAGAGCGGCGGAAGGGAAGGGAGCGGGACGACAAAGCATCTACGATACTGCTCGTTGCTAAAGGGGAGAGTGGGGCTGACCTAGATGTATAGTTTCTTGCAGGGAGCATGGAGCGAGTTTGCTAAAGGGATGGGGAGGGAGCTCACCAGAGGGAGGCCATCGCCCTCGCCTTCATCATCGTCAAGGTGGTGTCGAAAGTAGCAGCAGAGCTCTTCCTCCATCTTAGCTTGTCCCCTATAGAAAAAAGAGAGGAGAAAGAAATGGAAGGGAGAGGTGCGGGCAGGACCACACACGATTTGCATGTGGAGTCCTCTTGAGCTACGATAGTCCTCTAAAGAATGCCCATTTACAACTCTTCTTATCAATAAGCCGGCTACATGCACATTCGCGAGTTAATGTTGAGGGCTAATTTTTCTTTTTTTGTGAACGCTTCGAGAATTGCTAAATGACATGTTTTTTTTGCAAAAGTAAATTATGTGAAAGTTGCTTTAAAAAATTAGATTAATTCATTTTTCAAGATTGCAATAGCTATACTTATTTAGTCAGGTGTCAATAGCTTTTCTCGTTTTTCGTTCCTGCTATGGAGCCCGCAAAGGGGTTGTAGTGCGCTAATTAGTTCACCCACAACAGAGTCAAGCGAACGCTCCCTACGGCTACATTTCGTTGCGCTGGTTTAATAAGCCAGATTCTTTCATTTTTCACGCACACACTTCCTGAACGGTTAAACGGCGTATATTTATAAAAATTTTTTATAATTAGTCAGGTGTCAATAGCTTTTCTCGTTTTTCGTTCCTACTATGGAGCCCACAAGGGGTTGTAGTGCGCTAATTAGTTCACCTCCAACAGAGTCAAGCGAACGCTCCCTACGACCACTTTCGTTGCTGTTTAATAAGCTAGATTCCTTCATTTTTCATACACATGTTTACTGAACTGTTAAGCGGTGTATTTTTACGAAAATTTTGTATAGAAAAGTTGCTTAAAAAACATATTAATATATTTTTTAATTTTTTTATAACTAACAAGTAATAAATCATGTACTAACCCAACGCGGTCGTAGGCGGTTTTAGTACCCTACCCACCCCATCCGGTGATCAGTGATTCAGTGCAAGGAATGGCATGGCCATTTAGATGTACGGAGCGAGCTAGAGGTAAAGACCATGCAAGCATGCGACAAGAAATGTTGTGTTTTTTGTTCTTTTGAAGGTGTGGATGCTATCTTGTTCAAAATTTGATCTTCCAGTTCTCAGAAAAACAAAAAGATGCTCTCAGGAAGGAAACGAATTCGGAGCACAATAATATGTTACCTGAGCCTCCGAGAGTCCGAGTGGAATTTCTTCTCGTTCTTAGCTTGAGAGCAGTTCTTTCGTCCGTACACCTAGTAAACACAGCCACGAATGGCAAATTTCAAAAATGGATCTTCTTCTACTTACATGGGATTCTTCACTTCTAGGGAGAAGATGGAGATCGTTGCTTCGAAAATGGAGGGTCTCGCACAATGCGTCATGACAGTTCTATCTGATAACGCCAAGAATCCTAAAGACTCTGCTCTGCCTACAGAGGCCGCGTCAATACTGTGTCTGACACTATATAACTGTAACAAGTTGAAAACACTTTGGAACGAGTTTGGCAGCACCGATCCTCCAAACTCGTACGCTTTGAGCATCCACATCTCTGGACGTGATCAGGAAATTTGTCTCCGGAACCAGTGCGGGTCAACTTTCTTCAGTTTGCCGGCAGGCTCTATGCTTGTTACAATCGGCAAGCAGATTCAGGTATCAACCGAATCATACCTATGATATTTCAGTATGCCTGGTTATAATTTTCAGCATGCCTTATGGTAATCCTTTCTGAATTCTGCTCAAAACTTGCTAACTGAATTCTTACCCATAAACTTTTTTTTTCTTATACACCACTGAACATTTGCATCATCCATTATATACCGATCATTGCCTCATTGGCATGGTCCTTGACCCTTGGCCTACTTTGGACGCCATATATGGTATCAATCCAATCTAATTTAATTTTTCACTACTATCCAATTGCCAAGATTGTAATATGAGCAATGGACAGTGGTGTTTGCTGTATACTCCACAGTTTGGTCCTTTCATGTGTGGAATGTGAGACAGTTAGCTCTGTATGAACTCAGGAATGGTCCAATGGGGAGTTCAAGAATGCTGTTGGTGAGATACTATTTGAGCTGACTGATGAACCGAATCCGTTCATTTCTCTGGAACTCTTGTACTCACCAGGCCACCTGCATTTTCCTGACGTTGGTCGGCACGAAAGGCGCATTGACCCTCCAAAGACTGTTTATTTCAGGGACCAGATTTTGGTTGCTCTGGTTCTTCTCGTTTTCTTCTACCTCTTCTGGAGATAATTGCACCCTGGTTGCACATTAATCATACACTCCCTTATCAAGGCGACAACGCGTGAGATCAAGTGTCCAAGGAGCCATTTTTTCCCCGCTTTTCTTGGACATAGCCTCCTGCTCCTCTCCATTGCTCATGGGGAAACACTGCATGGGTGGCGGTGATTGCAGGAAGTTGAGTTTTTGCCTCTTTGGATTTAAATTCAGATTTGGTTGTATGTTAAACCATACGTGATAGAGTAGATATCCAACTTGGAAATTATACTGCGTGGATTTTGATCGATAGATTGGTGGATTGAGGCTTGATTTTGCGGTTGAGGTATTGTTTGAAGATGAGATGTTCTATAGGAGTTGTTTGTTAATGTGTAATGTTTTTTATGCATCACAGTTTTTATGACCAGAGGTGCCTGGCCATGCGCAATTTTTCCATGACAATGTAAAACTGTTCATTGTATGCCTGCAGTGCAATTTACAGGTAGTAGTATCACAGCTTTCCTGTACTGATTGGTTCCCGTTGTCACCGTACACTCGTACTTGTTTATCACCTGAAATGATCGTGCTACGTCCTGTGCTCAATTCGGTTGCTTTTTCTCTACACAGTTCTTCATTGTGTCGGTCCATCATGTGATGGTTTCCCTCCTACTAGACCTGGTACTATTGTTACCGTGAACTCATGGTGGTAGATCTCCAACAAGTACATACATGCTCTGTCATGTCCCGTGCTGTTCTAGTGTACTACTACACTGGGTGGTCGCCTTTAGCTAGAATTTAAACTTTAAATATTTTTATAGAGTTGAAATTGATGTTTTTATCGTAATTTATTTTGACATTAACTTTTAAGTTAATAGGAACACATATATAAAAATTTACTCATAAACCATAAATTATTGTTGTCACTAATAAGCTTAACCTCTCTTTGTCCTATTTGATCCCCTTTGCTCAAACAAAACCTGAAGAACGAAATGGCGTTTCAGACTCAGACTAGTTATGCAGTAAACACGACACAGATATCAGCCAAAGAATATCATCCCTATCATTTATCATTTAATGTAACAAAAATTTTTAGTGTCAAATTTTGATACTTTAAGATATATGGTAACTTAAGGTACTAGAAAATATGGTAACTCGAGTTATTTTTTTAAGGATGGTAAAACTTTTCGTATTTGCTTATACTTATAAGTTAAAATTTAAATTTTTAATCTTAAATTTAAAGTTGGCTTTGGAGTTTTTCCCACCGAAATTTATTTTTCAATCTTGTTTTTTTATCGCTAAGAATACGTATATAAAAACTATATTTACAAATTATTTTTTATTATAAATATACAGCGAAATAATCACCCCAACCAAAAAAAAATCCACGAAAACTCGAGAAGGGAGGGAGCGGACGCCTGTAACGGGGCCTCGTGACAAAAAAAACGGGGGTCCAACCGAATTGAACGCCCACCCGCTACTCCGCCAACTGGAGACAAACAGTCGCCGCTCGTACTCGCCTCCGCCCCTCGTCGCGCTACCGCCGCGACCATACGTGACGGCCCCGTCCTTTTCTCGCCAAAAGGGCATCCTCCCTCTGCACGTAGGAGGTAGCCTAGCTCGCGTTGGTCGCTGGCAGTAACAGCCAAGAATGCGAACACCGTGCTTCTTCTTCTTCTTTTTTCTCCTCCTTCACGGGCTGGTTCCGGCACCTGAAAGATGGACGTGCGACCAAACGCCATGCTCCGTGACGAGCTCGCTTTCTTCCACTTCGTCGTCGCCGTCGTCGTCGTCGTTGCTGCCTGACCGGTGGCGGTGTGTGCATCTGGTGCCTTCTCTGATAAATGTGGGCATCTCTCGGGCGATTCTGCTGATCTGCCTAGGCTCACAGGGAAGAGGCCCTGTGGGGCTACAGGCCGTGATGCCAATCTCTCAACCTCCACACCGTCCTGTGGGCGCTGTCCAGTACGTGCTCCTAGTGTCTTGCTAATCATTGCAATCATTGGCGCCATCTTTGCTAGGCTCTCCCAATCCTTCGTTTCGTTGTCGGTTCCATTGGCCTTTCCTTTTTGTCATGTCCCTCTGAAGCTCTGATCATCCCTGAAGAAAAATAAAATAAAATTACACCATGTCAAAAAAACAGCATTTGGGGGGCATGGCACACACCGTCGACCGACCATGGTACTGCGTAAACAAGACCGGTGATGTGAGTACTCCAGTAAATCGTGTCGTGTGAATGTGTGATGAGTGAAACACTGCTGTCTTTGTCATTCCGGTACATTTTTGGGCTGGCTGCTTCGTGATGCCGTGCGCTTTTGCAGTAAAATGGGCACGGCCGCTTGCGTTTGCCTGGTAAAACGGGTGATGTCGTGGCGGTCGTTCTTGAAAGCTGCCGGTAACATTTCGAGCCTGTGCCAAAAGCTACTCCCTACACACATTGAATTGGATCTGCAAAGGGCCGTAGTTACTCCACCACACCGTCGTATTTTTTTTTTTGCACTTCCAGTTGAGACATGAACAAAAGTCACTCTGCACTGAAGGAGCACTGGCCTTCAGCCGTCTCTTCAGAGTTCTGTCTCTTTCTCTGCTCCAGGGGTGTCACGATCACTCGCTTGTTCGGGTTAATTACTCCTCACATTTCCATCGTTACTGCGCATTCCCTGCTCTCGGATGTGATGCCTCAAAGTTAAAGCTCCTCGCTGACTATCACTGAGAGGCAATGCGCCATTTTAAAGACCTCCGAGAGAGAGTAGTGAATGCCCGCCCGGTGTAGTATACAGCTGCAGCTCGCAGTTGCAGTGCCTTTTGTCAGCTTACATGTACAGTATGATGTGGTGTGTAGTAGAGTAGTAATTGTGTACTGCACTACTGGTAGGATGGATGCAGCTTCTTGAGTGCAGTAGTAGTACTACCAGTACTCCAGTACGTAGAGTCGTAGACACTGGAATACTGGATGACAGTGAAGTGGTTCTGCTGCTGCTTGGCAGCCATTCATAAAATCATAACCATCTTCGCGAGAACTGTAAACAAACCTCAGCACAAACCTGCATTGAGTACGGGGTACTACCAGCATCGAGTTTCTCTCTGATGAGTCGAACCTGCAAACGGGACACAGATTGCGGTGTGCCCACCACCACCGATTGGCTTCCAATCCTGTCATTTCTGAAGCTTCCATGAACAGTACACCATGTAGGAGTATCTCTCAGGCAAGCACGTACAGGACAGCCTGAGATCCAGGATCGACGACGCAGGAAGCGTCTCCTGTGTCACCGGCCCTGTCCCTGTGCGTGCACATACATGTTGACTCGAGAAACATACTGAAGAATGGGACGCGTGCAGGGTCACCTGCTGGTGCAGTAGGACCCGACGGCCGGGCGGCAAGTTGGGTGGGCGCTGTTCCCGGGTATTCAGAAGGTAGAAATTCTACAGAAAATCTTCCACTCGCCAAGCTATATTTGACTCCCAGAACCATGCAAATTTTGGCCGAAATTGATGTGGTTGGGTTTCAGAAATTCGGCAAACATACTGCCATACTGGCATAGTGGCATGCAGTTGAATCATCATCGCATCAGGTGCTAAGAATTCAGCAGATGTTATCATAGTTGCATGATGTGAACGCCACGGTGGTTGTTTCCAATCATATCCGTATTGTTGCTATGCTGCAACATTTGCAGCTAGCTAAAGGCCATGAAAAATGGGGACACCGTCTTTGGGACCCTACGCTGCTCGGGGACAAATGGAGTGATGCTACAGCTCCTCGAACCATTTCAGGGGTATCCCATGTTCTTGTGGGAATATGAAGAGAGGGCACAAGGAATTCAGAATGATCTAATCCTCTTTGTCCTTGATCCCCCCTGATCTTTGGGACACCAAGGGGAGCCACATGACGTGCCAAGCGAGCTCAAGCTCAATCCAATTTATCTAAGATCCGCCAATATCTGGAGCTTGTGCTTATTAGACATGGCTATCATGCATTCATGCATGCATTACGGTTTTGTTTATGTGGTCCACTGTATAATGTAGTCCATCCACTATTGCGACTTCTTGACCAGAAGACTCAATACGGAGCAATCATTCAGTAAGTAAGACTGTCATTGTTGCATCGGTATTGTCGAGTAGGTACGATCCATGTATCATTGTTTCATCACATTATTCATATATGATTATATATTATTAACACAACAAAGACATTTGCCTTCTATACCGTGGAAAGCATCATCTTTTGGAGAAAGAAACTATAGTAGTAGCAAGTTGGGACTTCAGAGTATGTACCACTGATGCTTTTCAGAAGCTGGATGAATTCTTTCCTCAAGATCCACAGACACAGGCTTCTCATTGATGAGGAATGGAATCTGCAGACTACTACTCCTACCATATACTACAGCCACTCCGGTATGAGTACAAACATAGGAGCAGTAGGATTGCTCAGTGATTCAATTGCTAGGCTTTTTGTCTGCAACTGTTGCTGTGTCTGTCCCCTATCTAGTTGCACTGCCCAGCTGCGAGGCTCAAGAAGATCGCAATTCGCAAGGTGCAACAAGCTGGACTACTGGAGTAGCATTCACAACTCACAAGCATAACAACTAATGCTACTTTTTATCACAAAATATTAACAAATATAAATATTTTTAGTTTGTTTAACAAAGATTAGGAACGAGAAGGAAACAATATGATGTTTATTAATAAATGTGTAATGGATAGGGTGAAATGGTAAATAAGGATAAAATAAAAAAATGAATGAGAAGTAATGGATGAGTCAAGTAGGGTTGAAAACAGTAAAAGTGTTTATATTTAGTATAAGATTTTGGAGGTCATTGTTTGGCTTGTTGAAGAAAAAACGAAACAACATTTTGAAAATAAAAATAATTTATAAATAAGATTTTTTTTATATAAGGGTTCTTAGCGATATAAAAACAAAGCTAGATATGAACTATGATGAGAGTAAAATTAACTCTAAATTTAAGGTTAAATTAAAAAAAAATGTTTATATTTTAAGAGGGAGAAAGTAAAAAAAAGAAGAAAGTTCTATCTCATCTTACAATAATTAAGTACATAAATCTAATATTAATGTATACTATAAGGTCCAATTATTTTGGGACCAAGGAAAATACTTCTATACTACTGTTAACCTGCTCTGCGGAAAAAGCTCTTATCCAAGGACGGACTGTTCATGCCACTTAAAGAGGATGAGCTCAAGGAATTCGCAACTGTATCTGTACTGAATACTGATCGATACCAGGTTTCCAAGAAACAGAAAATAAAGGAAAAGAGAGAGCTGCGAGCATTTACTTGATGGTACTGATATGTTGACCTGTACAGTACTGGAATACTGGATCAAGTAACGCTTGTCCAACATCGTTACACCTCCGTCTCGACAAACAATGTAGTATTTATACAAGATTTTTTTCTAAAATATATTTATACATAGACCTTTTTCACTTTTCTTTATTTTTAATTCTGAATTTGTATTTCTACTTGGACTTTAATTTGTATATTATCCGACTAATGTAATCCTTTAAATTATATTTGTACCCCCACTCTCTCTTAATATTACGTATATTTTTAGCTGGAATTTTACATGTTTCTAAAGTGTATTTCTAGATGGATCTATCACTCAACAGTATTTTTTAAATACGAATTGGATGTTTTTAAATGTATTTATGCATGAACTCTATTTACTTTTATTTTCTGATTAATTTAGGATTTTCTAGCTCATGGAAATGAACTTCTTTCTCTATTATTTATTAATATACTAGATCGATATTCTTTTTTAAATAAAAATGAGCTACATATTATGATAGTTTTCTAATGGTAAATCTAATGACATCATTCTCATGTGATCGATCTTTTTATTTATTTTGTTATGAATAGTCAAATTTGACTTAACACTATTCAGATATCTATATTTTGGAATGGATAAGCAGGATTGTATTTTTTTTGAACAGAGTAGGTGCATACACTCATTCCTATATATATATATATATATACACACACACACACCAGAAATTGTTTCCCGTATTTTTTGTAGCACAGGAAGTCTATGGAAGGTAGGAGAAATTATTTCTATCCGTTTTCTTAATTTCTACTCCCTCCGTCCCACAAAAAATCAACTTTTCGGTCTTTGTGTCAAACGTTTGACCAACTGTCTTTTTTGAAAAATTTTTAAATTTTTTTAAAAAAATAATCACACATAAAATACTATTCATGCTTTATCATTTAATAAAAATAAAATTATTAATCATAATTTTTTTAAATAAAACGAAGAATCAAACATTTAAAAAGTTGATTTGTGACGGAGAGAGTATGTCCGGCTGCTCTAGAAATATTAGATTTTGGAACAGAAGCAGTATACCGTAGTAAACCACTTAGGTACCACCTCCTGCATCAAGTACAGACAAGGCAAGAGCAGTGGCAAAGAAATACTGCCGTTTTGAGATTAGACGAGCCACTAATAATACTCCACTCTCACCAATTCACCACCTTTACCACAGTTGATTTCTGCTGTAGAATTTCACTTTTAGGAATTCCTTATTACCATGCCTTTTTTACCTGGATTAATTAGACAGCCTCTCACATTTCATAGCTACCTATAAATGTAAAGAGACAGAAGAACAGCATAGTATCCTAAGTTTGGATAACACTATTTATCATACCCAATTTTAGGATTATTAACAGGATAGAGCTAATCAAGATTCTCAAAGACGACAGCTCTTGGCACGATGGGACTCATTGGATTCACCATGCAAGACAAGAGGTGCATTGCATTAGCACGAGTGAGCTAGCTCGAGCTCTGCTACATCTTGATGTCCGCGAGGTTGGCCCAGATATGCTCGAACACGTCGACGATGAGGTCGTGGTACTCGGCGGCGTTGAGGGAGAGGTAGCACGCCAGGAGGTCCTCGAGGTCGGCGGCGGTGCGGATGCCGTTCTCGGCGATCATCTCCTCCATGGACTCCCGGAAGTCCCTCCTCGGGTCCCGCGACGACTTCACCACCGCGAAGCTCTCCGCGAGAGGCGGCTTCGTCGTCGTCGGGGCCGGCGAGCGCGCCGCTGCCGCCGGTGGCTTTGACTTTTTGGCCACGATACGCGGGGTGTTGGCGCGCGTCTTGAGCCGGCGCGCAGATGACGCCGAACGCCTCGGCTTGCTCTGTTCGAGGAGAGAAGTGGTTTTTTTAGCCACCGCGCGTCGTACGACGTCGACGTGTTTCTCCTCTAGATCGCAGCCGTCGAGCTCTCTCCTTGCCGGCTTTGTCACGATAGGAGGGAGCACCTTGTCGGGCCTCTTCTCGGTCCGCAGGTCAATGATGATGTCCGTGGCGGAGGTGATCACCTTGCCGTCGAGCTCGTCACACGCGGGGATGGCAACCGTCGGCTTCTTGAATTCCGCCTCCTCCTCCTCCTCGCCAATGTAGCCGACGAACTTGTCGCGCCGGCACGGTGGAGTGTCCGGCGCCTCGACCACCAGGAGCTCTGGCTTGCGCCCGCACCGGCAGCCGGTGGACACCGGCGAGGATAGGACGCTGCTGCCGCTGACGGACGGAGCCAGCTTGACGGACCGCCTCCTGTGTCGGCGCCTGGACCTCCTCGGCGGCGACAGCTGCAGTGGAGGGAATTGCGTGTCGGAGCCCTTGGGGTGGAGCGGCGACCCCAGGAGTAGGTCGCCGGCCCGCGGCGTGTAGTAGTACGACGCCCTGTGCGGCAGCCACGCGCCATGTCTGGGCGTGTTCGGCAGCGGCCGGCACGCCCTCCCCGCCCGGGACACAGCCACCGACGCCTGCGTGACCACTCCACCGGGGCTGCCGCCGCCGGCGCCAGCACCTCCCCGTGCGGCGCGCATGTCGCGGAGCTTGAAGAACCACGCGTTCGGGATCATGTCGGACAGCCGGAACTTGTGCCTCCCCATGGCGCGCTCTGGCTCAGATAGGAGCAAAGAATGGCGCAGCTTCGAGTATAAGAAGAGCAAGAAGAACAAAGCTTTGTGTGTGCTGCGTTTGGTTTCTTGCTGCTGCTGCAGCAGTGCAGCTTGCTCTGTACGAGGAGGAGCAGAGAGAGGCGCAGGCAGAGGAAGGAAGCAGAGGATGGCGCGGAGCAGAAAAGGGCGGGTAATAGAGTGGGGGATCAGCGAGGCCGAGAGGAGGGGACGTGAGGCGCCTTTTGTCCTCGCTCCTCTCTATGCGCCGTGGGCCCCCACCTCGCATGGCTTCACTCCTCACTCAGTGACAACGCCACGGATCTTCTTCCATTTCAGCTTACCACTACAGTGCTATTTACTGCTGCGTTTTCATCTGGAAAAATCCATGTAAAAAATCTCACTTCCCAAGTTTTGGTTGACACGAGAGGCTTAAAAATTTTTAAGGGAGGCTGGGGATAGGATGATAAGATAGGAGGCTCAGGTATTGTTGGTCGGAGAAGAATGGGCCTACGTTGCACTGCACGTAGGATATACAACTACAGTATACAAGATATGATATGAAATCCATGAAATTTCTCTCGCTTGTGGTTACGTCCTTTGCCTGGCTGCCTTCCCGTTCTTTCTTTCTCATCTCATCAGGCCTTTAATTACGCGTCGAAAAGCATTCTTGTCCGGGAGCCCTTGTTTAATCCTTTTATTTCCATCACCCTGGCGAGACAAGCAACAGTACCACTACTGGTCGCTGCCGCCTCACAGCTTGTGCGGTCAGTCTGCTAGATTTCGCAACTCGCCGCTTGCGTTCTGAACAGAACCGATATCAGTGGCGCTAAGAGCATCTAACAATTTATCTAAATTTGGTTATTCATATTTTTATTTGGATGATCATCTAAAATACTTTCATCTTTCATATCTCTTTGTACTTCGGCAGATTATCTATTTATGGCATCCTCTATATCTATTTAAATGATTGAGAGAGAACATCTAAATATAGAGTTTCTCTATCCTAATATGGATGACATCCAAAAATAGATGATGAGATAGATGTTTTGCTGGAGCTCAATCCTCTATTTCTAGGATGGAGGATGCGATAGATGAACTGTTAGGGATGCTCTAAGGTCTTGTTTAGTTCCCAAACTTTTTTTCTAAAAACATCGCATCAAATTTTTAGACATTTAAATGAAGCATTAAACATAGATGAAACGAAAAACTAATTGCACAGTTATGTGAGAAATCTCGAGACGAATCTTTTGAGCCTAATTAGTCCATGATTAGCCATACATGCTAGACAGCTTAATTAAGCTCAAAAAATTCGTCTCGCGGTTTCCAGCCGAGCTGTGAAATTCGTTTTTTCTTCGTGTCCGAAAACTCTTTTTAACATCTGATTGACGTGATTTTTTTCCGAAAAAATTGCCATCTAAACATGACCTAAATTTAAGCTGCCACGCTCAGCTTTTCGGGCCAATGGTCAAATCTTGCGCTGCAATGCAACGCACCGAAGCCCAGCGCAACGCGAGCATGATCGGCAGTACGCATGTCGGCTTATCGCGTAAGCCTCTCACGCAAAACCAAACCGTGATCCTGGGCTTGATGCAGTACTAAACACGCACTGTTTGTTAGATTAGTGAAAAGCCAGGATGGATTGGTGGCACTTGTAGGAGTCAACCGGCAAGTGGCAACCCAAAAGACGGATGAGGGCGAAGGTACCGGAGTCTGATCGTAAAAACCGAGTCCTCCTCTCCTCGATCAGCATGCTTAAAACAGGAGATCGATCCAGCAGCAAACGGTGTCGATAGGATTGATGGCTGCGTCTGCGTGCTTAGTGCTCGGCGATCTCAGAAAGGTGCTCGTAATTAGAGCGTGGTCCTGACTCCGGTCCTCCGCGCGCGCGTGCATCATGCTGCTGCAGAGCCCGCGCGCCCTTCAGCCCCGTGGACAAGACAAACACAAGGCTGCAAAAACGTTGATCAAAACCATATTTTTACGCGGCCGAAAAAAGAACAACGACGCCTGCTTAATTAACCCATGCATTTGCTAGTGCGACACAGCGGGGGTGTTTGTTTCTAGGGACTTATTTTTAGTCTTTAGTCATATCAGATGTTTAGATACTAATTTAAAGTATTAAACAATAATAAAAAACTAATTTCATACCTGAGAGCTAATCCGCGTGACAAAGTTTTTTAAGCCTAATTAATCCATAATTAGCAAATATTTACTATAGCATCACATAGGCTAATCATGGATTAATTAGGCTCATTAGATTCGTTTCGCGAATTAGTCTAATATTATGGATATATTTTATTAATAGTCTAGATTTAATACTTTAAATTAGTGTCCAAACATCCGATATAACATGGGGCTAAAAAGTTTAGTCTTATCTAAACAATCCTTTAGCCAATCGCTTATCCAACAAGTACAATAAATAAGTACTCTTTTGGTTATAGACTGACTTATTAAGATAGCGCCCGCAATATAATACTGCGGCTGGTAGACGAGAGATGGCCCGCGTTTTCCCCAGCACGGTCGCACGCACGGCCGGGCCGGTGGCCAGCGATGACGCCTTATTTAGCGCGCACGGGAGCGAAAGCCGCACGGTTCGTCGTGGGCGTGGCCCCAGCGCGCGCTGGCTTTAGTTTTTTGGCGGCCTGTCGGGCGTTGCGCCCGCCGGGCCGGCGGCATCGCCGACTCCGTCGCCACCTACTCGGCTGGGCTACACGTCCCTCCCAGCCGTCCCGTACCGCCGATCGATTTGTTAACCGCATGGAAACAAAGCGCGCCAGGGCCGTGTGTTCTCGTTCCTCCCGGCCGCGCCACGGCATTGCGACGCGGAGGAGGCTATTAGCTAGTATCGGTAGCTGTCTGGGTTTAGAGATTTTTTTAAATTTATTTATCACATCAGATGTTTGAACGTTAATTAGAAGTATTAAATATAGACTGATAATAAAACTAATTATATAAATAAAGACTATTTCATTAGACAAATTTTTTAAGCCTAATCAAATCACGATTAGCAAATGTTTACTGTAGCATCACATTCGCTAATCACAGACTAATTAGGCTCAATAGATTCATCTCATGAAATAGTCTAGAGTATGAGATGGATTTTATTAATAGTCTATATTTAATACTTTTAATTAGTGTTCAAATATTTAATGTGACAGGGACTAAAATAACCCGTAGGAACCAAGCAGACCCTTAGCTTTCCTTCTTTTCCGGGCTCCTGATTAACTAACCACTGATCACTTGATCGGCATAGTGTGTCTCACTAGGCAATTTTAGCCATGGAGGTGCGTATCAGCTGGTAAGTGGATTCCTTTTTTTCTTGGCCTGGCTGGCTTCTTCCTTTGACTTTTGAAGCGTTGCCGTGCTAGTTGCATCCAACGATGGATGGGCTCAGCGCAATAGAAGGAAAGGAAAAAAAAAACCGATGAAATGGAACGGCGATACCATACGCAAACACAGGCTGATCGATCCCTTTCGCGGATGTATACATGCCGGTCGACGAGTGTACGTACGTCGTTGTTCTCCATCGATCGAATCCAGATTCCACCGGTGCTTTTTCGCAGACCATCATGAGGCTAATCTTCTGTTTTGTCACGAGATTAGAACATCCTGATCATCAAAATTCCTCAAGAAGGGTGTCAAACTGTCAACTACGTACGCCGCCGGCTGGGAGAGCAGCCGGCGAGAGTGCGAGGCACAGTTCCTGCGTTTGGAGTTTGGACGCAAGCCACGGTAGCGAAGGGTCATACTCGTACACAGTGGTACGTCGACCGGGACTGTATTATTAGCGTATTTCGGCCGTCTCTCATTAATTTGGTCCCCTCGACCCGTCTGCTGACAACGATCGAATACCTGATTCGATGATCAATACGGATCCTTTGGTGTGACGGAACGGAATGGTGGCTGGTATGGTGTCTTCAGCTCAACTCGGTCCTAACACAGTTATGCTGCATGGTTATGCAGTAAACGAATAAATTGGATGATGGTTTAGCTTATCCAAGGGAAAAAAGGTCAAACAACATATTCATAAATAAAAATTAATTTATAAATAAAAATTTTATACACATGTTTTAGCGATCTAAAAATATATTCTAAATTTATGGTTAAAAATTTTAAAAATTAGTTTATAAGCATAAACATAAACGAAAAGATAGAACTGAATATGTTCAATGTGATCTAAAACTTATATATATATATATATATATATATATATATATATATATATATATATATATATATATATTCATTCTTAGCTATTGAAAAGTTAAGACCGAAAAAAAGCTACGATGAATAAACCCTCAAATTTATTCAAATCAAAAAAAATAAATTTTAGCTTATAAATATAAGTATAAACGAAAATGTGGCGCTGAATTTGTTCGGTGTGGCCTAATTGGATGGTTGCGTGCACGTACAGAACCGAATCTTTGACATATCTCGCCCACAACGTAACTCCATATCGACCTGAAACTTGAATAGAGCAGGATATGAAACTATGGCTCATCTTATCTCTGTACTCTGAATCTTGATTTGATGAACCAGACGTCTTACCAAGATGTACGTATGTGCGTAGTACTGCTGGTACTAGCTAGCTGCAGTATACTGCTACAGTTCTCGACTACCAATCGCTAGGGTGAGCATAACAACTGTTGGAGAGTTTGACCTGACGTGACAACACACGTGTGAAGCACATAAAAGCAGGGCATCGCCGTAGATCGAGCTCGCTAGAGGAGACGAGGCTGACGACCACACGGACCGGCACCGGCAGGGCGGCTATTCAATGACAAGGACGCCGCAGCGAAGCCCCCATGTAAGCTCCCGTTAATTTTTTTCATCTTACCCGTCTTAATTGGGATCCAGCTCATGATGCCACCAATAGCCCATGCATGCTACAATGCTACATAGACTGTGATCTTCTTCAACCCGCTGATCAGCTTGGTCCCAAGCCATTAAACCAAGATTGCAGTTGTAGTGCAGGGGTTAATGAGGTCCTTGGAAAGAATCTTGACCTACTGGCCGGCTCTCACTGGTGCTTACTCCATTTTTGCACAAGGCCCCTGATGATGACAGAAAAGGATTGGACATTGTTGTATCTTGGGACTTTGGTTTGAAAAAACAGGAGCCCCTACAAAAGGAACGTGTCATGGCGACATGATTAACTCCGCGTCGATGCCGCAATCTGATGGGGACAATAAAGCTGCATCCATGGGGGGGCAACGTTGCTACCAGGCCATCATGGAGATTGCGGCACCTGAGGTCCACATGGTTGTTGCACCGCTCGACCGATCCATTTTGCTCCTTTTTTTGGGGTGTTTTCGAAGACTGCCTTGGCTTGTATTTATAATGGCAATGTGAGAGCACGTTCAGCGGTCGGACCAATTCATTTCCTCACTTCAAAGCTCCCCAAACGATCAAGTGCTCTAAAATACTCCACCTTGGAAGGCTCAATCTGAACATCGAAGTCAACCGACAACACAACACTGTGCTGGAGTGATACTTGCATACTCGCCATACATCCAGCTACATCATGGATACTGTCAGCAAGCCGAACAGTACAGTAGGTTTACATAATCTAATGAAACAGACCAATTTAATGAGCATATCATTTCTTAGCTCTGACTTGGTCGCTAATAACACCCAGATTCTAAGGATTGTGCTATTGATAGGCCTTAATCCCTAGAGCTTAATTCACTCCAGTCAGAGTAATATTCTGGTCTGCTCGGGGCTCTATGCGTTGTACTTAGCGAAGATCAGGTCAATCAACGATAATAAAGAACCAGAACTATAATTACTGTGTTGTACACGGCTGGGACAACAGGCCGAGTGTGAGCATGACGGAGCACATGAGGAATAGCCCAAAAGCCCATGTTACAGTTTGGACAGAATTATCAGTAGGGACTAGGGAAGGAAGGATATGAAGGTTTATGCTTCCAATATTGGAAGCAAGATTTTGAATTCTCTGCTAATAAATTTCTGTATTTCAGAAATTTTTACTCTAGTGATGGCCAGCAAATCTCTGTCATACGAGTTTCACTCTACAAAATTTCAAAAGCTGGACCAACCAAAATGTTCTGTCCACAAATATCACCTCCTGGCTCCTGTAGTCCTGTACACATCAGCTGAGCCAGGCAAGCAGGTAACCAGCCACGTCACCCAGATCGTTCCTGACCAGACAACGCTCAACGCCGTCCTCTCGCCTGAAACACCCCCCGCGTCGCAGTCCTCTCGTTTCAGCAGGCTCGCCTTGCGCCACGTAGCCTTGCAGCCGCCACAAAACTCCCATGCATGCGCACCAAATGCAGCCTTGGTATATAAGGATTGCCTGATCACTCACCAGTTCAGTTTCTACCCGTAACCCGTCAGGAGTCACCGCCTCACCGGTCGATCGATCTGCAGTAACTGCAGCCATGGCCATGAGGGCAATCACACTGTCCCACTCTCAGAGCGCCTCGTTTGGGCACCACCAGAGCAGCCCATCCTTCAGGCCAAGCACCGCCTCCCCTAGATCAGTGAAGGTCCATGCAAAGGCAGATGAGGAGAAAGGCAGCAAGCAGTCCTTGTTCGGGAGCATCACTGAGGCGCTGGACTTCTCGCAGGTCCGCTCAGAGAAGGATGCAGAGCTTCTCTACGAAGCCAGAGAGGCCACCAAGGATGGAGGAAGGATGACAAAGGAGCAGGTATTTATCCAACTAATGATCAATGGCATGACGTTTTACATGTTCTGATAAGTTTTTGATTTGATTTGCGATGAAGTATGGAGCACTTCGGAGGAAGATTGGTGGCACCTACAAGGATTTCTTCAAGTCATATGTTGATGGTACCAGATTTATACTTTACTTGCTACTACTAAGTTCTGAATATACTTCTGATCCAAAAATATTAGACTAGTATCACGCAGTCCTAATTGTTTCTGAATTCTGATTGCAGTTGATGGGGAGTACGTAGAAGAAGGTTGGGTGGATAAGACCTGCAAAGTTTGCAAGAAGGACACCAGAGGGGAACCCAGGCAGGTTGACAAGCTAGGAAGGTATGCGCATGTCGCATGCCTGGAGAACCCAAAATCGACCAACATCTTTGCCAAATTATTCGCCAGATGAGCTGTATGAAGTACGATCAAAGACATCATTCTTACTCATGTCTAGATGTGTAGATGGTATTGTAGCCTCAAGAATTTGAACAATATCATATTATCATGCGTTCAATTTTTCCATATAAAATGGTATGAAGGGAGAAGGTCCACATTTTTCTTCTTTGATTGATCCATTTGCTCATGAACAAAGGAATCACATAAATAAACCTGAACGGCTGAAATGTTCAACATAACAACAAATATTTCAAAACAAGTTAACACTCTAATCTATCTATTAGATTATGCCCCTAGACTAATACATGAGGAGCTCAACAAAAACTCAAGTCACTAGAAATACTATATATAGAGCTAACTTTCTGCTTACCTAATTCTGTAGCTATATGACGTGTTTAGAAGCTTCTTGAGTTGATCAGAGACACATAGACCCTGCACCTGATGATAGTGCATCCAATCTTAAACCCTGGCATTACTGTAAACCCAACATTAGCATTGTCTTCTTCTGTGGTTATTTTGGCTGGAACACATTCCATGTGTTTACTTCGAAATCTAGTACCACTCTTGACATGGAACATTTCAGCTCTTGGATTCAGAGAACGTGCAACGGTCAGTGACGCCCATACATATCGTGACATAGTCACAAATGCCTGATAAAATGGTGTCCTTGGATGGCCGCCATTCTGAACAAATGATCTATGATCCAAATTTCCAAAGAATGAATCCTCCATAATAGTGGGCACAGTAGCTAGATACTTTGCTCGACAGAATCTCCCAAAACAAGAGTTTGGGGCGTTCACAAGAGCATCAAAAGGATCCCTGAAACTCATGACATAATCAAAGTTATCCAGCGAAAGATAGTCCTCTTTCTCCCCCATTAGCATCATACAAGCAAAATAGGCCTCAACAGCATACTTCTTGTGAGACCTTTTCTCATAGACAACAGAATTGTCTTTTGGGAATGTTAGGTCGCCGAGGTTCCATAGAGAAAGTTTCATCCAACGGATGATGAGTTTTGCAAAATCATGGATGGACTTTGAAGAAAACTCGTACAATTCCATGAACATATCCGTTGATACTCCCATGCCAATTACAAACCTTCCTTCTTTATGCAACACATTCTGACCGATCTTCTCCTTCAGTTCCATGTTCTTCCTTTCCAGTTCATCCAACTCCGCTCGCAAACAAACAATTTCAGAGTCTCTCTTGCACATGCCAGCCTGCAACTCCACGGCCAACTTCTGTTGCTCCTGAATTCTGGAGGTCATATAACAATGGTACATTGGATTTCTCCATTTGTTCATGCCGACATACAGATCCTTCAACCCGGCAGTTTCTTGAAGCTCCGATGTAAAACACTCATCAGCGATCATAATCTCTTCAGGATCATATGGCATAAGAGCTTGCTGAAGCTTAACATAATTCATTTTGAGGCCAGAAATCGCGTCCAGAAGCCTCTCGACAAACGCTTCCTCGCAGCGAACGGAGGAGCATTCAGAGACACTCTCATGGTCGGACACCTGATGCGGATGGACTTTCAGGAGTGCACCGTCTTCGCTGCTCTCCCCGGTGGCGCTGCCGTCGGCCTTGAGCTTCTCGCGGACGGTCGGCGCGACGCCGACGGAGCGCACCTTGCAGATGTCCGTGATGCGCCGCAGCAGTAGGCTGGAGGGCGCCCTCTTCATCTTCTCCGTCGCCGGCTCCATCGGAAGATTGCGTGCTGCAGAGGCGAGGCAGAGCAGCTTCAGGCTCCAAGAACGACTCAAGATGATTGAGACAGGAAGTAAAACATGCGCGGATTCCAAGGCGGGAGTTTGCGGATTCCGAACAAAAAAAAAAGATTTTCGACCAGATCAAAGCCAAGAACACGATAAAGTTTCTTCCTTTCTTCTGAAGGTTTTGGGTTTCAGCCGATTGCCAACCAGAAAAACATCCAAAAAAGAAAATAAAAGAAAAGAAACTTACAAACAAACAACCTCATCGTATATTCTCTTACAGTCTGAAGCACTCAGTAATCAGTGTACCTTCAGTAGCCAACACCGGAAGCTCCAAGAAACGCCATTCGATCCCTGCACGGATCCAAGAAACCAAAAGCCTGAAAGAAAAGGCTGCAGCGAAGGTGAGGTCCCTGCTCTGAATCTTCGAGGATCCAAGTGATGGGGGGCTCAGTGGGAGCAGCGAGGTAGGGAGGAGGGTTTTGGAAGAATGGGAGGGAGGCAAAGACCTCGTGGGCTCCAATGGATTCGAACAACAAAAAGGGGTGGATCGAGGAAGGGGAGGTGGGGCCACTCGGGGAGCAGTTTTCTTTTGTAATCCCCAGATGCTAAGGACATGGGAGATGACACGACCGCTAATGAAAGCGGGCTAAGTAAACCCTAATCTCTCGTTTTAGGCGGTGTTTAGATTGAGAAAACTATTAGAAGAAGTATTACATCAAATGTTTGACCGGACGTCGGAAGAGGTTTTTGGACACGAATAAAAAAACGAATTTCACGGCTAGCCTAGAAACCGCGAGACGAATCTTTTGAGTCCAATTAATCCGTCATTAGCACATGTTGGTTATTGTATCACTTATAGCTAATCATGGACTAATTAGACTCAAAATATTCGTCTCAAGATTTCTTCCATAACTGTGCAATTAGTTTTTGGTTCATCTATATTTAATGCTTTGTTTAGATGCCTAAAAATTTAATGTGATGTTTTTGGAAAAAAAAATTCGGGAACTAAGGCCTTAATCTATTCAATGCGAAGACGGTAACTGTCCGTGTGGATTAAATTTAGGCTCTATAAAGACGGTATCTGCAGATCTAACTTGGCCTTCTATTCCAGATCTTACCACGGGAATAGAAACGGGAATATTCAGAGTATCGTCACGTTTTTTGTTTGTTATTTTTCTAGTGGTGCATGCCGTGTCACGACGTAATAAAGAAGCGATTTTGGGTTCGTCGAAGTTGGGCAGTAAAATGCTGAATGGCATCTAGTATCGCTGCTGTTACTACATTTTTTTTGGTAAGTTTTGGGCTGGCTTCTCAGGGTCAATCTTGAACGATAATTAAGATTTCTCGAAAAGATTAATTTGATCTACCCGCCCACGTACACTTGGTTTAGATAAAATAGATCATGGACTGCACTATCGAATAGCCTACTTGCATGTTTACGTACTAAACAAACCCCAAAGGCGCGAAACTTTCACAAAGTTTCTTTCTTATGAACACCACACAATCGGAGATAAAGTAATGCTATGCTCCCGATGCCTATATGTAAAATTAGCAATTGCTCGTGGCTAAGCACTCAAATTAAATTATGTCTGCGCTTGCGAGTTTTGCCCATGCTTGCTACTACTTGCCAGTTTGTCACAACTCAGTGCCCAATTCCGTGAGAAATATTGTATATACAAAGCAAAAATTGTTGCTATTTTTATGGGCGTCGTACGAGGTGTAGATCTGCCATGGTCCACAGCTAGTTCCCCTCCGATACGAACTGCTTACTTTTATACGCAGTATAATATTTGGATGTCTAGTTTTTTCCTTCCGCAAACAGAATTTATTCGAAATACTAATCGGCGCGCGTAGTACGCGCGCACGCTGGGAGCAGCAACAAACAACGCGTACCTACCAGCTCTTGCCGATGGTTGATCTCGCTGGTTTCTCAGGCCTCGAGATATTCCTCGGCGTCGCTGCGTTCCTCACCACGATCTGTGCCATCTCCTGGGTCGTGCGATGCGCCGTCGGCCATCGCGAGGCCGAGCCAAACGATGTCGCCGCTGATGCCGATGGGAAAAGCGAAAGGTTGCTGAACAAGGAGGTCGTCATCGACGTCCCGGTCCCGGCCGCCGCCGCCGGCGAGACTTCCACAAACGGTAGCAACGACGTGGCGCTCTGCGCGATCTGCAAGGGGATGCTCGCGGACAGCGGCGGCAGTGCCGGCGGCTGCGTCCGTGTGGGCACGTCTACCACGCGGGGTGTATCGGAATGTGGCTCCAGAGAGGGACGACGACGTGCCCGGTGTGCCGCGCTGCCGTCGTTGCTGCCTCGCGGAGCGAAATCTTCGGCGCGATGGCGTGAGCCGCGCGCGTACACCACGGCCGCCGGCCGACTCGTTCGGGTGCTGCACTGCTGACTCCGTCGAGTGCGGCGTCGTGACGGGTAGTCAGGTACCACCAGATTTATGTTTGCACGTTGTGCTTCTCTTCTGGAAAATTGTTCGTGTACATGCGCAATTTCTTTCTTGACCCGTGCGTGCGTGCTCAAAAATTGGAACACACATTATTAACCTGATTTCCTACCCTTTTTCGTTCTTATTGGACCAAAGGGCAGAAAAAGCCTTGCCCGTGGAATGAATACCACCTGATAGGCCGGCATTACATCAGCGTGCCTAGCCCATTATCTGTTAGAGAATATCCAGTCCTATAAAGTACTCCAGTACATGTGTCCAAATTGCTAATTCATGGGCCGGTAGGATAGGTGTTCTTGCCAACGACAAAAGCAATGTTAGCCCATCCATTCACGGCTCACCGGCCCATGAAACCTCGGACCCTCGCTTCTACAGCCTTGCCACTCGAGGTGACTTCGCTGCTGCAGACGAGCGCGACACCGCCACCACCCCAAACAAAAAAACGCTGGAAAATTGTAGCTTCAGGGAATCATTAGTCAATAAACCATTTTGGTCACCGATGCGCAATCATGATTGGTGCAACTGGAGCGAATCAATCGCTATATAATACTATCACCAGCCAGGCGTCCAAACGTTTCTTAAGTACAATTCTGTGGCTGATTACAACATGTAGACTTCATAAGTCCTAACTAACCCATCCCCCACTGCGCCACGGATAAACTAATCCGTTGTTGTTTACTTTCGTTTTCGTATTCATGTTTCCTTGATTTGCTGACAGTCCGGTCGGCATGTGAATGACTGACAATCTGACATGCTAGTTTGAACCAACACAATCAAGAATATACAGTATGTGTACTTGCTTATAGTACTACTCATATCGGTTGTATAGGTCAAAATCTGCATTGCTATGTGTAACCTGGAAGACTGAGATGTCCTAAAAAAAAAATTGAAGGTTCAGAGCACAGACCCGCCACGGACCTCTTCGTTTCACAGAAATTTCACTCTAATTTTAGAGAAAACAGTTTAATTTCTTCAGTTTTTTTATAAAAATTCTTTGAAATAAAGAGGCCCCACTTGTATGCACTGCAGAAGTGCAGCAAAATAGTAAGGGCATATTCTCATAATATTGATCTCTTGCAAGATAAGATGGTGACATTCGCGTGTCAAATTTCATCGACAGAGACATCGGCTGAGAAATTCGGCTTTATCCAGGATCAACAATCCATGTGACCAATTTAGGGACTGAGGACAATTTCTCTGGGATAATGACAAAACCGGTTAATACAAGCGCGGAATAGCTCGGCGCGGCAAAGTCGCATTCAAGCCTGAGACCACTTGATCTTATCATAAACCGTTGTAATACTTTCAGCACGACCTATTGCTGGATTAAATTATTAATGAACTTTAAAAATACCTAGTGATGCCTACCTAGTGGGCTCCATGTAATATTATATCATCTACAATAGACCACATATACCCAGGGGCGAGTATATATTATTAGGGTTGTGGGATACCTGATCTAGGGGTATACATAGACTATATGAATACATACGGTCATAAGGGTACTGAGTAAGATAATCATATCTGTATTGGATCAACCGAGAATTTGGCAGTTATCGGATTGCATGCCGCACGTATCGGATCCGGATTGCATTTATAATAGGATAGATCTTAGTCTTATCAGATTAGAACTCTACCATATCTGTAATCCCTACCTCCACTATATAATGGGGCATGAGGCACCCCTTGAGGGACCCACAATCATATATTCCCAAATACAATCAGTAAGATTAGGGTATTATCTC
The DNA here is from genome assembly GCF_000231095.2 of Oryza brachyantha. Taxonomy (NCBI): domain Eukaryota; kingdom Viridiplantae; phylum Streptophyta; class Magnoliopsida; order Poales; family Poaceae; genus Oryza; species Oryza brachyantha. The sequence goes on from NC_023163.2 coordinate 26,921,352, forward strand.
GTCAATCGAGAGCCTGCACCTAGGTAAAGCCTTCAATTTCATCCTAACCATCGAGTTCCTAGCCTTATAGCCACCCTATAGTTTATTGCCGACACCGATCGTCGACAAGAGTCATGGGTGAACTCGGCACAATAGATCCTTAATTCTACATTTTACTTTATATAAACCATGCGACACAAATAAACATTACTGATATTATTGATATAGTATAGAATTGTGAGATAAAGTATTACAATAATTTTAATACCTTAAGCAGTTGATGAGAAATACCATTGTCTTTTAGAAAATAAACTTCTACGAGCATTTCTTAAAGCAAAATCATCAATAATATTTCAGATATCAATGTTATCTAAGATATTCTTCTCGATGCTGCACATTTTAAAGTCATGTTTTAGGTGAAATAAGTGAATTCTTTTATCTGTCAAATAATGCATCACCACATGATTTTTTAATTATTTAGTAAGAAACATGCACCTCTTGAGATAAATAATGAATCTGAAATACAACAGGTGAAAACACTACGAGTAATTTCGCTTTGTTAGAAACGATATAGCATACTTTCAACTGGAACAATTCATGTGATCACTATTTGCTTATATATTGTATGGTCAATTAATATTTGATTTTTTATGTAACATAAGGAGACATAATGATATTTGTTTTTCAACCCACAAAGAAATTATATATTGACTTTTGTGTTATTTGAGAGTTGCATAATCGTTTTGTTCATTTGGTACGTATAAACATTAATATATATTTATTTAACATAAGGAGATCGACATGAAGTTATATAGGATGTAATGCATGTTTGTAAAAGAGTTTTTTTTACCACCCTTAAAAAATACCTTAAGGTACGAAAAATTTTAGTGCATAATTATGTTACCTCAAGGTATCAAAATATGGTAACTCGAGATGTTTTAAAGAATGTTAAAAAAGCTCTCGTAAAAATATCTTATTTGCATTATTAAATAAATTCATAGTTTTAGCACGGGCATAGTACTGTTCCAACGATAATAGTCCATATAATACCCGGGGTTAACTTTTAGTATTATAAAGAGTGAAGTGCATCAGTGGTCCCTAACACTTGTGTGTATGTGTCATCTAGGTTCCTTAACTCTTAAAATGCATTTTTGGTCCCCGAACTTGTTCGGGAGTGTCATATAGGTCTAAACGGGCTCCGACTCACTCCATCCGCTGACACATGCATATAAGTTTAGAGACCGCTGGTGCACTTCACTCTGTTATAAATATAAAATGGTGCACGCAGGACGTAATTAATCTCGTTGACTCTACAATATTTTATACGTAGTTATGGCTCCACTTCCGTTGACCGTTGTATGTTCCTACTGTGGTGGCCTCCTATAAACACAGTGCTAATGTCATGTGCTGTTCAGAATGCCCTATTTATGAAATATCTTGCTATGGACGTATTTTCAACATAAAAAAAATATCATATGGAAAGGGGCCATAATCGTGAAAACTTCACCGTTGACGATAAGTTGATAGCCATCCCGGAACGAAAGTGATTGGACAAATGCAGACAAGTACCGCAACTAGTCGGATGCATGATTTCTCTTGTTTGAATCGGGCTTGCGCAATTCCGTGGACGCACTCAGGTTTGGGTGGCCTCCGCCACGCCGCAAAGCGTTCGCTGCCCCGGGCGTCCCTACACCCATCCATCAACGCTTTTGCGGCTGCAGTATCGACAGGTTTCTGCACAGGATTTCCGCAGCGCGGCACTGTTCGAGACCAGTCGTCGGAACCGCGCGTCGCCGAATGGTCGTCATCGCAACCACGATTGATGGTGATACTGGCCAAATGTTCCCAGCAAATGCTTACAAGTTTCACTTAAATCTTTCTCTAGCTTTGTCCTCACTTCGTTTGACTCGACCGGCTAATAGGGGGTGATAATGGACTTTTAACTTTCTTTTCACAAAATTTAATGGTTGAGTTTAAAATATTTTGGAGCTAAAAAATTTCAAGGGTTATTACCACCTCTATTATTAGATAGATAGCTATGTTGAAAAGGTAGATGCAACTCAACTGAGGGGGTGTTAGTTTCTCTTCAACTTTTTTTTTCTGTCACCTCGAATGTTTGACACTAATTAGAAGTATTAAATATAGATTATTAATAAAACATACCCCATACTCTGGACTATTTCACGAGACGAATCTATTGAGCCTAATTAGTCCATGATTAGCGAATATGATGCTATAGTAAATATTTGTTAATCATGGATTAATTAGGCTTAAAAAAGTCTAATGAAATAGTCTATATTTAATAATTCTAATTAACGTCCAAACATCCGATATGATAATGGACAAAAAAAATCCCTGGATCCAAACAGCCTCTGAATAAGGCGAAAACTATTTACCCGAATAAAATATCAAAATTAGATGCGGTGATTATATTTAGTTTTGATTTTTTTTTTAGTGATAGATGTTGTACATATTTACTTTGAGATATTCACGGTGACTTTTTTAGGTTCTAAATATGTCAATTCAGTCTTTAGAGAACGCTAGGATGTGTACGCTGTGTATGGGAATATGTGTGTGCAGTTCCTGAGGGTACTGTGTTTTAAGAAAAATCTAGTATAATGACTAGGAACAGTTGCTCCAAATTTCCAATTCTCCTCGGTTCTTTTCGGTTCCTGTTCCTCGCATCATCCAACTTACGTGTTGTTTATACTCGTACTTATAAGAAAAACTTTAAATTCTAAATTTAATTTTGGATTTTCTTAAGTAGTTGATTTTAAAATACATATATAAATTTGTTTTCTTAGATAATTAAGAATACATATATAAAAAATTATAAATTAATTTTAATCCTTATAAGTTTCTCCGCTTATGTTTATATTCAACAGCGAAAACATGGGCTGAAGCGTTAATCTTCGCTTCGTCGACTATTTGACCTATGTACAGCAGGAATTAAATAGGGAGGCTAACTATTCAAGCAGAAGTCACCGAGAAACAGTGGCATGAACTGGATTGTCGGATTGTCTAAGGGGCTGTTTAGTTCCTAAATTTTGTTTGCAAAAACATCACATCGAATATTTGGACATCTAAATAAAGCATTAAATATACATGAACATTAAAACTAATTATACAGTTACGGAGGAAATTGTGAGACGAATCTTTTAAGCCTAATTTAGACATGATTAGCCATAAGTGCTACAGTAACCAATATATGCTAATGACGGATTAATTAGACTTAAAAGACTCGTCTCGTGGTTTCTAGGCAGAATCTGGAATTTCTTTTGTAATTAGACTACATTTAATACTCTAAATGTGTGTCTAAATATTTGATGTGATGTTTTTACAAACTAAACAAGGTCTAAGACTGTTCTTTTACTTGATTAATCTTAAATTTTTTATTGGCTTCTGTGTGTATATTCAAACTCCTAAGCAATACGAGTTTTTATAAAAAGTTTTTATACATAAGTTCTGTGCCTATTTAGTTCGGACAAAAAAACAAATAATTTGATTCCTAATGGTCAATTTATATGGAAGTCATTTGGTTTGTAAAAATTAAAATCTAGGAAAACAAAAGAAAATTTTCTCTTTTTTCAATCTGTAGAGAAAAAACATAAAAGAAAAGTTTCATCGACTCTCAAATCTTCTGGAAAATTTCATATGGGTATGTATTTCTATTCAAAACTGACTAACGGGCGAACACTCTCGAGCCCGTTAACCTGTGTGAGCATCTCTGCATATCTATAATGTTTATACGTATAAGCATTTTACACTTTGTGTTTGGATATGTTCAAAGCTAGAGCCTACGTTTAAATCCTCTCTGATTCACATTAGCAATAGTAGCTCATATTATATGAAGATAGAGTCAAATATGATCTCTTAATTAATACATGAAAAAATTCATATATTATTTTCATTTAATTTCTATCCACCACATGCAATAAAATTGCTTTCAATAAATACAAATAATTGATCCTAAACCGTTGGTATGCATAACAAAAAAAAATATCTTTCCTCCCCTCTCTTTCAAACATACCATCATATTTACTTGGATAGTAGTATAGGAATAAAAGAAAGTTAACTATAAACACATTTGCACGTGATCTTGGTATAAGTTTTATCATTACAGTATACACAGTAAATTAGTCACTAACAACTTAACACATAAAGTGTCAAGTAGAAGAACATAATATTTTAAAAATACCATCTTAAAATGTTGTATCTAAACGATTGAGCGCTAAAAATTATATATCGTATATAGAAAGTTTTTATATAAAAAATTTCTACACATAAAGTTTCTGTATGGGTTAGCAAGCACGCGGGCGTTTACCCGTTAGCCTTTTCATTCCTATTCATTCGCTCTTTATATTTCTATCGGTTTAAAATTCCTCGAAACTAAATAAACCACGGATCATCCCATAATAGATTTTAATTAACTTTATCATTTAAACCATTGAGTAGCTTATAAAAAAAGAAAATTTTTCATTTTTTTAATCAGGAAAAAATACAGCCTATGACAAGTTCAAACGATGGAATTTGTTCTGGAGCCCGAGTAGTATAACATTTCGTTTTAAAATCAGCTGACTTCCTTCCTTACGTCGTTGACAGGGAAGCAATTTGGTTTCGACTGGAAGACCAGATGCAATGCACCCGGCCTTGTCACAAGGGTGCCATGCCACGCCGATTAGAATAGTAAGCACTTCCGTGCTTCGATTGCAGAATGGCAGTACGTAATGGAACACCATCCTCAGCTCTTCTTCTTCATCATCTTTTTTAATCGAGTTGTTATGCTTCTGAGATCCATTCTCCTACGAAGCAAGGGTGCAACCTTTCCTCAGCAATTGCGTATCAAGAAACCATCATTTGTTATCTTAAATCCTCAAAGCTGCCCAGGTCGATCAAGTTCGGCATGCTCTGAAAATAAAACAAAAAGAAGACATTTTTTCCCAACGAAGGAACACGCCCGCACAATGACACAAAGCGCGCATCGGCGCATGCGGAAAAGAACACCCGCGTGATCCAAGAAGCCGCCGCGCCGCGCAGCCGAGAGGCCAAAAACCGGGAGCTGGTCGGCAAGCGGCGGCGGCACGAGACGACGCCTTCCTGCCGTGCTGCCCAAAAGAAAAAGGCGGCGCCGCACGTCTGCGCCTCGGGCAGCGAAACGCTGAATCCGCCGGCCGTGGCATCTACTACTACTCCTGCTACCAATCAAGCGGCCTCCGCCACCTGCCGGCCTGCGACGCGAGGGGCGTTCCCCTTCCCTTCCCGTGCCGTGCAACCCACCGTGTCGTCGCGCGAATCATGTCTTTCGCCAGCGGGGGGGAGTGAGAGTCTGGCCGCTGGTCCCAATCGGTCGCAATCACTCGGGGGGAGCCCAGGGAGGGCTGGCCTGCTCCTCCTGCCCGCGGGGACCCATCAACAACCCTATCATAACAAAAGTGCCGAAATGCTCATCCCAGTTGCTTGCTTCTGTTACATTGGATCATGGAGTAGTAGACCAAGACTGGGCCCATTCGGTAAGTTAAATCGGAACAAAGGCGTTGCTTTCCTTGGCAAACCAAATACGAGTAGTGGTTCAGATGTCAGAAATGTAGAAAGGAAACCTGGCTATCCTTACGAATGCCTGTACAGAAATGTGCATGCGAAACAAATCCTGTCTACTACTGTCGTTCGTTAATCTTTCGAGCAAAGAAAGTGCACAATTACAGCGGAATTACATTGGACCGGAGGCCGGAGCTCGTATGCACAGTTGATCAAACACTCAACATTATCTCTCAGCAAAGAATTTTCACAGTCTAAAAAGACTCTGTACAGGAAGGAGGGGAAAAAAAATCTGTTCTGAACTTATCCTACGAGGCACTTTGTGATTGGTTTTCACGAAGCCATCATGGCCGGAGGCACCACGGTGGCGACTGGGCAACCGGCGCCTCGCTCCCCGTCGGCGGCAGAGGCGGCTGCCCACCGCCGGCATATCCGGCCGAGCGACGCGGCCTTGCGCCGGGCGCGCTCCGTGCCGATGCTCATCAGCTCCCAGATCGCCCATTCCACGCCGGGCACGGCCATGACCTGGGTCACCGCCGGTGCGCCCAGGCGCCGGCAGAGCAGCACGAGCGCCGCCGTGGCGTTCTCCCTGGCCCAGTCCGTGCCGCGCCTCATTTCGGCCACGAGACGCGCCACGGCGCCGTCGATGTTGACGATCGCCTCCGCACCCCCGCGCTTGGCTAGCGCTGCGAGCACGGCCGCTGCGGTCTCCTCCTTGCTAATCGTGGACAGCGCCACCTCAGCGACGCCCGCGTCAACGAGCTTGCCGACGTTCTCCCTCTCGCCGGCCAGCGTCAGCAGCGCGGCCAATGCGTCCTTCTTTGTGCTCGTCGGGCCGGTGCGCACGAGATGCACTAATTTTTCGACGACAGATTGGTTCCTGCCAAGCCTGCGACGGTAGGAATGCACGGATGCCAGGCTGAGCACGGCGGCCGCGGCGTTCTCCTTGGCTCGCCACGTCGCGCCGGAGCTCATGATATGGGCGACCGCCTCGACGGCGCCGTCGGCGTGCATGATGCGCTTCTTGTTGGCCTCGAGAATGGAGAGATTGAGCAGCGCCGTGACGGCGTTGAGCTGGAGTCCGGCATCCTCGGAGTAGAGCAGGGGCACGAGCAAAGGCACGGCTCCGGCCTCTCCGACGAACGCTCGGTTCTCTGAGCCAGACTTGGATAGCAGCCGGATCTCGTGCACGACGCGGTTGGCGGCATCAGGGGAGAAGGAGACAGAGAGCTTCCTCACAAGAAACGAGGCGGTCATCCGCGCCGCCTCCAGCGCGGCCTTGTTCGCAGCCACCGCCTGGGCCTGCTCGCTCTTGCTAGCTTCGCAGGCTTCCATGGCGACGCCGTTCTCCCGGCACCACTTGGAGATGAGGTTCTTGAGAGCTTTGTTTGGCACGAGCTCCAGATTGGCCAAGACCTGCCCTGTCTTGGGGCACGTTGACTTGCCGGAGCTGAACCACCGGTCGATCGACTCGCGATCGTATGTCTGGCCACTTGCGACGACGACGGGGTCGCGCATTAGATCGAGTGAGATTGGGCACCGGAAGTCCGAAGGCGGCGCCGGGGGCTCCCCGTCTTCAACCTCGACGTCAGCCTTGGAATTCGAATCTGAAGGGCGAGGCGTGGCGCTGAACAGGACGCACTTTGCATACCGGAGGAGCCCGACGAGAGCGATCATGGACGACGTCCATTTCTCCGATGCACGGTCGCCGATCTCCTGCTCCAGGCTCTCGATCTCTTCGCTGCAGCTCGCCGGGTCGTTGATGCCGACCTCCTCCAGGATCTCCTCCAGCCTCTCCCGCTCTGGCACGATCTCCCGCTCGATTTCCTGTATCAAGGACAGCACGCTCGCCTTCAGCGCCTGCTCCGCCTCATGCGCCGGCGAGCACCGCCGGCACTGGCGCGACGCGAGGGCGAGAACGTCGAGCACGTCGTCGGCGAGCCCCAGCTCGACGACCGGCAAGAGGTCGAGCAGCGTGGCCAGGTCGTGGTGGAGCTCCCTCAGCTCCGCCTCCATCTCGTCCGACTGCAGCAGCAGCAGCATCCGGCTCCGCGCGGAGCAGTCGGCCACGACCGCCTTGAACCGCTGCAGCACCAGGAGCACCTCCCGCAGGCACAGCGACGCCGACCGCGGCATCTCCCCGGCGGCGCTGCACAGCAGCAGGTCGTCGAACGCGGCCGCCAGCAGCTTGGACCGCCTCGAGATAGACGCGAACGCCGCCCGCAGGAACGGCGCGGGCGTCTCGACGACGGACAGGTCGCGCGCCAGGCGGTGCAGCGACCGGAGCAGCTCCCCGTCGGACGGCGACGGGGGCGGCAGGAACACCGACGACGACGGCCCGGAGGCCACCGCCGCCGCCCTGGGATCACTGGCCATTGCGCGCAGCAGCAACCACAACCAAAAGAAGAAAAATCCTTGCTTTGGTGGAGTAAAACCAAACGGGAAAAAAAATGGTGGACACGCAGCGGAGGCGCCTCGCAATACACACACAGGCAGGTTTATAAACTCTGGAGGCGAAGAAGCGGTAGGCGTGGCGTGACGAGTTGGTTGAGAGCTGGAAGGAATCCCCTAGAGTGATTTGGCCCTTTTCCAGCTTATATCAATCGTGAGTGTTATGCATCATGTGATTAGTTTAATTGCGATGGTATTATACTTATCTTGGTGCATATGTTGTGATGAATGGCTGGAATAGGCAAAGTCGTCGCCCGCTGGCCGTCGGATTCGGCGCAACGGACGGCAGGGGATGGATGGGTGCTTTGGATTGGATCAGTGATGAACTGATGATGAGTCAGCACGTTTTAGTTTTCGATCAGATCTCGGGTGAGGCGGCTGGGTTAAAAACAGTGCGTTGACGGCCGACAGTGGAGGCGCGAGCTGAGCGCCTCGGCGTGAGATGAGATTGGGCTTTCATCAGAGGACAGGAGAAGATGGGGAGAGCTGGAGATCGTCAGAATCGAATGATCGCTGCAAAGACTGGTACGGTGTTTAAATCCAGGCAAAATTCACGTGGGAGTGGGAGTCTCTCGCGCTGATGAACCTCCGGAAACTATCCAAACAATGCCCTTTTACCTACACATGTAAAAAAAAACTTTATATTTTTAAATCTTGCAGTGGTTCTTTTTGCATAACATTTTTTTGGGTGAAGTTGAGTTGAGGGTGGTAAAGCTGTTGTCAAGAAGTTAGTTATTGAAAACTGAAAATCCAACCCACGAGCATTTATCGCATGTAACGGTTTTGCATTCGTTCTTTATTCAGGTTTTTCCCCCCTTTTTTGTTGCATTCCTCCAGCGCGTTTTCCTTTCTCCAAAACACAGTTTCCCCTTTTTTTTTCCCTCTTATGTTATGGTTCAGTAGATGAGTTCATTGTTTTATTGTAGCTACTAAAGTACTATTATATCGGAGTTTTCTTTTTTAAAAAATCATTGTGTAGAATTTTTTTAATAAAAGCAAATTATTATATGCAATTATGATATATAAATAAATATAGTCCATTCAAAAACTATTACAGAGAGTGTAAAATGCCATTTAATCCATCCGTAATTCCCAATCAATCTGTCATACCCTTCTACTCATTCTGACTTGTGTGACTATTTTGCCCATGCTAAAAACAAAAAGCAGTGTACGCTTTGCGACACCATCAATCCATATCTTCCTTCTTTGGCAATCCAAATTTCAAAAATATTTTTGTCCTGAGAAAATAACGTTAAATTTGTGCAACTGGAAATTCCAGTCCAGACTTCATAATTTTCAACTCGAATATTCAAATATTTTAATTCCTTACCTCAAACTTTCAACTCATGGAGCTAAAACTTTCAACAAAGTTATTGGAACTTTCAACAAAAATCTCCATATATTTATATTCGTTGGATCAAACTTTCAACGGAAAAGCTAAACCATCAGCTAAAATCCCCAAATGCCTCACTGCACATTCAACTCAAATATCTACAACTTCTAATTTAAAATCCCAACTGAAATTCATAAGCATTATAATCTTAGTTTTATCCAAAATGATAAGAAATATGAAAATGGAGAGCATATAAATTGGTAAAAGTCTCATAGAGAACATAAGTTTAAGTGGACAGCGTCCTTTTTTCATGGAACAAAACTAGTGGCTTACGAGCTCGTTTGGAAATTCTAGCTTACAACGTGCATCCACATTGAACAGGAGTCCCACGTATACATGTCGTTGTTTGAGTTGTGCTATCACTATGCATGTGTTCTTTTCCTTCACAGTTTTTTGATTTTTTTTGTTGACATGTATTTCAAGCACATAAATGTTTTTTTTACAAATTTATTGTTTTAGGTCCTCAGAGTATCTCTAAGAAATATCTAAAATTGATCACTAAGAATTAGGCTGAAAAATATATCTCCACTAGGTATCTAAGTCTATTTTCAATATTTACGTATGACTAAAATTATCTCTTTCATATCCTAAATTTATGGTAGAAATATGTGTTCCTATTACAAGATATTTACTTTTAGGCTTCTTCTTAAATGATGATGTAATTTTCATGCTCAATTTTTTTTATGAACCCAATACTAGTTTTTGAAAAGAAAAGTGTTAGCATTTTTTTAGATGCTCACCATATCAGATCAAACAGTTAGCTGCCTAAACTTGTCCTACGTCCTACGTACCTATGCAGATCGTATATCATCCTGACAATTTCTTTGCTGATTCGTTATGCGCATAATGTTACCAATAATTCACGATCGATGATACTCACACTATCATGAACACGGTCAAAACTCTACCAAACACACCGTCGAAAAGTTACATTCGTTTCAGACGTGGTCTACAAGGTATAAGCAACGTCCAAGAATAACCATGTATATTGATCCCAGCTCATATCGGAAAGGACGCGCGATGCATGTCATATGGAAGACGCAAGGAGTAACCTCCATTATTCCATTTGACTCCATCAAATTCCAGGTGCTCGATGACCATGTAGAACATGCCACGGCCAACGCCCTGCGGCGCGGTTGCCGGCCAGCCGGCCGGACGACGCGACGACGCCCGGCCCGGCCCCCTTTTGTGATCCGGCAGTTCGGCGACCTCCAACTAGCGAAAGCGGTGACGCGTTGAGGAAGACGACTGGCGGTGGCCCGGGCCTGCGCGCGAAGCTCCGGAGACGCAACCATGCTGGCAGGCTGATCACCCACTTTTTTAAAAAAAATGTCGTAGCCGACGTGGGAATCAGCAAGGTTTCGCGCAAGTTCAGAGAACCAGGTGGTGTGATCGGTCAATTCATACAATTCGCTTCACGTGCGCGTTCCTTTCGTCAATCCGCAATTCGGCTGCCTTTTTTGCCTCATCTTTCCATCGACCGGGCGCTAGCTGGGCAGGCTGGGCGCTGAGATATTGGCCGCAATCCTTTAGCCGGAGGGCATGTAGGCCACACGCGCGCGAACGACATTTGGTTGGCTCGCGGTGGGTCACTTTGCGTGCGCCTAAACCACATAGTACTTGTATTTGACCTGACGTTCCTGGTCAATTTAATCAGGCCAGTACAGACAGGTACGAGTTTACAAATGACAGAGTGTCGTTCTGATGCTAGCACTTCCTTTGATCATAAAATTTAGAAGGTCATATAACTAATTCATATACTATGATCTGGTAGGTGCTAGGATTAGTGATGCTGGAAGATTAGTGGGTAGGTTTGCTCTTGCGCGTTAAGATTTTCTAAAGTCGCAGACCAACCCAGGAATGGCACATCTAAATTTAAGGTTGTACGGAGTGTAATACAAATGCATCTTTGATTTACACCCTCGTACCTATAGTTACTCTAACTAATACATGTGTGCGCATAACAAATTGAACGCAGGAAGAATATTTTGGCAATTATATGTCCATTCATTTAGCTGGAAGGGAATTGCAATGCGATCTGAATTAGGTTAGAGTAGTAAGGCTGTCTTCTTTCTTAATGAAAGATTTTTTTATTTTTATAGCTATTTAATGTTATAAACGGTAAAATTAATCACTGCAAAATTAAAAATATATTTTAGAAATATAAGATAATAAATTGTATATAAAATCTTTAAAAAACACATCAAGAAATAAAAGCACAAAAGTCATGGACAAAACTGAGAATAAGTAATTAACTTGAAGAACACAACAAGATACCTCTTAAAAATACAATTATATTGGAGTATAGAATCTCCTGTACATACCATATGTATGGGGGTGGAGAGATGCCATATATGAGAACAGTCCTAATTCAAATGGTCACCGAACATCACAGGATTCTCAATATCCATCTGAACAATGCTTGACTCTTGCAGCAGTTTGACCTACGATGACAGAAGAGACATGCAACTGTGATGGTTGCCCCTTGGGTTGCACGTTTGTTGCCCTAGCGTCCAGGGATGGGTGGAAGCTGCCTAGCAGAGGGCATTGGTGCAACGGTACCAACTCGACGGTAGTGGCTACTAGTGAGACATTGGGGCTATTACTGCAAGGGGTCGGTGAGACGAATGGTGAAAGCCTAGCTCAAGGTTCTTAAGTCCAACAACATCAACAGTCCACCTCTGAATGATGTGCTCCCTGTAGAGTATTGATAAGGTGCTACTCTTTCTCCTTTACTAGAGTCTCCTAGTGAAAACTGCGTTCAGTCCATCGACAAGCAACTACACCACTATGGTGTCTTGTCCCCTTGGGGGCATTGTCTAGGAGGTCTTGTTCTAGCTTCTTTTGCCTTTATATGGCTGGATTAGTGCTTTTGGATGGCGAGTGGATCTTCTTCTCCCTCATCCTCTTTCTCTATAACCATTCGTGCTGGTGGTATCTGGAAGCCTTGTGTTTTAGTCGTACATAGAAGTTGGTGGTTGGGTCAATAGGGGCTCCTTTTGTGGATCTAGCGGTGTTCAAATCATAGGGAGGGGCGTGTGGTGCTAGATCATTAGTGTGTGGGAGAGATGCTGGCATGTGTTTGTGGCTTTGTTTTTGAGTCAATTCTCTGTGTACCCCTAAATTTTGCTCGACCTCATCTACATTTGTGAGATCTTCTTGATCTCTGATATATCCCCGAGTTTTTTTTGGGTCCCTTACATGTTTATTCTGCTAGTTGATTGTTAGTTTATACAAGAATAACTCTATTTATCTTGGTATATTGCTAAAAGTTAGAAATGTTTCACATATGAACTTTTGAGTTGTGAAAAACAAGAAGGGATATAGTATGGAGCATTCAGTATGATTTTTATGAAAAATCAACACGTAATTTCATTGAAATTTCAAAGAAAAATCAAAGTCCACATCAAAATCAAAAAATTCTTTTTAAACAAATATGTAGTAAAAAGATTTATCGTGAAAAGAAGAAAGGAGCTCGAATACTTTTATCACAAAGTTTAAAAATATATCAAAAATTTTACTAAATTTCAAATAAAATTTGATGAATTTTGTATAACATCTTCTATAAAATTTTAAACCAAATAATGAAAAGGCCTAGTTCTCAATTTTCTGTTGAAACTAATGTGTATATATAATCGTAATTTTTAATTACTTTCAAAAGAAATTTTGGTTTTCCAATTTGCCATTAGATGATATTGCAATTATTTTATTATAGGTTAAGTTTTGTACATGAGGATTTACATAGCAGGTACTCTATCCATTTCACAATGTAAGATTTTCTAGTCTTGCCTGTATTCATATGGATGCTAATGAATTTAAACATATATATAAATTATATACATTCATCAATTGATAAATTTAGATAAGGTTAGAAAATCTTATAATATAACACGAAGATAGTAGCACATAAGGATGCAAGATGTGCACATAAAAAATAACTATTAACTCAGTCAGCTAAGAGAATGGGCATATAGGGGAAACCCAAGAGGCATGTAAGTGATCACGTAAAGTATGTGAACGGGATTGAAAAAATTATGAGAGGTATGTAGGGAATTTTCCTTGTTTTTTCTTTTCCTGATTATGGCCTATAGGGATTGTAGTCCTATAATCTTTTCCTGCTATATCAATATGAAACATGCATGGTTTTGTGATATTTATACTAAAAAGGATATAAGGAGGGCAGCAGGCTACGGGGGATAAATAAACATGTACCAAAGTTAGCAACTGACAAGGCAATATGCAACTACAACTACCTAGCCTGCTACAAATAGCTATCAGCTATTTAATGGTGTATGAATGCTAAAAATAACCACGATAAAGTTAAAAAAATATACCTTAGATATGTCTTGTGATTAATCTTTATATAGAAATTTTTTGTAAAGCAAACGTTGATTAGTAGTTTGAGAAATGTGTGTATAAAAGATAAGGAAAAAGTTGGGTAAAAGAATACAGGCAGATTGTGTTCGTCGTAGATGAAAGATAAAAGATGTTTTGATTTTTGGGATAGTTATTTAATAATATAAACGATGAAATTAATTGCTACAAAGCTAAATTTCTACTTTTGAAGGTGAGATGGTGTATAGAAACTTTTGTCAAAAACATATGGTTTAACAATTTAAAAAGTATATATACAAAAGCTAAGAAAAAACTAGGAGAAAAAAACACATCCTTGGTTAGGTCCAAAGTAGAGCTTCCCCTCTGTACAAAGCCAAAAAGGACGATAAGGAAACTATTCTGAGAAGAGCCTAAACTTCTATGAAAAAAACATGTTTCTTTTGTCTCTTTGTGTAGATACGAGGCCCAACAAAATCCTAGCCTTGACATAAACGCCCAGGTTTACACAATAATTGTTGTCAAAAAATTTAATCGATGGTATATGAAAAAAACAATCCACATAATTTTTAACAAATTAATAACTAATTTTAAATATGATATCATTATATAAAAATCACTACCTTCGTAATAAAAAGGCATTATTTTCTAAAAGAGATAGGAACGAGGTGGTGCTTTTTTTAAATGAGATTTTTGTTTTAATAGAATTTTTAATGTTGTGATTGGTATTTGAGAATACAAACGATTGAATCAACTAATATAAACTTAAAATTTTAGAAAGATGAGATGAGGTATATATAGTGTTGAAGGTTTGATACCTGACTATAGTATTGATGAATATATGATGCATTTGTACGTGTGGGGTTAGATGATATGAGAATGCGGATGAAGATCAATGTATAAATGGATTATTTTATAGGTTTACGGTTGTGGACGATTGACATTGGTAGTAATAACAGGGGTTAGTAGACAAGGGTTACTTAGATTCGGACACTCAAGATGAAATAATACCTTATTCCTAATAATATTGTATTACGATTTAGGAATAGATCGCTCAATGAGTGGAACAATCTACTATGGCGTGCCCCAGCGGACCCTCTGCCTTCTCTTACGTACCAAGAGGCAGAGTTACAAGGATAAAAACCTAATCTAATAAGACTAAGCCTATCTGGTGCAGATATGTTGGCTACGAAAATCCGGACACAGGACATAATACTTACTTTATGCCTAGACGATTCCACATGATATCTATCTATATATCTATCAAGACCTCCTTTCCCATATAGATACGTACGGTATACAGGATACCTATACCCGGATACCCCTCAATGGCCCTTACCAGTAACCAGCCTACTCATGTTTGGTTAGGTGACCGATACTTTCCATTATATCAATCTTTGGAGTACAAACCATGGCAAAAGAAAATTCTAATCTAGTCTATCATAACATTAATAGAGCTTGGGCATGGTGATTGACGATTAGTTGCTGTCGACCTTCTCCAATCTAGACTCAACGGGATCGAATAGGAAACAAATGTACGATTTATCTCGGTTATATCATGACTTCTTGGCTTGACCGCTCCCCTCCCGGGGGTGTTGAACATGAACCTTTGGTTGTTTTCTTGTCTAAATAGAACTACGGCAACAACTATGCGTATGATCTGAATAGTCGCAATCAAACTCTGTGTCTCTTTTCTTCTTGGAGACAACTCTCTTATCTAGTTTGGACTTTACCCATACACATATAGTTAGCTTTTGTATAGAAATTGGTATGTAGTATTCTGTCAAGACTTATTCACCATCTTGGTGTATCCCATATTTAGAACACTGGCATACAGTGTTTTTTTAAAAAAAACAAAATGCAACATTTGGAAGTTTGAAAAGCATACCAACGAGAATCTAAAATCCACAAACATAAAACAACATGGCCTAAATTAAGAGTTTAAGGTGACCACATCAATTAAACATAACTTGTGACTTGATAAATACTAAATTCAAATTTACAACAGTATTAATTTATTGAAAGAAAAATACTAAATTAACTCAAATAGTGCAACCTGATCAACCTGATATTTATTAATTTCAAGTTTTGAAATTCTTAAATCATTGAAAAATTATAATCGAATCACAAACCAGAGTATAACTTATTTCATTACAAATTTTACAATTATGTACTCAAGGAAAAACTAACTTAATTAAGACTCCTTAATTTATCTTTTTATATTTATTTAACATGGATTCTTAAGTATTTAAAGAAAAAATGTATATATATCTGATCAAAAAACAAAATGTATATATACACATCGACTCGCTGATATAGCTCATCTTGCAACTTAGTAGTTGGAAAAAATATATATATTTAATTGGATGTAGTGAAAAATATATTATCCTAGTCATAGTTATAGTATTATTTAGTCAGTATGATTGGTTTACATTAAACCACAATTTTTAGTTATTATTTATGAATGATGGAACTGGTTCCTGTGTAAAATACTGAAAAAAGCCATTAACATCTATAATGACGAATAAAGTGTAAGAAAAGGGATAGACGTACGAGGGAAAATCAGGGTCCATACAACGTTGCACCTAATCTATCATTAAGGCTCACTGGTTATGGACGTCTATTGGGCACCTAATCATGACAAATATGCGCATGCATTTCTTAATTTTTAAGATGCCATCAGTACGTTTATATCATTAGTAAAACTCGTACACCAAATGCAAACCATCCACTTCTATAACAAATGATACCAAAAGTTCCAGCAAAATGTCGACTAGTGACAGTGTATCCTAAACACTAGCCATCCAAATAGGAGATGCCTACTACACGAAACCCTCCCGGAGTGCACAAGAACATCACTACTTTTTATTTTTCTTCTCCCGGTATCCTTAATTAGACACCATTTTATGCTAAAATGCAGTTGAGGGAATTGTATTTACGAGGGGATAAGACCGGCACGGCGTCGGTGTGAAGTTGTGAACTTGCAAAGCCGGTGGCATGTCCTTAACAACAAAAGAACAACGCTTTTGTAGCAGTCCCCGTATCAATCGCCAGGGTGTCATTGGATGCTGCACTGACAATTCTGTTAGGTACAGCAATTAGAGGAGGAGATCACGCATGTACCCTACCGGAAAAAAAAAAAAGGAACCTGGACGTTTTTCTTTCATACTACCGGCAAAAGTTGCTAGCAGTAGTACTCGAAGCATGGAAGCGGCAGTTGCAAAACACGCAACAGTGAAACTAGCGGGAAGCTAGCGAGACAGGCAGGCAACGCGGTACTCCTGGATGGGGCGCCGGCAGTAAATTGGGTTTGGGGCAAAGCAGGGAACGAGAGCCGTTACTGCACTGCCGTGGCATTGAGGGGAGGGGACACATCCATCTGGGGCTAGCACGGAGAGACTGAGCGATCGGGTGGACGTGTCGGGGGGGGGGGGGGGGGGGGGGGGACCCGATCTCTCATCACCGCGGTTTTATTTGTCATCTGCGTGTCAGCGTACGTGGGGCATCCGCCAATCAAAGCCGCGAGCTCCCTCTCGTCTGGACCGATCCCGCCTGTGCGTGCTGCGTGCGGCCCTGGCGCCGCCGTTGCCCGCTCGCTCCTTCGGACTAAGCGGCTGTTTGGATTCAAACACTTTTTTTAATAGTCTCTCGTCATATCGGATGTTTGAATGTTAATTATAAGTATTAAATATAGATTAATTGTATAAATAAAGACCATTTTATTAGATAAATTTTTAAGTCTAATTAAGCCATGATTCGTAAATGTTTACTGTAGCATCACATTCGCTAATTATAAACTAATTAGGCTTAATAAATTCATCTTGCGAAATAGTCCGAAGTATGGGTAAATTTTATTAATAGTATATAGTTAATATTTTTAATTATTATCTAAACTTTTGATGTGATAGTAACTAAAAATAGTCAGAAACAAACAGGCCCTAAATCGACGGCAACTCGCCCACCGTTTCGAGCAAAAGAAGAAACCGAGCGCGCGCACGCACGCACGCGCCCGCGCTCTCCCGTCCCACGGCTTGTGTGCATTAGGTCCATTGTTGGGGGGGGGGGGGGGGGGGGGACGGCAACGGCTCAACCTAAATCTGAACAGTCGTCTCGCCACTACCATGAGTGGGTTTAGCAGGGCCCAAGCCAACTGATCTATCATCTACCTTTGTATTTTTCGGTGTAGTTAGCACGTAGCTGAGGTGGCTATGTAGCATGACAGGAACCACAAAAAAACTGAGCAGTGCTAACATCACATTCGAGTTCGACACACATACTTTTCGACGGGGTATCCATCAGTGCTTCTAGAAGGCCGGAGTTAAATTAAGTTCAGCGATCAGCAAGGACCCTCGTGCATGTCACTCACCCCCAGTGACAGGGTAAATTAAGCTCGCGACATGGACGTTGCACAAGTGCAGAACAGACCGGCCAGTAGGGAATTAGGTCCCTTGTCCCTGGTGTAGGCCTAAAAATGGGGCGCAAATTGCGTATGGGATAGGGCCAATCGGTCCAGCCGGGTCCAAATTTTGCCGAGATTGCGAAAGATCAACGGTCCAGCCGGCGACCGGCCGGTTGCTTGCGCAGCGCACTTGAGGGAACTTGGGTTAGGTCCAGATTAGAGACGCACTTTCGAACATTCCGTCGATCGGCGACGTGCTACCAACCTCGCATGCACGTCGCAGGTCCATCTCGATCCCGCCCAGTCCGGGCAGGGGAGTGACATTTGTTCTTTGATATGCTACCTTTAATGTCGGACTAGGACGTCCAGGTGATTAGTGATAACTAGCATGGTGACCCGCCCGCACAGGTTGCGCGGCTATCATCGATATAAAATCCTTTTACATATTTTATTATGGATAAATGTGTGTAATATAATTTAAATTCTAACCCGATCAAAATTATATGTATGATATTCTAATTAATATAGTGATTCGTACGTGCATAAAACATACATCATGAATGTTTTAGTATTCTCTTATAATACAATAATATAAAGATATAAAATTTTACGGTATATTTGTTTATCTTCTTCTCTCCATCTCTATCTTCAATATAATAGTAGTTGCTCTCACTATCCCCAATAACACCATTCCAATTATTTTAAAATTTTTAATCCAAAATTTGGATTTTTTAAACTATATTTACACATTGATTTTTTTTACTTTCTTTATTTTTAATTCCGAAATTGTATTTCTAATCGGATTCTTTTTAACCAAAATTTTAGAGATTTCCTGATTGTATTTATAGATGGACTCTTACCTCAATATAAATTATTATAAATGTTTTAATCCAAAATTTGGATTGGATTTTTCTAAACTATATTTATACATTGACTCTTTTTTATTATGTTTCTTTTTATTTAATTCCAAAATTTTAATTTCAATTGTTTTTTCGATTAATGTGGTATTTTCTGGCCTGTGAGAGTGAACGTGAAATGTCTTTGGTCTTCATTCATACATATGTATGTATATACATACATATGTATGTGATTTTATTTTATCTCTTATAGAAACAATGAGATGACAATTACAAATCTGATTGATGTGATCTTTTCTTGATTGATCTTTTCTCTTTTAATATTGCTATTGATCAGGATTCTATAAGAGAACCCGGTGTGTCTGGTTGATCTTTTTTTTCTTTTGTCCGATTGATCTTTTTTCTCTTATTTTTCTTCGATTAATCTCAGAATTTCTAGCCCGTAAGAGACGACGTGGAGGCTATCAGGATTCTATAAGAGAACCTGATGTGTCTAGTTGATCATTATTTCTCTTATTTTTCTTCGATTAATCTTAGAATTTCTAGCCCGTGAGAGACAACGTGGAGGCACTTTTTCAAGGATAATTATAAGTGAAAAATGGGGGCTATGTCATTAAGCGCATTTAGATAAATTTTCTCTTCTTGTAATTTTATTATAAGTGATTTTTTTGGGATAAATGTAGTACATCATATGATTCAAATTAGGTAGGGTGTAGGCAATCTATTAATTTTCCAGCCTAATCCAAAGTTTTGTAACGAAATATAATACAATCGGCTTACAACAGTACAATGCGTTACCGTATATTACTAAAGAAATTGAGTCGGTAAAAATTGAATAGGTTATTGAGACGCCTCTTATTCCGATTGATATTTTCTCTTGAGATTGTGTGCATGCTTAATACATTGCTGAACAGTATATTTATTGAAAGAATATGTGAAAGATTCTTTTAAAAATAGATCAATTCATCTATTATATCTTTATAGCTATTAATTAGTTAGTTAGTTGATATGTTTTATGTGGTAGTTACTTAAATAAATAATAAACGCGCAGTCTTTCAAAGGATACATGTCCAACATTGGTTAATTGAATGGTAACGAAAAAAATTAGGTATATAGGATTAAATATTTTTAGTTTAAGGCGTTTCACATGAATACAAAGCACTTACTATATCCATGGCATTAAATCCAATTGATTCTTTTCTGGTTGTTTTCCATCATATTAACGTGGACATCTCCGATTAAAATTTGATTTTCCAGCCAATAAAAGTTAATTTCTAAAATACGTTTCCCAAACAAACATCAATCTACAGGGTCTTGGACTGTTTTTTTTCTGTTTTTCTTTATTCCGATCCTATTAATGTGGATGCAATTTGTTTTCCATCATATTAACGTCGACATCTCTGATTGAAATTTTTGTTTTTTATTTATCCTTAGGGATTTTCCAGCCCATAAAAGTTAATCTCTAAAATACGTTTCCCAAGGAAAGAATCAATCTACACGGTCTCGGACTGTATTTTTTTCTTTTTCTTGATTCCGATCCTATTAACATGGATATAGTCTCCGATTGACTCTTTTTTAATTTTTTCTCATATTATTTTCAATTAACGTGGGATTTTCTATTTTTTCTTATTTTCTCTCGATTAACGTGAGATTTTCTAGCCCGTGAGAGCGAATGTGGTGGCTCCTTTTTCTGTTACTTTATATATATAATAGATGAGTTACTGTCCCATTACAGTGGTTATCATCGACTTAAAGAGTTAGGGTACCGTAGGTTTCGCTTTATTAAGTGTAACGGAGCTTTTTGTTCGATTTTCATATGGAAATTTACTCACTTCTCAGGCAGTACTCGGAGTGTGGTAACTATAACCGAAGAAAATGGAGGCCGTATCATAAACCTAACACATGCAAATATATGTGTTACAGCGTTGTTACTCTAAGAGTGGTAAAAAGTTGATTATTTAACGGATGGAGGTAGATGCTAGCAGTCCAGCACTAATGTACTGTGAAGTGGTCGGGACGCTTGTTTAGTTTATTTTATTAAAAAAAAGACAAACAATATATTTATGTATGAAAAATAATTTATGAATAAAAATTATATATTTTTAGCGATTTAAAAGTTAAGGTTGAAAAATAAACTTTGATAGAAAAACTCAAGATAAACTCTAAATTTAAGTTTAAAAATTTAAATTTTAGTTTATAAGTATAAGCAGAAATAAAAAGATATGATTTATGGCTTTGGGAGTACTAACATTTTTTTGGTTTATACCCTGTGTGGTACAAACTCGTCATAAATCGAGTGGTTAAACCTACGTAGGCCATGTGCCGGAGTCCGGGACGCTGGAGATAGTGCCACTGCTGTTGCTTATTCGTTGGCTTGGAGGTGGCGGAGGAAGTCAACAAGTCCTGATGAGTCCGGCACCAAATTCAGTATACAGTACTGGTACGTGCCAGGTGCAACTTGCCTATAATAAATCGCTAAACCGAGCACGCGCAACGGCACGGCGAGACCGGCGCGCGGTGCAAGCTGCACAGGCCGTGCGCCACACATGCATGCACGTTGCAACCGCGACTAAGGCCTGGTCTAGTTTCCAAAATTTTTCTCCAAAAACATCACATCAAATTTTTGTACACCTAAATAAAACATTAAAAATAGATGAACCAAAAAACTAATTGCACAGTTATGAAAGAAATCTCGAGATGAATCTTCTGAGCCTAATTAGCCCATGATTAGCCATAAGTACTACAGTAACCAACATGTGCTAATGATGGATTAATTAGGCTCAAAAGATTCGTCTCGCGGTTTCCATGCTAGCCGTAAAATTCGTTTTTTCATTCGTATCCGAAAACCCCCTCCGACATCCGATGAAACATTTGACGTGACACTTCTCCCAAAAATTTTCCCAATCAAAACACCACCTAATATTCGTGGCGTGCTATACGAGGTACCACGCAGTCGCTGTGGAATAACTGTTCACGGTGGAATGGTGGCCAGCTGCAGACGCAGCTGGAGACGGTTCAGCCGGGGCGCCTTCACCAAGTGGCACAAGTGCGCAACACTTGCTAGCCTACCATGGACCATGGCGAGCTGTGACGTAACAGCTCCGAGAAGGATGGCATGGAAAAGTCGCAACCAGGACATTTTGAGAGTGGGCTTTGTTTTTGCTCTAGTCTAACGATCTATGGGACTATGGGAGGCATGGAAGTGGATTTTTCCTTGTATCTTCTGTTGACTCTTGCTTTATATACACCCCAGTCCAATTTTAGCCTCGTCTTGTCTGAAGTCATACCTGCGTGTTGTTCGGTAACTGAAAGTTGCAGCAGGCATCTGCCATTGGACTATTCCAGTGCGGATAGCAGAAGTACAAGGGATCTCGCAGAAAAACGGCAAGAGCTCGCCCTGGAACATAGGATATCTGGCGTTCTGATTCTGGATCCTCCGGTTGATAGCAATGCCGAAATGGCCGATAAACGGACTGGAGGGGACGCCATAAAAAGGAGTGCACTTGTGTGTATAAGCCCAACAAGGCCCAAAACCGTGAGGAGGACGAATTGTCCCTACCGTCCCGCCGACCACCGCAAATGCAGCCCGTAAAGCCTGTGGGTAGGATCGTCCGAGATACCGTCATACCACAGGTGCCGCGTTGGCACAATGGCACGATGATTTGTACGTACTCAATTCCTTTGCAAATGTAGAACTAGTGACGGCAGCTACTCGAATATTCCGTCGATCAACGTTGACGTGTTTGGGCCTGGGGAAGACTAGCTACCCAAGCGGGTGGCTAGTCCAGTTTTTGCATCCGCAGTGAGCGATCACGTTTGGCGCCATGAATTGGTACAAGCAGTCCTATCTTTTCATTTGCAGGTCTTGCAAGTTGCAAGTCTCTTTCGTGTGGAAAATCTGCTGCTCTGAAATCCAACCACGTCATGGAGGCCTCTACATCGGGCAGCTATCACTCTACCAGTGTGCATCCTCTCCTTGTGACATTCCGCATTCCATCAAAAAAGGAAAAAAAAAAGCATTCGACATTAACCCCCGGCGCACGTGCACCGTGCCCATGACTACTGCACACGACTGCAACCCCCTGCGCTAGAGTTACTACCCTTGGTCTGGCGGTAGATCTCAACAAATACATTTTTGAAAGCTTTACTGCTTTACTACTATTACTACGTGTAAATTACTTTGGCTGATACAGCGAATAGTTTAGTTTGCACAGAGGCGGGAGATGTCATGTTGTACTCAGTTTTTTTCTCGTTTCGGTAATTCATACTCCCTCTGTCCCAAAGAAAGCGAATTCTCCGATTTCCGTGTCCAACGTTTGACCGTCCGTCTTATTTAAAATTTTTTTTAGGAAATTAGAAAAAATTAATCACACGTAAAGTACTATTCATGATTTATCATCTAATAAAAAAATATTAATCGCAAAATTTTTTTAAATAAGACGAAGAGTCAAAAATTGAAGATAAAAAGTAAAAAAATTGATTTCTTTTGGGATGGAGAGAGTACACATTAATTTCTACTTGCGCGGACTAAACCGTGAAATCACGAGTCCGTACCACATGTGGCGTTAGCGTTACTGGCGTAACGTACGTCGGCCGAAACGGCTTGTTCGATCCGTTTCGTCACTTCACTTTCAGCCGTTAACCGTTTACTCCGTATTTTACTGGAGTGCTACTACTGCTCCTACTTCTACCGAGCAGTTACCGTTCAGTACTTAACCCGTACGCTGATCCGCACAGCGCGGCGCCGCTGCTGCAACACATGGCCTGGGCCCCGGGGCAGAGCTACTCGAAACGCGACGGGTCTTTCCATTTGCCGACGAGGACCCGGTAGCCCGATGTGACGCGGGCTGGAGGGCCTGATCCGTCGCGTCTACGACTACGAGTAGTTTCATTCACCGAATTATGATGATGTACGCGCGGTGGGTTGGCCGGCCGGGCCACGTTGGGGTCGCCTTACGGCTACGCTTGGGCGGGACAGATCGCATGCGGAATGTAACTGTACTGTGGTGGTGGTGGGTACACGTACGTGCGGGCTTCGGTCACCGTCCGTCGGTCCGGTGCCAGATCTCGCGCACGCGCACGGGCCGACCAGGTGTCGCCGCGCCCTGCTCTTTGACAAGATCGGGACTGGCGTACGTCTGCATGCGCTCCGAGCGCGACGCCACGGTGAACGGGCGGGTTGTAGCGTTCGAATGACCCAAGCCGGGATAACCCATCTGTCTGAAACCACCTAGGAGTGGTAAAGGTGATCATTCGAATGGACCATGCATTTACGTGTCGCACCCTTGCCATCTACTCTACGGAGTACTATACTCCACTAGTAGTATGAATGTTCAGAGCGGGCTGTAGAAATGTATATTGATGGAAATCAGTGATGGCAGTTGAGAAGAAATGTCTTGGATACCTGAACCTTACAGCAGTGTTCATCAACCCCGTGTGTCCTTTAGATGCATTTTCTGACGCAAGTTTGACTCCTCCTACCGTTTGGATTTGATGGCAAGTTATGTTGGGCCGGGAGCCGGCATGAATGTGCCATCAAATCGTTGGATTACTGGGGAAATCAGTGATTATCAAATTTTGATCAACTTTGTCTATCGTACCTTATCCTATAATAAATTTATTTTTAAATAATTATTGCATTGATTGAAATTTATGATAAAAAATAATAAATACATTTAGAATAGGTAAAATAGAAAATAATTGTATTGAGATTTGATAAAGATTATGATATTCTGGTCTCTAATCTTTTGTATTGGTACGTGCTTTGTAATAAGTGAAAATAAAGTTATTTTGGATAGGAGTACTCACTCTGTCAAAAAAATTAAGTTACAGTAATAAATTTGAACATTGAATGTCTAAATTTATCATAAGAAGTTTTCTTTAACGTATGGGGTATGAAGTTAACTCGGATTGCTTCCCGACCAAGAAAAAATAAGGGAAAAATATGAAATGTAAGTTCTTTTAAATTCAACAATTGCACCACCCATGTGCGGATGTGCCTTCTTTGATTAGAGAAATCTCTTCCGGGGTTTGAAGAAAATAAACAAATACATTTGAATGTTCTAATTTCAAACGAGACATTTATTTTAAGGTACGAGAGAGTCAAACGAAACCAAATGTAGAATTCGTTTTGCTACGGTGATATTTTCCATATAAAATTTATCATATGTAGATTTTTAACTTCTCATTGATTAATTTCATTATTTATATAATTAAATAAATATCGGTTAGTTTCTCATCTTTCAACGACAAAAGAACGCAACCGCGATATATAGAGTTGAGCGTTGGTCAAACAATAAAAAAATAAAGTTATATTTAATTGAACTACATAAACAAAGTAAAATTTAACTTATTTAACTGAACTAAATCAGCTCTAAATTTGCTACATATGAATCCATAGCATTGCCAGTAGTTCTTCCAAATTGCTTATCCATATGTGATGACAATCTAAAATAGATTCTTATCCAAATTCTCACTTCCTATTAGTTATCACTCTAACCCAACATTCATATTACATCATCCATATATATTTTTATTAATATTTTATAGACACATCCTCTGTTTCTAATATAGATGATGCTATATTCTTTTTAAGGATGAGATAAAATATATGGTGGAACAACTTTTTTTCTTCACACACCATTTTTTAGATGGAGTATGGGATGAAGCATCCGCTCGGAATGCTGTAATTTATGCAGACTTAAGAGCAAGTTAAATAGAAGATCTAACTTCTTGTTCGAAAATCTTTCTCTGTTACTATGAGATATTAATTTATACGATAGTATCCATAAACATATATTATATTATTAATGTATGGTTCACCTGTAATACACATCCATCTTGAAGTTTCTGCTACAACTGTAAATTTTAGCCGGTTTTTCTTCTCTTTTTCCCTCTTCTTCGCATAAGCATAGATATAACATGATAATTTTTATAGACCACTTACATCACTTATTAGAATCATGATCCTCTGCAGTGGCAAGTGCTAATGCATAGGGCTAGGTTAACCCGAATTTGGAATATGTTTTTATCATTGGATTAAAATAGATGGCTTACATAAAAAAAACACACGTCTACAGTAATACAGATGATCTGGTCCCCACTTATTATACGTGATCTAAGAGCAAGTTCAATAGTATAGCCAACTGCTAGCTCCATTTTATCTATAATCAATCTAATAGTCAATTCATACAATAGTTACCTACAAAGCATTAATATATGGTCCCACATATCGTACACACTACGTTTTGGAGTCGTGCTGCAGTTAGCTTACAAATTAGTAGCCCACTACTCTTCTCTCTCTTCTCTTATCTCTTTAAAAATATATTTATAGCCGACTATAAAGCCAGCTATTGTACCTGATCTAAACATTTCGTACGCCATGCTTCACACAAATCTTGAATCGAATCTCATTGACTGCGGTCGCGTTTGGCGTGGAGGGGCTAAGTTAACTTATTCTAATATATAAAACATAGTAATAAATTATTAAAAAAATATAAAATAGATTAATATAATTTTTTAAAACAACTTTCTTATAGAAAATGTTTGCAAAAAATATACCGTTTAGTAGTATGAAAAACGTACGCGTGAAAAACGAGAGAGTATAGGTGAACTATCGCGGGTGGCAACGCGGCCGCATATGTGCTACTCCCTCCGTCCCAAAATAAACCAACTTTTCACTTTTTATCTATAATTTTTGACTCTTCGTCTTATTTAAATTTCTTTTGCGATTGATATTTTTGTTTTTATTAGATAATAAATCATAAATAATACTGTACGTGTGACTAATTTTTTTCTAATTTTCTAAAAATTTTTCAAATAAGACGAATGGCCAAAAGGCACACGAAAAATAGAGAATTGATTTTTTTTAGATAGAGGGAGAGAGAGTAGACCGGAGAAAGACCAGCTCCTAGATATCACTGCTCTCACTGGCCACTGCCCTACCGCTATGTGTACTCCCTTTTGGACCATGCAGCTCCCTTTGGTTGGACCCCTCGGCGTGTAACTTCTGGCAAGTACCACAGGCTTTTCGGGGTTGCACATGCGAGAGCTCCACCTCCTTCGCTGGAGTTATTAGTTCCCCGTGGGCGGGAATATTTTCGGAGGTTTTGGCTTCACTAGCGGGGTTTGTTTACTTTAGCACTTAATCACATCGAATGTTTAGATACTTATTAATAAAACTCATTTATAATCTTAGGATAATTTGCGAGACGAATCTAATAAGCCTAATTAATTCATGATTAGCCTATGTGATGCTAGAATAAAGATTTGGTAATTATGGATTAATTAGGCTCAAAAAATTCATCTCACGGATTAGCTCTCATTTATAAAATTAGTTTTTTTATTATTCTATGTTTAATATTTTAAATTAGTATCAAACATCCAATGTGACATTAGGCTTAAAAAACAACACCTAAAATTGACGTACATCTCCGCTTTGCAGTGAGCCCTCAGCGACCGCACACGAGTGAACTGAAGTGACGAGTGACTACACGGAGACCCGATCATCGATTGGCTGTGATGAATTCACCTAGTAAAGAAAGGGGATAGTTGATATATATATAGCATCCATGGGGAACAAATAGTCCAAAATTTATCCCCATCGGACGGGGACGGTGCCCGTTCCTCGCGGTGACCCGCTTGCATAGGGACCAAATATAGACATTAATAAATAAAGCAAAAACACTAGTCAAAATCCCTATCCTCTCGACCTCTCCAGCTGACACCGCCCCTCCGTTGCTGGCTTGCACGCATCGGCGCGTCTCCGCGTGCCGGAGCTGCTCTCTCCACCACCCGTCGACGTGCGTCGGCCACTTCACCGCCCGTCGGCGCCGCCCTCTCCATCGCTCGCCTCCTCACGTCGGCCTCTCCCTTGCCCGCCCACACGCGTCGCCCCTCTCCGGCACATGCCCACTTTCACTTGTGCCCGACCACGCGCTGCCTTTAGACCTCAGCTAGTGCGGCATGGGGATAGGGAAACCCCGGGGAATTTTTCTCTACGGTGATTAGAGATGGGTTAATTATGTCTCCTATTGTGGTTGACGGAGATAAAGTTGGGAAAATTTTATCACCGTATGGACGAGGACATGGTGGTGATTTCTTTGAGAAAAAAAATGAAAACTAAGGCCCGTTTAGCTTGTAAAAAGTTTTTTTTTGCAAAAACATCAAATCAAGTTTTTGGATACCAATTTGAAGTATTAAACGTACTCTAATTACAAAACAAATTTCAGATTTCGCCTGAAAACCGCGAGACGAATCTTTTGAGTCTAATTAATCGTCATTAGTACATATTGGTTATTGTAGCACTTATAACTAATCACGTCCTAATTAGGCTTAAAAGATTCGTCTCACGATTTCCCATATAACTGTGTAATTAGTTTTAATGTTCATGTATATTTAATATTTTATTTAAATGTCCAAAGATTCGATGTGATATTTTTGCGAAATGTTTTTTGAACTAGGCGGACCCTATATAGCCGAGATGGAACAGCAGGAGACCAGGAGTAGCAGTAACTCCGTTTAGTTCCCAAATATTTTTCTTAAATACATCACATTGAATCTTTGGACATCTAAATAAAGCATTAAACGTAGATGAAAAACTAATTGTATAGTTAGAGGAGAAATCTTGAGAGATTTTTCGAGCCTAATTAGTCCATGATTAACCATAAGTGCTACAGTAACCTACGTATGCTAATAATAAATTAATTAGGCTCAAAATATTCGTCTCACGGTTTTTTGGCGGAACTATAATTTATTTTACAATTAAACTATATCTAATACTTTAAAATATATCTCGAAATATTTCGATAGGATGTTTTAAATTTTTTTTTTTTTGCAAACTGGCCTTATGGAACCCGATCGATAGTAGTAGTGGTCTTGTCAAAGCCTCAATTCCTCTACGGCCGGCGAGATTCGGAGATATCTGACGCGGCTACAGTGGCGAGTGGGAGGGCTACAAGAAGCCAGCCGCACCGGCCGGCTTCCACTCTGCCTCCCGGCTTCCTAATCTGGCCGCCTGGTCAGCCTCCGCTCTACAGTTGCTGCTGCGGCCTGCGGCTTGAAAAAGGAGCGGGGTCTTGGGGAGGCGCCAATGGCGAGCTCCCGGGGGAGGTGGAGATGGAGCTGCAGATCGATGCTAAAGCTGGTGGTGGCCTTGTGCTTCCTCGCTGTGGCCATCTCCCTGTGCTTCGTCTGCTTCAGCTGGGATTGCAGTGGCAGTGGCTGCGGATGCAGGGGGCGTACTGCGCTGCTCCGTTTAGGTAATGATCAATTCAGTGAGCTCTATCTTTCTGCTCACCTGTTTACTCCAGTTTGGTAATCTTTAGCTCAGTGGCTAGTTCCGGCCAGAACTTGCTTGTTGGGTGTTTCGCTTCTTATGGTTCTGTATGTTTGATTGTTTGTTCGTCGAAGTTCATATGTACTCTGCTGCATGCTGATGCGAGTTCTTGCTGCAATTCGATCGGGATAAGCTCATCGCAGGCAGGCGGGCTTGAGTGCTTGACGATACAACATTAATGTCTTTTTGCTATAATTACCACCTTCTCGAGGCACCATGCCGGTTAAAATGTTTAAATCGTCTGTATCTAAACTTGCTATTGTATTTTCTGCAGATTGCGGGACGCGAGCAACAGCGCATTTTGGCGCTAATCAGGTGTGTTTGCATCTTCTCCGCCTTGCTATCCGCTCTAGCATAGCATATCTTCACGCCCTTGAGAGCGCGCCCGTTAACTGCGTAAAAGATCAAACGACGCGATGTATTGTTGTTTATCTGGTCTGCAATCATCTTTCATCAGTTGATGGGCGATCTATGACAATTGAGAAGTCGAAATCAGCACAGAACACTAGGCAACCTCACAGGGCCCGCCATGGCAGTCCCCATTAGCGCGCACAGTCACGGCCATGAAAGCTGGCGTCCTTCTCCGACAGCCCTTCAACTCCGGCGGGTCCCATCGTCTTTTGACCATACGTCGCTGCCGATCGATGCGTACACCCGAACGTAGCACGGCGCGTCACGGCGATACGCGGCAGGGGACTAATAACATTAGATTTCCATTCATGGGGCTTATTCATGGTTCGCTGTGTTGTGTGTCGCAGCAGGAGAACAGCTCGAGAGCCCGGCGATGGCGGCGGCTGCTGGCGGAGGGGCCGGGATCGTATCCACCCCGGTGCGCGGCAAAGTGCGGCGCCTGCGTCCCGTGCTACCCGGTGCACGTCGCCGTGCCGCCCGGCGTCCCGGTCACCACCGAGTACTACCCGGAGGCGTGGCGGTGCAAGTGCGGCAACCGGCTCTACATGCCATGACGAACAGGGTCACGATGGCGAAGCGATTTGCACGAGGGTGGTGCGCGCGCGCGCGGTGGCCGGTGGGCGTACTGGGCTCCGGCCGAGGCTCTAGTAGTTCTTCTACCCGATCGAAGCGGCCGTCGCACTCGCACACGGGGCCGTTCCATTATTGCGATGCGGCCGGGGTGGCTCGGTGGCAGCGCGCGCGCGCTGCCGTGGCACAGTGGCAGCGTGGCTGTCGCCGCGCCCGCGCGCGAATGGGGTGAAGGCGCGGGAGGTGGAGCTGAGCTTGCAGTTGCAGGGCGGTGGTGGGCTGGTGGCCTACTGGGGCTGCTGCCTGATGGGCGCCTCTGGAATTTGCACGGCCCTACCACGAGCGCGCGGAGGCTTGGGGTTTGTACGGCGCGTGCTGGAAGGCAGTTGCTGGCTGCGCGTGTCCAGGCAACCTGTTGATTTTGTTTTGGTTCTTCCTCCTGGCTCCTGTCCATTTGGATTGGATCTTCGAAATCCCATTTGTATCTCTCTGAGAAATTATACTCGCCGTAGGCCATTTTCACCGTTATTCCTTAGTGGCAGCATGCACGCCGGTGTTGGTTCTTATAAAGCAGAATGGAACAGTGGGAAGTGCTTGTTTAGTGAAGTTCGACGTGAAATGGATTGTCCATGGGATCCAGTTCAATCATGTTGTTAATGTTTGGGTTTGGAGAACGAGGAAAGTAATCGATGACGATTGCTGCTTCAGGTGCTTGAGAACTCAGCAGGTTGGAGGATGGCCAAATGGGCTGCTCGGCCTGGCCCGGAACTGCCAGGTCTGTGCCGTGTTGGTCCACGGGCTGCACCAGAGGCCCAAACACGGTCAATAGCACTCGGGCCAGCCCGAAGGCATGATACTTCATTGTGCTTATTCAGTAAATAAATCTATTTTCCCGCTGTGTCCTGATGGTTAGAATAAGTCTATTTTATGTACCTCTTCTTTTTTAAGCTAAGTTTTATATGTCTGAATTAAGTCTATTTTATGTCCCTTATTTTTTTTCTTTCCTACTATTGTATTGGAGTTTAATACATTGAAAAATAAATTCCTTGGAATGTAAAAAAAATACATTGAATATAGAAATTGTGAATGCCATTTTAGTCTTTATAGATTAGTATTGGTATGTGTGAGGTAGTCTAAAACTAAAGTATTGCTGGGATGGACCGAACACTATTTGGTGCAGCTGCCCACTGTTGTCTCTTATATTTCATTTTTTTATTAGCATGCTTTTAAAAATGCTAAACAATACATTCTAAGTAGAATTTAATTAAAAATTAAATAAATTAATTATCAATTTTTAATAATTAATACAAATTAATCCCTTGCTAACTATATTGTTCATTTTGGTCAGCTAATTAGCCAAAATCATCGGTCCAAAAAGAATGCGGTCATACACTTAGCTTAATTTATGGGTTTAAATACACCTTTGCGATATATGGAATAAGTTCATTGGGGCTATCTGAATTTAACGCCAAGTCGGTCTCTTCTTAACCCCAAAACCAGAAATATATACCCCTAAACCCGAACCAACCATTTAAATAAGGACCTATGTCAACGTCGGCTTTTTTTTTTTCTCGATTTCACTGATGTGGTGGGCAGTCGGCCCTGCATGTCAGTGCGTCATTGAGACGTTAATATACGGAGTTATTTCTATCATTACACTGTTGTGTGCTGGCATGTAGGGCCCATTGTTTCGTCACGTCGATGAAATTTGGCAAAAAATAGAGTTGATATCACCATTGAAGCTTTGTTTGAATGATTTATGTGAGTTCATGAGTATACATTTTTGTTATGGGGTTAAGGGGTGGTAGACAAACTCTTTCTCATAATACTACTTCTGAATTTTAGATACTTCTAAATTATATTTATGCATCGAATCTTTCTCATAATATTACTTATTTTACATCGGAAGTTTAGATGTTTCGAAATTGTATCAATTATTTCTATTTTTAACCTGAATTTTGGGTTTTTCTAAACTAAATTTAAACCTGAACTATTTTTTTTAATTTCTGAATCATATTTCTAGTCAGATTCTATGTTTTTCGATTAATGTGAGTTTTTTTAAAGCAAACAGGTGGCTCCTTTCCTATTAATTTTTATATATAATAGATAGAATATTTTTCCCCCAAAATTGCTAGAAAGATTTGTTTAAAATCAAAGCATACAACTTTCTTCATCCTGGGTCACTGAACATAAATAATTGACTGAAGTATATAGACTAAACAGGGAAAAGTTAATAGACGACAGTGACCATTCAGAACTTGCAATGAAATTGCTGGGAAGATTAAGTGGTTAACAACTAGAGCAACTATGGTGTTAACTATGTTGACTTGAGTACGGAGCCTGCGTCTAGTCGATAGTCGTTCCCTTCGTTCCCCACATCTCGTCCTGTACGCAAGTCGATCGAATACCATCTCAGCTTGGATCTCGTATTCTTCATCCTGAGGATGATCGCTACCGAAGCAGGCTTTGATTCTTTACAGGTAAAGGAGCAAGTTCTTTCATCTTGTTTCGAACTTCTTTTGTCAGTACCAACCTTTTCCTCGAATTCCTTTGGATGTACAGCAAAAGGCCTTCCTATCATGTGTGTTCAGTGTTCACCAGGGGTTCTAGTGTATTTCTTTCTGTTCCACCTTGATAGATCCATTATGGAATCGATCGATGATCAATTCATATGCTGTGACTTGTTTTGATTTTTGTGAGATTGGCACCAAAATCCTCGTGGTGTCGAACACGCTCTTCACTTTCCTCGTGTTGCTAATTAGTTTGGTTTTCGTGATTGTGTTCTGATTAAAGTCTAGGCATCTGCTATTTGAGTCATGGGAGTCAGAGACCACATCGTTTAGGATTAGGAATCTACTAGTAGTAGCTTTCTAGCGGAAAATCCAGGCAGCGTTCAACTGGAGAGTAGCTGACTTATTTTTTAATTTGTGTTTATGCTTGTAAGCTAAAATTTTAATTTTTAAGCTTAGATTTAAAGTTGATTTTGAAGATTTTTTTTCTCATACTTTGTTTTTCATCGTTTGATTTTAGAACATGAAAACATATGAGTAAAAATTTTCTTCATAAATTATTTCTTATTTGCATATATGCCGTTCGTTTTTTTCCCTCTCACTCTCAGAAAGCCAAACAATCACCGCCTAGCTACCTAGGATCCAGTTCGTATGTCTGTTTACCAGTGTATGTTATCACATTCTGAACTTTAGGATCTATTTGACATGACTTTAGCTTCATCTTTCTTGAAGCTAGAATCCATGATCAAACGGTTTCAACTCAATGCAAAAGTAAAAATGCAGGTCTAGAGTGATATATAAAAATGATCTAGAGAAGTAGAGAGTTGAGTTTGAGCATATTCACATATTTATTCTAGACTCCGCTCCTAAATTTAGGAGTTGAAGCTCTAACATGTAGATCATTATACTCATCTTTGGACTTATGCTTATAAGTTAAAATTTAAATTTTTAACCTTAAATTTAAAGTTGATTTTGAGACACCAAAGTTTATTTTTTAGCATTGTCTTTTAGATTACTAAGAATACGTATATAAAATTTTTATTCATAAATTATTTTTTATTTGTAAATATAACGTTTTCTTCACGAGACACCCAAACAATGACCCTGCATCACACCATACGTGATCTTTTTTAGCGGTGACCAATTTACTCCCCTCCCCAGAATGACTACGAGGAACTGCAAATGCAGATGACAAAGAAGACGTTGAAGCGTGTCATATCACTAGCTGAAACCTTCATTGCCATTGCAACCGGCATCCTCGCGGCTGCTTTCTCGTCAGGCAAAGATGTCCATCTGCACCGGCACGTCCTGGCTGCCGGCGGCTGCTTTCTGGTCGCGACATACCTGTCCGCTCTCCTGCTGATCTACACGAAGCTGTTCTTGTCAGATTGCAGGCGGCTGCATGGATGGCACGTCTGGTCCCTGCAGCTTTTGTGCGTGATCAGCGGTGCGTCGCTTGTCGCAACGAACTCCCTGCTTCTGGTCCTCATCGGCGAGGGCAATGGCTTGCTGTCGCTCAACCTGCTGCCCGTCCAGGGCATCATCGGCGTGCTGGCGTACCACGCGACGCCGACGGAGGACAGCGCGCGCGACGAGGCGTTCGAGGCGCAGGTCAAGAGCGCCCGCAAGGTCGCCCTCTTCGCCGCCGCCACGGCCTTCGCCGTGCAGACCACGCTCGTCTTTGGCTCCTTCAGCAATGCCACTTTACAGGCGATGGGCGGCCGCCGGCTCGACCTCTCGGTGTCCTTCCTCGCGTCGGCGCTCAGCGTGTTCTTGGTCGTGGCGACATGCATGCCGCTGGGATTCAGGAACCAGGGCGCACGGGACAAGGTTCTCTCCATCGTGAGGTACCTGAAGCACGGCGTCATGGCCGTGCTCGCGGTCACCGCGGTGACTCTCGGCCAGGAGTTCCTCGGTGGCGCCGCCGCGCTCGCTCTGTTCCCGGAGATCACCGTGGCCGCCATGTACTACGCCGTGAACCTACCCGCCGATGAGCCGGCCGCGTTGGACGCCGCGGACCGCAAGATGGAGGTGCTACCGACCGTCGTCGTGGCGACGTTCGGCTTCGGTATGCTAGGGGCGGCGTACGCGGCGCTGTTCGGCACGCCGGAGTACGATGTGTACGCCAAGGCCCTGGCGTTCACCCTGCTCACCGCCGTCGTTTCCAGCTTGGGCCGCGTGGCGGGGCCGCTCTGCGACGCCGGACGAGACAAGAGCTCGGCGGCGTGGGTGGCATTCCTCAGCAACATCCTCCCCATCGTGGAGATGCTGGTCGCCGTCCCGCTCGCCGCCAAGGTAATGGTTGATTTTCTCGCCGTGCCTGGTAACGGTTGATTCCTCCTCTCCCCGAGCACTAGCAACTGATGATGTCTTCTTGATCACTTGTCCAATTCTTGAACACGGTACGTGCGATACGCAATGACGAATGCTGTTGTTGTACTTTGCTAACTTGTAACTGCTGTAACAATATCCTGTACTCCTGTACGTATCGTATAGTGGTGGACCTGACTCAATAGCACATAAGTAGCACTAGTATTTTTGTGATTTTGTCTGAACGTATTCCGGAATTATCAAATGGGTGCAGCGGCACGGAGGTGTCATGGGCCTTGTAGATAGATTCATGGGCTGGATTCTAGAGAATTGCCGGCCGGGCTTGTTATCAGCCCGTGATTTTGGTTGACAAGAAGAAGTCCAGGACAGGTTCATTCAGAGGCTCATAGAGTCAGCGAAAAAAAATAGATGATTATGAACAGGACCGATCCGATCGGAATCGCAATTGCTGGGTTTGTTGCGCGGCGACTGAACTCACTTGAATTCTCATCCGGTGTTTCCGGCTTTCCCACTTCCTTCAGGCACACCTCAGCGCGCCGTCTATTACGAGAGCTCGTCAAAGACACGATGAACAATGGCGACTTTCGCTGTCGAGCGAGCAGGTCCATGGCACAACAAACGGAGAATAAGAATTGACAGTGTCAGGCAGGAAGGCGACGCGTTACTGTGCATGATGCGGACCTCGAAACGCTTTATTACACAGCACACGCAGCGAAGCTTGAGTATCCCCGGCTGCACTTCTGAATTGCTCGCCGACACAGCGTTTGCCAATGAAATGATCAGCTAAAACGCAACGCCGCCTCAAAACTTAGCCGATAGCGTACATCGGCTCTGGGTTTGCTCATCATGGGCCTAATTTAGTTTAGCTGGATCATCGATTTCATCTAGACTAGTGTCCGAAGTAATCTGCACCATTGGTCAATTCCTACTAGCTGATGCATGGAGCAGGGCAATGCTGTGCTCTGTCGCAACGAAGAACGAACCTGATTGACGTACATGGCACTTTGTAGCAGAATTGCAGAATCATGCAGCGGTCGATCGACATGGGCGCTCGGCTTCGCACGACTCGGCCATGAAGCGATCAAGCGTACGGGAGCACGACAAGTGACCGCCAACCACCGAACAAGATCCGCTATATAAGACGGTGCATAGTGCACACGCTTCCAGGTACACGTACACACTGCGACTCCTGCAAGAGGCCAAGCCAAGCCAAGTACCAAGTACACGAGCGCGGCTGCTGTCTTGGAGAGATCATCGGCGATGCCTCCCAACGCGGCGGAGGCGGCGCGGCCGAGGAGCCCGCTCAGGGGCATCATGCCGCAGAGCCCACTCCGGATCAAGCAGCACGGCAAGTTCTACGAGCGGCTCCTCGCCAAGGAGAGGTCTGCGTCGACCAACCGCTCCTTCCGCCACTACTGGGCGACCGAGCCTGGCTCGGTGCCGTTCGTCTGGGAGTCGCAGCCTGGCACGCCCAAGGACGTGTCCCGGATGGTCGCCGGCGCCGTCCCTGCCATCACCCCTCCGCCGTCGTACCTGCTCCGGCAGGGCAGCAAGATGGGCGTGCCGGCGCCACGTCGTGCGCAGGGCGGCAAGGCGAAGACGGGCAAGACGCGGTACAGGTTCAAGCGGATCAAGATCGGCTTCCTCGCCGGGATCTTCCGGAGGCTCACACTCGGCCACGCGTGGCGGCGGTCGGCGCCATCGGTCCAGGTCTCGTCGTCGTCGAGCCGGTGGCTCTTCTCCTCGGTGGCCACGGCCGCGCCACGCCAGAACACCGAGCTGTCCACCCCCCGGGCGCGTCCGAGCCCTTGGATGCTGCGGTTTCGCGGCTTCCGAAGCTGGAGCCGCGACGACGGTTGGGCGTAGGGTCGCTCTCGCGTGTGTACGTGTGTGTCATCAAGCCATCAAGGTGATTAGAGCAGGACAAATTTTATGTTTATGGTTGCGAAAGATGTTAACGGTTGTTCTGTATGCATTCTGTTGGTGCCTAGCGTTCTATGGAAATCATCATTAATTATGGTGTTGATTTTGTTTGCTAATGAGAAGACCTCGTGTGATTGGAATAAATTAATCGATCTTTTTGTCATTAATTAATTAACGAGATAATTAAAAGGATTTTATATACAATCTGAATATTAGTTCGCTCGTTGTTTTTTTTTTTGTGTGTGTCGGTCAGATATGTTTGGATATGTGGCTTAAAAAGTACTCGTACTGCTAGTTCGCTTCGGCTGTTGGATGCTGGATGCAACACATGTTAGATGTGGGTTCGATTTAATGAGTGCGATTAAAGATCATGCCTATATAATGCATACGCCATTAGTACCATGGTTGTGTGTTTTGCCTGGCTTAAACGGGTATTATCAGGTTAGTGTGAACATGACTAACTATATCACGTACCATAATACAATTCATCTCTGATAGACGGTGATTGCTATTTGCTAGTCCTGTTCGAGATATCAATCAATCGAAATTAGGTGCAAGCCTTTAGTGCAAGACTAGTACATCTCTGAATTCTGGATACACCGATAATAGGCATGCTTGGTGCAGACCATACCGCCTCCCCAGCCCAACCGATCGATCTGACAGTGCTCTCGCAACAAACTCAATGTTCAGGGTAGGGCAGTTAACAACAGGATCTCCTAGCTAGGTGTCATTGCATGGTCCAGTTTGCAAACTTGCTCTCCATGTGAGCAAAATCAACAAATACGATACTCCTACGCATCTGCAGTTCCCCATACTGCTAGCTAGTATACAGTTGTACTCGAATATCGCTCGCTTCATATGTACTGATCAGTGATCAACAGCACAATCTCCAAACTCAAACGTACGCGAGCCGGTTGTAAAACATAACATCAGAGATCAGACATGGTGCAGAGATGCATGAATGCTCTACTCTGCCAGTGACTAGTGCTGCACAGTGCACTCTGCACCGACGTCGTCGTCGTCGTCCCCCAGGCCACTGTTCACCGTGTCCTACCGACGGGTTGGGCACTTGGTGCGAACGGCGACGCCCAGGCTTATAAATGGAAGGCCAACTGCCGAATCATCACTCGCGGTGCGTGTAACTGGCAAGCCTCCAACTGATGATGATGATCGCATGGTTTAGCAGCTGTGGCCGAGTTCGTGGGAGGCCGTCCGTCGCGACGTCGCCGTGGGCAAATTCAAGGCGAGCCGCTACGCGTTGAATTTATCTGGATCCTGGATCGATCGGCACAGCGCCCGTACGCGCCACCGACGGATACAGCAGGATATAATATGGCACCTTCGGGTCAGCAAAAATCTGATCGCTGATCATGAGATCAAGTTTTCTGATGTCAGGAA
The DNA here is from genome assembly GCF_000231095.2 of Oryza brachyantha. Lineage (NCBI taxonomy): Eukaryota > Viridiplantae > Streptophyta > Magnoliopsida > Poales > Poaceae > Oryza > Oryza brachyantha. The sequence goes on from NC_023163.2 coordinate 26,959,777, forward strand.
TCGAATATGTTTTGCTCAGTCCTCGACAATCAGCTAGCTGGAATATTATACCGGCATTTGCTTCTTAGCCAAGGTTTCAATATAATTACTACCTTACAGTTTGGCTTAGTAATTGTAAGTAATTTGTATATACCGCGGTCGGTAATAAATCTTGCCTAAGGTGACTACTGACAGAACATAAGATTATACTAGATGGACACTATCAGGTGCTATCAATCTATATATGATGAAACTAGCCTGATTTGAAGTAGATAGGACTATTAAGTGTGACCGGCTCTGTTTTGGCATTTGGTTGTTGAGCTTAATTCGTGCAGGTACCTTGGTTCTGTGTAGGGGTTCAGACGAACAGTGCAAAGTAAGGCCCCCCTGGAGTTAGTAGTCTGCATGAGCAATTGAGCATCGACACATGCATCGTCCATGCATGGCGGCGCCGACGCCCACGTACGTTTGATTTGGTGGATTTGAACATCAACAACTTCAGAATTACGTTTCGCTCAACTGTACGAGTACTTTTCAATATATTCTTACGCTGTCAACCGGCCAGCTTAAGTTAGGTGTGTACATAAAGAACGCATCCTTCGTGTCAATATATATACACCGAGGAGTGAGCACACACCTTGCACCTTAAAGTAGAAACACTAGCTAGTGCTCTTCGTAAATACTGTAGCTATGAGCATGTAGCAGTAGTAACGGAAACAACGAAGATGCATACAGTAGTATAGCGCGATATGATACTTTGGCTCGACGTCAGTCGTCAGAACGTCTAATTGTACAAGTAAAACTGCCACTTCGAAGCACAGGAACACGTTGATTAACTCCGGGAAACTTTCTCCCGTTCAAACAAAAGGCGATTGGCCCCTGTTTTTTTCTTTTTCACGAGAGCAACCTCCGGAAAGGAGAGTTAATCTAGTTTATAATAAAAACCGAACCCAAAAAATCTTAACATCACACGGTTAATTAAAGAAAACCCAACAAAAACTACACAGAGCACCTAAAATAACAAGAAGCAACATGTCAACACTAAACATAGCTTTTTTCCCATCCTTTAAGAGGTACTATGAGGTACTATTGTTTTCTATCTAAAATTTGGTATCTTCTATTATCTAAGATACTAAGATGTACCAAATTTTACATAAAAAACAGTGATACATCTTGGTATCTTCTCAAAGATGGTAAAATTACTCCACCAAAAAAGCCTAGAACCACCCAGACATGACACAAGTCAATATTGCCAAGCTCACTACAGAATAAGCAACTGCAACTTCTACCAAGTCTGGATAGTCGACCTCCTCCGACGAAAGAAATTAAAGACAGCGAACACCCATATGTGGATCATGACCTTCTAAGTAATGTCTCCATGGAGTAAACAACATCAAAGATGCTTGTTGATGTTTGTCCCAAACACCGGAACTATTGCTTTCACATAAAGAAAATGACAAATACACCATGATGAGTGTAATTTTCACATTTTGGTCCTTTTGAAAAACTTATTTTATAAATAGACCCCTAAAAAACTTATTGTACAAATAGATCTTTTTGACCGCGCCAACGTTATTGACGCCGTCGTTATATAGGACGGTGCCAATGACATTGGCGCCATCCTCCAAATGATATTGTTGTGTTCGTGTGGCAAGAGGACGACGCCAATGTCATTGGCGCTGTCCTATACAACGACGACGCCAATAACGTTGGCACGGTCAAAAAGTCTATTTGTGCAATAAATTTTTTCAGGAGTCTATTTATGAAATAAGTTTTTCAAAAGGGCCAAAATGTCAAAATTCCAGCCATGATGACGCCTTCGAGGAGGGAACTAACGCCCACCGCGTTGAGCGCCATTGGCACCACTTTTCCTTTGAGTGTGGTGTTTTGTCCCTCTCGTTTTAAATATTAAAAATATCTTTTGAGAACTTTGACAAAAACATCGAGCCTCTCTAAATAGTACCACTTCCCAAGGACTCAAAAACTAAATCAAAAACATTTTTTCGCTTTTGTTTGTTTGTAGGGGTCACCATGCATTCTCCAATTTATCTTAGGAACTAAACATGCTCTTATGTCATAAAAGATCATTAGTCTCTTAATTTGTTTGCTCTCAATTATCCAAAACCCATTAGGGGTCTAAATGCACTTTCACCAAAAACCCACCAACGCTCAAGTACCATGCAACTATGATCATACCCACTCGAACATGGCACCCTAATTCGAGCCACCACTATCGTCAAAAATAAAGGCGTAGAAGACGAGTGTCATCGTTGCCAAGCTTGTCACAAAGGATGCAATAGCTTTGATTTAATCACATCCTAGCACATCGCCAGTCACCATGGTTACAACCACATTGTGGTGACTCCCACACAAAACAGTAACATCACTAGTCACCAACCGTCGGTCGAGCAACCTTTTCTACCTAAGTCGCCCTCTCCCTGAAATGTACTTCCACACGATTGAAAAGAAGATATCCATTAGAGCTCTAAGGAAAAATGTTCCATCTGGCAAAGGAGAATAGCATAATGACATCCGGCCGATACATTTGTGTTATTGTCTCCATGTTAAACAGACACCACACAACCGGATCCAATCAAATCTAGCCGCCAAATCTATGAACACCTCTTTCATGACGTACTATCATCATCTTACTACCAACAATATGGGAGGCTCTATCATCACCTCATTGCCGCCATCTCACAACAACCTAGCGCCCACCAACATGGCTGCCCCTAACAAAGGAGGTTGGGTTGCCTTATGGTTCTTATCTTGTAGCCATTGTGTTACCTCGCTCATAGTTGAGCAATCTTACTAAGGTCAAATCTAGTTGTCACTCTCTGCACAGTCAATGTGGAGGTCGAGTTAACTCGTAGTATTTGGACTCCACCCTCCCTATTGTGAGTCTCCTTCACACAAAGTTATCACGTGTATATATTTAGTCATCACCAGTGCAGAGGAGCACTGCCACCCCTATCGCGCTATACTTCTCTCCCTCACTAGATCCGGGGCATGCGGGGTTTTCCCCTACCACAGTTTTCCCATGCTTGCTTTGACGACTACAAGCCTACAAGGTGGGGAGGGTAGGCAAAGGCTAGCTTTGGTGTTGTCGCCTGAGTCTCGCTTGTCCAGGGAGCGATGTGAGGGCTCAATACAAGGATCCTAATTTCAATTTGGAAAATATAATTTTTAAAAGAATGGCAATTATCATTACACTATTTGCATCAATTTTGAATTTGACAAAAATATGTCTAAATTCAACTTAAATTTGTTTAAATGTAAATCGTACTAGATGTTGTAGAACAAAATCATCCTTGTAAAAGTTTTGTCTCTCCATTGGAAGATGATATATAAAACAACCGTTGGAGTGTTGTTTAGTAAATAACCACAGAAATAATGTATCCTTTGGAAATGTCACAGAAGTAAAGGTCCTATAACAAATAGTACAAATTTAGAATGTCACGTGACGTAGCAAATTTACACTTGGCAAAAGATACTTGAATTAGAAGCAATCGATAATCAACCCACGGCAGTAAAAAGGACCATACTCTCGTGCTGATCGTGTGCTGATCGGTAAGTGCACTGATGGGTAGTATATAAATGAACGAGCAATCATAAATAATTTATTTGCAAAAATAATTTTATAGTTGTATTATCAATAATTTAAAAGCCAAAGCTGAAAAATAGACCATACCATATAGACCTTAAAATCAAGTTTTAAAATTTAAATTGTGATTGCGGCTATTAAGCCAAAATTCGAGATTCACAGTAACCGTCAGTCTATCGTCATCCTAGCTGGTAGCTACATCTATCTACAAAATTGCACAGTTAAAGTTTGTTCGAAGCATAAAGCTCTGGAAAACTAACTAGATCAGTCTCTGTTTGGACTTTGGGCACCTTTTAAATTATGCACGAAGTCGAAGCATTCATGGCTGGGAATTATTCACGAACCAACCTCCTGTAGACGCTAATGCTAACACGCTACAGCTGATTCTCCACATGGATCATGCACTACTTATGTATTTTTTAATTACTTAACTCGTGCATGCCACTGTCTTCTGGCGTCAAGAAATCAGATGCGTTATCTGAGACTTTTTAAGGCCTGGGTTAGTTTCCAAAAATTTTTCTTAAAAACATCACATCAAATTTTTAGACACTTAAATAAAGCATTACATATATATGAACATTAAAACTAATTACACAGTTACGGGGGAAATCGTGAGACGAATCTTTTAAGCCTAATTAGGACATGATTAGTCGTAAGTGCTACAGTAACTAACATGTGCTAATGACAGATTCGTCTCGCGGTTTTAGGCGGAATATAAAATATATTTTTCCATTCGTGTCCGAAATTCCCTTCCGATATCCGGTCAAACATACTCGATATGACCCTTTAACAAAAATTTTTGCCAACTAAACAACCCTTAGCTAACGGTGGCCACGACGGGAATTTTGCCACGTGAGTGGGTGGCTGATTCTGAATTCGAATTTTTGTTTCTTTTTGGTCTAGTCGCAGTCGTACTCGTATAGTCGTATACTACTATACTGTATCATTTCCGATGGAATCATGGAAATACTACTCAAAAGTCTTCGGCTTTTTTTGGGTGAGTTTTGCGTGAGCAGAATTTTTATTGTAGTTGGTGGACTGGCCCAGAGTTGCAACACACGGGCTCTTTTCGGCCCATTTTGACTCCCACGACACGGAACAGTTCAGCCCAAACATAAATAGCCCAGTAATGTCATGACGAATAACCTCAAAAGACCTTTCAGTCTGCAATGAGAATTGAGAAAAGGAAAGTAAAACTAGTGAAAAGTCCATTTGGCCCCTTAGCTGTTGGTTAAATCTGATTGTCACCCTTAAACTGTAAAATCAGGCGAATTGACGCTTCGAAGTAGTTGGTTACTCCACTTTTTCAAGCTATATATTAGTTATGACACAGTTTGTTAGTATAATATTTGGTTGATTGTCATAATTATAACATGTCATACTTAGCTAGCACATGAATCCACACGTCATATACTTATTTTCTTGTCTAACTTTTTCACGCTCATGGCTAATCAATTCCTAGCCATAATTTGTGTGGCATGCCATATATCTGGCAAACTATGATGTGGCAAGTTTAGCCACCAACCAAACGGTCCCAAAATCGATGCAAAATGATTCTATTCGTTGCTTTGACGTCTACGTAGCACATTGACCTAGACTTTGTCCTATGTGGGAGCTACATGACAGTTGAGTTGACAAATAATAAAAAAACAATACGGCGAGACCCATGTATCAGTGTCATAGATATGACATATCTTGTATACCCAGACTAAGACTAAGACATATACACATAGATGCTCTCAAAGATAGAAGTGTATATAACTGCAAAAGAAATTCGACTCCAGATTAAGTTTAATATAGAAACTTCAATCCAGGATTGGATACAACTACTTAATCATGTTATCTAAGTAGTTCTTCGAGTTCTACTTGATGTTATAAATAAAATAGCCTCCTAGGATGGCTAGGCATCGAATCTCGAGCCAAGCCACATCTATAGAAACTGAATCATATTGGACCAATAGTTGGGGGAGTCAAAATGGATTTTCTTTCTGTAAAACTACTGACAAAATTAGACTCGATACCCTTATACACATGATAAGTCTCAAATATGTAGCTGTAGATCTTCCTATATAACAACAATGTCCAAATGCGACTCCAATTTTTTTCTTCTCATTCACCACCCGGTGTCCACTCATACCCTCTGATGTGCTACTTTTGCCACTTTTCTTATCCACATGGTCCGTATTGGATACTTGGCATTCCCCCTTTTATCCTCGAGTCGCACCTCATCCACCACTACACCCCCAACGCCCCTCTTTGACTCCTTCGCCATTAACGAACCATATCTCCATGGGCCGTGTCTCAAAGCCGGTCATTGGGTGCCCTCATCTCGGCATCTGCTAAGTGGTAGCCACCCTTTGACTCGGATACCCACACAACAACTAGGGGCTGCAATTTTGATATTTTGGTCCTTTTGAAAGCTTTTTTACAAATAGATTTTTAAAAAAACTTATTGCACGAATAGACCTTTTTACCGCGCCAATGTCATTATCGTCGTCGTTGTATATGATGGCGCCAATGACATTGGCGCTGTCCTCCGACCACATAAGCATGTTATAATGACTTGAAGGACGGCATCAATAACGTTGATATAGTCAAAAAGGTCTATTCGTGCAATAACTTTTTTAGGGGTCTATTTGTAAAATAAGTTTTTTTTAAAAGGACTAAAAAATCAAAATTGCAAGGCACAACCTCTCTATATCTCACATCTCCTCCTGTCGCCTATGGATCTACAAGCCTTCTTCTCCCAAGGCGTGGAGGGGATAAGGCTTACAGGAGAATTCAGTGGCATTTTGGTACTTTTGTGTCATCCTCCCCTTCGGACAAGTGGGAAAATACCAAAAGGGTCCTCCCTTACGTGCACAGATGAAACAAATGGCAAGCGAGAGTTTTTTTGGAATTAGGTGATAAATGAGAACAGATCTCCATGAGAATGACATTTGGGCACTGGTTTTTTAGGAAGATGATAATATTAATTTTTTTTCTTGAACATATATGGATGGTTTTTGGAAAGCCTCACACCATGAGCTACATTTCTCTTTTATTTCAAGTTATTTATGTCATCGTGATAAATCTAGCATATACACTGACATACCTGTCATCCTTAAAATGGCAGCCAAAATGGTAAGAAAATAGCTAGGCATTGGACAATTTTTTGCGGGTTGGGATCCTCTAAAATACTACTTCTACAGTATTGCTTATTAACATATGCATCACACGTACTATTGAGTCCATATATTAGTGGCTAATATTACAGATGATCCAGATTCAATTGCTGCATGTCTTCATTGTCTTGCATCCATCCAAAAAATTACTATACGTGTAAAAGAACCATGAAGCACACTAGCTGGCATCCTGGGTGGCACTGAAAACGGAAGATGCTAGCTGTAATTTTGTAGTCCAGACTCCAGGTTGCGTAGTAGTAACTGATACAGGTGTTTGGCCCAGTGGTTGAGGCAGGCAGGCAGGCAGCGGCTTCGTTTTCAACAGCATTTCATTCCCTTGACATGAGCAGAGACACCCGCAGGAACACGAGGAGAGGGCTACAGGCCAGGCCAGTCCAACCAATCGAGTCAACCTCTCAACACTCGCCAACATTTCTTCCCCTCCTGCCCATTTACTTGCCACCAATTGTACAAGCTGCCCATCCCCCTCATTACTCCCTTGCCTTTTAAGCACCCTTTCCTTACTTGCAATTCCGAACTTTACACTTCTATACCCTCCTCTCCTCTGGCCCTATCTGCATCTCCTCCTCATCCTCATCTCCTTTTTGTTCTTGTTGTCCATCTCCATCTCATCATTTCTCCCTAGCACAGGAGTATGCCTCAATGTCCACAGAGAGGTAAGAGGCCACACCTCTAGAACTGATTTCAGTTAAATTCCTCCTCTTTTGTCCCCTTTTGCCTTGGTTCTTTTTGAAAGCTTCTCTCTTTGTTTCTTGGTTTTGTTCAAAAAGAGTCGGAGTGGTTGCTGTGATTTTGATGTGTTCATTTTTCTTGAAAGGATAAATCCGTGCCTTTGGTAGTTCGTGGTTAAAACTTAAAATTTTCATTGTGGGTTGCATCAATCTTGGCTCCCTCACCTGATTCCATGCAAGAAACCCTAAATATCTTACTGGGACTTTCCAATTTCCGCCAGGGAGAGACTCGATGAGGTCGGCAAGAAGATCAAGCGAGAACCGGACACCTCTGGCGTCGTAGTCGCCGCCGCCGCCGCCACCGGCACCGCTACCGCTACTGGCGCGCCGATCGAGCACCGCGTCCCCCACCGCCTTGGCCTCGGCGGCGCCGTGAACACCGTGACCCCGTGCGCCGCGTGCAAGCTCCTCCGCCGGCGCTGCGCGCAGGAGTGCCCCTTCGCTCCCTACTTCTCGCCGCACGAGCCCCACAAGTTCGCCGCCGTCCACAAAGTCTTCGGCGCCAGCAACGTCTCCAAGATGCTCTTGGTACCACTACGATACGAATATATGGCATAGCATTCTTTAAAAGAAAAAAAAAATACTCTCTTCCTTTGGCTTTGGCTAGCTTGCCCACCATTAATGGCGTTCCGGTGCAATGCGTTTCAGGAGGTCAGCGAGGCAGAGAGAGCCGACGCGGCGAGCAGCCTGGTGTACGAGGCCAATCTGCGGCTGCGCGACCCCGTGTACGGGTGCATGGGCGCCATCTCGATGCTGCAACAGCAGGTGAACGCGCTGGAGGCCGAGCTAGAAGCCGTCAGGACCGAGATCTTCAAGCACAGATACCGGCAGGCCGGCGCCGGCGTTCCCGGCCTCATGGACGACGTCCATGCCGCGGCCGTCTTCCCTTCTCCTGCTCCTCCGCCCATCCATGCCAGGGACGTGGTGTCAGTGGTGGAGGCCGGCGGGCAAGAGTTGACCGGGGCGCCGGTAATCTCGGCGGCGGCGTCCCCGCCGGTGTATGCTGCCGGACAGCCATCAAGTACTACTGACTACGGCTCCCTCAACACAAGTGAGCATGCTGCATACTTTGGTTGACCATGAAATTATCTAACATTTTGGCGAGATCACAATTAAGCTCGAGAAAATAATAACTCTGTGCATGTTTAATTATATATATGTTTATCTAGAAATAGATATAGCTGTGGATACCTTGGATGAAGAAAAGAATTTGTCCAATGGATGTATCAGTTTTTAATTTTTCTTGTTTTGTTCATTGTGATTGATTGGTTGAATTAATTAATTGAGTGCGTTCTAATAATCGAATTAGCTCAGGTTCCGGCATAAAAAATTACTCCCCATATGATTTTCTGATTTTGGTTAGATACATTTATATATATATATATATATGTTTTATGTATATATATTTAAATTTATTAGCATCTGTAAAATTTTAAATAGAACTGGAAAGTTTTATAATATAAAGCTGATGGAGCAATTATGTAAAATTGAAACACATCTCTGTGTATAATAAGCTTTATAATATGTCCAACTTCAGGTAAATGTCGTAGTAGTTAGTTATGTGTGTACTGAATATAAGATCTATCGTTTTCATCCTACGTATTTTCATGAATTTTACAATGATTGGTATATGAATTTGCGTGCAGGCTAGAATGATCTACCAGAGTACCAGTAGAGCATGCGTGATCCTTGAACTGATAATTAGATTGGTGACGAGACCTACAAGGATAGGTCATGCGCTGATGTGCACCAGTACAGTGACATCTCCATGGATATTATTTGCTTAGGAGTAATACATATCAATTTCATTGATTAGTTCTTACTATTCGAAAGATAAATTAACTTGATACTTACATGGTCACACCATTGCCACTGGTTAGTTAGTTATGCATATCAATTTCTAGTCTTGTTCACATAATTTGGCAATGGATCATTGCTCTCAAATAGGCTACACTTGGACACATGCACAGAACTTATGAAACATGCCACTGAAACTACTGTAGATCTGTAGCATATATATGCACGTCTACACTATATGCATCGTAACTCGCTTGTTCAATCCTAATGTAGTTCTACACAATAATCTTTTATGCATGTAATTTCAGATGATCGAAGTGTTTCTCTTTTTTTATGAAAAAAAATTACTACTATGTCTTATTGTTGAAACGATGGAGCATTAAGCTGGATTAAAAACATTTTCTATAAAAACGATGAAGCGTTTCTTTGTTGTATGCTTTATATATACTACCTCTATATTTTCAATAGATAAAACCATTGTTTTTTATCACACTTTACTATTTGTCTTATTTAAAAAATTATGTAAATATGCGTATGTTCTAAAATTAAAGATGATAATTGGGTGCATTCCTTTTTTTTATCTAGGTTCAGATAAAAACATTTCTGAGGTTTCTGTCGACAAGAGACGATAACTACGATGAGCTTCTTAATTTTAGTGGCTATAGTGCAATGTTACACAACCTCAACTATTTCATATAAATTTTTATCATCTGCATAGTACGCATGAATCATTGGAAGAAATCTAGTGGAATTGTTTTTTTAGTTTTGTACACGTCCACAGTACAAGTGATAGTGTACACTCTGTATGGGCCGACATATTAATTTCTTCACGTGCTCTTATATATTTTAGTATTGCCCTCAATGATACTGTGACCCTGTGCTGAAGTCTGAATACCAGGACTTCGTATATAGGCCACAGTATTTGTTCTTAATTTATTTCTCAATACAGCCTTACTGCATGACCAATTAGTGTTTCTTTTCCTCCCCTTAGTTATCTGCCATGCCTGGAAGTAGTATTTTCCCTGTTTTCTTTGGTTATTCCCGCATTTTAGTTGAGGGCCGAGTGACAGCCTGGTTCAGACTTCAGAAGGACGAGGAAGCCACTTAGCTACAGTCCATATGCATTCACTCACATTTATACTTTCGACCATATGCCCTTAATCTTCTTATATTGTTTCAGTAGAAAGCTTCTAGTTTGTGTTTGCTCGGAGATCGATTTAGCATGTGGGCATCCATCCGTTTCATGAATGTTTTCTAAACAGTTATTAAAAATATTTTGATAAGATAAATAAATATGAGATATATTAATTTAAAAATATGTAAATTCAAATTTGATATCTACAAGTTGTAACAAAAAAAATAATTACATTGAAATTAGTATACACATTCATAGATATTTTATTATTTTTATTACAACTTGTAAAAGTCTGATTTGAACATTCATGTTTATGAAGTGATATAAGTCATATTATTATATCTTATCATTTCTTATATTTTAAATGACTATTAGGTAAAACAATTGGATATTCATATAATTGCTAAAAACAGTTTCCCTTGTTTGCACGCATATGAATCGGCTGTTTTAATGTTTTCATCGACTGAGAGAGGTCAACGGCTAGGCAGCCATACTAGCTGCTACTCTCCATATCAAAATAAAGCTATTCTTTTATTAAAATAAAGTTATTATCCCACATACCTATCATTTCAATCAATCATAATTTTTTTATTTAATTTTCTTAGTTACATTCTCTTCTCATCTAGTTATAGAATCATTCTTATTTATTTTCTTAATATCTGTGTTATGTACCATATTTTAAAACGGAACAAATAGCTAATTGCATTACTAAAAGCCCTATACGACGACAAGTCTTTCCTTGACGTGCAGTTGCAGCTCGTACTTGGTTGAGTTCCAAGCAGGCAAAGTAGCCTCTGCCGGCCATAGACACACCCGGCCTCTGATTATCTCGCATTAAAAACTGCAACACCAGCACGGCCGGCTTCTCCCAGAGCGTCCGTGTGTGCGCTAGTGCGAGCGACCCCTTTCTGAGATAGAATTAAGAAGGGCTCATTATGCTAGGTTGGGTTGGGTTGGGTCTGGGAGCTTTGGCGTGTGGGATGATGGATGTGATGGGGATTTGGTCCAGCGTCGTGCTTGCTTGAGATGGCGGGCATCCTTGCTTGCTGGCTTGTCCGCACTCAACACCAACGCCGATCGATGCTTAAAAGTCTTCACTTAACCTCGAAAACCCAGCACGGGATGCCCCTACTGCTCTTGCATCTCCACTGTTTCTGGTCGTACAAACTGCTACTGCTACTGCTACACTGTCTCGCAGTAGAGTAATATGGCCTGTTGCAAGCAAGTACAGGAGCAGTTAGGCTGATCACACTGATCAGTGTTCAGGCTTTCAGATTCTGGAGCTGGTGTTTTTCAGATGTGAGCTGAACCGGGACATATATACGCACTGCATGTTAGGATTAGCTCGCGACTCACATGCTTCGACTGGCGATCGGTCGGCGCCGCGACGGTGCAAGCACGCAGGCATGCACCGGCGCACGTACCGCACCGTTTCGCTCTCTAATTTTCTTTTGTATAAGAGCGACGAATAATGTAGCGTAGCCGCTGCATTGACCAGAGGAGTTGTGCGTGTCGACTGCACAAATCTTGAGGAGCAGCACGTGGTGGTGGCAGCTATACGGTTACACACATGGCATATTGGCATGGCATGCGAGGCTAGTCTGGGACGAAGGGCATGAGGCCCCGACGTTTTGCGAAGAGAGCTCTCGACATTTGTACGTAGTGCTTGGTTAGACTCGTCCGTTGTGGGCCTTGTGGCAGAATGGTACGCAGTACACGCGAAAATGAACAGAGGTTACACCATTAGGCCACCTCCAACGGTGGAGATAACATATTATAAAAGATAATTTTTTAATGGTTTAGTTTTCAGCAAATAGCTTATAGTACAAATTACACTACAATTTATTCATTCTCATTTGACATTAAAATATGTACAAAAGAAGAGATAATTTTTATCTTTTTTTCTATTAAAAATTGTAGATTATATCTTACGTATAAGCTTATAGATATCTATTGGAGGTGGTCTTACAAGACTTTGCTCGGCCAGTGCAGACTACATGTCTGCAGACCACGCAACTCTTCGGTGAAGACTGAGTGGCTGTTTGGATTTAGGGACTTTTTTTCCCTTGTCACATCGGATGTTTAGACGTTAATTAAGAATATTAAATATAGACTGATAACAGAACTAATTGCATAAATAAAGACTATTTTATTAGACAAATTTTTTAAGCCTAATTAATACACGATTAGTAAATGTTTACTGTAACATCACATTCGTTAATCATGGACTAATTATGCTCAATAGATTCGTCTCGCGAAATAGTTCAGAGTATGAGATGTATTTTATTAATAATCTATATTTAATACTTCTAATTAGTGTCAAAAATTCGATGTGACGGGGACTTAAAAAAATATGTGAGAACTAAACAGGCCCTGAAGATAACATTTGCGGGTTTTTTTTATTTCTTGCATCTTCTTAATATTTCCTTTTAGAACAATTGTCCCAAAATGTATCTTTAAAATCTTAGAAAAATAAAATTCTAAAAAAGATAACATTTATGACAACGTGAAAAAAGATTCCCCTTCATATATATACACACACACATGCAAGTCTATATTCACCATCTGTATTCTTGTGAATCTAAATATGCAACGATAGAAAATGTCGAGGAAAAAAATAAAAAAAAATGTGTTGAGAGTGGGATTTGAACCCACGCCCTTTCGGACCAGAACCTTAATCTGGCGCCTTAGACCAACTCGGCCATCTCAACATGTTGTAAATTTGGCCTATTAATATTGTAAATTTGTAAACCTGCAGCAATTAGGCCCGCGCAGCGATGTAGCCCAGCCGCCCAGGAAGCCAGCGTGTTGGAAAGGTGTGGGCCTAAGCGGGGAAGGACTCCAGGGAAGGTTTTTGTAGTCTCTGGGAAAAAGCAAAGTCCACTGAATCTTTCAGAGGGTGCTTTGCGCACGCAACATCACCACAATAAAAGTTCAGTAGATCCGTTTTAAATGTATTCGCTATTAATTTTTATGATACTTGATCATTCAAAAATAATTTAGGTAAGTCTTTGATATGTCCGTTCGAAAAAGAGTTATATTTATCAAAAAAAATGTCTCGCAAAGATTTTATTCTTATAGCTCAAGAAAGTGACGAACAAATGCATTGGACTTGAGAAAATGAGAAACAAATATATTGGACTTCGAGAAAGTGAAGGCCATTTTGTTCTTTTGGTCGTATAACGATACGTGCATAATGGAAGAAAGATCGAATTTTTTAGACGGATTTAGTATTTTGCTTCAACCTATTTTATTATTAAAGATTTTTAGTATAATTTATGGTTTTTATTTTTAGTCAAAATGTGAAATAAATGGATAATCAAACATTATTTCTAGAAACATCGATACCATCGTGTGTTTAAAAACGAGAAAATTGCTATTACGCCATTTGAGAGCGTTTTCATCAAAATATCATCCTAAAATTTAGATTTACTAAAATATCTTTCTCAAGATGGCATTTTGATGAAACCGCTCCTTCAATTTTCCTTTAAAAACAGAGGTGGTACTTCATTCAGCAATGGTGAAATGAAAATGCTTGGACCCATCGTTTTAGCAATAACTTTTAAGCATTAGTGAAAATCTAAATTTTAGAACTAAATTTTGGAGTTGATTTTGATGTTTTCTTATTTTAGTTTATATCATAGCATTTGGTTTTAGATCAGTAAGACCATGTGTATAAAAGATTTATCTATAAATTATTGTTGAGTTATTAATAAGTTGTTTCACTTATAATAAGTACTTGCTTAGATTTTTTTATTTGATGCCGTTAATTTTTGATCAACTTTTGACTGTTTGATTTATTCATAAAATTGTATATTTACTAATTATTTTGTTATAATTTGATTTTTTTTATTATAGAAACTTCAAGAATGACTTATAATCTTGCATATTTACACAAAAAATAAATAAAAATAGTCAAATGTAGATTAAAAATCAACTTTGTCAACTTAAAAATGAAATGAGTATTAGCGAACAACTAGTCTTCGAGTCTATAACCTCTTCTCTACCCCAGCGGTAGCGGTAGTGTATGTTAGAGCTTCTCTAAAAAACTACTCATCTTACTTAACATATTAAATTTTAGCAATTTTGGAAAAAAATGATTTTCCAAAGTACTGTCTATTTGACTTGTTATATTATTTGAATGACTAAACATGATTTCTCAATAGTCAAATTTGGTAGTCAATCTTTCACTAGCAAGGTTGCTAACTGTGGCTCCACGTGGGGAGGGACCCACTAGTCATCCTCCCTTTTTAAATTTAGAGAGTGAGGATAGAGCCTGTTGGAGTGCACATCAAATTTAGAATTATCAAACTTGATATAAATGACTAAATTTAGATTTAGAAAATCAAAAGCCATTCTCTGGACACACTTGGGCACTTCAACAAAGGATCCAGCGTTTCGTCTCTTTATTGGGCCTTCTAGCCAATCGGTTACACTGGGCCATGGCTACCATAACTAGTTGTCTTTTGCAGGAAAACCGGCCCAAATAGTTACGGGCAAGATTTTTGTCTTCAGCGACAGGTGTCTACTTCACATTATTAGCAAATTAATGGCCCGAGGGGACATTCAAATCGACTTTCCTTAAAGAAAGAAAACTCTCTTATCTCAAATAAGAAAAGAAAGTGAAAAGTCTCCTGTCACCTCATCCGGAGATCCTAAGCACATTGAGCCATGATCAAGAGATGCATGTAACTAAACGCTTCAGAAAGTGTGGTAGATGTTTTCTCTGACCAGAAGCAGCCTGCTGGCTGCTGCGCTGTAGGCTTTAGTTAGCCCTTTTCTTTTCCACAATTGAATCACCTCTCATTAATCCCTTTTTCTCAAATATCTGGGCAATCTTATCGCTATCAATCTGTATGATCAGCACATTGCCTTCTGTGCTCTAATATCCTTCAGACAAAACCCACTTTTAATTTTCAGGAATCTGTTGCACCTATATAAGCATATGGCTGCCGGCTAGTATACTTGCCAGTACAGTGCCAACAGCTTAGAGATATACACAAATTCGCATCCTTCTCAGTAAAGGTCATGTGCAATGGCCAAGAGCTCTTGGCCCTCTGCATGCTTTACAAGTGGTGTCGCTAGCTCGATGGATCATATGCACGAAGGGATGACGTAGGCAGTATCTGTACGGTACTGTTACCCCTCCATTTTTTTTTACTTGACCTTTTAAATTATGTTTGATCATTTATTTTATTTAAAAATTTTATCTAAATATATAAAATTATAAATTATACTTAAAGTTACGTGAGTAATAAACCAAATCATAATTAAATAGTTAATAATTATATAAACTTTTTGAATAAAAAGAAGGATAAAACATAGATAAAAAGTCAACGACGTCAAAAAAAAATCAAAAGGAGTATTATACAACTCCTGAGCATGAAAAGAAAAACATATAGTCCTCTTTTGTCTTCTAGAATAGAACAGTTAGTATATCTTATCATTACCGCTCTGTCTCGTCCACTTAAGACGTTCATGGTGGAGCCACTATGCTTACTACTACTACCGGAGTATTACTCTCAGAAAGTTGCAGCAAAGGAGTTTATCCGGTTACAGTCTATTGGCTGGGAAAAGGTGGGTCAAATGCTCCCTTGCCGATAATTTGTGGTGACAGCACTTTGGATCTGCAAAAAGACCACGTCGATCAACCTTTTTTATTTTTGGCTAAAGTAAGAACATAGATGTGCCTGTACACCATCGATGCATCACACAGGCATCAGCGTGATGCACACATAAGCAAGACTTGTCCCAGCTGGAAACAATCCCCTATATATTTAGCCAGTACGAGTGTATCCCTATATCCAGGGGCGGATCAACACATGGGGCGGCGGGGCTCGCCCCCGCTAACCCCATTAAATCCATTGTAGTCTTTTATAAAGACCCTTCTAAAATTTTATAGCAAAGATTAATAGAAAGAAAGGGCTGAAACTCTATCTAAAATATGCAGACCCTTCTAATCTCGTTGGCTAGATCCGCCGGTATCTTATCTGTCAATAGTTCGATACGCAAGCTGGTTCACGGTTGCAGCAAGCAACAGGAGTGCATGGCTGCATGTATGGCATCCAGGATGGCTGCAATCAAGGCTTTGTTTTTTTGGAACGTCTGTTTCGACTGCTCGGCTCGCTGATGTGCTCTGAACTGGGGCCAATGCGCCGCCCGGCACGCTAGCTAGCTGCCAGATCAGTTAACCGAAGTGAAGAAGCGCACACGTGAACACGCCAGGCACTGTGCGAAGTTCTGTTCTCTTGTAAGGCAGCGATTGCTTGCTTGCGATAGATCTATCTATCGATCGCTTTCTCCCCCCATAAATTTTATTTTTTTTCTTTTCTTTCTATTATGCGACAGAGTATCGAGCCATGCGTGACGTGGCGATGTCGTCATAATGGCGTCAGCCTGGAAGACCACTGTCGGGGGCACGTCCGCATCCGATTTATTCGGCGTTCAGTGTTTCGCCTAAATGCTTGACCCAGTGACAGCCAAGGAGCCAGCGGCACACGTACAAGTAGACGCACTGTGCGATGCCCTTGATTGCCCGTCGCCCTCACGGAACTCCGTCGCCTTTGCGAACTAAATTATTCTCCCCTTTGCTGTGCCTTTGCTGCTGCGGCTCGAGTAGCGGACGACGGGGGAAAAACACACAGTTTGCGCATATGTTGGTCAGCTTTCTCGTGTGCCTAGCTTCCGCTACGGATCGATCGAACGTATATGTGATAACCACCAACCAAAACTCTCTTGTACGTTAGGCCTCCCCGAACTCCACCGAGGCACCAACCATGTACTTGTACGTACTACCAGCCTACCAGGTACCACCAATCCTTCTCCTATGCCATCAACGGCATGGCTGGGTTGCCTTGCCCGTTGCTCGGCTAGCTCACGCACTAGCTAGTTGCCTCGAGATCTCACCGACGGCCGCGCGTGCCCTCCCCAGCATGCACGCAGCGCCGGCGAGGTCGACGACGCGCGCGGGGCGGGGCGGGGCGGCGCCTTGGTGACGGCACGAAACACAATAATTGCGGCGCGTTTTTTTGCCGTTTTGCTCCTGTCGCGCGGATCGGTCGCGTCGCGGGCGTTGCTTTCCGCGGCCCGGCGCGTCGTCCACCCTCTCTCGCTCGCGCATTATCACGGGGCTCGCTCACGTCCGGTCGGTGTACATTGCTCGCGCGATCGGGGGACGGTGAGTGCGCGCGGTCGAGCTCTCCATATGCATCTGCTCGTGTCGCTTCGGTTCTTCATTGCTTTCTCTTTCTCTTTTGTCCCGTAAGTGATCGGAGTTCATACCAGCTTTCCTTGGCATGTACTCTTGCACGTCTCTTTCCCCCCTTCACGCGCACATGCGGCAGCGAAAGGGTCTAGCATTTCCATTGATGTATCCAGCCACTACATAATGTCTTCCGTTGCCATGCATGCGCGCGCCATGCGGTTGTTGCAGTAGCTTAGCTCTCCTGATCCGTTTCGTCCAGGATTCTTGACCGGCCCGTAATAAACATAAAGCGCACCCACGCACCGCCACAGGCCGCCCGTTTCATCCATTCAAATATGCAATCTCGCACGCAGGCCAGATGCGTGAGAATTATTCTACGTGCGTGCTGCATAAAGTGAAAAACGGCCGGGAGAGGATCAATCAACGACGACCGATCCACGATCACAATTCGCAAACCTAGATCGCTAGGCCTAGCCAGTAGCCGGCCAATCCTACACTGTGAATGGTTGAAGCGTTCACTCATCAACCGATAACACAAACAACACAAACTCAGCTAATAATAAAGCGAAGCGTGTGGTCACTTACACTAACTTACGCGCCACCCTTGCCGTGATGTCCCTTTCCCCCCTCGTACCACCGACGGATGCTTGGATATCCTCTGCTCGGCTGCTCCTAGGCGTGCCGTGCCTTTGGTGTTTCTTCTTCGTTTTCTGTAGCTAATTAACCTAGCCAGCATTTTTGGAGTTTGGATCCGATGAGATATCTGATGGGCCACCCTGCTCAAACGCTGAGCGGAGCGATCGAGCCGTCGCCCGTCACAACTCGATAGAAAAGATATCGCAACTCGACTGGAAAGATTCATGGGCTATATCTCCACAACGGCAGGATGGAATAATGGATCGATCGATCACAAGTCACAGGCGAGATCGAAGTGAGATCATCAACTACCGTATACGTCGTGCATGTCGAACACGCCGGGTTCCGGCCGTTTCCAGGTGTACCGAATTGCACTGGATTTGGGCCCACTGTACGTGCAACGGAGAGCGCTAGGGCGCACCAGAGACAAGACGCGGTGTCGTGCCCATGACGCCTGCAGCCGCCCTTGCGCTCGATCGGCAGAGCAGTTGCTGAAGCTCGTGGGGTGATTAGGACGGTAAAACGCTGCCCATCCGCAGATTTTTCAGGCCCCATGCCGCTCTGCTCCACACGTAGCACAAATATGCAGTTGCCAGGGCGGCATCGTCCAAGGATTACTGATGCACATCCAAGGACTACTAGTACTGATGCACGGCCTTTCAGTAACCATCGCAACTTACCTCTCGGTCACGGCTCAAGTACTTACTACTCTACTTGGCGACTCGAGAGTCGAGACCGGTAGTCGTCACTCGCCAGCGCATCTGCCTAAAGCCGCCCGTATCTGTGGCGTTTGGTCTATATGATGTAATTGAATTCGGCCGTGATATTGATTTACACCACGCCGGGCGGCCGGGTACATTTCAGGACCCTCTGTGTTTTTCCTCCTGCCACGACAATTTAACCCGAGAAGGAAGAAACAGCCTAGCTATCTCGCTGGCCGCAGGCAGCGCGGATCAAATGCGACCACGCCGAGTGTTCCGGACGTCGCTGGTAGCAAAACCTGATTCAAATTTCTTCCCTTGAGTGACGTCTCGCGTCCATCCAGCCGCGAAATTTACGGGGCCCGAAAGTGATCGATGGGGCTCGAGCTCGAGTGAAAACGAGCGGGCGATTGTTTTGCATCCGCTGATGTGATCGTGTGAGGCCCCGGCCGTGACCAACGCAATCTCTTATTCTTGTTACTGTTTATATTGAGAAAATTTTTGGAAGAAGTGTCACGTCAAATGTTTGATCGGATGTCGGAAGAGGTTTTTGGACACGAATGAAAAAATGAATTTCACGGCTAGCCTAGAAACCGCGAGACGAATCTTTTGAGCCTAATTAATCCGTCATTAGTACATGTTGGTTACTGTAGCACTTATAACTAATCATGGGCTAATTAGGCTCAAAAGATTCGTCTCAAGATTTCTTCCATAACTATGCAATTAGTTTTTTGATTCATCTATATTTAATGCTTTATTTAGATATCCAAAAATTTACTAAACGAAGCCTTAGAGTAGTACTTGTACTGAACATGCGAGATCTGTGATACATTGGTGATATATGGAATGTACGTGGCAAAGCTTGGAAAACGCTGGGGGGGGGGGGGTGCTGAGGTCGGATTAGTCCAGAGCCATCATTCACAATAGAGCACGTTTATAATCATTAAGAAAGTATTAAAAGATAACATATTTTTTGGTATAAAATTTGGTATATCTAGTTATTTTATATCTCGAGATACCAAAATAATATAAAATTTGATATATCCAATTATTTGTATCGTGAAATATTAAAATTTTAAGTATAAAATTTGGTACATCAAATTACTTTCTCAATTATGATAAAACTAGCATGATGACCCGCACATATTGCGGGGCTAGCATTTTTATATAAAGTCTATTATATTGATTATATTAATTTTAAGTTGTTAATTCGAAATTAAATATTTCTAAATTTATTTTTACATAGAACTTTATTTATCTCTATTCTAAATTATATTTAAAAAATTGACCACAGGTCCCTACGTAAAACTTACTTTGTTATTCTTTAAAAACACATTAATATATATATTTGGAATTCCCAACGAAAGAATAGAGTATAGTATTTAACACTTGAAAATTTATAAATACTCTACTTATGCTAATTATAATTATAGAGCTGTATTATCAAATATAATTGTTCTGGAATACAGTCAAATGCGTCAAGCAATCATTGGTGTTTCCTTAAATTTGAGAAGAAATATATGAAATTGTAGAGAAGAAAAGAGAAAACACCCACATTTAATCCATTATTAATTTGGTGAGCACCGTGTCATGCGCCGCAGTGAAAAAGACAAAAACACCCACACTTTAATCCATTCCACATTTTCAAGTAATTTAGAGCATGTTTGGACGAGGGACTTTAATAGTCTCTGAATTTTTTTTTATAGTCCCTGGGCATTTGTTTAGTCCCTCCTATTTGGGAAGAGGGACTAAAAGTGACTTATTATAGGGTACAAGTATTATTTTACCCCTGAGATCCTACGCGGCAGCGCGCAAAGAGGGGAGAGAAGAGGGGCAGCGCGTTGAAACGGGCAAAAAAAAGTCCCTAATACTTTCTCAACAGGGACTACAAAATTTTGACGGACTAAAAAATCCCTCCTCTTTAGAACAAGAGGGACTTTTTCCTGGAAATCCCAAGGACTTTTCTTGATTCAAACAGGGCCTTAAGTTTGTGGTTTTTTTTTCAAAAATCAGCCATAGAGAATATTCGAAGCAATCACAAATTGAGAAGGATAATAAGTTTAACAGAAAATCACCCAATA
The DNA here is from genome assembly GCF_000231095.2 of Oryza brachyantha. Lineage (NCBI taxonomy): Eukaryota > Viridiplantae > Streptophyta > Magnoliopsida > Poales > Poaceae > Oryza > Oryza brachyantha. The sequence goes on from NC_023163.2 coordinate 26,980,830, forward strand.
TTAAATATTGATAACTTTATGAAATAGAATTCATGAACCATGAAATAAGATACCCGTCCATATGTGGGAGCTTCATCCTAGTTAAATGAAAAGATGATGCTCACGTTATGGTCGTTCCACACATTTGGATAGATTGTGTTTACCGCAATGCTATTTTCAAAATTTACCTTTTTTCCACGTTTGCAATGTAATAAACAAAACCACTATTTTATCACGCCGCATCAATTAGACTGACAGGGTTAGGTAGGATTGTACATAACTTTTAGCTTAAAAATAACTTCGGGATTCTCTAGATTTATCGGTCAGTTTTCGGAGGTGCTTACGAGGGGTTTGCGTGCATGTGTTCTTAGGGGAGATTGTGCGTGCGTTATGAGCATCTGCGTTGCACTATGTTCTAAAAAAATAAGAGAGATTTACTTTGGTCCAACAAAAGTACCTCAAGGTACCGGTACCTCGAGATACTAAATCGTTTCTCACCATTGGATCTAGCTAAGTAGGATATGCACTGTTAGATCCAACGATAAAAAACGATTCAGTACCGTGAGCTACCGGTACCTCAACGTACCTTTTGTTATTTTTTGTTTGAGTGAGGCAAATCTCAAAATAAGATAGTGCTATCATGTTTCATGTGTCCCTCCTCCATGTCTGCCTAGCAGGGATCGAGATCAAATGCAGTTTTCACTATGAATACAAGATAAGGACTGTACATGATCTTGATCATCCATTTTTTCATCGTTTGCTTAGATTAAAATCTACAGTAAATGAGCTACACTGCCTCAGATGGTCCTGACCTTTCGATTTGCATCGGATAGCCCCTGGTGTAAGCAGTCACAATAGGGACCGTCCGGCCCCGGTGGCGTGCATCTAGCAAGTCGCAACAAACCCGAGATATTTCCTTCAGCTGACGACATGCTTTCCGCACATTGCCGATCGAAGTCTAATCCGGCCATCCGCAATGCAACACCAGGAGACGAGTATAATCATTGCCTCCACAAACAAAGATGGCCAACTAACTACACACCGATCAGTGGCAAATCTGTATTTACAAATGGACAGTAGTGAAGAGCGCACACTTTCACTTCTCGTTCCCTAGCCTTTTCCTTCCCCTCCTTTTCCTCGGCGTTCGCTAGCTACTGGTGTAGCTGCTACTCCCTCCTTCCTTTGTTGCTGCCATGTCCGCGGATTCGATCTCTTCGTGCCAGGCATGTGCGTGCACAGGACACATGTCGTATGGCCTTCGCGAAATTTGCCCTCTCAACAACCACCTCCCATTACCTCCACCAACACAGGCACCCCCATCAACCACAATAACTACACTGCACCGAGCAATGAGCGCATCGCTCCATCTGACCGTCTCCGAGCAGGCAGAGCCATGCGAGAGCTTGAAGAGCATTGTGCGTGCACTACGTACGACACTAGCTCTATCAACTCGATCATATATAGCTGGTGCTAGATTATAAGACGGTTTAGCTTGGACGTGGCTTTCAGCTAGTATCTGAGATCTCGCTGCAAATTAATATGGAGCAGTAGTCATGCATCATGACAGAGAATTAATTCAAGCCTTCGACAGATTTTTAAGTACCAGTCAAGCTGATTAGTGAACTAGTGATCGCTCCGCCGATGTTGCAGTCTCAACAATACTGCCAACCAACCACACAGAGACCATAAATGAACTACTGCATTCGTTCCATAATAATCTTATTTTTTATTTTTTTTCAATGTTTGACCATTCGTCTTATTTAAATTTTTGTTGATTAATATTTTTATTATTACTAGATGATAAAATATAAATAGTACTTTATACGTGACTAATTTTTTTTAAGTTTTTATATAAATTTTTTAAATAAGACGGATGGTCAAACGTTGGACACGAAAAAACGAAAAATAAGATTATTATAGGATGGAAAACGAAAAATAAAATTATTATGGGATGGAGATACTATTTAGCTCCACCGGCTGAAAGATCGGAAGCGTACGTTACGGGGCTGGACGGCGAAGACGCCTCTTGCCGGGCAGGGCCAGAGGGAGGTGATGGCTCTGCGTGCTTTCGGCGAATAAATAGCATTTGTCCATCCAAGTACACGGGGGAAGATGGAACTGAACTTTGCATCGCAGTGCCATGATGCAACATGTGAGTGGACCACGAGAGACCGATGGGCCATGGATCGATTCATCGATCGACCTACTCTGCCCATCCTTAAATGGTTACTTCTGCCTCACATGCGTGTATGTCAGATGCTTCTGTTTGATCATGAAATGCAAATATGCAATGCATATATATATATGATCCATGGATGGTAGTGTAGTAAAATGAAGCTATAGCTAGCGGCAGTATACGACACTGTTCAGCTTGTGTGCGTGTTTATGGGTTGGACGGATCACTGCTGTTACTGTCGGAGGGGATAGCCGGATGGGTCTCATGTGTGAAAGGTAAGTGGTGATGCATCCGAACATATCCAGAAATTAAAGGTAGCCAAGGTTTTGAACATTTCTTCACTGGATCTTCCACACATGCATGGGCCATAGTGTAACTTTCAGTTGACGTCTGATGATACCACCTGCGCAGAAGAGGATTAACACGGCTAGTTGTCCGACTGTTAACCTGCAGAGAGCCGTTCATCTCTGGATGATGGAATGGCCAAGATAGACGCCAACACGGGATTTTCCCTAACTCATCCTGGACATATGGATTGATGACTAGTATATGCGGGTAAGAACAAATACTTAAACTCCAATTGTTATGGAGAGTTATTGGCATGGATCTGATTTGACTTATACGTGTCGGTGACGGACCTAATATTGATCAAGCACTAGGCTTTTGTACCTGACAGTTTCGTGAGTACACGTATAAATATACCTGCCTCGCTACAAGTGTTTCCATATAACCACAAGTCTCCAGCTATAAGGGTAGAACAAACAGCAAGAATATCTCTCTGAAAAGACGATGTCAAAAGTATTCGAAACTGTCAGTACTATCATATACCTGGTTTTCAATTGAATAACGTGTAACTACATGACACAGCTTCGGTGGACCACTCATGCAAATGGCAGTGGTTGCACACTCATAAATGCGAACTCCAGCTCCATGTACGTCAGTGTACGTAGCTAGGAACACAGCATACCCCTACAGTAGCATTGTAGTGCTACCACGTAGCTAATGAATCGAAACATGGAAAATTTAAACAAGCTATAGTACCAGTAGCATGGCCAACTTTTAGCCAAGACGAGACCTGAATTCCTCTTAACCACTCGTATATGATGCACATATATCAGAATATATGCAGAGAAAACAAGGTGATCAGCCTGCACAATATCTACTGATCAGGCTCCAAACCTTTTCTGTATCCCCCGTGGGATAATCAGTCAAGAAAACCAAAAGGAAAGAAGAAGAAAAAAAAAGGTGGTGGAAAGAAACAAAACCTAATTACTTACATCGCCTACTGGCTGATGCTTTCGTGTATGATCCGCTAAATTAATCGACCAGATCGATGAGAAGCTTCTAGCATCTACACAAGGTTAGCTAAGCGGGCGAGGCATGGCGGTATCCTTACAGGTAGCCTCCCGGCAAAATTGCGAGACCGCGCGTAGAGGACGGTGCAGAGCAGCGTCCCCACGGCGCACGTCGAGCCCCAGATGGCGAACGTCTCCCTGTAGCAGCCGGCGCCGGAGCAGGTGAGCGTCCCGCGCGCGCCGGCCTCCCGCTGGTAGAGGAAGGCGGCGAAGTAGCCGAAGAACAGGGAGCCGACGGGGATGTTGGCCACCACGACGTTGTGGTTGACGCCGAAGTTCTTGGTGCCGAACAGCTCGCTCGTCGCCGACACGGCCACCGACGTGATGGCGCCCGTGCACGTCCCGATCACGGCCGTGGCCAGGTACAGGAAGAAGTCGCGCTGGTTGAGCAGCAGGAAGAAGGCCCCCGCCATGGGCGCCATCAGCGACGCCATGGACCCCGTCCTCGATATGGAGTAGCCACTTCTGCACAAACGAACAAAAGTTTAGTTAGCACCTAATTAATCAACCTCTAGATCGAACTAGAGAAACAAGCTACTGAAATCACCCAGACACAAACAGCCAAGATCTAACTCTACGACTCTACGTACAGCAACAAGTTAGTTAGCACGTCGTCGTTAAAAACAAACAAAGACTGCACGAATCTTCGAAAACGAGAAGTCTACGTAGTCTCCGAAATCCCAGGACTCATGTAGTATTAGTAAAGAATACTCTGTTTGACAAATTTGCTACTCTGTTTTGCGTTTTTAATCGTGGAAGTGTGTGAAAGGAATGATCACTTACTTCGCCGAATAGTAGTCCATGAAGGCTGGGAGCAGTCGGCCGAAGAATCCAAACGAAGACGAGAGGGAGACCAGAGTGGACGTCTGCCCGATCCCTCGCGACTCGGCGATCTGACCGAGATTGTTGAGGAAGACGAGACCCAGGGTGCCACTGAACATGTAGCTGAAGAAGTAGAGCCAGAAGTCTGGGCTCTTCAGCAGCCGGAGGCCGCCGACATCCTCCTGGGGCTTCTTCACCACGGCGTCCTCCTCCTTGGCTGCCTCCGTGTTTGCCCCGGCGGGGACGTCGATGACGACGACGCTCTCCACGGACTCTGACTCGTCGGTGCCGAGGTCATGGATCCTGTTCTCCCGCTGCGTCTCCCGTATCTTGGTCAGGGTCTCCCGGATCTTGAGCGCCACCGGGATGAGGATCGGGGTGGCCAGCAGCACGCCAAGACTGATCATGTGCTCCTTGGAGGACAGGCCGTTGGCCGTCGAGCCGATGCTGCCGACCACAGCGCAGGCGCCGGTGGCGAGCGTGATCGCGAACATGACGAGGAATGCCACGTCCGAGCTAGCCGCGCTCTTGAGGTCGAACACCCTGAGAGACGGCGCCACCATGACGGTGACGAACAGCGGCACGACGGCATTGAGGAGGAGGTACGTCTTCGTCTTCGAGTTGGCCAACCCGGGAAACGTCTCGGCCAGGCTGGTGTACACCTTGGCGCTCAGGCCGAGGTAGCTCGTGGCGAGGCTCACCGCGACGCGGCTGCTCGACGCGAAGTTGTTGATGCAGAGGAGGTAGCAGACGGTGTTGATCCAGCAGATGCCATTCCCGGCCAGGGCGGTGAGCACGAAGAGATGCCAGTACCGGAGGCCGGAGCTGTCCAAGAACATGTACTGGATGCCATAGCCGACGAGCCCGAATGCCGCGCCGACGAACGCGACGACCCACAGTGGCAGGTACAGGGCCGCCACCCCGGAGAACCATCCGAAGAGCTTGCCCGCGTCGGACGCGAAGGCAAGGAAGTTGAGCTGCACCTGGCTGATGCTCTTGAGCTCCTTGAGCTGCGACGAGTACACCGGGAAGTCGGAGTTGGGGCCGTTGATGGTCTGTAGCCAGATGCTTCCGACCAAGCTCAGCCAATGGGCCGAGGAAGGGGAAGGCATGGTGAGGAACGCTTTCCTCAGTTGCTGGTGGTGGTAGCACTTGAGCTGTAATGGCCTCTGTCTGCTACGTATTTATGCAATTCCGGCAGTTAATTAGCCGGCAATAAATTGTCCGATTGAGATGGCTGTGGCTGCAAGCCGGCTTAAGTGGTTTGTTGTTAGCCAGTATGGACTCTGGAGATCAGGCAATTAGGCCAATTAGCTTTAGCCTAAACAGCAATCAGCCCAACTGACTGAAGCAGAAGTGCTATGGCCCAAGACGTAACTCTCAGCAGGTGTGACCAGAATTCAGAACGGAGCTGAGATTTCAGACTGCTGATTGCTTGCGGGATATTCCGGCGGTGTTTAGGTGGAGAAATAAAAAATTTTGGATGTCTTTGATTGGACGTCGGAAAGAGTTTTCGAACACGAATGAAAAAACGAATTTCACGGCTCGCCTAGAAGCCGTGAGACGAATCTTTTGAGCCATATTAATCTATCATTAGCGCATATGGATTACCGTAGCACTTATGACTAATTATTGATTAATTAGGCTCAAAAGATTCGTCTCATGATTTTTCATATAACTGTGTAATTAGTTTTCCGTTTCATCTATATTTAATACTCTATTTAGGAGTCTAAAGTTCGATGTGATGTTTTTGGGTGAAAATTTTTGAAGCCTCAGTTCTTGTACATCATGACACCTGTTGCTATTGTTTGCTATTAACCGGGGAGCAATGAATGATATCAATTGTTGTATCTAATTCCTGGCCCGGAATCATCGGAGCTTGTCATGGCCACCTTGCAGCCACGATGGATGAACAATTGCAGGGCTCATACCGGAGCTGCGAGCTGCCCGTTGCTGACTTCCATCGCTCGTAGATGTCACTGCGATTTGCCCGGTAGAACAAGCTAAATCGAAATTAAACACTCTGATCAGCTAGATTAGCTAGCTCTACTATTATCTGATGATGGAGTATTCGGCAACGAGCCTACAAGCTAGCTAGCTCCCCAACTGGTAATGCTTGCATAAATAAGCAAAAGGTTTCTTCGCCTGAACCCGGTGTCCTAATCCGAATATGAAACGCTTAACAACAACAGATGAACAGACCGAGTAGATAGTCCGTATCACGTGGATGATCCTACCATTCGTAATCCTAATCCTAATCCTATTCGGATTCATCTTCGAAATAGACGAAAATGAAGGTGAATTTTTCTTATGTTCCATGGTTTCAGCTGAGAGCGTGCAGCAAGAATCCCTCCCGCGCAATTCACAGATATTGATCAGCTATTCAGCTGTCGACGTGAAGCTTTTCCCGCCATTCGGTTCAATCCCCGCGCCATGTTTTGAATGCATTGAACCAGCGGTGTCGCTGTTCCCTGGATCTCTACACGCATGGCTCGCCACACTCCACCCCTGCTGCGGCGGTCGCGCTCAGGCCGCTCTCGCCGCCTTGAAGGCCACCGCTGCCATTTGCCGGGAGCACTTGACGTCACGGCTAGTTAACTCCCCCCTGGCCGGCTCACCCGCATGCGTCTGGCCGCTCTCGCGCCCGCGGTAACTGTCAGCTCACCTCTGCGCCATTAAAAACGGAGGACCGGATCAACATGGCCTGCAGGAAACGGTGATATGAGGCGGCCGCGTAAGGACGAATCGGAGGCATGAACTCGTGTACTGATTTCTAGCCATGTCTGCAGCATCTGAATGTAGCGCTCGCATTCAGGGCTCCAGACCGCCTTCAACCTGAAGCTGAATCGAATTTACCTCTGCCATTAGGTCACGGTGACATCAGTACTATCATATGCCTGGTTTTCAATTGAATAACGTGTAACTACGTGATACAGCTTCGGTGGACCACTCATGCAAATGGCAGTGGTTTGCACACGGGAAACAGTTGTTAGTACACCAGTTACTTGCATATCATCTAAATAGTCATTAAAAAATATAAAAAAAATGATAGGATAGATTAATATGATTGATATCACTTCACAAACATGCAAGTTTAAATTCAACTTCTACAAGCTGTAGCAAAAAAAAAACAAAACTGAAACTAAGCATACGCATATTCATAATTGTTTTTGTTATTTTTGTTACAACTTGTAGAAGTTGAATTTAAACTTGTATGTTGGTGGAGTGATATAACTCATATTAAACTATCTTGTTAAATTTTTTCATAATTTTTTATGACTATTTATATGGCATGCAAGCAACGGGCTAAAAAACTGCTTCCGTTTGCACACTCATAAATGCGAACTCCAGCCCCATGTACGCCAGTGTATGTAGCTAGCAACACTGCATACCCCCACAGGAGCATTACAGTGCTACGACGTAGCTAATGAATCGAAACATGGAAAATTTAAACAAGCTATTGTACTATAGTAGCATGGCCAACTTTTAGCCAAGACGAGACCTGAATTCCTCTTAACCACTCGTATACGATGCACACATATCGAATATATGCAGAGAAAACAAGGTAATCAGCCTGCACAATATCTACTGATCAGGCTCCAACCTTTTCTGTATCCCCCGTGGGATAATCAGTCAAGAAAACCAAAACGAAAGAGAAAAAAAGGTGGTGGAAGACCTAAACAGCAATCAGCCCAACTGGACTGGCCACAAGTGCTATGGCCCAAGACGTAACTCTCAGCAGAAGTGACCAGAATTCAGAAACGGAGCTGATTTCTAGCCATGTCTGCAGCATCTGAACCTAGCGCTCGCATTCAGGGCTCCAGACCGCCTTCAACCTGAAGCTGAATCGAGTTTACCACTGCCAGGTCACGATGACATCAGACGCCGGAGAGTGGGGTGACTAAGGGGTTGTTTAGAGCCCCATGTCACATCGAATGAAGTATTAAATATAGACTAATCATAAAACTAATGTCATAGATGAGAGCTAATCCGCGAGCTAATTTTTTAAGCCTAATTAATCCATAATTAGTAAATGTTTACTGTAGCATTATATAGGCTAATCATAGATTAATTAGGCTCATTAGATTCATCTCGCAAATTAGTCCAAGATTATGTATGGGTTTTATTTATAGACTATGTTTACTATTTATAATAAGTGTCAAACATCCGATATACTAGGAGCTAAAGTTTAGTCCCTAGAAACAAACACCACCTGAGCCTCCTGTACGGAGTGCAGCCTGACCATCCCTGCGACCTAATTCTTCTGAAATCAGACCACCACCATCAAGTTAGAAACTTGAATCGCCATTCTCGTACGTTCGGTAAATGGTGGCATCATGGTGGCCACTGGCCAGGACTTGTAAATGTAAACGAATACTTGCACCACACATATGCTTTCCTGGATTCCTAAAGCTTCAGGCGATCAACCAGATTTCAGGTTTCAGATTACCCAACATCACCTTTTAGCAGGAAAACCCAAGGATACATACTATGATGTATGAGCGAATGCTGATCTCATCTGATGCAATATTTCATTTGTCGTTTATATTGACGAAAAGAAAAATGGAGAGGTCAAAAGTTCACCAGGGCGCTCGACTAGACTTTGAGTCGACACTGTCAGAACATCATCAGAACACCAAACCACATGGTAGCACTCCTAAAGCGGCTACATATTCTTTTTTCCAAGTGAAAAGCAACTGCATATTCGGTTGGGGTGTCATTAGAAGCAGTGTTTAGCAGTCGAGTTGGTTGAATCCCCAAGTAGCATCCATGTGCAAATCTAAATTAGGTAACCCCAACTTCAGAATTTAGGCCTGACGAAATTGTGAAACTTCTAGTATTCTCTGAGGTTACTGACAGGTTAAAACAATTATATCTATATGCCTAATTTAACACTTGAAACTATGTAAAATGAGTAAGAGATCTTAATACTTTCAGAAGCCAGCAGGGGAGAAAACAAGTGTACCTGAACAATGCCAAGATAATCTGGCCATCTCGGCCTCCTTTGTGGACAAGATGAACACAACAGTAAACGCTGCTTTCGACAAGCAGAGGAGGAGGGGAAGCCCATGGGGATGATCGATCCCGGCTACCGGCAGCCAACGGCAGTGCCCCCAGTGGGGTGTTGGAGGTGTCCGCATCGCCCGGCCAAGTTCAGTTGGGGTTGGTAAGGGTGTTAAGCTTTCGCCGCTAATTGCGCCGCTTGCCGTGGGGACCGGTTGTCAGTGACACGGATGGCCGTAGACGTATTGTGGGCGCCCTTTGTCAGAACGGCTCCCTTTCCGTGTGGATATGGCCCAAAACTTGAGACATTTTACCCATATTGGGCTCCCAATTCTGTAACAATTCGGCCTACCTGGTACAGTAACCAAGATGGGCTTTAGATTCTAACATCGAAAATTATGATAACGTGATGTGAACCTGGTGCTATTGGTAATTTGGGCTGCCTTCGATTGGGTCAGTGTTGGAGTAAGTTATCTAACGTGGAAAACGTAGTAATAGATTAGTATATTATTAATTATAAAATTTTAAAAATAGATTAATATAATATTTTAAAGGAACTTTTCTGTAGAAAATTTTCGTAAAAAATACACCGTTTAGCGGTTTGGGAATCCGGGTAAGTAGATTGTTGCCAAACGCGGCCTTGGTATACTCCATCTCCATGCAGCATAGTCAACTATACAGTATCAGGGTGACTAAGAGCAGGTAATAAGCCAGTTGTAAGCATATTTTAAAGAGATAAGAGGGAGAGAGAAGAAAAGTGGGCTATTAATTTATATTCAGCTGCAGCACGGGCTCTAAGACACGGTGTGTGTATAACATGTGAGAGCATGTATTAATATTTTGTAGGTAACTATTGTATGAATTGGCTATTAGATTGACTATAGATAAATTAAAGCTTGTAGTTGGCTATACTATTGAACTTGCTTTAAGGGCTCATTCGCAGCTAGCAGTGGCAACGTGTCTAATTGGTGCACGTAAAATGGAGGTGATCATTAGCACGTGATTAATTGAATATTAACTTTTGTAAACTTGGAAAATTGATTAATCTTAATTTTTTTAAACAACTTTCATATAATTTTTTTGTCAACAGTATAGCATTTAACAATTCAGTAAGCATGCGCGAAAAAAGAGGGAAAAATTTTTCCTCATGTATCCCTCAAGAACGCACCCTAAGAGTGTGTTTGGTTTGAAGGTTGGAATGGAATGGAACACAACCAACTCATTCTTGCATGTGTTTGGTTAGAGAGCCAAATGGAATGGGATGAACCCACCTAGAAATATTCTGGTTAGATTCGGGACAAGTTGGTCCGCCAAAATCGGCCGGACCGCGCCGTCCCACCTCAGCCTGCGCAAGTTAAGCCATCACATTTAGCTCAAATCCAAATCAGCGTGCATGTGGCGACTCCGTTCGGCGGCGGCGGCGGCGACTCCGTGCGGCGGTTGCGGTGACGGCTCCTGGATCTGGCTAATCCCCCGCCTCCGCCCCTCCATCCCTTCCTCCCTCCTCTCTCTCTCTCTCTCCCCCTCTGCGATTGCCTAGCATGGCGACGGCGCGAGTGGCACAAGCCTGGCACGACAACGACGCAAGCAGCGGGGGCCTCCCTCCTCGCTCGCGAGTAGCTCAGGCCGGCGCCTCATCCATTCTTGCCTGCGTAGCCGGGCTTCATTCATCCTCGTTTACACTAATAGTGAGTTTATAAGATAATGATACAAGTCATGCAGCGTGCTGAATTTTTCATGTTTGGCCCTCATGTATTCAGAACTGCAACTCTGATAGAAGCTTCAGAATTTTTCAGCTCTTTTCATGTAGTATTTGAGTGAGAACATAATTTGTAACAGACTGATCATTGTTCCTGATACTTTTGTATTATACTTCTTTATCCGTAGTTTCTAGTTTTTGAAACATGATTAGCAGTTAAGAGAAGATTTCTAAAATATGATTAGCACTTAACAGAAGGTTTAGATGGTTCACATCTAGCCATCCTACCTTCGCCCCTCGAATCAAACATGTCACAGGTTCACCCCATTCCATCTTATTCCTCCAACCAAACAGAAAACAGGGTCTAACATATCCTTTCAATCAAACAGAAAAATGAAATCAACCCATCCTATAATCCAGGAATAGAACCAACCCATCCCACCTCGTCCACGAACCAAACACATCCTAAGTGTGCATTTTGAATTTTGTACAGCAATTCGAGTAAAGCTCCCAAATCCCTCATAGTTTTTAGGACCAGGTCAACCAGGGTCTCTACAGCCCCCCCCCCACCCCAACCCAAACTTAAGAGGCTAAGAGCATAATCAAGAGTGTCTAAAATTCATCTCTAAAACTGAATTTTGTGAATTATGCTAGAAAACATATCTCCAACAGGCTTCTAAGTCTATTCCCAATACTTATGTATGTCTAAAATTAGCTCTATCTAATCCTTGATTTGCGACAGATATATGTGTTCCTAATACAAGTTATTTATTTTTGGGTTTATTTTGGAGAAGAGTGTAATTTTTGTGCCCAATTTTTTAGATGGACCCAATACATAATTTAGAGAGTAAATTGTTAGTATTCTCGTGAAGATGCTCTAAGAGTATCACATAGACTTGGAAAATGAATCATAGTCCTAAAAGTAGGAGATTTTTATGAAAAAACAAATCCAAGATACTTCATATTCTAAGTCCCAATAGTTCAAAAATTCCAAACATTGGTTTATCTTCACTTGTAAGGATGTATGTTCCACTCCCCATGTGCATTAAAATAGATTAGAAAGAGTGAGTTTTAAATTAGAGGCTATTGATGGAGATCCGCTTATGAACTACAAATAGTATATTATACTAACGTCTATCTTTTCGCTTCTGCTTATAAGTCAAAATTTAAATTTTCAATCTTAAATTTGAAGTTGATTTTAAGGGTTTTTTCACCAAACTTTATTTTTCACTCTTGTTTTTTAGATCACAAAGAATACCGTACAAAGTTTTTGCCACAAATTATTTTTTTGTTTGCAAATAGTTCTGTTTGGCAAACACCCCCTAATTTTATGCTAATCATTTGAGAGCACGAACGAATAAACTAAACATCATGTTCTTGAAAAGTTGATTGAGCAAAGTTCTCTATGAAATACCGATAATATTTTTTATAAGAAAAAACATAGCTTTTAGAGGTTTAGGAAGTTTGTCCGTGATAATATATAGTCCGTTGCCTACCATGAGTATGAAGTAAAACACTGTGTATGTCTAATTGAGAGGCACTGATTCATCATGCTGGAAAAAAAGGGGGGGAACTGCAAATATAGAAAATCCACAGTATTGCAATTTCTCTAGCATCCGCTCGTTTTTATTCTTTCATTTATCAGTTCAGTTCTATAACAGGTTGACTGTTGGCAGGAGGATTTTGCGACACGCCTCCTCGGCGGCGTCCTGCTTCCCCTTCGTCGTCATCCTCGTCCTTGTCCTCGAGGACCGGGATGTCATGGAGATAGATGCAGTAGTACGCACACAGCCATATAAATATGCACATGCCGATCGCATCGAGCGTCCCGAAGAAGATCAGGATCTTGGTGAGCCCGCGGTTGATTGCGCTGTCATCGTCTTCGTGCCCGCAGGCTCTTGTTCTTGGGACCTTCACCAGGTAGCTGTGCCGGTGGCCGCCGCCGATCACCTCCCGGGCCCCCGCCGTCAGCTCGTAGTGAGAGCACTCGCCGTGGTGGGTGGCGAGGTGGCCGCGGCCGCTACCGCTGTCGGCCGCCACGTGGAGCGCGGCGGCGCAGGAGCAGTTTCGCAGGCAGGAGTCCGCGCACTGCTCCATCGTCACGTTGGTCGTCGGCGGCGAGGCCGGCCTGAGTACCGTGACGATGCCTCTCATCACCGCCATGTCGAGCTGGTCTGCGACGGCCGATGCGTTGCAGATATGACTGCTGCGGTCGTGCATCTGCAGCTGCACCGGCTGGACACCGTAGGTGGAGAAGCTGTTGCATTTGCCGGCGGCGGAGCAGACACCGAGGAGGCCGCAGGCGAGGGGCAGCTGGCAGAACCCGAGCGCCTTGTACGATGGCCTGAACTTCTTGTCCTGGCCATCATAGGAGTACATGCCGAGATTGCCTTCGTCTCCAAGCGCCAGGAAGCTGACCGGCGCCTTGATCGCCGGCGAGACGTGTGCGACCGGTCGCCGTTGCCCGTCCAGCAGCTTCAGCCCCAGCACGTCCATCTCCGCAAACTCCATGCTCCGGATAGGGCTAGGATCAGTGAGCTCCCAGTAGGTGTACCTGCGATGCGCAACGTGGAGATTGGCGGTGACCGTGTGGTCTCCGAGCTCCAAGGAGTAGAACGCCGAGGGGATCGTTGTCACCGGCGCGGTGAGGGAGGAGGGCAGCCGAATCTGCTGGCCACGGAGCAGCTTGTCCGTTGGCTCGTCGAAGCTTTGCCACACCGACTGGTTCTTGGCGTCCAGGAGAACGAGGTTGCCGGTCTGGGTCAGGTGCAGAACCTGTAGATGTGCCGAAAACAAAGGGGAAATGTGAATATCTCTCAACTCGTAAGTTATTAGCAAAATAATAGAAAAAGTAATTCGGAACCTCTAGATCGAAGTACTAAGAATGAACTTCCACAAGAGGAATTGATGCTATAAAGTAGTAAATTTGAGGGGCTATTAGTAGTTGACTGAAGAGCGGGAAGCTGAAAAACCGTAAAACCATAGGAGATCTAGACCCACTTTGCTTTTAATAAGGAGTCGTATTTTATTGCCATGTATTATATCTAAGAAATTTTATTTACATAAAAGACAACATAATAAATGTAGCTTTACTATGTCGCTTTATTTATTATTGTCGTCCATACTTATATGTTGTTCTTTATGATCATGTCATTTATGGTTAGGTTATTGACGTTGACATCTGATGAAGTTATAGCTTTGCGTCTTTCTCGCATTTTTTCAAAACACCCATATTTCTACTTCGGATCTGGCTTTGCGCCTTAAAATGAACTATCTTTTCCGTAAAAGAATAATGATGTTCACCATGTCTGTCTAGAAATGAACCTTCATCTCTAGACTAATTTGACGGTTTATATATGAGATCTCAGATCTAGCAGGTAGTTATCGGAAAAATAAAGGATTTTGCACTTAGTTGCATATATATCAGGATTTGGCATGCATCCTACTTCTACGTTTCATAGGCACATGGTTGCCAAATCCCCTATCTCAATTTTTGGGAGAGCGGGGATGAAAAACCATCAAATTCCCGGACAGACAACCCCATCGATCGTATCAACCGAATCATATATAGCCAGGTTCCATCTTCAACGACGATGTATGACTATACCTTGATTTTTCGCTCGCTGGGCATAGCAATATAGCATCGCATATCTAGCTTGCAATACTATTAGAGCTTGTAATAAATCCTATTTACTTCCTCACAGCTAGAGTAAGATCTCAAGAGTTAATCAAGCAGACAAAAATGGTGAAAGAACACAATAGATAGATCCACAAGATCACCTTTGCGCGTCGCCCTGCCGTGGAAGACGACCACCCGACGATCCCGGCGCCGTCCGTGAGCCGCAGATCGCCGTCCACCGTGAGCTCGAGCCGGCAGGGGCCCCGCGTCAGGAACGTCACGCCGTTGTGGTCCGAGGCCCAGGCCGTGACGTCGCCCAGGAGGACAACGAGGGAGCACATGGACAAGCCTTCCAAGCCCCCCGTGCCGGCCACGACCCTGATGGCGGCGGTGACGGCGGCGCCGCCAGGCCGCTGCGGCGACGCGCTGAGCACCGTGCCCGTCGTCGTCACGGCGAGACCAGGCTGCTGGTAGACCAGGGGCGCGGTGAAGTTGGCGCCGAGAGGGAAATCGGACGACGCGAGGGCGGCGTGGAGGAGGAGAGCGACCGGGAGCAGCACGGGCCAGGTGCACCGGGGGCCCATGGCCACGGCCGTCGCGGTCGTTGGAAAATTCTCTGATTTTTTTTTTTGGTTGAGTTGGAGAAGGAAGTAAGAAAATGGTTGAATTTTTTCTCGCAGATTTGCTCTGTATTTAAGGGCGAGGACTCGGTGGGGAGTGGCATATGATTTAACTGTTAGCATTAATTGTTTTGGCAGGATTAGCGTTTATAAATGGTTACAAAGCCGTGACAGTCAAGTGCAGTGCTTGCTGGCTATAAACAGTCAAACAGAGCCTGAAATCAAACAAAGATATAAAACTATAAAAGCGTGAGTTATATTTACATGATCCTCTGTAATTTCTAAAGCTTGATGGAAATTCAATTTCTTTTTAAAAAAAAGTGTGTATCACACACACACAAACAAAGAAGAATTTCTTACGTGAAAAAAAGAGACGGGTAGCAATGGCAGCGCTGCCCTCAGATAAAAGTGCGTGATAAAATCTATAAGTTGACCCCTTTTGACGTGGAAGTATGATTTTTCTGTTTGTAATCAAGATTGAACTGTCAAGGATGCTAGTACATTTAAAGTGCGTATATCCTCCTCATCAGCATTTATGCTTGCAGGGATTTGGTCATTAAAGTGCATGGAGTGGACTAATTGAAGCGGTAGCGACAATTCAGATTTGTAGTTCGTCGCTTTACGCGCCACGCGCGACGACGAGAAAGAAACGTGACGCGTACCGATGATCACGAAGAAGGGCCAAACAGCTCAAATGTGCGCCAACCATATTACAAATGTGTCGCCTATGCATATATCAAACTGTCCCAAGTTTTATGCGTTTTCCCTTGTAAATCTACTTGAGAAGAACGGAGGTAGTTTAAAGCGTGTTCCCTTGTACATCTACTTGAGAACGGAGGTAGAAGACAGTATGACTAACAACTGTATGAGAATGTATTTTATCTTAAGCAGTTCATAAGTAGTATTACGCTTGTTCCATGTCATTAGAAACATATATGCAGTTTTGGTTGATCAATTAGTCAGGACCCAGTAGATTGGGTTATATAATACTTCTACGTGTTTCCATGAAAAAAAAATCTTATCTGTGAACAAATTATCACGATTCAATTCGATGCAGCCGGGGCATTTTACTTCTTGCCACTCTTAGAAATGACACATAACATATTACCATCCGCTATCTATAACATATGGTCTGTGACATATGGATCCAGTGACAAATATGTTAGCACCATTTCTAAGAGTGGCAAAAAATTAATTATTCCAATATCAGTGAGTCAGACAACTTTACATGGCCCATAGTTCATTAACTTGGGTTTGGTGCTTGGTTCCAGAGTTCATCATGGCCCCCATACCATGCTGGGCCTCGGCAAGTCTGCATGGGCGGAGCTGGTTGATCAGCTCAGGCAGAGCCGCTGAGGTTGTATCACGGCCTGCTGGGATGCCTTGGTTCACTTTTTCTCCGGTCTCCACCTGAGGGGAGCGTACAAATGCACAAAGAGCAAAACCAAAACCAGAACCAAACCAAATCCTGGGCATTACTACCGCAGCGAAGTTACTAACTTGCTACACAAAAGAACTTTCCCTGAGATCAACAGAACCATAAAACATCCTGGAGAATAACAGTGCACGAACAGGATTTCATGTAGTAGATAATGAGATGCAAAACATTCAGATATGAGTCTCGAAGTGTGAAAAAAGGCAATGCGCAACTCATCATTTATGTACAGCAATAATGGTATACCATCTCTACTTAATTGAACAGTCAGCAGCCAGCCATGAAATTAACCAATGTAACCAAACATGTAAATGAGATGAGGGAGATATACATGAAATGTACACCAAACCGAGTGATGAGAATTCAGAAAACGAACCTAACGTTCACCACGGCACCACCAACCATTTAAAGGAACCTACTTCTTTCCACCAATCATAGGTTGACCACCATTTGCATTACCCATGCTAGAGGGTCCACCCATCTTATTTCCGCCACTGAGACCCTTCAAGTCAATCAAATCGCTAAATAAATTATCAGGTATGTAATAAGGTTTGTTTGCTGCCACTGAAGAACCTGACGGCTGTTGATGCCCATTCATTTGAGCTTGTGTTGCAGTTAGTCCATTACTTGCAGAACCCCATTGCATCGGCAATGAGGCTGAAGGTGGTACATATGCTGTTGAAGTGGGAGTATGTGATGCTGAAGGAGCTGAATAGGTGGCTGTTGATGAAACAGAGCCAACAGGTGAGGGTGGTTGTTGGTAAGTAGCTGACTGGAAAGGATTAGTATTGACACTTGGAGGTGCAGCCCATGGTGGTGCTGGATAATATTCTCCAGTTTGTGCCCAAGGTGCAATATAGTTTCTGTTCTGTGGAATATATTCCTGATTTGTTGGATGCGGCTGGTGGTTTGAAGGATACTGTGGCACAGCAGAAGGGTTTGGCTGCCCGTCAATAACTGCAGGTTGCTGAGGTCCATTAGGACCCTGTGTTGAAGAATCTGTTGAAGCTTCATCTGTAGGACTGCACAAGGTGAGGCTTAAAAGGTCGATCATATCCTGCTCTTTTGCTTGAGGAATGCTACTGACAAGAGCTGGGTCAACAGGAACTAAAGCATTGCTTGCAACAGAAGATGAAGATTCTGAATTTGCCATATCAATGGGTACAAGGGCAAGGTCTCCAGTGCTAGATAATGTATCATCACTGGTCATCACAGACTTATTTTTCCTGCAGATGCACAATGAAGTATAAGTTAACTATGCAGGATCACATAGCCACACGTTAAAGGCTACTTATAAATACCTTTGTGCTAGTCGAGTGAATTCATCATCATCATCATCCTCAAGAGTGTCATTATGTTCTACGGGAGGTGCAGATGGCTTTTCTGCTGGATCCTCATTAGGAGCCTCAACATTTTCCGTCAGAGGTGCTTCAACTGCTAAATGAGTGCCAGAGGCCATGGTGTCATATCTTGAAAGAATACTTTGCAGCCGATCATTTATCTCCAGTGCTTGCTTCAGTAACTGTTCATTCCTAAACAACAAATGAATGGTCTCAGATACCACATATCACATTTTGTGCAAGCTTCTTTGCTCGGCCTATGAAATGTAATAGTATGAAGAGAAACAAAGGGGAATCCCGAAATACCACTACATCACAAAATTCAAGGGGCAACAAATATTAATAGCATTACCCTGTTGAACTGACAAACTGCATGAGCTTTTGTTGGTTTGAGCGACATTGGCTCACCAGATCCATGATAATTTCATCTTGGACAGCCTGCGTTAAAAATAGGAGGTTGTTCATTAGGATGAAGTAGTGAACTAGACCAAATCTACTAACAGTAAGTCCATATAAAAAAAGTTAAACAGTTTTCAGGCAGGAACTTTCTTACTACCTTGTGATCAGCTGGATTCAAAGCATGCACCATATCACATAGTAGTTCTGTCACATTTCGAATTTTATTCATGTCACCCAAACTGTAATAGGAAAAGGAGCCACAAAAAGGTTAAAAGCATAAAATGAATTAGCTGGGTGATCGTTGACCAAGTCATTCAGTCCAATAGACCAAGAAAGAATAGCACAACCTCAGTGTCTCGACATCGGAAGACATTCTCTCATTTAGACTTCTTGCCTCATATCTCGGTGAACCATAGTTTTGAGAATTATGTGTCGCGGGAGGTGTAAATATCGGTGGTGCATCTATAGGACGTCTTGGGAACACTGCACCTATCCTCTGAATCAAAACCGACAAGTTGCAAATATGGTTAGATATAAAAGGGAATGTTTTCAAAGAAAAGAAAAGAATGATTCAACATAAACACGTCATCCATGCATATTGAACACACAATCACATGCCTTTCAAAATAATGACTGCTCACAGATACTGATAATGAAACAAGGCATAGAGAATTTCACAAAACTACATATACTTTGATCAAATTATCACAAAACTACAGATTTAAGGTGATGTATAACAAAGCTACAGATTTAGTGCTAAACTTATCACAAAACTACAGATTGAAAACTAAATATCACAAAACTATATATTTAGTACTGAAATTATACCAAAACTACATGTTCTAGAGTTTAAATCCCTATAACTGCCATTGTGTTGGAGCTATAAACATTGTAGTTTTCTGATAGAATTAACACTAAACCTGTAGTTCTGGGATAATATTGCTACTAAATATATAGTTTTATGATACTCGATATAAAATATGTAGTTTTATGATACATTTGGTGCTAAATCTGTAGTTTTGTAATACAACAGCTTAAATATGTAGTTTTCTGATAGTTTGGTGAAAGGTTATGTAGTTTTATGAAATTCACTCTAAGATATATAGCCTTCTTCAGGAGCAAATATGGAATTAGTTAAATACCTTTACTTCAAGATATGCAAAGTGATATTGTGGGTATTTACTTCCAGGTCCACCAAATGCTTCTTGCCAGGAGTCCAAAAGTAATAATATTTTATCCCTTACTAGCATATCATTCTGAAAGAAAAAATATAAAAGAATCATAAAAGAGAAAACACTCATAATCTTAGACATGTCCAATTATTGCCTCAATCCTCATTGACGTGAATGGAAAAATATGTGAATACCAACTGCCAATTGATATTCCAAGAGATAAATACTAGAACGTGTGTAAACAATAAGCTTAGATGCCGAGAGAGAGAAGAGAGAAAGTGTCCCCATCCCCAAGAAAACCAGAAAAAAAAAAACGTTCTTTTCTAATCAACATCACAACGCTGGGCACATTCCCAATGGGCCATAAAACAGTCAATAGAATATCATAATTCATAATCGAATATCCCGTTGCAAAGCACGGGCACCTTACTGGTAACCAGAAAATGAGTATATGTGAATAAATTGGTTCGTAGCTCATGTTTTTTTCTTAGTGCACAGGACTCATCGAATACAAGGTTTAATTCGGTAAAGGTAAATGTGGGTTCAGGTAAGTGGTATCCACATGATATCAAACTGTAAGAATGGCATTGAACAAGTCACCATGATATTAATGATAGGTTGATGACATCATGTACCTCTGCTGGCTAGTTACCCTAGTACTCTACTACAAATAATCAATCAGCCTTTAATGAAAGGGCTCCCTCTTCCACCCGCGGAGAAAATGGGTCTGATCATTTAGGAATATCCTGTTTTGGTTAATAACTCTCGAAAGAAGAACCATCCAATCACAATAGAAGATTAGTTTGCTTGCTAATTATCACAAAACAAAGTAAAACCAGCCAAAAAAACAGGGGATTAGTGTTACACAAAACACTAAACGCCATCTTAAATTATGCAATGCCACCAAGAATTCTTTGGATGAAAACAACCTACTGAGAAAAATCATCAAGTACATAAAATTAGGAATTCGGAATATCAAGTAACTAATAGTCTGGTGGGGAGTAAAGAGACCTTCTTCTGGATGATTTTAACCATTTCTTGCAGAACATGTTGCTCAGCGACTTCAAATTGAACATATTCACCACAATTCTTCATCATTGTCTCCAAGAGCTGCACCAAATTTCAAACTAAATGGATAAGATAAACAATAACTTCAGATCATTGGGTAAGAAAGTATGCAGGGAACTTTCTAGGTATATTGTTTTTGTGAAATAAAATTGTATTCTGTTCAAAGATAAAAATCGATGCAACAAAGAAAATACTACATCCATCATTACCAGTGTTATAGCAAAATAACATACCGTCAACGCATAGAACTGAACTTTTGGGTCCTTGTTCTGCAGTCGCTTTTTCACTGCCTTCACCACATCCTTTGTTTGCCTAACAAGGATTCTTAAATATATTAGAATGATGAGATAATTACTTGGAGTAGAAAAAACAAGTTAGTTTATTGCAGTATGATATTATATATGCAGAACCATAATTTCGACCAATTCTATGGCCCCAAACTCTAATTAATTTCTTCATATGAGAGTCAAAGCCTTCCCCTTTGCAAGGGGAGTTAATTAATGAAGGGGCTCCCAGCAATAGCTTGGGAGTTCGGAGAGGGCACAATCCATGCTCATGCTAAAGGTTCTAAGTTAAAACTGCATCCTAAAAAGCCTCGAATCGTAAGCCAGGGGCCTGCGAACATCTTGGTTCTGCTCCAAATACGCGTACTGCAATTACGCCGTCTTATCCGCACGGCAAAATGGACCAGATTTTGCCCAAAACGTGAGGCAACCAACAATTTCGGCAAGTTAGCCACCACCAGAGCCTAATCAAAGACCGAAATTTTCCACTAAACACCCAATCCCACACGCAGGAACCGGAACAGCACACACGGTTGTTAAAAAGAGAGCGAGCTAAGACGCGGCGGAGCTGAGACAGTGCGATCACCAGACGTCGGCGTTGATGATGTCGCAGATTTCGAGGTTGACGGCCCAGTCGGGCCCCATGAGCAGGTGGCTGGTCGCCTTCTCCACCCGCGCCGCCGCCCGCGCGACCGCCGGCGGCGCCACCGCCGCCCCCGCCCCCGCCGGGTGCATCGCCGGAGGCCCTAGGGTTTCGGCTCCCCCGAGGAGACGAACACTAAACTACACTATTGCTAGGCCGCTGCAGTATTAGCGAATGGTGGGTTTAATCCGGGCTGTCCGTTTAGCGCCGCGGAAGCAGGCGTGTTGATTAACAATTTGCCTCCGTCGCGAGTCGCGACAACTCGCGACGGGTGGTCCCAGGCATGACGTGCCATGTCACGGCCTCACGGGCCAGGATTGAGAAAGATATTAATAAGTGCTCCGTATTACGTTTTGGTCAACGATTCCAGGAGTTTTCCTTCGTTTATTGGCTTTCTTTTGGTTTTCTTTCATTTTTTCTAATTTATATTTTGACTATGGCGTGTACATTTTAGAGCAAAAGATGAGCTGCAAGCGTCACGCTGCTATTTTAGGTTTGCTTAAGTGTCCATTGCAAATATATATATATATTTATTGTAGGATTTGAATTTTGAATCCTACGTGTATTTGTCTTAGTGGATGTTTAAATTTATGTGTCTTTCCTAAGAAATTAGTGGCCAAAACAAATTTCATTACCCTTATGCCCCGACTCGTGTTTTCCATTATTACTTTTTGAAAGGGTAGGTTGTTTCGGTTACTCGTCCCATCATTACTGAAAATGCCAAAATAGAAAAACCTTTCAAATTCATTCACATTCTAAATGAACGAATAGTGCCGAATCTCATAAAAGTTTGAATCCTCCACTTTTCCTAAAAAAAAATGCAAGCCAAAGGATATTTATGTTTTTGCGGCTTTAGTCAAGGTCATAAAAGTGAGGGAAAACCTAAATTAATTTTAAAATTAAGAAAATTAGGTACGGCTCAGAAACTCGCTATGACGAAGTAGGTCGAAATGCTATTCGCCTTATAATTTCAAAGGTGCACAAGTACATATTAGGGGTGGTTGGATTAGAGATTTCCATCAGGAGCAACTTGTTTGGGATTTGGTACAGCTCACCATGAACGTTACATAAGCTACAGTTGTTGCTGCGTCTAACCACTCTTTGACAACGCCAGCTTAAAAAGATGGCCACTTCCAAATTTCCACTGAACGATCTATATATAGTTTATCGCCACGACTTTATGAATGGGTAGAATGTGTTCTTCTACCCGATTACTCTCGTATTTTTTCTTATCTCTTATGCATATGTTTACAGACTATTCATCGGTATATTTTTTATAAAAGTTTCTATACTACTTTAAAAAAAATAATGGTGATGGCAATGAATCTGGCACCCTACCACCTATCTTTTCTTCATCAACTACTCTATAATCTTTAATGTTAAAAATAGTTTTTCTATATATGTTATTAATATCTTATTTTATCTCCAAAGTATAAGTTTACCTATCTCAAAAAATCTATAAAATATTTAATATATCGTTGTAAGGTATAGGTACTTTGCTACTCTATGCAGAAGTTAATAACGTAGCCATAGTGCAAATCAGGTTCCTCGAACAGATGTTTGGACGCTGATAGAGCACCGATGGAATAAGCCGAGACAGATTGAGAATGAGTCAAAGACCATGTCCTTGTGCACTTAACTACAGACCTACAGTGTACCTGTACTCTCGCGGATTGTATATCCGGTATCCTGTAGCATTTCAAACGTACAATTGAAATCCAAACCAATGAATGAGGTGGTGTTTAGTTGCCAAATTTTTTTGGTAAAGAAACGTTTGACTGGATGTCGGAAGGGATTTTCGGAAACGAATGAAAAAACGAATTTTACGGCTAGCCGAGAAACCGCAAGACAAATCTTTTGAGCCTAATTAATCCGTCCTTAGTATATGTTGGTTATTGTATCACTTATGACTAATCATGGACTAATTAGGCTCAAAAGATTCGTCTCAAAATTTCTTCCATAACTGTGTAATTAGTTTTTTGATTCATCTATGTTTAATGCTTTATTTAGGTGTCCAAAAATTCGATGTGATGTTTTTAGAAATTTTTTTTAACTAAACAAGGCCTGAGTTGCCATAAGCAGACTGCACCGGGCAGAGCTCCAACATGCATTATTCCCGCTGATGACACATGTTCTTTCTTTTCTTGGTTAACTAGCGGTATGGCCCGTATACATTGTAACGTTAGCATCAGCGTCCCATTTACCACCGAGGAGACCAAAACCAGTCCTGCGCGGAGAACTGTGTGGTTCAAAACTCAATTTTTTTAAAAAAATAGTCACGGCTTTAAACGTCAAACTCACGGTTTGACATGATTATCATGCGGTATGGTACAATTATTATGGCGATTTTGAATATGGCGATCATAACGGCTTCGATCACGATTGTGTGGTTTGATGTGATTGTCGTGCGGTTTTGAATATAACGATATTCATTGTTTTAATCACGATAATCACGCAGTTTACTATGATTATTGCGATGATTTTGAATTACTCTGCATTAGGCCATATTGGGCCTCAGGAACAGTGTGATATTTATTTTTTCTCACTTTTTGATCTTTTTCTAATTGATTCATGTCTTGTTTTTTTTAAAAAATCTTCACCAAGGAGTTTAGGATAAACATAACTATATATCACCACGATTTTTTTGGATTTTTCTACTATTTTTTTTTAAATTTTTTTGAATTAACGGGATATTTGCGGAGCCGTATTGTCAAAAACCGGTACTGTATCATGGCAATACGTGCAATTATCGCGATAATCGTGTGTTTTGAACCTGGTTAACATAGTTATAACTGTATCTATATATTCTTATCTTTACATTGATAATTCTTTAATATTCAATTCGACTTTCATTTTTTTATTGTATTTCTATGTTGAACCACATTTCAATTTACAAATTTTTTAATTCTTGTTTTCTATTTATACTTGTGTTATTATATTATACTTGTACATAAACTATTTTCTGCATAATATTCATTTTTAATTAAACTTTTATGTATTTCTAAATTGTATTTATACGTTGATTCTTTCTCTTAATTTTACTTATTTTTAACCAGAATTTTGGATATTTCCATATTGCACTTATACATGGACTCTTCACTTAATATTAATTATTTATTCTTTTTAATCTGAATTCTGGAGTTTTGTATAATATATTCACACTTGAATTGTTTTTGTACTTCTTTATTTTTAATTCCAAAATTGTGGTTTGGATTCTTTATTTCTTCAATTAATGCGGGATTCTCTAGCTTGTGAGAACGAACATGGTAACTCATTTTTCTATTACTATATATATATAATTTTTTAAATTTTAAATTTGTTTTAATATTTTCTGAATTGTATGTACACATGGACTCTTTTAGAATATTTCTTTATTTCTAATTCTAAAACTGTATTTTCGATCGGATTCTATTTTTTGTTCTGATTATTGTGGTGAGAGCGAATGTGTAATGTGCTTTTCCTTTTACTTTATATATGAGATTGATTATAAATTTGTCCCTTTTGAATTATGTTATTGCAATTCACGAAATTGAAATCATGCTATTATGATTTTACAGATATCCAATATGTGCCACTCCTTACAGATTCGAACCATCGTCAAAATTTTCTTCACCAAAATGCGACCACCGCGATGACGGTCGCGACGGCGGCCATGAAGATGCAGCAACTTACAAAGGAAGACGAGGTCGCGGTGGGCAACAAGGGGATCGCCCACGTCGGCACCGGACCTATGAAGACGACCACCCAGACTTTGGTGGGCTCAGGATGGTGGAAGCGGGATCACCATGATGATGACGGCGACGACCGCCAAGGCGACCGGGGCCGAGACCTGGCTCGAGGCTTCTTCAATGGCAACACCCGGTCTCGGAGGGATCGCACACGATCTCCGCGGCCGCGCAACAAGGAGTACAATGATCGCAGCGGAGGGAGACGCACCCACGGTGCTGGGCCGACAGAGGCACAACATGGCGGCGGCGAGCTCTCTGGAGCTGCTGGACCAAATAGCCAGCACGCGCCTGACCCGGCGCAACAGAAAGAAATTGCTGCCATGGTAAACAAATTCCATTTTCTCCTAACCTTGAACTCTTCTCCTGTGAAGGGAAAAGAAGCAAGCAGCTGCTGCCAGGAGCTTACCGTCCTGGACAAAAGCCAGGAACCTGTGCAAACAGGGAATGAAGTCTGGTCCCCAAAGGCCATAATCCCGGCGAAGCGAGTCTTTGAGCGCATTTTGCAGGACTTAGCCTTGGTGCATGGAGATTTGGAGCCAATGACGACAGTACTCGACGGTGTGGCCGTGCCGATGCTGTAGGACACTGGGGCGGGCGACATTGGCCACATGGATCACACAGCGGTCGATGATGATGAAGAAGCCACCTCCAACGCTGAGCTGCCGCCACTGGACACGGTGGTGGTCGACATGACGACTGTCATTGATCAAGCGACAAGGGATGTCGACACTTTGCCGCCCAAGACGAACGATTCCACGCCGCCCAAGCTGATCATGCAGGTCAATGAGCTCTTCGTGTCGCCGCCAAAGCCAATCATATCCATGCCGCCGGCTACAGCAGGTGCTGTTGTTGGTCGACGTGCCAAGCCACGGCTACTGCCAAGCTCCACCAACACTCGCCATAGTGCCCGCCTCGTGAGGCAACCGGCACTGACGGCAATGGAGCGCTGCCAGCGCGTCCTGCTAAGGCGCATGGGCCTAATGCAGAAGGAAGATGATGTTACCGCCATACAGGAAGTCCTGGCCCAATACATCGCTATGTTTGATGGCCCCCTGCCGCCGGACGTTATCGCAGCGCTCACAGCGGTCTTCGGCATCGACAACGACGACAGCAACAACCCCACAAACGCCATCGTTCGAGTCATGGGTGAAGGGATCGCAGATGCGGTCGAGGAGGTGGAGGAGGCTCTTGCCTAATACCCACCAAGGAAGAAAGTGGGAGATCGACAACTCCATGTATCGTCACACTCTTCAGTTATCGTTCAGCTTTTGTGGCTGGGTCTTCGGCGGCCTGCGTGCAGTGAAGCCAGCGTTGAAAAACTAATGCACTATGCTTCTTATTTTCGTCACGTCATGTTTTGCCGATGTCGGCCTAGGGACACAAGAACGTCTTATTTGCTTCCTGCTTGAATCGTTGAGGTCGGCCTGGGTTCAAGTGAACCCCTCTACTCTTCACTTCGCAAGACTCCGCGTGCGCCCGCACAGAGTAGTGACAGCGAGGCCATGTCTAAAGGCGGGGAGAACCAACCGACCACTGCCCCAGCCGGAAACACAGGCCAACCATTTTGGCGGCCATTAGCCCAAGGGCTAACCCAGTGACTTGGTGCTGTAGTTCATGATGATGCAAAATCTTGAGTTAATAAACTGGAACATGCGAGGGCTGAACTTGGCGACAAGATGTAACGCGGTGCACGAGCTAATGTGGGAAATGAAATGCAATCTAGCATGCTTCCAAGAAACAAAACTCCAAAATATAGACAGCCATCTAGCCCGATTCTTGGGCGGCTACCGCCTAGACAGCTTCGCCTTCAAGCCAGCACGAGGAACAAAAGGCAGAATCCTCCTGCTTTGGGTGAGTGCAACAGTTCACATCCAACACATGCGAATACGACGCTTCTCCATATCAGCAAAAGCAATGATCATCCAGTCAGGATCTACGTTCACGCTCACATGCGTCTATGGCCCCACAAGGCACCACCTAAAAGATGCTTTCCTCAGACACATTAGAAGACTGAAGCCAAGCCCAGGAGAGGGATGGCTGCTCCTCGGTGACTTTAACATGATCTATAGGGCAAGAGACAAGAACAACACGAATCTGAACCTCGCCCGTATGAATCGCTTCAAATCGGCCCTGGACCACTGCGAGCTTAAAGAAATCCACCTGTAGAACCGAAAATTTACTTGGAGCAATGAGCGGCAGAGGCCGACCTTGGTGAAGCTAGATAGGTGCTTCTGCAATGAAACATGGAATTTAGCCTTCCAAAACCACATTCTGTATGCCCTGCCAACAGGCCCATCAGACCACTGCGCCGGGCCTAGACGGTTACACGATGAACTTCTTCAGAGTTTGTTGAGCCATCATTAAGGAGGACGTCGTGGTGGTCTTCAACGCGATCAATAACCTCATATGTGCAAGTCTAAACATGCTAAACTTGGCCAAAATTGTGCTAATCCCCAAAAAAGGAGCAGAAGAGGTGGCTGATTTTAGGCCGATTAGCCTAATCCACAGCATAGCAAAAATCCTCTCCAAACTCTTAGCATTGAGACTACGACTACACATGCACTCACTTGTATCTATCAACCAAAGCGCCTTCATCAAGGGTAGAAGCATACACGACAACTTCATGTACGTTAGAAACCTTGCAAGAAGGTATCACAAAACCAGGCGACCCATGCTCCTGTTCAAACTTGACATTACGAAAGCGTTCGACTCGGTCAGATGGGACTACTTGCTTTCCTTGCTACAACATCAAGGCTTCCCGTAGAAATGG
The DNA here is from genome assembly GCF_000231095.2 of Oryza brachyantha. Classification (NCBI taxonomy): domain Eukaryota; kingdom Viridiplantae; phylum Streptophyta; class Magnoliopsida; order Poales; family Poaceae; genus Oryza; species Oryza brachyantha. Next base: position 27,008,943 of record NC_023163.2, read on the forward strand.
AGGGACTGGATCTCAGCCATCCTTTCTACTTCCACCTCACAAGTCGTCCTCAACGGGATCCCAGGGGAGAGAATACAGCACGAAAGAGGCCTAAGGCAAGGCGACCCGCTATCGCCTCTGCTCTTCATCATGGCAATTGACCCGCTTCAATGGATCCTCTCCAAAGCAACCCAACTAAACGCCATCACCAAACTGTGAGACAGGGCGGCCCGTTTATGAATCTCGATGTACACCGATGATGCGGTGGTCTTCATGAACCCAGTCAAGAACGACGTCCAGACCTTCACTAGCATTCTCAAGAGCTTCGGAGAGGCTACAGGGTTGGTCACAAACATGCACAAATCCCGAGTTGCAGCAATCAGGTGCCACCAGATAGACATCGACCACCTCCTAGAGGGTGTCCCCGCCATGCGGGTACAATTTCCCCTGAAGTACCTTGGACTACCTCTAGTCTTAGGGAGGACGCGCAAGACAGACACTCAACAGATACTAGACAAAATCATGGCAAGAATCACAGGATAGAGAGGCAAAAATTTAGGACCGGCAGGAAGGTCAGTCCTAGTCAAATCAGTGCTAACAGCGCAGCCGATCTATCTTCTCACAGCCTTAAAGATCACCAAGGAGCCCCTAAACCAAATTGATGCTAAAAGACGAAGGTTCCTGTGGGCAGGGACGGGAGACATCACAGGGGGTAAATGTAAGGTTAACTGGGAAAGAACATGCATGCCAATAAAACAAGGGGGGCTGGGCGTGCTGAACTTGGAGAAATTCACGAGAGCCCTTAGGCTGAGATGCTCTGGCATGAATGGAGTGACCCCGCTAAACCGTGGGTGGGGATGGACACACCGTGTGACGAAATGGACAGAGCATTGTTCGAGGCGCCGTCCAAAATAACGATAGGGGACGGTAATACCATCCGCGTTTGGGACTCCGCCTGGCTAATGGGGCGTAGACCAAAGGACGTGATGCCATTGGTCTATGCGGCATCAAGTAAAAGGAAGAAAACTCTACGAGAAGGCATTACAAATAACGCCTGGATCGCTGACCTCAAGCTAAATAACAGTGCCAGCCTCACGGTAGAGCTGATTAATCAGCTGGTCGATCTGTGGGGTGCGACCCAAGAGATCCCACTTCAGCAAGGGGTTTCGGACTGTGGAACCCCGATCTCAGGTATCGGGATTACCTCGTGCTTAATTATACCATTCCCTGGATCAAGTAGATGGTACACACGATATCGAGTCATAGCATCAGTAGTTCATACAACAGTGCCTCACAAGGCTTATTACAACCAGGCACTTGGCCAGATAAAGAGTCTGAAGCTAAAGGACAATAATTAAACAGAAGCGATAAAAGTAGCGACATCTAAGCGGCGATACACCACAGGCGACAACTGGAAGGCAAGGCACCACTACGCGTCTTCTTCTTTAGTGAGGTCCTCGAAGCACTCGTAAGGGTCTGCAACTGAGTCTTCCTCAAACAATGATAGTGAGCAAAGCAGGGTGAGTACGGAGTACTCAACAAGTCACCACGAAAATATGCACATGCATGGTTATAACAAGGAGGCTTATAGAGTTCTTTTGCATAAAAGCAGCTTTCACAAATAGTTTTCACAAGACCTATTTTTTAGCATCAATTTCTATACCATGAGTATAATTAAATAGCCATGAAGGTTCTGTCAACCATCCACTGATGGTTTTCCTTCTGGCATCCATGCCATCTTCTAGGTAATTCAACCCCTTGCAACTCAAGGAGTGAATCACCTAGACACACATATAACATTTTCATTTTCATCTCATACTCATCTTTTAGGTTTTATGAGTCTAGCCATGTGTATGCCATGTCCCGATGCTCATATCCGAGAGCGCGGCTATTCGAATAGATTTAAACACACTACAGTAGTTGTACGCTTTTCCCGTGCTCCACGACTACCCAACACATGAGCTTCGTCCCAACACATGAGACAGTCGTGGCAAAGCTTTTCGATAACCTTACTTTGGCAGTGCCCGCTCCATGAACTTTAGTCCCCATTGCACTCTAGACGTCCTTTACTAGCAGTGAGGAGAGTTCTGACGTTCACAAGGGAGGAGTAAACCAATAAACACAACACAACACATCACAACTCACTGGCACTAACCTACCCGGTCATCCCCTGTGCAATAGGCTTTCTGTCTACTTGCACTCATAAGAACCACCACGGCTTGGGCACCACCTCCGCTTGGCTATTTACTAAGCTAGGTCTATACCAATTCGAGAAAAACGGTTGTACGGTGGTCATTTCATGTATAGCTGCATGGCTCGGTCCTTAACTGATCAGGGCGGGCTAACCATTCCCTAGAACCACCCATATTCTCACCATTCCGCCCCGATCGAAAACAGTTTTTATCTTAACAACTCATTCACAACCTGGCCGGGTGGCGCTCATATCTCCACCTGCTATCATGCAATTACTCCCACTGAGTAATGTCTCAACATCATCATAAATATTTCAAAAGTGTAATATTGAATGAAATGCAGCTAATAGCATCGCTAAGCAATGTCATCAATTGACTAGATTATAATTGCAACATGAGGCGACAAAGGTTTCACGGTAATCAAACATATGACAGGTTGTATCTAACTAAAGTGGGTCTCTACTTGTTCTGCATGTAATTTTAAATAAAGAAAACATTTTCTCAATATAGGTACAACATGTTCAATGGGGGTGATGACTTGCCATGCTCGAAGTCCTGCGAATTTGGCCCCTCGCCCAATTCGTTCACGACTACAAAATCTGATAAAACGGAGGGTCGATAGTCATGACATAAATATAGGTCTCGGGGTGGTCAAGTGAATAATGGAAATTTTTCAGTTAGCCGAAGTATCTCGCAAGTCCAGAATTAATGTGGCCGAGAAATTATGGATACGGTTTTGGTCCAGGAGGCGAAAGATTTAAACTAGTTTAGCTCTAAGCTTCACGAAAAAAAATTGCTAGATTAATTGGAACTAAAACAAGGGTTAAAAGGGAGGAAATTCCTAATTTAATTCAAGGAGTAGCTAATTTCCAGGAATAATATTTTTAGAAGAGAGAAAGTAATTAGCTGGATTTTTCTATACTCAGAGCAGTGGCTAACGTACTACTGCAGTTTGGTTTGTAGGGAGACAAAGCAGACTTGCTAATTTTTATGGTTGCACATGGAGCGGGAACAGCAAGGCGAGCAACAGCCCAGCTGGCCCACCCCGGCTGGCCTACCAGCCCACGGGCAGGAGGACAGAGAAGGAGATACAGAGGGGAGGCGGCGTTCGGGAGAATAGAGAATGGAGAAAAAAAAAGACTGACCGGCGGCGGCACAGCAGAGCGGAGCGGAGGGAGAGGCAAGGCGAGGTGAGGGCGCAGCGCCCGTCGCTGCTCTCCCCTTTTTATAGGCGCTCCCGGCGGCGAGAGGTGCCGGTCGGGTCCACGGCGACGTGAGCGAGCTGCGGCGTGGAGAGGGCGGTGCAGCGGCGACCCGACGGCGACACGACATGCACGTCCACGGTGCTGCGGTGGCGCGATGGTATGGTGGCGACGTGTGGTGGCATGCGCGCGCGGCGCAGCGCGTGGCGGCACGGCGACGACGGGGCGCGCGTGGCGTGGCGGTGGCTCGGCGCGTGGCGGTGGGGTGGCGCGGTGGTGGAGTTATTGCGACGTGCGCGCGCAGCCGGCGCGACGTGCGGCGGCAGCGACGGCAGCGGCTGGCGCGGGGGAGTTAAGGCGTCGTGCGGCGGCAGCGACGTGCGGCAGCAGCAACGTCGTGCGGCGTCAGCGACGTGCGGCAGTAGCAGCTGGCGCGGGGGAGTTAAGGCGTCATGCGGTGGCAGCGACGTGCGGTAGCAGCAGCTGTGGCGTGGTGGCGTCCATGCAGCGCCGGCGTCTGTGCCTCGGTGTGGAGAGAGAGAAGAAGAAGAAGAACCAGAGAGAGATGCCGATAGAGAGGAAAGGAGAAGAGAGAGAGAAAAGAAAAGAGAAAAAGAAAAGAAAGGAGAGGAAAAAGGAAATGGGTTTGAGTTTGAAATTTTGAATTCAAACCTGAAATTTGGACTCTGGAATTTGTGATATGGGAATTGGTATTTGAATCTGAATTTTGGAAGTTTGTAATTGAACGATAACATTATGAATTTGGAGACAATGGATTAGGGAAACTTGGATTGGATTAATTTGCTAATATCAGAATGTTACACGGACCAGATCACTTGGAAGCTTTTGGACCATGGCAAATACTCCGCCTCGTCGGCCTATAAAACGCATTGCTTGGGATCTATAGATTCCAAACTCAACGGCCTCATTTAGAAAGCCTGGGCCCCTTCAAATTGTAAATTCAACGTTTGGTTGGTGACTCAAAATAGAGTGTGGACCTCAGATCGGCTCGCGGCCAGAGGTTGGCCAAACAACGGAGTATGCCCCCTTTGTCGCACGACGGACAAGTCAGCAAAACACCTCCTTGCCCACTGCAGATACACCAAAAGAATCTGGACGATGACAGCTACGTGAGTGGCATACCAACAACTGGACCCAGGACGTTGGAACCCCACCGAAAGTATTTAGGAATGGTGGGAGATGTTATCCAATGCTAGGGGAGTACCAAATAAAGGATTGTAAACCCTTATCCTTCTAATCGCCTGGGAAATCTGGAAAGAGGGGAACCAGCGTGTCTTCGACAGGGAGGAGACCTCGGCTACTAGCCTCATGGCAAAAATTAAAGACGAGGCCAGAATTTGGTCCATGGCGGGCGCCAAGAGGCTTGGAGACTTAATTGCTCCTAACATGTAGAGCCCAACGTGCATGTTTATCTGTCCCCCCTCCCCTTTCTCTTTTGTTCTCTTCCGCCCTAGGGGCTTGTACTCTTCTCTACCTTTATTAATTAATGAAATAGCACAATCTCGTGTTGATTTCATTCAAAAAAAAAAAGTGTTAAGCATGGCATAGCTCACATTCTTGTAAAATCATAATTGCATGATTCCAATGTCGTGCATTGTACAAACATAGTTTAAGGTGGGCAAATTTATAAAAGCATGAATCCAATTAACCTTTCTTCTTTTCACTATTGATTGATTGATCAGAGATTTACATCATAGATGATGAGCCTATTGGCTAATCTGCGTGCTCATCGCATGTATATTTCTGTGTCGAGACGGTCTTGAGCCTACAAACATTTTATTTTTTTTCAGTTTATTTAAAGAGATATACCCTTTATACTCAAATGTAAAAATAATAGATTTTAAAAAATTCAAAAACACATACTTCTAGAAATAATCTAAATTCACATTAAAAATAAATATTATTGATAAATGACTTCATATATAGAATTAAGATATATTCTAAAATATAATTAAAAATATATTAATATAAGACTCTAAATTTTTGCCTATACTAATTAGAAGCTTTCCTATGAGCCCCGTGTTAACCCCATGGTGTGAAATAGTAAAGTAATAGAGAGAAAAGAACCACTGCTTGCTATTATGGCCTACAAATTGGCATATATTTCAATTCAATTCAAAATCGAATTAAAAATGTTAAAGTAATTGATATGAGGGAAGAGTCCATCTAACAAAAACAATTTGGAAACATCTAAAACTTAAAACTTCAGTTAAAAAGAATCCAATTAGAAATACAATTAGGAACTAAAAATAAAGAAAAATGATAAAAGAGTCCATCTATAATTACAATTTAGAAAAATCAAAATTTAAAGTACTAGACATATATAAGTTTGATTAAGTTAGGTTGGAGTTTAAAAGTATATTGTTGTTTTAAATATTTTCCCAATAAAATAAAACTATTTATGTGAAAAAGGATTATAAGAATACTAGCCGTGCAATCTACAGGGCCACACACTAGTTTAATTTTGTCCATAACCGAATGGTTATTTGGGCTATTGGGATAACCTGTAAAACTGTTGGGGAGCTGAATTCGGTCTTGAAATCTTTGGAACTAATTGCCTTCTCTCTGGAAGGTGCCATTCTTTATTCTATACTATCACTATACGTGGGGGATTTAACTTTTTGCCACTTTTAAAAATGACACCTTACATATTTACCACCCACTGTCTATGACACGTGGGTCCTTATGTGTCTATGACATGTGGGTCCAGTGACAAATATGTTAGGGACATTTCTAAGAGTGGCAAAAAGTTAATTATTCCACTATACGTACACGGTTGTGTCTTACTGGTACAAGTATACAACAATGAGCTGCCGCCAAATCCTTACAACGCGCACAAGTATACAACTGCCATGGCCTGCATGCATCCCTTCTGAGCCAATCTCACCCAGATAAAATACATAAAAACAGAAGAAAGCTACAGACAACAAACCAAGATTCCGCATGCTACCTATCTGCGGCATGGCCCCCTTCCACCTTGCCGTTGATGGAGCTCATGATGTTGGAGGCGATGGCAATGCTGCTCGTGATCACGGCCAGAGTGATCATCGTCGCCGCCAATACCTTGTCTTTCCGCTTCGCTATCCCATGAGCATCCCTGCAAAAAAAAAAAAAAGGAGTGTTACATACTTACATTACGTACATATTCACATTTTTGATCGAAGTGTTAAACGAAGAGAAGTGTATGGTGATGGCGTGCCTGAGAACGATGGCGCCGGGGAAGATCAACGAGATGCAGACGGCGAAGGTTGAGCCGGAGTACTCGAAGAGCGTCCAGATGCTGGGGATGGCGATGGCGAGCGCGTAGAGCACCGCCATGAGCACGGCCGTGAGCGTGATGAACCGGCGCGTGTCCGTGGCCAGCGGCCGCCGCCCCGGGAACAGGAGCTCGTCGACGTTGACGCGGAGCGAGAAGTGGATCAGCGGGAAGACTAGCACGAGGTGCAGCGCGTAGCTGAGGCGCGCCGCGTCGTTGAGCGCCTGCGGGACTCCGGCGCCGGAGCTGCGGTCGAAGTTGGCGAGCACGTCGGCCATTGTGGCGTCCCCGAACAGGAGGAAGCCGAAGAACCCCACCGCCGCGTAGATGACGGCGCAGAGCACGAGGGAGATTCGCACGGCCGCCTTCATGTCCGACGTCTTGCTCAGCTCCGCTCGGATCGGGTGCACTGCATGGCGCGCAAAAAATTCAGTTGCGCGGTGAGTGATTGCACGAGAAAAGGTTGGTATTGACAATGGCGTCCTCGGTGTGATACCGTTGAAGTGGAATGTAAAGGCGACGACTATTACTGGGACGGCGGTGAAGAGCTCGAACGGAGAAGAGAGGCGAGAGAAGTCCGGGAGCAGCCGCGGCATCTTCGCGGTGCCCCTGATGAGGGCGTACACCGCGATGCCCAGGCTGATGAGCATGAACACCACCGCCAGTAGGATGGACACGGCCGACGTGAACCTCAGGGAATCTGCATGCAGTCACAACAAATATGTGAATTTGGGAGTAACAAATTCAAGTATTCTTCTATGTAGGCTTGTAGCTACTGCAAAATTTATTTATTTTTATTTTTTTTTACATAATGATATTTTTATCCAGCCTCTATATCCAACTAGATATATGTAGTCATTTTTTTAATTAAGATACTTAGCCCTCAAATACCCAATCCGAAATCCCAAATGGGATTCTCTATATCCAACTAGATGAACAGTGATGTGACTTTGTGTGTACTTTCAGCCGTTTGATCCGTAACTATCGCGTCCGATTGATCACTACAGTACCGATTTTACTGTGTGTTTTTATGACTTTTCTTCATAAAGTCAGAGAATCCGGATTGCCAAAATCCATACTTCTATGGAGATTTAAACCTAAGATCTTAAGTACTACTCAAGTCACCACTAGACTACATGCTCTTTCATAATTGTTGTAAAATGTATACATGTCAAATACTCGTATACTATACGACAACGGCCCCGTTCTGCCATTCGTAGTCTATAAACTCGATTAAACGAATGAAAACTACAACAGGAGTAGATGAGGGCACCGGAATTTTGATCATCGGTCCGAAAAAACACCAGATCATCGCAGGGTTCCGTACGGCACGTACCGACACGCTTCCGGAGCACAAGAGGTAGGAGGAGCACCGCGGCTGCCACCAGCACCGCCTCCCTGCCGGCCCACCAGTGCTGCCCGAACCACTCCATCAGCACCCCGTCGTGCGCCTTCCCGCCGCTCGTCGTGCCGGACATCACGTCGCCTGCAGGAACACTCAAAACACACGTACGTACGCATCCCTAGAAGTATCACTCGCCTGCGCGCTTTGCCGGGTGTATGGTTCCGGGAGGTTAATTGGTCGGCGTGTTACCGATGATGATGAGGTACACTGTCAGGGTCCCGATGGCATTGACAGCGACGAACACGTTGAGCAGCGCGGCCCCGGCGCGGCCGAACGCGTCGCCCATCAGCGCCGCGTACGACGGCGGCGCGCGGGTGTACCGGAGCATGAAATCCACGGCGGCGTGGGCCAGGAGCGCGACGCCGGCCACGAGCGCCACCGTCGGCGCAACGCCGAGCACCCGCATGGCCGCCGGGATCGACATGATCCCGGCGCCCACAACGCTCGTCGACATGTTGAACACCGCGCCGAGCACCGACGCGCCCGTGGCCGGCTCCCCCACGCCGGCGTACTGCTCCGACAGCAGGGGCGTTTCTGCTGCCCCATTTTCGCCTCCGTTACCGCCGGCGATGGAGGATTTCTTGGACACCATGGCTGACACGATAAGCGGGAGCTAGAGGAGAGTTTGGCGTGCGTTTATCTTGAAATCGGCGGCTCGATAACGTGGAAACGTGGCGCGAGAAAACGACGGGATGCCGATGACTGTGCTTGTGATAAGAGCCTAGTCAGATGGGCCCTGGGGGCACTGAGCACTGAGCTCACAGCTCAGCTACTAAACTATTGAGGCGTGGCTCAGCGAACTGCGGATGATTGGGATTTTCTAACGAAAAGGGTTATTGTTCGGTTTTTTCAGAAAACCTAAATAACATATTTATAAATAAAAATAATTTATAAATAAATTTTTTCTATATGTGTTCTTAGCGATCTACAGAAAGACATGGTTAGAGAATAAAGTACGATCAAAATCATTTATAAAGTTAAAAGATATCAAATTTTAGCCTATAAGTATAAACAGAAGCGTGAGCCCAACTTTACACAAACCACCGGACTGGTGGGCGATCAACGATGTGTCTCCTATTTACTCCTATTTATAATAGTTAATTTAGTTTTTTTTACTACTCCACGATAACTATGAATCCACGATCAACGATATGTCTCCTATTTATCAAACTTTTGTCTAATTGCTTAAAAGTAAAGTTTTTGTGGGGGTGAACATGAGTTTTTTTGAACAGAGATAGTACCAATCAAGCTATTTTAGAAACTAATTAAATACTAAGTGCATCTGATTACTTACCGACGCGGCGGCGGAGCACGAGCGGCAGCAGAACGACAACGGCCGTGGCCAGAATGACAAGCTCCCTCGCCGTCCACCACTGAGGTCCGAACAGCTCCCGCAGAACGCCGGCGTGCTCGTCCCCTGCCCCAACGCTTCCAGACATCACATCCCCTGCGACGAACGACCAGGATGCTCGGCGCCGGTCAATTCAATGTTTATCCCCGCAATTCGGATGAATCGATCCAGAGGGCAGAGCAGCGCGCCCTCGACCGCGTGAGCTTACCGATGATGATGAGGTAGACGACGAGGGTGCCGGTGGTGGTGAAGGCGATGCAGACGTTGAGCACCTTGGCGCCGGCGCGGCCGAACGCGTCGCCCATGATCCCTGCGTACGACGGCGGGCCGCTGTCCCAGCCCGTGTACCGCAGCATGAACTCCACGGAGGAGTCGGAGAGGGCGGCGACGGCGAAGATGAGGAGGAGCGCGGGGACCACCCCGAGCACCCGCATTGCCGCAGGGATCGACATGATGCCGGCGCCGATGATGCTCGTCGACACGTTGAACACCGCGCCGAGGACCGACGCCCCGTGCCCGCCGCCGGATGACTCCGGCAGCAGCGGCTCGCCCACCCCGCCGGCGCCGGCGCTCTTGTCCGTGCTCGCCGCCGGCAGAGTCATTTTCGGTGGGGTTCTCAGACGTGTGGATGGCGCTCGCGCGTACCACTTAAATTTAGTATTTTTAGCCATGCTTCATTAACCCCGTGAAATGACGCCCATACCCTTGCGTGCTTAAGACAATTACGACAGATGCAGCAGCTGATTTAGGGCGTAATACGGTAATTCGTGGAGGGGAGTCACTAAGAGACAAGAAAAATGATGTGATTAGAGAGTGAAGGAAGACGCTAGCGGCTTCAGGTGTTGTACTTGGACGGGAACACGGCCTGGTTCGTGTTTTCCGATGATACAATGAAGCGGGACCTTTTTTTTCATGAGCAACCCCGCGTGCTCAATTAAACATGCCCACTGATCAGCCAGCCTGACATATCCATCCTGCTGCTACAATAATTCGCGATCCTTGTTTTGGCATATTAACAGTTTACAGGCGGCATGAACCACTTGCTGCTTTGCTGGGATCTCGCGATACGGTAGGCGTCAAAGACTATCTCCTCCTTTGGATCAAATTACACGGATGGAATTAGGGATGAGCAGAAAAAAAGTAGGATAAAACAAGTCTAGAGCGAAAATTTCAGTATTAGATGATGAAAGACCGAAATTTAGTTATTTCATAAAGTTAACCGAAGTATAATAGGCCCAACAAATGAGATATTCGGTTAAATAACATTATACTCTTCCTCCTCCCTATAGATTCATCCGGTGGTCGGTGGCCGGCGGTCAGCGGTGGGGATCTGTTTTTTACGTATGTAAAACCGTTGAAGATTTCAGTGAATTTGTTCATCTATGTGTTGCAGTTGATTTGGTCATGAATAAATACGAGATTAGAAAGACCCAGACCAACTCGCCAACCTTCATTTTTTTTTCTAAGGACTGGTCGATCTTGAGTTTATGATGACCAAAATTTACTCAAAGAACATGTTCTTCGGTTTGACCGAATGCCCACACTTCTGGTTAGAATAAACAAATGGGCTAAGTAGATAGACACAGGTTGCGTTCGGCTCTCCGGTACCTTTTTCACACGCACGTTTCTCGAACGGCTAACAATGTATTTTTTATGAAATTTTTTATAAAATATATTTTAAAAATCATATTAATCTATTTTATGATTTTTTATAACTAATAATTAATCAATTATGTACTAATTTATTATTATATTTTCTGCACCGGATAACTAACACTCCTTCCCATCTAACGAAACACGACCACAAATAAGGTGAGTCATTAGCATATACTACCTCCGTTACATTTATCAGACCTTTTAGTCTTGTCTAAGTTTATTTATTTATAAATACATATGGTTTATATATATGTTTAAATTTATTAGCATCCATATGAATATAGAAAGTGCTAGAAAATCTTAAATTATGAAGTAAAGGGAGTAATAAACTAAGTATTTACTATTACACACTAAAAAATAGATTTATTTGTTTTTTCAAATTCCACATATAAAGTTTATAGAAAAACATGCCAGTTTGAGAAGCTTGCCCCAAAAAACAGGAGGGAGCTTATTGCGTGTCACTAGTACACATAAACTCTACTGATACGTGATGGTATGATATAACAACTTTTTGGAGTTGTTTACACTGCATGGCACCCTGTCTTCTGCGTAAACTGTATGCGCATCGAACGCTCCTGTCGGGTTCTTTTGTAAGCTAAAATTTATTTTTTAATCTTAAATTTGAAGTTAATTTTATAATTTTTTTTATCACAATTTATTTTTTAGCACTTGCTTTTATATTACTGAGAACATGCATATAAAAGTTTTATTAAAAATTATTTTTTTATAAATATGACAAAAAAAACTAATGATATATCAAACAATGACCCCGATCGTAGTTACAAAGTTAGATGGCAATAAATCTATTGCATTGACATTGTCTTTCTCCATGATCTACGGGCTTGTTCGCTTCACCGGAAAAAAAAAGACTCTGGTTTCATGCCTATTCGAAGCTATTAACTTTTGAAATTATGCTTGACCATTCATAAAGGTACATAATTATTAATTATTTTATTATGAATTTTTATATAATTATTAAGGATTGGAATACCATCCGAATCTGGTACTAGCCGTTGGTTTTAAAGTTTAAACCAAAGGTACGGTAGGGTGTGGGGGTCGTGGGCAACCAAAGGTAGAAGGTGGAGTGGCTTTCTTTCTTTGAAACTCGTTTTTTCAAAAGAAACAAAGCTATAGTCTTTAGAAGGCCAATTGACATTAACATTTGATAGTTGCAGATGCTTACAAAGATACTTGTCCAGCGACTTATGAAGAAGGGCAGACAGACTACACCACTCCTATCCCTGCAGACAAAGGGGATGATTATTTGATTTTTTAGGAAAAAGATAAACGGTATATTTATAAATTAAAAATAATTTAGAAATAGTACTTTATATATTTTTTCTTAGGGATCTAAAGTTCAAAGCTAAAAAATAAAATATAATAAAAAGACCTAAAATCAACTTTAAATTTAAGGTTAAAAATTCAAATTTCACTAAGTATGAGTATAAGCGAAAAGATGTGGGCGAAACTAACTAGCGTGGTAGTCGAGTGAATGAGCTATCAAAAAGCTCTTGTTTTGTTATGAGTTTATTGTGTTCTATCATCAAAGTTGTTATAGCGGGATATAACAATTTATTGCCTCGAGATACTCTAAGCATTATTTATAATTTTACATATTTGTATAATTTTTAATAGAAAAAATAGTCTAACATATATTCAAAATTAATGGCGTTAAATAAAAAAAATATAAATGGCATATATAATTAGTTTGTTGCCTTACCAAATTTTAACAGTGTTGTAATTTTAAAATGTTAAAAATGACAACAAACCATACAAAACCTACAAATTACGACGAATAATTTGCAGGAAACATATATGGGCCCAACTAGGCTGGACCCATTTCCCCTCAAATAAGAAATTCGAGAGCAATTAGGCCTTTTTAAAGTTTGCAAGTTGACTGCCTGCATGCCCTTACATGGAGTTGGGCCTAGGCCCATGATAAATCTCGCCGCGACGGGGAAATCTTTCCGTCTCCTTCCCGTCCGCCTGCCCTTTGCATTGCGGCTTGTCGTCCGTCTGGCTGTTCATTGGGGAGGCCGCGAGTCCGACCGACGCCACGTCGCCTCGTCGTTGAGGAGCGGAGGCCGGCGAGATCTGCCGCGGGCGGAGTGCTGGAGAGCCGTCGACTGGAGCTGCGGGAGTGCGCGTGCCTTCAGGCCAAAACTCTCCACTCTTACTCCGTTTCTCCCGTCTCCGTTTTTCTTCTCCTTTTTTTTTTGTTGAGAAAATTCACGGAACCTGTCGTCGCGGAGACACTGCCGGCTGTGCCCTCTCCCCACGGTGGTCAATCCCGTCGTGCCGCCTGCCTCTCACGCGGAGGCTGCGCTGCACCATCCTGCGTCTCAACGCTCGCCGGCTTCGTCTGACCGGGGAAACCCGCTGGATTTATGATGGTCTGATGATGGCATCGCGCACACACGAGTACACTGACATGCCTCCAAGCCTCCAAGCTTGACTCTCCTGTGGTTTATGTATCCCGGGGCATAAATCATAATAACATCAAATTCAGATTTGCTGATGTGTGACGCCTGCTTGTCATGTTCGTGCACAAGACTTCGATGCTATGCTACAGATTGGGAAGATGACAAGGCTGTGTTTAGTTGGCTCGAGTCAAATGCCCTGACAGGCGAAAGTCGCGTCTTTTTTCAAGATTTGTAGTACAACAGTTTAGCAACATGTTACTTTCCCCTACCTCAGACTCAAGAGTTCTCCGCATCTCCAGTTCATCAGAAGTTCAGGTTTTGGGATGCTTCAGAGGTTTGCGGTGCTTTCAGTTCGGATGAAGTGAACAGCTTTTCGCCCGATTGGCTTCTCCTGCACATCTGGGAGGTATGTCCTCTTATGATTTAGGCATGATTCTTGTCCCAATTCATCCGTAGCCTTGTTCTTTGCTTTGGGGAATAATTTATGACTGTTGGATTGGGCGATTTGGGGCGAATTCTTATGTGCCTCCTCTGCTTGTTAGGTTGAAGAACACCTGTTTGTTTTCTGTTAAACATGCTAGAAAATTGATTCAGAATTTCACTGAAGACGATATGGCAGGCACACATTGCTCAGATCAAACCTCTCCAATTTTGACTGAATATCATATCACAGTTCCTACTCTTCATGAAGTCCATCACGAGAGAAGGCTACTGGATTGCCTCAGAGCCACTCCCTCGGTGGAGTGGCTGAAGAATATCAACCTGTGTTCCCCACTGACAAATTTCCGGCTGCCATCTACCAGCGTCCGCCGCTACGTCCATGTCGAGGTTCACTTCATCAGAAGAATCAACTGGAGTTCAGTGTTCACCTTCTGCAAGAACTGGCTCAAGCATCCTTTGAACATTGCTCTCCTCGCATGGCTGCTCTGCGTCGCTGCAGCTGGTGGCATGTTGATCCTGCTCCTGCTAGGCTTGCTGAACAGGGCATTCCCTTCCAAGCCGCTGAGGCACCACTGGATAGAGATCGACAACCAAATCCTCAACGCGCTCTTCACTCTCATGAGCATATACCAGCATCCCGGCCTCATCCACCACCTCGTCCTCCTCTGTCGGTGGCGGGCAGAGGATGCCGCCGAGCTCAGGAAGGTGTACTGCAAGAATGGCGACCGCCGTCCCGGCGAGCGAGCGCACATGTCCGTCGTGGTGGCTCTCCTCCATCTCACTTGCATTTCCCAATACGTGGTGTGCAACCTCTACTGGGCCTACCGCAGGAGATCGCGGTCCGAGTTCGCGGATAACTTTTTCTTCGTTCTCGGCGTCGTCGCGCCCGTCATCGCCGGAGCGTACACGGTGTACAGCCCTCTAGGCAGGGACGGCGACGCTGCCTCCGGCGAGGAAACCAAGCAGCAGCACACAAGCGAAGCCGAGCTGCCTGAGACAAGAACATTGATCGGCGACCCCGTGTGGGCGGGCGGCCTGCTCGACTGCGGCGAGGACCCTGCGGCGTGCTGTCTCTCGTCCCTGTGCACCTTCTGCGTGTTCGGCTGGAACATGGAGCGGCTCGGGTTCGGCAACATGTACGTCCACACCGCCATGTTCCTGCTGCTCTGCGTCGCGCCGTTCTGGGTGTTCAACATCACGGCGCTCAACATCCACGACTACGTCCTCGGCGACGCCGTGGGCGCCGCGGGGATCGCGCTCTGCTTCCTCGGCCTGCTCTACGGCGGGTTCTGGAGGGTCCAGATGAGGAAGAGGTTCGCGCTGCCGGGGAGCCGGTGGTGCTGCGGCTCGGCGTCGCTGAGGGACTACGCGCAGTGGCTCTTCTGCTGGCCGTGCGCGCTCGCGCAGGAGGTGCGCACGGGGAACCTGTACGACGTGGAGGACGGCGGCTTCTACGAGAAGGCGGTGGACGGCGGCGATGCGGACGATGGCGCAGCATCGACGTCCGCGGTGGAATTACCGGTCTCGGTGGGAGTTGCTGCTGGGGATGTCAAACTCGGTTTGGACGGTGAGATGATCGCGCCCGCCCGGCCGATGATGGAGACCGGTGAAAGGCAAACAGGTGCTGCAGACGTTGCAGCGAATGGTTGCACCGAGCTCAAAAGCTAAACCAGGCATGATTGATGTTTGCGGTGTGCAAGTGCAACTAGTGCAGAAGCGGTAGTAGAACCGATCTTGTTTTATGGGGATTGGCACTTTGTTTGTGCCGCATGACGGCTACAGCACTAGGAGTACTACATAGGAGTGACCGAGTATGCTCTCGTGTTTGTGATGCCCTTTTCTTCAGTTCAGCAGCTAGAAGTTACTCCTAAGTTTCTTTTGGTACCCTTCCATAGCTGTTCGTTACTTTGGATCCAATAAATCTGATTTTTTATACTAAGTTAGCAATATGTGTGATAGAATTTTATAAGGATAAAATTAAAACTAAAATATATAATATTATAATAAATTTGTGTATAATATATCATATTGAAATAGATGAATTGGTAATATATTTTACCGAAGTTTCAAATAAAATATTAAATATACTAGTCGGTGACAAATATAAGCATCTGCTAGAAGAGTAACGCATGACAGAATATCTACCCGAACATGTGAATAAAAATTTTATATACATATTCTTTGCAATTTAAAGCAAATGCTGGAAAATAAACTTCGGTAAAAATACTTTAAAATCAACTTCATTTTTAAAATTAAAAATTTAAATCTTGATCTATAAACATAAACAAAACTGAAAAGATGGGGTGCTTAACGAGTTTCAGTAACTTCAGAGAAGGAATTATAGTTGGAGCCAGATCAAAAGCAGATTCTTATCTGGACCACAGCGGCCTTCGGCAATATGGATTGGTAGTGTACCGCTCTCTTCGTTCTAAAATAAACCAATTTTTTACTTTTTATCTTTAATTTTTGACTCTTCGTCTTATTTAAATTTTTTTAATTGATATTTTTATTTTTATTAGATGATAAATCATGAATAGTACTTTACGTGTGACTAATTATTTTCTAATTTTCTAAAAAAATTTAAAATAAGACGGATGATCAAACGTTGGACATAGAAACAAACAGAGAATTCGTTTTTTTCTAGAGGGAGTACACCTTTTCAAGAATGAAATGTATAAACAAAGTGAATATATGCTGTAGCTGTATGTGCTTTTGTTTTCACGGTGGAGAACAAAAGTTGCTCTTGCTTGCAGAAAGGAGGAAAGTACGGTCACAGCTATTTAAGCTTCGGAACAGAGAGACACACATACACAGATACACTTCGAAGCTGGGTGTGCTTGTGAAGTACACAGTAGAGCAGTCAATCTCCTGCTCTACTCTCCAAAACACCAGCCATGGCTGTAAGTTTTATATACGTTCTCATGTGTACGCATCAATTCTGTATATGTATTAGTTGTCACTCATAATGCTTCTCCACAACAAGAGCCTGATTTTTTTCCCTTTTTTTTTGTGCGACAGGTGGTGGAGTTGAAGGTTGGGATGCACTGCGACAGGTGCATCAAGGCGATTAAGAAGGCAATTAAAAAGATCGACGGTAGGCCTGTTGTTCCGCTGAACCAGTCATTGTTATACGGCACAAAACATGCAGTTCAGCACTTGTATCATATGGTTGCATAATCATCCGTGCTTCCTGTGTAAAAATGCACAGATATGGAGAGCTATCAACTTGAGACAGAGATAAACAAAGTCACTGTGACAGGAAACGTTACCCCTGATGAAGTAGTCAAGGCTCTGCAGAAGATTGGGAAGACCGCAACAAACTGGGGTGAAGACTGAAGAGCTAAATAGTATTCCAGTATTTTGCTAGCTAGTATAGTTGATGACTTGATGTCCTTAGTCCTTACCAGGGTTACTAGGAGCTATTTATGCTGCAGATATATGAATACTAATTCACATAAAGTGAGTAAACTCGTCATTGCTTGCTCTCGCTCAGCAGTTGACTGACGCAATGGGCTACGTGTTGCCGTGTTACATTACCTCCTCTGAAGCGTATCTGATTTGTTTACAAAATCTTCCAGATGATGAGACAAATTTTTGTACGTTTTCATGGGAAATATGCATGACAACTCTCTTTACTCAGAAAAGAACAAAGGTTATATGGTTCAGTTTTATCTTAAAATCAAATTCTAAAATTCAGAATCCACTTCAGGTTGAGCGCCTTAATTGTATGCGTAGACCATTTTTTCTCGAGAGAATGATTTGATTTACGCAATTCAATCAGTGGTTGGTGCTTGTTCTTAAAAATAAATAAAAAGAGAAGGTTGGGACTGACGGGCCTGAATTCTGCTGCTTCTTGCGGTTCTTGCAAACAAGAGCTGCAAAAGCAGGTTGTTGGTTGTGCTCCGCCTCCAAGCGATACATATCTCTACGTACAATGTTTGGCACTGTTTATGGAGAGAGAGAGAAGGTTTTAGGCTGAAACCTGAAAGTCAAGCTAACACCGGGGAGTGTGACACTATAGATTGACCGACACTGTTCTTCGTACCTAGTATAACCATGCAATTAAGCAATCATACAGGCGTCAGGAACTTGAGATCGCCCAGCTGGCCCCCTCAACAAGACAACGACTCCATTTCATGACCGTTCAGAGCATCCCAACAGCTCATCCATCTCATCCTCCATCCTAGAAATAGAGGATGAAGAGTAAAAGTTGAGCTCCAACAGATCATCTATCTCATGATCTATTTTTGGATGTCATCCATATTAGAAGAGAGAAACTCTATATTTAGATGTTCTTTCTCCAATCCTTCAAATAGATATAGATGATGCCATATATAGATGATCTGCTAGAGTACAAAGGGATATGAAGGATAAGAGTGTTTTAGATGATCATGCAAATAAAGATATGGATGACCAAATTTAGATGAGCTGTTGGGGATGCTTTTAGTTCCTAACAAATTTTGGCTGAGAGGTCGTATCGGTACGTACGGTTATATATTTGATGTATTAAACATAGTCTAGTTATAAAATAAATTTTAGATTTCGCCTAAAATCACGAGAGAAATCTTTTGAGTCTAATTAATCTATCATTAGTACATGTTAGTTACTGAAGCATTTATAGCTAATCATGTACTAATTAGGCTCAAGATTTGTCTCACCATTCCCTCATGACTATGTAATTAGTTTTAATTTTTATCAATATTTAATGCTTCATTTAGGTGTCTAAAGATTTGATATGATATTTTTGAAAAATGATTTTAGGAACTGAGCAGGGCCTCAAGAAGGCTGCCCTTTTCTCTGAAAAATCTCGGTCTTTCTAAGCCGCTAGGTGCAATCACAAGCCGGTGTATGAGCAGAGGAGATAATTGCTGACACCTTGGGAGACAAGAAGCAGGTACCTCGTCGGTGCATTGATATGTCTCACACAGATCCATCGACCACGACGACGAGTTGTACTCTAGTCTCGAAGATGACTACTCGTTTCAACCATCCGTTTTGACAAGAAAGACACCGCTCGTTTGTTCGAGTCTGAAGTTTCCTCCTCCTTTGGAAGCAAGATTAGGAACATGCATGTGTGTGTGACATGTGCAAGGCGCCAAGGCCATAGCAACCATGCTCGTGTCGTGGCAGCTGTCTCGGATCGGGAGGCATCTTCCCAGAAAGTTTTAGCACTGCTTAATTTGCACACGCGTTTAACTGAGCTGAATCTTCACACGTCCTACCAACAAAACCCAGTAACAGTAGTACGTACACATCGGTGATGTCGACTATGGCCGCGATATCCTCGTTGCTGCTTAGCCAGCATGTCAGCACTTACGGCTCGCTCTTCTCTCCGTTTACGCTAACGGTAATGCACGCGATGACGTCTTCGTTTTGAAAACCTGCAGGACACAAATTCAGAACAACACGCCGTACGTAAAGAATTTGCATATAGCATATATAGTGGTCATGGGTTTTTTTCGTCGTGCGCGTGCATGCCTGCGTGCGTGCGTATGCACGTACACGGGCGGTTCTGAGGCTAGCACTGGACACGGCTGCCACGGCGTTGCTTCGTGCTCTTGCACGAACCTGCACCGGCACCGGCGTGTGTACCTAGTGGACTGAAGACAGCTATACAGTACCACCGCAAACGCTATTAAGTGGCAGTGTCTCCGTTTCTCCGACGAGTAGAGACTAGAGACCAAATAAGTGATTAAAAACTCGAGCACATGTATGATCATGAGTCGAAGAAAGTTTTGCTTATTCCTTTTGTTTAAAAAATTTACTCTAGAAGCCAATGAGAGTTAATGTAGTGCAATAATACTAACAGCAGCAACAGAGGCAGGATCTGTGTGTTGAAATTAATGATTGGGCTAAGTCCCATGTGTAGAATAATTTTTAGAAAAAACATAAAAAACCACCTCATAAAAGCATGCATGTAAACATTTAGTACCATCTTGCTAATTCTATGAGAGTGAGACCTCCTTAAATAGGAGAGCGTTCTCTAGGCTCTTGAGCAAGAAAGAAATAGAGCAATGCGCGCGCTTGCTGGCCTGTCCTGGGCACAGGCACGGGCTGGGTGGCGAGTGTGCACGACATGCGCGTGAATGGTTACGTGCAGTTTATTCAGTTCGGTTACGAATATGGTAGGCGTGTAGATCACACGTCCACCTCGTTGCAACGTACGTGAAAAACAATCTAAAAGTAGGTCTTCGGAACCATCGCCCTCATGAAGTCCTACAAATCTAAGAGTAGGTCTTCGGAACCATCACGAAGTCCTACAAATCTAAGAGTAGGTCTTCGGAACCATCGCCCTCATGAAGTCCTACACCGGGAGAGGGCGAATAAGGTTTTTGGGAATACACCGGGAGAGGGCGAATATACTTCGGAACCATCGCCCTCATAAAGTCCTACACCGGGAGAGGGCGAATAAGGTTTTTGGGAATACACCGGGAGAGGGCGAATAAGGTTTTTGGGAAGCGCTCTGCGCGACTGCTCGCTGTTCGTCAACGATGACTCGTCTTCTTCGTCGATCGGTCGTGGCTCGCTGTCGTCAACATTCTACGCCGTGAGTCATTCATGCTGCTCCCAATACTCCTCAGAACAACCTTCGGTACATGTTAATTATGTTTAATCTAGTTCTGCATCTGTTTAATCTATTCGTATGTAGTTGTTTCGCATACATGTTTAGATTAGATCTGTTCATGTTGGTTGATCCATGTGTTATCATACTTTCGTTTTACAATGTCATGATTTATTTATGCGATATATTGAATCATTATGTGCTTGTACTTTCAACACTGAGCACTATCGTTAGAGCAAATACAATGAGATTTGCTCCAGTCCAATAAAAAATATCTCGAGATATCGGTATCTTATAGTACTAAATCATTCCGATCGTTGGACTTAATAATACACATCCTACTCAGCTAGATCCAATGGTGAGAAACGATTCAGTACCGTGAGGTACCGGTATCTCGAAATACTTTTTGTTGGACTGGAGCAAATCTCTAATATAATAAGTGATATAAGCAGACTCTAAAAATTGTTACGTCACATTTATGCTTACATGGAGGAGAGATGAAATGAGTGAGAAGAAAAACATGTTACAGATTTATAGTCAGCTACAACACAAACTTCAAGAGATTAAGTGTGTATGAGTAGTGAATCATACATATATAAAAGTTTTTTTAATACCTTTGAAAAAGTATCTTGATATACCATATTTTTCTACATACAAATTTAGTACCTTGAGATACGATAATTTTATACTAAAATTTTTGGTATCTCAAGGTAATTTTTAAGAATGGTAAATAAAACCTACACATATAATATAAGAGCAATTTTACAGTTTAACAAAAAGTATCTTAAGATGTCGGTACCTTGCGGTATCAAATCATTTCTGATCGTTGAATCTAACATCGCACATCCTACTCAGCTAGATCCAATGGTGAGAAATGATTTGGTACCTCGAGATACTTTTTATTGGACCGGAGCAAATCTCATAATATAGTATATATTTATGTATAATTGTTGTATAAGTTAACTTTATGTTAACTCTTATTGATATGGAAAATTTTTGAAGCTAGTTCTTCTATTGACCTTGTTCTTATAAGGCCTTGTTTAGTTTGCAAAAAAAATTTTGCAAAAATATCACAACAAATTTTTGGACACATATTTTTAAGTATTAAACGTAGTCTAATTATAAAACAAATTTTAGATTTCGCTTGGAAACCACGAGACGAATCTTTTGAGTCTAATTTATCCGTCATTAGCACATATTGGTTACTGTAGCACTTATGACTAATCACGTCCTAATTAGGCTTAAAAGATTCGTCTCACGATTTTCCCCATAACTGTGTAATTAGTTTTGATGTTCATGTATATTTAATGCTTTATTTAGGTGTCCAAAAATTCGATGTGATGGTTTTGGAGAAACTAAACATGGCCTAAGTCACGCATCTTAATTAAGAGCAGTGGCATGGCACCTCCTTCGAAGAAAGAAGCGAGGGAACTCGGAGAGAAACGGTCTACCATCATCGATCAACGAAATGGGAGAACGTACGTTTGATGAGTTCAAACAGAAGCAGCATGGAGAGTCCAAAACATGAACGTGCGACCCATTGCAGATACAGTGCACAGACACGGATACATGCATGAGGTGCTCACCAGTCACCAAACACCGTAGAGAAACGTCAGCCCGGAGACCCCATCCGTCCACGTCCCAGCCACCAAGTCACGAACACGAAAACGGAACACTGGATGCCACCAGGATGGATCCCTTTTTCTTTTTCGCTGGTTGACATCAACGATTTAGGAGTGATCGTTCATGGCGTCTTATCTACATCAGTTTCAGGCATCAGGCAGCTTGTGTTTGGAGTTCTTGCCATATGAGCTTTTCATTCTGTAACATCTCGTATGCACCGAGGCTTCCAGCCGTTTGCTTATGCTTTAACTACTAAAATTTGTCTGGGAGTTAATTTTAGGTTTTAAGTCATAGTTTATTTTCCAGCATGTACCTTAGATAGTTAAGAACACATATAAACTTTACCTATAAATTTTTTTGGGGCCACCTATTAGTTAATCACTTCGAAAAACTGAATTCATAAATCAATTTCGTGAGACGTTGTATTGAAATCGAATGGTAACAAAAGAAATCAAATAAATTAGCATGTGGGCAACAAACACAAATCTTCAAGCAAATCTAATGGATAATAAATTCGATTGGTAGATTCATTTTTTTAAGCGATTGACAAATAGCAAACATAATATTCTTTGAAAGTGATTTTGCTTATGCTTAGGTCATTATCAGTGGTCCTTTCATTTGCTACCGAGAGATGTTTTTTTATTTCATAGAACAAAACTATAATGCTGATGAAATAAAATAACCATCAAGAATGACCTCATAATAATAAGTGAAAAGACTAGAACCCTGCAGAAACGAAATCTCCAATAAGGTCATCGAAAAAGAAAAAGAACATTTCCAACAAGGTGGGATCTGCAGGATCCCGAAAAAGCAAATTGGGATTTTGCAGGCACAGTAATCCACAGTGTGCCAGGGTTGTAACTGCAAAGTTCACCGGGGAACACCAACAATTTGTCTTGGTGACTCGGTCGTGTACTCGTGTTGAATGGTCCGCTGGAAACAATGTGGCTGTGGTGATCAACGGGAACATCTATGTTTCAATCTCAAACCGGAAAAAAGAAGGGTAAAACACTCCAAGTAGCACGGGCATAGTTGGGATTTAGGACACGTGCCTCCTGTATGGTAAACTTGCTCCTTGGAGTATCTGACCTGGGAACTAATCTTGAACTAGAAAATCATAACGGGAGCGTTGAATTTGAGCAGATGGTAAAGATTCGGTAAAATCCGTCAGGTGGAGCCAGGAAAACCAGCAGACCCAAATCCCAGGAACATACGGCTAGCTCGAAGAAGATTGTCCAAACAAAATTATTTGCTCTACGTCTTGATCACATGGGCCTCATTTCTGTCCTCAGGAATCACATGCCTAATGAATTCCATAATCATTTTCAAGAAGCTAGCACTCGGGAGCTTTATATTTTCAGATTTCCCCATATGAACAATTTGTTTCCCGTGATCTCCCTACTGAAATAAAAGTTTTTTTATCATCTTTAAAAAGTATCTTAAGGTACATTGTAACATAAGATACTAAAAATTTGTACTAAAATTCATGGTATCTTGAGATACTTTTTAAGGAATACTTTTTAAGGAATGTAAAAAAAATCCATAAAATAAAGATGGGTTGCATTCCGAGTTTATGAACCCAGAAACATGTGGCTGCCCCATCGTTCGGTCAATTATGAAAGAGCAATTTTACGGTCAACAAAAAGTATCTCGAAGTACCGACACATCGTGGTACTAAATCGTTTCTGATCATTGGATCTAATAGCGCACATCCTATTCAACTAGATCCAATGGTGAGAAATGATTTAGTATCTCAAGGTACTGGTACCTCAAGATACTTTTTATTGGATCGGAGCAAATCTCATTATGAACGATACAGCAAACAGCATAAAAACATGGTTAAACTATTATGTTTATTTTCTTAGTGACTTAAATGCCAACGCTGAAAAGGGAATTAAAATGCAAACCACCCAAAATTTTTCAAACTAAGGTGGTGTTTAGATTGAGAAAATTTTTGGAGAAGTGTCATATCAAATGTTTGATCAGATCTCGGAAGGGGTTTTCGGACACGAACGAAAAAACGAATTTCACAGCTAGCCTAGAAACTGCGAGACAAATCTTTTGAGCCTAATTAATCTGTCATTAGCATATGTTGGTTACTGTAGCACTTATGGCTAATCATAGACTAATTAGGCTCAAAAGATTCGTCTCAAGATTTCTTACATAACTGTGCAATTAGTTTTTTGGTCCATATATGTTTAATGCTTTATTTAGGTGTTCAAAAATTCGATGTGATGTTTTTAAAAAAAATTTAGGAACTAAATAAGGCCTAAGTCTTAGAATTCAAGCTTTGGCAGCGGCATATACGTTTTAGCTAAAAAGATGGAGCACTCGGAAAACCGGAGAGCCCTCGTCAATTTTTTTCAGCAAGAGAAACTAGCCGGACTTTTCATTTTCTGACATAAAACAGTAAGGGAGGGTCCTGTGAACTCAATAGTTTAAATGAGCTCAATTATCCTAGTTTAAGCATAACAACTTCATTTATCAAGTAATCAGGTTTCTCTAAGGCATTTATGTTTGACTCTTTACTGTATGTGCTGTAGAATTTCACCGCACGTCAATACACATGATTAATTATAACTTGCGTTAGTGAACAATTACCATATATGTATACTTGGCTAATTGCAGTTCTGCCATAAGTAAAATGGTGAGAAAGGGAGGTCAAAACCACTTCCCCTCCACTTTAAAATTAACCAAGCAGTAGCCTTGCATCTAGAAAGATAATCTGCTCGTGGTGTAACTTTAAAGTCCTTTATGTTCTACCCATTATATATAAAAAAAATTCCACTGCAAAACTACGATCGGAATGGGAAAAAAAATTACAAGGACGGTTTTGATCCAAATTTAGAACAGAAACTTAAAAGCAACCATGGATATATAAACATAGTTCCAATTGTCCAAGCTAAATTGGATCTAAAAACATTATTTCCTATCAAGTAGCTTGAATTATTTTTTTACCCCGGAACATTAGATTGAAACCAAATTTATTTACCGCAATTCAAATCCACCAGATTTACCCATGATACCAATAGAAGTTTTGAGCAGGTCAAAGAATCCACTCCTGGCCACCAACCTCTCTATCCACCCAAAACCCTACCCGCTCCACACGAAACAGGCTCCGCGGCCCCACGCAGCTGTGGATCTCGTTCCCTGAGTGGTGGGTTTTTATCTCGTCAGCATCGCGCAAGGGCTCTCGCCAATGCGCCGCCAGTCAAACGCCACGAGCTTTGACCAGTCAACGGTCAAAGTTTCAAACCTCTATATAGCTACTCGTCCTGTCCGTCCAAGCAATCCAAACTCCCTCTTCCCTCCCCGGCTTCTTTCCCTCCACCGCCGCCTCCTCCCTCCTCGTTCCCGAACGTACACGCCGGACAGAGACACGCACCGCACGGCGGCTAGCCGTGAGAGTCCGCGGTTTTGGTCGCGAGCTGAGGGCTTCCGATGACAACCTCGTCGTCCGGGAGCATCGAGACGTCGGCCAATTCCCGGCCGGGGCCTTACTCTTTCGCCGGCACGAGCTTCACGGACCTCCTCGGTGGCAACGCGGTGGCCGGCGGCGGGGCGTCAAGGTACAAGGCCATGACTCCGCCTTCGCTGCCGCTCTCGCCGCCGCCGGTGTCGCCGTCGTCCTTCTTCAACAGCCCGATCGGCATGAACCAGGCTGACTTCCTCGGCTCGCCGGTGCTCCTGACCTCCAGTGTAAGCACGCACGCACTCACGCACGCTAATGAACCGAGCTCCATTAATGCCATGCCATCGCCTTGTCATTTCCTGAACGGTTTTCAGATGCTAATGCGAGTGCACCTTGACGTTTTCAGATCTTCCCGTCGCCGACAACGGGCGCATTCGCGTCGCAGCACTTCGACTGGAGGCCGGAGGTGGCGGCGCAGAGCGCCGATCAAGGCGGCAAGCACGAGCAGAGGACTTCCTATTCCGACTTCTCGTTCCAGACGGCGCCGGCAAGCGAAGAGGCCGCGCGAACGACGACTTTTCAGCCACCGGTCCCACCGGCCCCACTGGTGAGTGAGGGCAACTTAACGTCAGCTGTTACCCTTTTCGAGGGGTTCCGCGCTGACTTTGTCCAAAAGAAACAATAGTAGTATCGTCCTTTCACTGATCCAGCAACCAAGATATGACATCAAGTCTGACGTGTCAAGATCTCGTAGCTTCTCCTAGCTAGCTCCTCGTCAGTTTGCAACAGTCAAAGTGTCAAAACCCAAACTACTTATACTAGTAATAGTCTCTAAACAATATTGTTTTCTGGCAGGGGAATGAGGCATACAGAGGTCATCAGCAGCAGCAGCCATGGGGCTACCAGCAGCAGCCTGCAGGCATGGACGCGGGAGCC
This sequence comes from Oryza brachyantha, assembly GCF_000231095.2. Lineage (NCBI taxonomy): Eukaryota > Viridiplantae > Streptophyta > Magnoliopsida > Poales > Poaceae > Oryza > Oryza brachyantha. The sequence continues at coordinate 27,035,402 of NC_023163.2, forward strand.
AACACGGCGAGCTTCGGCGCGGCGCCGTTCCAGACGACCTCGTCGGAGATGGCGCCACAGGTGCAGGGCGGCGGCGGGTACAGCCAACCGCAGTCGCAGAGGCGGTCATCGGACGACGGCTACAACTGGCGCAAGTACGGGCAGAAGCAGGTGAAGGGGAGCGAGAACCCACGCAGCTACTACAAGTGCACCTACCCGAACTGCCCAACCAAGAAGAAGGTGGAGAGGTCGCTCGACGGCCAGATCACCGAGATCGTGTACAAGGGCACGCACAACCACCCCAAGCCACAGAACACCCGGAGGAGCTCCGGCTCGGCGGCGGCGCAGGTCCTGCAGAGTGGCGGCGACATGTCCGAGCATTCCTTCGGGGGCATGTCCGGCACGGCCGCGACACCAGAGAACTCGTCGGCGTCGTTCGGCGACGACGAGATCGGCGTGGGCTCCCCGCGGGCTGGGAATAATGCCGGGGGCGACGAGTTCGACGACGACGAGCCGGACTCCAAGAGATGGTGAGTGCCTGTTCGCAACACTCTTCGCGCCAAATCGTGTTACTAGTTGCGAGAAACAGACAACTGAACCTGTGTCCACTGAAATATCAGGAGGAAAGACGGTGACGGCGAGGGGATCTCCATGGCTGGCAACCGGACGGTGCGGGAACCAAGGGTCGTCGTCCAAACGATGAGCGACATCGACATCCTCGACGACGGCTACCGCTGGAGAAAGTACGGCCAGAAGGTGGTGAAGGGCAACCCGAACCCAAGGTAAGAAGAACCAAAAAGATCCCATTTCCCCTCTCCTCATGTAGTGCATACTGAGTTCGTCCATTGACGCGATCGAGCATGTGTATGTCGTACTTATCGTGCACGCTGCTCTTGTGGATACAGGAGCTACTACAAGTGCACCACGGCCGGTTGCCCCGTGCGGAAGCACGTGGAGCGCGCGTCCCACGACCTGCGCGCCGTGATCACCACCTACGAGGGCAAGCACAACCACGACGTGCCCGCCGCGCGGGGGAGCGCCGCGCTCTACCGCCCCGCGCCGCCGGTTGCCGCCGCCAGCCACCAGTACCTGCCGAACCAGCCGACCGTGTCCTACCAGTCCGGCGCCGCCGGGCCGCAGTCCTACGCTCTCAGGCCCGACGGGTTCGGCGCACAGGGCGGCTCGTTCGTCCTCGGTGGCGGCGCGGCGCCGTTGCAGGACGGCGGGAGCAGCTTCGGAGGCTTCTCCGGGTTCGACGACGCCAGGGGCTCGTACATGAGCCAGCACCACCAGCAGCAGAGGCAGCACGACGCGATGCACGCCTCGAGAGCCAAGGAGGAGCCCGGAGATGACATGTTCTTCCAGAACTCGCTCTACTGATCGCTGAAAGAATCGTCGTAGGAAATCTCAAATGACACGTCGGAACTGTAATTTTAGGATATACTGTAGTCTTGATACATTTGTTTATTTGTTTGGAGGGCCCAGGAATGCAGATGGCTGCAGAAAAGGGTACCGTCCCTTAACACATGGAGATGGAGGAAAGGATGTACTCCTGTAGGATACGCAGCAAATTTTGCTCTGTATTTTTTCCACATAGAAATATGTTGTATAAATACATACAAATTCGATTTTTTACATCTTCCAATATTCATGTTCTCCATACTGGGTGAAAATCTGTATATGTCTTTACACTTTACACTTCCGCAATACAAATTTCTAAAATAAAAAACCTTCCGCAATACCAGATCGATCACGGTGTTGTAAGACTTGTAATTGTATAGATTGATCGATTCAAATCGCTTCCGGCAGCTCTTTCCAAAATGAACAACGGTATAGCATAATCAAATGTCTTAATAGTCAGAATCTGACGTGTGCGGTTTCATCAGCTTAGCCCGAAACAGCTAGTACTTCCAGGCTCCTTGCGTGGCTAGACGGCTAGACGCCAGCACACCTCGTCAGGTACACGCGTAGCCGAGAGGAGACAGATACGCACGACTACGACTAACGGACAGGCAACAACAAAACAGAGTTAGAACTAGTCAGGAAGAAGCTAAGCAAAGCTACAATCGAGTTTAACAGCCACACAACGCAAGTATTTGACCGTGTATCTTGACCACGGTTCTTAATATACCTAACCACGTGAATGTCATTTGACCGTGTCCTAGAAAACGAACGAAACGGCAGAAGTCCAAAGTCCAAACCACGCAACGCAGCTCAGCGCCACGGGCACAGGCAGTAAACCAGCGCGAACTCCCGTTCGAGCAGCGTAACCGAGCCAGAACCTGTCCGGCGCACAGAGCGGACGGACACACGTAAGAAGCCAGGCCGCAACTCTTGCCTGCACGGCTCCGGGCCTTGTCTCGACGAAGCCGTTCAACCGGAACGTCCACCACCATCACGAGCACGAACGCGGCGAAAGACCCAGAATAATTTGTGCGTGTTTGCCCGCACCACGCCGCTCGTTGTGCCGTGCACCCCGCGTACCTGGGTGGGGAGATGGTTAGCCGAGCCGAGCGGCCCGCTTGTGGATGGCGAGGCAGCAGCAGGCAGACGGCACGGCGCGCGGGACCGAATCAAAGCGACGCAGCAGGCGTCGCTGCACCTCTCCCCATCGGCGCGGCGTCCTTTTGCACTTTTCCTTAATTTTCCACCCTTTGCGCTGCGCGATGGACCACTTCCCGGCGACGTTGATACGTTGAGGTTAGGGGGCCGGTCGCTCGCGGGCGAGGCAGCGGATGGATATGGATGCGCCGGCAAGACGATGATGGCTACCGGTCGAGCCTCCTTGCCAAATTGGTGTCGGGTGTTCGCTTTGAAACTCAGCTGCCGCCACGTGATTGCAGAGTAACCGGGCTGCGCGCACACGGTCGCAGTGTCGCCCGCACCGTATTTGACTCGCACGCCTGAACGGCTCGCCGGTAAGCAGAGCGATGGGTGTGTCCCACTGCCGGCATTACCGGGCAATCTCAACTCGATGTGGAGGATTTACGAACTTTACAGCCAGTAATGGTATTCGTGTCTCCTCCGAAAAGACAGAGAATGGATCAATGGTGCAATTTATCGTGGAATTGGGGCGGTAGCAGATACACATGAGCTCTTTTGTCGCGGGTATCCACTACGAGATTGACTTGACGATTTCTAGAAGGTTAGTAGCACTGTAGCAGGATACAAGAGTAACCAAGCTACACGACTTGGAAATGATAAGTAAGAGTAAGTGGGCCATCCCTTGTGGGATTACCACAAATGTCAGTGCTGTACCACCTTAAAATGCCTAACGTCGATAACTTGAGATAGCATTTTGACTTCGCTTAAATAATGCTACCGGTACTATACCCAGGCTTGATCTTTCAAAAGGTGATTGAGTTGACTATATCAAAAAGCGTCACCTTTTCTCCTTGCTTATGTTTATAAGTCAAAATTTAAAATTTCAATCTTAGATTTAGAATTGATTTATGATTTTTTTCATCATAATTTACTCTCACTCTTTGCTTTTAGATTACTAAGAACACATATATAAAAGTTTTATTTATAAATTATTTTATATATACAAATATGTCATTTGACTTTTTCTTTTTTTAAAAAAATGAAAATCTGACGCCCTTAAACCAGAAATTATTATTGTCATGTTCATGTTCGCAGTCAAAATGTCGCATGGATATTGTGCTGACCACGCCAAAGTCTTACCAAGAGTTCCTACGAATAAAAAAAAGGCATTCCCCCTTAAATCAGAAATTACTTATGCCACAATTTTTTCATATACAAATCTAAATAATTCCAAAAATATTGTAATTCAAATTTAGAAAAAGGCTAACAACCCATATTTTAGGATTAAGTTAAATAACATGAATGTGGTTATTCTGACATATTTTCTAAGCCCCAGAGATCCACATATCATAATTCATTTCGATTGTTTAGAAGTAATACTATCTTAATAAGAAAAATGATCTGATATAGCAAGTTTAATATTTTTTATTGAACAACCAAAGTTCGACAGGAGGCATGTCAAACACCGAACAAGGATAAGGGTTGTTCGATCGGATTGTTGGCATGGTAAAAAAAAAAGAATCAATGATGTATGTGCATGCCGTGTTAAAGACATGAGACCTATCGAAACACCGTGGTTCCATAGGCTAGCTTGCAATAGATGAATGCACACACTTTTAACTTTGGTATTTTTGATATGTACGAAATGATACGTTCTTTCGTGATCAAGTTACTAAGGGTGTGTTTGGTTGGTGGGATATGTTTGGATGAGTGATGGCCGTTCAGGTTTTTGATGTGTTTAGTTCATGGGCAAAACTGGATATGGTGGCCCAAAAAGGGAATATTTTACGAAGATGCTGGATGGGTGTATCCGGCCAAATTGGCTGGATTAGCTCATCCATCTTCGGAACCATGATCATTAGTGATTGTTTAGTGATAATTAGCTTGTTTTGACATTAATTACCAAGTTTATATTAGTGTTAATTAATAATGATAGATATTTTTAATTGATAATTTATATTAATTACGATAAAATCTATAATAATTAATTTATATTATTATTTATTAGTAATTCAATATGTCCATTCTATCCATCCAACCAAACAAAAAATTGGATCATCTTATCCATCTAACCAAACATAAAACTGGATCACCATATCCCTAAAAATATGGATGGTCATATCCCATCCCACCTTGACCACCAATCAAACGCACCCTAAATCTCCCCTTCATATCCTCCGTGGGTGATATGTCTTCTTTTATAGTGGAAGAAGTTGATGAAAAAGGAATAGGTAGGTATTCTGGAGCGATGAATCTCAACCTGCAACTTTTAAGGCGTCTTCAAGATTCATTCAACAGAAGGGATTGGCTGAAGTATTACTATGTTAAGTCTGGGCGGGTTGATGTTTTTGCTATTTATAGGCGATGTAACCTAAGCTTGGTTTGATGATGCCTTTCTGGGCCGATGGATGTGTTGTGGTGTTACCTAGATGTGAGCACATTGAAGTGCTGTTTTGTATCCCGAATTGTAAAACCGGTAACCCCGGTTCCTTCTGCCCTTTTCCTTCTTCAATGAAAAGTTGGGCCTCGGGGCTTAAAAAAAAAAGTTGGGCCTGAGCTTTTTTTCTTAAAAGAAACTTTGGTCGTTCGATAGATGATCCGATGGAGCATGCCAAATTCCCATGAATTGCTATCTTATGCATCAATTTCATAGGTTTTTTTAGCATGAACTAACAGATCATTTCGCTCTTTTAAGAAGTCCCAATGCATCTTCTCTCTCCTCTCTCAATTTCATCAGATTCCTTTAAACCATCCAAACACAATAGGTTTTGAATTCCCGCTCTTTGAATTTCTATAGTGTTTGCACATACACGACACATTTCAATTTATGAATTTGTCCTATTTCTTCAGTTTCGAAATCATAAAACCAAACGAAGCATATTTGGGTTTCACAAATATTTGTTATTATTTTTAACAAAACTGGAAATCAGTCATAATGATTTATAATTTAAAATATACTATTTTTAACTTATATTTTTCGATTGGTATTGGTATCCCTGAGCTGGAGTAGATGAGCAGAAAGGATTGAAAGGAGAAAGAGAGGAAAACAAGCTATTTTTTAGAAAGTTTCAATGAACACAACCAAATCTCTTTGTACAGGTTGGGCCGTCGGGGCTCTTTTTACATTTATTCCGTCACAGTTTTCCCATCATCTCCCGAGCTAGAAACTGCATGCGTCGACGGATTGAAGGTGAGAACTGGAAATGTCCTTGTCGCTCGAGGTATTCACATCGGAAGATGAGGAAGAAAACCAAAAAGAATATATAGAATTGGAAGAAGAAGAGAGAAGAGAGCTCTTCGAGCTCCCTAGCTAATCCGATGTCTCCTCCACTATGCTCTCGAGTTGCGGCCGCCATACGCCGACACGGCTGCCGCTCCGCCGCCTCCGGTGACCACTCGACAGCAGCTCCCTCAGGTAGTTGTCCTGCTCCGCGGTGCTCGCGGCCGTCGCGCCGCTGCTCTTGTGTTGGTGGCTCGGCCACTTGCTCTTCTTGGATGAGCTCGGCCGGTTCTTCTTCCTCCTGTCGGCCGGCAGGGTCGCCGAGGGGATGAGGAAGTAGATGCGGCCGCGCTTAAGCTCGGAGTCGGGTGACACGATGACGAGCTTCTTGGTGGGGCACCCGACGCCGGCGGAGGACCACGCGGTGGTGAGCGTGTGGTTGGGGTGAGCGGCGAGGACGGCGCCGGCGGTGATTGGGCAGCTGAACTCGTCGACGTGCCCGCTGAGGTGGACGATGCGGACGACGTCGAGCGCGCCGCAGGGGAGCACGCAGGCCAGGCAGCACCGCAGGCTGTTGCCCATGCCGTAGTCCTCGTCGCCGTCGTCTTCTTCAGCGGCGCTGGTGTTCGATCGCTTGTTAATTGGTTGCTGTTTTGGTTTTTTTTTGTGAGTTTGATGGGAGTGGCACAGGAAGCGGACTAGCTTTGCATATATATAGCGCGCCAAGTGGAGATGGGCGCCATCACAAATCATAATTATCTTTGGCGCTTATTAAATAGAGAAATGCTACATTTACACATAAGTGCTACACGGTTTCGACCAAATGTTTCCTAACACAAACTATTCTGTTTGTTTTATACTTTCTCCGATTTGAAAATGAAAAAGTCTACTTCAGCCCTTGAACTATCAGGGTTATCTACTTAACCTCTAATGTATCAAAACTAGATATTTCACTCACCTGAAGTACAAAAACTAGATCAAATAACCCTTTGAAACGGTTTTGTAGGTGATTTTGCCATGAAGATGCCAACGTGGTAGCTCTATTGCTTGCATGGCATAAAGATTGACCCATTAAACTTAAGTTGAATCAAATGTTTCTTTTCACTCATGGATCAACAATCATAAAAATTACATATTATCATTAATATTTATCATTCTCAAGCCAGTTCACTTGTGGAAAAAAAATACTGAACTAGCTACCACCATGTCACTGCTCCTCTATACTCCACATGGCCAAAACCACCACCATGTCATAATGTACACAGCAAAACTACCTATAAAACCACTCTAGGGGGTATTTGAACTGGTTGCGTAATTCAGGAGATGAAATATCCAATTTCATATATTAGGGGGTTAAGTAGACTGTAGACCAACCATGATAGTTCAGAGGATGAAGTAAACTTTTTTCCATTTGAAAACATATCGTTTATTTGTACATTTTCAGGCTCTCAAAATACAACTTTGATATCTAACTTCTGTCTCAATATTCGAAGCAAATATGCTTTCAGAACCTGAGGGAGGATCTTGTATGTTCAGATGGTTTAAGTTCACACATACACCATATGGTTTCTCACTCCAACGTAACATTAATATGGTCTCATGTTATCCTATCATTCCTATGAGTTCTTTTTCATGTTCATTTGAGGTATTGCGAGATAGAGGTATTTTCAGTGTTAACTAGTAGGGGTAGCTGATAGCTCATCTGAAAGGTATAAACCCCAATTCTTGTACAGTTTTTACCCTTTTCCTGCTTTATTAAATGAAATTAACACAACCAGTATGCAGGTTCGTTCAAACAAAAATTGAGAGGTATAAACCTCTTGTTAACATTGAGGGGTATATGTAACTTATGTCAGGAAAAAAATGGTACTAGTTAAGGAATTTATTTTTAAGAGAAGAATATTATGCATGGTATAATGTTCCATAAAATATGCAAATGCAAAATTGAACTTTCACCCTGCAAGTATATTGAATCATCTATTGGACCAGCAATGCACCAAACAGTGTTATAAGTTTATAGCAATCCTCCCTTTTAAAAGACTAATTATTTTCTTTCAAAAAGTATTTCTTCCATTTTATCGATGTTATGAAAACCAGTGTCCCTACACCGGTGACTCGCGGCATGGAAGGACTCTTCGCCGAAGGATAGTTTGAGTTACCCGAAAGATCCTTCATCGAACGAGGCGTTGGGCTTCTTGGAGGGTAGAATGGACTACTCAGAGTATCCTTTACCAAAAGAGAGGTCGGACCACCCAAAGATCCTCCATCAAAGAAGGGGTTAGACCATCCGAAGGAGGTAACATACGGGTCCCAATAAAGATGGTCTTTTTTAGGATCTTATAGGACGCTTGACATGTTCGGACTATCAAAATTAATGCTACATGTATTGTATTTATGCTACATATTCTTCATGTCTGACATATTTTTATCCCTGTCATATATTGTAATCGGACATTTACTAACACCCCCATAGAAAATGGACACCTCTATCCCTCGTTGAGATGTGGGTATAGCAAAATCAATGAAATGAAATGCAACGAGCATTTTCTTGTCAAGTATATCTAGGCTGTACCACTGTAGGACAAAGAAATGTACCAGTGCATCATGTTCTCTGGGCCATGCAGGGTTCGTTTACGCTTTTTTTAGTGCTTTGCTTCACTGGATACGTGTTCTCTGCTTTCCCATAGATTCCTTTGGAGGTATCTCTACTATAATTTTCATTAGCAATAAAAAAAACCGAGATGTCAGAGTGTTAGATTAATACACAAATTATTTGAAATATCGGGATATCAGGAATTCAGGATGGTCGTCCTGTTGCGTTCTTACGCAGGAAGTTGCCACGAAAGATCCCTTTGCAATGATTAGCACTAATAATCTCCCTTGCATTATCTGTAATGATTCTCATGAAGAACATTCCTAAACCCTAATGGCTAAATAGCATGGGGAAGAGGGTGATCAAGATTCAAGAGTTCGCAGATCACTAGATGTTAATCTTAGCATTATAAATTGATTAAACCACATGATGTTCTTATGCTGAATGGTTCCCGTTTATCTTTTTGGCAACGAATTTATCACTTTATATGCTACTTTTAGCCTTATCCTTTTACATGATGTATCATATTTTTTTAAATAAAATATAAAAAAAATCTTTAGTAGCATAGATCTGAAAAATCTCAATCACCAACGAAATCGTTGTATGCACCCACCTCCACAGAATGGAATACGGATCATATGGGAAAAGGAAAGTAACTCGACCGAGTTTGTCTTTTATCAAGATTAGCAGGTTTCTTGAACATACTCCCGTAACTATGTAGAGATGCTTTGATCTGGAAGAAGGTTTTCTTTTGAGGATTTTGCTGATCGTGCGTTTTGGAATTGCCGATCCTATATTGCTAGAGTTAGCTTTTGCATTATAGCAGCTTGTTGTTGGTAGATGTGGGTGGTTCGAAATGATATGATCTTTAGAGATGTTTTGGTAAAATCTCCTTCTCAGATTCTTTATAGAATTATATGTTGCCTTCTGCAGTGGAAGATGTTGTTGAAGGATGGTGAACAAAGCGAGCTGGACAGATGGATAAGCGCTCTACAACAGATTGCAAGAACCCAACACGACTCTAGAGCAGAGATTGGCTGAATTTTGGTGATGTTATTTTGTTTTGTTAGAACATCAGAGGCCTTTTGGCATGTCTTCGAGTCAGTTCTCTTTTAGTTCTTTTGGCTTTTGGGTTTAATATAAAACCGGTAACCCCGGTAACCTCTTGATACTTGTTTCATATGGTTTTAATGAAAAACAGGGCTGAATAAGCCTTTTATAAGAAAATAAAAAAAAAACGAGTTGAACCAACAACAACTTACGGGTTTTAGTAGCAGACTCTCTTCATTAACATACAAGCAATTTGGTAACATTGAAAAGACAGATAGAAAGAAAGAGAAATGGTTACTACGCATGATAAAGACTCATGTCTGACTCTTGGTATTTACCGAAGAAAATTTTGTTGTATATGTTGAATAAAAAGAAGAGGATGGTAATAATTTTTTTGTTGTTGTTGTTATTGTAGTATTAATAATTGAAAATCTCTTTATCTCAACTATTGTACATGTCATAACTCTAGATTATATGTATTGATTAAGGATATATACAATAGTTCAGAAGAACGTTATCGGTAAGGTTTACCATGTCACATATAGCTAACTTGTACAATAAATTATTTATTTAATGGTCTATAAACTATTTAATTTCCGTATGTGTCCATGATCAAGCATGAATATAGCTTCATGCGCCATTTAATAGACGAGATCAAACCTGTTGTCGTCGGAAAGATGTCCCATACAACGCCGATGGAGCCGTCGATTCGTTTCTCTCACGAGAGATAACTCACCTCTCTTTCCTCGGAAATTGTTGTCTAGAACAGTTGGGATTTCTTATGTGGCGCAAAAAAGACAACAAGCTTATGTCCACGGTACATGACTTAAAATCATATCTCTATCTACAGTGAATACCTTATATATTCGTGACTTTTTTGGCATACCGCACCAAAATAGTACGAGCAACCGGGAATAATGTCCAGACATACCTTTCACGACCGGGGAAGCTAGGAACCAAACTTTCAGCCACGAGATGCCACGATGACATTCTCACATTCCCCAGGCTGTAGGAACCCAACAGAAAACGTTGGGAAGGCCGTAGCCCGGAAGCTGCCTGCCTACCAGGCTGCGCGGCACCTGCACGGTGGCGGCACGGCACGCCGACCGGGCGCGCAACTGTGCAAGCGATCGGGTGCATATCCCCCTCGCCAAACCGCCCAAATCTGCAGTAACCACGGCCACCGAGACCGCTGTGCCCCGGCGCCCCAACCGTCCCGCTACCACTTGCCTCGGCGCCTCGGCGGTGTAGCACGAAACGCACCGCACGCATGCTTCCCAGGGCCACGAGGTCTTTCGGATGGGCGGCACGCGTACGTGCGGCCCGGGCGGGGGAGCAGGAGCAGCCGCGTTTTGGACCGCACGTCTCTGCCCGACGCCGGCGAGTGCGTTCGCAACGCGAGGCGAGGTGCCTCGTCGTTCCAGTCCGGAATTCCCAACCGTAGTAATCTCGCGTGCGTCTCCCGACCGAGCCGGACGGATCGATCCTGTGCTCCCCCTCCCCCGTACGGGCTCACGATCTCCTTGCCAGCTGGTGTGTACAGTGCAACAGATCGTGCCATCTACGTGCGGCTGCCGCCACCTCCAGAGTCCAGATACGGACTGACGATACATGAACGAAACCTTAACCCACTGATTTGATTACAAATTTACGCGTAGATTAGGAGTATACTAATCCTGTTTGTAACCTGTCAGGCGAGGGCGTGAGTGACAGATGGACTCATGGAGCGTTCACGTGCGCCGTGGTGGCATGGTAGTAGAGATCACGCTCCCGCTCCCGCAGCTGGGGAGGAAGCAGCCGGGAAGCTTCGCATGGGCGCCGGGAGCTGGTGCTGCACCCGCACCTGCCGTACCGGCACCGACCGCCTCGGCATCCGTCAGAAATATGCGAGTATTCATTTTTAGTTCAAAAAATTTTCGTAAAAACACGCATCGAATCTTTAGACATCTAAATATAGCATTAAATATAGATAAACCAAAAAACTAATTGCACAGTTATATGAGAAATCGTGAGACGAATTTTTGAGACTAATTAGTCCATGATTAGCCATAAGTGCTACACTAACCAATATGTGCTAATGACGGCATAATTAGGCTCAAAAGATTCGTCTCGCGGTTTCCAGACGAGCTGTGAAATTCTTTTTTCATCTGTGTCTAAAAACCCATTTCGATATCCAGTCAAACGTCTGATGTGGCATTCATGCCAAAATTTTTTGTCATCTAAGGTGGTGTTTAGATTAAGAAATTTTTTAGAAGAAGTGTCACGTCAAATGTTTGACCGGATGTCGGAAGGGGTTTCCGGACACGAATGAAAAAACGAATTTCACGGCTAACATATAAACCGCGAGATGAATATTTTGAGCCTAATTAATCCGTCATTAGGACCTGCTTGTTACTGTAGCACTTATAGCTAATTATAGGCTAATTAGGCTCAAGATTCGTCTCAAGATTTCTTCCATAACTGTGCAATTAGTTTTTTGGTTCATCTATGTTTAATGCTTTATTTAGATATCAAAAATTCGATGTGATATTTTTGGAAAAAAAAATTTTAGAACTAGACAAGGCCTAAACACCCCCTCAGGATTTGGGATCAAATCCACCGTTTTCCTCTCCCCAAAGTCAGCGAGCCAGGCGTTCCGCTATTCTATCCACGCATCGCCCGGAGGAGTAAAAGACTGCGGGGTCTTCTACATGTGGCAGCGGCGCTGTCAGGTAGGGCAGCCAACCTGGCAAGTGTCAGGGACGGGAGCGCACCGGCGTTTGGCCCGTCTGTCACGCTGGCTGGCCGTGGGTATGTGATGTGACGAGAGTTTCAAGTACGACTGTCAACCATACAAAACTCTCTCACTGGTATCAGTTGAATTGAACAGTGTGTTGACTCGATTTTGGAGGGAATACAGATAGAGCAATGCTATGCGTACGATGTTTGTACTCACGATTTAACGGCAGCACGCAGCAGCAGCAAGTCGAGGCGACGGCGTCGCCGCGGAGATCAGCACGTAGCAGAAATCGTGGCGAGGGCGCGCAAAATCTGCTCGTACGTATTCTATAGTACGCGGAGCGTTTTCCAATACAGATATGACTTTATATGAGTATTGAATAGGAGTATATGTCTGTCTTTTTCCCGAGAAGTTCTACTGGTTGCCATTCGTTTCAAGGCAAAAGAAAGAAAAAATGTATTGTTTTCCATAGCCACAATTCGTGAATTACTAACCGATATAATTTTTTTACAAAAATCTTTCTAACTAAATGTTGATTTAAAAATTAATTAATATTTTTTAAGATTGCAATAGTATCTCATTTTGTTTGGTGTTTTATCTTTTCTTTGTACCTCACTCAAATTCACCCTCAAGCCTTATTCTTTCCTTATGAGATTCTCTTTTCTTGAATCATCAAATTTTGGGATATATATTTATCTGTATAAACCACTAAATTAACCTGACTTTCGAAAGGTTAGATGAGAATTTTTGTATAGAAAAATTTTGCACAAAATACACTCTTCGAGAGCTTAAATGTGGGTCCCTGTGCTCCTTGTTCTGGTACCGTGTAGTAGATTTCTCGTTTGGAGAGACAGATAGGGGTGATAAAAAATCAAATGATATAGTTGAAAATAATTTAGAAATAAAAATTTTATATATGTAATCTTAGCGATCAAAAAGTCAATGCCGGTAAATAAGCTTTGGTGAAAAAAGAATCAAAAATCAACTCTAAATTTAATTTTAAAATTTAAATTTTGGTTTGTAAGCATTAGCGAAAAGACGAAGATTAAGAGAGTGCACACAATTGTTTACGTCTATCTGGATGCCTGGTTTTTGCCTTGTCATTTCTGCTGTTAGACTTAATTTGGATACGGTTTTCGGTGGTCCAGAGGTCGGATGGCGAGGCAGCATATTTAGGTTATTGGAATAGATGAATATCACCATATTCTTTTTGGAGGTGAATATTGCTGCGTTGGATGGTTGGGACTTGAGAACTTGATTCCCGTCGCAACAGCCGGAGGCTGATGGACGTGGACTTGTTTGATTATTATTCGAGTTTGAGTATTATTTGAGTATTGTCATTGACAGGATAAAAGCGTGCTGGATACCTGAAACCTGCACTCCTCCAGTGTATTTGGGATCATGGATGAACAGGCAGTACATATGCCCGCGAGACATCCACTTCAGGTTTCACACGTTAGATAGCACCCATGGTTCTCAAGTGTCAACATAAAGATATTCCAAGGGCTGTGACTTTAGCACTTCTAGAAATGTAGAACAGGAGGCTATGGAGGCATCGGAAGCTTGGAGCACTCCATGGTACTCCCTCCACTTCAAAATAGTATTTTGAACCTATTTTATTTTATTAAGATATGGATTTAACCAAAACCTAATCTATTAATATATTACTTACGTGACACAAAAGTATAATGATAAGAAAATATTTTCCAATACGAATCTAATAACAGTCAAAATAATTGTTAGTCAAACTTTTATCCTAACAAAACTAAACACACTCCATATTTCAAAACAGAGGGGTTACGTTGTTGCAAAAATGTCAACAAGAAAGCAGCTCACTAGTAAACCAGCAGGTCATCGTTTCGCTTATATTAAACATAAGCAAACGACTTACCAGTGATTAAAAAATAAATTACGAGTAAAATTTGTATATACATGTTCTTATTAGTGATCTAAAAGAAAAATGATAAAAAATAAACTACGAAGAGACAATTAAAAATTAACTTCAAAAATAAGTTTTAAAATTTAAAATTTGGCTTATAAGCATAAACATAAGCAAGAAGACGAGGTTGCAGAAGAAATATCCCTTGGAAGTTGATCTGGCTCGATGAACGAGCAAACATCGCATCCAGCCAATAGAATGATTTAGCCCGCCCGACCTTAGCCAATCCTTAAGAAAACATTGCTTTCAGAATGTAAATAGGATGTATTCAGAGGGAAATCCCGTGTGTAAAATCATGATGTTCCAAAATTGACTTGCTTCATTCACTGATGTACAAATACATGTATATACTCTGGAAGGGTGTAAAATTGGCCGGACTATAGGTTTGGGACTGACCTTCAATCTGCCATATGAAGACTTTCCCGTCTATATGCCTGTACAGTATGGTGTGCATCAAAACAAAAGTTGTCCTTGTGTTGAATTGCCAAAATCAAACGGGCCGAGTCACTGGCTATGTATGTTTACTTCATTGGCTGTTGCTATCATCCACGTTCTGTACTTCTGTTGTGCCACATTCTAACAGTGGCATGTCAGGTGAACTTGAAATATCTGGAGATGGTAGTTCTTTCTTACTAGTTTGCAAGCCTGTAGCCCGTGCAAGATCAATCCATTGCTGCATCAATCAAACATAAGTTTCAGAAAAGGAATGGTGGATTGCAAGTCCTATCAATGTAAGGTTTTCACTAGTGTCCATAAAGTTGTTTAACAAAATGCTTTATCAAACAAAGAAGCTGATTAAGGCCTACTTATACCTAGAATTATTATACTAATACACTACTAGTGGATAATGGGAATTTCCCTCTTCATCTCAACTAACCATATCCCCTCCACAGTTATATGGTTCGATATTGATACATGTTTATAGGAGTTTTTGAGAATATTTATTGTTGAATTAACAGCTCTATATACCCCCACTCTATATATAACTAGCCTGAGGACACAACTAGCTATGGAAAAATTATAATGGAGATAAAAGTGAAGAAACAGTGTACCTGTGTTCCCCAGTATGAATTAATTGTCCGTGAGACAAAGGACAACAAGCTAGCAAGAAGTGGCTGATTATAGTAAACCATCAGATATTCTCCTAGGCGATGCTCCACCAGACCAGCAATGACCTTAACAGATGTATTGGAAAAGATTAGAAATCATTCATAAAATGGAACGGGAGATAACTTGCCTTTATTTTCATCACGAATTACTGGACAAGCTAATTCAACAGTGAGTTATCAATAGCATATGAGCTGAACTACCAAAGTTGCAAGCCCCCAGTTAAATTATACAGCAGTGAGCTACTCTGTACCTGATATCGCAGATTTGCTGATGTTCCAAGGAAGCAACTATAAACAGCCGCTGATTTCCAGATGGGGGTTCTTCTGCGTGCTGTTGCAATGCTTGTAGAAGGTCCCAAAACTCGACGAGCAGCATACAAAACATCTGAAGCAACTCCAGCTCCAATACTAGAAATGTATCCAACACCAGCAAGTTTAATTCCACCCATCAGCACTGAGGCAAACCTCTGATTTGTGTTCCAGCTCTGCCCCATAATACCTTTTTGAAATGCATTATCTGGAAGTGACCCTAAAAGTCCTTTGACAAGCTCCAAACTATCACCAGAACCACCATCACCAAAAGATAAGAGTGAAATAGTAGGAGCAGGAAGCCACACTGTAAAGAAGTCAACAACGGAACCTCTAATTGTATCAGTAAGCACATAGTCGATCTCTTCGAGAAATCTTCCTTTCCGTTTTTCATACTGTGCTATGAGTGTGGTGGTAATTGATATACCCTCTTCAATAGCTAATCTATGCAGGAATTTGGGATCAGCTAATAACCTTTCACGGAAACCCTGCATGAAATGACTTTTTTATATAATTTAACCATGAAGCAGCTCTATTATTGGTATATCAGCATTCTTATCGATGTTTTACTGACAATTAAGGAAAGTGTATACTTCAAAGCAGCTGCTTACTTGGAAT
This sequence comes from Oryza brachyantha, assembly GCF_000231095.2. NCBI lineage: Eukaryota > Viridiplantae > Streptophyta > Magnoliopsida > Poales > Poaceae > Oryza > Oryza brachyantha. The sequence goes on from NC_023163.2 coordinate 27,051,482, forward strand.
CGGTGAATCAGTTCAGCCATAACAGGATATTTCTCAAGGTCAAAAAAGTTCTGCAATATCTCAGGAGAAACCACACCAAGATCTATCCCTTTCTGAAGATCCTGTCATAAATTCAAAGCAGAAAAAACCATTAGCTCAGAGATAAATGATAAAAAAGGTGTATTAGCAAATTTTTTTGCACCAATTAATTAATTTTTGAGGGGTTCAATTGACTGTTTGATCAAATATAAGTCTGTCTGTCAATAGCTATATTTTCCTTTGGACTTGCACCTCTATCCACTGCATTTACAATTATTAAGTTATGAAACACCACAGATATTGATGGGATCAAGCGATACCTGCGGTAAGGCTTCACGCCTCCTACCAGCCGCATTCATAACTCTAGCAATTTCAGCACGGTCAAAGCAATTGCGACTGCATGGCTTGGCAGCGGAGTACCACAAGAAATCAGCTACGGGGATTTCACCTTCTCTCCTAATACCTTGCCTCTCAGGATCAAGAAGTACTACAACTTGTTTTTTCTTTTGCATCTTTTTAGATATTCTGGCAGGGACTCCAATTCCACGTGAACCATATATAACATGGCTTGAACCAGTTACAACAACGAGCATCCCTGAAGGATCTCCATTAGTAATTTCTTTCATTATTGTTTGGGACATGGTATAATCATCGACTACTCTTGCCTGTGCAGATAGGTACGAGCCTGGGCCAAATGGAGAACCGTGAGTTGATGAAATCTTGTCTATCAATGATCGGCCTGAGATGGACGTGAAACCAGAAATGAAGCCTGATCCAGCTGGAGGAGCATACAGCTTTCTTTGTGCTTTTGAAAGGCCTCTAATTCCTTCTGCTTGGACAGTTCTTGACACCTAGCCAGGAAATAAACCGTATAATTATATTATTCACAAAATAATATAAATAAAGAAAAATAAATCAAATATTGAAAGATAATGCATATCACTATATCAGAACATTTTCTTGGACATGGAAGAAAAAGAAGAGGGGGGGAATTATTTTCTTGGACATAGAGCAATGGAAGGGTGAAAAATAGGTCTTTATTCAGTGGGTAAAGGCACTAGACGAACTATAGAATACAAGAAAAGGCTTGCCAATTGGAATAGTGTAATATCAATATAAAATGACTAAATTGCACTTGTATACAAAATATGTTGTGGCAATACAACTGCACAAATCACACGCAATTTTTTTGCTGGGCAATGTAGCATATATGGATTACCTCAAGTGGAGTTCCACAGGCAACAAGCTTGACTCCATTATCACGACAGTAGTTCAAAAGGGGTTCATACTCCTGCCAGCGCTCTGGTGCCCAGTGAGATGTGCACAACTTTAAGTTGTTGCCATCAATTCTGCACAAAGAATGCATGTTAATAACAAGGCTAGTGTATTGGAAGTTATAAAAAATGCAGTTGCTATTGACATAATCAGTATTCAGACACTAGTTTGATATTGATTTGCACAGAAGCTACATGGCCATCTGCCATCATGCTTGCAGTCTAGTAGGTACATGATATTCTAGAAATCCAATTGGGTTGAACTGGTTGGAACCTTTATACTCCAGTACATCATTTGTTTGGTGATGTTGCTGCGGGACAATTTTAACTAGTACTCACAGCTCAAGTTTCTACAAAATCGAGCCTCAGTAATCTCACAGCTCAACATGTATCAACATCAAACTACAGCATGACAATTTGAGACGATTATAACTCAAAATCTCTAAACCCAAATCTACAAACAAATCACAATAAGTCGATAAGGTAGATAAACATAGACTAATCACTACATGTAAACAGGAGTCAGGAACAACCTCCCATCCATGAAACGGTCGAGCTGCTCCTGGAGGTTGCAGGGGAAGGCTTCGAGCGCAAGCGAAATGCTCCTTCCGGCCTCGGCGCACCGGGCCGCCAGCTTCCTCACGATCTCGAGCTCGAGCACCCTGTCATCGCGGTCGGGCACGAGCTCGGACTCACCGAGGTACACCACCCGCGCGGCCATCAGCTTCTCCCACACCCTCCGCCTCGTGTCCTTCCCCACGGCCTGCGGCTCCCCGATGACCGTCGCGTCGTACACCCTCGACAGCGCCTCCGCCTCAGGCTCTCCCGCCGGGGGTGGAGCCGGGGCAGCCGCCGGCGCCGGCTTCTCATCGTCCGCGGCGGAGGCGGAGAACGGGAGGGACTGCAGCACGGTGCAGGTCGCGGCGAGGGAAGGGACGAGGAGGAGGAAGTCTCGGCGGGAGGCGGCGGCGGCGACGCAGAGACCGCCACGGGACGCCGCCGCGGCGGCGGCGGGAGCGAGGAGCGGCTTTGGTGGGAGGAGGGGTATGAACCTGCATGCGGCCGGGTTTCGGGTGGGCGCGTGGGGCAGCATTCTCCCCAGGCGGAAGCGCGGCGACGCCGACGCGCCGGCGGCGAGGGGAGATAGAGGGAGGTGAAGACTCCAGAGGCGTAGCAGACCAGCAGGCAGCAGCAGCTTGTGGTCGCTGCCTCGCGAGGTAAACTGTCGCCCGTTTCACTTCTCTCTCGAGCTTGTGGTTGCCCAATTTTCGCCATTTCGATCATCCTATCCGAGGCGGAGAATGACGGTGAATTGGGTGAAAACAATATTTTACTGCAGGACGAGGCGTAATCATGATGCGGCAGCGATTTTAAGGCCTTATTTAGTTTTCAATTTTTTTCAAAAACATCGTACCGAATTTTTGAACATTTGAACAGAACATTAAATATAAATAAAAATAAAAACTAATTACACAGTTATGCGAGAAATCGTGAGACGAATTTTTTAAATCTAATTAGTCCATGATTAACTATAAGTACTATAGTAACACACATGTGTTGATGATGTATTAATTAGTCTCGCGGTTTGTCGGTTTACAGGCGAACTGTGAAATTCGTTTTTCATTCATATTCGAAGATCCCTTTCGACATCCAATCAAACGTTCGACGTGACTCTTTTGCCCAAAAAGTTTGTCAACTAAACAAGGCCTAAAGGGTGCTCATTTTTTTCTGTTTGCCTGCGCATGCTTCCTAACGATTAAAAACAGGTATGTATTCTTTAAAAGTTTACGGAGTTTATTATCTTACGTGGTAGAGTAGATTTTTAAATTTATAATGGTTAATTTTATTATTTATAACATTACGTAAATATTATATAAATTGTGTCATAGTATTTTTTTTTTGCAGAAAAAATGTGTAGAAGGAAGAACAAGTGGGGCAGGAATTGAAGTTGCACAGGGAATGGAATTTGGAATCTAGATTTTTGGAGAATTTCTCGTGGTGGAGACCGGAGCTGCTTTTCGATTTTTCATGGCAGAGCTGGAGTGATATCTGTCGCTCCACATTTTTCCTCTTGTCGTCCGGTTTTGAACCAGTGGAACTAGTGCACCTGTCGTTGTAGAGAGCAATATGTACTTCTGGGCACACAAAGGAAGTTTGAGAAGAAATCTTTCGTCAAAATACAGGTTTGGAACCACCAGGGTCCCGGTGAGCCACGTCTTTTCGTCTCTATTTATAGTTATAAATCAAAATTTAAATTTTTAACCTAAATTTAGAGTAGATTTTAAGGTTTTTAATCCTAGTTTATTTTCAGCCTTAAATTACGAAGAACATGTATATTTTTTTATTTATAAATTATTTTCACCTAGAAATATATCATCTAGCTTTTTCCCTAGCTTTTTCCCTAATAAGCAGAACAATCACCTACTGCCAAAAAGATACTTGCGTGTAGGGATAAGCAGCTGATGCCGATGGTTATGGGGCCAAAAGGTGTCGTCAGCTCATCGCCACGAGCACGAGGCACCCATACCGCAGGCTCACCGCCCACGAGTCATGGAGTATGCCCAGTCAGCAGACTGCTGGAATGGGTGGCTCACCTTCTGAGGAAACGTGGCTCGTCTTGCCTGGTGAATGCCAGCATAATATCGGGTCAAACCGTTGTACATCACAAAGCCATCCAGTCCTACATAGAGGAAACAAAAAGAAGTAGATATGGCAGCAGAACAGCTGATAGGTAAGTGCATGCGTACTAATATTTTCAGAGACCAAAAAGAAATCTCGTGTACGTGATTCTCTCAGGAACCAGAGAATTCCAGCTAGCTAGTTTCGTGCATTTGTGCAGAAACTCAACATTACAATAGAGCCCAGGGTGGAAAAAAGAACTGGGAGAAAACAGGTTGTGATGGTTTGGTGGTCACTTGGTTCTATTTCCTCAGAAATTCTGCTATACAGCCGGAGATCCAACAGCCCTCGGGATGGAGGGAAGTGTGACATCTCTGTATATAGTCTATACTCTATGCTATAAGACGATTTTCAATGTTGTAACTGATGTTGATCTGGATAAACGGCTAACATTAACATGTATATTTACATCCTACTTCAGCTGCTCCTGTCTGTATATCCTTTGGTTTCTTCTGCTATCTTTGTCCATATACTAGAGATCTGATCTGAGTGTGAAACCTGCATTGCAAAAGAACAATGATGCAAGTTTTAATAGCTTTGTGGTGACTGCGTTTACTGAAAATATGAAGTGTACTGTTGATATCAAGAGGATAAAAGGAAGTTTTGAAAATCAAAAACAAAATGAAAGAGGTTGCAGGTTGACCTGATTGATGTCAGGTTGATGTACTGAAAATATGAAATATACTCTTGGCGTCAAGTTCTAATAGCATGAACGGTGAAACTGATTGCTATGAGATTGCAAACTCTTTCCAAGAAATAAACACAGTACCCTACTAAATCATTTATAAATTATAAGCATAGTCACCAGTATGGCACCACTAATGCTCTAATATCAACAACGGCAATTTGACCCCTCCTCTCCAACAGCTGAGACACTCAGCGTGCAGATCACCAGCGGAATCACAAAAAGGAAAGGCACATATGACATGTCCATAGGTTTATATTGACAAATGTAATCAAAGCTGAGACTGAGTAGAAAGTGAACCGGTCCTAGTATCCTACATGGATAGAGATAGGCCACCATCTTTTCGCTTATGTTTATGCTTATCGATCAAAATTTTAATTTTAGAACTTAAATTTGGAGTTGATTTTAGGAGGTTTTTATCATAGTTTATTTTTAAGCCTTTGCTTTTAGATCGCCAAGAATACGTATATAAAACCCACAATTTTTTTAATTGTTAATAAGTTATTTCGCTTATGCTTAATATAAGCGAAAAGATTGGGCTGGCATGGCAGACTTCAAAGTTGTGCGAGGCAATTTCATACAATGATGGTTGCCACTATACTGATTTGAAGGTGTTAGCTTTGCAGATTGATAGGAAGCATCACCCACTGAATTTAATTTATCAGATACTCCACTATACGATCACAAATTCACAGTAACTTCCATTCCATCTCAATACTAACTATACTCTTGGAATTTTGTTGGATTAGAGAAGTAAAGGCATATTCATCATCTGTTTTTCATTAATAGATTCAAAGGATCAACAACAGCTGACAAAAGAATAACATTGTAATTGAATTTTAGTGCTTCTACCTGATTTCTTACAAAGCCTTTCAGCATCTCCACCAAACCATGGCGTTTTTGTTTGTTAAACCTTATGATCTCATTCATGTTGCTTTCCTGCATCATAGGAAAAGATTAAAGAGAAAACTCCAGTGTTCTGTCAATAACTGAAATGAAAACTACTCTAATAAATATAGCTAATGGGCTAAATTGATAGGCTCAACCATACTTAAGTATTGTCATGACATTACAGGTTCGAACAGGAAAATAAACATCTACAGGTTTTCCAGAAGAAGAAACCAGGTCCCAGTACATAGCATAGCACAACCAAATCATATATCATATTACCATCTTCTAACTTGCAGAATATTGCATTGTGAAAACTTACAGATCTGTGCGTATATAGCAACTCATTTGACATAAAAAATAACGAATGGACTCTGAATGCATTCACCACAGACCAAAGCCTCAAACATGACCATTTTTGGAACCAACAATCTTGACTCTTGTTCATTTCAAAGCAATAGTTATCGTACCCATGCTGCTAGTATCAACAGCACAGTTCTAAATTGACTGTGACTCTTGTTCATTTCAAAGCAATACTTATCGTACCAATGCTGCTAGTATCGACAGCACAGCTCTAAATTGATTGTGACTTCTGACAGCTTAAAATGAAATACAGAGTGAATTTTCACTTAGTTAAAAAACTATGCTCCCTAATGAGCAATATATAGACTGCACAGATGATGCACATATCGTTTATAGCTGATGTTTCAAGTCATCACATATTGCAAGGTAAAGTGTTAAACAAATAGCACTCTGTTACGAACGTAAACTGAACATGCTACAATTAGGTTATGCATCCAGCTTCATGGCAGCTGGTCGTATTTCTCTTCCAAAAGTATCCAAAACAGAAAAATATATCAAACCATACTGTAGTTGATTTTGTCGTCTGTACTTATACAGAAGTTAAATATATATCCGTTATGAACAATAAGTCAACATTCAGCTGAACAGAATAATAAGTACAGTGCAAAAATTGTACGCTCGGTTTAATCCACAAGTTCATGCGATTACCTTGATAAGCTCATATTCCTTGTGTGCATTGCTTTTTTCATCTTCTGTTTTTCTTATTGTTTCTTCCAGTTCTTCAATCTTTTGGTATCTTGATCTCTCCTGGCCCATTCCTCTTGATGATACAGACTCAAGTTTTGCTGCCTGGGTGTGCAAGAGAAATAAGTCTGCTGACAGACTTTGCACACGAAGCAAAGCGTTTGCGCGATCAGTAAAAGCATTATGAACAGAAGTCATTGTCTCCAAGTATTCATAGATAGCGCCCTGTCAAAGCAAAATAATATTACAATTCAAGAAAAGAAATCATAAGAAGCAAATGGCAATATTCAAGCAAGCATTCCTTCTATTACAATTTCCAACATACCAGATGTTTTTTTATTTCAGCGTTTAGTTTTGTTTGTGCTCTGCTCACTTTGACAATAGCATTTGCAAATTTGTTGATATCAGCAGCTCTTTTTCTCTGAGAATTACATGTATCCTGCTCCTTTTCAAACTTTGCCAGCTTAATGAATGTCATTCCCAGGTGAGCTGTAGTTTCTCTAAGATCATCATAGGCTTTAAGAAGAGCCTCTACCTACAATTCCGGCGAAAGAGAAGATTAGCTAGTGCGTTTATTTATGTGCATATCACTGTAAACTTATGAAACAGCGTATCTATTTGTTGCTGAAATCACAAATTATAAGCATGCAGGAGGAGGAACTCTTTGTCACTTTCTTCATTTATCCTGCCTTCCTGTTGACGATGATAATTCACTACTATGCACACTGTCTTCATTTCCCCTGCCTTCCTGTTGACGATGATAATTCACTAACATGCAGAAGGATAACAGGTGTGCTCCAGCATAGAGCTAAAGCAGCAAAGACAAGCAGAGGTACCTGCTGAGATACCGTCGTCAGGTACTGCTCAAAATCCTCGAACCTGGCCTTGTGCATGAGGAACTTTGCATCAGTCTCCTTTTCCACTGGAGGCGACCTCACTGTCACCAAGCCATTCGCCACCGTCTGCTTCAGATCCTTAAACATACCAAAAAAATCTCTCCCAGCCTTCGCAGGCGGCGTTGGAGCGGTAACGACAGTGGACGTGGCAGCACTCAACGCGGGATCCGACCTGGGTGACTCACCCGCCGAGGTGGGAATGCCGCTTGGCTCAGTCAGGAAGGCGTGGAGGTCGGGGCTCCGGCCGATGGTGGGGTGCGCAGCGAGGCGGCTGAGGTAGCGTTGAAGCGCGGCGCAGCGTTGGTTCACGAACTCATGCCGCTGCATGACCTGCCCCTCAACGATGCTCTTGTCTGGTCGCGCGGGGACGAAGAGCCCGCGGTGGGCCAGGGCGATGCGATCCGCAAGAGCGACGACGTCGCGGAAGCGCCGCCTCACGCGGAATAGACCGCCGTCGGCCATCCTGGTGGTGATGAGGTAGGAGAAGTAGCTCCCGGAGCCAGGAATGACGCCCGCTGCTCCAGTCGCCGGTTCCGCGTGCTTCTTAGGCTCGGAAACGGTGATCTGGGGGAACTCCGGGGATGCCTCGTCGGCAGCAGCTGGGACGCGGGGCGCGGGGGTTGGGGCTGAGTCAACCTCGCCGTCCTCTTCCTCCTCGATGAACGCGTCGTGGTAGGCGGTCGCGGTGGGAGAGGGGGCGGTGGACGTGGGGGACGGAGGCGGGTGGAGCAGCGGGTCGGTAGAGGCCGCGGACGAGGAGTCGAGGGCCAGGGTTCCGTGATCCTCACCGCCGCCGGCCGCCGCCGACGACTCGGCGTCGGAATCCATCATGGCCGATGCCGTCGGTTAGGATTTGGGGGCAGAGACGGGAGGTGAGATCCGGCGGGGAAGCCGTGGTGTAGTCTGGAGTCAAAGTCGGGGAAGAACAGTGAACGTATGCCACGCACACCTTCTCGTATCGTACGCTCAATGCCAGGTGGGTCCAGACTGTCGGAGTAAATCATTTCTTTCCTTCGTATCCGAGTACAAGAGGCAGAGCCATTTTGTAACAAAGCTGAACTGCTGAACTGGCGTTTGATAATAATGTATAGTTCTGATTATCTACACGAATTTAAACGATTTCGTGTTCGAACTGAATCCACATAGCCGCATGGCACGTAATCACACAAATATGGATAATCAGGGCATATCCAGTGAAAAGAAGCTAAGGTCGAAATTGTGAATATTTTGTTGCAGCCACTGCTTGGATTTTGATAGAAAAGTAGTGACCGAAAATGCTGAAGAACATTTTGCAAAGTTTCCAATGGAGTACTCAGCATCAACAGACATCAACATTTGGCCGTTTCCACTGCATTACACCCCATTGATCCAATACTAATCGCACTCAGGGACGGGCGAAGGATTTCAAACTTGGGTATTTGAAATGTAACGGTGTAAAAAAAATTTATACCCGAAATCACACTAATTAGCTTATATAACATTGAATACTAAGTGATTGTACGATATATAACACAATAAGTCAAATTGAGTCTAAAGTCATATTTCATCTATCTATCTATTATATTATAAAGACAGGCTTGAAAAAAGGCTCCACGTTCACTCTGGGGGATAAATATTTATGTTATCGATAGTGGCGGCACCAGTGATGGTATCATACAAAATGGAGTTAAGTGTAACTATACATGAGCTCAATTTCACAATGACTATAGACAAGCTCAAGGACACATAAAATAGTGTTGTATGGGATCCTGACAGAGATTAAAGAAGTCAAGATAGCTCGAGCAGCACAACATGCAAGAGCGAGGGCAGAAGCGCTATTAGTGTCAAGTGATCTCTAGAGGGTGATTTTTGGTATAGTCTCACGGACATCGATGTATTGTTGTAAGATTGGGTGGTCTTGCGGAGGAGAAAGAAAGGGGGTGCGAGGCTGGAGGAAAAGATAAAGGAGTAGTTTAGCTATTTTGTTTTGTGATTTCTGATAAGGGAAATAAAGTGGAAAACTAATAAAAATCGACAACTATAGATGAACTGAAGTAACTTTCGCTTATCAACCATTTTAATAGAACTAATTTTGCATTATATAGATATTGGATATAATTAAAATGGACAACAATTAAGTGAAGTAAACGATATATGTTAATATGTTTTTAGACTTTGGATAACAAAAGTACACAAAGGTTAAATATACACTAAATCTAGCTGCGCAAATGCGCGGGCCACCTGCTAGTTGAATTAATAAAAGCACAACAATGTTTAATTTATAGGAAGTGAAAGCATGTGAAATATGTAAAGAATGAAAAAGGGTAAAATGAGGAGAATCCTTACCATTTAGAGGATAACTTTGCGTCCTCCATGTTTTAAAAATATGTTATGATGTTCTTATCCTTTACTTGCAAGAAGAATTCTCTTTTTTTAATAAATGTAACCAAACAATCATTCAAATATTGTGGGCCCATCTTGCTTCTCAATTTGTTTTTGATATAATTCATGGAAGAAAAACCCTCACCTTGAGTTTCAACTCGATTTTCATTTTGAGGTGTCTTCTTTGAAACACTTCTTTCCAGAAAAAGCCTTTAGATCAACTGCAGGCCTCCTTCTCATTTTCATTTTGAAACCTAAAGTGAAAATAAAACGACCCATCAATTGATCATGCTTCAATTATTGTAACATTCTAACTTAATAAATTGGCAATGCACAAATCAAAAATTAATAGTTCATACAATCATGCTTCAATAATAAAATGAAATCAATCAGCTTGGAGCAATGGAGCTTGCTGTCCGTGCACTTGCAACTTGCTGACTTGCAGTCTGGACTCTAGACAGTGGACGTCTGGACTCTAGACAGTGGACGGCTGGTGGCTGGACGCAGACGGCCGTCGAGCGCCGGCCGGCTGCAGCCTGCAGCCGGCACCATTCGCACTGATACTCAGTCATACCCAGATGACAGAGTGACAGATGCAGACACCTCGTCCAAACCTGATTAAAGTAAGATTCGGACTTCAGCCATGGCTGGCGCCCATGCCATTTTCTCTCCAACCTTCAAAGCCCAAAGCTGCTCTGCCAGGAACAAAAAGAAGGCCTCTGGTTTGACCAGGGACAACGGCAGCAGCCATCATCAACTGATGATCTCACTAAAATGATTGAAGTCAAACGACATGCCCTGGAGTTCTTCTCCGATAGGTTGGAGGCTTTGGGAGTGGATCGGAGTTTGGTTGCTTTGCTTGAACATTTTTGTTGTTCTCAACTGCCCCCTCCTAACTCAGAGAAGATGAATCACCAAGATAGATATGCTGACGCTTTGCAGGGTGATCGCCGTGGACGACGGCGACACGCCGGCGCGCCAAGCTAACAACCTAACCCCTTGGTTGGTCCAAGACGGCAAAATGCAGACGTTTTCTAAAGTTGGAGCTTGGTGCTTTTCTAGTGTCATTGTTCAGACTTACTTCAGGCTTCAGATTTCAGTGTTCATGTCAACCGCAGAAACGTAAGCATTTCGTTGTCAATTTTTCCCCAATCCATTCAAAACTCGCAGCACCGAGGAAGAAGATTATTGTTCCATGTAGCTGGAATGGATGCCAATCTCTTCATGCATACGAGAAATGGAAATTCGTTGCCAGGATAGATGCGTTGGGTGTGTAAACTGTAAAACTCTTAGCTTCCAAGCTCATTTTACAGAATCGATGCATGCACCATCCATCTAGAAATTGGGTTGCAATCAGATTCGGTGCCAAATGTGTTATTGTCGGAAGATTGATTTGGAGGATTTGTTGGAACAAATATTGACGCCTGATATTATAGGCTACCAATTCCAACTCCCAGTACCAAGGTCAATACAATAAGACTACAGTCAGATTCAGCTCTGGAGACACAGAAGGCTCACAGCTGAGCAGGAAGGAATTAATAATAGAAAATGTGACAGTTAACTCCTAATCATTATATTTCCAAACTAAGTTTACTTTGCCCACAAGTTTTAGCAAAGACGCATGCATTGACATGAAAAGGCACACGTATTTCTCCCTAGCCAGCTATTGATAACGGCAGACTAACTGATACGACAGAGATGGTCAACAAACAGTCTCGAGCGCTGGCCTCTGGGTTTGTCTGAAATTACATATGCGTGCAAAAGGATGAATACGGGTAAATCATATCCACAACAGCAGACTGGAAAAGCACTACTAAACTAACTATAGTTTGCATGAAAATGGTTGCTTCTGGAATGATGAGAGAACAGATTAACCACAAAGGCGTTGTTCCATTTGATTGACCGAGATTAGCAGACTAAAAGGGAATGTCTGTTCGTTCAAACTCGACGCAAAAGTTCAGTGAAGTAACAACCTAACGAGATGACTGCACAAAAAAGCTCGTGCAAAGACAACTTTTATGCTTCGGCATGTGAAGAAAGTGCTTAGCTTGTTCTGTGAAACCAGGGCGCCAACGGGGGCAGCCACACCCGGGCAGGCCAGTGGGTGCACCAAACTATCTGCATAGTTGAACCCGGTGACACGAACTCGGTCTCGAGCATGCATGAATGAGAGTTTGTGTATGGCCACGAAACTTTTCCTTCCCCCATGCAAGAATCAAAACCTAACCGACCAACCAGAGAAGCAACACATGCATGACGAAGCACACAACGGGACATGATAGAACCATGTCCTTTTTGAACGCTTATATATACCGTGCCATCACTGTGGGAAGTCTCTCATCGCCAGCCACACCTGAGAAACCTTCAGGCGAAAAGCTTAATTAGAGATTGCTGTGCCTCGATCGTTCGACGTGCAGTGCAGCCGATGAGAACGGCAGCACACGTCGCAAACACGTTTTCGCTGGGCATGGCGTCGTCGTCGTCCCGGCTGCTCTTCTTCCTCGCCTGCAGCGTGTTCGCGCTGCTCGCCGGCGCCGAAGTGCACCACCATGAGTTCATTGTACGTGCCATTTTTTCTTCTCTTTTTGTTGCACTAGATAACCAATATTATTTGCTGGTAAGCGTGGTACGTTGCTGCGTTTCTGTATGTGTAATGCACTGCTTCGTGGCGTTGATCGATCTAAGGTTCAAGAGACGCCGGTGAAGAGGCTGTGCAACACGCACAAAGTGATCACGGTGAACGGGCAGCTGCCAGGGCCGACGCTGGAGGTCCGGGAGGGCGACACCGTTGTGATCAACGTCGTCAACCACGCGCAGTACAACGTCACCATCCACTGGTACGTGTCGTCGTAACTACCAAACCCAAAACAGCACCATTTTGCTCCTGGTCGAGGTCGTCGACGACGAGATCCCTGTTCGCCGGCGTGCGTGCGTGCGCGGCCGATCGAGAGATCTAACACGTACGTACGGGTGACGCGTGCAGGCATGGCATCCGGCAGTTCAGGACGGGGTGGGCGGACGGGCCGGAGTTCGTGACGCAGTGCCCGATCAAGCCGGGCGGCAGCTACAGGTACCGGTTCACCATCGAGGGGCAGGAGGGCACGCTGTGGTGGCACGCGCACAGCTCCTGGCTCAGGGCCACCGTCTACGGCGCGCTCATCATCCGCCCCAGGGAGAACAAGACCTACCCTTTCGAGAAGCCCGCGACAGAAGTCCCCCTCCTGCTCGGTCAGACCGCGGTTGCTTGCTGCTATCTCAAACAACGAAATGGGACTGAGCTGGCACTGACAGAAATGCTTGACACCATGGACAGGGGAGTGGTGGGACGCGGACCCGATCCAGGTCATCAGGGAGGCTCAGAGGACCGGCGCCGCGCCGAACATCTCCGACGCGTTCACCATCAACGGCCAGCCGGGTGATCTGTACAACTGCTCCAAGCAAGGTAGAAAAAGGACTCATCTGATCATCTCTGATACGACGGGGTTCAGACAGAAGGGGTAAATTTTGCGTCTTGGGTTGGCGTGCAGAGACGACGGCAGTCCCGGTGAAGCCCGGCGAGACGGCGCTGCTGCGGTTCATCAACGCGGCACTCAACCAGGAGCTGTTCGTCTCCATCGCGCAGCACAGGATGACCGTGGTCGGCGTCGACGCGTCCTACACCAAGCCGTACACCACCTCGGTTCTCATGATCGCGCCCGGCCAGACCACCGACGTCCTTGTCACCATGGACCAGGCGCCCACCCGGTACTACATCGCCGCGCGCGCCTACGACACCGTGCAGAACGCGGCCTTCGACAACACCACCACCACGGCCGTCATCGAGTACGACTGCGGCTGCGCCACCGACTTCGGCCCCTCGATCCCGCCGGCTTTCCCGGCGCTCCCGGCGTTCAACGACACCAAAACCGCCACCGCCTTCGCCGCGGGGATCAAGAGCCCCCACGAGGTCAAGGTCCCCGGCCCCGTCGACGAGAACCTCTTCTTCACCGTCGGTCTCGGCCTGTTCAACTGCGAGCCCGGGCAGCAGTGCGGGGGCCCGAACAACACTCGCTTCACGGCCAGCATGAACAACATCTCCTTCGTCTTCCCGCAGACCACCTCGCTCCTCCACGCTCATTACTACGGCATCCCCGGCGTGTTCACCACCGATTTCCCGGCGTACCCGCCGGTGCAGTTCGACTACACGGCGCAGAACGTGCCCCGCGCCCTGTGGCAGCCGGTCCCGGCGACGAAGCTGTACAAGCTCAAGTTCGGCTCCGTGGTGCAGATCGTCCTGCAGGACACCAGCATTGTCTCGCCGGAGAACCACCCCATCCACATCCACGGCTACGACTTCTACATCCTCGCCGAGGGCTTCGGCAACTTCGACGCCAAGAAGGACGCCGAGAAGTTCAACTACGTCGACCCGCCGCAGCGGAACACCGTGGCGGTGCCTGTCAACGGCTGGGCCGTCATCCGGTTCGTCGCCGACAACCCTGGGGTGTGGCTCATGCACTGCCATCTCGACGTCCACATAACCTGGGGCCTGGCAATGGCGTTCCTGGTGGAGGATGGGTATGGCAAACTGGAGACCTTGGAGGCGCCTCCTGTTGATCTTCCAATGTGCTAATGATTAGCATTCAGCAGATGATGATGCATTAAGTACTATTTCAAGGCTGTTCATGCTGTATTCTAAATTGATGCTTTTTGGGGGTTATTTTGTGATCTCGAGTTAGGGGCTTGTTTTTTCATCTTGATTTGAGCTTTTCCATTTAAGGTTTAGAATTTTCATGTGATTTTCTATGCATGATTTTGGAATAAATCTATTTTTGGTAGCAAGTGTTACTTGAACCACGATTGCACCTGTGCAACATTATATTGAAATGCGTTCATGGAAGATGAAAGAAAAGCAAGGTTAAAGACTAGCCACCGTTTCATATCTGCCGGAGTAGAGAGACTACCTATGAGGTAAGGATGAGCTAGTCAATACGAGTGAGATAGTATAATGCAATCTGGAAAGATTCTTCAGGCAGAATTATACGCCTCGTCCTTTTACTTTTATTTTTATAAGACAATTTAAATTTTCAACCCTAAAGAGTTAATTATGAAGTTTTTCATTATAGTTTATTTTTCAACATTGGTTTTAGATCGTTAAGAACACGTATATAAAAATTTTATTTATAAATTATTTTTCGTTTATAAATATGTCTTTTGGTTTTTTACAACAAAAAACCAAAAGATGGCAGCCATAGTTCACAACCCGTAATACCTTCCACATACAACTCAGAGAATAACCGAGAAAGGAATCTTAGCAAATGAACAAGCCTTAAGAATGTTCAACCACAATCATTAATGGAAAGAAGAACTGGAAGACCCATGTGGCCATGTGATAGCAAAAAGCGACTAACTCCATTCTGTAACAAAAGTGCAAATTTCCATAGAGAAGCAAAATTCTACTGATAATTAGTCAACACAACACCTGTGTAGCTGTCACAGGTATTTTTCTAGCCTCCAACTCACAGACTCTAGCATTCTAACATAGGTTCAATACAAGAAAGTCAATCAAGGTGTTGAACAAGAATAATTGTCATATATCTTTACCATGATCAAGATTCCAAGGTAGTTCAAACAGACAAGAATGATGAAACACCTTCATAGGTTAGACTTTTAATAATGTGGCATCTTGTGAGAAAACTACGCAGTGAACCAGTGATACATTAACGAAAGACTTGCCCGACCTCATAAGACTTCAAAAACAGTCAAGGATTCATCGCTAATGCCTAGAAGAGTAATGCAGAGGTACCGCCATTTGTAGTGTTGATATATGGGACTCTACGAATGAAAGGTACCACTATATTAGCACTAAAAAGCGTTGTATCTCAGGTGCTGCGCATTACTCAAGGACTGTAAAAGAACGCTTAAAATATTGACCAAGAAGGTTCACCAACATATTGACCAATGCAAGAAAGCTGTAAATTTCAACATCCTAGATACTCCAACATGATTAGAAATTTAGAATAACTTAAATTTGCATTATCACTCCAGTATTGAAGGCATTAACTGTAAACAAGTGTCCTATGTAAGTTATGGACAAACTTCCCCAACACAACAAACTGTAATGCAAGTGCCCATACTTCTTAACAACGTATATAAACCTGTAGAAGGCCAATGTTATAAGAATCACACATATGTCCTTGTTGTATTACAGTATACTGGTTCTCAAAAATATGCACTGCAATAATTATACCTAGCACTCCAACCGTCCAACACAAGACATGAAAAACAAATAATCAAATATTACACCACGACTCAACACTCAAGTCACTCGGATGAAACAGATTGTATGAAAAAGCAGATAAAAATGCTCCAAATAGTGCAGTAAATAAAATGATTCAAACAGAGCAGTAAACAACGGAAGGACCTGTTAAGGTGTTGGTGTTACTGTGTTAAGCTGCTTGGAAGAGCAGAGCTCTACATGCTGAGTTGCTGACATGATGACATCTGACAGTTCTTACTAGTCACCGCTCCGGTTAAAACTTAAGTACAAGTTCAGCAGATCTTTGCATAATTTGGACCAAATATTAGAAGGCAAAATATGATCTGCATATCCATAGCTACTCACAATTAAGCACAAGAGGAGGGATAACCAATTAGCTACATCCGACGAGCCAGATCCATGCCAATTCGTACTCAAAATAAACTCCACGGGACCAAGAACCCTACCAGATCTTGCGCCGCATCAAACCCCAGATCCGGGCGATGCGAGGAAGGAGAGTAGCCTACTGGTAGTGTTGCCATTGCCCCCAACGCTCGGGTCGTCAAGGAAGAGGTCCTCAGGCACGCGGAACGCACCGTGCAGGGCAACGATCGCGCCGCCGACGAGCAGCCCGGAGATGATGAGCGACGCCACGGAGGTCATGAAGAAGGCCAGAACGGAAGCAACGACGAGGCCGAGCAGCGTCTCGCGGTCGGTGAAGGTGCGGCCGAAGAGCACGACGGGCTGGTCGGCGGCGCGGAAGACGTAGAGGAAGCACCAGCCGCCGAGAACGGCGAGGAGGACGAGGAGGGAGAAGGGGTGCGCCAGGAGCGAGGCCGCGAGGGAGAACGCCACCACGGCGGCGTAGTTGACGCGGAAGTACGCAAGGTTCCGGCGCAGCCGCGAGGTGGCCTCGGAGAGCGAGTCCGGCTTCGAGATGGCCGACCGGTCGACCAGCTCCGTCCAGGGCCGCCGGTCCGCGAGCGAGCGCCGCACCGTGTCGGAGAGCCTGCTCATGAAGAGCCGGAACGCCGGCGTGGCGAGCGGCGCGTCGGAGAGCGGCGAGCCGGAGGACGGCGCGGAGGCCGCGGGGTTGGTCACGGGGAGCAACGGCTGCGGCGTCGGTGCGGCGGCGGAGGCCATGGCGTCTGTTCTGGGCGAATGGATTCGGGATGAGTGGATTTTTATGCCCGTGGATCGGTGGATCTATGCCCGTCTCCACTCTCTTCCACCTCGTTTAACAGTGGCCTCGGTACTAACTTGGGACCCACGCGTCTTCTTTCCGTTGCTTAAGCCGTGATTTGAATCTGACCCTATCTCGATCGACAATCTCTTTCTGGGTGGCTCGAGGCCTAACTACACATTGGGCCCTTAAGAGAAGTTCAGTAGGATTGTCCACTAATAGTTCCAATTTACATATAGTCAATCTAATAGTTAATTTATATAATAATTATCTATAAAATATTAATGTATGGTCCCACATGTCATATACACATTTTGTTTTGGAATCCGTGTGCAGCGCTGGCTACAAATTAGTAGCCCACATCTCTCCTCTCTCATCTCTTGTCTCTTTAAAATATACTTATAGATGGTTTATAGTCTGCTATTGTACCTACTCTAATAGACTATACTAAGAGCAAGTTTAATAGTATAGCCAACACTAGCTCCAATTCATCTATAGTCAATCTATAGTCGATTCATGTAATAGTTATCTATAAAACATTAATACATGGTCCCACATGTCATACACACATTGTGTCTTAGAGTACGTGCTGCAGCTGGCTATAAATCAGCAGTCCACTTCTCTCCGCTCTCTTTATTTTCTTTTTAAAATATGCTTATAGTTGGCTTATAGCCTGCTATCGTACCTGCTCTTTGGAAAAAGTGTTCAGAGGTCATGAACTTGAAGCCGAGTTTATTTTTCGTTCTTTAACCGAAATAACAGAAATGTGTACCTCTAAACTCATATAATCTGTTTAAAAAAGGTCTCTCGGTAGTATTGACCCACTTTTGGACGGGTTTTGCTGACATGACGTCCAGTGGGTCCCACATGTCGGTTCCATATGTCATACACTCGAAAACTCATTTTTACAAACATCACATGTTTGGAGACCTATTTTTACAAATCTCCACTTTCTCTCCCTTCGTCTCCTCTCTCTTCTTCCTCTCTCCCATCACTCTTAGCCCACAGCCGCGTGCTCGCCGCCGCGTAGCTATCCGTGGCGCGCGTCGTCCACCATCCGCGCGTTGCTCACCGGCCGCTGCCGCCACCCTAGCTCGTCGGCCGTGGCCAGAACCCGTGTTCCGCCCGCGCCATGCAACTTTGGTCGATGTCGCGCCATTGCCCTTCGATAGTCCGGCAAGATCGTCACCGCCAATGCCCAAGCTCCACCGTCATTTCCACGAGGAGGCGGTGTGACGAGATGTAGGAGAAGGTGTTCGTCTTTAACGAGAAGGTCGGCAAGCTCCATAGGGCATGGACACCCCGACCGCCATAGTGCCCACCGTATCGCTCTCGTCCTCTGCCGGCCTGCTCACCTGCATCGCTGCACGGCGAGCACCGGGGCTGGCAGGTGCTCCACATTAAGCTTCGGGCACGAGATCCATGAACACCTCCACATTGTGCTCGACGTCGCATACGAGGCGACGCATGCCGTCGAACTCGCTCTCGTCGTCATCGACATGGTAGTACTCGGCCTCAACGAACTTGACACCCGGACCGCTACACCACGCGCCCCGCCGACACGCTCGCCACCGTCGCCGATGATGTCTTCGCGGGGCTCGCCTCCGCCGACCAGATCCGCAACACCAACACTCGATCCCAGCCAGAAGCTCGTATCCCGTTGCCCTGCGTCTGCTTCAACTCCTCCGACAACAACAACAACAATTTTACCATAGACTACAGAGTAACCAAGTCTATAGCGAGCTTGCTCAATCAGATTAGTCATACGTTTTATTGCATTGAGTTGAGTTGCTCTGAGCTCTGCACGTCGCCGCCGCCCTAACCCACCGCCCGCCGCCGTGCACCGGACAAGCTGCATGCTGAAGAACGCCGTGCACCGGACACTGCATATGGCGCCTATGGCGGCGAGCAGCAACTGGCTATGGCACGTCACCACGACCGGCCTGTGTAGTTCCGCCACGACGAGCGACACGGCAAGCAAGTCCGCGCTGAGCTGCTCCGCGAACCTCCCGTCGGGGATGACGAGCGCATTGTAGCACAACGGGTCAGCCGCGGCCGCCGCGAAATCAGCCGGAGCTAGGCAGCCGGACGTCGCCGGTAACCAACGTGACGCTGGAGTTAGGAAGAAGAGAGAGGAGAGGAAGGGAGAAGGAGGAGATAGAAAAAAAATAAAAAAAACTGATATGTAGGACCCACCGAACGCCACCTAAGCAAAACCGGTCAAAAAAAAATAGGTCAATAATGTCACGTGACCTTTTTTAAACGGATTTTGTGAGTTTAAGTGTATACATTTCTGTTATTGCGGTTAAAGGACGAAAAACAAACTCGTCTTCTTGTTTAGGGACCTCTAGTAGACTTTTTCATACTAAGGGGTGTTTAGATGGGTCTAAACTTTTTAGCCCCATGTCACATCGGATGTTTGAACACTTATTATAATATTAAACATAGACTAATTATAAAACTAATTACAGAAATAAGAGCTAATTTACATGAAAAATTTTTTAAGCATCACATAGGCTAATTATGGATTAATTACGTATAATAAATTCGTCTCGTGAATTAGTTCAAAATTATAAATGAATTTTATTAACCGTTTATATTTACTATTTATATAACAAGTGTATATTTGATGGACGAGACACCCCTAATACTGCCACTACCATTTTGGCAGCCCATCTAGTCGATGACTCGAATGTATCCTCGCCCAAGCCCAAGCGAGTGTTGTGGACAAGGCAGCCTAAGTGACAGAGCCCCACCTCGGCTATCGCGTCTAACACGCTAGTCCTGGTCCCACGACCTTTCCGCTGCCACGGGGCGACACCCGAAGGACTCGTTCACGGCTGCTGGTGACAACTTCCATATTCTCCTTAGTCGCTGAACGTTTAACGTTATTAATTTTTTATATATATTTAATTATTTGTTTTATTTAAAAATTATAATCATAAATTATTTTTATTATTTTATTTATTGTTAAATATACTTTTATGGATATATAGTTTTACATAATTTTTAAAAAATTGAATAAGACTATCAAATGTTTATAAAAAACCAACGACGTCAAACATTTAGGGACGGGAAGAGTATATTATTAGCACATGATTAATTAAGTATTAGTTTGTAAATTTAAAAATTGATTAATTTGATTTTTTTAAACAACACATATACATTAAAAATATATTGTTTAGCAATTCGAGAAGCATGCACGCGAAAAAATAGATAAAATTTTTTCTCATGTGGCACTTGAGAACACACCCAAAATCCTTATGATACCCTTAACATTATGTTATGTTAGTACCATTAGGTTCACCCTCCTATGGTCTCACATATCAGTGATACTAACAACACTGTCGTAACAATAGAGGATGTGAATCCAAACCTTAAGGCCCTAGCTGTAAGAGAGAAATTAAACACTCATCACTCATCAGCCCCGCCGTTGTTTGTATTTAAAGCATATACAATATTGAGCCAACCCTATCTATATAGAGTTATGGAAGAGAAAAACAACTGATTTGATAGTTAATAAATGAGGAAAGAGAGCATAGCCATTGTTAGCTTCGTCGAAGGATAGACTGATTTTTTATACTGTAGCCCTTCCAAAAAACTTTTCTCATAAATAGGTCCTTAGAAAAAATTAACCAAAAATGGACATTTTGCTTGACGTCATTGTAATTGGCGCCAAGGTACAACATCTCGGCGCTAGAGACAATAGCGTCGACACCCTTGACCCTCGTGATGACTAAGTCATTGATAGAGAAGGTTAGCGCCAAGGACCCTATTTGCAAAATATCAAAGAATATAACCTATCTGTATAAAAAATATTTACAAATAGGTCCCATCTTCGTTCATATTGACGTCGATGATCTATTTGTAAATAGTTTTTCTAACAAATAGGTCCTTTTCCTATAATTTTTTATAAAAAAGTCCTCAACGCTAATATCTTTGGCATGACCTTGTCTATAACGTGGCTACTAGAGGCAATGGTCTCGGCACTAAAGACCGTGGCACCAAGACATTGGACCTCGGTGCCAAGATCATTGGTATCGAAAAAAAGGTTCATTCTTATTAGATGGTTAGGGGTCTACTTATTAAACAGCTTTTCTAAAATGGCAAAAATGTAAAAAAAATAAACATGGATGGATCTCTTGGGCCTAGAGATGGCAGCAGAGCCCCACAACCCGAAACCCAATGGGGTTTTTACTCTATTGGAAGTTATATATGATCTAATTCTTGTATTAGTGGGCCCATTAATGGAATAAAATCGTTACCCGTTGGGTATGTGGGTATGGGTATGTTGTTTAGTCACCCATAGCCACTAATTCATGGACAAAACAAACCCACATACGTAGCCTCTTTTCTTGTTCAATTGAATGAAATTTTTATCTAATTTCTTCATTTTAAATAATGGTTGTATGATCTGTTTAGTTAATTGAACATTAATGTTAAAATTATCGTTATAACATGATTTTGATAGTTGGTCGTTATAATCATCTAATTGTTGTGTAAAATTATAAGTGCTCTAAGTTAATTACATGGGTATGAGTACCTGATAGGGTCTGGTTCCTCTGCATTAGTGCAGATGGACACTGTTTTGAGTGAAACAGTGATTCAGTGACATGAATAGTAACAAAATAATGCAACGGCAGTATTTTCGAAATACTATTTATTACTGTAGCAAATACTGTAGCGCTAAATCTCATCCATCCGTTTCGATCCAACGGTCACGAGATATACCAAATTCACATCACTGTTGCTCTCTGCAGTAGCAAATGGGTCTCATCCCCGTTGGTATCATCATCTCAATGGGTATGGGTATGAAAAGAATCCTATACCCGCTAGCGGATATGGGTATTGGAGCAGAAATTTTTAGTTACTATGGGTATAATTTAAGAGTATCTCCGGTGGATATCTAAAATTGATCCATAAAATTGAATTTTGAAAATTGGACTAGAAAATATATCTCTAAGATGTTACCAAATACATTTTTAATATTTACGCATGTCTAAAATTATCTCTATTGTTGTATCCTAAATTTGGGATAAAATTATATGTTCATAATACAATTTATTCGGTTTTAGATTTCTGTTGGAGAATTATGTAATTTTATGCATAATATTTTTTGATGAATTCAATACAAGTTTTTAAAAAGTAAAATGTTAGTATTCTGCTAGAGAGGATCTAACAAAATCCGATGGATATATAACCATTGCCTCATCTCTCCTTCGCCCGTCCTCGCCCGTCTGCTCACCCTGGTCACCGCGCCACCTGGGCGACGTGAGATGATGTGGTGGCGGCAGCGAGTGCGCAGAAGAGGAAGAAGGGAGCAGCGTGTAGGCGAGACCGCGGCGCGGTGGCTGCTCCTGGCAACGGGAGGAAAGAGCAGTACTGGGGTTCTGGTCGGTGTAAGGAGGAGCCATGGCCTCTCAATGTCGCCGATGATAGGGCAGAGATCGAGATGGTTGGCGTCGCAGCCAGCGAGCGAAGGTGATGCCTAGCATCCGGATTTTCGGTGGAGTAGGAAGCAGCAGCTCATGCGCCGGCGCCGCGCTCGAGGTCGATCCGTCGGCATCAGCGGGCCCAGCCACATCGTCGGCGGAAAACAGGAAGGGGATTCAGAAGAGGAAGGTTGCATCCCGGCCTCTTGATCTGGGCACAACAGTGGCTGAGAAGGATGTTGTTGCTTCGGACTCATCTAAATACTTTTATGTGGCAGAGAAGGATGATGTTGCTTTGGACAAATCTAAATACAGCTCTCCAATTCATCGACCGAAATCTCTCTTAGTGAAGGCGATAAGAATCAACAATGGAGTTATGGTTTGCAAGTATAATACAAATGAGGAGGCAGCCGAGATCTACCTCAAAGGGTTCTTCAAGTGCCAGAAAAAACTTGGTATAAACACAACACATTCGATTGTCATTCACTTGCATATATCCAATTTTGTACCTGAAGTACTTGCATCAAGATCGAAATTTTTAGACTGAATCCGGGAGAGAGGACTTCAATTTTTTGAACTAAAACCAGACTATTCAAATTTGACTTTATTTGCTTGAAAGTTGTCAAAAATTACGTACAGTGATATATAAAAAAACATGATCAGAAAATGATAAATTTTAATTACCTGATTATTTTGATCACATGTAACCAACAATTTACTATACTTCTCAATAAAATCTGCAGTTTGGTCTTATTGTTGCTATCAGCTAGTTTTCATTGAATTTCATATATAGTGTCTAATGGATATAATCTTTCATTGGCTTAGCTGCTCAAAAACAGTTGCCCACACTCAGGTTGTCTCGTGATTTTCAAAATATTTGTCGATTCGCATAATTGAAATCAGGAGAGTGCAGTTCTTGGTGTATCAAAATCGATGCTAAGCCTTCATCAACTCATGGTATAACTTTTTAGTTACTTTATATGCATATATACATATATAGCTCAGTTCGCTAAGCTTTTTACTAATATATAAATATATAATCTCTCTACTGTTGCATTGTACTCCCCCGTCTCAAAATAAGTCAATTTTTTAGTTTTTAAATACAACGTTTGACTCT
The DNA here is from genome assembly GCF_000231095.2 of Oryza brachyantha. Classification (NCBI taxonomy): domain Eukaryota; kingdom Viridiplantae; phylum Streptophyta; class Magnoliopsida; order Poales; family Poaceae; genus Oryza; species Oryza brachyantha. Next base: position 27,075,297 of record NC_023163.2, read on the forward strand.
TGTCTTATTTAAAACTTTTTATGATTAATATTTTTATCGTTATTAGATGATAAAATATGGATATTACTTTATGTGTGACTAATTTTTTAATAAATTTTTTAAATGAGACCAATGATCAAATGTTGGACACATAAATAAAAATAATAGAGTCTTTTAGGGATGGAGGGAGTATTGGTTTGACAACAGTAGTGAAATTCTACCTTTGAAGCAAGAAGTTGCTTCTTATCATCGTTTTGGGCATATGTTACTTATTTCTGCTGGTTATTTCTACTTATGTGACTCAAGTAAACACCATGTTGCTTATACATGCTTTAAGTTCTCCAATAGCTAATTTAGCACAGTAGCTGAGCTAATTGAAGTAGGCAAACTGGCAATCCTGTTTTGTTCATATTTTGGCATTTTCATGAGGTTCAGCGGTACAGGGGAAGTTGCACTGCATTGCATTTCTTAATAACTTCCATTTTCAGCATTTGCTTTTGCTGAACTCAGGGGGTGATTGTTGGATTTTTCAACGGCGTATTTGCAAACGAAAAATAATTTAAGAACAAAAAATTATATGTGTATTCTTAGCGATCTAAAAGCCAAGGTAGGGAAATAAACTTCGGTGAAAAACCTCAAAATCAACTTCAAATTTAAAGTTAAAAATTAAAATTTTAGTTTATAACCGTAATCAGAATCCAAAAGATGGGGATTAGTCTCAGGAACTTGCTGAGTTATTTCAAACTTCAAAGTAAAGTTAAAAGTCTATGCTTGCCACAAAATAATGCTTTGTAATTGTACTCTTTGTTGGATGTTTCTGTCTTGACCTAACTGATTGTGACCCTTCAACACACACCTTCATTTATTTATAAAATACTGCTATAGCTTTGTGACTTAGTCTACATACCATTGCTTCCCTCTTACATAAACGGTGTTCTGCTAACATGAAGAACTAATTTTCATGCAGACCAAATTTATATATTTCAGTATGAGCTGTGATAATAGTTATACAATCTTTTGGATCATGAATTTCAGAATTTGTCTTCACTAAGGTATGTTCTTTGTTGCAATTTCATTCATTTCAAAGTATTATAGTGAACTTTGAAATGTTTGAATTATTCGATTTTGTTAGTTGCAGATCGTTGGACTGGATTTCATCGTCCTCTTCCATGACCTGCACCAAAGACTCAGCAGGTCCATATATCCAAAGTTGCAGATCTGAAGGAATTTAAGCTAAGAATGGTTGATGACTAGCATGGAGGATACTCTGCAGGCACTTACCGACCTGATTTCCCAATTTCTCTGCTTGAATCGGCCCCTCTGGTCTAGTTCTGATGATGCTGATGCCTTCCTAGAAGCTGTGGATGAACTAACTTCCACCATCCATGGCCTTGAAAGCACCTCAGCGGACGATATCCTACTTGAGAGGTTTGACCATCTTCTAGAGCGCTGTTCCTTGAGGCTTCAAGATGAGTTGCATCACCTAATTGATACAACTGACTTCGATGCTAGCTGCAGCTACCATGACACCAAGAAAAGCCATAATGATGATGATAGCCACACCCTTGTAGCACAGCCAGTTAGCAATTTTGACATCATTGTTGATACTTTACCAGAGGGTGTAATCTTTGAGGCAAACCGAATTACAAGAAGGATGATTGCTGCTGGTTTTGGTGATTCATGTGCTGAGACCTATGCTTCTTCACGCCTCAACTTCATTGATGAGAGCATTGCACGCCTTGGGGTTCATGCTCACATGGCAGAGATGTTCAAGTCAGCGTCGTGGGAGGAGCTTGAGACTCAGATCTTGCGTTGGATCCCTGCAATTCGTGCTGTGTTTCACATCTTAATCCCAAGTGAACGACACCTGTGTGATTGCATTTTTGAGGGTTCCACATCCTGCAGTGACCTTGCTTTTGCCACTGCATCTCAGCCGTTTCTCCAACTCTTATCCTTCGGAAATTTTATTGCTGCTGCTGGAAAAAACCCAGAATGTCTTTTCCGAATAGTTGACATGTATGATGCTCTACGTGATATACTTCCTGTCCTTGATGAAGCTTTCAATCCTGAGGTATCTGCTCTTCGTGAATGCCTTGGATCGTCAATTAAAGGCATCTTGATGGCTCTAGAAAACCTAGTACGACGTGATCCAAGTGAGTCATGTCCACAAGATGGCGGAGTGCATCCGATAACAAGGTATGTGATGAACTACCTTGTGGCAGCATGTGTTTCTCGCCATACTTTGGAAGAGGTGATGCTACTGGAGTTCGGTGGTTCTGATCCTTCTACAAGCTATCCGATAGAACCTGACCGTCCAACGTCCTCACTGGCGGTCCACCTTGCTTGGATTGTGGATGTGCTCATCGAGAATCTTGTGTCCAAATCCAAGGTTTATCGCCATGCTCCTCTCAGTTGTGTCTTCCTGGTTAACAATGGGATTTACATAATCAAGAAGGTCAATGGCTGTGAACTTAAGGTCTTGCTGGGTGAGGATTGGACCAAGCTAATATATTCGAAGGTTAACCAATGGATTTTGGAATATCGACGAGCTACCTGGGGTAAGGCTGTCACCATACTTGAGATGGACAAAAGGCTTTGCAACAATGTGAATGCCATGACAGAGAAGCTGAACCGTTTTAACAACTTTGTAGAGGCAATTTGCCAAGTTCAGTCGCGGTGGGTCTTGGTCGATAAGCAGCAAGCAGTGGATTTTAGCATTTTGGTGGAGGAGCTGGTCATTCCAGCCTACACGGATATAATTGAGATGTTGAAGGCAACGAGGTCCTCAGGAGAGTCATATATGCAACCTGAGTATGTGAGATCACAGATTCAGCAATTGTTCAAATCAATGGCCAGGTGAAAAGTGGTTCTTCTGGGTGCGTTGTACTAATCTAGATTAAAATGTTTCTATGGGAGACTGACCTAACTCCTAAGGTTGTGTGGCCTTCTTTTTTGTCACCCTGGTCAAATGTTTTACAATGGTTGATGCTTTACTAGTAACTGGGATCATGTGAACTATGAAGTCCTATAGCAATTGATTAATAATTAATATTCAGAGGGTTCTTTCTTGTTAAATAGACTTAGTCCATAGAAAAAAAGAACAGTAGATTGCATTAATACAAGGAATAAAATCTCATTCCATCATTCGATTAATTGAACTGTGGAATAGCATTTTTCAGTATGAAATCGGTTGTTATCCTATAGACTCTCTCTGTTGGGTGCACAGCATCGTAAAATACAAATGATGATTCATTCCTGCAGATAGGGGTCAATCCGTTGCAGAACAACCCGATCTCTCTGAGTCCAGTCCCACAACATCCTCTTGTTGTCTCTGTAAATCCTGTCATCATGGCAAGCCTTGATGAGAGCTGCTAGAATTTCAATAGAAATTCATGGATATGAATAAGTAACTAAAAATGATATTTGTATCTCTTGCCATTAAATATTTAGTTGTTTAGTTTTCTGTCAGCTTTTTACTCTAGCTGTTAATACCCAAGATTAGCACCGTGGTGGTTTTAGTGTTAGCCAGATACACCGTTATGCTTCAAAATCTATTATATATATAAAGTAATAAAAAAAGAAGCCTCCACGGTCGCTTTTATGGGCTAGAAAATCCTACATTAATCGAGAAAAAATAAAAAATATATAGAAATATACTAGGACTTGGAAGCAGACAAAAAAAATTGCAAAAGAATCAAAAGGAAATCAGGACTCTAGAAATGGACAAGTATACTTTGTAATTCATGTGAAACACCTTGGATATCGTGTGAGAAAAATATTTATTTGTCACCAATTTATTTTGTAAATCATGATGAAAGTGAACGGTTCGATATCGTGCAAGACTAAACTAAAAATATTTAATCTTATATGCCTAAAAATATTTATCTTATTGGTTATGGACAATCACAAATAAGTAATATAATATGAAAGATACGTGAAATAATATAACTAGATATGAAGAGAAGATGACGAAGAAAATGGATGGAAGAAGTGATATTATGCCATAAATTTTGAACAACTTAGATTTATTTGTAGTATTATCTTAGATCTATTATATTATCAAGATAATATAAAAGGATTCATTATTTTACTTTGCGTGGAGCATCAAATATAAAATTTTGGTTTAAGTTAGAACCGAGTTTAAAACCACATTACCACTTTCACTTTCATATTTCACGATAAAATATGAATTTCACTTTCATATTTCACGATAAAATATGAAACTAAATTTGATATTATATAGTAAATTTCACAACGTTATGGCAGCGCAGTCTAGCGGGCCATGATGCTAGTTGAGTAGTTGTATATGATCTTACAAATAAATGTGTTCATTTGCAAGGTGGTTGATTTTGTAAATCATACCATATTTAGCGGGATTACCAAGGATCTCCATGAAAGCTTCATACGCATCCAAGTAGACGATTTTGCTTCCATGGAGTGAGCTTTGCAATGTTGGAAGTAGCTTTTCAAGTTTAGAGTTGTAGGCCTGGGCATCCCTGTTCTGCTCATCCACACATGCTCTGTCAGGATCACCACTTAACGTGATCTGAATAGGTGTGCAGCCAAATGGTGGAAGACCTGCCAAGCAGAATTGCCGCCCACCAAGGTTAAACAGTTCCTGCATTCCAGTTCAGAGAAGTGAATAATCTTAGCCTCTGCAGCTGCAGAATAGGAAATCTAGCTGAGCACAAACAACTCACGAAATGCTTAATCTTTTTACCTTGACAGAAGCCTGTGCTATCCGGAGTATACTATCCTGGTATTCACCAATGCCCATCTTCTTCTTCTTTAAAGAACGGTAGTAATGTGTGAAATCATTGGTTCCTGAGCTGATAAACATCAATGAGTTCTCTATGATCCTGGAAGCCTCTTTGTCTCCGACGATGTTCCTAAGCCGGAGGAGGTACTCTTTGAAGAGGTTCACCTGCGTCGACATCGGCATGGTGTTGGACAGCCGTGACGTCTTGTCTTCAAACCCTGAACCAGCCGACGCGAAGTTCACCCCGGTAATGATGTCATTGTTGGAGAGCTCCGTCTCCAGGAACGGCGGCGAGAATTCTTTGAGCTGCAGCTTCTCGTTGAGGAGGTCTGGAACAAGCCGGCCATTGGAGAACCTCCCTGTTGGCCTCCTCCCTGGGAAGCTCCTGCCGTAAGGAACATGGTTTGCCACAGCCAACGTCGGGATATAATTGTTGTTGCCGGTGTCGAGAACAGAGTCGCCGAAGTAGAAGATAGCCGAGAACTTCTGTTGAGTTCTCTTGGAGGTGGAAATGGTGGTGGTGGAGGAGGAAAGGAAGAGCAGTAGGAGCAGAATTGTGCGTGCCATGAGAAGGAACTGCTTGGCTTGGTTTTAATACTCTGCAGTCTGCATACTACAGCTGGTTCTTATTATATTTCCAGGCTTCCAGCGGGACATTGCATGCCTAATGCATATCTCCTGGAAATGTACTCTCTAATGTTTTTATTTTGCATGAAACTGATTACTGATGTCCTCGTTCTTTGAGTCTGATTTGGTTGTGTTTTTTTTTTGGCAGAACTGGATATTTTGTATTCTACTCTATATGGATAGCATTAAGCATGTGCGCTGTATGGGTAATCTATAGTAGTCCGTACTATTGATCCTGGAGTAGTTCCTTAAAATATTTTCGATATCTGCTTCGCGGCTAAATACAGAATCTAGACGCGGTGAGCATCCGAAAAATGGTGGCAATCCAATCCTCTTGCCATTTGTTTGTTTCTCGTTAATGGTGGTGCAGCGCTACTATGAGAAATTTCCCTAAAGTTTATGGGGGTAATTATCCCCTGACGTAGTTAAACAAGAACAAAACCCTTCCTACTTGGTTTTTTAAAATATTAAAAGTAGTATTCATACAATAAGTCACACGAAAGCAAGGTTGTACAGATCGATATCTGCTGTAAAACAAACCGCACGCCATACGACACAGGACAGCATGCTCATGATAGATTGGTGGCTTCCCCGGTTGAATGGTTGATGATGGGGCTGTTCGTGCGTCGGGACAAAACCGCAAACTCACGGGGTTTTGGAGGCATAGAGTCCTTCCAGAGCTTTGGTAGGTGACACGGTGGCTCCACCGATAGGCCCTTGCCGTCAAGACTCAAGCGGGCCGGGTTGCCTGTGTCACACGTATCCTTGCACCTGTGTCGCTGCTAGCTAGATCCTCGCGGCGACTGACCCGGGGGAGGCGGAGAGAGCGCGCGTCCGGGCTTTCCGCTGTGCGCCACCGTTTCCCCGGCCCGTGCCGTCTTCAGCCGCAGCGCATCACTGGGGGCGCCGCCGACGTTTGCCACAGCGCGGTGCACGCGGCGGGCGGGGGCTTGCGGGTCGCGGTGCTGTGTGTGGTATCATCATCGGTTCGTCGTGGCGGCTGCTTGCGTTGCCGTGAGGCTGTGACTCCTGCGGTGCTCGCGGTGGTGGGACTTGGGGTAGTTTTTGGGGAGCGGTGCGTTTTCTCCCGGGCTTGGCTGATCAATTGGAACGCGTGAACGTGGCCGGCTTCCTCAAATCAGGCCCGTGTTCGCGACCATTTTGTGTGCCGGCGGTTGCTTGGGCCTCTCCATCTCTCTCTAGTTGCTCGCGCCACGGGCACGGGCCTATCACACACCTGTGCCTCCGTGGGCTATCGGTGGAGCCCGGTCCATTCAAAAATTAAGGAGAGTATGGGTCCTTCTTTTGGCTTAGGTAATCCTCAATTTTGTTAATACGTTTTTAACTGCTAAATGATATATTTCGTGCTATTAAAAAATCAAATAAATTTATTTTTAAAATTTTAATAACTAATACTTAATTAATTATATAATAATTATGTCTATTGTTTACTGTGCGGCTAATTGGCTTATCAAACCATCGCTTTACAACGCACCTATAACAAATTGCTAAGCCATCGCGGTACGTCAGTACCAAGTGGAGCACAAGTTGCGCCTCTTGCACCTGTGATGAGTCAGCTAACAGGGGTTTCTTTTCTTTTCCCACACTTAATAATTTATTATCACCTCTCCTTTTTTATGTATAAAGCGATGAGTTAGTTGAACCCAATGGACAACAAGGGCATACGGAGTGCAGTGCAGATTCCCCAGCCGATTAAACAACAGGAGCAAACATAACATAGGTTTTGAATTAGGTTCTATCTTTATATCACAATAATTTCTAGAAGGACGTGCTAGGGGAGTAGACAAGGATTCCACGGATTCTTCTGTTCGTGACACGCAGGTTGTTAGTCAACTTTGTACTGACAAGTGGTTAAAGGATTGATTTAGTACCAGTGCTCTAATTCTTTCCTCCATGTACCACATGCTAAAGAAACTTTGCATTAATCTATTTTGACGTCATACTAATTAGGTTCGCATAGACGAATAAACGATAGATTCTACAAGTTGCTATTTATAGAAGTCTTATCCTAGCAACAAGGTTAATATTCTATCGCTAGAGTAAGTATAATAGTAGACTATAAGTTAGCTATAAGATGATGTGAAGGAAAGAGATAATAAAAAAGAAGTGGGATTGTCTCTCATGCAAGAGCCATCTATACATCAACTCTAAAAAAGATACATTAAATGCAAAGATAAGAGAAAGAAATAAGAGATAAAAATTATAGCCAACCTTATAGCCGATCTATTATATATGTGTTGACTATAATATAAACTTATAACTAGTAAGTTGGCTTTACTATTAAACTTGCTCTAAGACCAAGAGGAAAGCCGCTTCCATCCCGTTTAATCCTCTCAACCTCTGGTTTTTCTACTTGCCTAGTATTAACTTGTTCAAACAAATACCAGCCTTCCTTTTTTATTTACTATCCATGATTAGAAACAAACCTAAAAAAAAAAGTCAAAACTCTATCGCGTCCCCTAGTTACTACCGTCAGTAATCCTGAACTAGCGCATCAACTTGCCCAACTAACCACACAGTAACGAAAGCAAAGACCTATTTAACTTGCAACCATCCAGCCTCTTGCCCGACAAGAGACACATATAAAATCTCAAAGACGAGAGCTTTTCTTTCGTGTATATATCGATCCGACCCATTCCCGTTTCGTTCTTAATTTACAGAGAAAAGGAAGGGGCAACGACGAGCACTGACGACAATGCCGTACGCGGCTGTACGTCCTTCGCCGCCGCCGCCGCCGCAGCAGCTCAGCCGGATCGGCTCCGGCGGCGGTAAGGCGTGCCTGGGGGCGTGCACGGCGCTCGCGGCGGTGCCGGCGGGTGACCTGGCGAGGTACCACGAGCACGCGGTGGGCGCGGGGCAGTGCTGCTCCGTCGTGGTGCAGGCGATCGCGGCGCCGGCGGACGCGGTGTGGTCGGTGGTGCGGAGGTTCGACCGGCCGCAGGCGTACAAGAATTTCATCAAGAGCTGCCGCCTCGTGGACGGCGACGGCGGCGAGGTGGGGTCGGTGCGGGAGGTCCGCATCGTGTCCGGGCTGCCGGCCACCAGCAGCCGCGAGCGGCTCGAGATCCTGGACGACGACCGCCGCGTTCTCAGCTTCCGGATCGTCGGCGGCGAGCACCGCCTCGCCAACTACCGCTCGGTGACCACCGTCCACGAGGCTGCGGCCACGCCGGTGATGATGACCGTGGTGGTCGAGTCTTACGTCGTGGACGTGCCGCCGGGGAACACCAAGGATGAGACGCGCATGTTCGTCGACACGATCGTGCGCTGCAACCTCCAGTCGCTTGCGCGGACGGTCGAGCGGCTCGCGCCGGAATCGCCGCGCGCCAACTGATCGATCATGCACGACGCATGCATATGCCAGGCGAGACACAGCCGGCTGAGCCGCCCTTATTTTGAGGGCCTTCGTGTTAATGGACATTTTATATGTATCTTCTCTTCTTTTATGTGTCAGGAATTAGATAGCGCTAGCTTGATTTTGTCTTAGACTGGTTTAATTCTCTTCTTTTGACAGATTAAGTAGAGTGTAATGCACATGTAGTGTCAGGATTAACCTTGATCATAATAATGTTCACTTCTTTTTTCTCTTAGGACATGCATTGAGTTTTTGAGACGACCAGTAAGCCAGCCACAAGCTAGCTAGCTGTAATATATATGAACTTGTCATAGTGCAAATTTGCAAAGTAGCTAGTTTTGTCGATCTGTATACGGAATATATTTTTAGCGAAATGTTCTTACTAACTTCTATCGGTAACAACATTGTTTACGCTTTTAAAAGGACATTGTTTATTTTTGATCTTGAAGCACGTAATAGTTAGTACCTAAATCGTTTAATTACTGACGGTAAGAAAGCATTTAATAACTCTCTATTCCACGTGAACAAATTTATTATCCTTAAAAAGGTATTTAAATGCTTTGTACATCGTCTTGAGTATAAATTTTGGTAACTGCACGTACTTTATCAATGATGAGCAATTTTAGTATAACTAAGAAGAATAATTTTATTATTATTAAGAAAGTACCGTGAGATATCATATTTTTTATATCTATACTCCTATAAACAGGAGTAGTGGTAGACGGGTAGCGGTGAATCTACCCCACTACCAACTTTCTCATATTTTTTCTATACTCTATACTTATATAAAGATGAACGGTGGTGGTGGACCTCATTACTAACTCTCTCCTATTTTTTCAAATGAAAAATAACTAAGACATATATATATCAAACTAATTTTATTAACTCTACTTTAATAAAATGCTAATAATATTATTAATAAAATTCCCTTGTATGGGGTATATGCTAGTGTAGTGTATAATTTAGTATCTCACTTTGTACCTCGTGGTACTAAAATTTTGAGCATAAATATTTGTAGCCAGAACTAGTCTTTTAAGAATGTTAAAATTGGCTCATTAAGAAATTACTTGAATCTACCATATTTTCTAGTGTAAATTTTGGTAACTGTATATCGAGATACCAAAATTTTAAACATAAATTTTAGTACGTGGAAGTACATTCTTAAGATGGTAAAATTGTCCCCAAAATTTTGGTACTCTAACTATTATAAGGACCGGAAAATTTCTCATCAAAATTAAGTACCAAAATTTTGAGTGTAAATTTTAATACACCGGAATACTTTATTAGTAATGATCAGAAAATATCTCGAGGTACTAAATTTTCAATATAAAATTTTGATATTAGTGAGAGGTATCAACATTTTATAATAGAAAATATGTTCTCTCTTTTCATACCTTAGGCCCTGTTTAGATACCAAAATGTTTTTACTGAAAACATCACATCAAACTTTGAACACCTAAATAGAGTATTAAACATAGATAAAACAAAAAAATAATTACACAGATATGGAAGAAATCATGAGACGAATCTTTTGAACCTAATTAGTCTATGATTAGCCATAAGTGTTACACTAACCAACATGTGCTAATGATAGATTAATTAGGTTTAAAATATTCGTCTCGTGGTTTTCAAGCGAGCTATAAAATTTATTTTTTCATTCATATCCGAAAATCTCTTCCGACATCCGGTGACAAAAAAAAATTTCCGCGAACTAAACGGGGCCTATTAAGGACGGTAAAATTGTAACAATAAAGAAGCATTACAGGCATGACACTGGCCGTGTCTGGCTGGAATAAACAAACAACTTGCGATCAGACACACTAGTATACACGCTATCATCCCACTCTTCCGAGTCTCAACCTGGAGGGGGAATCCTCCGAAGCCAACTTGCGCGGCGTGCTCGCACATATTAGTAGGAGTGCATTTCAAACTAGAGTTGCATCTCTTCAAAATCTAGCTAAGAAAAATCGGAGGCAGCCCCCTGTACCGCTGTACGTCGATGCCTTTCCCTGGCCTACTCCATCTTGCAAATGTACCATCTCCTACCTCAACATGATCTTATGGGACTAGACTAACGAAACTTGAGCCAAGTTGCATTATGGGTGTAGGTCATGTAGCGCACACTTGCGCGGCAGTTGGCCCTCGTACTCAGAACCATTTGGACATGTCAGTGTCACAAGCTCCTCTGCTTAGTTGTCAGCTAGCAATTAAATTAGTGGCATGAGCACTATGCATTATTACTAGTAGTTACCAGCAAGCTTGGATAATTAGCATTAGTTTCAAGTTTGTCTTACTCGATCGGCTTTTAAACGAAAAGATTGGCATAATTTTTTGCGCATTGCATTGTGCGTGGCACAAAATTGTCACGCATGGAGGTCGCGTCGGGTGTGGAAGAATCAGCAAACAGCGAATTGAGGTCGAGGTTTGTGCAGGACGACGTGAGGGTTGAATGACGAGGAAAATGAAAGGGGGGGGGGGGGGGGGGGGGGAGAACAACTCGCTATATAACCGGCGAATTGGGATCGGGGTTTCGCCATGATTGTGCTTACACTGTCGGCCACTTTAATTGCTCGCCGCACGTACTGGTTTGCGAGAAAAGACCCAATTAGGACTCTGAACAGGAAATAGATAGAGGTTATGTGCGATCATCTAAGCATCTATAACAAGGAGACTTGGCAAATTGCGCGGCCAGTTGCATGGTACGGAGACGGAGTAGTCGCTAGGATCGATGATACGTGTAGACCAGGAGTGGCGAATTGCCTCGCCGTGCACGTTGGGTGATTATTGTGTCCGGCCGCCGCTGATACGACACGTGAAGTCGTCAAGCAGATAAGTTTACCGAGCGCATTCAGCACTTGTGCAGACACAGAGATTGGTGACGATTTGATCATCTTCATTATAAAAAGAATCATCATTTGCTGCGCTGATATCATCATTCACTAATCACTAGTCTAGATTCCACCGGCTAAATCAATCCGTCATCGAATTGTAGTCAATGATCGATACCTCTCGGGAAAAAAAGATAAAATCTGGAGAATGAGGTGATACTTTGCTGTGTTTTGTGGGGGAACGGAGATGTGCTACTGAATGATTGATTATTACTGAGCTGCCGAGCTGGGAGGTGGCAAGAAAGAAAGGCCTCCGCCCCGACCAATGAACCTCCTACTACGAACTACTACCAATTAGAGCAGGTACAATAACATGCTATAAACCGGCTATAAGCATATTTTAAGAAGATAAGAGGAGAGAAGGGCATAGCTGCAATACAAACTCTAAAACACATGTGTATATGATAGGTGAGACCGAATATTAATTGTGTAGTCTATGCTATTGTATGAATTGATTATTAAGTTGACTATAGACAAGTTAAAGCCAACAGTTAGCTATACTATTGAACTTACTCTTAGCCCAACCGAGAAACCTCCCAGAACGATTTCGGTCCAGACCAACTCGGCTACGGATCGTGATTTATGAGCCCAAATGCCCGATCGACCGATAAGCATAGCCACCCACCATGGCACCATCCCGTCCCGCTTCCTACCTTAACAGCGACTCGTGCGCCTGAGCCCATGTTGGCATCGGCCTCCTGGCAGAGATGGGCTTAGGCTTGTCCGTAGGTTTATTTACGGTTAACTTCTTATCTGCATGATTTAAGTTTTATTTTAAAATAAAATTTAATTTATTTAATTGAACTCAAACCAATGCTAAAATACTTACGGGCTGACCTACGCCATCCCCAGGCTTCCAACGTGCCAAGCACCTAAGCAAAGATAACATGTCCCCTCACTGCCTCGCGCAGTCGTGGGCATCTAATGTATTCGTACCTTCTACTATGTTTGTTCCATATTATAATATTTTTAACCATGTCTAGATTTATCTATTCTTAATGTATATAATTTATATATGCACTGTCTTAATTCATTAGTATACACAATAAATTTAGGCAAGATTTAAAAATCTTACGCTACAAAACCGAGAGAGTATATATATCCTAAAACTCAACATACAAATATACCATATCATCACCCACTAGCAATTACTACAAATTTATATTATCTATATCTGTATATTCTAGAGCTCAACATGCGAGTATATCAAATCATTGTCCCCATATCATTTCCATTATATTTTAACATATACCTATTCACTATTTCTATAATATTTAACATCTATCCATCCATATATAACACACAACAAATCTCGGGGCATTACCTGTTTCATAATCTAAGTGACCCCATCTAGTAGTATTGTTTGTTACATAGGCAATATGTTTAAACAAAATCTTCCCCATAACTTTAATTTTTAATTAAACTTTATAAATATGTAGATATTTTGATCAAACTATCGCAAAACTATACATTGTGTGTATCACAAAACTATAGGTTATTAGTTTTAATAAAACTACATATTTAAGACATTGTATCATAAAAGTACAAATTATATAACAAATTTAACAATGTGTGTCACAAAACTATATATTTAACACCAAATTTACCGGCAAAACTAAATATTTAAGGTATCGTACCATAGAACTACAGATTTAGTAGCGAAATTACCGAGGAACTACGTATTTAAAGTTTGCATACATAGCTATGGTTGCTTTTTTATGTTACAAAGCTACAATTTTTGGGTAAAATTCTAAAGTTTCGCGATATACATCTTTAAATAGAATGTTTTATGATAGTTTAATTAAAGTATATATAGGTTTGTGAAATTTAATATGAAAAACTATGTATGTAAACTTTAAAATCTATGGTTCTTTGATAACTTCACTACTAAATATGTTGTTTTTATGATACAATACCTTAAATATGTAGTTTTGTGATACACATAATTAAACTTATTATTTCAGATAGTATAGTCAAAATAATTTTTTACTCGTAATTTTTATATCACCCCTCTATGTTTTTATTTAGCACTCATACTTTTTTTTATTTATGTATGTCTAAAATTTTGCAATACAAGACCATAACAACCACAAAGTACATAAATTCAATCCAACAATCGGTCAACATTCGATGTTTTCGCTCTCCTCCCCACCAAAACCGATTTCTCTTCTTTGGACGTTGGTGAAGCCGTTGGCCTGTTGCTATCCCGCGCTATCTCTAAGTGCTCCTATTGTATCCACCCCTTATTCAACCTCCTCCCTACCACCAAACGCCAATGGGGAAGTGAGGCCACGAGGTTCGATGAGGTCATGACGGTGGTTGAAGAGAAGCTAAGGTAGGTTGGTAGAGAAACCGAGACAAGTCGGTATGAATTGCACACCTCATCTTCCTCCTCCATGGTTGCGTTCATATTTTCTCTCATGTATGCTAGTGATGACCCCCCTTGTCCCCATCTACAGCAACCTCACTAGGAGAAACTTCACTATATCCTCTCTTGTGTGCATCGCCTCTTCGCTTCGTAATCTTCCTCGAATCTATGGCATGAATCAGGATCAACCCAGGCTAATGGGTTCCATCCCCGTGATGGAGGCAATGGAGGGTCCACATGGTTCTCCTAATACATTCCAATCATCACCTCTCGACCCTCAAAATCTAGTTTTTATGGTTTCTCGCACTGGTGATTTATGGCCACCTCGATAACGCAATGTGCAAGACAAAATGCAGGCCTCTCTAGGAGCGGTGACACCATCAAGAGGAGACCATGACAGTGGGATGTAATGTAATGGGCCTCACCCAAGGCATCTCTGTGAGCCGTCCATCATGCACTAAGAGCTAAGGAGTTTGCACCCTCCGTGGAGGCAATGTGTTTGGCTGAGGTGGAGTCGTGACATCAATGTGGATATTTATTTTTATTTCTTTGGCGGGGTGCTCGCCATGTCGGCGCACTGGGAATGATGATTTGCTCACTTCACTAAACTGTCACCGCACGGAATAAATTTTATGTGTTCGACTGACTCTGTTGTATAAGAATTCACGCATGCCCATTGTCGTGTTCTTTTGGTCAGAGACAAGTTTGACAATTCATTGAGAAATAGCCCCTAGCTCAAATTTGAAACAGTCATATGGCATTCAAATGTAAGGGATTCGGGCATGCAAATTTGATTCTAAATGTAAAGGATTCTAGGCTACTACTTTTCTCTTTACCACTCATCACTTGCCTTCTATTTAATGACCGTATCATAGTTTTTCTTCTCTATATTTTTTTTTCAAAATAAGCTAGAATCACATATATGAAAGATGAATGGAGTGGTATTATTTTGATTGAGTTCCTACATTATAGAGTCACATCAACAACATTGTTAACTTGCTGGTTGTACTCTGCGCTATATATTCATTCCAAAATATATTAATTTCTAAGTTATTAGCATGGATTAAAATTAGGAGGAAAATAAGTATCTCGCAATAAATAAAAAATGAATATAGATGAGACAGTAGATGGAGATAAAATGAAAACAATTTTAAATGTGATGAATAATATGGTGATTAATGAAATGAGAAAAATACTTATATTGTAAGAAAAAAATCAAATTAAAGAAATACTAGTGATGCCGCGTTTGGCAACCGGGGTAAGTTATCTACGCCCCCTCCCCTCGTTTTCTGCGTGCCCGAACTACTAAACGATGTATTTTTTAAAAAAGTTTATATAGTAATTTTTTTAAAATTATATTAATTAATTTATTTTATATTTTATAATAATTAATAATTAATTAATCATATATTAATTTATTATTACGTTTTCGGCGCCCGATAGCTAACCCGCCAACGCAGCCTGAGTATCTCCTGCTGCATAGAGTCATCACGGATAAATAGCACTTCTCTGTCCAAACTGGGCCAGGCCTGTCCGTTTCAAAGACCATGGAAACGATCTGGATTCACAGAACGCGATATGTAATTTATTGCCAGCGTGCATCACGCTACACACCAACAGCGCCTAGCACGCAACGCGCCAAACAGGCAAACCCAGCAGTGCCTCCCCGCGCCGCGCGGTCTCTTTCCACCACGGTGGGTGTCCGTCCGTACGTCTGGGAGGGGGGGGGGGGGGGGGGCGTCGCGCGTTCCGTGCGCAGGGCGAAGCATCGAGAAGATGGCTGCGCCTGGGGACAGCGGCGCCGGTGGTGGCCTCGTCTGCGTGACGGGCGGCAGCGGCTTCATCGGCTCGTGGCTGGTCCGCCTCCTCCTCGACCGCGGCTACACCGTCCACGCCACCGTCAAGAACCTCCGTAACGCGCGCTTTCTTTAGCTCTCGTCCTCTCCATTTCCATGGACTACGCCGAGCCGGCGCCGGCAGTTCGGAGCTGTTAACCGCGACACCTTCTTTTTTTTTTTTTTTTGTTACCTCTCGTAGAGGACGAGGGCGAGACGAGGCACCTGCAGGCTCTGGACGGCGCCGACACGCGGCTCCGGCTGTTCCAGATGGACCTCCTCGACCCGGCTTCCGTCACGCCGGCGGTCGACAGCGCCCGCGGCGTCTTCCACCTGGCCTCCCCTGTCATACTGCACCAGCCTCAAGATCCCGAGGCAACGATTCACTCATCACAAATCCCATCTATTCAGCCTATCCTTGCACTTGCACGTGTGCAGTTCTCTCGGTCATATACACTACGTCATAGCCCCTGATACTTGTGCTGCCACCGCCTGCAGGGTGAGCTGCTGCAGCCAGCGGTGCGTGGCACTCTCAACGTCCTCCGCGCCGCGAAGGACTGCGGTGTCGGCCGCGTCGTGATGGTTTCGTCGCAGGCTGCCATGGTGCCGGTCCCTGAGTGGCCTGCCGGTAAGGTCATCGACGACGACTGCTGGGCCGACGTCGACCTCCTCAAGAAGAAACAGGTATATAACGTTGCCGCCGCCGGTGCACACAAAGCCACGCAAGTATAAGTATTTCGCGTTGTCAAACTTGTGCGATTTTGCTCCCGCGGATTTGGGATGCACTTACAAAGTTCGCAATCTTTTTCCGAAGGGCCAAAAACTGCTCGTGTAGCCGCATTTGGGTTGTCAAGGTGCTAGTACTAGTTAACAAGTCACAAATTACAATCAAGTGTTCTCAGTGCGACCTGTTGTAATGCTTTTCCCCACTTTTCTGGAAGAGCATGCCCTACATGTCGGATGAGAACTTCAAATATAATACTCTCTCTAATTTGAGAGTGTGTACACACACATACATGCATGTACTGTAATGTCAACCAACCAAAACTCGATTACAATAACTAAATTGATGATCAAGGATGGATTTAACTTCATACTGGGGAAACATGAGTGTACTTGTTCTCCAAGCTGTGCTTATTTTTCTCCACTGCAGTTTTGGTACAACGTATCTAAAACGCTGGCAGAGAAAGCTGCCTGGGACTTCGCCACGAAGGAGGGTTTGCAGCTGGCCGTGATCAATCCAGGCTTGGTATTGGGCCCAATGTTGACGCCATCCCCTACTGCTAGTCTGCGTCTGCTAATGCAGATTCTGGGAGGTCATTCTCTTGACAGTATCACAGGCTTGCAGCTCTGTATCCCTTTAATTTGTTGCATTGCAAATCCAGCATCTAAGACTGCTTACTACACAGGCCAGAGGATTGACATGGATGACTTCTACGTTGGCATTGTCGATGTCAGAGACGTGGCACAGTCCCTGATAGTGCTGTATGAGAACCCATCGGCACAGGGGCGCCACTTGTGCACTGAGTCCATTGAACGTCTGATTGATTTCCATGATAAACTTGCTGAGCTTTACCCTGAATTCCCGGTCTCCAGGTGATGCATCTATGACAACAGCATCTCTTCCATCAGATGCAGTGTTCTTCTCTTGTTAATTTCTTCCTTTTTCCACATCAGAATCCAGGAGGATAAACAAGGCTGGGTGGTGAGATCAAAGGCTGCCTCCAAGAAGTTAATTGATTTGGGTGTAAATTTCATTCCATCCGACAAAACCATCAGGGACAGCGTAGATTGTTTGAGAAACAAAGGTTATATATAGCCTTTGAACATATATATTTCGTGTATCAGGTCCAGAAAACAGTTATATTTGAGTTTTCCTAGTTGAATAAAATGTCGGAATGCATAGGCATTTCCTCACCATCAATAATACATTTTTTTTCTTCAGAAAGGATTAATATATGTCAGCATCTTTGGTCATTTGGTAGTTCTAGACTCGAACTGATTGAAAAATCAAAAGAAGATAAATTAGATAGAATAGACGCAAAGCCATTCACACACACCCAAAAAAGAGAGTAAAGAACAGTATAAATAAAGCAAAGGCCCCATCGTTTTGCTTTTTATAAGAAAAGGCGAAACCATGTTTTTATAAATGAAAAATAATTTATGAGTAAAATTTTTATATACCATATAAACTCAGAAGCAAAAACTGTAAAATAAACCACGATAAAAAAAATATAAAATCAAGTTTAAAATTAGGTCTTAATATTTAAGTTTTAGCTTATAAGCAGTTGCAATTGCGAACGATGGGAGCCGAAATCTAGATATGAGATCTCTCCCAGGACTCTTTACCCATTATCTAGATATGAAATCGCATACACGTCCTCCACGTCCAGCCCCTATGCATTGTTCCTTTTTATGAAAGAACGAAAATGATAACCAGGCCGGTAGGTCGTCCTACAAGTCACTGGTCAAAAACGAAATATTTTTCTTTCTTTCTTTTGAAACAGGGTCCATCCCACGAGTCAAAAAATAAATCTCCTCATCTAACGTGGTGTAGTCCCTTTGTCTAGATTCATAGTTAGGAATCATATCAAATGTTCGAATCAAATATTTAAAAATTTTAATTCCATCAATCAAATCTGGTCACTATTGTTAGATTATAATATGAAGGTATACATGTAAGTTAAAAATCACATACACGTCCTCCACATCCAGTCCCCCCATGCATTGCGCGCGTGTTTGATCAAAGAACGAAAAATCAAACGTTTGATCATATCAAAAGTGGGAATGATATATTTTTTGATGGAGGGTGTAGTCCACATGAATAGGTAACCAAATATCTGTTATTTAGGATAAAGGGGGTGTACTCTAAACTCTCGAGCTATATCACTAGTCTGTTGCATAGCATCTATCTATCTATCTATCTATTATTATAATATAAAGATAGATTTGAAAGGAGGCTCCACGTTCGCTCTGGAGGCTAGAAATTCCCACGTTAATCGGAGAAAAAGAAAAAATATGAACCATTAGACTATGGTGGGTCTAGATTATAACGGTGTAGATCAATAGCTGATAGCTATAGTTATATAAGTAGTGCAATTTATTTGAAGAAAAAGAAAAAATATGGGCCGTTAGATGATGGCTCACGATGCCACCGATCCATCTAATCGCCGGAATCACCGACAAGAAAGATTAATTCATGGCTTACCGAGGCGCTCGACTAATCGAAAGCTCCGGCGACGGTGTCCCGTGTCCGCCATGGCTGACTCCAACAGGGTAGGTAGCAGCTTGCTCCAGTGATCGTCCATCGCGGTACAGCTCCAGGTAGATCATGCAAGAGCTTTTATATGGATCGAACACGATGGCTTAGAAAAATAAAGACAGTTTTGAAAAGAGGCGTCACGTTCGCTCTTAAAGCTAGAAATTTTCATGTTAATCGGAGAAAAAGAAAAAATATGGACCGTTAGAGCATGATGGGTCCAGATTATAACGGTGTAGATTGATAGTTATAATTATATAAACATAATCGAAGAAAAATATGGACCGCTAGATCATGGTGGGTTTAGATTATAACGATGTAGATTAATAGATATATTTGTATGAGAAGTAAAATCTAGAGTGAAGTGCACCAGTGGTCCTTAAACTTGTGTGTATGTGTCATCTAGGTTCCTAAACTCTCAAAATGCATTTTTGGTCCCCGAATTTGTTCGGGGGTGTCATATAGGTCCAAATGGGCTCCGACCCACTCCATCCGCTGACGTGGCATGCCACGGTGGCGCCTACGTGTTGATGGTGCCATGTGGGTCCCACATGTCAGTATCTCTCCTCCTTATTCTTTTCTCTCCCTTCTTGTAGACGCTACTGTGGTATGTCACGTCAGCGGATGGAGTGGGTTGGAGCCCGTTTGGACCTATATGACACCCCGGACAAGTTCGGGGACCCAAACATGTATTTTGAGAGTTCAGGGACCTAAATGACACATACACACAAGTTTAGGGACCGCTGGCGCACTCCACTCAAACTATATACATATTATAAAATCGAAAATTGTTTTCGTTGGCCGTTCACCGAGATCAGATTATGTCTTAATTAAAATAAGAAAAAGGATAAGATAAAATAATATATTTTTTGAATCGAACTCAAGTTTGGAATTGGAAGAAAAAAGATAAGATAAGATAATATTTTTTTTAATCGGACTCAGGTATGGAATTGAAAGTCTGAGTTCGATTCCCATAGGTTGCAACGCCGACTAATAATTAATTAAAATTTATATTTGAGTTTTAATTTATAGTGTTTTTATATATTTTTTATTATTAAATATATCAAACAATATATTGCAAATTTAACACCAAAATTTTGACATCTAAATAAATTCTTAAATTAAATCATTATTATTGTGATTTTTATAGTAGATTGTTTTGATTGTTGTACAAAGTTGACGAGAAAATATATTTCTACATATAATTATTTTATTTATGTATAAAGTTTATGAACAGAAATATTTTACTTATGTTTAAAGTTTATGAATATCTATGCATAAAGTCTATAGCAAGAAATATTTTATCTATGGATAAAGTTTATGTATATTTATGTAAAAAGTTTATGAATGGAGATATTTTATTTATGTATCATGTTTAAGAATAGAAAAATAGTAACAAGAGCACTGTTAGATCATGATGGATTCGATTTTCTTCTTTCTAATTTAGAAAGTTATATAACTGTTGACTTAAAGTCTATAGCAAGAAATATTTTATCTATGGGTAAAGTTTATGTATATTTATGTAAAAAGTTTATGAATGGAGATATTTTATTTATGTATCATGTTTAAGAATAGAAAAGTAGTAACAAGAGCACGGTTAGATCATGGTGGATTCGATTGTCTCCTTTATAATTTAGAAAGTTATATAACCGTTAACTCAGACACCCACAAAATTTTTTAGCATAGCAACAAAATCTGACAAGTGGACATGTACCATCATGATAATATAGCCTAATCAAAAAGGAAACTGTGAAACTTAATTTCCCACACGAGGCAAAAGCTAAAGTCCTGTCTGTATAGGAACAGAGATCATTAATGTACAGGTTTGTTCTCGAGATACACATAGATAAAAAAATAGATAAATATGTTTTAAATAGAATCATTCTGTTTGTAAATATGTAGAACAGATAAACATATCTCTCATATATGTAAATTAGTCTGCTATCATTTTGTTTATCAGATAAATATGAGTAAAACATACAAATAGATCTCACACGTAGCTATGGGTACGACACGCCATGGCAAGATTAATATGCTTAAAGAATCAATATAAATAAATAAAATATTTAATATAATTATATTAAGAGATGTAAACTATAACATGTTTTAGAGTTTAAAGATCAAAAGAGATATGGGTAAAACATAAAAATGACTTAAATCTAGCAGCGCAAATGCGCGGCCACTGCTAGTTCAAATAATTTCTATGTTTTTATTAAAAAAAAGTAACAATATGAACTTATATAAGACATATCACCCTACAACCACACAATTTCAACAATATGACTTTTATAAGTTGCAGCAACACGATATATTTGAACCTGTATTTTTTTAGGTGACATATCTCATAATAATCTATTTTTTTTAAGTTTTTTGATGACATAGAAGGGACGTTCCTAGGAGAGTTTAGAATCATTCTTCAGCATAAAGGCGCCAGATAGATGTTCCTGTGTGGAGTTCCAACTTGCAATCTTTGAACCCCACAAGGCACCATCAAAGGCAAAGCTACACTCGCAACGGCCGGCCAAAGTTGGCTCTCACTCGATTCGATTCGCCGGGCTGACCTGAATCCACGCTCACTCCTTGAAAACCTGCCTCCCGCGCAACCTGGGAAAAGATCGCCTGACAGATGAAAATGATGCCTTCCAGGAGGAGGAGGAGGAGATGATCCAAGAGCATCTCCTCCTCCGTCTTCTTCCTTTCGCCCCCAAAAGGAGCTAAAGCATATCTCGATTTCGCGATCGAATCGACGCGTACATTGCGCATCGCCCTAGCTACCCTTGCACAAAGAAAAAGGCGGTGCCTTGAGTTCTCTTTTCGTCTCTCCGTGATGCCCATGGCTTCTTGGTCTTCTTCCTCCTCGCGAATGCTTCCTCGCGTCCTCGTCTTGTCCTTCGTCCTCCTCTCCCTCGCCACGGCGCCATGCGCCGCTAGGAGAGTCACTGTGTCTGTCTACTACGAGACGTTGTGCCCGTTCTGCTCAGGCTTCGTCGTCAACGACCTCTCCAGGCTCTTCCGCGACGGTCTCTCCTCCGTTGTTGACCTCCGCCTCGTGCCGTTCGGCAATGGCCGCGTCTCTCCCGACGGTTCCATAGCCTGCCAGGTACTCCCCCCTTAGCCAGTGTGTTGCTCACCCGTTTCTGTTCATTCGTCCGTCGTTTCCGCTCTCAACCGTGCTTCTTGATTGCTTGCCTTGCTTGCTTAATTTTGCAGCATGGAGAGGAAGAATGCCAACTCAACGAGATAGAGGCTTGCGTGATCAGACTATGGCCTGACGCGGTAATGCCTTACTATACCCTTGTTATTAACAGAAAAAAAAAGTCTCTGAACATTAATATCTTGGTTCTGATAGTTCATATGAGCTAAGCTATAATTACGTGAGATAATATGCTGGCATTTATGCATCCATATATGTCGAATATATGATAGATCTGCCAAGTTCATGTATTGCTCACGTCACTTGAATTTAAGGCAATGCACTAATTTCACAAGTATCTGTTCTTCTGAATACAGGGACAGCATTTCCCTTTCATTAATTGCATTGAGCATTTCGCTTTGACTCAAAAATGGAACGCGTGGCAGTCTTGCTTTCAAGAAACTGGTCTGGCCTCTCAACCTGTTCTAGACTGCTATAACTCAGGCTATGGCAGACAGGTAGGCTCGGTCATTGAATTTCATATGTCCATATGTCCATTGTCTTTCAATTGCAGACCTTTTTTTTCTCGATCGGCTGAAAGTTTACAGGGAGCAAGCAGAATGGGCAAATCGACAGGATGCTGTCGTTGCATCCGTTCTGAAAACTCAGAAGCGGAATGCATTAATTGCCCTGGAAAACAGCTAAACTAAGGTGGTGTTTAGATTGAGAAAATTTTTAGGAGAAGTGTCACGTCAAATGTTTGACCGGATATTAGAAGGGGTTTTCGGACACGAATGAAAAAACGAATTTCACGGCTAGCCTAGAAACCGTGAGACGAATCTTTTGAGCCTAATTAATCTGTCATTAGTACATGTTGGGTACTGTAGCACTTATAGCTAATCATGGGCTAATTAGGCTCAAAAGATTCGTCTCAAGATTTTTTCCATAACTGTGCAATTAGTTTTTTGGTTTATCTATATTTAATGCTTTATTTAGGTGTTCAAAAATTTGATGCGATATTTTTGGAAAAAAAATTTAGGAACTAAACAAGGCCTAACTGTCTACATCTCTACATCTCTGAAAATCCTTCCCTCCTCGTCTCCTCCAATCTCAATGATTATACCATGATGCATAAGAGCTTCATGTTTGCCATAAACTTTGACAATATGGTATCTTTGCTAGTATTTGTATTTTTTTTTGCAAAAAAGACAGGTGGTCAAAGCTTGAGCCACTATCAGTTATTTGAAAACTGGAGATCATAGAACCTGTTTAGTTCCCAAAATTTTTTTAAAAAAACATTACATTAAATCTTTAGACACCTAAATAAAGCATTAAATATATATGAACATTAAAACTAATTACACAGTTATGGAAGAAATCGTAAGACGAATCTTTTGAGCCTAATTAGGACATGAATAGCCATAAGTGCTACAGTAACCAATATTTGCTAATGACTGATTAATTAGACTCAACAAAATCCGTCTTGTAGTTTCCAAACGGAATCTAAAATTTGTTTTGTAATTAGACTACGTTTAATACTTTAAATGTATGTTTGAAAGTTTGATGTGATGTTTTTGTAAAATTTTTTTGCAAACTAAACAAGTCCATAATAAATCAATTGAAATATGCAGCTTCAACTCCAGTATGCTGCAGAGACGAATGCCCTTCAGCCTCCTCATCAGTTTGTACCTTGGGTGATCATAAACGGAAGGCCCCTTGGTGATGTAAGTTACAGTTTTTTTTTTCTTCTGAAAATCCTGGTCTTATTATGCACTGCTTAAATCTGTTAGGATAACTAGCACTTTATTATGCCATGGTAAGCAGGACTACACGAATGTTGAAGCCTACATCTGCAGAGCCTATGACGGAGAACTTCCTGAGGCGTGCAAGGGAAGACACCTCACAATTGCTCAACAGACGAGAGCAAGCAGAGGAGGCAAGGTGCGCCCAGCTAGCAAAACTATCAGTTGATTCGTCGGCGAGAAAAAAAACCTTAGATAAAGGCATGAGGCAGCAAAATGATTTGCTTTGTTTTGAAGCTGAAAAGATCTGGGATCTGTACTGCCCAACAACTTGGTTTAGCTATATTTTGCTGTTAATTGGATCGGCATTTCCATCACGCAACTAGTATTATGGCTGTTGATCTTTGTGGGGGCAAATAAGAACCTTGATTTGTTTTGCACATTTCATTTCACATCCTTCTTTTCAGATACGCAAGCCTGATCGATGTTCATGTTCTTGTGATGCAGAGGAATCCACATGAGTTGGCCGTTCTACTTGGCTTCTGCATCGCAGTGTGGTTCTGACCTCTGAAGACCTTTCAGGAACAGACGAAGCTAACCAATCTTTAAAAAGAAGAAGATGAAACTAACCCAGTAGACTAAAAACTGAAGCACTAATATACACAAAATAGCCATTGCATAACCCATAAAGTTACAAAATTTCCCCATTTTCTTGCTTTTAGGCAAAATGTATCCTGTCTTTTGTCCAACAGCGAGTTTAGTATCATTGACCGTCTCAGATCAGGAGAGCCACGCTCAAGCCTGATTGTTACATTAGGCCTGTTGTCATACAAAGCAAGTGTAATTAAAACTGCTTTCTGCCTTCCTGGATGTTTCTGTTCCTTCAACAGATTCAGTAAATAACCTTCTCGGCTCCCCTGATTCTCACTAATCACATGGGTGGCACGTTTGTGTCTGTAAAGCATAGTAAGAGTATTTTTAAAGTAGAGTGGCCCCACTTTTCAGAAGGATGGCAAATGTGGTTTATTAAGCACTAATTGGTACAGTACGATCATCTGACACTCCAGATTCCAGAACATGCTCCTCTCTGAAACAGAGACTGCTAATATACCTTCCCCGGGTTATCCTGATCAGTGCAGACTCTGCTATACTAATTTTTAGAAGGAACTTTTGCGTGAGTATCACTGTATGACTAGCTATTTCAAGGTTGGTCCTAAACATACTTGTGCAAAATTTACCCTCTGGCCCTCACGACACGAACCCACAAAGTGAAAAGTTCTGTCTAAAAAAGTCCAGACTGACAACTTGGAGGTCATCTTTGGCTTTTTAATAGAAAAACCGAAACATTATACTTATAAACAAAAAAAATTGGTAAATATAACTTTTATATACGTGTTTTTAGTGATCTAAAAAGTTTAAATTTAAAAATAAATTATAATAAAAAAGTCCAATATCAACTATAAATTTAAGATTAAAATTTTAAATTTTGGATTATAAGCATTACCGCATAAAAAAAAGATAAGGGTAAAGGATTCTCCTGAAAATACAATGGCTATCAGGCATCAAATTACAAAAGTAGCTCACAATAGACTACTATCGAGTATACTACTGAAATAAACCTCCCTTAACTGAAACAAACCTCCGCCACCGTCTGCAATTCCGCACTCTCCCCGCTTCCTTCCCCGGCCACGGCGGCGAGGCCATCGCCGCCGTCGGCGATCTCGCCCCGCTCCATTCCGTTTCTCCCGTTTCTAATCCCCAACCGGAGCAGAAATGGCCATCTCCTCTGCTCTCTCCTTCCTCTCTGATCGCAAGCGCCCTGTCGTTGTTTCCGTCTTCCTCTTCCTCCTCCTCTCGTCGCTCTTCCTCCTCTTCAGCCCCGCCCCTGCCGCGCTTCCCTTCTTCTCCTCCCCCTCCTCTCACCTCTCCTCCTCCTCCTCCTCCTCGTCCTCTCCTAGCACCGTCGCCGCATCGCCTCCCCAGACTCCAATTTCTGTCCCCGCCGACGCATCTCCACCGGAGAACCCAGTAAACGCGTCCGGTGGGAGCAACGCTGGCGCCACGGCCGGACCGCCCCATCTGGGGCTCGCCGCACCCACCAGAGACATCTCCGCGTACGCTCCTCGGCCAGATCGCAGCACGCCCGTTGCCGCCGTCGAAGTGGGTGGATCGGCAGACGCCAACGGAACCAGCAGGGGCGCCTCGGCCGGAGGCGATGGAGCAGCTGGTGCGGCGATGCCGTCGTGGGAGGCGTGCGAGGTGGGGATGGGAGTGGTGGCCGCCGACTACATACCGTGCCTGGACAACGTGAAGGCGGTCAAGGCGCTGAAGTCGCTGCGGCACATGGAGCACCGGGAGCGGCACTGCCCGACGGCGCCAAGGCCGAGGTGCCTCGTGCCGCTGCCCCTGGGGTACCGGTCCCCCTTGCCGTGGCCGCGCAGCCGTGACATGGTGAGCATGACTGCTTGCCTTCTTCGGTGAGCGAGTAAGCGGTTTTACCGATTTGTTCATTCCACAGTGGTGCAGTGGTAGTGTTGGTAATTTGATAGTGCTAATCTGTCTTATGCCCTAAATTTGTGTTGTATTCCGTGCCAAATCTCCCTGTGGTTTGGCAGTGTGGTGGTCTTCAACTCAAACTAGAATGTTTAAACGTCCACCAAACAAAACAAACAGTGTAGTTCCTTCTCTCTATTTTTGTTACTGAGTTTACTACTGCTATGAACTTGTATGTCGAAATGAACCTGGAAACCATAACGGAGAACTCTGTTAAGGACGTAACTTCAATGTCCCCATCTTATTATATTACTTAAGGTTTGTTGTCAGGTCGAGCATTGTGTGTATCAACTAGGTAATGATATTTTCTTATCAAATTAGAAAGACCTGTGCATTTTATATGTGCAAGACAAGCATCAGCTAGAATTGTGTTTTATACAAGCCAATCATGGCAATCTTGTGATGGCATACTTCTTTTGCAAATTTCAGATTTGGTACAATAATGTCCCTCATCCAAAGTTAGTGGAATACAAGAAGGACCAGAACTGGGTTAGGAAGTCTGGTAATTATTTTGTTTTCCCTGGAGGTGGAACTCAATTTAAAGCTGGTGCGACTAGATACATTCAATTTATTGAACAGGTACATACTTTTGAACTTATATATTTGCAGATAAGTTCAATAATGTAATATGTTACGACCTATGTCAATAAATTTATGCTTTCCTGTTAAACAACTTCACGGCCTAAGTTCAGCATTTCAGTGACATATTCCTAAAATTAATATTGAAATCCTTGTGGTTCAAAAGAAAATGTGAACCAATATTCCCAGGATAATCATGCAAGTTTAAAATATATTTCTTCAGATTTCCGAATGGTGTTATGTCTTTTTGTATTTGTGGTAACTCACATCTTCCAGCCTTATTGATTTAATAGATCATGCCAAATATTCAATGGGGGACCCATACAAGAACTGTCCTGGATGTTGGATGTGGTGTGGCCAGCTTTGGTGGATACTTGCTTGACAGGAATGTCATCACTATGTCTTTTGCACCAAAAGATGAACATGAAGCTCAGATACAGTTTGCACTTGAACGTGGAATT
Source organism: Oryza brachyantha (assembly GCF_000231095.2). Taxonomy (NCBI): domain Eukaryota; kingdom Viridiplantae; phylum Streptophyta; class Magnoliopsida; order Poales; family Poaceae; genus Oryza; species Oryza brachyantha. The sequence goes on from NC_023163.2 coordinate 27,102,856, forward strand.
CCAGCACTGCTGGCAGTGATTGGAACACAAAAACTTCCATTCCCCGATAATTCATTTGATGTGATCCATTGTGCAAGGTGTAGGGTCCACTGGTATGCTGATGGCAAGTACTTCGAACCAATGTTCCTTTCTTATCTTATAATCTCATCATTTTTTACTTTTTAGGGACACCTGGTGTGTTTCGTTTATTCTATTTTATATTTTTAAATGTAATGCTCACATTTTTAAGTATATTTATTAATTACTAACTTGGGGCATACAGGTGGAAAACCATTATTAGAGCTTAATAGAGTGCTCAGGCCTGGAGGATACTACATCTGGTCTGCAACTCCTGTCTATCGTCGTGGCAAAAGAGATGAAGATGACTGGAATGGTTAGTTATATCTATTGTGTGTCCTCATAGTGTTTTTTGACATCACAAGTTTTCAGCTTACACACTGCTATTTAAAAAGATTATGCATTTGTACAGAATAGAGATAATCTATTGCTAACAAAGTTCCATTCTGGCATATACTAAGTATAGTAAAAACGATTTTTTATGATGCTTCTGTATAATGAAGGGGTCTGTTATACAAGGGAAATTGCTAGTCTTGTTAGAAAAAAATAAAAGCTTCAGAAGCTTTGCACACTAAGCTCCCATGCAGGTGAAATAGCATCATATTTTAGGATATAAAAGTATTTTCCCAGTTATGTTGACATTGTAGGATACAGTCTGATAGTTAATAACATGAATTTAACAATTACTTATGGAAGTGCTCTCATATGCGTGTATGATTACGGTGCATTTCCCTGTTGTTTGACCTGTGATAGGTTTGTATATGTTACTTCCTGTTACTTTTACTGAAAGGCACAGCACATTATAGTTTGTAAATCTATCATATGATTGAAGGAATCAATGTCTTCTTGCTAATTGGAGTTTGTGCTCCACTTCTTGCAGCGATGGTTGTTCTGACTAAATCAATTTGCTGGAGGACAGTAGTAAAATCTAAGAATGTTAATAAGATTGGTGTTGTTATATATCAGAAGCCGACCTCAAATTCTTGCTACCTCGAGAGAAAAAACAATGAGCCACCTCTATGCTCTGGGTGGGAAGGATCACATTCCCCTTGGTATATGTATATCTTATCGATGAGTCGTTCCTTTCTTTTATTTCACATACAGTTCAAACTTATACAGGTTGTGCCAGTCATTATATACAGTGCCTGTTTGGACTGATTGCTGCATTGATGTAGTCACTTAAGTTTTGTGCCATCTGCTAGTAGTTCTTGCTACTGTTGTGTAAACTTGAAGAAATTTTTCTAGCACCAGATATGCTAATGTTATTTTGTTTCCCTCTGCAGGTACGCACCTCTTGATAGTTGCCTTTCATTACCTGCTGTGTCAAGTTCAGGTGAAGGAAGCAGCTGGCCCATTTCCTGGCCAGAAAGGCTTAACATCAAATATTCAACTACATCTGACAACTCTTCTAGTCAGTTTTCTCAAGAAGAATTTGATTCTGACACAAAGCACTGGAAGGACCTTGTTTCAGAAGTATATTTCAGTGAGTTTGCAATTAATTGGTCTACCGTTCGCAATGTCATGGATATGAATGCTGGTTTTGGAGGGTGAGAAAACTTAGGTTTTAAATTTTCTTCAATGGGTTTGTTGATATTTCACAAGTAACAACCACGTTTTTAAAGTTTGAATGCTTTGTTTTGATTGCATGAAGTTTTCTGTCCTTTGTTTTCCTGAATACTGTTAAGCTGTTCATTTGTTTTAGAGTGAAGTGTGGGCAGTTCCTAAATTTGTCCGACCGTGCCATCTAAATTCTCAAACACTCAAAATGCATTTTTCAAGTCCCCAAACTTGTCTCAGGTGCCATACAGGTCCAAACAGGCTCCAATCCGTTTCGTGTGCTGACATGGCATGCCATGGTGGATTAGTGGGGCCACATGTCATAGAAGAGAGGAGAAAGAGGCAGTAGGGATGTGTTTCTTATTTTTATTTTTGTCCATGTGACTGAGATTGGATGACATAAATTCTTTTAACTTTTACGGTACAATTACGGTTGATATGTAGGTCTCATCGAATATATATCTTTTATTTTTTGCTGACTTTAATTGCACATAAGCGCCAAATCGACGCCACGTAGAATGAAGCAGTCCACAGGGGATCCACCCGTAGCATGCCACATCAGCACGCGAAAGCGGGTTGGAGCCACCTGAGATAAGTTTAGGGACTTTAAAAATGCATTTTGAGTGTTTGAAGACCTGGATGGCACGGTCGTACAAGTTTAGGGATCGCCCATGTACTTTACTGTTTGTTTGAATCTGGATTGAGTTTAGGATATTTAACCTAATGTTCACTATTCCTTTGAATCATTTTTATAATAGTATTTCTATTAAAGAGTACATCTCATTTTGTTTTGTCGATTTCAGCAATCTTCACATATATAGGCTTAACTTCTTGCTTGAAATGCTGAAATGTAAGCACAGCTGGTTGATTTTTTTTTATTTGCAATCATTTATTTCTAGACCCAGACTGTAGGGTAATAGCCTGTTGAAATTAAGTATATATCATTCTATCTAATCTTCAATAGCAGTTGCTCTGTTTACATGATTCCAATATCTGATAGTACCCCAAAAAAAATTGTAGTATGTTTCAAGGATCCTTCTTTTCTTAAAATAATGACTATCTAGCTATATAGTTTGTTTCATGGTGGGATAAGGCCTGTTTCTTTCAGCTTAAGATTATTATAATCTAGATTATTGAGTCAGATTACTATAAGCTAGATTGTTATAATCTGTAATAGAATAAGCTGTGAGTTGTTTCTTTTCTAGATTATTAGAGTCTGGATTATTGGGTTGCAAGTCTAAAGAGGGAGTGGAGTGGCATGGTGGATAATTTTTTACCTAATAATCTGGAAAAAGCTCATCTAAATGAGCTTATCAGATTATAATAAGCTACTTTAATAAGTTGTCTGTTTCTTTCAGCTTACTCCTAATAATCTGAATTATAATAATCCCGAGCTGAAAGAAACAAGGCCTAAATAACCTAGGTTTCTTTCTTCTACCAGATTTGCGGCATCACTCATTCATCAACCTTTATGGGTTATGAATGTTGTTCCATTTGATCATCCAGATACCTTGCCTATAATTTTCAACAGAGGTTTGATTGGGGTATATCATGACTGGTGTGAATCCTTTAATACATATCCCCGGACCTATGATCTTGTTCACATGAGTTATCTCCTTCAAGGCCTCACAAATAGGTGAAAAACCATGTCTTAATTCTTTGATTATTCTCTTTCATCAGCATACAGAATCAAGCGAGCCTGATACTCATGCTTTTGTATTTTAGGTGTGATATCACTGAAGTAGCAGCAGAAATCGATAGGATACTTAGACCTGGAAAATGGTTCGTGTTGCAAGACACTGAGCAAGTGATTGGAAAAATGGATCCAGTTCTTCGTTCTTTGCATTACAAGACTGCAATTGTGAAGCAACAATTTCTTGTCGCCTCAAAGGGCTTCTGGCGCCCAGACAGTGCAGGTTCCGAGTCAAGATGATTCATGCTTCTTCTTCAGTTGCTGACTTGCTATTGGTAAAAATTAAGTGAATATTCATTAAATTCTATTACCTGGGTTCTGCGCATAGCATAGATAACACACATTAGCCCCCATATCGACGGTTAGTTCGTTTTTCTGTTTGTAGTTAGTCGTGCATATTAACCTTCGGCCTTCTTCCTTTGTTTGGGGGTGCGAATTAAAGAACTTTTGGCTATAGCAACAGATTGTGCATTTTGAAAACCTGTATTAGATTTATTCATTAGTACTATTTGCCTTTGTATATTTAGTACTTTTTGGCAGAGGTAAGATTGGCGCACTGAGAGCATTTATAAAAGATGTCTAAAATTAATCCCTAAAACTAAAATTTAGGAACTGAGCAAGAAAATATATCTCTAACAGGTTTCTAAAAACATTCCTAATATTTACACATGCTTAAAATTAAATCACTAGTGTCATAAATTTGGAGCAAGAATACTGGTTCAATACAAGTTATTTATTTTTAGATTTCTGTTGAAGGAGGGCATAAGTTTTTTGCCTAATATTTTTTTAGATAAATCCAATACAAACTTTGAGAAAACAAAATATTAGCATTTTCTTGGAGATGCTCTGAGATCATCTGAAAGAGATGTCTAAAATTGATCTCTAAAACTAAATTTTGGGAATTAGACCAGAAGATATACCTCCAAGAGGTTACCAAATGCATTTCAAATATTTACTTATGCCTAAAATTACCTCAATTGCATCCTAAATCTGGGACAAAAATATGTGTTACTAATGCAAACTATTCATTTTTAGATTTCTATTGAAGGTGTGTGTAACTTTTATGCTACGAATCCAATACAAATTTTTGGATAACAAAAATATTAGCATTCTCTTAGAGATGCTAAGGGAGTATCTTTTGTCTCTTTTTAAAAAAAACAATCGATAAATTTGTAAACGAGAAATAATTTGGGAATAAAACTTTTAATACTTGTTTATAGCAATGTAAGAGCATGTACAATAGTAAACTATAAGCCAACTATAAACATATTTTAAAGAGATAAGAGAAGAGAGAGAGAGCAGTGGGCTACTGATTTGTAGCTAGCTACAGCACGGGCTCAAAGACATAGTGTGTATGACATGTGAGATCATATACTAATGTAACTATTGTATGAATTAGTTATTAGATTGACTATAGATAAACTGTAGCTGGTAGTTGGTTGTACTATTGGGCTTGCTCTAAAAGCGAAGGTTAAAAAATAAACTATATGAAAAACCTTAAATCAATTTTAAATTTAAGGTTAAAATTTTAAATTTTGACTTGTAAACTTAAGCAAAAGCTAATAGATAGGGTTTAAACCACCCCGGACTACCGTACCTTTGGCTTACCATTTTCCGCCGGGATGCGGCCGCTCATCGGCTCATCCATCGCAAGGCGCAAGCAGGTCAGATTCTCGAGAGCCCGCAGCCGGCCGGTCGTGTGCGCGCATCCAGACGAGCGGCGGTGCTTCGCGACTCTGCAGCGCCCATCGCGGCAAATCTCCACGAGGAGTCGAGGACACACCACGGGGTCGCCTGCGGTTATGCATTGGCGGCGTACTGCCCTCGTCGAGCCACTCCACGCACATCGCACGATGAGAACACCGTGCGCGTGGGCCGCGTGGGTATGGAGACATGTATGGGCTATGTATGGGCCGCAACAGCCACTTGATCGGTTCTTCCGGGCCGAGAGGTCAAAATCTCTGTGGTGCAAACACTTTACTTTTTCGCTGGGCCACACCGGAGAAAATGGCATAAGGTGGTTCCGCAGATATACCGTCGACTAGACGTGCTTCTTTAAAATATCATAGCTAAGGGGCTGTTTAGTTTTCAAAATTTTTTTCCAAAAATATCTTATCGAATTTTTGAACATCTAAATGAAGCATTAAATATATATAAACATTAAAACTAATTACACAGTTATGGAGGAAATAGTGAGACGAATCTTTTAAGTCTAATTAGAACATGATTAGCCATAAGTGCTACAGTAACCGACATATGCTAATGACGGATTAATTAGACTCAAAAAATTCGTCTTGCGGTTTTTAGGTGGAGTCTGAAATTTGTTTTATAATTAGACTGAGTTTAATACTTCAAATGTGTGTTTAAAGTTTTGATGTGATGTTTTGTAAAAAAATTTTGTAAACTAAACGACCCCTAACATGGCCAACAAGCTACAATGCCATTTTCATTCATTTTGAAATTTGATTATTGTTTTTGTGCTTTGTCAGGTTTTTTGGGACAGAATTGCCCCCGACTTCACATTTACTGGAGACAGAACAGAGCTGGCTCAACCCAGTTCGAAGGAATTGGACATGGCAATTACTTCACAAACAAAGTACAGGCTGTTGAGATGATGAAATGAAACAGTCCAAGTCCAGGCTATTTGAAGATGTTTCATAACACTGAACAAATTGGACATGGCAATTACTCCTGTACCGAACAAACAAAGTAACTAAATTTCAAATCACAAAGCCACATTAAATTACATCTCCAGACAGATCATACTCACCAGACCTCCACAAAACTCTGGACAGGTTGGTTTAATTTACAGTGATATCAAGAGAATAATCCAAGCTAGAGATACAGAGGTTAAAGCCATGGCCTCCCAAATCCCAATCATGGCAAGCTGGAGATACAGTGATTTTGCTACAGTGTCATGCGTCCTATCGTCTGCAGTGCAGTGCAATTTTGCATCTCATTATTTCACTGTGCTATCCTGCCATGGCAGGGGCAGGTGATCTGAATCCGCCTAAATAGGTATCACAAAAGTTAAAAAAAAAATCTCTCGCCTTCATCTTCATCTATAAATTGAATACAACCAATATGATCAAATGGTTCATGTTTTTTCTTATCTTAGATTAATGTAATTACCTCTGGACCTATAAGATGAACATGATGGTTTCTCTCAGATATTAGGCTAGATAAACATATATTGCGCGGGCAATAGCACGTTTGCTCCAGGTTCAGCACTTCTTTGTTGATTACTACCTTATCATAGAATGCAATAGGACACGCATCAGCAAGTCTTTGGGTGCGTTCTCAGACGGTTTGGCTAATTAACGCTTGCAGACTTAAAAAAATGGAATTATATAATTTAAAAAACACAGCCGTTTACCAATTTATGAAGCGTACGTACGGAGAAGTAAGAACATTAGCTCTTATTGGCATTTGCAAACACAGCCTCTACCTGCAAGCCTGGCTTGTTTCAACAGTCACCCATCCGAAACTTCTCTCTAGCCAAAATTGTGTGGAGAAAGTATTTTTGTTCCTCATTTGGATATTTACTACTTTCTTATGACCTAAATAGTCATTAAAAATTGAAAAAAATGATTAGGTAGGTTAGTGTGAGATATATCCATCCACAAACATACAGACTCAAATTCAATTTTTATAAGTTGTAACAAAAATAATAAACTTAACCGTGAATATACACATACTAGTTTTACTTTAATTTGTTTTTTACAATTTGTAAACGTTAAATTTGAGCTTACATATTTGTGAAGTGGTATATCTCATATTAATCCATCTTTTATTTTTTTCATTTTTTATAAATATTCAAGTGACATGCAACAAATGGACTAGATATACAACCGAGGGATAAAAATCGATCCCCAATTAATTGTGTGTGGGGCTATTTGCTATACTTTATTTTCTATTTTTTTATCAATTTGCAGAATTTTCCGCATATTCGTAGATCAATCTACACCATCATAATATAGACCCACCGCGATTTAACTGTCAAAATATTTCTGTTTTTCTGATTAGTACGGTAATTTGTAAGCTTTTGTAATTTTCTTAGAAAATTAGGCCACCTATTGAAAGTTTGTCTTGGCTCTTGGGCTTTTAACCCCAGGCCATGGCCTAGAGTCCATGGTTCTGGTCCCTTCCTATAAGGGATTATAGTTTTGCATGTTGTTTATTAAACTATTAAACGATGTATCTTAGACAAAATATTCCAACATAGAAGTGGTATTTGTAAAACAAGTGGTATTTGTAAAACAAGAGTTTTTATTTTACTTAGTTGATTTAATCGTCTATACCCTCAAACCTCAAATAGGTATTACAAACAATCATATAATCCTTCGATCATTCAATCTCAACTATCTCAAATAACACCAGTGTGTGTATACATATGAATGCAAAGTTTTTCACTTGTTTCGAGAGACTGGATCCGAGGATATATAGTATACATATATATAGTACATGATAAAACAACAAAAAGGTAGTTGTGTGCTACTTTTATGTACTTATTTGTAAAAAATCTACATATATAATTAATGCCAACAAACGTCCTTTTATAATATTGTATTAAACTTTTCTATGAACCATTTGTCTGCTAACGTCGATATATATTCGATCGTCTAGCTAGTTCTCTAGATTTAAAAGCAATCCGTACATGCTGTCATACCGCATAATTTGAGTAAAATAAGAAAAATCATCTCAGTACGCCCCCACTTTTTATTCCTCAAATATTTCTCGGTGGCTAGTGCACTAGAGAAAGCATCATTCTACCTTACCATTCATCAAACTTTGGGCTACCTGATGGTTATTTTATATATATCCAGTACTACTACGGAACAATATATAGCTTAAGCTAATATATAGTATGAGGGGCTGTTTGGATCCATATCTTTTTTTTAATTTCTTGTCACGTTAGAAATTTGGACGTTAATTAGATGTATTAAATATAGACTGATAACAAAACTAATTATATAAATAAAGGCTATTTCATTAGACAAATTTTTTAGCCTAATTAATCCACAATTAGCAAATATTTACTGTAGCATCACATTCGCTAATCATGGACTAATTAGGCTCAATAAATTCGTCTCATGAAATAGTCCAGAGTATGGAGTGAGTTTTATTAATAGTCTATATTTAATACTTCTAATTAGTGTACAAACATTCGATGTGACATAGACTTAAAAAAGTCTCTGGAAACAAGCAGGTTGATAGCCAGGGCGGTACCACCTTCCATCCGCGCATTTTATATTGATAATTAAAATTCTTTATACCGGTTTTGTTGATTTTATGCATATTAACTATATAACAGTGCATGTTTTCTTATGGAGAAATATGAATATTACATATGCTAGTATTTTTTAAAACAACTTGTATTTTAAAAATAGAATAAGATGGAATCAATATGTAGGACTATTTTATAATATTAAATTATTTAAATGAGTAATTATATACATATGTGTGTGTATTCAGAAAAAAGAGTTGTCATGACCATTGCCTTCTTTTTAGATGTGTGTGTATGCCTTGACAATTAATTGTCCACTTACATTATTCTTCTCTTATACTACCAAATGCATTCTTTTTTCTCCAATTGTCTTTAATATATGATGTTGTCAAGTTTTGAACATGACATTTGATCATTCGTCTTGTTAAAAATTTAGTGCAAATATAAAAAGCACTATGTTCATAAAGTAATATAACAATATATATATATATATAATTTTTTAATAAGATGAATGATTAAATGTCATGTTGAACCTCTGCATCGATCATATATTTAAAAACGAGGGTAGTAATCTATAAAAAAATTAAAGTTTAGTTTGTATTTGGTTTAGAACATTGTTCTATTTTGCACTAGATTGTACTATAATAAGTTTCACTTGACACCAACATAAGTTATGAAAACTATAACAATTTTCTGAACTTTCATAAATAATTTTGAGTATAACTTTGTAAAACTTGATCAAAATCCAATATTCATATTGTACAAGATCTCTCCAAAAATTCTACAATGTAACCTGATACAAAGTGAAACTTATTTCAATATGCATTGGTTTAAAGTGAAATCATGTACTAAACCTGACGGAAAGTGAAACAATGTACACTCTACCTGATGCGTAATGCAGTTAATTTTTACAAAATTCTCTTATGTTCCCTCAGTTTAATATTATAAGTCATTTTGGATTTGTCTTAAGTCAAACATCTCAAGTTTGACTAAATACATAAAAATGAATAGCAATACTTTTAACATGAAAAAATATACTATTATAACATATTAAACTAGTTTGGTATTATAGATGTTAATTAGTGCATTTTTGTATGAATTTGATTAAACTTGAAGATGTTTGACTTATAAACTCATGGCGCGCGTCTTAGGATAAGTTTGAGAGGGAGAGAAAGACGAAGAAGATATGTAAAACAATGTGAGTCATTAGAGCATGACTAATTACGTATCAATTATTTTAAAATTAATATGATAGAAATTTTTTGCATATAAACTCTTTTACAAAAATAAATATTTACCAATTGAGAAGCATGATCAAGAAAAATAAGGAACTTTTGTTATTTTGATTTCCTGTCGAACTCACCCTTGTAAGATGCTACGAGAAGTTGAAATTACCATAAATGTGCTCCCTGAAACAAGTCCTTGTCGCTTAGGGCACGCAAGTTGTATATATAGGCATAAATAGTGTTTCAATTGCTGACAAAATCGGCACGAAGTACCGATCTAAGGTAGACGGAGAGAAATTAATCATCTTAGAAATTAATTTGTCGGGCTAGCAGACCATCTCTTAGTCGTCTGAGATCCTGCCATGACCGCGTGTAAGTAAAAAAATGCTACAAGTATATATTAAGCGGGCCTGCAAAATCAACTTAGTTCAAAGCAGCAGGAACACGTACTCTCTCTGTACATGTGTATACATACATAATGATTAAATACAGATGATTTCCGTGATGAATTAAGTGATAAAACTAAAGGATGGCGAGAAGACCTCTCTCACGTGTATACAGTTACAACCTATATCTAGCATAGGTAGATAGCCAGCCAACTGCGTGTACAAACCATAATGGTAGTTCCATTAGGAGTAAAATATACAGTTGATCCTCAAATTTGAATCAAGATGTCATCTATATATCCATAAATTTGTAAAATACTCATTTAAGTTTTTAATTTTGATTTAATGTATCACCTAAGCTCAAAACTGTAAATGACGTAGCTCTGGTGCTGATGTAGCTAGCCGTCATTGGATGACGCCAGAAATTTTCCGTTTAAGCCTCTTGCCATGCCTCTAAATTAACTAACGCTGTATCCAAATCTGTTGGTGTATGACTTAAATTGATTATTTGGATGCTGAAAAATACATATTTCTTGATATCGGAGGCAGTGGAAGTCTATTTGGAGAGCATATTACAGAAGAGAAGCCTAGATGCAAAGTTCTTGCCTCAGTGGATGGCGCCGTCAATGCCGAGCCTAATTAATCCATTCATATTAATTTTGGTCTTGGGTAATACAGTAAACCAAGATTTAGGATCTAGCTAAATGTGCATTTTACGGGTCCATGTATCTAGATGACATCTAGGTTCAAATTTAAGAACCACTGGTATATTGTACTCTTTGATAAACGGATATATTCATCAATATATTCTTAATGAATCTATTAAATTTTGATATTTGACTGCATGTATTATAGCATCATTTATTTAATAATGGAGGCATATAGTTGTACATGCATGTGCACCACATGCCACGCATAACTAGTGGCTGAGAAGCCATTTGAAAATATAAGATTTATTCCTTTGAGTATTAGTTTTAAAATTATATTATCAACTACTATAAAATTAATATCATATGAAAATATTTTTAAATTTGAATCAAATGGTTATGACGCAATATTGTTTGTTCAATTATTATTCAATGTCTTCATACATATATTGACTATGAAGAACAATGATGTCTTGTATATGTTAAGTTTTAGGATAAATAGAGTAGTTTCCTAACGCTCTACTAAAAAGCTATATTGAATATCAGCTAAAAATCGGTGTTAAGCACTGATTAGCCACCGTGATTAGGTGTTACATGGTGGATTAGGCGGTTGAACTAGCCTGTATGGTGTTTTGTCGATATTATAAACTTTATGTAATATACTTACTAATTGTTTGGTTTTGACTTAATTAGTTGGTCGGACCTAGGCGCCCGCTAGGCGTCACCTAGCCACCCGACCCGCGCCTAGTGTCTTCTTGAACCTCGTCAGGCTTCATTTTTTTTTTTGTATTTATAAGTCAAATTTAAATTTTGAATCTTAAATTTAGAGTTGATTATGAGGTTTTTTAATCCTAGTCTATTTTTCAATATTTTGTTTCTAGATCGATAAGAACATGTTTATAAAAAAATTTATTTATAAATTATTTTTTGTTTATAAATATGTCGTTTAGCTTTTGCACCAACCAGTCAAAAGATGGTCATGTTAAATACAATGCAGATTTTTTTTAGAAAAAGTACAATGCAGATTTTCATACCTTAAAGAACCTAGCTAGTTTTCTCCCACCTCTTTTTTCCATATTCCCCTAGTCATGCATACCATATATAAATCAAACCTGATCCTAAGGAGAACATCAGGAAATGTATAGGGTAAGAATGCACATGCCTAGGCTCCAGGGCATTTGGTTTGGGGCTTGTGTATACATGGCGTACGTGGTGTGGGTACCCGATATACAGTGTTTATGTGCATATCTAATACTTTAGATCAAGTACACAAGTGTTTATTAGCTAACTCTATTAATCACCATACAAGTAAATTTAGTGACGTGGAAGAAAGAGAGGAAAGTACAGAGAAAAATCATTGTTATAGATGATAATAACTTAGAGTCGACTCTCAATACTTTGAAAAAAAAATTTGTTATATGAGAGTGGATTAAGAGAAAAATAGTATATAAAAAATTATTTTATTCTATTAATGAATAAAACATTTTCATTTATACGTACCATTATAAAATATAATCTTATTACTGATGTGGATTGAACAAGAGTACATAGTAGCTCTATCTTTGAACTAATTTTAAACTCATGAACACAAACCATTTATTTGTGACATCGTTAGCATTTATTTAGCCAAGTTAAGTGGGGAAATAGTTGAGAAACGTCAAACTTCTCAAAACGAATTAGTAATAAATAGTTGAAAAGGCTATATATAATGATATCTTAAAACAAGGGAATTAATATCGGACGGTTTTCCTCGGCTTTAATTAAGATCAATTCCTATTCTTTTGTAAATAAGGCTGACTACAACACTGTCAACGCAAACATATATACTGATCAATCCAGATCAATTTATGCACTAGACACGTTTTCTCAGAAAGAGCATTTTTTTAGGGAAAGAGTCTAAAACAACTTATATTTAAAACCGGAGAGAGATTGAGCAAGTGAAGTGAGATATCAAACAGTGAACGGCCTGCACTTAGCTTTCTGCCTTGGAGAAGTTAACAAAAGAATAAGAGGGTGATTGTTTGATTTTTTTATGCATACTAGCAAAATACTCATGTTTTATTATGGAAATATATTATAAAATGTTATGTTATTTTTTCTCAACTATACTAATATCACTTGTTTGAACCAAATATGGATTATTCCATAATATCAGAAAATACTATGAACTAATTTATAAAAGAACTGTAGAAAACAGTGGGATGGCAGATTCACTGTCACCACCACTAGAGACATTTATAGTAGCATAGATATCAAGAAATATTATAGACTAATTTGCAAAAAAACTGTAGAAAACAGTGGCGTGGCAGACACTGCCATCACCACTAGAGAGACATTTATAATAGTATGGATAAAAAATAATTTATAAATAAAAAAGTTATATATGTATTTATAGTAATCTAAAAGTTATCGGTGAAAAATAAACTTTAATATAAGAACTCATAATCCAATTTAAATTTAAAGTTAAAACCATACATTTTTTCTTATAAAAAATAAGCAGACGATGACACAACTGGACGACGGTGGCTTGTACTCTCTCCGAAAAAAAAACCAGCTTTTTGGTTTCTGTGTCGAGCGTTTGACCATTCGTTTTATTTGAAAAATTTTTAAAAAATTTAGAAAAATTAGTCATATGCTATTCATGTTTTATTATCCAATAAAAATAAAATTATTAATCATAAATTTTTTTAATAAGACGAAGAGTCAAATATTATATCTAAAAATTAAAAAGTTATTTGTTTTGGGATACGTCTCTGTGAGTACGCACAGTATGTCGTACACCTACACCCAGATCCAGTTGTACGTAGCACACAGCCACACACACACGCCAGTGCCCACATCACCACAAATTTTAAAATCGAAACACAATCATCATGTGATGAAGAATCCAACGATGCCTGTCCCTGGAACACAGTTCTTCTCCGTACAAACAAAAAAAGTGAGTATATAATTAGTCGACCCGCATGTTCTGATTAGACCAGATACAATAGTAGGCTATAAGCTAGCTATAAGCATATTTTAAAGAGATAAGAGAAGAGAGAAGAGAGAAACCATGTATTGATGTTTTGTAGATAACTATTGTATGAATTAGCTAAAGATTGACTATATTCGAATTGGAGCTAGTAGTTGGCTATATTATTGAACTTGCTCTTATAATGCTTCTAAGCACACTCAACTCAATACTGCCTTTGTCCCATAATAACTTCATGTTTTGATTTATGTATCCAATACTTTGACCATTCGTCTTATTTAAAAATTTTATAAAAAACTTTAAAAAATAGCCACACTTAAAGTATTATTTATATTTTATCATCTAGTAACAATAAAAATATTAATCGTAAAAAACAAGACGAAGAGATAAAGCATTATATCTAAAAACTGAAAAATAGCATTATATCTAAAAACTGAAAAATAGACTTACTTAGAGCAATCAGCTGTTTACTGTCTGCATTAATTCCAAACAGAGATAAGCAGCTAGCTAGCCTTCCAACACATTCATGAATCATGCACACATCTACTGTTCCTTTCTACCGTTGCTTGTTTCTACTGTAGATAGATCGGCACAGTGAATCAACCACAAGAAATAATATCCATTTTCTTCCAATATAGCAGTAGTTAAAGCATCAGTCTTGCCCCGGCCATAATGTGTTGGGCATATGATCAGCTGTGCAAGCAAGCTGGGTCTCGATAGATAGCAATATTTGTAAACAATAATGGTCTACATGCACAATAGTAATATATCTCAGACAAGACCTGACAGCTAGTATAGTGAGATTTGAAAGCAAGAAAGCAAGCATGCACACACGGGGCTCCTGTGATCGATCCATATAGTCATATATATCTATCAGGATTCAAGAAGCAGCAAATCAAGGAGGAGGAGGTCGCTGGCCTGCCGCGCAATTGCACCGTGTGGGTCCAAACCGCAAAGCAACTGGCACTAAGGCCTTAGTTTTCAAAAAAAAATTTTAAAAACATCACATCAAATCTACACCTAAATAAAACATTAAATATAGATAAATCAAAAATCTAATTGCAAAGTTACGAAAGAAATTTTGAGACGAATCTTTTGAGCCTAATTAGAAAGTGATTAGCCATAAGTACTACAGTAACCAACATATGCTAATGACGGATTAATTAAGCTCAAAAAATTCGTCTCGCGGTTTCCAACCGGAATCTGAAATTTGTTTTGTAATTAGACTACGTTTAATACTTTAAATATGTATCCGAAAACTTGATGTAATATTTTTTAAAAAAAAATTATAAAGTAAACACCACAAAAAAACAGGCAAGAAAAAAGAGCAAGCAGGGCTCGGTCGCGGTGATGGCAACGGCAGGCAAGGCATGCAGGCGAGCAGGCGCCCGGGCATGCATGAACAGAAACGCTACAGTAGAGGATCGATGAGAAGCTAGGCAAGGGAAGGGGCCCGGCCGGCCATGCATACAGATGATATATGTGTGCACAAGAGGGAAGCGATTCATTTGCTTTCCTCTACTATTTCTTGACAGGGGCAAGTAGTCGGATGACATGGAGCAAAGTCGAGCCTCGCTAATTGGCCCGCCACTCCTTTGCTGAGAAAGCGAGAGAGAAAGGCTACCACACCAACTAGCCAAAGCACTGTTCATCGTCTTCTACCTCGCTCCCTAATACTTCAGAAAGTTAAGAGAGCTTCAGTTCAGATCAGAAAGGGAATTAATTCATTCAGGGCCGGGAAACAATATATATGCGGCGAACATTAGTTCTCTTCTGAGCACATAAGTTTGGACAGGTGATTGGAACCCCCCCCCCCCTAAACTACCAGTTCAACTGTATTAATTAGGTGGATATGCAGTACTAACTAATTAAGGCATCCCATCTATCTACCAGACTACCACCAGCTATTTGACAAGCTAGATTACAAGACTAAATATTTGTACTCAGTTGATATATGCTGTACGAGACATGGCCTACAGGAACAAAAATGCAACCAAAAGAGGGCAAAAAAATGAAAAAGGGTGTAAAATATAGTACAAAATTAGAGGAGAGAGAGAAAATACGGAGTAGTAGATCAATCATGCGTTCATGCCTGTATGTAAAGAGACAAGATTTGAATGCCTTGGAGGAAGGCAAGACCGGAAGAATGAGGACGACCGGCGCGTGCAAGCAACAGACCATGCATGAGGGGGTCATTGACTGACCGACCGACCTGACTGACTGACTTGAGTGAGTGATTGATCAGAGGGAGCTAGCTAGCTGGGGAGTGAGTGCACGCGCGCCCACACACTGCACTGGCATGGGGGGCACTGGCCATGCAGGCAGACGCAGCCAGCACGAGCGTGCGTGCTCGCCATTGCAGCAGCGAGCTGGCCGGTCAGCAAGAAAGAGAGAGGGCAGCAGCTCGGCTGTGCGACAGTGAGAGGGCCGGCCGGATCGGGGAGGGAGGGAGGGGGTACGTACTGCGTACGTGCGGCGCCGGTGCACGTGTGGTCAGAGATCGAGACAGACAAGGATCGGGAGGGGGGACTCAATCAACGGGGAGGGCGCGCGCCTGCCATGCCACGGGCGGCCGTTGCTCTCTCGATCCCCATCCGTAGGCTACAGTACCCATCGATCCATTCCGCCGGGGGACCAGTGATTGCATTGCCTGGCTGATCATATTCAGATCCCCTCTTCTCCCTCCTCCTCCTCCTCCTCGCCCCGCTCTTTACTATTTAAAGGCGCCCGCGACAAACCCCCCCTCCCGCCTTCATGCCATGCTCTAGCCCTATCTCTCCAACCTCCTCCCTCTCTCTCTCTCTCCATCCACTCACCATTGGAGAAGCTTGATCAAGAACTGATTCCTGAAGAATCCGCATCTCTCTCTCTCTCTCTCCCTCCTGGAAGGAGATTGATCTCTGCAGATCGATGTTGCCTGTGTTGCTTGGCAATGGAGGGTGGTGCAATCAAGCAGGATTGGAGATGGGCTGACCGTGGCCGGCCGGCTGGGGAAGAAGGCCGCGCGCACTCCGCAGCTGGGAACTGTAGTGCTCGTGCTAGGGGGTGCTTAGGTCCGTGCAGGAGTACGTTGCGAGGGGAGGGAACACCGCCATCAATGCAGGGCCTAGTTAGCTTCTGCCTGTGTCGCTCTCCTCCTGCACAGTTCATCCTTGGGAGAAAAGGGAGAAATGCAATTCATCGTATGCTGCAAATACATGAATCAACAGGGCCGGAGCCATTATATTCTTGGTGTACTGTGCCCCGGAAGCCAAGAAAATATACAGGATTTGCAGTGGATTTAAGAGCTAGCTTATTAGGAACTTGGGATCGCAAGGCAATACACCCTAGTTAGTAATTAAGTCAGTGACAAGCTTTGCGATGATGATGGGAGGAAAGGAGTAGCTAGCTAGCTAGGATACCATTAATATTACCTGGAATCTCCATTTCATACCAAGGATATATCTATGGGATCATGAACAGATAGTAGCGGTGATTAGTTCATTTTCCCTACGACTCCAACTCCTTGCCATGTACTAAACCTAATTAATTGATCAAGGAAAAAGGGGGGAATAAGAAACATATAAAGTATGAGATCAACGAAGCGACAAGCAAATCAAACTAAAATATACCCAAAAAGCTCAAATCTTGCGATGTCGGAGGTGATAAACAAATTAATGGACAAGGTTTGCAGGTTTACTATACTGATATCAGGAGGTGCTTGGTGTAGCGCCACTCCCTCCAGGTTGAGCGGTGGGGGCAGCTGCAGCGCCACCGCTGCCCGCGTCGCCACCACCGGAAGCTGCCGCAGCAGCAGAAGACGAGCTGGACGGCTCGACGCCGGCCGCCTGCGCGCGCTTGCGCTTCTTCTTCTCGTACGGGATGCCCCGCGCCTTGGCCTGCGAGTCCCGCACCTCGCGGAGGTAGATCCGGACGGCGCGCGCGGCGAATGGGTTGGACTCGGGCGTCCCGCCGCTCTCCTCGTACGCGGCGCGGAGGCGACCGATGAGTGCGTCCAGGGAGCCCCACGCCTGGCGCAGCGGGCACGGGCACGGCCCCGGCGGGCTGGGCTGGCCGAAGAAGGCGCACCCCGCCGCGTGCACCTTGGTCTTGCCGAACTGATCCAGGTACCTGAGGAACTCGATCACGTGCGCGCCGCTGCACCGCGCCAGCGTCAGCGGCGGCCGGTGGTTCCGCAGGTACTGCAGGAACGTGTTCCAGTCCCTCCGCTTCTGCGACTCGTACCTGCTCAGCTGCGCCGGCGCCGGCTGAGGCACCGCCGCCACGGCCGGCGCGCCGCCAGCCGCGGCAGAGGACGGTCCGGGGCCAGATGGATCCATATACCCAAAGCAACCAAGCTAGTTGACGCCCGCAGCGACCAACGACGACAAGCTCAGCATCAAAAATTCAGCGCTCCCCCACACGCTCACGCGCGATCGATCGTCGGCGGCCGGTCAGGCGCCGGTGAGTAGAGACGCACCCGGGCGAGCTGGCGCGGTAAAAAGGAAGAAGAGATCTGGCTGAGGGGGGGCGGTGCTCGACGGGGTGGATCGAGATGGGACGTTGGAAAGGGAAGGGAGCGGGGCGGGGAGAGTGACGGGCAGCCGGGAGGGGAGCTGAATGTTACTCACTGAAGTGGAGCGGAGGTTGATGGCAGCAGCTTACACTGGCGGGCCACCCGGCCCATTCACGTGCTTGCCGGCCGGCCATCCGACTTGTACGTTTATACGTACGTACGTACGTGCGCGTGATACTTACGTAGCGGTAGCACGTATATATACGTCTACGTGCAATGGGATATATGTGTACGTATATCTCTGTAAACATCTACGGCTAGCTGGTGTGTCATATATGTGTGGTTGTATTATGCTGTGTGTGCATGTATATATGTGTACTACTCCACCAGTCGCTTGAATCCGAGGCGTTATAGACGTAGATACGTATACATATACGTACTACCTCAGTCCCGTTTCGAAATAAGATTGTTTTTAGTTTTTTGATACAATGTTTTGACTCTTCGTCTTATTTGAAATTTTTTTGCAATTAATATTTTTATTTTTACTAGATGATACTCTATACGTAAATAATTTTTTAAAATTTTTTAATTTTTTTTAAATAAAACAAATGATCAAACATTGGACAGAAAAATAAAAAATAAAGTTATTATGAGATGGAGATAGTAGTTCGTACGTATGTAGAACTTTCGTTGACAGCGGCCAGCGCCTAACCGTAAGTACAGCGCATGTGTAGCGGGAAGACGAGGTAAGCGAGATATTTCATTTGAAGGTAATTTTAAATTTTCAGATATTATTCATTCTCTGCTGGTCGGAGAGCCTATCTTTTTTGCTTTACTAATGCTTATAAGTTAAAATTTAATTTTTAAACTTTAAATTTAGAATTATTTTTGAGTATTTTTCATCACAGTTTATTTTTTAAACTTTGTTTTTTATATCGATGAAAACATGTTTATAAAAGTTATCTATATAAATCTTATTTACAGATATGTCATTTTGTTCTTTCCTTTTTTCCTCCGAACAACAAAGATGACCACCCGATTCTGCGGTGCATAACGCGTACGTGTTGAGTGGTATAAACTTGGATGACACAAATTACAAACATTTTTTTCACAGGGTGTTAATTGTTTTGTACTTGTCCGCTCAAAAATAAATGTCGGTTTTAGCTTTGGATAATTAAGATTCAACCAACAATACTTTTTAGTAGTATTATTTTTATGTAAAATAAAAGTTGTATCGGCAGGTTTTTAATCAAAAACTTTAGTAGTATCACATATTTAGATCTATTTGTTGTGATGTCATTTAAAAAGTAATGGTCAAAATCTATATACTCGGTAATTTTAAGATATTCGTCAATAGAAGGAATATTGTTGCATTTATGCCCTTTTTTTTAAGTTATAGTGTGTGAATAACCGAAAATGAACGTGTGCGTGCATCAATAATTCTACTACTAATTAAGAAATGTGTACTACGTACAGAAGGATCGACAGTGTTCTCCATACAAGTACATTGGCAGCTTTCAAAGAGAAAAAAAAAAGGTACACTGGCAATTTCTCATGCAGCCACAAAAGCAGTGCCGAATGCAAAGGGGACAACCCATCCTTTTCATTTTTCTTCTTTCTCTACTTACAGATTTTTTTTCTGCTTACAATATAATACAGATTCAACAGTTCAGATGTCACTTTCTGATCTCGATTTTTTTTCTAATTATGACTTTTTCAGGTGGTGTTGTTTTGTAGACGAAAGATAGAAAGATAAAAGATTATTTATTTTTATGATAACTATTTAATGACATAAATAATAAAATTAATAACTATAAAGTTAAACATTTATTTTAGAAAAAAATACGAGACAACAAACTTGTATAGAAAAACTTTTTGGCCTGCATGCAAATCAAAATTATCTCAGTTTTTAATTGCACGTTTCTCAGACTACTAAACGATGGTTTTCGTCTTTACTAAATATACCTATATATAAGTTTATCATATTATTTTTTTCAATAAAAATTCTAACTTGTAGATTTACACTACTAAATAGTTATAAAAGAATTAGATAATCTTTTATTTTTCATCATCAGCTGGACAATAACACACCTTTAGTACCGTCCACATAAACTGCTGAACGAAGCCACCGGCGTAGCCAGGGTGTGGTCCGGGTGGTCCTCGGACCACCCAAAAAAATGCCGATCAGCCCTTAATAACCAAAAAATGATAATTTTTATCCATTGATATTCTCGTAAATGATGTAATATGATCATCTTTATTGAGCATGATGTTTTTTAAAGTGGATGCAGAAGATATAATAAAATCTTTTATAGCCATTAGAATTTAGAAGACATAGACTTGATATGAAGAAATGCAGTACGGTAATATTCTTTAAATTTTTCTAGGCACTTAGGCTTCTATTTTATCACGGGGAAGCCATATAAGTTTTTTTAATCAAAATTTCACTCAACTACTAATTTTATATGTTTTAAGATGATTTATTCATATATTCTAGTGCACTTGTAGTCTATTCTATTATCTATAGTTGCATATATATGTGTTAGCATCATTATATTTACTGTATTTATGAAAAAAATCGATTGAACCACCTATATACTAAATCCTAGATCCGCCAAAGAAGCTACAGTCCTACAAATGCTAATATCTCACATACACCTACACCAGAAATACAGTATTAGTTTATTACAGTTGAGAACATGTCGATCCGATGGTTAGTTTCATGCATGGTGTTGTTTACGGAGTGATGAATTGTGTGTCGTAGTGCAGCCGCAGGTTTCTTAATTAGAACAAGTTTAATAGTGTAATCTACTATCACTCTAAAAGTTAGCATAACATGTATAACTGATTTAATAGCCTATTTGTAGTAATTGTGGCTATACGTATATGTTAAAACGTTAAGCATTGGTCCACCTTGTTCTCTTACAGGCTTCTTAACAGCTACGACATCCGTTTCGTGATTTAAGAGTTTCTAGTATTATTTATATGTTACTCATATATAAATATATACTAATACAGAGGTAAGGCTAAATATAGCTAAAATATTTTATAATATAGAACAGAACGAATACATATTGCAGTGCATTTATCTTTTCATTCCTTTTATCTCTTTTATAGCTTACCATGTATTAACATTAGGTGGTAACTTTTATTATACCTACTCTATTATATCCAACACTATCGATCATCAGCAGCTTGACAGTGTGATATAGAGCCTATTTGGGAAGTTTTAGATTTTAAGAAGCAGTTGTTTCATAGTCAGCTTCCGAGAATCTGGTAAAACTCCGCATCCTCAACAGCTCATCTATCCAATCTTCTATTTTGAAAATAGAGGATGAAGACTATAAACTGAGCTCCAACAGAACGGTCATCCTATCATCTATTTTTGGATGTCATCCATATTAGAAGAGAGAACATAATCTCTCTCCATCCTTCAAAGAGATATATAGAATGCTATATATGGATGATCTGGTGGAGTATAAAGAGATATGAAAGATGAAAGTGTTTTAGATGATCATCCAAATGTAGATATGGATAACCAAATTTAGATGAGCTGTTGGGAATGCTCTAAATCCAGTTTCTCTAGCTTTTAAATTCTTTGTTTATTTTCCAAAATCTATAACTACATATTATAAGATACTGTAAACCGTTTAAGACCGCATCTGAAAAGGTTATAACCGAAAAAAGCAACCCAAACATATAATGACATATCAGGAAGGTATCGTCGGTCGGCTGCTGTAACGATGGTAGGCGTAATCCTTCACTCTCTACAGAGCTGCAGAGAAACACTGTTGCTGTGCCTACAGTTATTTAATGCAGTGAATACTACGCAAATACTGTAGCCATACAGTGTCCATCTTCTATGGGAACAACTTTTTAGCACACGAGTGTACGTACACTCGTGTATTTGTATATAATCTAAATAGTTATCAAAAAATATAAAAAAATTAACAAGATAGATTAATATGAGTTATATCACTTCATAAACATGCAAGTTTAAATTCAACTTCTATAAGTTGTAGCAAAAAAACAAACAAAACTAAAACTAAGTATATGCATATTTATAATTGTTTTTGTTATTTTTGCTGCAACTTGTAGAAGCTAAATTTAAACTTGCATGTTGATGGAGTGATATAACTCATATCAAACTATCTTGTTAATTTTTTTTATATTTTTTGATAACTATTTAGATGACATACAAGTAACGATGGTACATACACCCATGTGCTAAAAAACTTCCGTTTTCTCTGTTCGCGTTTACTGTAGCATGAGTGTTGTAGCAGACACTCCATTCGTCGCAAATATGGAGTACTGCAGGAGGATAGCTAATTGGCTAATACTACATAGCAGAAGGATCCCTGTTCTATCCTTTTAATTGGAGAATAGCTAGTACACCATATTCTTCTTCGTAACCAATCACCGGCCCTGGCCTACATATTTGCAATCGAAGGCTTCAATTGGCCGTCGAATCGATCGGATTAGCCATCCATTCTAATTAGCCTTCGTCGTCTAGACAAACCGCCGGTGGAGAGAGACGGGCAGCGGCTGCGCCGATCGCGATAAGTGGTCTCGGTGTCGTAGCCGGTGGATCGATCAGAGCTAATCGGTCATCTTTTGGCTGCGTTCATTTCAGTCTGTCTGACTGAATTAATCTTTTTTTTACTATTTTTTAAACTATGATGTATTTTGTACGAAAATTTTTTATATAGAATTGTTTTAAAAGATCAAATAAATCTATTTTTAAAATTTTAGTAAGTAATATTTAATTAATTATATACTAATTATATTTATCGTTTTTGGTAGCTAATGGCTTAAGTAACTCTTATCTTGGAACGCAACCTTTGCCTTTCAATTAAAAACCCAAACAACACATTTATAATTTTTAAAAAAATATTAATAAAAAATTAGATATGTGTTCTCGTTATTTTAAAATCAAATATTGAAAAATAAACTATCATAAAAATCTTAAAATTAACTTACAATAAAAGCTTAAAGGTTAAACTTTATCATATAAAGAAGGAAAAACAATGAGGGTGCTAGTTTAAGTCACCAGGTGCGGCCGGTCGGGGCGACGCACCACGCGGGGCCGGCCGGCCAGCGTGATCGACCGCTCGATCGCCGCCGCGCGCATCGACTAGCCTTAGGTGCGCTGCTCTGACACTCCGCCCCGTATTTGTTGACGGCGACTTCTCCGCACGGAGGAAAGCGACGTCAAGGGAGTGAAAAGAGCCATGGCTACTCACCGTTAAAACCGGCTGTCGTCCATCGCTGACGTCACTGAAAGCTTCAGTGGACTTGCTTCCGAATGGGGAAATAAGTTCACTCCTTTATTTTGTCGACGGATCCATCGGGTCTCTCAACCGTCAAAACAGATACAAAATAAGTTCTCATATGGTTTGGATGGTGGTTTAACGTGACTGAATTGACTTGATTCTCGTCCAGACATGGCACATAAAGAAAAATTTAACAATTAAAAATTAAATAAAAAACGTGAGCCCATATATCAGTCAAATAATAAAATTTAACTCATATGTTACATGTCAGTGGGCCTCACTTCCTTCACCGCATCCCCTCTCTTCTATGTCCACACGAATTCGTTGGAAACTGGGGAAGTCAATCTGGTGAAGGGTATCACTGTAGAGGACGCATATTTTTTTAATTTTTATATTTTGCTTTTAGTGCCACGTCACTATCACGTAGGATGAGAACCGAGTCAAACCAACCACGTAGACGTCACGTCAGCCGAAACCATCATCCAAACTGTGTTGGACTTATTTTGCACCGGTTTTGACAGTTCTGTGACATGTTTTTTACCTGGTTTTGAGTTTCAAGGTCGTAAATCGAATTCACTATCGAGTTAAGGGACCAAAAATAAACTTATTCCCCGATTGGGAGCACACGCATTGGGCCGGCAAATCTTCAAGCAGATTTGGGCCCAAATTGATAATCAGACCAATGCAGTGGGCCGAACAGTAGCCCGTAACACGTTTGCCGCGGCAGTTTGGATAGAGCTGGAAGGGTGAAAGGCGAGAGAGCCAGCCGCTCGCATCCCTCCCCCCGTCGCCGTGATGCTTCGTCTTCCCACTCTCCTCCCGCTTAAACCCTCGGCACCCGCCGCCGGCTTAAACCCCAGCCGCGGTCGCCAACCCAGACGGCGCCTCCTAGCTTCCTCTGCGCCCTCGACGCCGCCGCCACGGCCTCCCAATCCGACGCCAGCACGGGGAGCGCCCAAAGCCGAGCCTGGTACCAGCCACGAGAACCTAGGGGACGGCACCGCCGACTTCCCCACGACCAAGCCCCGCAAGCCGCGTCGCGGGCGCCGGAGCGAGGCGGCGGCGGTGGAGGACTTCGTGCGTGGCCGCCTCGAGCAGGTCTTCGCCTCCATCCGGGAGCGCAGCCCCGAGGTCCTCCAAGGTAAGGGCGACATCTTGAAGCGAAGGGAGGAGGATGAGGAGGACGAGTTCTCCAACGAGGAGGGGGAAGAGGGGCTTGGGGAGGAAGAAGAGGGGGAGCAGAGGACTGTGGTGGAGGAGGAGGACCCCTCCTGGCCGCTGGACGCTGACATCGGGTGGGGGATCCGGGCGTCGGAGTACTTTGACAAGCATTCGATCAAGAATGTGACGGTGGATGGTGTGGAGATCGATTGGGAGGGGGAGGTCGAGGAGGGGTGGGTGAAAGAGATCAATTGCTTGGAGTGGGAGAGTTTCGCCTTCCACCCCAGCCCCCTCGTCGTCCTGGTGTTCGAGCGCTACAACAGGTACAAAATCATTAGTTCTGCCCAGTTTCTATCCATGTGAACTGACGACACTGATACTACGATAGGAGCAGATTGAAAATTCCTTTAGAAACTTCGAACTTTGTACTTTAAATTGTCATATGTGAGAATTTCGAATCCATTGAAATAAAAGTTCAGAACTATAAAGCATAAAAATGTGCTATGGCTTTGAGATGCCTCAGAAAATAAGTCTACTAGTTCCATGGAAGGATGGTAACGTGTGCCTAATGTTTTGTTTGCCGGGCCGGCGGAAAAACGCTGCATGTGTCTAATGTTTTGCCTTTGTTTGTATAGGGCAGCTGACAATTGGAAGTTTCTTGAAGAATTGGAAAAGGCTGCTAAGGTGTACTGGAATAGTAAAGATCGGCTACCTCCTCGGGTCAGTGTGAATCATGTTTACTGTTGTTACTTGATTTACTATTGTAAAGCTCTTAAGGTGGTCATGCGCTAAATTTGATTATGTTGTGGTCGGTCATGTGCTAAGTTTGATTATGTGTTTCAGACTGTAAAGGTTGATATGAATATCGAGAGAGACCTGGCATTTGCACTTCAAGTAGAACAATGCCCACAGTTATTGTTCCTCAGGGGAAACAAGATATTATACAGGGAAAAAGGTTAGTAGTTAGTTTCATTTTATGACAAACCTTGTTAACGTAATTGACAAATTAAAATTTAAGGTCAGTTGTTCGGAACTTTGCATTACCAACAATGTTGAGCGCTACCTTGAACCTTCATGTTGTGCCACCTTTTTCAATGGTCAAAATTGCCACCCAGGCAACACCTAATTGTCTTGTATGCTTGTTTACAGAAATAAGAACTGCTGACGAATTAGTTCAAATGATTGCCCATTTCTACTACAATGCAAAAAGACCATCCTGCGTTAATCCTGAAGCAATTGCATCTCCAATTTAATCTCCTGCGTTCCATTGCTTATGTGCTGAGACAATGCCCTAATTCTCAACTTGGTGAGTGTACACTCTATCATGCTTTTCATCTAATGAGTGCATGTTGCCCATTAGAAAACCGAATGCTGTACTGGTCATTGTTCTCTTTAACGTTCTTTTTATGGAGAGAACTTCATTAATTTCCCTTATTTAATTTGCCAGGAAAATGCTCATATATAGACCAGTGTGGATAATATGATGCTTGAATCTCTAAACTCATTACTTGAAGAGAAACAAAATAAAATCGTCAAACTGGAACATCTCAAGTTGGGAGCGTGTCAAACTGTCAACTATGTCCTATTGGTATGCCATGGTTTTAGTTGTACACTATACTTACTGCCTTTGTACTGTAATCTAACAAAACATACGGTTCAATTTTCTAGCTAGTACAGAAGAGTGCTAGCCTAATTATCTTTGTGGCCATGCTGTCCAGGAGATTGTAAAGTCGATTGTAAGCTTTGAGGCGGAGTGTAATGTCACTTCACACCACCTTTAGTACATTGTTGAAGCAAAATGAAGTCAGGGATGCCAGGTTGCCAACCCATATATGTTTGTCATCTTTTAACTCTTCTATTTATTCTATTTTTTATCTGCTAGTGCTGTAATTGAATTTCTTGAATGGAAAATCATACATATTTTTTTATTATTTTTTGAACCTTCTTATTTTTAAATTTTTAAATAATCCTCTAAAACTTATTTTTAATGTAAATCTTTTGGTCACACCACTCCACATAGTGTGGCCAAATAAAATTGTTATAACATGAGGAGTTGGCATGGCCAAATAACATTGACATGTCATTCTTGTTAGCGTGGCAAATAATGATGTCACACATGGACGGGGTGCATGGTCAAAAGATTCAGATCCTGGCATAAGTTTTGGAAGGGTTTAGTTTTAAAATTAAAAATTATACTAGTGGTATAGGAGGAATGTACTAGAGCAACGTCGTTTTATGGAACTACTTTTTAGATATTCTTGTGTTTGGTTAGCCTATTTTTGGGGGATTGCAAAGAGGTACATTTGTGCTTGAAATGCCAAAAGCATGGGTGGCACATAAGAGACAAAAACAAAAATCTAATAAATTGATGGCAAGAGCGAGGCTAATAATATAGTTAGCAAGCCGGCTCTACAACTCCTTTTAGTCTTCTCTTAGCTCATCAATATAGTAGTTAGCGCTTCATAATTAATACTGATCCATTTGTCTCTCTCGTAGAGTTTTCTGATTCTTGTGCTAGAGCCGGTTGTAAACTTACAAGAATTGATACTAAATAGTTCAGACTCTAGAAACTAATCCAACTTCTAATTTTTTAATCCATATCCCTATGTGTCTTAGCCTATATGCCCTGCTATCTATCATTAGAAGTCAATGCTAAGCCAATAGTCAGACTCTTCTTTCTCATCCTCTCGCTTGCACATCATCAACAGATCTACTATTAGCTGAGACTTGAGAGTGCTATGGAACAGCAAGTCGTTGTACTATCATGCAAACAACCTGCCGCTGTTTGAGAAATAGTGCAGCTCAACAAACTGCAAGCTTTGGGTGCTCCAAAAGGATTGCAAAGTTCAATTTCTGGTCAAAGATGTGATGAAATGGAACACACAATTTTCCAACGTAACATTATGTCGGGCTATGAAACCAATAATATATTATTGTTCTACCGAACCTATAAAGAAGGAAACCAATGCAAACATCCGCTAACAAGAGTTACTGACAAAAACAGAACAATCACCTCTGTAAACTATAAACCTATACAGGACAATACTGTGTCCCTGACTCGTGGTACAAAAGTATAAACAACTCTGGACCGTGCAGTCGACACAGCGAATCTAGGCACACGATATCGAGGAGGAAGACGAGGACGCGATGCACAACGCCGGCGCGGCTGCCTCGTCGGCGCCCCGGCCGCGCAGCAGCTGCGCGATGGCCTCGTACCCCATCGTCACGGCCATCTGCAGCGGCGTCGCGCCCCGCCTGGTGGCAGCGTGCACGTCGGCGCCCATGTCGAGCAGCAGCTCCACGGCGTCGGCGCTGCCGCCTTCGACGGCGAGGTGCAGCGGCCGGTGCCCCTCCACGTCCTCGCACTCGATATCCATGCAGCCTGACCCGGCGAGCAGCGCGATCACGTCGCAGTGCCCTTTGATGGCGGCAAGGTGGAGCGCCGTCAGGCCGTACTGATCGCGGCCATGAACGCCGGTGCGCTTGTTTAGTAGGGACTCGAGGCTCTGCAGGTCGCCTCGCCTCGCCGCCGTCATTACCAGCTCCCACCGTTCCAAGATGTCCACCACTTCTTGCTGCACCCACCAAACAACATTGTAAGTGTTGGGTTATGACTCAAATAAACTAATTCTAGCACTAGTCCTAATCCTAGTCGTAGTCCTAGTCTTATTCAATGCCTATAAATATAGGCCACCCTTGTACATGTAATCCCGTACCTTTATTAGTGGATTTTTCTCCCGTGGTTTTTTTCCTCTCTACTTTAGAGGGGTTTTTCCACGTTAAATCCTGTGTCTTGATCTATTATTCCTAACAGTAACTACATCTTATCTAATACTAAGTTGTTTAATTTGGAACAGTGAGGATAATTTGTAATCAAAATTGGAAGTGAAATGAAGATGTTTGCTTGGATTTCACTTCTCTACCCCTGAAAAGTAACAGCAGTACTGATCTGTTCTGTTCAACCATGTCATTCGTAGACAAGTAGATCCATGCTGGCCATTTATTCATTTCTGGTGGACAATAATGGAATTGCACTACTGTAGCGTCGTCCTGCTGTGCTACCATGATCCACGACTCACGAGCGCATCCACGCGGGTCATATAAGCCAAGCTACCTACGTGCATCCTCCAGCTGGTCCATGATCCGACTCCCGTCCGTTCTGTAACTTGTGTACACAAGTGAATGCTCTACAACTAATCAATAATAGTTTCCCCCATTTTGACACAAAACGTTTTTACGACATGTTGCTTACTACTGCTATTCATTCCAGTTAGGACTTAGGACCACACATAGATTGGTTCATGTTGACGCATGGTTGCATGGTTTGTTACCAGGAGGAATCTTTTGTCCAGTTGCAATTAAAAAGCAGCATCGGAATTCCCTGAGCTAAGGGTACCGGACGGTAAGAAGGACAAACAAGTGGTAGTAGCTTCTAACTTACATAGCTCTTCTCTCGCGCCACATCCAGCGGCGTCCTCCCGCGTGCGTCGGTCGCCGCGGCGTCGGCGCCCATGTCCACCAGCGCCGCTGCCGCCTCGGCCTCCCCCGCCGCGGCTGCGACGTGCAGAGCGGTCCTCCCCTCACGGTCACGCGCTCCCAGCGCGTCCGGTCCCAGGCGCCGCACCTCTGCCGTGTCCCCCCTCGCGGCCGCCGCGTGCAGCGGCGCCCACGGCTCGGCGCCGTCGGGCAGGGCCGCCTCGGGCTCCAGGAGCGGCAGGAGGTGCGGCTGCCGGCGCAGGAGGAGGCGCACGGCAGCGGCGTCCCCGGCGTCAGCCGCGAGGCGGAGCAGGTACGCCCCGCCGAAGAACACGCGGAGGCGGATGGCGTTGGCGCCGCCGCCGCTGGTGGCGCTGGAGGCGGAGTCGAGGTGCGCGGCGGAGAGGGAGGAGAGCACGAGGAAGCGGTCGCCGCGGGAGCGTGGGAAGGACGGGGGAGCGTGCTGCTGCGGGCGGAGCACGACGCGGAGGGAGGCGGAGGAGAGCGGCTGCACGGCGCCGCGCGGGGGGCTGACGAGGAACTTGAGAGGGGAGGAGGTCTGGACCTTGAAGGCGACGGGGAGGGAGGGGTGTAGCGAGCGGAGGCGGAGGTCCGCGCGGCACTTGGCGTTGGGCTGGAAGTCGATGACCACCTCGTCCTCCGCCACCTCCAGGAGCTGCTCGGCCGCCGGCTTGTCAGCGGCTGCGGCGGTGTTGGCAGCCGGGACGGCGGTGCTCGGTTTCGCGGTGGCCATTTCTTGGAAGGCCGGAGCTAGCAGGGATCCAGTGGAATCGAGCAGTCCGGCTGTGGAAGCATCAAGCACGGATTAGCTTCCTAGGACGCCGCTTTTGATGTCACGCGGGATGGGCACGAAGGGAATGTTGATCTTTTGTGCCTACGGACGACGGTGTCTTGTGTACTAGTACAAGTTGGCTAGTTGATGGTTAGCTTTCTGCAGTACTACAAGTTAGCAGCCACTTTACAGGAAAGTCGTTTATTTGTTAGAGTAGAGTTCCGGGTCGGTTCTTAAACTGTGACGCGGTGGTTCGTAAACTTAAAAAATACATGTTTAGATACATGAGCTTATTTTAATGTACCATCCAGTTCATAAACTCGTTTTAATATACCATCTAGGTCCATAAACTCGTATTCATGTACCATCCATATCCATAAAGTCGTTTTAATGTATCATCCAGGTCTATGATTTTAGACATTAAAACGAGTTCGTGGATCTAAACGTGTATTTCTAAGTTTATTGACCTAAATGGTACCGCGTCATAAGTTTAAGAACCGGCCATGTATTTTACTTTATTTCTTATATATCATTTAAATGGTTATTAAAAAATATAAAAGTATTTAATAATATAGATTAATATAAATATATCACTTCACAAGCATGAAATTTCAAATTTGACTTGACAAGTTATAATAAATATAATTATGAATATGTATATTAGTTTCATTTTAATTTGTTTTTTATTTGTAGAAGTTAAATATAAAATTTGCATATTTATGAAGGGATACATCTTACATTAATTATCTTATTAAAACAATATTTTGATTTTTTTGACTATTTAGGCTATATGTAAAAAAATAGATGAATATCTATCTATGTATAAAAACCATTCCGGCACTTGACCGGTATTGTACTCCCTCCAAAAAAAAAAAATACAAAGAGCACTTTTTTAGAGTAGGATTGTATAAGTGAAGAGCACACAGTCAAATTAACGCATGAGGCATCTCTGATTTATTGGTCTTTAGTATAGGTCACTAATATATAGAACATGATAGTCACTCAAAGTCAAAGGACCGTAAGATAGAGAGTTATGTGTTTCCTATGTGTGACGAACGGTAGGCTAATGGAGAGAACATACTCACTAACTACACAAACAAAACAATCATTATCTAAACAGACAGACAAACAAACAATGGTGGAGTTAAACAAAGGAAGTGGTGGGAAGTTTCTTAGCTTTTGTTCTCATGGCTTCTACAGTTGATGTGGCACATATAAAGTTTGAGCTTCACGATAAAATTGATGTTAAATTTATAGTTTTCTATTAAATCTGTAGTTTTGTGAAAAAAATAGTTTTGAATCTATGGTTTAATGATATATACACTTAAATTTATAGTCATGTGATAGGTCGATCATAGTTTTGTTAAATTTATTCTATGTTATAAACTTACAATAGAAGATGTGCATCTTTACTACTTTAAAATAATACAATATATTTACTACTTTATGGTATATTTGGTCTGGAGGAATTTTAGCCTAGAAATGGAAAAAAAATAGAGGAATAAAAATGTTTGCCCATATTAATCCATATGAAAATTTCTAAGACGTTTGGATGGATAAAACGTTTTTCTATATTTTCTTTCTTCAACTAGTAAGGAAAGGAAATTTTCTTTTTGTTTCCCAGTATTTCATTTGATAAACCAAATAACTTTATATAAATTAATACTTAGAAACTACATTATTTGTTTTTCTTCAAACTGAATAGAGATAAATTAATACTTAGTACATCTACGATGATAAAGTGAGTATACACACTACTTACGCGCCTACACCATCCACCTGTCGATCTCTTCTACGTACCCTGTGAAGCTTGGGACTACCATGTTGCCTGAAGAAGCCACCCATTCTATCCAACTTACAATGTTGTTGTTTTGCATTTCAGCACATGTTTTGAAAATACAACATCGTCTAAAATTAAAATATAAGTATTTTCAGGTTAAATTTAGTATAGATTAAGATTAAGAAGAAAAAAAGAATATGAAGCCTTTAACAA
Source organism: Oryza brachyantha (assembly GCF_000231095.2). Lineage (NCBI taxonomy): Eukaryota > Viridiplantae > Streptophyta > Magnoliopsida > Poales > Poaceae > Oryza > Oryza brachyantha. The sequence continues at coordinate 27,134,811 of NC_023163.2, forward strand.
ATATGGAATAGATATGAGCAGGAGGGCAAGTAGAGATAAAATAGAAATAATCATAAATAAGAAATTATTGATGCGACAAGAAGTACTGTGAATAGTGATATAAATGTTTATACTTTAGGATAACTTTAAAATAGTATAAAAATTATATTTTTGAACGTAGGGAGTAGTAGTTCTTTTACTTTAACGGGGTTCATCTTTTTTTTCAAGAAAAAAAGTGAACAAAAAGTGAAACGTCATATTTAAAAAAGGATAACTCGTGAATACATATTGTATATACGTATTTTTAGCAATCTAAAAACAAAGGCCGGAAAATAAAGTACAACCAATAACCCAAAATCAACTCGAAATTTAAATTTAGTTATAAGCATAAACAAAAGCGAAACAATGAGATTGATTAATAGATGGTCGTAGTTACCACTAACTGATGCACACTTGACTATCATACCAAATGGGGCTAACCTTTCCAAATTCTAGTATTAACAAATTCTAAATTTTGATATATTAAGTAGGAGTCAACTCTGCTCATGAGAAAAGCATAATACACTCTTGCTGCCAAATAACAAAACTCTAAGGGAGTGGTAGAGATCCTTCTGCAAAACCAAACCAAAATCTCTGCAAAAGAACTTAATAGGATCCTTGATAATAACTTAGTGGCACATCTGGATGGAGAGAAATGGTAGAGTCTTCAACAGTCAGCACAACACTACCTTTTAAGTAGCCCACAAAATAAAACTAGAGATAGATTTAAGATATTTTGCTTTTCGACCTCCCTGAGAGCTTTCTCCTCTTCTAGCAGCTTCCTCCCAATGTAATCTCGTTTCTTCTTTTGGTAACAATTCTTATTCCTTCTAATATATTCTGGTAGGCTTTCTGTCTTCGTCTTTTCATATATATATATATATATATATATATATATAAAAGGATTTTACTAAGTAAATAATCAAACCAACCCAACTTAACGGGACCACCCAGCGATTCATAGCGTTCAGATCTCAACCGTATTGCGTAGCCCGTTGCGGCGAGTTCGTCCAGGCGGTGGATCGAGCTCGATTACCCCCAAGTCCCAACCCAACCAGCCGCGTCGATGGCCACACCATCGCCGGCAGGCCGTGCCGACCCGGCGGATCCGACAGCCCTTCGATCGCATTTATCCACTAGGACCCGCAGAGAATGATGGAGTACCGGGGCTACGATCCAGCACGGGTGGTGATCGCCAAATTAGGGGAGATTGTTGAGCTAGTTAAACATATATATATATATATATATATATATATATATATATATATATATATATACAAACGAAAATAATTTATAAATAATTTTTTTATATATTAGTTTTAGTGATCTAAAAGTTTAAAATTAAATAATAAACTTTGATTAAAAAAATCTAACATATTTAAATTTTAATTTATAAATCATGCCGAGCAACGTATCAAGCAACCGCGAGCAGCGAGCGAGCGCACTACAGTGCCCTCGTGAAGGACGTTAGACGAGCAGCCTCCATCTCCATGCGCATCACCCCCGCCAAATTACTCACGCCTGTTGTAGCAGCTCGCTCGGTGAGCGCCCGCGATTTCGTTGGATTCTAGCCAGGCCATGTGCCGCTGCCCTCTCCTCTTCATCACCTGCCGTTTGTCGCGCACGAATCGGTACAAGAACGCGGGCCTTGGCCGCGTCCGCGGATAACGCGTGCGCCTGCCTGCGCTGCTGCCCGCAGCTCGGCGGCACGCGCCTGCACGGCTGCACGCAGGCAGGCCCGGGGGAAGGAGTAGAATACTCGGCTTCAGGGAGATGATGCCGCTACCCAACAATTCCGTTGCCCTGGACCTGTCACGCGCCGCTGGTCATGTGTAAGCAGTAGTAGTAGTAGTACAGCTCTGCTTGGTGCTTGACATCTTTGGTTTAAAAGCGGACGCACGCACAGCTCGATCCACCCGGCGTCGTCGAGGATAACCAGGAGAGCACGTCGATGTGTGGGTCATCAAATGATTTTACAGTTCTTAAGGTATCGATAAAAAATTTACGTCTCTCGGTATCTTAGATGCTCATCTCAACTCAAAGAATCACGAAATTTCTTCGACACATAACCTCACGTGATGTGAGCGGTAAAATGCTATGCCGGTTGTACATGGAATATTATAGGGTGTCATTGTTTCGTTTTTCGAGACACCAAACGATATATTCGTAAATAAAAGTTAACGCTAAAAATAAACTATAATAAAAAACTTTTAAATTTATTAAAAATTTAAGGTTAAAAGTTTAAATTTAACATAAGGGCGTGAGGGGCGAATTACTATCTGTCTATGAACCATCTGAGTCACGCAACTCCAACGGAACTGATTCTATGGTTTGTGCATGTGAGCTTCCAACAGTTGGACGATATTGAACATAGAATATCAAAAACAGTTCACCAAAGCGTTTGTAGTCCAACGGTTAGGATAATTGCCTTCCAAGCAATAGACCCGGGTTCGACTCCCGGCAAACGCATTTTTTTGTCTTAGCTTAGCTTTAGCATAAACAGGCTTTGCTAACAATTTGTTGAGATAGGCCTTTAGTTCCACACTTCCACCTTTCATTTGGTTGGGCCGAGCCTGAGCTAGCCCGCTCTCTGCTGCAATGCGCGGCTTTGGAATGCTTTGTGATCAATTTCTTGGGCTAGGCTTTTGGTTTCACAAAGCATTTGGTTGGGCGGAGTCTGAGTCGGCTCGGCTAGAATGAGCCTAAACTATATGGCCACTTTGGTGAAGGAAAAATATGTTTTTATTTATATATCTTATTTCATTAATATTTATAAATGTATATTGTTGTTTTCAAAATTACAAAACTATAGTAGAGGGCATTTTTCTGTGACGGTGAGGGTCTAAATGCAAATTTGGTGTATAGTTTGCATAATATCTTCAAAGTTTGTAAATATGTCATCTGAAGTCGGATAAGGTCAAACTTTATATCAAAACTATAGACCTTGACATGATCTAAAATCTTGTAGTTGATAACCTTTTCATTTAATATTCTTTAGACGTCTAAATATTGAAATGGACGAACCATCCCTCTCCTGCTAAAAAAGAAATCTTGTGAGTCGGAGTATAAGAATCTTAGAGGTATTATTTTTTAAGATTGATTTTGAAAAAAAAATCATGACATAGTAAGTTGGGCTTATGATAGAGGTTGTAGAGAGGAAAAACTTTCATTTACAATGGATTGTCTGGGTTAAAACGTGAGATGAGTGATTTCTTTAGGACTTATTAGGGGGGCTTATACAACGTGGCCCTCTTTCTCCTTTGCTGTTTACTTTGGTCAGTGATGCTCTTGCTAGAATTCTTGAAAGTACCAAAGAGGCTGGCTTTTAATCTGGTGTCACTCCTAATCTCTCGCTAGCAATTTATCATTCGACATCGAGATCTTTTAGGTTAACCCAGTAGAGTTGCTGGCCCCATCCGCACGTCTCCGCGTCGCCAGGTCTGCAAGGCTGAATGAGAGATAGATCGATAGTCAGCCTCTCCACCTCGATTCCTATTTTATGCTTATATATGTTTATAAGTTAAAATTTTATTTAAAATTAATTTTAGGGGATTTTATTATTTTTTATTTATCAATCTCTGTTTCTAAATCGCTAAGAAAATACACCCATATAAATTTTACTCATAAATTATTTATAACGTTATTAGCGGCTTCACTTATGCTGTTCAACAACCAAAAGATAGGGCTGCTTTCCTTCATCAGTTCAGCCAGAGGGCAGAGGCTGCAATTGCGTTTGCATGTACCCTACCAAAATAAAAACTTCATCACATCCGATGGCGATGGGTCCCTGCCACATGCTATAGGGTCCAAGGAGAGGCATTTCCTCTGATTCTCTGAAGCTTAAGCTTTCACAGCCTTTCGCTCTCTCCCCGGCACCCCACCAGGCCACCAACACCCGTCACGTGAACGGAGCACACCGCGGGCATATTCTCGACCCCTCAGACGCGTCGTTGATGGCGCGAGGTTATCTAATCCTCTCTGAGTACTGAATGCTACCGCTGGACTACTGGCCCGTACAGCACAATATTTTCAGAACTTCAGTCGGTGGTGGTCAATGCAGCCTTAGCATCTCCAATAGCTTATCTATCCCATTATCTATCTTGAAAATAGAGAATAAAGAATATAATTGAGCTTCAACAGAACGGCTATCCTATCATCTATTTTTAAATATCATCCAAATAGAGAGAACTTTCATATTTAGATGATCTCTCTTTATCCTTTAAAAAGATATAGAGAATGTCATATATGGATGATCTAGTGGAGTATATAGAGATATGAAGGATGAAACTAGTTTAGATGATCATCCAAATAAAGATATGGATGACTAAATTTAGATGAGCTGTTAGAGATACTCTTATTACTTGTAAACCGAGCTGTCAGTGCTACTTTCCACCTGCTAATTAAAACATGTATCCCAAGACGAAACCGTCGAGATTCCTGTATGATTATTTTAGGAAACAAGAATGTAAACCCCTTTCAAGTTGTATTATTCTGTAACTAGTGGTAATGTAGTAGTAACAACTTTAGAGCAACGCTTTGCGGAGAAAGAGAGCAATACAGTTATATTGTGGCATCCCCTGCAATGCACGAGCCTGCTGTTAGTTGTCACTCACTCACTCACATGTCAATCTGTCATTGCTTAGAAGCATGGTTTTCCAATAGTACCGAGTACTAGGTTGCTGCAACTTCTTCGGTAGTTGCCAGGTGACAGTCGTTGCCTGAGACAGTTCCGGGTACAGAGGATGATAGAAAGAACGCATCCATTTGGACCATTTTGTCATTTTTGTTGTGAAAGATCTTTACATTTCCTTGTTGCTTCACCGACTGTGCCACGGGAGGCAAAAGCCGGCATGCAATAATTCGACGTTGCAAACCAAAGTGCAATGCTTGGAAATAAAGCCAACCGTAGCAGTTGCTGTCGTATTGTTCTTGAGAACCCTGCCCGAACAAGCATAGCATGGAGCATGGTACTCCTGCGTGGTACGTGGGACCTTTCATTAGCTTATACAAGGGGATTATGCATTCCATTTTCTCTTATGATATTACTACTAGGAAGTTTAATAGTGTATTCTTTTTAGGTAATCTCATCTCCTGAACGCCATTTCTTTTTCATAAGTCTGATCTTTGATCCAATATAGGAATGCATCCTCCAAGTTCTAAACAGTAACATACAGATAAGGTGGCCCACTGGACAGTGTTGTGGGGTTAGATTCAATAATGAACAGAAGGAGGTGAGGAAAATCACACGTTTGTCATTAAGGGAAACAATGCGTACATGAAGAAACATAAAGGAGAAAAAAAGACATTCACACGTTGGGCACTTTTTCCACAAAGCCCGTCCTATTGCCACTACCTACCGCTTCACCCCCGCTTCTTTCATCAGGGCTGAACAAACCATGCATTGACTAAAAAAAACTATATTTCAACCAAATTGAACATTTCTATAAGACATAATTGGTTACATGCTATCAAATTTTGCTGGATTTTCTTTATAGCATCAAAACTCTCACTGCATTTTAATAATATCCAAAGTTTGCGTAGTTACCTTTTTATACCATATCCATTCACCATAGGTTTTTATTTTCCCTTTTCAATAGTTGTCCCCTTCAACACAATTTCTCTTTGTTTTTTTTCTCTTATGTTGACCCATGCTTCGATGACTAGGAGTATCGTGAATAGGAGGCGCGCGGGAGAGTAGCACAGTAGATAAGGATAGGTTTGACAATGGGTGCTAGGTGGTTATGATAGCGCTAGTGACAAACATTTTGGATTATGACAATACAGGGTTGATGCAAGGACCCTGAGAATGCAACATGGGCACCGAAGGGCAACTACGATGGGGTGATTGTTATCAACTACAACAGCAATAACATTAGGATGCGCCAAAGATGGGCCCTAAAATCACTAATACATGATGAAGAGGAAGTGGTTGCGTTTGCACCCTCATCTTTTCTCTTATGCTCATGATTATAAGCCAAAATTTAAATTGGAAAAAGATGGGTGATAATGGATATAGTCTTTTGGCTATAAAATTTAAAGGTTAAGTCTAACTATGTCTCAATTCTAAAATACAAATATTTTTAGTTTATTTAACATATATTGAGGAGATGCTATCTTTTAGTTACTTCAGTGTGGTTATTTTTTTATTTTAAATTGATTAAATTTTCATTCTAAGTGTCTGATTTGCTCTGAGATTATTGAAATAATTAAAATAATGAGAATTAGTGCAGAAATACTTATATTATGGTAAAAAAATAAATCCTATAAACACTTATACTTTGGGATGAAGGAAGCAACTATTTGAGCTAAAAATATATAAGGTCAGCCAAGGATCTATGGGCCTTTGCCTTTACCACTACTAATTGCAGGTGAGCTTATACAAATGGACTATTTTTATTCGGAGAAAATCATGGTAGAAAGTAATATTATAAGTCTTTTTAGCCTTGTATAGATTTATCAATTGATAAATATATATAATTTATATATATACCTAGATTTATTAGCATCCATATATATAAATATAGAGAAGGTTAGAAACTTTTATATTGTCAAACGGACGGAGTCAGTATCAAAAACTTCACAACCTCCAAACTTTCAGGGACGTTTTTCTAAAGGATCAAACATTCAAGGGCTAGAAAGGAAGAAAAAGGGAACCGCTCTTCAAACCCCGAACCGAACTTGAAAACTTGAACCCAAAAACCAAAAGGAAAGCGAGCCAAAAAGCTGTAGGCCTGCCATAACACAAGCCCAAAACACACGCTTCCCCGCGACCGCGACGCCAAAACAGGAAAACGAACAAATCCCCCCTCGCCTCCGGCTCCTGTCCCCGTCTCCCATCTCCGCTCCAGTCTTCCCCTCATCTCCTCTCCCATGTGGCTGCCCTGGGTCAAGACGCGCCCTTCCTCCCCCACCACCCCCTCGCCGTCCACCTCCACCGCGCTCGCCGCCGCCGCCGCCTCCCCTCGCCTCTCCTTCTCCTCCCCATCCCTCAAGGACCTCCAGGCTCTCCTCCTTTCCGACAACTCGCCCTCCCCGACGCCGCCGACTCCCCACACCGCGCCCTGCTCCCCGTCCGTCCGCGTCTTCCACCGCGTCCGCGTCGCCGCCTCCGCCCTCCGCGCGCTCCGCACCCTCCAGGCCCCGCACGCCGCCGCGGCCGAGGCCGACCGCCGGGTGGTGCTCTACTTCACCTCGCTCCACGTCGTCCGCTCCACGTATGAGGACTGCCGCGCCGTGCGCGCCATCCTGCGGGGGCTCCGTGCCTCCGTCGACGAGAGGGACCTCGCCATGGACCCGCGCTACCTCCAGGAGCTCGCCGCGCTCCTCCCCCGCGCGCGCCGCGTCACCCTCCCTCAGGTCTTCGTCGGCGGCCGCCACCTCGGCGGCGCCGAGGAGGTCCGCCGCCTCCACGAATCCGGCGAGCTCCGGCGCGTCGTAGCCGGCCCCGGTGCAGCCGCTCTCGCCTCCTGCAGCCGGTGCGGCGGCGAGCGCTACGTGCTCTGCGGCAGCTGCAACGGCAGCCACAAGCGGTACAGCCTCAAGGGCGGCGGCGGCTTCCGCACCTGCGCTGGCTGCAACGAGAATGGCCTCCTCCGGTGCCCGGACTGCTCCCCGCCGGCCGTCTGATCCAGGTCCAAAGGTCACAATCTCATGACTGCTAGATTTTAATGTTTTTAGCTCAAACTTGAGATATGAAATGAGCTGTGTGTAGCTGTTACTCCTGCTACTTGTTATTAATGTAGCGGTGTTTGGTGTGTGACAGTGCCCAATTGAGGCTTCCAAGTTCTTAGCGTTTGCTAACCAGCGTTTCTGATGCTTCATTAGGATTTAGTAAAAGAGTTGTTCGTTTCCTTGCTTCTTGGCTATAGTACTAAGTATTGTTTTTTTCTTCTCTTAGCTCAGCCTTGAAGGCAGTTCGTCAGTCTGAATCTTGTGTGTGTTTTATACTCCTATTTTAACTTTGAGTAAATGATTGATAAATGCCACTGGATGACTAGAGTAGAATTAATACTACGGAGTAGTAAAGAAAGATACTACTAAATCTACCAGTGGATACGTGAATTCTCCTGCTGTGAATTCTCCACCTGATTTCAAAACTGTTCACCGCTCTGATCACTGAGCTTGAATGGCTGGTGCGTTGTGTGCTTGTTTCTCTACTGTTGAAGCTTCTAGAAAGCTGCTACTTCTGCCTGCCAATCGCCGTACGACTACACGCCAACGGTAGCTGGCGCTGGCTGCTGCTACGCTGAAAAAGCAAGCGCCTTGCTCAGAAGTCAGAAAGCTTTTCTTTCAAGGCTGCTTTACCCATTCGGAAAATGGAATGGGAGCTCGTGCGGTGCGGCCCGGGTTTTGAATGCAATCCGATCGGTGAAGTGTCCGTTGGATACGACAGGTTTTAGTGGCTCGGCGTACTTAAGCTCCAAAAGATCATTGGATTGAGAACTTATGTCAAGGCTTAGTATTGATTAAGGAGCACCCAGCAATCCCTCCTTTTCAGGTACAATCCGGAGTCTCAGATTGATCCTAACCTTATCTTTTTACTACTGTACCTGTTCTTCCAGTACGTGGTCGGAAGCCTTAATACCATTACCAGCAAGCGTGGGGCGAGATGCAACACTACGGTTCTCTCCATTTCCACACGGATTTCCCGATCTGTGCAGGCTAAGGTACCGAGCGATGAAGATGATCAGGCAGCAGATTGACCAACCATGTGGTGGTTACTTGCCACATTACCATGCGCCGGGTGTCCGCAGGCACGCTGGCACGGTGCTAAAAGTGCTAGCGCTAGTGAGCAAGTGGCGCAACGCGTTGATGGCGGCAGTCACACCTCACAAACTCATAGCTTCATAAAGCCCAGTGGCCGGCGTGTTGCGCGTGGAACCATGCCGGTTAAACGCTCGGCGTCGAGGGAGCCGAGCAGCACGGCGAGGGGCGGCACGTGGTGGTGGGACTCCGCGATCCCCCCCCCCCCCCCTCCCATCTCCCCATCCGGTCGCGCACCAGCACCACGCAGCCGCGACGTGCCTCTCCGCGCGCGCGTGGAGGGCCCGCCGCGCCTCGTGACAGCATGTTGATTGCGCCTCCGGCTCCGTCTCCGGCTCCGTGCGTGCTCCATCATTTTGGATCAAGTGGCCGCTTCAGTGCACTAGGAGAGTACGTCCTAATCTAATCCTGCTGCCCTCCTCACTAGCTGATGTCTCTCTCTCTTCCATGATCCACTGTTTGTCGGCGATGAGGGTTATCGTGACCACCGGTAGCCGTCACCAACGATGGCCGCTGCTGCTGTCCTTGAGAAGTTGAGGTCAAGGTTTAAATGTTGGCTCATTAGCGCTTGAGCCCCCATGAATGGGCCGGCAGCTGCTGCGTGGAGGCATTATTAAAGTGTACCGCGCCTATGTCAATGTGCAATGCAACACATCGTCCTGCCACGTATGTACGTTCACGCACACATGAATGGCGGCTTTACGGTAGCCTGTGGTACTAGCAAGAAAGCAATAACTTTGAATCGAGAGTAAATTTCTCAGGAAAAGGAGCACTCAAGAGCCGGCCATTTACTCGGCTCTTCTAGGCACCCTTTGTCCCGTCCCCTTTTCCTGCCCTACGCTCTGTCTGTAATTTTGCCAGTGATCACCACTGGTAATGGTACCGAACATTGCAGTAACAAAAGGACACGCATAACGACTCGCAGATTGCCGTAACTTGCGGCGGGGACGCCTGGCAGCTTGGAGGCAGGCACTCGCAGACCACGTTGCTGTGATCTTGGCATGTCTCCCTGCACTTATGGGCGTGGGTGCAGACCAGGTGTTCCTTTTCAAGATAAAAATAAAAGATTTTTTCAACATTTTAAAGTTTTAGCTAATACTTAATTACTCATGTGCTAATACGCTGCTTTCTTTTCCGTGGGAGGGGATTGAGTTCCCAACTTTGCCAAAGCAAGGGATACAACGACATACTACGTATTTATAAACGAAAATAATTTAAAACTTTTACATATATATTCTTAGCAATCAAAAAACCAATGTTAAAATATAGATTTCAGTAAAAAACCTAAAATCAACGTAAAAAAAGCGAGAAGATGAGAATACTGTCCAAACAATTCTTTTAGGTCATGGAAATAGTTTACATCAGCTGCCTTTGTCCAATGGTATCTCATAGCATATCGCCCAAGCAAACTGTCATTTCCAGAAAAACTGTCTTTACTATGGAGCACGCCCTGCGATATTTGCTTATACTTATAAGCTAATATTTAAATTTTTAACATTGAATTTGGAGTTGATTTTAGGTTTTTTCACCAAAGTTTATTTTTTAGCTTTGACTTTTAGATCGATAAAAATATTCATATAAAAGTTTTATTCATAAATTATTTTTTTTAAATATGCTGTTTGACTTTTTTTAATAAAAAAACTAAACAATCACCCCTAACTCGTTTACATTGATATAATCTTGTGATATTAATTTATTTGCATCGATATAGCCAAGTCGTGCATCGTCTATAGCAGTATCGGGTGAAAAAGGGACAAACGTACCATATATGCATTTGATCTTTCTCCATTGACTGATCAATCAGATTCCACTTGCCAGAACGACTTTTGGAGGATAAATTTCGCAACATAATTTTTACTCGTACCTCGCCACAATATCACTTTACATTGGGCTTCATTAATAGTGCTCGTTATTGGCCCAGCACCGTAGCATATTTTTTATAGTTTTCCTATTTCTAGTTTCAATTTAGTTTTGGCTGCAAAACATAATGTTAACTCTGTATATTTCACAATTGTTTCAGCAAATAGCACTAGAATTATTAGGTCTTTTCTAAAATCCCATTGGCAGTTTCCTGACTCTGGGGTAACCGCCGGTAACGGAAACTCTGAACTTTACACATAGAAACACAAATTCCTCCCTAGATCACCATAGTAAACACAACACGTCCATTGCAGCCCTAAAACGAGCACATTATAAGTACAAGTTAAAAAGATAAATACCTTAAGACCATGATTAGCATGTTTATAGGCATAGCACCACAATTAGCATGTATATAGGCATATATCTGATTTATTCTAGTTGCCAGGAGATGAGAGCAATCCTACATAAAATGCATATTTACACTTAGCTCCTGCTAGTCTTGAGCTGCGTCAGGTTGGGGGCCATGGCCCTGGCCGGCATCGCCGACGAGCTGTCCTGCTTGCTGCTCTTCCTCTCTCTGTCCCTGCTGCCAACTCTCGGGCTACTATTGCCACTGTCCGTCCCTAGCCCGATGGACAGCTTGCTCAGAGCCTTCCGTGCGTCGGTGCAGTACTTCTTGCTCGCGCCGAGCAGCGACGAGACGCCCCATCCACGGCTGCCCTGCCATTCCTCACGGCTCCTCTTCTCGCCGCGCGGCCGCGGCAAGTCTCGCTCCACGCTGCTGCTGGTCTTGTTCTCCTCCTCCATGGCGTCGCGTAGGGTGGTGAACCTGCGGCTGTGGGAGGGCGAAGGGTTGTTGCTGGCGCCGGCGAGCGGGGACGGCGCGTACTGCGCAGGCGGTTGGCTCCTGAACCCGCAGACCGCGGGCTTTGCGCTCCACGGGAAGAACACCATGAGCCCGCAGGCTCTCGGGGACATCTGCTCGACGCGGCCGTTGATGTTGATGCGCGGCAAGAGTTGCACTTGGACGGGGTGATCGTGGCTTTGCCGGGCCGTCGGCTGCTGCCTGTCGTGGTCGCGACGCGTGCTGCGCCGCCGCCAGTATTTCTGGGCTCTGCCCGAGGACGACGACGACGTGGCGAGGGAGGCCTCTGCTGGTGCGTGGCGGGAGGACCGGTCATTGACGAAGCTTGTGACGCGGCCGAGGAAGATGTCCTCGAACCGCTTGGACGTGATCCGGTCGAACGAGCCGACCCGCTGATCGGGCGAGGAGATCCTGTCCAGGGCGTCGGAGAAGGACGTGTCGTCGTCGTCGCTGCTCGCCTCGCTCGAGTTGCCGTAGCCGCACCAGTTCCTGGCGGGGCACGGCGGCCAGCGCCCCGGCGGCGGCTTCGGCGGCGGCATGATCTCCTGCGCCCTGTGCACGCACGCGCTGCTCCTCTTGGGCACCCCAGGGGAGCTCTCCCAGGAAAACGGCACTTGCGTGCGCAGCGGCGAGGCCTCGCGGCGGCACCGCACGCTGGCCGCGTCAGCCGACGCGCACGACCGGCGCGGCGTGGGGAGCGGCGAGTCGAGCAGCTGTGGAAACTGCTCGCCATCGCCGCCACCAATGCACCGCCCCTCCTTGTCCCGCTTGGTGACGATATCCATCGGCATTGCACCGACCGTGCCGGCACCGTTAGCGCGCATCGATCGTCTCGGGCGTGCAACATATAAGAGTACACGCGAAGGCAGATCGAGGTAGGTGGTGAGGCAATGGCAAATGCTGCCATGGCATGCTTTCCCGGCTTCCCGCGAAAAAAAAAAGTGGCGGTAGCCGTTAGCGTCGGTTGGACCGTAGCCTTCGTGTATGGTTGTGCGTTCATCTCACTGTTCTTTTGCCTCTCGCTGGCTCGTTCCCGTGATGAACGGTGCCTGCTCGAGGTCCTTAATGGCGGAGGTTGCCGAAAGGTAACAGGCTAACAGAGGAGATCAAAACGCATGAGAAATCGAAGACCTCACGTCACGGTGGAACTGAGCGAGTGAGCAACTTGCATTCGGTACATAGGCTACAGGGTTTGCGATGTGAAACGCGCATCTGCATTGCATTGGCCTTTCCATGTGTATAGGGTGGTTGGTGGCATGGCGGATTCGGGATTCCCCCGAGAGCTCTCGTGGGGATGCACTGTTCAGGGGTTGGTTTGTTTGTGATCGCCATGGCTTGAGGGGAAGGAAGGTGACAGAGACGCCAGCTCTGTTCCGCCATGCGGCCCATGTACCCTGCCCATGGGCCTTCGCACTCGTAACGGGCCAGACGGGTCGGTTTGGTCCACGACACAGCTCCACACACCGGGTCCACGTAGAAACTGACGCATAGCGGGGGAGTAGCTGGGTCGCGAGAGAGGTCCGAGGAGAGGTGCCGGGCCGTACGTCGCCGTCGGCGGCTCTCGCCATCGCCGGCTCTCCACTCTCCAGCGAGCAACCCAACATTAAAAAAAAACAAAAAACAAAGCGAGCAACCTGCTGCCGCGCCGCTCGCTGCCCCTTTTACGACCGAAGAGGCCAAAGCGAAGCCACGCATACCACCCCCCTCGACAGCCCCCGCCGCCGCTGCTCAGGAGAGGGCCTGAACGATCTGCTGCCACCCCAAGCACTCTCGGTCTGGTCTGCTCGTCTCAAGGTACTGATGCCCGTCTGTGTGTTGATCCAGATCTCGCAGTAGACGGATCTGTTCCTTTTTTTTGTGTGTGTCTTGAGCCCGGCGTGCCCCCAATAGTGCTGCGTGGTGGTTGTTGTTGCAACTTTCGTGTTGCTTCCCTTGTCCTGATCTGTGCGCGCTGGTGCGCAGTAGTGTTGCGGCGTAGCTCTTGAGGGGTTTAGTGTTGTGGAGCTTTGTAGATTGGTGCGCTGTGTAGATAGGATTGGCGCTGGCTGTGCTGAGCCAGGAGATTGTGAATTGTGATGGAGCGGACTTGAGCAGACGGCAATGTCGTAATAGAGAAAAGAGGGAGCGAACTGTGGATTGTGGTATATTATGGATGTTTGATTGATTCAGGAAGACGCTCTTAGCTCAGGAAATTTTGTATACAGTTCCTTAAGTTTGGGTAACTTGGATGTCAGGTGATTGTAATGCTACAATAGTAAAATCTAGCTTAAGATATACCATACATTATATCCTCTCATGCTTCTTGTTGGTTCATTTTTCTCTGAACCTGCTGTTTGTTATCTCAATTTTGTAAGTGGGAGTCGGATCATCTAAGCGGGAGTCAGATCAGCTGGTAAACAATTTTCATACCCCCATTTTCTAAGAAATTCAGATGCTAGTATTATTGAAGATTCGGAGAAATTGGTGCTATTGTGTCCATAGGATGTCATCAGTTGTTGCACGGTTGTTTGCAGGAAAACATACTTCATCAATCAGTCCAATAGATAAAGAATTGGTTCGATCTGTATTAAGTTATTTTTCCAGTGTTTTCGATGCACCTCCCTGATGATTACAAATAATTCTCCATGCCACGATCTGTCCATTATCTATTCCATATATCCTCAGTATAAATCTACTGATACTCTGTTCCTGCAGTTAGGCATGGCATCAACTGTTACTGCCAATTCGGTTGGTACTCAGTCTGGCCTTATCTCAAAGCCGAGTCATGACATCGCAAGCTACAGTGGCTTAAAAGCAGCAGCATCTATTAGTTTTGAGTCAAGGTCATCATTCCTGGGTCAGAATGCATCTCTTCGATCATCTATTGCTCCAAGGATTGTACCAAAGGCCAAGTCGGGATCTCAAATTTCTCCTGAGGCATCTTACAAAGTGGCAGTGCTCGGTGCAGCTGGTGGCATTGGTCAACCATTGGGCTTGTTAATTAAGATGTCTCCTCTGGTCTCTGCACTACATCTGTATGATATTGCAAATGTCAAAGGAGTTGCTGCGGATCTGAGCCACTGCAACACACCTTCTCAGGTTCTGGACTTTACTGGGCCCTCGGAATTAGCCAACTGCTTGAAAGGTGTGGATATTGTTGTCATCCCTGCTGGGGTCCCAAGGAAGCCAGGAATGACTCGTGATGATCTTTTTAACATCAATGCGAGCATTGTTAAGACACTTGTTGAGGCTGTTGCAGACAATTGTCCGGAAGCCTTTATCCATATTATCAGCAACCCAGTAAACTCAACAGTGCCCATTGCTGCTGAGGTTTTGAAACAAAAGGGTGTCTATAACCCCAAGAAACTTTTCGGAGTTACCACACTAGATGTTGTTAGAGCTAACACATTTGTAGCCCAGAAGAAGAACCTAAAGCTCATTGATGTTGATGTCCCAGTTGTTGGTGGTCATGCTGGGATCACTATCCTACCATTGTTGTCAAAAACCAGGCCATCTGTGACTTTCACAAATGAGGAAACTGAAGAGCTGACAAAGAGGATACAGAATGCTGGGACAGAGGTGGTGGAGGCGAAAGCTGGTGCTGGATCTGCTACCCTGTCTATGGCCTATGCTGCTGCCAGATTTGTTGAGTCATCCCTTCGTGCATTGGCTGGCGATCCAGATGTTTACGAATGCACATTTGTTCAGTCTGAATTAACTGAGCTGCCGTTCTTTGCATCCAGAGTTAAGCTTGGTAAAAATGGTGTTGAGTCCATCATTTCTGCTGACCTCGAGGGAGTGACTGAATATGAGGCCAAAGCCCTTGAGGCGTTGAAGCCCGAGTTGAAGGCCAGCATTGAGAAGGGCATCGAGTTCGTCCACAAACAGCAGGCTGCTGCTACATCTCCTTGAAGTGGGGAGAATGGCTATCGAAGAAGATAATAAATGCAGAAATGGTTCTCAATAGCTTTTAGTTTTGCAGGTGGAATTGTTTATCTAGCAAGACGCTCCAAATCAGTTATAGTTGCTGTTGCTTGCGAGTCTCTTCTGATCACATGAGGGCGTGGATGCCCAAACTGCTACCTGTTTTCATGAGTTGTTTGGCACAAATTTTGCTTGGGTGTTTGGCGGTAATGCCTGCATCCTTATGAGCGAGACAAAACTAAGGAATAAAGTAGTTTTAAGTAGTTGTTTTTTATCGTTGCCATATTCATGTATAACTTCTGAGTAGTGCAGCATAGCACATTGCTTCCTTGGCAAAATGGCAACCACACTGATGTTGTTTCTCACTGCTGCACTGATTACCAGTTTCATGCCAAAGCTGTTTTCTAAGCAGTTAGCGTGAGGTGGTGCTGCGTGGGCCATGGCAGTCATGTTTCTCTCACTAAATCCGCTGCAACTCAGGTATTAAGATACGACTAAATAAGCCAAACCATGGAGAATTTATTTGGGCTGCCACAGTATGTTCATTGGAATCAAATTCTTAACTGAATTTATTTGGGCTGCCATAGTATGTCCGTTGGATTCAAATTCTCAACTTTTTGAAAAGCACAAGTCCATTTCGCTCTACGTGAAAAGATCAGTTCTACCACTAAATAATCTACAAGTGTTGGAAGAAAAAGAAAAGAACAAACAAGAATGCCCATTTCTTCTTCTTCGACGATCATGCAGCTGGAGTCCTACTCGCGAGGAAAGCATCCAGCTTGTCGTTCTGCTCCCGGCCCAGGAACCTGATGCAGATGGGCGGCATGATGTCGTACCTCGAGAGCAGCGCGTATGGTATGGAGAAGAGGCCGTCGCCGCAGATGAGCCCGGACGCCAGCACCGGCGCGAACACCTGCGAGCCCAGCTTGTCCTGGCGGTTCCACAGGAACACGATCAGGCTGCCCACGCACATGTCGATGGACGCCGCCGGCACCAGCAGGAACGACACGGCCATGCCGGTGACGCTCGGGATGTACGACGCCGCGCGCCACTTGGCGTGCGAGGCCACCTCCCGCAGCGCGCAGACGGCCAGCGCCAGCGCGAAGAAGCCGGCGCTGATGGCGAGGCAATGCTTGGGCAGATCGAGGCCCCCGGCGCCGAGCACGGCGATGCCGCGGTAGATCTTGGCCATCGGCGCCTGGTACGCCTTGCTCGGGGTCATCTCGTAGAAGTGGTGGAAGACGGTGAAGATGGCCGGGTTGACGACGCAGCCGAGGGCCGTGCCGATCACCTGGCTCATGAGCGTGGCCCGCGGCGAGGTGAGCGTCAGGTAACCCGTCTTGAAGTCTGACATGAAGTCGGAGGCGGTGGAGACGATGGAGGACACGATGCCGCAGATGACGAGGCTCCCCACGACGCCTCCTTTCTTGATGCCGATCCACGACGCGAACAGCAGGATCACCAGCTTGTTGTACTGCGCCGAGAAGTTGGTCTCCGCGACGCCGGTGCCGTAGGCGTTGCAGAAGGCCAGCACGGGCGCGAACGCGTACGCGGCGGCGACGTGGTAGTACCTCACCTGGCCGTACATGTGCGGGATGGCGACGGTGGACACGGTGGCCAGGACCACGTACCCGCCGATGGCGAAGGTGCTCGGGATGTGCTCCCTCAGGAAAACCTGCGTCCTGCGGCGGTCGTCGAAGCTCATCACCGGCCGTGGCATGGCGTCGATGTCGGAGAAGGACCTGATCGTCTCCGCCGCGATCTGGTGGTGGCGCAAGGTGTGTATGGTCCTCAGCGAGATCACGACGAGCTGGAAGATGCCGTCGCCAAGAATCATGGCTATCGCGCAAAACACCTGCTCGATCACAACAAAAAGTAAAGTCGTGCTCATCTTCTAAAGGGAAACAATTTTTAGCATTACATATCATTTAAATAGTTATTAAGAAATATAAAAAAAATTGACAAGATAGATTAATATGAGTTACATCACTCCACAAACATGTAATTTTAAATTCAACTTCTACAAATTATAGAAAAAAACAAATAAAACTGAAACTAACTGCATGCATATTCATAATTATTTTTGTTATTTTTGCTATAACTTGTAGAAGATGAATTTAAACTTGTATGTTGGTGAAGTGATATAACTCATATTAAACTATCTTGTTAAATTTTTTTATATTTTTTGATGACTATTTAAATAACATGCAAGCAACGAGGTATATACACCCGTTTGCTTAAAAAACTGCTTCCATCTTCTAAATTCTAATCTGTCAACAACAAATTTCAAATTTTGATGGTCAGTCGTGATCCCATTGGCACCTTGTACCCAGTGAGGCTCTTCAAGCTGGTCTCCTGGAGATCGGAGTCGTACCAGCTTCCCCTTTTGCTCCGGATGTACGGCCACATGATCCCCCAGGAGACGATGGACCCGACGAGCATCGAGAGGTTTATCAGGTGAGGGCTGATCATCCCGACGCCGATGTAAGTTCCGTTCAAATTGACGTAGAAACTGCGGCGCAAACCATCAGAGGACCATCACCAATCAATTCAGAGCGAGTTCGTCAGTTTTTTCTTGGTTCGTCGGCTAGTTCAGGCTCAGGCGCTCAGCTTACCCGCGATTGAAGGCGCTGAGCCCGAACGTTGGGAAGGAAGTGAAGCCGCAGTTTGGCCCGCCGGTGTAGAACCACTGGAAGACGGACCAGAAGAAGCTCGCAACCGACGACCGGAGAACGAGGGACACCTGCCTCCTGCGATCACGAACAGATCGATCGACGCAGAGTTAAGCGTAAATCGTGCGACGACATGGCCATCACTCGGCGAGCTAGGGATCATCTGCTCACTTTGCTTGTCTGGCGCCGTGAGGGGTGTGGAAGCTGTTGATGAGGTGCGCCGTCGCCGCGCCGCTTGGGAACGTCAGCCGGTGGCGGATGATCATCGTCTACGGATGGATGAAGGGGCATCAGAGAGAGAGCTATGATCAGATGGAAATGGTTTTCTTTAATCTCTATGTTCTTTTTTATGTGTTTTCGTGGATCGTAGTACCTTCCTCATGGGGACAATGGCAAGGAGGCCGACGAAGCTGACGAGGAAGAAGAAGGCCATCATCCGACCAAACACCGGCTCGCTGACGTTCCCGCCGGAGGCGTCTCCGGTGCTCGTCTTGTCCGCCGTCTTCCGGTCCATGGCCAGCAAGTACGACCCAAACCCCCCTAAGAACAGGCCAGCGTCAGCGACGTCGGCATTAACGACGGTGAGAATGAGATCAATGGCGAGGCAGTGCAGTGCAGGCATGAGAGGCTGTACGTACCGCTGTAGGTCATGCTAGCGCAGGCGACGACGCAGGTCTGGACGACGGCGTTCTCCTGGCGGGTGAAGGGGCGGCGCGGCGAGCCGAGCTGGTCGAGCAGGCGGGTCCAGGCCTTGAGGAGGAAGAAGCCGAGCAGCCCCGCGGAGATGTTGAGCGACGGGATGATCCCCGACGTGAACACCAGGTTCATCATCACGCCGCTCAGGGCCACGCCCAGCGCCACGCTCGCCACCACGGCGCGCAGCGTCACCTGCTCCGTCCACGGCGGCACCGGCTGCCCCTCGAACGCGCGCTCCGTCGACGGCCCATCCCGCGGGTCGCCGACCGGCTCCATTCCGGCCCTTCCTCCTCAGTTACGCCGCGGTAGCCTCGCCGCAGGATTCCTCGGTGGCTGCAGATCGAGCCGGCAGCCAATGCATCCACTGTGTTCGTTCGGTTTGCGCCTGTGCATGCATGCAACTATGCAAGTGATGGTCGATCTGGAGGACGGCAAGGGGGAAGGGAACGGAGGAAGGGGACAGAACGAGCGAACACGAGAGGCGGGAAAGCTACATGCTTTGGCTATTCTTGGCATGGCTGCCAACAGCCCCAGAGAAGTGCTACTCCTTCGTGGTCTTTGACTCTCTTATGACCAAATTTACCCAAATACCGAACAAAAGTTTTCCCAAAACCGAATCAAAATTTTCGGTTAGACCGAATGGAACTTTGGGATAGAGCTACAGTACACCCATCGGAACCTGTAATAAAATTCATAGTTATATAGTTTAGCTAATAAAGATGATAAAATTAAACTAAGGTCAGTGTATTCTGAACGATAACACCGGTGAACAGCTCTGCTCCCTCAGGTACTATTACCTATATCTCGAGTTATAGGTAGGGATAGACGCGGGTTAACACGTGGATAATTTAGGACTGACTCTAATTCAACTAAATGAATTAAACAGATATAATAAACTAAATAGAGCTGACCACGGATCATTCACGGATCGACGCTCGCCCAATTCTAGGTATGGTGTCACGGCTTCTTCATACCCTGCTTCGGTCTTTCCATGAACAGAAGCCAGAAGTTGATCAAATACCAACCGTGCATTGCGGGGTTAAGTTAATAATCTCGCCGCATCTTCCCATGCAAAGGTGTTCAAGAGCAGCAGTGCAATGTGAGGGACAGTAGTCCCTAAAATCAGTGAATTGCTCATTGTCATCCTGGTTGCTTTGATGAATGGAACTGAGGAAAAAGGGTATTATCACTGTAACTTCATGAAACAAGGGATCTGGATCATTTATCCATGCATTCCTCATACCAAACAATTCTACGTGTTTCTATCAGCAATGCATGCTCAGGTGGCGCGCACACATATACAACGCAAATAAGCTAACGAGGCAGTTTCAATTTCTTTTTGTAGTTTTTGAGGACATTTCTTGTGTAGCTAGGCATTCTAACAAGGTTTTGTTTACAGCAGAAGAATCAGAAACAAAAAGTGATAAACATCAGATAAGTGACAGAATTCTCTTTGTTGTCGAGGACGGAGATCACTAGTGATAGACAAGGCTAGGAAAACGTCCATTGCTCTTGCAATTTATTCTTCTCATACTTCTGTACACAGGACTTCTAAATAATTGTCGTGCTGTACTGCAGAGACATTTTTATCCATCTAATTAACCAACTGATCCCTCAAGCTTCAGGTTCATAAGTGCATCCATCTCATGTGCAAACTCATAAGGAAGATTCTCGAAAACAGCCCTACAGAATCCACCGATCATGGCTGCAACAGCCTTTTCATGGTCTATTCCCCTTTGTTGGAAATAAAATAGCTGGTCCTCCCCAATTTTTGAAGTACTTGCCTCATGCTCAACACGACCAGACAAGCAACCCACCTGTTATCACGCAAGTTGGAACAGAATGTTAGTGTAAATGTGGTTTCAGCCCTATTAGTTAAAGAAATAGTTGTGGACGAGGTGCATTTGAGGTGTAAATATAGTACTGGAGGTTCATTAGTTACATAGGTGTTCAAAAGCGCTTCATCGGACATGCATGCACAGAGATACTACACTCATGTCCAGCTGAAGATCACAATGGGCCATCAAGGGTGATGAGAGAAACATTAAGGATGCTGGAACTAAACGAGTATCCTAGAGATGATGGTAAACACCTCAAAGGTACAGTGATGCTGCAGAAAAATGCATGATATTACACCAAAAGGCAATCTATATGTATATTTGAATGGGGGCACGATGAAGCCTGAAGCAATACTAAAGCTGCGCTAACTAGACACCATCACATTGCCATATAAATATTCCAGACAAACTAGTATCATCAGAATTTGCCTGCTTTTGAACATGTAAGCATGTATAGCAGGAGATTTTCTAAAGATTATATCAATTGGACAAAACCGATAATTTGACTCTTAATAGTTTTTAGCCAGTACAAAGGTTCATTCCGTAATATAGGGGATCATTGGCAATCATATTGCAGTTTGTTCCAACCATTTACTTTGCATGTCAATCTAGTAGAACTTACATGGAGAAGACTAATAGTAACCAAGGAAAATAAGATAATATGGCCCAACTTGTAAAATTATCAAAACCACTACTTCATTTATGCATGCTCTATTGCTTTTGCAAAACAGAGACAGAAAAATGTCATACAGAACAAAAAATTTAACAGTCTAACAGTTCGCATTCTGAAATGCAATCGGCCCTTCATGCAACTATGCAAGGCAAATCAAGAACAACAGATCATTTACCTGAATTGTTGGATAGGTGTTGGCAGCAGCGTTATCCCCAATCAGCAATGAATCACATTGTGAAGAATTATAAGCATTTTCTGCACCTGAGTTTATCTGGACCAGCCCACGGTAGCAGTTACGTGACTTCCCAGCCGAGATGCCTTTGGATATAATACGACTCCTTGAATTCTTTCCCTTATGGATCATTTTTGTCCCTGTGTCTGCCTGCTGGCAATCCTTTGTCAGTGCAACCGAGTAGAACTCTCCAACAGTATCATCCCCCAAAAGCTCCACACTAGGGTACTTCCATGTAATTGCTGAACCTGTCTCAACCTGTGTCCATGAGATCTTAGAGGCTCGCCCTTTGCACCGTCCCCTCTTAGTCACAAAATTGTAAATGCCCCCATTTCCCTCCTCATCACCAGAGTACCAATTCTGCACCGTAGAGTACTTAATCTCTGCCTGCTCCTCGCACACAAGCTCCACAACTGCTGCATGGAGCTGGTTGGAGTCATATGCTGGAGCAGTACACCCTTCTAGATAGCTAACCGTGCTCCTCGCATCAGCCACAATTAGAGTCCTCTCAAATTGCCCGGTCTCCTTGTCGTTGATCCTGAAATACGTCGATATCTCCATGGGGCAAACTGTATCCTTGGGTACATAGCAGAAGGACCCATCGCTGAACACGGCTGAATTGAGGGCGGCATAATAGTTGTCTCCAGGCGGCACAACGCTGCCCAGATAGCGCTTAACAAGGTCCGGGTACTCGCGGATGGCCTCGGAAATGGAGCAAAAGATGACGCCTTTCTTCATGAGCTCCTCCCGATGGGTGGTGGCGATGGAGGTCGAATCGATGACGGCATCGACGGCGACGTTGGCGAGACGCTTCTGCTCGCTGAGCGGGATGCCGAGGCGATCGAAGGTGTTGAGAAGCTCCGGGTCGACCTCGTCGAGGCTGTTGAGCTTGGGCTTGGTCTTGGGGGCGGAGTAGTAGCAAATGGACTGGAGATCCACCGGCTCGTACACGTTGTCGCTCCAGGTTGGCTGCACCATCGTCAGGAACCGGCGGTAGGCGGCGAGGCGGAAGTCGAGCATCCACGCCGGCTCCGACTTGAGCTCCGAGATGCGGCGGACCGTAGCCTCGGAGAGGCCCTTGGGGATGGAGAAGGACTCGAAATCAGACACGAACCCATACTTGTACTCCCGCTTCAGCAGGTTCTGCAGCGTCTCCGACTCCGTCCCCGCCTGGGACGACGACGGCGACGGCTTCTGCGGGCCCGTCTGCACGGCCACCACCGAGAGGCGCCCACGGCGCGTGCACGCGCGGCGGCGGGATCCGTACGACGACGGGCACGCCGCCCCGAGTTTGGCGGCGGCGGCGGCACAGGGCGATAAGAGGGGCGTGGACGACGCGGACCCGGCAGCCATGGTGCGGCGGCGGCGGCGACGGCGTGGCGAGGCGAGGTGAATTAGGGATGGCCGGATGGGGATGGGAATGGAAGGGGGGGGGGGGGAGTCGTTGTGTGGTTGGGGGTGAACCCGTGGAACAGGCGTACTGTGCGGCGCTCGCGTGAGGCCGGCGCTGGTGGGCGCGGTCCACAGGGAGGCCGGCGCGACGGGGCGTGGTCGTGTGGCGGCCGAGAGGCGTGGCGCGGCACTGGATGTGGTTCGCGCCGCGTGGCGCGGCACGCGGGAAGACTCCGTGATTTCCTGCGATTTCTCCACCGTTTCGGGGCTCCCTGGCCTCCCGCCACCGCAAAAATTTCCACCGCGCACGCGACGACGAAACCGCCCCAGCCCCGGCTAGACCCCACGCGGAGCCGTCCAGATTCGATCCGACGGTGGAGGAGCCCCACGCCGTCCGGATCTCGGGCTCGCGGATCGGACGGGAGCCCAAGGTCGTCGGCTCACCCGCCACGCGGCGCGGGTCCCCCACCGAAGCGCCGCTCGTTTAACGAGGTCACTTCCCCGTTCCGCACCGCATCTCGTCCCGTCGTCGTCGTCTCGCGCCACGACCGCCATGGCGGCGTCCTCCTTGCTCCGCTCACTGTCCCGCCTCTCGCGCCGCGGCTGCGGGGGCGGCGCGTGGCCGACGAGCCCGTTCCGCCACCGCGGCCTCCTCCCGTACTCGCCGTTTTCCACCGCGGCGGCGGATGCGGTGGAGAGGGGCTTCGCGGGACTGGGGCCGACGGCCAAGGGGGAGAAAGCGCGGGTGGTGGTGCTGGGGACAGGGTGGGCGGGGGCGCGGCTCATGAAGGACCTCGACACGACCGGGTACGAGGTGGTCTGCGTCTCCCCGCGCAACCACATGGTGTTCACGCCGCTCCTCGCCTCCACCTGCGTCGGCACGCTCGAGTTCCGCTCCGTCGCCGAGCCGCTCGCGCGCATCCAGCCAGCCGTGTCCAAGTCCCCCGGCTCCTACTTCCTCCTCGCCCGCTGCACCGCCGTCGATCCCGACGCTCACACGGTGAGGCTCAATAGTTCTGGATTGCTGGATGTGTTGCCAAATGGCATTGATTTTACATATGTGTCCGCGCGGGCAATGCATGTTTCCGAGACTCTGGGAGGAATGATCAAAGTGCGACCCTTTCAGCTTCGCCTCATGCAGAATGAATACTTTTGACCTTTTGAGTAGGGGAGGGAATTGAATCTTTTGAGCTTTGGTACACAGAGTGAAAGGAGGAATCTTGGCTTTATTCATCCGCATCGTGATCCATCCCGCATGTTCTGCGTGTCTCTTAGTCTACACTAGTGATTGAGTAGTTGGTCCGTTGGTTTGCTGCCTTTTTAGTCACATCGAAGGAGAAGAAAGTTCAACAATTATGGAGAAAATGGCTAGAGGACGACTCTAAACTCACATATATTCACAAATTCATCTATTGTTCGTCAGATTCCATGTGTTACTCTGTTTATTGTTTACTACTCACTCTGTTTCATGTTAAAAGTCACTTTAGGTTTGTCCTAACTCCCAAGTCAAGCATCTTCAAGTTTGACCAAATTTATATAAAAATGTCATAATATCTACAACACCAAATTAGTTTCATTAAATTCACCATTAAATATTTTTTTATAGAATATTTATTCTATGTTGAAAATGTTGCTATATATTTTTATAAACTTGCTAAAACTTAAAGAGATTTAACTTAAAACAAACCCAAAGTAACTTACAATATGAAGCGGATTAGCGGAGGGAGTACTTAGTAGGACAAATGGCTTTTGTCCACCAAATAGGTCTGACGCCTCGTCAATTTTCACCCTCTAGTTGCATATTTAGGCTAGTTTCATTTAAACTATACAGATACACCTGGATGGCTAATACATGAATTTCGTATACCAATGTTTCCTTAGGAAGTTGTTCACCTCTTTATTATTCATCCTCCTTTGACTTTTAGATTGATTGCGAGACAGTTACTGAAGGTGAGAAAGATGCCTTGAAGCCTTGGAAATTTAAGGTTGCATATGATAAGCTGGTCTTTGCGTGTGGAGCTGAGGCCTCAACTTTTGGAATACGTGGTGTTACTGACCACGCAATATTTCTCCGGGAAGTTCACCATGCTCAAGAAATTCGCAGGAAGCTCCTTCTGAACCTGATGCTGTCTGATGTACCTGGTATGCCACAGTAACACAGAACAACTCAAATCAAGATGTGTGATGAAACTACTTTCCCGTATTACATATGTAACATTTCACATTGATAATAAGTGATAACACATTCACACTTCACTGGCACAAAGGAATCAGTAATTACTCATTACTTTCTTATTCTGTTTGTCTCTTGATGAAATTGTTTATATAATCCATGCTTAAATGGAAGCAACCACATTTATCTAGACTTTTAGTACTGTTCTAGTTTCTTTCTGTTTGAGCAGAATTTAGAACAAAACCTTTTATCTTTAGAACGGAATTATTTCATGTTAGGCGTATTTGGTTTTCACAAAATACCTTGTGTGCTGAAATTTTTCTGTATATCATTCTTGTACCAATTGGCCAATGCTATTTGTTAAAACAGGTATATCAGAGGAAGAAAAGCGCAGACTATTGCACTGTGTTGTTGTTGGGGGTGGTCCAACAGGGGTTGAATTTAGTGGTGAACTTAGTGATTTCATCATCAGAGATGTTAAACAGCGTTATTCGCATGTTAAAGATTATATACATGTTACCTTGATTGAGGTTAGAGCTGTTGGTCTCTCCCCCACTCTTGAAACTTTGAACACCCTTAACAACTGCTGTTTCGTTTTATAATTTCAGGCAAATGAGATATTGTCATCTTTTGATGTTCGCCTCAGGCAATATGCTACAAATCAACTAATTAAGGTTCGTAATATGTGTCTGCTATCTAATGTTACCAGGACTTTTGACCTTAAAAATATATGTAGATCTTATGGGAAAGCTGGAGTAATATTACTCTTGGAGTGATACTTGCCATATGTCATTCTTTCCCATATTACCTGGAATGTAAAATAAATAACTCGTCCTCATGTGATCATCTAACAGTCAGGTGTCAGGCTTGTGAGAGGAATTGTGAAGGATGTGCAATCCAACAAATTAATCCTTGACAATGGAGAGGAGGTTCCTTACGGTTTGCTGGTATGGTCTACTGGAGTTGGTGCTTCATCATTCGTTAAGTCGTTGCCATTTCCTAAGTCACCAGGTGGAAGGTATTGTAAATTGGCTTGACCATATGGAATTTGAATATTTGATTATATTACCTGTTCACCATCTGTACTTTGAGGAATAGGGTTGTATCTTGTATATGTAGTTCATGTGTGAATCAGACTGCATTCTTCTCCCCTTCTTATTAACCCAAATTTCCTCGTTTTTCATGCGCACGTTTCCTAAACTGCTAAATGGTGTATTTTTTGTGAAAATTTTCTATAGGAAAGTTGCTTTAAAAAATCATATTAATCTATTTTTCAATTTTTATAATTAATAATTAATTAATCATGTATTAATCTATTATTACGTTTTCCGGCCGGATAACTAACCCGACGCTGAACGCGGCCTCAGTTGTTTCACCATGCACCATAGGAAGCTTCTATAATATGTAGGATTTTGGTGTCCACCCAGCTACTGATGTAACATGTCTATTTATACCCTGGGGATCTTTAATAGATTGGTTGCCTGGTTGCAGGATTGGGGTGGATGAGTGGTTACGTGTTCCTTCTGTCCGTGATGTGTTTGCTATTGGTGATTGCAGTGGATTTCTTGAAAGCACGGGCAAGGATGTTCTCCCAGCTTTAGCTCAGGTGCTTCTCTGAACATCTCGTACAATTCAAGTCAATAGTAGATTATTTGGCAAAGTAATATTTGGGGCTTCCTTAATCTTTCGTGGAATACCAAGAGAATTGGCAAAGTAAGAACACATGCAAAACAAAAGGGCCTTACATTAGCATTAAACAGATTCTTGGCCATGACAAAATTTATCTCTTTTGTATTATACCTTCTGCTCTTTCAAGTAGATATATCCTCTCTTATGATTTCTGTAATTTTCATTAGTTTATTTTTTAGGAGAAATTTCAAAAACAGTGTCATCCATGATTTCGTTTAAAGAAAACCAAGTACTTATGCAGGTTTGAAGTAAATGAAATAATGCAGGGTGTGGGTATCAGGCCCAAGTTCATAAAATGCTTAAGAGTTAACCATGCTAAGTAATAACTTAAAAGGCTAATGTAGGTTTTAACCATAATAGGGGCAATTTCATATATCAACCGAAACAAATATCTTGCTTGAAACAATTCCCGATCCTTCCACTGCCTTGAATTATTGATACATGTTACAAAGAAATGGATGTCTTCAAGTATTATACATTCTATTGGACATGTACTCTGGAACTGGAACAGGTTGCAGAACGACAAGGCAAGTATCTAGCTCGCCTTCTTAACCATATCATGAAAGCTGGAGGAGGGCACGCGAACTGTGAGATCAACGTTGATCTAGGTCCTGCCTTTGTGTATAAGCATCTAGGGAGCATGGCGACTGTCGGAAGATACAAAGCTCTGGTCGATCTGAGGCAAAGCAAGGTTGGTTACTATTTCAGTCTGTAAAATTTTCCATCGTTCTAACTTCTCAGGAATCAACTGAAATTGCCCCTTCATTGTCAGGAGTCGAGAGGGATATCTCTTGCAGGATTTGTAAGCTGGTTTATCTGGCGCTCAGCTTACCTGACTCGTGTTATTAGCTGGAGGAACAGGCTCTATGTGGCTATCAACTGGCTGACCACACTGTTATTTGGCCGTGACATTAGCCGTATCTAGCCATCTAAGCTGCCTGTTTCTATAGAGATGTCTGAACGCTGAACAGTACAGTGCACGTTCCTTTGCCTTTTTTTTTGGGGGGGCCGGGGGGGGGGGGGGGGGTGAGCCAAGTGTAAGTTCCACAGGTTTTCTTTTACTTAAATAACACTCAAAATGAACGAAGGGACTTCGAACTTTTACATACCGGTTGATATCACTATTTGGAGGAGTGTAAGAAACATGGAAGTTCGTGCGACTTACTATCAAATATTCACAAACATCGTCATCTTTTAGGGCTCCTTTGGGGCATGGCTTTGTTCAATTCTATAGGAAAACAAAGCCACAAACAGATTGCACAGAGTAGCTGTTTGGATTCTTCATAGGAAATGCAAAGGAAATTTAAGGCTTGTTGATTATTGGAACTTTCAACGGAATTGTAAACATGAGGTTAGGCTTAGACCTCATGGTAGAATTCCTTCAAAATGTGAAGCAAATTTTCCTGTCCTTGAGATTCATCAATCCTACCATCCAAAGGCTCTAGAAGGTCCTTTTTTTCCCCTTCCCCAATGGATTCAATTCCTCTACATTTCACATAAAATCCCTCTAATCAAAATTCCAAGGGAGCCCTGACTTTGAATGAAGATAAATGAAGGGAAACAATGGAGGATTTGGGATTCCTTAGGATTGGCTACTGTGCATGCATTAGTTTGAAAGATTTGCTCTCTTGAATATCATAGAACACTATTCACTCCCCCTCTAGAAATCATCTTGACGACGGACAAGGAAGTGATCTTAAAAAAATCCTGCTATTATGTGATCAGAATTGGTAGGATTGTCTAAAACCAAATGAGATTGCTGGTATTTACTTCTTGTATTCTTTAATTACTGTGTTTCATGTGTTCTCTAATTCTGTGTTTCATCTGTTCTCTAATTCGTGTGTATTTTTTATTCCCGTGCCTTTCCCACCCGCGATTTGAGTTTTTACGCACAACTGACCCAGATGTACATGAAATAGTGGCGAAAGGGATCATGGTGTTTCTGTGAAGATCGTAAATGGTATGTTTCATATAATTTATAAAATCCCCTATAAACAAAGTTATATTTTGAAGTAGTAAAATATCAAAAACAAAAGCCAACCACAATTTGACGTATGATTACTCAATCATCATAGTTAAACTTCAAAATTATACAGTACCGGGGACACATCTACACATACAGAACAGCTTGAAAATCAACACTGGTTTACATTCTCTATGAAATTTATTAGGTTATACACATGTATAACTATAGTACCACCTATAACTTCTCTTAGGTTATAATGTTATATCCTATATTATCCATTAACAACTGTTGCACACATGAATGTGCAGTTTCTTAAGGATGGAACAAGATGAAATGAAGGGAGCATTCGAACAAATGTATGTGTCCCAATGGAGCACTTCATATGACCCAGATAAGCATATGTAGTTTCAAGAACACTGAGAATACAGCAAAGCCCTACTCTCATCGCAGTAGTGAGAATAAGACGCTGCAGTTGGTTTAGCAGTCAAACAGGAGCTGATGCATGTCCCATTCAGCAAAGCAAGCACTGTTTATTAAAGTCTTGTGAGGTGACGAAACATGCATCATTAAAATGCATCCATAAAATGGGCTTGCTGAAGCAGATAATCATCATAGCGGTCATAAGCCTCGTTCGCACTGGCAAGATAAAAATCTTCCGAAGTTCCAAATCAATTGCTTCATTGTTGAGTTCTGGTGACATCTAAGTGTTATTGACCAAGTAGATCTTAGCTGCAGCTTGCAGTAGCACCTTCCATTTCGGGCCGGGCGTAGACAAGAAGCTCGACAGTTTTGCTTAGAGATGTCACTTCCTCAGTTCCTCGTCTGTGTGTTTGGCCTCGATGTGTTTTGGGTGAAAGATAGCAAATCCCTGGCATCAATAGTGAGCTCACCGAGCAACAATGTCAGATGTTTCTACAGTGCTGACAAGATAATTTTGATAGGCAGTAAAATATCATCAGCCAGCATGCTGAGCCTATCTCCATCCTCAGCTTCCTATAATGAAACATATCATCCGTTTATATAGTTTTGAATGGATTAACAGGCACATTTCCCGAGCTTCTGAACAGTGTGATTTTTGGTAAAACAAACTTTCTATATATGAATTTCTTGAACACAGTTTTAAATCCATTTATTTCAACTTTGTAATATTTAATTTATTTGTTTGCACCTCCAATAATCATCACAAATCATTTATCTATTTAGCCATTCAGCACAAAAAACGAAGTAACAATGTTGAAATGAACTTTGCTGGGTTCTCTAATATGTTTGGCGGATTCTTTGAACAATATACATGGTATTCTTTGTGTTTTTTAATAGAACAGACTCAATGCATTCTCATTTTACATCTTGTGGAGATTCTGCAGAAAGATAGCATAGGACAAAGACTCTTGGTGATCAACAGGTGATAGTAAGATTGATATAGCAAAGCATATGCAATACTACAAAAGAAAAGTTTAAAATACTCACAGGACTGCAGTGTCTATAACTCCATGAAAAATTTGAGAGGTGCCAGCCCCACTGAAGTTATTGAGGTAACTCTGCAAGCTGAAAACTCAATTAATTAGTTTAAGTAGATATACGGGTGAGCCTTTACAATATATCTGTAATTATGTTGAAAACTCAATACAAAGTGTTATTCCCTTCCCTCCCCAGCACCAGACAAACCCTTCCTAGTCTGTTCTTGCTTCTTCCTGTCAGGGGGGATACCACATGCCAATCTACTAACCATGCCAGTCACAGATGCAGAAAATCACCTGTTACCCTTCAGTAGAGGTAGCATACAGATCTGGAAAACCGACCAGACCTGTGTTAGTGAGGACTGATCGGGAGGGAGCTTTGTTTTTCTTTTGGGTCCAAAATGGAATCCACTTGCAATCAGCTGGACGCAAAAAATCTCTTCAAATTCCATTCTTACAAGTTTCACATGTAATAAATGTTGTATGATCTTTAAATAGAAAGGACCAACGGCACACATGGTACATATAACCCACATGTCATATACAGTTCAATGCTGTTAACTTCACTGTTAGTACTACAAACTAAGCAATTTTATTCCAATTAGTAAACCCTTTGTATGTACATGGTCAGTACTTAAATGTTTGCCCTTTCTATGTTAATCTGTTCTCCTATGTGGTTCCAAAAGGAGTGATCCCATCCCCGCATAGCTCCATAGCAGTGTGATATTCCTTTTTAAAAGTTTAAACCAATTAAGTAATGAGAGAATCAGCCTCCGCCCCAACACCCCCCCCCCCACACACACACACCCACCCACCCACACCCGTGCACGAAAAAAAAAACAATTAGCACAGTTACACTGACCTATGCTCAATGAAACAGCTTCCATGCATCAAGAAATTCCGAACGATAACAAAGTTTAGCTTATCTACTGAACAATCAGCAAGTAAGAAAATATGCTGGTTAAGTAGTTCCATTAGAGGGTAAATGTGCAGTAAAGCTCAGACTATGAACCTTCTCTGAAGCAACAAAGACAACCATGTCCACAGGTCCATTCTCTGGGTGTTCTATACACTAAACTATACATGACCTGTTAGTTTTTGTGTCCGAAGGAGTTTCTTAGGATCACAAATAAAAACAAAATGGCTATGCCTATATTACTTGATGGTAACAAGAATACCAGAGTACTGTTGTGTTGGATGCACATGTCAGCATCCAATTTATTATTCTGGAAATAATGTGAACTCGAACCTTTATGTTTCCAACGCAAAAATGGCTTGATAAATAACTTTCCTTAAATTAAACAGGTAGAGACTACATAGGAACTAAACAGAAGAACATTTCAGTGCAAACTAAACAAGAAAAGGAAGAAAATTGTTACACTACAACACAGCAGACATCACCCGAAGAAATGAAATGCAATAATTGAAAATCAGCGAGCATGACGCCCAGAGTTTAGATTAACACCGCAACACAAAATGTTCAGTTTATCCTTCGCCTCTTGTTACGTTGGAGGCCCCCACCATCGGCATCCAAAGAACCCAAGGCACTGCTCCTCCCTCTCCTCCTCAGGGATCTTGACGACCCTACATTACTAGGTTCTCCTGCACTCTCGGAGATACCAGCATCCCCTTGTATAACTGCAGCGGTGCTTGAGTTAGATGCTTGATCTGCAGAAGGTGCTGCAACAACATGGGTTCTGTCAAATGTTGAATTCGGATTTGGAGGATTAGATGATGACGCTGATGCTCCGTATTGGCTTGACCCAGTTATCCTTCTGAAATCACTCATGGCAGTTGCAAATCTTTCTGTGTCTTCATACCCAAGAAGGGTAAGTCCACGCAACCAATCAATACCATCTGGTAATAATGAGCTTGGACCATTTCTGGATGGATCCGGTGCATTGTTTCTGACCAAACCACTATCAAGGGCAGTGGAACCACCATCAGGAGAGTTAGGGTTGTCTGCTTCTCTCAGCAACCGTCTTGCTCTCATCCGTGAAGCCAATCTACTTAAGCGACTAGTGTGCTGAGCATGAGCAGTGTCAACTATTTCCTGCACGGCTGATTCAGGCGGGGCTTCAAACCTACTTGCAGTATTCATAATCTGTTGGTCTAGAAGCCGCCTCCATGATGACAGTAATCCATGTGCCTCACCAAGCCTTCTTGAGATTGGTCGCAAATGGTGAAACTGCTGCCTGAAGCTTTCAAGCCGATTTCCATGTGGTCTTGGTGGGATATTAGGACCAGGTTGTTTCCCATCTTCCACAGCCTTCTCGGCATCCAAAGATGAATTCCCTCTCCCGTAGATAGGAGTAATATTCGCCTCAGTCACCTCGCCTTTGCAGACAGGGCATTCCTTGTGGTTGGAGTAAACATTGAGCCATTGGTACAAGCAAGGCCAGCAAAATAGATGGCCACAAGAGGTGACTACCGGATCGCTGGCCATATCAAAGCATATATTACACTCAAATGTGGCAGCACTCCTGCCCTGCTCCTCCGACTCCTCGGAGGCACCTACTTCTGTGCCACCGGCAGCTACTTTGTTGTGTTCAACAGTATCATTCGTCACCTCGTGCTGAGGCACCGGGACTGCTATATCACGCCCAGCTGGGTAAGCTTCAGAACTAAGGGGCGGAAGGTCCGACCTAAACCGCCTCGCACGGAGCCATCGGTTTCCAGTCTGCTCGAGAAGCCGCCAGTAACGGGTTGCGGTGTCAGGCAAAAAAGAGGACGACGCCGTCGACGAAGACGGCCGGTCATCCCAACCTAGCAGTTCGCTGGCCCGCACCAGTGGCGGTGGGGGCGGGAGGCCAAACTCGAGGTCGTCCGGGAGCTCCGAGATCACCGGCGCCGGAGGCGGCACGTACGGTAGGTGCGCCTCGGAAGCAGGTGGGTCCTCGGGGTTGTACAGGGAAAAAACCTCCGGCGGCGGAGGGGAAAGGTCGGCATGAGAGGGAGAGTACGGGGGATGCGAAAGCTCGGGCGGTGGCGCCGGCGCGTCAACGGAGGCTGCGGAGGAGGACGGCGAGGAGGGCATCGGGGTGCTGAGGGCGAGGTCGGAGCCCAGGTCGGAGCGGCGCGGGCGCGGGGCGCGTGGGAGGCCAAGGTAGAGGTTCAGATCCATCCTCCTGCTACTCCCCGCGGCCTCATCGGCGTCCATCCGACGGCGAGCCGACCCAGAACACGCCCCAGCTTACACAACCGGACAGCACCAGGTCGTCGGCTCCCCACCTCACACCAGCATGGAGCCCCAAGAGGCAAAAGTGCAAAACCCTAGCTAGAGGAGGGTGCACAGCGCGGGAGAGCTGCGTTGGTGGTTAGTTGAGCGGTCGCACATCCCCGCCGGTGCTCCTGCCGGCAGGTTGGCAAGCGGCGGCGCGGGGAAGGGGAGGCGGAGGCGGGGAGAGGGGAGGGGACGGAGAGAGTAGTAAAGTGGTGCCAAAAAGAGGTGCTTTTTTAATTGGGTTTGGTTATCGCAGTGGAAAACAGGTTGCACAGCTTTGCAAGTTGCAACGTGCCAACGTCAGGTGAACCCGGGTTAATTTAGGATTTAGAAAGTCATTAACGGCAATCCTTTCGTCATTAACCGCAAATATTTTCACCTATGTACTTTCGGTGCCCGTTTGCCCTCCCCCCAGATTTGATTTTTCTAAAATTAGGGTTCAAGTTCGATTATTGGATATCCTGATCTATTAGACTCGTATCATCCTACTAATCAATTACCATTCACTCAGATAATCATACATATCGTGCGTGCGTACTCACGAGTGTTAACGTAATCAACATGCCAACAAATCATCAAGTTTTTTACCAGCATGCTAAAAGAAACAAATGAAGTGGACCCAGTTGCAGTGGCACATGTGACGTTGCCTTTCAGCAGTCAACCCATACAATTTTTACAGCAACAAAAGCTGGAGAGGAAACAGTCCATGTGCTGAACTGCTAAACGCCTTTAAATCGAAGGCCACACGCCAACGAGTTCGCTGTCTAATGATAACCACATGCAGATGGAAGCAAACCGTAGCGTGAAACAAAACAATTTCACGCTTAGCACGATGATGACTTACAATTTACGACCAACTGTCCCGTCGCCGATGCAAAGCTTTGCGAAGATAAACCATACAGAAGAATTTTATGGTCGCGGGAGAACATCAGGTTCTGCTTTTTTTAAAAAAAATGCAGCAGTTCTGCTTTGTTGGTTGAGCCAGAAATGCCATGGTAAAGTGCTACTACCACCACAGAAGAAATATCTTGGACGACAAAACTTTCTCACGCTAGCCAAAGAAGATGCGACGCCATCACGGGTGTAGGCTAATTGAACATCTCATCGTGGTAGGAAAACAGCATCCGAGGTTAGTTGCTCTACACGCTGTCATTTGCCCTGATGCGTGCACTCTTCTGCTGAATAGTTCCACCGGGAAGGTAGTGTTCATTGTTGTGGACTAACAATGTCAAGAATCTGCAAGCAGAGTAAACAAAAACGTGGGGGTGTCTTATTTATTAACTTACAGAGTTAACGAGGAATATCTGGTGGATGGAAGACCAAATGCCAGGGCAAAAACAAGCCAGACGAGAGCATGAAAGAGAAACCTTATTGGTGAACTGTTGGAAAGCGTGTCCTTCCATCAATTTCTCTAATTCCTGAGGATGATATAATGAAGGAGTGGGCATCAGAAAATAAAGGTGGTATAGGGGGCATAAGAATGTAAGTGAGCAAGTTATTTTCGTATCAGTATTAAGTATATTATAGTAAAAGGAATTACTTAAAATCGAACGTGCCCATTTAGAGCTTCGCAACTACTGATAGGGAAATGAAACCATGATGGAGGAATAAGAAACAGAAGTGTGTACTATCATAGTGAAATTGCTCAAATACTGCAATGCCCTCAATAGGCATTGGCATACTGCGCAAATGTGCATGCTGAGCCAGACGGAAGTATAATCCAAACATAGTTAACATATTAAATAAACTTGAAGTTATCACAAGAGCAAGGAATTACCTTTTCTGGTTCTGTAGAGCCATCAATTTTAAGTAGCATTTGCTGAAGCTTAGAATCTTTAAGAGCATCTCGGATCTCATTAGATTCCACTAGCATGGATACAAAAATCAAGCAATGAGTTAATTGATGATGCTTATGAGACAAGACAAGCAATATTATCATGATTAATTACATAAGGAAGAAATGAAACTTTTGACATTTGTACAGGGAGGGATGTGGAACCAATATACAAAATTAACTATTATGAAGCTGAAATTTGGCCTAGTACCATCCTTATTAAATGTGCCTGCCAGTATTTCTGGGTAGAGTTAAATGACATTCAGGATAGGTTTATGCTCAGTTACTCTTTTTCCTGTTCTGAGACGAAGAAATCAGCATATTGTGGGCTTGGAAAAAAGAGGATCAATAGGAAGATCACCCTCGGGTCACTGGCTTCTCTGGAAGATCGAGGTTCTGATCAGCTTTGGTGGACAAGTCCTACACCTAAGGTATTTGATCCCATAATGCCGGTCCATAACACAGCATCAGTAACACAGAAACATGTCTTTCAGAGCACCTTCAAAGTATCATATACTCCTAAACTGAAGGATTTTGGGGAGTAAGTTCAGACAAATGAAATCGATATTGATATTCTTGAGTTGAATGAGGACAGAAATGGAGACATGTAGAATTTTTTTCAGTGTCAAATAAGGCCAGAAATCAAGTTAAAAGGCAAAAGGACTCCTTTTAATATAAATAAGGTAAACTGTCAAGAACTAATGCAAATGTAAAAGAATTAGAAGGCCATGATAAACTATCCAGTTCTTTTACAAATAATCAACAGCCTGCTGAGAGTATAACATAGGTGATACCTAAAGATCTTAGTCTATTCTTGTCGACAATCCAACTGGGATCCTCAACTTCAAGAGCTTTTGTAGAGCACAGTATTTTTGGAGATTGTGCAGGGCAAGTTGTGTCTGGTACTGCAGACAAACAATTGAGGTTAACATAGATTCACAATGAATAAAAATGTAGCACTTATAAGAGAAACTAATTTAAATTATTTTGATAAGAAAGCATATTGTTGCATTGTTTACAACTGAAGGTTGTCGTGAGTGGTGAATCAAACAGTTATTTATAGTATGTATATTATCCTGGTCTATAAAGTTTTAGTTCAATCAGCATTCAGTGGAAACCAAATGGAATAAATGGAGAGTTAACAACAGAGATAAGCGCGCTGCATTTTTACATAAACATGGGACTTGATCCTTGTCATTAGAACAATTTGCTCCTTCTTCCAGTGACCCAGAGCTCCTTGCTGAAAACAATAGAAAGCACAACTGTAAATTCCAGTAGATTATGTTAGAAAAATGATGGTGGGACAGAACATTTGTGCCACGCATGATTCCTGTGTATAATGGTACACAGATCTCCTGTGTATTCGAGGAAAAAAGGACTGAATTTGACAAATTTAATGCATGGATATACAATAAGATAATTCAGGCCCTTATATAGGGGCAAGTGGATGCTCTGTAGGAGACATACGCAGCCAAATGTTCTTTTACAATGTACTAATGTATTTTTATGTAGGACCGTCAATCATAATTGTCATGGTTTTCACCTCAATTTCCATATATAAGAACTATATAGCGGTTGCAAACAACAGTATTGAGTCACCAAATTTAACAACAATCCCAATATTTGTCTTCAAAAGGTAGAGCACTTACGAATTTCCCCCTGAAGAGTTGACTTGCTAACTTCTTCCGGAGGTACCGTCTTCAGACAAAATTTATCTGTCCGCAAAATGATATTTAGCAGAAATACTGGCTATCAAGACAATGAAGATATTCCTCTGAAAAGGGGACACGAAGATGTTTGGTGCCATTTTTGTTTGCATAAAGGCAGTGCATAAATGATTGTTATAATTTGTGCTGTATCTAGTACTAGTACTGTTCAGCCTTTTCCTAATCACAAACCGAGTATAATAGACATTCGACAAGTCCTAACAAAACAAGCAATCGAATTGCCAAAAAAATTCAAAACAAAAGGTGCCCTCACAAACTTGGATTGTGATGAGCAGTTTATTACTAGCTGTATCACTTAGCATTATGCAAAGTGATTCCAAACTCTTAATAGATATTTCTTTATAACTTATGATTTATTGAGCTATATTTAAAAGTGCCAGGCAACAAAGGAACAATAACCAACTTCGATAAGAAAGAGAGATAAAGCAGTACAGGGAAACAACAACAGAGTTGTTGGTTCAAATACACAGCTAAGAAGCAACAGAGAGAACAGGACAGTTGTGATACTTGAGCTACTTTCAGATCACAGCACTAGAGTTATATTTAGAAATTACCAAAGGATAGCATTGAGTACCTTTGTGATTTTTAAAACATGCCACCGAGCAGCTGCAAGGGATAATGCGACGGTATGTAAGACCCAACTGCATTTTATAATACATAAAAAAGAGGCAGAAAAATTGAAGATCATGCTCTTAATTATTCCACAATATGGCATTTGCTCCTTTGCCGCACATGTGTGTAACTGTGTATGACATGTGGCAAATGAGCAAACACCTCTCAACTATAGGGCAAAAGAGCAATTTCACTGAACAAATCTACAGGACACAGAAGATGTTCAACCATGATGGCATCGCTGAACAGGTAAGCGCTAGTTCAGTAGTTCATTTAGCTTCAGGGAATCTTGAGAAACAGTTTCTATATACTATATACTATACTCTTCTAGAAGAAGGCAATGGTGGTGGCACCATGGCAGTGAATCTGCCACCCTACCAACTCTTTTTTTTTACTAAGTACTCTTTGATGTACTTTCGTATTAAAAATGTTTCTTCTAAATACAAGTTTATTTATTATACAAAGATATCTACAAGGATGTGTTGTTCTAAAACCCTCTCAATTAATTCATATTTATCTGTATTAAACTATGGGTATTTAGGTAGGCCACGTTTGGCAGGTGTGTATGTAACCCGGCGCGGAAAATGTTGTAATAGATTAGTATATGATTAATGAATTATTAGTTATAAAAAAAAATTAAAAAACAGATTAATATGATATAGAAAAGTTTTGCAAAACACACACCGTTTAGTAGTTAGGGTGCTTACGGAAAACGAGGAAATTTGGGTTAGGAAACTTAGAGAAAGAATGGGGCCATAGTAGAGAATTAAATTTGGCTATCCTAAGTTTATGTCCTTGAAACAATTGTGCAAGAGAAAATCTCTAGCTAATACCGAATCAAAGCTGAATAATAATTTGATAAAGCTTATCACTAAAAATCAACACTGACAACAGATATCAAGAGAGGTTTGCATAGCTTGTTTGGCATTTTGCTTGTACACCACCACTCCAGCATCAAGCTACCGAGTCAGACCCAAATATATCAGATAATTTCATATAATTCTACCTCACCAGGATCACATTTTAAAAGAAGGTCTAACGCTTCCAAACATGAATCATCAATCTACTCTATTGACCCTAGCAAATCAGTACTCTTTTCTTCAAGCGGTAAGGTAATCCAGTAGGACATTGCCCTAAACCATGATTGCATCATCTATGCTAGCTATTAGGCCATTACTGAGCACCATGATCGAAGCGATATTCCCAAAATTAAGGATAGTGGTATGCGACACAATGGAAGCTATCCTCCGCAACAACACAAGTACACGACACTCATACCAGCAGAAAGGTATAGATATCCGATGGTTGGGCTTACTATGGCGTGCGGCAAGCGGGGCACTTGTACTTGGACGGCGCCTCCTTGCACACGTCGCAGCTCCCACCAGCCATCTCCAGCCACCTCCCCTAGGAGCTCCTCCAGGCGCGACCTGCACTCCAGACCCGTCTAAGGTGCCCTGTTTCTGCTGCGGGAGCGGCGCGAGGAGAGGAAGAGGGGAGGGGACGCGCTGACCTTTCAGGTCTTTTTTCAGCTCGTGCGGCTAGGCTCGGCGGCGAGCGGCGGAAGGGCGGCGGCAGGAAAAGGGGGTGCGTGCGAGTGGTGGAATGGGAGCGGCGGTGTGGAGCTCCGCTGCAGCTGGGCCAGTGTATGGTGGGCCGTTCCAACCCACGTTGGGCGGTGTCTGTTGCTGAATGGGCCAGGCTCTCCAACTGGCTCGGCCCGTCCAGCAGTGGGATTCGTAGAAAATCCAATATGATTCCCTCACATATAAGTTGGTTCTAGTCTGGATCCCTCACCCGTAAAACCCGTTATGTCAACCCCTCCAACTAATAAAACCGTTAAAAAGACTCCCTCGACTATTTTAAGGACAGATTTTGGTACTATAGCATCCAATCTTGTAGCCCAATCATCATAGAAATTTTTTAAGAAAATGATAGACCCCACATGACATCCCTTATCCCTCATTCTCTTTTCTCTAGCCCTTGAAAAGAAAATAGTATTCACGGCGGCGGTATGGGCGGGAGGAGAAGCTCAAGAGAGCCGAGCAGTGGCTTATTTTTCCCGCAATGGTGAGCTACTCCCCATCCAATAACGAGCTCGAGCTTCACACGCATCGAACTTGGGGTGGTCATGTCACTGCATCTCAAGGTGGTGTGTGAACACATGAAGAGCTCCATTGTTGACACACGTAACTAACCAATGAGACTGCATAAGGTGGTGTGAGGCTGACGAGAAAGACTCTCAAGAACGTGTTTGCCACACTATCCCCAAGCTGGCCTCGTCACGAAAATCTAATTAACGTGTGTCCGCGAGCTGGCGTCGCACGCGAACGCTTCGGCCTACAGTAGAGACGACCCATTTTCTATATACAGTCCATGGGCCGGCCGTTTATAGTACATAAGGTTCTTTTTTACGTTACGGATATAAAGATTTTTACTTTGTCGGTATAAAGTTTGCATGTATAAATTTATTTGTATAAATTTTTTTCTATATTAAGTTTATATCAATAATATTTATATCCTTTTGCGTTTGTATGTATGTATATGTATATGTGTGTGTATATAAGTTTGCATGTATAAAGTTTACATGTCTAAAATTTATGTGTGTGTATATATATATATATATATATATATATATATATATATATATATATATATATGGGAAAATACCAGGTGTAACTACTCCTTGCACGTCTATGATAAAAAACATTTTCAGAAATGTTTCTGCTCCTACCCAACAAAAAGTATAGACACTATTAAATCTCATGTGAATGATACAACTATATGTATAGAATTTGTACTTTCTGTTAGAGGAGAGAAAAAATATGTATAGATATGTTTCTGCACCTTAGATATAGAGGGAGTAGCTACACCTAATAGCAGGATAGAGGTTATATATATATATATATATATATATATATATATATATGTTTAAAGTATATTAAAGTATATGTCTAAAGTTTGCATGTCTAAAGTGTATAAATTATATATATATATATATATATAATATGAGAGAGAGAGGATGTATACCGTACTTATACGTAGAAGTGATCGCGCACGAGGGGTTGAGCGACCACGCTCTCACCCCCCCCTCCCCCGGTTACCCCTATCTCCTTCGCCTCCACCATCCCCAAGCTATCCCTCATTGCCTCCATCTCCTTGGTCTCCGCCTCGACCTCCACTGTTGACAAAATGGTCCCCCATCCCTCGTGTCTCACTTGCAAGTTGCCATTACCACTTCCTCACTCCATATCGTCATTGTTGGCTGCATCCTCCTTTCCTCAGCTCAAGCGCGCCAGTGCTCCTTTGCCTCGCTATGTTGGCCTTCTTTGCTGATGCCACCTCCAACCATGTCGTCAGACCCTTCACCAAGAAAGAGTGAAGAAATAAGTAGGAAGGTTGGTTTCCTCTGCCTCACCACCGTTGGCCTCTCCAGGCTCAAGCATGTTGTGATGGAGGGTGTGCGCAATGGTAGATAACGAACCCCTTTTAACTTGACCTCGAGCCCCCTCGTATTGGTTCATCGTTGTTGCTCACTCCATCACCACCCTGCAGTAGCCCATTGCTAATCGCCTGGTCCTTGTCGTGTTGTTGCCTACCACTGACCTATTGTTGCTGAGAAGAATGGGGCGAGAGAGTGTGTAGTGAAGGAAGGAGAGTCAGTGAGGTTTTTATAAAAAAAAATTGTGATGACTGAGCAAAAAAAACCACCATCAATACTAATGAGGGAATCATTTTGTGTGGTTTTAATATCTGAGAGGTTTTACGATCGAGAGAAGGAACTAGAGTCAAGCTATAGTTAATGGAGTCAAATTGCACCTATATTGTGTGAAAGTTTCTACAAATCCATATGTGCAAGTGATATGGGTCAGGCTGATGTAGAATTAGACTTTTTTTTTCCTCCAGTACACAGTCAAAATAGGGGTTAATTAGATCATGTTATTATAAGTTTCACAGTTTTAAAACAAGCCAAAAAAATGAGGAAGAAGATTATGAATAGGAGAGGGAGGAGAGGATGAAGGAAGAAGATGGGGGCATTCTATTACAGAAAATAAAAAATAAAAAATGCATTGAATGAGTAACTAGTGGCATATATCGAATAAGGGTGAAATTATAATGGCATAACTTCAAATAAGTGAATAGTAATGATATGTTTTAAAACAATATAATTTATAGTAACATGGATCTAAGTGACCCTTAAAAATAAAGACGGATGTCTTCTCCTCACTACATCGTGCACATCACACTAACAAAATGCCAAAGAACCGCTTCGTCTGAAACATATAAAAGTAAAAAGACAGTTTGCAAAAGAAACATCTCCCAAGCCCACCTCCACTCCTCGAGTCAAGTAGGCATATACAACATATTACTAGTTACTCGTATATATTCGTTGCAATGCCCTAAACTCTCGGTTTTAGAATTAACTTCTATAGATAAATTTGAATAACATAGGTAGTTTATCCTAGAAATTATTGCAAGTTGATGAGAAAAATGATAGTGTCATGATGATCGGTTTGGTGCAGAAAAAAATTAATGCAATGTAGTACTATCTCCGTCTCATAATATAAGATGTTTGATTTTTTTGTTGCAATATTTGACCATTCGTCTTATTTAAAAATTTAGTATAAATATAAAAAGTGATAAGTTGTGCTTAAAATTCTTTTGATAATAAAGTAAGTCACAAGCAAAATAAATAATATTTTTATAATTTTTGAATAAGACAAATAATCAAATATTGTTTGAAAAAAGTCAAACATATTACATTATAAAACGGAGGTAGCACTATTTAGTTTCAACCTTGCAACTTTTAGTTTGATTGATGCTGAAATTTCTCTACTACATAAAAGAGTCGTTCGTCTTATCTTCCATACCCTTTGTGTGTCGTCTAAAACGCACAAGGACCACTTCCTCCGGTAAAACGAAAGTAAAACAAGCCGTTAGTGAAAAAAACTTCATGAGCCCACCTCCTACTCCATAGGCCCATGCAATACATTTTCATGCTTATAAGACCGTTGATCGGTGGATTCAGCTCATAGGCAGGTTGGGCGGTCGCCCAAGCTCCAACCGGTGCCACCTCTACTACAAATCGTTGTTAATGCCTGAAAATGGGTTGATCACCGAGAAACACTACTAATCTTCTGAATTGACCGTGTTGCTAGCTCTGCATTTGGGTTCATTATAATATACACCGGTATAAAACTAGAGTTTTATTCCTATCCTTCCTTTTATACCTCGAGGTACCAAATTGTTTCTCACCATTAGATCTAGCTAAGTAAGATGTATACTGTTAGATCCAACGATCAGAAACGATCTGGTACCGTGAGGTACAGAGGGGGGATGGGAGTAAAACTCATAAAACTAAGTGGAGGAAAGTATGAGAAACTTCTTTGATTTCCAGCCGAAAGTGATTGAATCACAACCGATCTATTTGATATTTGGTAGAATTTAGTATGAGAAACTTCTTTGATTTCCAGCCGAAAGTGATTGAATCACAACCGATCTATTTGATATTTGGTAGAATTTCTGCGTATAAAACCGGGTCTTAACTATGTATTGAGATGGTGATTCGGCGTTTTTACATAGTCCTGTATACTAACTTAGCTATGTTTTGGGTGGAACGTAGGATTTCACGAGAATCTGCAGCCTGAATCACAAAATGAACGTTCCCTTGCAGTTGAACTCTCCATCGGTTTGATCAATACTTCAGTTTAGTTTTGTTTCAGTGATGTATAATAGCACAGGGCGAGAATCTACGAGGATCATTAGTCCAGCAGCATCACGAAACGAGCTGTTTTCCGGCTCAGTTCGTGTATTCTTCACAAGAGATACGATTCTTTCTTGCTCAAACCACTCCAATAGTAGCATCACAAACCCAATCCACACACCAAACAAACAAAAGCTATGTAACAAATTAAGCCAACGGCCATGGATAAATCTTATATCCGGTACCGGACCAGCGGGTCCTTGAACTGAAGCCGCTCGTGATAGATCCTCCACGCAAGGTCCTCGAGTAAAAACGAGTGAAACCTCCACCCATCCTCGTCGTCGCCGGCTCCATCTTCCTCGTCGTCGCGACCCTCTTCTCTGGCGGCATCGATGACCGGGACCAATGGCGAGATGACACTGTCCAATGGGAGAGTGATCAGCACGGTGACTGACAAGCGGTCAACCTCTGCGCCGTGCCCTGCTCCGGGTGGAGAAGAAACGGGGCGAGCCATCCCTCTCACTTTCTTCAGCTTTCCATTGCTCCACACCTAGCACGCGTAAAAAAAAGAGGCAAGTTAAGAAAGTGTTACCGCTGCTTTGCTGCAGCTCAAAGAGTAGTAAAGGGAGCAACAGAGATGAGATGGCAGCAAGTAGCAATGGTCTACTTTGTGGTTCCTCTTCAAAAGCCGAGATCTTTGACTCTTTTTAGGTCTTTTGGTGGATTCCAAACCGAGCTGTGAGGCAGTGATGCACCAGCTGATGCAGACATGGGGCCTAAATTGGGTCCAATTTGAGTGGTGACACACGGCCTACTTTAGAATTTGATGCCTTTGCTAAATAAAAATGGATGCTTTTTTACATGTCGATGGCTCTTAGAAACTTAGACTTTACCACTCAGCAATAATCAGCAGATTTTTTATTTTAAAAATTTTCGATTAGCAAAGTTGCAATTGTAAAACTTGTAAAGCCCTTTGCTCTCTCTGTTTTTTTTTTCTTTTGGAAATTACAAAATGAACGAATAATAGGAGTGTCTACATGTGAATCATTGACGTATTGTCCCTGCAAAAATTAATGCCCCTTCGTTTTGAGTCAAAATGAGATATTTGCACGCAAGTACCTGAGCAATGTCGCCGATGGTGACTAGGAGAGCGCCGTCGCGCGCGCCTACGGCCGTCCACTCGCCGCGGTCGTTCATCACCCAGCTCGCCGGCGCCGTCTCCTGCCCGGATGCTTCCCACTGGCAGTGGAGCCCCACGACGTACGGGTACGCCTTCGCCTTCCCGGCGGCCGGAGGCGCCGCCTCGCCAGCGGCGACCTTGGAGACCCACATCAAGCACCTCGCCTTCCTCCTCCCTTCGGCGAACGGCTCCTTCCCGAAGCCCACTTCGGGGCACCCGAACATGAGCGCCACCACCTTCATTCCCACGTCTCGCATCCGCCGCGCGTACTCCGCCGCGGCTGGGAGCGCGTCCATCTCCCCCTCGTCATCGACGTCGAACACCAGGGAGGGTTCCTCGGCGCCGCCGCCCGCTTCCTGCAGCTC
This sequence comes from Oryza brachyantha, assembly GCF_000231095.2. Taxonomy (NCBI): domain Eukaryota; kingdom Viridiplantae; phylum Streptophyta; class Magnoliopsida; order Poales; family Poaceae; genus Oryza; species Oryza brachyantha. The sequence goes on from NC_023163.2 coordinate 27,179,650, forward strand.
CTCCTCCGAGAAACCGAGCGTGAGGAGGTTAGACACGCGGCGTGCGGGCGCGTCGGCGTCGACGAGGGAGAGCTCGGCGAGCGCGGAGGACGGAAGCTGGGAGGGGACGCCGTGTCCCTCGAGGTGGAAGTACCCCACGTCGCCGGCGTCGAGAAGCGGGCGTGGGCCGTCGGTGGGCTCGAGCGAAACGAGAGGCGGCAGCGACGGCGGGGCCCTGGAGCGAGAGGACATCGGGGAGCGGAGGATCGGGGCCGGAGAGGACATGAACAGGCGGTGGAGGATCGTCGAGAGCGCGGCGTCCGTGCCCCCACCACCACCACCAGCGGCGCCGGACGAGGACGGGAGCGCGTGGTGGTTCGACGGCGTCGGCGGAGGAGGGCCAGGGAACACGCTCCCTCCTCCTCCTCCGTTGGATCCGGACATGGATGACGCTGTGGCGGTGGAGGAGGAGGCGGCCATGGACACGGCCGGAGCGGTGGACTCGATCGGACTCGAGAGAATCGAGTTTTTTGGTGGGAAACGGTTGCTGGTGGGATGCGTTGGCGGCGTGGGAGAGAGGATGCGATTTATTCGGGGTCTAGTTGGGGTGGCCTCTGTGGGCCCACCTGCTGAGCGAGTGGTGGGCCACTTTGGGCGATGGCGCCGACCTGGACCGGCGAAACAGGGGATGGGCCGGAACAGGGCTTGCAGACCCCCAACTACTCCCACAAATCACTCATCTGAGTTCTGCTTAGCTAAGCTTGCTTTTGTTGAGAAAAATTCCTGCAAAATTCTAGTATGTATGTGTTGGTTTTTCCCACAAAATAGACTAGTTCATATAACCTTTATGTTAGGGAACAACTTTATTCTTTTATGTGGTTCTGAGTGGGGAGGAAAATGTTACTCATATAACATTTAGCATAATCGAGTGGCACTTTGCATCTTAAACTAGGAAAACTTTAATCGAAGAAATGAATGAAAATTGAAAAGGACGAATACGCCTGACTGGGACCTCTACCTTAACTTTTTTATTATTTCATATGTGTATCCATACTGTACTTTGCTGCAAGGATTTACACCGGCCATGTATGTCAACGTGTGGCTTTCACACCGTGGAGCAGGACAAAAAAAAAAATTCTGAAAGCACGAGCAACGACGACTGAGAACTCGAGAAGTAATTCCAGAAAGCAACCATTGGAGTTAGCAGTTAAGAGCTGACTCTAGTGATTAGTTAGGAGTAGCTCTCCACTTGGAAATTTGGATGGGCCAACTCGAAACGCTTGATGTCTCGATTGGATGGAGAAACTACCGAGACATGGAAAATCCTGGGTATTTCAGATGAGATCTTGCCGCGTCGAGAGACTTGTTGTGTACGCTCACGTACGTGCGATTAATCTGGCGCTACGCTCTCTTTTCTCCAGTCGTTTTAATAGATTATATGTATTGTCTAAAAACTAATAATGCATGGATCGACGGGGACAAATGGCATTGTAGATGGTGACACAAAATGTAGAGAAAGAACAGCATTTTGGCAGGATCATGCAGAGGCAAGCTCTCTTTTTATCATCTTAAGGACTTTTGCGGCTGCGATGCTTAAATCATGGGGATTTGTCCATTCTATTGTCAACTTTTAGTGCCCTAAAAGAATCTTGTGTGGTGATTATCATGTAGGAGTAGCATTTGCTATTGTATTGCCCATGTTTATGCTCTAGTTTCGGCAGCCAAAGAAATTTGTTTGCTTTTGTTGTCTCTTGTCTGCACGCATGGACGATATTTGAGAATTTTAAGTAGTTGCAGCTTTTTAGATATAGATACTGCCCTCTGATTAAAGAACTGCTGGGACAAATTCGGTTTTGTGGGAGACCTTCCCCAGGAAACAAGCTTGTCTGCAGCGATGTGACTCTCCAGTTTGATGTGTTCTGGGTGTTAGGTCGGACTGCATCTCCATGAAAAACATACTCCCCCTTTCACAAATTAAAACATTTTTAGAATTAACATCTTATATCATAATATAAGTTTTATATTACTTATTACATCAATTATTTTACATTCAAAATTCTTTCAGTTTCATCTCTGACTACACTCCCACCCCTATACAATCATCATTCATTGAGTAACATTATTTTTTTTCCTCAATCTTAATTCCTACCAAACAACATATAAATGCTTGTGTTTTTAGATAATGGAAACCATTCATTCCGGCGTTTGCTTTATAAAAATTATAACCAATGATTACATAGATTGCAATACAAATGATCACAAATTTCAAATTAAAAACTTGATTTAAACAAAAGAAACTATGAATTCAGAGTAGTCCTTGTATTCCTCAAAACTATTAAAATATATCTTCGAAATTAACGGTAGATTCTAAGTTGATCGAATTCCGCTCTCATCACCGCTAGTGACTGGCGTCAAACTAAAGCAGAACATAATATCACATAATAGTTGAGTTGTAGGCCAGCCATTTGCCCGAACTATATCATCATTGTTGCCATTGAATCCAAGCCATGGGAATACTGCCACAAATACCTCCAACATGGCAGATTTAAGAATGTCACATTTTAAATGTCACCCGCACTAGATTCTTACCTGGAAATAAGGGTTCTGAAATCGTCTTTAAGAAGATACGTGGCACCCATGAGTATCACCAATATCTCTCCTCAATGGTGGCGGTGTCTTCATTACTAGCTTCATCAGCAACAACAATGATGAAAGAACAGAAAAACAGACTCAATGGTCAGATTCACTGAGTCCCCATCGACTTCAACACCTGGCAAATCACCTACCAAAGGTCATTGCCTCTAGCGTAGTATCCGTCTCCATGTTGCTGCCACCACAGGTTCGTCGCCCCAACCAGTGAGAGGACCGTCCTCGTGAATCTTGACCACTAGCTCGAACCGAGAGAGCCCGCAGACTTCATGCACCTAGGGGTGGATCTAAACGGTGGTCCTGGTACCACCCAAAAATATCCTAGCTTAAATCTATATACATATATATGGAGAAAATATCATTAATTAATATATGTAAAATACACTTTGATCAATTTTATATTTTTATTATATATTATATGTTATATTTGTGATAATTAATAAAACATTTAAGTTGGACCACACATAATAAAATTCTTGGATACGCCCCTACATACCACCTCCCATGGCCTCCACCGTATTGGTCACGACTCCTAGAAATCGAACTGCTAGTGCATCAGTACATGTAGGCACAAGCTGAAGGACGCTCTAGGGGGAGAAACACCAATGATGGTCGGAAGGACTAGATCCCGAGGGGGTGGTCACACTCGTACCGTCGAGCGCCACCGCACACTTTGCCTTCTCGTATCTAGGGGGTATATCCAAATGGGGTACAATGGATAGAGACAGGGAACAACACTGAGAGAGGATGAACCGGTGACAATCAAGGTGGTCGGATCCAATGATAAGGCGCTAGAGCATTGGTCGTCCTTGCCATCGAGCGTCACCTTTTATATGCCAAAGGAGGAGGTACCTAGCTACTTTGCCTCACCGCCGCTGCCTTCCTTGCAGCGCCACTCGGATTCTCCAGTAGTGACACAGTTAAGAGTAGAGGTGGAGGGGATGGTCTACGGTGGCTAGGGTTTTTGTCCACACGGGGATGATGTCGAACACTCTCAACAAGTTCTATAGTCTTGTAGTTGCCTTTAAGAACATAATGCTTATGTTTTGGAATGTTTTGGAATGAAGGTAGAATATCATAATTGTTAGGAAAATAGACATCCATGGAAGACATAAATCTAGCATGTAAACCCTTGTGGGGAAAATTATGAGGCCAACCAGCAATAACCACTACGAGGATCGCCCCGTTTCTGTGTAGCTTACCACATGTATATATATAAAGAGGAAACCTAATAGTCCTAATAAAAAAGACTACAGTGTTATTAGGAGACTACAGTGTTATTAGGAAATTCTAAGAGCTCTAGAGAAAAAAGACTAGGAGTCATATTAGGAAACTAATAATATAATCCAAATACATTGTATATTGTAATTAGGATAATAGAATATTTTGTTCATTTATTCATTATCAACCACGGATAGATCATAGAGTTCTTATTGGGCTAGCGTGTATTTTTGTATTCAAAAGGATAAGTGTCTGCGTCTATAATATCATACGCAAAAAAGGGGGAAAATGCCATATACGGCAAGAGAAAAGAGGGAGAAAAATATCTGCCCCACAAGTGAGACGTTGGATCATGGCTCGAGAGTCCAGATTAAACTCGCAACCGTGGGCTACTCCAAGAATAGGCCCAAAACTCTAAAAACGGGCTAAAAATACAGTTTACTTAACAGAAACCAGCAAGGCCCAAATAATTGTATGTTGAGCTAGCATGCTAACTTTTCGTCTACTAGTAGATAGACACGGGCTGATCGGTTCATACAGAAATTTCTGTCTGAGAGTCCACCGGGGCACATTCCTGCAATACAATTTTCCGTTTCACTGTAATATTACCGGTGCATTGCAACATGATTTTAATTAAATAAAAGTATCATTAATATGATATGACCATAATTTTGTGCATATATTATCTCTATTACTGCCATTTTTCTTTACTACATCGAGTAGAGGTAATAATTGCACTTTTAACCATATATTAAACTCTAACTATCAAATTGACATCATTTCTTAACTTTGCTCATATGACCCCTTTTTTTCAAAAGACAACTTATCGTTTGACCCTATTTTGTAAAGGCAAGTTAAAAATGCTAAATTCAGGTCAAAATACCATCCACACCCCCTCTTATTTACCCTACTTTCTTAAAGTATTTGTTTATGTCAAGATTTGTACGTGATGAATTATAAAGGTCCAGTCATAATTTTGTTAAAATTTTCAAATAAACTAATTTATTTTGAGAAAATAAGGTTTAAATCAGCAAGGGTACATGATATTTTGGCATTGATTTTAATACTGTTAACTTGATTTCATAAAATAGAGTTAAACGATAGTTTCTTTTTTGAAAAATATGGTCAAATAAGCAAAGTTAGAAAACTAGGGTCAAATTGATAGTTTTTAAATAGGACCAAAAACACAATTATCCTGTGATGCGAGGAATACTAACATGTGTGGTCACTACTATCTTTCCAAAATAAAAACATGGAGTATTAAGCAGCCGCTACAAAGTAAAAGCGATAAAAAAAATAAATCCATGACATAAACCTTTGGATGTAGAGTTGTTTACCTGTTTTAGATAGAGATATTTAATTAATTTGTGTGCCGAGAAAGACCTAACAACTCCGCACTTTATGAGTGGATTACTAGGCTGTCTGGTATCTATTGCTTAACCAGTTAAGCTAAACCTATTGAATCCTCGAGCAATCGTGGTCGTGGCTGGCACGCACGGTTGTTACTTTACACAAGACCAAACTAGCCACAATTTTTTTTCTCTTCCGGATACCAGTTGTTTTCCTAAGATGCGAGGCGGTGGATTCATTCCACTTTCCAAGCATGACTACGACCGAAGAGCAGATATTCACGTGTAACCGAACCTACGCTGCTACACATTAAAAAAGAAAAACTACCAGACCACACAAAACTCAAAGAAATGTTTGCACATGAGGTCCTCATAAGAGAAGGCTCCAGCTCAAGTGTGTGTGTGAGAGAGAGAGAGAGAGAGAGAGGAAATGCATGCCTCTCCCAAGGCTCCAATCAGTGATATATAAATACAAAAGGATTAGAGAGTATAGAGACGTTTGGCTGGCGATGCACTACCTAGAACATACTAATACATCCACACATACCTTCAGATTAATTAGTTAGAAGCAGCAGCATCGAATCAATGATCGGAATCATCAAGAAAGGCACCGCCACTTCGCCTGAATTCGTGCACTGCCCTGGCAAGCAGCGACTGATCTGTATGTATTCTGTGGGTTATAGTACTTCCCGGGTTCTAGGTGGTACGTCCGATTCTTTGATCCTGTCAAGTGTCAACACAACGGGATGTCCTTCTCCTCCCCTCCCGGTGAGGCTGACACAGTGACGCACGCTGGCCTGAACCGAATGCGAGCCTAGCCGGCGAAGCCCGTTTGCTCTCGCGGGTTTGCGCGCACGCGGGCGGCTGGGGAGGAGGCCGGGGGAAACCCTCGGCTAATCAGGCCGTGTCGTACGTGCGTGGTCCTCGCCTTCTTCCTTCCTCCCTTCCAGCCCGGCCGCATGACGGCGAGGCCATGTCGTTTACGAACCACCGCGCCGGATGGTGACAAACGGAACCCTCTTCGTCGTCGTCCCGGCTGCGTCCGGTCCGTCCGTTCGTTAGCCGGCCGGCACCGGTTCGGATCTCATTCGCGAGCAATAATGGTGGCGGGTACACCGTACACGGGTCGGGCTCGCTGCGTTCAGCCATTCTTTGAAGTCGGGACAGGATCGAGTTCAGGGCTCCGACCCTATGAACGGCATGCAGAAACTTGGCTGAAGTTGCAGGTGTATTGCTATAATTTTTTCAGTAATTTTACGGCCTTTAAGTAGGTACTGAGAGATATCAAAATTTTAGTGTAAAATTTAAAATCCCTTCCGTCTCAAAACAAACAAATCTTTCACTTACATATAATGATGGACTCTTCGTCTTATTCGAAAAAACTTTATGATTAACATTTTTATTTTTATTGGATGATAAATCATAAATAATATTTTACGTGTGACTATTTTTTTAATTTCTTAAAAAAATTTCAAATAAGACGGATAGTCAGACACGGAAATCGAAAGATTGGTTTGTTTTGGGACGGAAGAAGTCCTTCTAGTACCTAGGTACTAAGAGAATGTCCCACTGAAGGTTAGATTCTATTTAAATTCATCTTGCTCTTGTATTACTACAATATTGATAATGTGCATCAGTTTTCACTTACTGCCAGTTTTGTAATACAGCGCAATTATCGTGATAATCGGCTATATCAATAGGACACAACTACGATAAACCGTGGTTTGATTTGACAATATCGCAAGTATTTACAATTTTTGAAAATAATTGGGAGAAAACCCAGAACTTATAGTGGCATATCGCGATAATGTGTCACACATTGCAATAATCATGGCATATCGCACGCTTTTCACAAAAAACAGTGATTATCGATATCGCGAAAATCGCTACGATTATCGTCCCAGATACCGCAGTTATCGTTTCCACCAAAACCATGGCGATCACAACCTACAGTGTGGTTAATCGATCCCCAAAACCACAGCGATTTTATTAAAGAAATTCAAATTCAAATACGTGCGGTTTTTTGCGCGATTATCACCTTACTGCAACTTGCTGACTGCCCTGGTCCTAAGGTCGAAAACCGTACTTGTTCACAGTTGATCAGTTTCGCTCTGGCCCTAGAACAGTCAAAAACTTGAAGTCTGCACCTGTTCACAATTGATCAGTTTCTCTAAACCAAGGACACCGAAGCTAAAAAGCTGTCACTCTCCAACCATCGCCGGACCATGGTATGAAACAGTAAACCAGGGAAGAAGCACCGGTCTATCAGATCGGAATAGGAAAAAGGAAAATTCAGATTCCTCACGGTACCACTTGGGTCTTGGGGCTACCAAGCATCGGTCGGACGGCCAATGGCGTTTCCTTTGCTGCTCCCGGTCGCTCTCTCTGATTTGCCCAACCAACGCCGGTTGCGTCCGAGGACAGCACAAGCAGAGCCAAATCAATGAATCATCTTCCACGCAGGCTTCCAAGCCAAGGAAAATGTAATAGCAGTAGTCCAGTAACAAGGTACCGGTGCCAGAGACATCGCTGTTATGGCGAAGAAGATTTTGGACGATGCAAATTTAGTATCTTCCGGCCGGTAGGCAGAACAAGGCGCCAAAAACCAATGTTCATGGATGCCACAGGACGAACAGAAACCGATACAAAAACGGTATTCAATTTCCTCCAGAAAAGATACAGGAACAGTGCTGGTGAGAGTGGCGACAGCAGTGTTGTATGGGTGGTAGGCCATTAGACTTGACAGCAGTTTAGCTCCAAATCATTGATCAGTTTCTGGACGGGTTTCTGTAGGTCCGAGAAGTGTACTCTGCTTGTCATTTCGATGTTATGAAACAGAAAATTCGTCAGTTTTTGAGTACCTTCAAATTGCTCTTCGTCGATCAGAAACGGCTGGAGAAGAAAGTCATGTTCAGTTAGCACGGTCTTGCTGTTGCCATGTTGCCTATTTATAATCGATTTTGGCGTGATAAAATTCCAGATTCAGTACGTTCCAGGACTAAAATAACGGAGATGATCGAAGAAAGTAAAGGACGTGACACCCGAGACCACCGGAGGTGTATGCAAACATATCCTTTTCCTCTGGCATAGTGGCGTACTGGCATTGAAGTGTCACCCCACAAGTACAGTAACGCCGTTGAGCCGAAAAGGATATTGCAACTGCGAGATATGTTTATTTCGTTCATATTATAGAACAATTCATCTTGTTTGACTCAATTAACATATGTTACTACTTACTAGTCAGTAGTACTTACTTAGAACTGGCTAGCTCGATAAGCTTGATCAATGAACTGCAGAGCTCTTGGTTTTGCTGGCTCTGTCGTGAAACGAAACCTTCTTCGGTTTTCTACAGTCACATGACTTCGTTTTTTCGCTTTTGCTTGTAAGTTAAAATTTAACCATAAATTTAGAGTTGATTTTAGAGTTTTTTTTATCATATTTTAGCTTTTAGCTTTTATTTTTAGATAGCTGAGATCATATATATAAATATTTATTCATAAATTATTTCTTCTTTATAAATTTGTTGTTTGGATTTTTTTTTCTTGGAAAAGACAAACGATGAGCATGATAGCGAATAAGCGTGCGGACAATCAATAGATGACAATGTGGAGATGGTACACGTTTGAAGAAGCAAACTCCACATCTTAGGCTAAGGGACACATGTTTACTGAAGAAACTTGGTCAAATGGGAATAACTTATGCAGTAGAATGCCATAGAGTAATAGACAGCCCAGGAATTCAGAGTTAGTTGGTACAAGTAGTAACAAGTAACAACAGATGGTCCGTGGCCTTGTCGACGATTCAGAGAAGAACGGGAGAAGCGACACCGACATGGCGGAATCACCAACATTTCTGGCTTCCAATTGTCGGTTTATATACGCCTGTACAAACAACGCTTTCCCTGAGAGTATTCATTTTTGCTTACCTCAAAAGCTATCAAGGTGGAAAATCTTTTAATACAAACATTAAAAAAAACGTTTAAAAATTTTAAGAAAAGCTGAACATCGACGTAGACCTTGACTACGCTGTTGTCACCAGGATCATATTCATTTATTTCTGAAACCTACCGGGATCATAATCTATCCTATAACATAGAAATCACAGTCAAACCGGCTATTTCTTCAGGTCTGGAGGTCTCAAACCGGCAGTTGGCTCGACGTGTGGTACCAATACAGTCGCAGAGCTGCTACAACTACACACATATCATTCCACTAAAAATAAACGAAAAACGAAGAACCAAGGCCAACTGCTTCATGTGAAAACGTCACCATGTAATCGTGTATATGCACATTTGTTAATTCCCCGATCCCTCCCAGCCAATCTGTACCCATAAGCCACCACGTTGACCATAATGATACATACACCATATAGATCAACCGCTGTGTGGAGCCATGGTCGCATGGAGCAAATCTGCTCGTCGCTGAAATCAACCCCCACACTATGAAGTCCCCTAATTAATCTGCCCAAATTTTTTTACTAAATTCGTTCTGGAGAGAACGCCTAATATATAGCCAAAGTTAACAACAGCTCTTGTGCTGTATATTAGTATATACACAGCACTTAATAATGCCTTCCATGAATGACGTGCTGTACCACGTTTCTGCATGCCTCGTATTGGCCAAGTCTGGGAGGCTTTGAATTGGCAAGGAATGAGACCATCACCCTCCCCGTTTCCGATCCACCCGTCCAATTATAAACCATATGCTTTTAGTTGCCAATTCAACGCCTGATCACGGAGGAGAGGAGAAGGGAGAGGGAAGCATCACACGAAATTAAATTGGGAGATGGCTTCTCCTCACCAAATCCCCCGCTTCTACCTATGGCTAGCCAGATATAGCTGACCACTTACTCCTTCCTCTCCATAAAGCTTAGCTCCCTTTGCTGCTCAGCCAGTGCCTCTGTCTCTCACGCACCACCGATCGCGCCGTCATGGCAAACCGTCGCAAGTTCTCGCAGGCGGGGGGCGGCGGCGGCGGCGGGGTGTTCGACGCGTTCGGGACGAAGCAGGCCGTGTCGTCGCTGCGGAAGGGCGGGCGGCTGCCGGTGTACGTGGCGGGCGTCTTCTTCGTCATCTTCGTCATCATCATGTACGGCGAGGACATCCGGTCGCTCACGCTGGACCCGATCGAGCGCGCGGGGAGCACGCCGCGGACCGAGGAGACTACGTTGAAGGGACGCCACGTCGCCCGGGTCAACCCTCCCCGGCGCGACGTCGCGTCGGCGGAGAAGGCCGCCGCGTTGCCGCTCGACGTCGACGAAAGGCCGAGGCAGGTGACCCCGACGCCGACGGAGGCGGCGAAGGAGGTCCCGAAGGTCGAGAAGGTCAGTAAGCCGAAGAATCCCAAGGCGAAGAAGAAGAAGACGAGGAGGCAGCGGCCGGCGAAGAAGACGGTGGCGGCGGGCCTGCTGGGCGTGCCGGAGACGTGCGACCTGTCCAAGGGCGAGTGGGTGTTCGACAACACCAGCTACCCGGTGTACCGGGAGGAGCAGTGCGAGTTCCTCACGTCGCAGGTGACGTGCATGAGGAACGGCCGCCGCGACGACACCTACCAGAAGTGGCGGTGGCAGCCCAAAGACTGCTCCCTGCCCAGGTACCAGCTGAATTTGCCCCAGGAACGCATGCGCCGGCGCCATCGCCGCCGTTTCTTCCGAAATGGAAACGCCCCAGCCAGCTGGGCATGCATGTATAAACATCAAGTTTTGAAATTTTCGAGTTACTTGTACAGGTTCGACGCGAAGCTGTTCATGGAGAGGCTCCGAGGGAAGCGGTTCATGTTCGTGGGGGACTCGCTAAACCGGAACCAGTGGGAGTCCATGGTGTGCCTGGTGCAGTCGGCGATGTCGCCGGGGAAGAAGTACGTCACCTGGGAGGACCAGCGGGTCGTCTTCCACGCCGTGGTGCGTACTCCGCCGCACGTCCCATCGATCCACATCCCCTCTTTAAGATTCGTGCCGTGCAGGATGAACGTGCATACGCGCCCCCATCCCCATCTGTCCCGTCTAGCCAGCCAGCCAGCCAGCCGAGTCCACGCGCGCGCACGGCTGCTGCAACTAGACCGGGAGCAGTTGGTGGCGGTGGCGGCGGCGGCGACTAGCTAGACCGGTGCACCAACTTGGCGTGCGCGCGTGGCTCAGCCGCCGACCGGGTCGGTTTTCTGATCGTGTCCGGTTCTGAATTTTGTCGCAACGCGTGTGTGCGCGTGCAGGAGTACAACGCGACGGTGGAGTTCTACTGGGCGCCGTTCCTGGTGGAGTCCAACTCCGACGACCCCAAGATCCACAGCATCCAGCACCGGATCATCAAGGCCGACGCGATCGCGGCGCACGCCGACAACTGGCGCGGCGTCGACTACCTCGTCTTCAACACCTACATCTGGTGGATGAACACCCTCAACATGAAAATCATGTACGTACGATACATTGGATCGATCGATCGATCACTTCGATCACCACGCCGTGCCGTGCAGACAACGGCGATATATCTTGGGTGACAGCGACTGATAAAATGTTGATCGCAGGAGACCGGGCGGGCAGAGCTGGGAGGAGCACGACGAGGTCGTGAGGATCGACGCGTACCGGCGGGTGCTGACGACGTGGGCGAGCTGGGTGAACGAGAACGTCGACCCGGCACGCACGTCCGTCTTCTTCATGAGCATCTCCCCTCTTCACATCAGGTCCGTACACCAGCCTGCCTACCTTGATACGTTTCGCCGTTCTTTTTTCTTTTTCGTATTCTGCCGTGCAATCTCACGTTCTAGAAAGTAGTACCCGGCACATACGTAAGCACGCACGATCGAGCAATTAATCTTAGACGCCAAAATCTTGGGAACTTCTGCATGCACACCCAAAGTAAAAGGTACGCGCGCATGCTGCTGGCGTCCCGTGGTGCGTGCTGCGGAGAATTTTACACCGGTTGGTGGTGCAGTGGGCGCGATCGAGTCGGTTCCCGGGGGGTCGAAACGGACAGAACGAGCGTGCCAGGCGCGGTCCAAAGCCAAGCGAAAGAGACGGCGAGTCGCCCGGCCGGCCACCTCGAGCCGGGATCGTAGCTGTGCGCGCGTGGAAATGTCAGAAACCTACACATATATGTCTTGACTTGTATATTAAACCGTGCACACGATTCGTGTTTGGTGTCAGGCGACTAGCGCACCGTAACTCCATTAGCACTGGACGAAAAACACATATGGATTAATTATTCGCCACTGGCGTTGGCCATGAGACCACCTATCCGCAGATCCGCTTATTACTTCGACACAATCTGCGATCCAATATAACATGCTACAGCGACTACTGGGTTTTGACATTTCAGTTAGTGGCGTACGTATCTGGTAGCTCCAGACTAAAGTAGAGAGAGCGAGTATCTAACACGGTCTATGCCAGCACTCACTCCTGCCACACACCATAGCACGGCTAATTAACTAACGCGGCTCCGTCGCTAAAAGCTTAAAATTATGGGCAACCCTCAATGGTGACCACACTTTGAGCAGTTTGCACAGCTACACCACTGTTGAAAACTACGCTTTTATATGCAACACTTGGAGCGGCATCTTCCTACCTAGCTGTAGCTTCTTTTCCACAGTCCTCTCTTCGCACGAACTTTCTGCGGCCAAGAATGTGCGTCACATAACTGACCGAGTCTGCAAATGTCCAATCAAATAGGCTCCTATCCGTGCACCCTATTATTGCGTTGTATATACCGATCTCTGCTCGTCGTCTTCCATGTCGCATTCCCCAAAAATTTTAATACCAGTACGCCCTACTGCGCCATGGCTATGCACGTATAGTATAGTTGTGCGTACCTGTTCGCTCACATGGGTGGGAGAATTATTTGCACATGAGTCCGAGATGGAAGCTTCTCCTCACGATCTCCTCCTCCCCTTTTGGCCGCGCGCGCGGCGCCGTTTGCGAGCCGCGGACGAGTGAATCCCACGATGACGACGATCGCGCGATCGGAGACCCTGCAGGACGCGCACCGTAGTTCGTGATGGCATATTGAAATATATCATCGTCGTGAGGGCTCGTCGTCTCGTTACCGGAATTTTAGGATCTCGGAGTGCAGGACGCATTTAACCGGCGCAAGTAGACAGAATTATCTAATCAGCTATGTATATATATATACTATTCCATATACGTGTAGCGTTTTCTGGGCTTGAATACTAGTGGTGAATTCAAATCTGGTCGGCTGAATCTTAGCTAATACAGGTCGCTTGTGGTTGACGTTCAACTTTAGTTTCTTCTTGGTGCAATTCAACTTGAAAACTCTTTAGGTGGTGTTTGGAGAATTTAAACTTCGTCATGTGTTGATAGTCTGGACTGACAAAAAAAGGAGATTGTTTTCAATTTATGGGACGCACAGACAGGCCTGATAGATGCTCATACGTGAATTATTGAATACTTCACGATGAAGGACCATGCGTTGTTTTGATAGCATGGGATCAAACAGAAGGTTGTTCTGGTCACTGTTGCCGATTGATGACAATTAGGCTTGATAAAGATGGCATGGCCCCCCGGATGACGGCTCACGAAAGCTCCCTCACAAAGCTTTTTAGTAGAAGCAGCCTTATCCTGAAATTGATGGGTGCTTAGGGTTCCGTGAAGCAAACCACTTTGAATTGATTTATCTCACGATTTTTGAAGTCAATGATTCCCTTTCGTAGTAGAGGATGCGAGAAGATGGTTAATTAGTAACCAGACAAAACTGCTGAGGTTCATGTCACTTCCGGTAAATAAACAAATCACTGGGGTTTCATACGTATGCTCTTAAATCTTAATTGTCCCTAGCCTGTTAAAGAATGTATTATCCATAATCGTGTAGCACACAGTACATTAACTTAGTAGTAGGATGTGTTTTTTAAATAAAAGATAATTTTTTTTCTGATTTTTTATAGTTATTAATGATATAAACAAAGAAATTAACTCTATACTTTGGAAATATGCCAGATGGCCTTCTGCTTAGAATCTGTTTTTTAAAAATATATCATCTAATCGTTTAAAAAATATGTACAGAAAAACCGAAAATAAGCTGAGAATAAGCTAACTTCAATAAACCAACGTAAGAGTATTACTGCCTTTTCTTCTTGGAGTAGGAAGAACATCACGATGTGATGCTAAAAAATACATCTGCCGTGACCACTGTCCAGCTGTGTAGTCTCAAATTGTTGACTATTCTCAGTGGCGATTGCGTCCACAACTGAAGAACCTAGCATGGGTCTGGAGAAGGCATGTCACATCAGCAGATACAGTTATAAGTTTGGTTAACCAAATCACAACAATACCGATATGATACGATCCCCAGGCAAATGCATAGATCCCCAGTGCTAAATAATTTGCTCATGGTTTCACCGTTATCAACTCAAAACTTTAATCGTTAACTCGGTTTCTGAATTCTGACGACGGTTGCAATCTGTTTCGTGCGTGCAGCCCGGAGGTGTGGGGCAATCCGGGAGGGATCCGGTGCGCCAAGGAGACGATGCCGCTGCTCAACTGGAACGGGCCGATCTGGCTGGGCACGGACTGGGACATGTTCCACGCCGCGGCCAACGTCTCCCGCGCGGCGGCGCCGCGGGTGCCCATCACCTTCGTCGACGTCACCACCATGTCGGAGCGGCGCAAGGACGGGCACACCTCCGTGCACACCATCCGGCAGGGCCAGGTGCTGACGCCGGAGCAGCAGGCGGACCCGGGCACCTACGCCGACTGCATCCACTGGTGCCTCCCCGGCGTCCCGGACATCTGGAACCTCATCCTCTACACCAGGATCATGTCCAGGCCACAACTGGTATAGCAGCTGAACAGTTTACAGAGACAAAGATTACGCATAGGCAGATCGAGGGAGGAAGCTTGTAGGCTGGTTGGTTATACGCATCATCGTACTGAAAAGAGATTTTTTTTTCTCTTCATCTTTTCTTCACATTCTTTTCTGGCCGTTTCACCTGCTGTCAGAAGATGTCTTTATTTGTTCTTTTTTCTTCGGGGGGTAGGTTAAGTGGGAAGAGATCGATACAGTAATATGGTTATATATGGCTAATGGGATGGCCATGCGTGCGTACGTGCCTGCGTGCACTGATGCGCTGTAAGGCTCCTGATCAAAGTGTACATTGGGGAAGAAAAAGGTTAAAAGTGAAAGAGATGAACAGATATGGTTTACAGACAAGCGGACGGTTGCATGCGTCCAGCTGCAGATCGAGTAGTGCCGCTGTGCCGGCCTCGTGGGGATGCTTACTGCCTACCCACGACAGAAACCCCAGCTCGATCTGTGGCTTCCTCTCGTTTTTTCTTTTTCTACTTATATGGGAGACAGATCGAAAAGAGAGAGTGTGAGGCACTTTCAGTTGGTCATTTCGATGTAAAGAGCCTGAAAATCATCTACCTGAAAAGTTGGGTGACAAAAAGAAACACCACCTGTCGACGGTTGATGGGGGGGGGGGGGGGGGGGGGGGGGCTACAGGTAGAGCTCCACTAGGAGTCGTCCATGTTGCAGCCGATGCATGCACCCGTTGCTTCTTTCCTGCCTCTGTGCGTGCGTTTCGTAGCGGCAGCGAAGGTCGCGTACCCTCTTTGCCATGGTAAGATGTTGCTTGCGACAGGTGCCCATGCACACGCCAACGTCTCAACGAGGCCATGTACGCGAGGCGCAAGGTCGTTCTGGGGGATAAAGCACGGGCCGTATTTTGCCTTCTCTGGAGACATAAATTAAGGTTGTTACCTGCAAACGAACCTCGGCGTGCCAGTGCCAGTCTGCCAAGCACGTACGTGTACGATGAAGAAACCGATCGAGATGACGTTCTCGCGTCGTACCACCTGCTCGGCAGATCAGCCTCATTTATTGTGTAAGATCAGGCGCGTGATACTACGTTGCCCGTCGATCAGCGAAGTTCGAGCAACCATGCATGGACACACAAGCCACGCGACGATGCTGCCTTCACTCCGACTGAATAGATAGTCAGATTAAAGAAATTAACGATTTGGCCGGCTTTTTTCTCCGTTTCGAGTCATATGTTCACTAACTTCATGGAGCATTTTTTTCATATTTGAGAATGTACCATAAGATACCACTATTTTCTATGTAAAATTTGGTATCTTTTGGTATCTCAAATATAGCTGAAAACAGAGAAAAAAACCAGCCATATATGTATCAAACTAAGGTTTAATCGAAAAGTTTTCAAGCATGAGCAGCAATTTTGCATTTCTGCATAAAACCTTGCCACCCTTTGTAAGGGCGGAAATGGGTAAAACGCAAAAAATCGCTGAGCGTCGTCATCGCGTTCACTGCCGTCCGCCGTGCCGTGTGTCACGTAGGCTTTCTGACCTGCTAGAGGGTGGCAGGAGGTTAGATCTGAGATTTTTTCAAATAAAAATTCAAATTTGTGAATTATTTAATAAATAAAATTAAAAAACCAAAAAATTCCAATTAATCTGGGCCAAAATGTTCCGTGGGCCTGACGAAAGTCATAAGAAGTATGGGCCGGACTAGGCTCGGCCCACTGTGGCTTCCCCGAGGCCCAATCTTGTTTAACCTAGAGAACGCCACCGGAGAAGCTTTTCTCGCCGCCGCCTGCCGCCCTATAAATTCCTCCTCCTCAAAGATTATTCCTTCCTCCTTCGGTCTCCAAGCAAGTCTTTCTTCTTAGATCTCCTCCATGGCTCCATCAGTCCATCTTTGGTTGGTACATCTCCCATGGTAGATTCAATTCAATCGTAAGTTCAAAGCAAGCGCTTCCAGTCACAGTGCGGCCGTGTTGTTTCGTTTTTGCTTTAAATTTTTCATCGATCTGTTGCGGCGACTTTATCAAGAAGGACCATGAACTAAGTTGGTTCCATTCTTTTCGCGGTTGCCCACATCAAACCGGCCAAATCTCGCAGCAGGAGCAGTACCGCATCTGGTCTGCTCTTCTGCGAGCCTGGAACTAGTGTTCCAATGGCCGGATATTTCCTCATCTCTCATCTTAGACCAGTGTTTGTATGTTTTGTTTCATGAGATGCATGCACATTAAATAGTGTGTCACATCAATAAAAAATGTTGATTTAGTAGGGTCATTAAACAAGGGAGTTTTATGAGATGAGAGAAAAGTTTCATTCTCATAAAACTCATTTGGATTGGTTAACTAGTTTACTCATCTGGCTCGGTTACGTAGGTTATCTTGGTAACTATGCATTGAGACCTTATAGTTAGAAACTTAGAATACCTGAACTGAACACTCAGCCTTTTTTTCCCCGGCTATGGTTGATATTACGGAGGATTAGGACAGCCTTGTCAGTATAGAGAAAAGTTTGGTTTAGATGAGTAGTTTTCCATTCAGGAAACTGAAGTCGGTCCTCTACGTGACATTGCGTTCGTTCAAACGTTCCGTTTCATGTGGTCCTTGATACTTTTGGTTACCAAAATGAGTGTAAAATTTTGATAGAAGAAATACTGTACGTCAGTACCTTAAGGTACCTTGTTAAGAATAGTGAAATTGCCCAAAATACCGACATCCGAGTAGCTAAAAGCTAAAGTGCATCACTTGTCTCTTGGCAGCGATCTAAAACAGAGAACGCCTTCTCGTCGTCTCTCGCAAATTCAACACAGGAACTGCCAAATATCAGGAAAGGTTGCATGTAAACGAAACCATGTGATAAAAAACTAACCGATGTACAGATCAGTAACTAAGTAACTATTAGAACAATTAATCACTTCCCCCACCGCGTCATCATCCTCCGGCGCAGGCACAGACAGGTGCAATGCAACGTAACGGCGCACGAGTATTGTCAGACGGCATCACTCCCGACAGCGTCTGGTTTGGTGGTGGCTGCGGCGGCCGGGAAAAGCCAACTCCGGCACAGCGGGCAGCTCGGCCGCGAGAGGAGCCACGCGTCCACGCACCCCGGGTGGAAGCCGTGCCCGCACGGCGGGAGCGACCTCACCTTCTCCCCCTCCTCGAACTCGCCGAGACATATCGAGCACTGCGCGTTCCCATCACCAGCCGACGCAACGGGCCGGTACAGCGTCACGGGCAGGCTCGCTATCGTGGCAGCGTCGAGGCCGGTCGTCACCGAGGAGGCCGACGAATGATCTGCCGCGGGCGGCGCAGCGTGCGACGACGAGGACGGGTTGGAGCTGGTGGTGCGCGGCATCGGCGCCGTGCCACGGCCGCCGTAGCGGTGGCACGCCCAGCGGACGTAGAGGCCGAAGGCGAAGAAGCAGAGGAAGACCAAGGCGAGCGCCACGAGGAGCGGCACCGCGCGGCCGCGCACCGCGAAGTTGCCGTCGTCGACGTCGCCGTATCGCCACCGCATCGCCGGCAGCGCCTGGGGCTGAGGCGACGCGTCCTGCGCTGCCGCCATTGCTGCTGCACCACAACACAGCCACGTTGCCCTCGCGCGCCAAGAGCAAAATTTAAGGCGCGCGTGCGGTTCGCTGCACGCTACGCGTTACGTGGATAACGCGGGCTCGGCGATCACTGTCCCCAGTTAGCCTGTGCCCAAAAAATGCGCGGCCTGCGCGGCGTTTTTCCCATTTTTGCGCTTGGCGATTGCTAGTTGTTCATGGGCCAAGGGTATGTGGCAGCGACTGTTGGCTCGGTGCTGTTCATGTAGAGTGGAACACAAAAGTTACCGGAGAGATTCCCGGGAACGTTTCCCTGAGCCGACTGGTTGTTCTCAAGATGCAGATTTGTGGAAACAGAGGCCTCCTGCGGTTACTTTGCATTTCTTGAAGCATCTTTATCTCCGTGTAGTTATTCTTCACCACTGGTAGTAGAGTTGTGTGGCTGTCGTTAGGTTTGTGCTGTCATGATATTGCTTGCTACTGCTGAGCCACTGTCACATGCCTGGATTATGCTAGCAGCTGAAGGAACAATCTAGAGAGACTAGAATTGGCTTTCCAAAAAATAAAGACTAGAATTGACTAGTTTGTGCGGGGTCAATTTTATTGTCATGGAAGATTTCTATATATACGTCCAAAATTAGTGACATATTTGTCTATCGATTGTCCATGTACGCCATGTTGAACTCTTGAAAAGTTGTACAGGATTAGACTAACGGCACGTATCCGGATACTCCAATAACTAACTTGGTGAGCCTAATTCAATTTATAAAAAAGATGTATTGCCTTTGAAAAAACTTGGGAGGTTACGTACGAGGGCCATACATACCTACCATTTCTATCACGAGACAATCGAGTCTGGCAGAAGGTACGTTAAATCTGTAAAAGCCACTATTTTTCTCCTCCCTCCCCCACCTCTACTAGAATCCGGCGTATGACATCGAGACCACTCGCTAGCATGGAGCATTGTTTATGCCCTAAGTTGCCTAACCAAGGATCATCGGACCAATCTCCTGTACTCAAAAAAAAGTTCTTTTTACGTTCCTCACCTAAGGTCAAATTTTGTTCACATGATTCACATCCCTCAGCCATAACATACACACACACACACACACACACACACACACATATATATATATATATATATATACACTCAACCTTGTAAATCGGTGTAAAATGAGTCGCTTGGTGGTTTTAAAGGTGGTTTCCACTACGTGGATTTGACTTGGCCTTTATACTTTTGACGTTACATACATCCTTTATTTTTTTTCTTATGCTTACAAGCAAAAATTTTTAATTATTAACCTTAAATTTAGAGTTGATTTTGAGATTTTTTTCATCCCAATATATATATATATATACATATCTATATATAATATATATATATATATATACATATGTGTGTAGCCTATATATTGTTACTTACAATAAGCATCTGACACTTGTCTCCTATGAGTTTACATGTCAGTGACATGGTCCCGAGGGTATGTCGTACAAAGGGAACATGTCGTCTAACATATTACCATATTCTTTTCGATGAAAAGGTCAAAACTGCTACATTGTAAACTTTTACCTGCAATCTTCGCTACACAGAATGAGCCACCCCGAAGCCACGTGGCCTACCCCTAGGGGGTCGGGTCCGGGACCTGAAAGGCAGCCACCCTCTCGTGCAAGGGGTCGGGCCACTCGACCCCTCGGCCCCTCGTCGCGTGCGCTAAGGGACGTGTGGCACGGGCAGTGCCCAGCACACAATGCCCTGCCACCGCATTTAATGTGCCCTCTCACTCACAAGGCACCCCATTTAATGCGGCGCGCTAGAGGCATAGTAAGTCGTCAGATGGGATCGACGAATGTGATGGCAGACCAGAAGCATGTCAGAAGCATGCACCTGCACCTTGTCACGCCCAGAAATTTACACCAAATTTCTGAACAATAGCATGCATTAATCTCGGTCCAGGAATCAGCCGAGTACACGCTATGACAAATTAATACACAGTTCCACGACTTAAAAACAAATAAAAATAATTATCTATCGAAATGCAGCGGAAAAAAACAAAGCTAAAACCATCTAATCTTCAGCTTCAGCTGGCGATGATGGCTTCACTCCACAGGCATTCTCGACGGCGGACTGAACTTCACTTCAACCTTACGGACAACCTTTTGACTGAAACTCTGGCACTTGCTCTGGTGGAGGAAAAATTAAGCAAGACTGAGTACAAACCACCGTACTCAACAAGTAACACCCAAGAGAGGAGAATAATGAATGCAATTGGATACAAGGAATAGGCTACGGTTAAATAGCACAAAGCAGCAGTAATTTAGCAAAACAGTAAATAATCATCCACTATCCAACGTTACACCACGTTGCAACAGACCCAAACCATTGTCGAACGTTACACCACGTGGCGACAGGGTCAACCCTCTGCCCAACGTTAAACCATGTTGCGACAGACCCAAACCACTGCCAACGTTACACCATGTTGCACAGGGTCAAACCAGTTCCAAGATTAATCAAATTATAAAAGGTTCAACTAATCCCAGTGAATCTATCAGTTCGCCCAATAACCGCGAGCACAGCTATTCGAATAGTTTTACTCTGCAGAGGTGTACAACTTTACCCACAAGACATGGCTCCCAAGCATGTTACCATGCCCCAACGTATCACCACGATACCTCAGTACGAAAACCATGATAAGACCTTTTACCTAACCCTCCCTAGACAATCGCACCACACTTCAGGTTTCATCCCCTCCTTTGCACCAAGTCGGGCAGTCCCCTCTTGTGCCTTGATGAATCCGGAAGCAGCAGAGACTTTCGTTACACCACGATTGCACGTCCATACTCCATCACGCTCACCCTTGCCTTGGTACGTCGAATAGGGACAAGCTAGATTACGAGTCTCACCGTTGCCCATTTTGGCTTGTGGTTAGTACGTGTAAGACTTCCAGGGTGTCTCGAGAACCGGTCCTTAATTACTTTGGGCACGACTCTCAAAACCATGCACCCACAGCCCACCATAAGCAATATTTTAGTTGTCATTAATCCACATCGAGGAAATGAATAATGATCACAACCATTAAAGGTCTATCAGGTCTAGCAGTAATTAAATGATAATTGGTGAGCTAGTTGAACTAAGCATGGCTAAGCATTGCCTAACCCTAAGTCTAGCCAAATTAACCCTGGGATGACAATAATATTAAATGGGAATCAACGGGTATAAAGGTAATAGCCCAATAAATAAATAAAGTAAATACATTTGAATACAATGCATGTTTGAATGTAAAAGCGGGGCATTTTATAATCATAGGTTCAATATGATCAAAGAAGGGTTCCACTTGCCTTGCTTGGACCCATGAGAAACTTCGGCAACGACTTCGGGAACGAACGGCGCTGCAACGGGGTCAAAACCTACGATAAACAAGGCAAAACAAGAAAAACATGCTATAAAACTACTGAAACAAAGAAAGAAACTATTGTTAATGGATTCTTGGCATTTTTCTGGATTTAATGAAATTTGAGTGGACCTAAACGGAGACTAGATGAATTAGCTATGAATTTTAGAAGATTAACTGTGTTTTCTCCTGAACTTTAATTAAACAAATTATTTTTAATACATTATTTAATTATTTCTTAGCCAGGGTAAAACTCAGGACGTGATATGACAGGAGATATAATCTGTGTCAGCCTTGTCTCGGCGGCCATTAACGAGGTAATTTTTTTGCCTCTCCCTCTGTGGGAGAGCCGACGCCCTATCTTCGAGGCGCTTCATCATTATCGCCGCCACACCTTGGATACGATGAAACTAGGATTCTTCGGTATATTTAATGCCAAAGAGATGCAGACCTCTTCGCCCACGCCATAACGGGACGTGACACACGCGTGAAATGGCGTGCACCGTCGTCGCACGTCTTGGATTAGACGGACATTAAATGTCCCTAAATTATGTATTTTTCTTTTCTCTTAGAAGATGGTTCCATACGCCTGTGGGAGTCCCTTATAATATAAACGGAGGTCCTTGCATAGGGGAAGGGAAGAGCTCTCTCCCCAGAGAACAACCACAAAGGACTTAGTACGCTTCGTCACTAAGCCCAGCTAGGGTGTAATTTCTTGCGCCCTAAGCAACCAGCCCCCATGAGTAGGGTATTGTGCTTCTCAGCGGCTCGAACCTATATACATCGTCGTGTCTCCATCGCACCTGAGGGGCCCGACCCTCTCCATCTCACTGGCGCTCACACTCTCACCCGCAACCCCGATTCGAACTAACAAAGGAGGGTCATACGGCTTCCCGCTAGAAGAGATTTACTCTCCGATATTACTATAGAACGGATATCGAGTTTTACAATAACCACAGATATGTAGTACATACGTGTATCATTCGACATTACTTTCTGTGCTGAGTGAGAACAGAAACATGTATTAAGTTGTCTCTGCACCTTGGACTTAAAGGGAGTAATTACATTGAGCCGTAGCATCTAATTTTGTATACACACAAATACACGAATAACCATTACTCCATTAGACAAAAAGACAATGTCACATGCATGATGCATGCAGCGTCAAGCAGCCATGCACGACCGGTCTCCATGAACAGCTAGCTAGCAGCACATGTTCATGGCCACTACATTGCCGTATCCGCCGGCTTTTCGTGCGACTGCGCGTCATCATCATTACAATCATCACCTAGCGGCCGGGTGCATATTCTTCGATTCAACGTCTGCATGCCCTGTGACTGTACAACCTCTTCCTCGTCATCGTCCCCCCGAAACAATCAAATGCGCTGGTGACAAATGTTAGGTGGTGTTTAGTTTGCAAACTTTTTTAAAAAACATCACATTAAGTTTTCGGATATATATTTAAAGTATTAAACGTAGTTTAATTACAAAATAAATTTCAGATTTTGGCTGGAAATCGCGAGACGAATTTTTTGAGCCTAATTAATCTGTCATTAGCACATGTTGGTTACTGTAGCACTTATGCCTAATCACTTTCTAATTAGGCTCAAAAGATTCGTCTCAAGATTTCTTCCGTAACTGTGCAATTAGTTTTTTGGTTTATCCATATTTAATGCTTTATTTAGGTATCTAAAGATTTAATGTGATGTTTTTGAAAAAAAATTAGAAACCAAGGCCCTACCCGGAGCAATATGGTAGCTAGCCAGCTACCTATAGGTACAAATTGTTGAACTTGAGTACCACCAAAAAAGGCTCTCTGTATGTACTTGCATAAACGTATACAGTATACTCATGTAAAATTGGATTGAGATCCCGTGCAGTTGCAACTCAAGCCGTTGCACTAGCATATATATGATGAGAAATCAATGCAACATATTAATATAATGCGTCATTATGGTCCATTTTACTATACTGAGATACTCTGCGTTTGTATTGGCGTTAGTGAGAGGATGTTTATTCACTATCTACTATTGCATATGGTGGTCACACATCACGTTAAGCAAGTTTGATCAATTTAGCATATTATATGGTTTACATAGTTTTTTCACAATAAATACAATATATGTTTCGCATAGTTACATTTGTGATACGATTATATCCGATTTTTTAATCCTATATGTTATAAGTATAGCACAATTTTATTTTACTACTACCACACCGTCCTGTAATATATGGTACTTATTTTGCAAATGAATTTGTCAAGGCAAATCTATTGTATTATAGGACATAAGTTATAACTAAAGCGTGGCTTACTTTTTCTTAGCCATAACTTAAACAAAAGTAGTACCCTAGTATGTTATTAAAATATGGTAAATTATGATGCATTCAAGTAGCCCCTCGGTGGTGACGTGCGTGCATTTGTGTGCACTGTGCAGGCGTAAGGAAAATATTTCAACATTGCAACTGGTCTTGGAGACAGTGTCAAGCCACTCTAGCGACATGAGGGCATGAACAAATCTCTGCTCTGACGAGTGGTTTCAACGTGACACTTGGGTTCGAGCAGAGGTAGAGGAGGGACGGATGAAACCGAGTGACTTCTGCAGGTTTCACGTATGTTTTGCAAGATTCGCTTGCTTCGCAATAGAAATGAAAAACTATGCGTGGTACTTTCCTAGTAAACCTATGACTACTCCCAAATCTTTCTAAAGCATATTAGGAGCGCTACCTTAGCGATAAGCTTTGCCGCCACTCGACACTGCTTAAAGCCTCGCTAATCCTTGCTGCCAGGAGCCGCACCATTGGAAGCTTCATTAAACCTACCTCTCCGAGTCGTGATGCCCGAAACTCTGGTAGCCTATAGAGCTCCATCCCAAGCCGCTGCATCACCCTAAGGCGGTGGAGAAGCTGCAGTGATGGATACAGGAGGTTATTGCGGGCGAAGCCTTCACCCCGAGGCTCGAGCTAGCCTGGCTAGATCTAAGCCTACTAATGAATTGTAATCCAATCCAAATCCACTTTAATCACTCTCTTTACCAATTAATCTACCAAACCAATTCACACCAATTATTCTTCATTATGATCCAATCTAAACCAATCTAACTTTGATTTTAGCCTAACTCGTACCAAACAATTTGGTTAAAATGGATTCAATCCACTCTTGCAAAATGGATGCACCCATTTGTTATGTGTAAACTCAGACGTAAAATTTTAAAACTCATATTCACACAATAAAAATTTATCAAATTTGACTAAAATTGATGGGATGATTTATTATATATAAAAGTAACTTTGTGTAAATTTTGATCAATTTCTACATGTGGGTCCCACATATATCTATTCTCTTATCCATTAGCTACTCAATTAAGGATCCATTTGTCCTCCACGGGTCAAATCCATTTAGAACCTGAAATCAACCTAACCAAATCCAGTCCATACCAATAAATTTGTCTCTATAACCTAATCCAATCCAAACCATTTGAAGTAACAATCCATTTGCACCCAACCAAAGACAATCCAAATTAAAACCAACCCATTTAATTCATTTCCATTAAACCCATTAGCAAGCCGCCTAGATCCGATGAGCCAATTAGGGGCCGGACTAGCTGAGCTCTCAACGAGGTAGTGGCTATGGCACGAGGAGAGACATTAAGTACGGATAAGGGAGTGGGGATAGTGGTGGAGAGGGAAAAGGAGGCAACTCGCCTTAATTTTGCCACAGATGAGCTCACTTGCCTAGCGAGCTGAAGTCGCTCCTCGCAGGTCTGATCGCTTGAATTTGCTCCTCGCTGCCGCCTGGATCCATGCCTCGTCGGAGAGGGAGTACAAGATGGAAGTGGAGTTAGGGAAGAGTGGGAGGGCAAGAGGAGTGATTTTTTTAGGGATTTTATATTTAACTGGTGGAAGATTTTATTTGTATAATTTGATAAAGTATGATGAGTTAAATAAAGTTATCAAGGATTAAAATAAAAACGTAATTAAAGCTAACAGTTGAAGATGTTGGCAGGGTGAAAGTGGCACTACCGTCCCAAAATAAGTTTTATTTTCAGTTTTTTTATACAATGTTTTGACTCTTTATCTTATTTGAAATTTTTTATAATTAATATTTTTATTGTTACTAAATAATAAAATATAAATAGTACTTTATCGTGACTAATATGACTAATATTTTTTAAAAAGTTTTTAAAAAAAATTTAAATATAAAGAATTGCCAAATATTAGACACATAAATAAAAAATAAAATTATTATAAGATAGGTGTAGTAATTTACAGATGAATGGCTTTTTTTGAGACCACTCATTTCATGCCCTGAAAGGGCAAACCGTACGCTGCACTGCTCCATCAAGGAGGAGGCTATCTAGACAAGTCTGCAGGCAGCTACAAGATAACCGAGCCTCATGAGAGCAGGTAGTATAAGCCTGTTATAAATATATTTTAAGAAGATTAGAGAGAAAAGAGAAGAGTGGTAAGCTATAAATTTATAATCAACTATAACACAAATTTCAAAACACAGTATATGTATGACATATGAGACAAAGTAGTACATATTAAATATATGTAGCTATTATATAAATTGACTATTAGATTGATTAGAGATAAATTGAAACTGGTTAGCTATACTATTCAACTCGCTGGAATACCAGCCTACGCACTAGCCTAGGCATAATTTTAACTCCCTAAAACATCAAATCGGCCGCTGCGTGACATAGCACCAGTCCTGCCAAAATCTTTGCCTCTGATCACACGGGTGGACGTCGCCATCCTCGTTAATGAAGCCCTTTATTCCCGCACAGCCCAATCCCTGCAGCCTGCAGGCATGATGCAAGGCGTACAAGCGGACCTGGGAAGCGGGGCCGGATTCAGCGTTCGGATTGTTGGCCAAAACAGACGGTCGAAACGTATAGGAGTACGCACTAAACAGATTCAGTGTTCTCTCGCGGTCTGGCAATATTCTACATTGGAAAGTTCTGTAAGGCAGCGAGAAATTTCTTGGACTTGGAATTCCTCAGGTCTCTTTGCCGTGTCACTTTCTGGGTCTGGTTCCTGGTTCGTCGGCCGGCCGTGACGCAGCTAGGCGGGCAGCCGGTCGCCACCGGTCAGTGTGGCACATGAACAGCGTCGTGGTGTCGCGGTCTCGCGGCCGGGCGGGCGGCTGGCGCGCGAGTAGCCACAGCCGTACGTGCGGGCACCCTGCACACGGCTTGGGGGGGCAGGTATAGGGGGCCAGATTTCCATGTCGCTACCCCGGCCGTCTCACTGCAGCGTCGTCAGCTATACCTCCTACTGTACGCTGCCCTCCTCCAGTGATCCGTCATGCATGCATGTCTTGTCTCTGCACTCCCATCCTCTAGTTTCCTGCCTTGGCCTAGCCTTCATTTGTTTAAGCTGATCGAGACGACCGCGCGATGTAACACGGCAAGGCATGCACGTACGTACGTACGAGAAGATCTGACTCGCGGCAGGGCTAGATTGCCGGTACGTGTTCCTAGCCGCGATAGGCCGGAAGGCCGGCCGGAGCTGTGCAAGCAGCAGAGCCAAATATAAAGAGGAATATATGTACAGCAGTACGTACGTTGCACACTACTACTCGTCGATATGGAAGCTACGACACGGAGCGGCTGGACACTGTTCATGCATGGCTTGATGGCTCTCGGCCGAATAGAATAGCAACTACGTACGTACTTGTGCTGCTTGGTCACTGTGTCACAGCGACTTCTATTTCCAAGAACTGTACTCGCGCACGCTCGGTTGGAAGCTTGTAGGCGTACGTATCCGGCGCATTTGATTCAACGATTTCGACCAAGTACATTTAACTTCCCTCCAATGATCAGATTTGGATGACTCGAACCGTGTGCAAGTGCGTGCATGCAACCATGTCATGGTGAAAGCTGGATGCTGAGAATTCAATGGCTGCTTTCGAAGTTGTCGGTTGCAAAAGCTGATTAGCCGCACATAAAAAGATAAACGTAATTAGTATATAATTAATTAAAATGACGAAACAAATAGTATATTTATAAAAAATAATTTATAAATAATTTTTTATATAAGTTGGAAAGGGGAAGGTTTAAAAAAAAAATCTTTAAGCTAACTCGTCTGGTCATAATAGAAATAAGACTTTGTCCAACATTAACCATCAATTTTATATCAAAATAGGTTTATAAAATATAATAATTTAACGATGTTATCCCACTACTTTTCAAGAAAACCCAGTCATCTTTTTTTCTTTTGTAAATTTAATATTTGACAAATTATTAGTGATTATTTTTCTAAAAAAACTAAACAAATCTTGTTGCAAATATGAAATATATATTTATGCCCAAGAAGTAGGTGTAAATGTTAACTTTTCTTGTTTACTATGAGAAATTGTTTTCTTTTTGTCTCGAATCAATTTCCTGTCAAACCCAAGTTCAAATACCAATAACCCTAGTGGCACTCCAGCTAGAAGTCCTGAAATTATCAGCTGGAATATTTTGTTGCAATCCTAGATCGTATAAAATTTGCTTAAACTATAGTATTAATTGGAAAAAAGGGCAATTCCCCAATAGATATACTACATGAATGGAGGATATCGATCGTCATATATAGACCACTGCTTCCAAGATTAGACAGTGTGTAAAACACAACAAAACACTGATGGAGATGGCCCTAGAGAGAGAGAAGAAAATATGTTTTTCAAATACAACATTGGTTACAGAGCTACTACAGCTTCAAACATCCACCAATCGCAGATGTACAAGGTAAAACAGCGGCAGTAGACAGAAGACTCGAGGTGAAGCTAGGACGAATAAGGGGGCCATTATTCTATGCTGTCTCTTTGCCACCATCTCCGGGGATGTGTTACCTCCCGGGAGGTCATGTGTACAAGGGGGTGAATGTGACACAGGTACCAATCATGTGATCATGTATTTCACAAAGGCACTCGATGAAAAGGGACTGTACGGTGTCCAAAGGCCCTAGCTGGCGCTAGTACAGTAGGCTTCTCTTTTCACCAAAAATCTACTCAGCTTTCGATCACTGGTACTGTATGCGTGCTAGAAAGTAGAGATCCAGAGCTATCTTCCAAATACGGTGGTGTTTAGATTAAGAAAATTTTTGGAAGAAGTGTCACGTTAAATGTTTGATCGGATGTCAGAGGGTTTTCGGACACGAATGAAAAAACGAATTTCACGGCTAACCTGGAAACCGCGAGACGAATCTTTTGAGCCTAATCAATCCGTCATTAGTACATATTGGTTACTGTAGCACTTATGGCTAATTATGGGCTAATTAGGCTCAAAAGATTCGTTTCAAGATTTCTTTCATAACTGTGCAATTAGTTTTTTAGTTCATCTCTGTTTAATGTTTTATTTAGATGTCTAAAAATTTGATGTGATGTTTTCGAAGAAAAATTTTGGGAACTAAACAAGGCCTATATGTGACTGCCTATATCATCAATAATACTACAAGTGTGTCGTTTATACAATTTAAGTGCAAATACCTTCACGTCATGAATGCCAAATAATGGTCATAAAAAAATTCTAAAAAAAATCAACAACATGAGGTGTGATTATTTGACTAAAAGGCCAAACAACATATTTTTAAACAAAAAATAGTTTATGAATAAAATTTTTATAAAAATATGCTTAGCAATCTAAAAGCCAAGACCACGAAATAAACTTTGATGAAAAACTTAAAATTGACTTCAAATTTAAAGTTAAAATTTAAATTTGACTTATAAGCATAAGCAGACAAAAAAGATAGCTAGGGTGATAGATTATAATTCCATATCACAACAAACACATGCAGCCCATAGAAAAAACCATTTATTTATATCTGAATAATTCTGATACTATTCATGACCAATTTTGTATTGCATTTATCGTTGTGTAGTTGGGCTTAAAGATTTTATTTTGTACGGTGGTAGATATATCTGTACCAATGTTGTGATTCTTTAAGAAAAATATTATAACTATGCAGTTGATATTTATGAAATGTAAACCAAAAGATCGAGTGAATATGCAGACGTGTTGTACAATTCTATCTCTGCCATACTGTGTATAGAGCAAAGTTTATCCACTAAGCACCAGAGGTCGAACTACGCCCACTGTGAAAACTTAGAGTACAATTCTTGTACTAAAAGAAGCTTGTATGATTTATAGTAGTGGGGATTATCTGTAGTATTATTCCTGCAGTGGTAGCCCCTGACATGTGGGACTGATCCTATACGTTTCCCTCAAAAACTCAAAGTAGTTCAATGCCTGCTACCAGAAAAATAAAATAAAATACATGTTGTGTTTCTTTAGAGTGTATCTTCTAGATTACTCTGTTCGTCCCACAGGATTTTGATTTTTTTTAATATTTTACCATTCGTCTTATTTTAAAAAATTAAAAAATTATTTATTTTATTTATTATTAAAAATACTTTAATTATTACTTATAAATTTTTATATTTGCACTAAATTTTTAAATAAGACGAATGATTAAAAATTATAAATGAATAGTCAAAATTCCATATATACTGGAACGGAGGTAGTACTATCTAAGAATAAACAAATATAAAAAATCAATCACATTTGAAGGGTATCAGAGCTTATCTAGAGATCCGTGCAAGATTAGCATAATATTTATTAGCCCCTACTGTACAACCCACAACGACTTCGTTTCATGGACAACAATAAGTCCCCTCTCTCTTCCCCCACTGTACCCCATGTCCCTGTCTTACTCTTTGATGATAAACGGACTTATAGCACTTTTTTGTGTCTAGCAGTTAATACCACTGCACCTCTTCTCTATTCATATGTGTAAAGACTAATTGGCTAAACCTATCCACTACCTCATCCATTTCATTGCAGTAAATAATATGGAGTCATATGTAGTTTTCACTTAGACTTCGAGCTTTAGTTGTCTAAACCATTCCAATAAAGGTATCCGCAACATATATTGCCAAAGTAAACAATAGGGTCGATCCTAGCCATGACTATAGTAATTTGTGACACTATATGCCTATAATGTGAAATAAGGTGGTCTACCGTAAAAAATGATCAATCATTTTGTTTGTTTGTTGTCAGTAGTATAAGCATAGTTGTTATCCAATATCATAATATATATTGCTTGATAGAAATGTGACATTTATTGTTTCTTTCCTGTCTTTTTCTTCTCCATTGTAGCTGCCCTAAACCCTAGATGTGCACTTTGACGCTTCCAACTTTCCCTCCCTCCTACTATCCTTCCTAGACTACAATACTATTTTCTCCATTTCATACTTAAGTTTTTTGATATTGTCTAAATTTATTTATTAACCAATGTATATATTTTAATAGATCTCCACAATCGTCAGCATATATATATATATATGAATCTATGCCGAACTACAACGAAGTCCTACGTTACGGAATAGAGTATAAGCATGTCATGGTTCGATCGATTAGCGTCTTTTATATGCTGGTGCCAAATGTTTAGAGTACGATCTCAACAGTACGGTGAGTGAAAATAATTGATCGTTACAAAAAAAAAATCACACGGAGCAACAGAACCATGCATATATGTGCTTATACACGATTGTACTCGCAGTATATATATGAATACCGCGCGTCGCCTCCTCCCAGCAAGCGCGCATAGCTATAGCTCAAACGCTGAAACAAACCCAAACACAGTCGTCGTGTTACTCGGTTAGTCCGAGATCGCGTCCGATATCGTAGCTGCCTAGCTCGTCATCTATGGATCCATACCACTACGAGAACATGCATGACCCACGCGGCTTCCCCACCCACCAGCAGCAGGCGCCGTACCACCTCCTCCCCGCGGCCGGCCTCGGCGAGGGCAGGATGAGGGGCGGCGGGCGGCGGCGCCCCGGCGCCAAGCTCTCGACCGACCCCCAGAGCGTGGCGGCGCGGGAGCGGCGGCACCGGATCAGCGACCGCTTCCGCGTGCTCCGCAGCCTCGTCCCGGGGGGCAGCAAGATGGACACGGTGTCCATGCTCGAGCAGGCCATCCACTACGTCAAGTTCCTCAAGGCGCAGGTCACCCTGCACCAGGCCGCGCTCGTGCAGCACGAGGAGGGCGGCTGCCACGCCGACTTCGCCGCGGCGGCGTTCACCGACGCCGAGGTGGCGCTGGAGCCGAATAACCACCACCGCCGCGGCTCGGGCGATGAAGACGTCGTCATGACGCTGGAGATGCCGGTCCCGGTGCAAGCAGCTGAACCGGTGGGCTACGGCGACGGCGCCGCGGCTCATCAGCTGCAGCAAGCGCTCGATCCAGCAGGGCAGCTGATGAACGGTGGTGCTCATGAGCTGCCTCCGCTGCCTTGCTGTGTTTTCCTCCAGGAGACTGACCCCTCCTGCTACTCGGTGTGCAATGTACACGGCGAGGAGGCCGGTGTGCAGGGATCTTATTAGCTGCTGCTAGTGAGACAATGGCTAGCTTAATTTTTAGGTGTGGTTAATTAATTTCCTTACGTATGTTTGAACGTTGGCTGCTAGCTGTCGTCTAGCTCTACTTACTGAGCTTTAACTAGGTCGACCGATATATGTAACCGGTTGCATTGGTCCGTTAAATTAGACTCTTGTAGTCTTGTTTGGGCATGAATTAATATGTGCGTGCATGGGTTCTGTCACTCTGTTTAGCAATATGCAGAGATAACAGACCTTTTTTGCATGCATGTTTCCTGAACCATTCTGAACTTCTATGCATGCTCGCCTGTTATTTGGCCATTTCAGTTGATCTACTGTCTCTAATTAAGGTTAGTTCTTTCTTTCCTGTACTTTCCACTTGCAGCATGTATATATTACCTCCCGCCACTTCCCTAGCTAGTTACAAAAAAAAGTGTCGTTTTAAGATTTTGAAAATCAATAAGAGAACAATGACCAACTTATTCCTTTTACAGAAACCCCAAAACAGGCACCCCGAGTGTAATACTATGGAAGTTTTGATCATAACAAACTTCGCTAATTCATTTTTCACATGTCCAAAAACCTGAGCTTACGTTGACTACACGGATTCTAAAGTGATACTTTTTGTATGACCGTAGTGAGTATATACTCCCTCCGTTTGTTTTACTTCGGTCGGTCACTCCCGCAGCTCCAAATGGAACGTGGCATATTTAAAATAGTAGGCCATGACAAAACTATTTGTGATAGTGGTATATGGCCAGTGTCAGTAGTGACCGAGCAAGCAGTGTCATTAAGTTGGTGTAAACGTGCAACTAATATCGGTTTCTAGTAGTTGGCACTACTACAGAAAAGGTATTTCTGTGCCGGTTTCGATAGGTAATTGGTGCCGGATTTTATGCCGGCACAAATTAGGTGCTACCTTTCACGTTCATTGGTGTTGGATTAATAACAAACACGAACGAGCCTTTAGGATAAGAGTTTTTTTTTTACCATCCTTAAAAAAAACCTCAAGGTACCACTCTTTTTAGTGTAAAAAGTGTGGTACTTTGAGATACAAAAAATTTATACTAAAATTCTTGATAACTTAGATACTTTTCAAGAACAATAAAAAAGTCTTTAGGATAAAGAACTCGACGATTCGAGTTGATGCTTTAAGCCAAATGTTAGTCATAGAATCAGAAAAAATGATCACCACGAATCTAATTTTGGATCACATAATGCAATGTGTTCATGTTGTGGTTCACTGGGATCCCCGCATTGTTATTGTCCAACATTGCAGTGATTTCTTCCTCCAAGCAATCAAATCCATAAATCTACTTGGTCACAAGGAGGAATAGGTCATCAAATGGAACAAAAAAAATGAACATGCAAGTATAGTGTAGTACTGTTGTTGAGGACATTTGTGAAGAGGTCGGACAATGTCCTTGGCTACAAAGCTAGGGCTTCTTGCTCTTGCACTGTTGCCATGTGGACCTAGAGCTGTGGCCAACGTCGCCAATGTGTAGACCTGGAGTTGTTGGTATCGTCGTTGTCGTATGGACCTAGATCGAGTTGTGGCGTTGCTGCCACTGTTTGTCGACCACTCACCGCATCGTCTAGGTCGAGCCGCCGCTTGTAGTGGACGGTTTTCGTGGATGGAGAAGGACCTTTGGGGGCAGTGGAGAGAGGAAAGGGTGATCGCCGAGCTTCGGTAGCCCCTAACCTCCTAGTAGCAGGTAGATATAGCGACCCACAAACTTAAGTTGTCGCCTAAAGGTTAGGGGCTCATATTGGCACTGTCGTCGGCCAAAAGGTCTGGGCCTTGGGTTGCTACCCCTAAGGTTGGGCAATCAGGTGGGAGAAGAGAGGCTGGTAGGATAGGATTGCAGAGGGAGAGAGCAATAGGAAATGAAGGTGTAGTCGATGAGGGATTTTTTTTTGCCTCCATTGGCTCGACTCGACTGGTTTATTGTTGGTGTTGGTTAATTAAAAAGATACAATATATGTGTCATTTTAAAAACTAGCGTACATATGTATCGGTTAGATTAAAACTGCCATGGATACTTATCTGCCATTTATTCAAAGAAACAAACTCCTATAATATACTATAGATGCCATATTTTTAATTTTAGACCCACCTAGGAGAGTCTAGTAGAAAATATCACATAGGTATTGTGTAAATGGACTAACACATATGAGCCATCCCCTAAAGAGGTTTTTTAGTAGTGAGGCCGTCTTTGAAGGAATTTAGTCGAGACAGTGAGACTAATTAGAGTAACAAAGGAAGATATTGTATCGAATTTCTCGAAGAAAAAAGAACATGAGGCTTGAGCTCATGCTTATTTTCCTATGAAATTAGGTGCAAAAGAGGCTAATACATAGGAATTTTGGCATCTTATTTAATTTTTTCAAGGATTCTCATAGAAAAATTTTCAAATGGTTTTTTATAATTCTTCAAAAATCCTACAAATTTCATTCGATCCAAAGAAACCCTTGGTACCTTGTTTTGAACATGGACCTGCCACTGACCGGCCTTGCCAAGGTGCATATATACCGAGTTCCGACTTCACTAAACACGCTATTATCTCAAGGCATGCATGGATCCTTCTTTGATTCTTTGGTAACATTCAATAAGAAAAATCCCTCGATCGAACTACTATCAGAATACTCTATGCTCACCAGGACTTGCAGTGTCCCGTGGGCCTCATAAATTATCTCGCCGGCCCCACCTATCACCAACGAAATCACAAAATGTGGTCCGTACTAATTAAAATCACTTCATGTATATTTCATACCTACCAATACACATTAAGAAAACTATTATCAATCACTTTATTAAATTTCGATGCAATTGTTCTCACTTTACCTAGTTTTAATATGCCATGAACTCTGAAACAATCATCGTGTAAAGTTAAACTTACTTTTAGAAAGGAAAAAAAAAGATAGTACTCACTGCCACTTTGTAACCACTGGACTTACCACTGCTAGCTGGAGTCTGGTGTCGGCGCAACCAATGCTGCCATGTTAGCCGTACTACAAAGTCTTTCATCATTGAGTAATCACGGTTTGTGGGCCTTATTTATGAGGTTTATGGATCATCGGTCATTGATCAAGACAAGGTATTAGGCACACCAAACATGAGTTCATGACAGCTCAATTCTCGTTCATTTTTTTAATCAAGTGTGCGACGACAACAATGAACAAAATTGAGATTTTGTTCTTGTACGAAAAGTGGAAAAAAAACAAACAACCTTATGGTGCTGTATTTTGCGTACAGATAAAAGGTTTAGATTGTCGCGTGGATTTGTCCAGATTTATACAGATATTAATGTATATATTTTATATATATGTCTAGATTTGATAGTACATAAATAAATGTAGAAAAGATCAGAAAGTTTTATAATACGCGACGCATGAAATATTTAATGTATGTTCTTAAATCAAAACTAACTTATACTAAGCACCTGCGGCTAAATTAACATGCCTAAGCTAGAGCCCTTAGGGGAGGCAAAGAAGCAGAGCATGCTCTTTGGGCAATCAAATTTCAAGCTCCTGCATTCGAGTGGTCTCAATTATAAAGACCACTCATCCAAGATCTTGTTCTTTTAAAAACGCATGCCGCCTTAAACGTAGCATTATGTTTTTATGGTAGCGGTCTCTGATATTTTGTATCTCAGTCTGTGCATTCTATCAAATTATAAAGAGGTATAATCTTTTTTTAAAAAATACCTAAATCTAGAAAATAATATAGAATCAACCCTAAATTCCTCGCCGGACAACTTATTTATCACTACCTCTCACTTCTTTCACTCATCGGATAATAATGTTACACCACAAATCTAGTCTTGAAATTACCACTCATTTCCACCTCGCACAAATGCAATCTGATGCGGACTTGGGTAGGATAGCATCAAGGGCAACCTCAACGTGCAACTAAAGAATCGACCTCCCAAAAACCAACGCAGATCGAGAGGCTCGACGGAATGAGAGGCAAAGATGGTTGCATGAATTGACGACAACAATAATGGAACCTGCATAACGTGCTTGGGGCATAAGGGTACGTTCGCTCTACGAAAACTCGCTCTTCCTCTCCTTCATACCAACGATGATGTACACGGATGGGATAAGACCACTCACTACACCGTGCACACCGTTACCCCTCTCGTAGGTCAATCCGAGGAGACCAGAGAGTTCGACGCGGTGCGACACGAGACGAGGCGCACCGAACGGAACCCAACAGCAGCGCTGCGCAACGGAGAACGCCAGCGAGCGAGCGATCTCGCGAGCCAAACGTGTCACAGGGGGCCCCTCTCGACCCCACCCGAACTCTCCCGTCCTATCCGCAGCGGAGGCACGCACGCACGCGACGCGGCCTCGCCAGCGAGCCGGCCTTCGCCTTGTCCTTTGCCCCCTCCCCCTCCGCTCCCCCACCCCACCCCCACCTGCGGCCTCGCGAGAATCCAAAGTTGTACTTGGAGAAGAAAAGCCTCACAAAATCTCGCTTGCTAGCTGCTGCTGCCGCCGCTGGCTCCGCATCCTTTCTCCTCCATCTGTTGCTGCTCTTGCTTCTCAGGAGGGGAAGGAACCCGGGAGGAGGGGAAGGGAGGGAGGAAGCCGTCCACCCTTCGCAACAGCAACGCGCAACCAAACCCACCCTCTCCTTTTCGCGTCTTCCCTCCGGCCGCGCGTCGCTTTCGCCGCGTCCGAATCGGTGGGCCGTAGGCGAGGGGGGAGGAGAGGGGGGCATAAAGGCGCTGGGGTCGGCGATGATGAGCGGCGGTGGAGGCAGATCGGGCGGGAGGGACGCGGAGGGCGAGTGGGAGGTCCGGCCGGGCGGGATGCTGGTGCAGCGCAGGGACGGCGACACGGGGCCCGCCGTCAGGCTCAGGGTCTCCCACGGCGCCTCCTTCCGTGACGTCGCCGTGCCGGCGCAGGCCACCTTCGGTATGTCGCCTCCCGTGATCCGCGCCCCTTCCTTTCTACTCACAATTCTCGTCTCTTCCTACTCCTCGTGAACTCGCTAGCGATTGTAACGAGGAGGAGGATGCCTCGTGGTCGGTTCCGTTTCGATTAGTATTTTTTATGTGAGCAAGCATTCCAGCTTGCCCGGCAAGTGCACGACGAATTGCCGCTCCCAGTTAGTTACCGCAGCGACCACCATGCTTGATCTGCTATATTTCATTGAGCTATGGATCTTGACCAGTCAACCGGCAATTCGTCGAATCAGTTAATACGATCGTATCGTCCTTATCCTTCTCCGTGAATCAAACTGGATGGCTAAACAAATCTAGATTCAGAACAAGAGAATTGCAATATGTGGTTGTGTGGCAGGGGGCAGGCGGATGGATCATGGTCCTACTCTTTTAACTATATCCTCTTGGACTGTGGCAAGCAGACGTACGTAGGTATATGGCGACAAAAATTATACTAGTTTTTAAGTGTATATTTGACGACATGTCTGTGCGTCATGCTATATCCGCTCACCATTTAGGCCCACACTGAATTACCGTGGTACTGCTGTATTAGTTAAACAGGAGCACGGACTGGCTCAACCTCTCAACTAAGGCTATTGGATGATTTCCTGAATTTATTCATTCTGTACAAATGGAGGCTCAATGTTACATCTGGGTAGAGTTCAACTTTTGAAACAAGTCTTCTGTTATTGAGTTTTTGATGTAGTTTGCAGAACCGGTACATCATGAACTGCTTGCTTGGAGGGAACTGATTTCCATTTCTTCAACACGTTGTTAGGATTGATTGTTCACTCTTTTGTATAAAGGTGAATTGAAGAGAGTCCTTACCCAGTCTACTGGCGTGGAGCCTGAAAGGCAGAGACTATTCTTCCGTGGGAAGGAGAAGAGTGACAACGAGTTCCTGCATACAGCTGGGGTCAAGGATGGAGCAAAACTGCTTCTACTTGAGAAGTCTGCCCCTGCCCATGTAGAGCTGAGGTCGGAGCCGGTAATTATGGACGAGAGCATGATGAGGGCTTGTGAGGCTGTTAGCCGTGTCAGAACTGAAGTTGATGATCTCTCTGTTCAGGTGAAGGAATAATGCTTCTCCAGCTTCCCTTGTAAGGCATTTACTCCTTATATCATGGAGCTAATACGGTTTTTGTTTTGTCCCATTACTAGGTGTGTGATTTGGAGAAGAGTGTGCTTGCAGGGAGAAAGGTTGAAGATAAAAAGTTTGTTGTCTTGACGGAGCTGCTTATGGTGCAGCTGCTGAAACTCGATGGCATTGAGGCAGAGGGAGAAGCAAGGGCACAGAGGAAGGCTGAGGTACAGTGCATTATACACCTCAACCTGATTGATCCTGGCTTATCTCATATATAATATAAATTCAATTAGTACTGGTACAGGGGCTCAAATATTGGTAATTCTAGACTTTCCAGATTGATTATTTTCTGTTGATAAATAGCTATCACATATTATTACTCAAACCTGATTTCCTTTTATTTACTAAAATTTAATCACACTTGCACCAAGAGATGCAGCTATTACTAGTTACTGATGAAACAGACAGTCGACACACATCTATGCTGATGATGGATTTTTTTTACCTTACCATGTAGTGTAGCATCGCTAACCTGTGGTGATAAATCTTATCAATGCCACTTATAGGGCCGTGGCTTAAAAGCCTTGAACAGATATACATATGGAATCATGGCATATCTAGTAATGAAGGCTTGATTTTTATCTATTCCGCTATGTTGAATGATATAGTCTTCTTTTGCATCACGAGGATGTTTCCCAACTCCTTCCAGGACTAATTCTAGTTTCTTTTGTCTGACTTGACCTTCCCCCTTACTCCAAGGATTAATTTCTTGGTTATGGGTATTGAACTAATTGTGCACGGGGCTTGAGTAATTCCTCACTAAGACAGTTCATTTCGCCTGAGGCTTGTAATCTGTGTAGGGCAAAACTACATTACAGAACTTAGCCTACATTAACATAGCGCTGTGGTTTGAAATCCAGCTTTTAGTGCAAAACCTGCTGGAGGTTATAGATAACAAATGCCTAGTCTGATATTTGATATATCTCAGGTTTATACCATTCATTAGTGTTGGTTTCGGGAGAAAATATTGCCAGATAGGGCCTTCAATGGTCAAGAGTGAAATGTTGCATGTAGCTTATATATTGTTCCTCGGGTTATTTTGTTGCAATGTATATAGAAGAACAAGATCAGTAAAATGGTCAGCATATGCAGTTTGCTTAAAAAAGATTGTTGAGCCAAGCTTTAATCAGCTTACGTGTATTGTGACACATTAACAAAGTCAAAACACATTCTGTTTCTTAAGTTTAAAAATCCTTATTTTGTCTATTTGATCCTTTTGAATTTTATGTAGTTGGTTTGGTTGCTTCACAGTGATTTCTGCTGCCATGACCATCTGGCATTGGGTTTGGTCCCTGCTGCAAAAATTTTGTTGTCATAAAGTATTAGTCACTGAAGATCCATGCGTGCTACTACGTTGTACGTTTTACAGATCCTCACAAGAATTACTTGCATTTGCAGGTACGCCGAATCCAGAGTCTTGTAGAGACGTTGGATAAGCTGAAGGCGAGAAATGCCAATCCCTTTAGTGATCAAAACAAATCTGTTTCAGTGACAACGCAGTGGGAGACGTTTGACAACGGCATGGGCAGCTTGAATGCACCCCCACCCCGGGTTTCTTCCACACAAATCAACACTGACTGGGAGCAATTCGACTAGCATCGGATTGCGTTCTCGTTGTATCGTTAACTTGTGAGATCGGGTATTAAGTTCCCTTCGCAGGCACACAATTGCTGTGTATATGCAAGAAGTTTGACTCCTTTTGCTAGCACTGCCTGTGCGATGTTATCAAATGGTACAAGGTGATGAATTGCTTAGGTGATCTGTTAGGCTGTCATGTTTCAGTTTGCACTGGCCATGCCCCATGCTGTGTCCTGAAGTCTTGCAGTCTTGCTTCTGCTGATGCCCACAAATATGAGTGGTTCATCATAGCAGGAGTGCAGGCGTCCACATGCGGATGCGTGCTCTTCAGTTTTCAACTTGTGAGATATATTCAGATGTTCCTAAGCAAACGGAGCGAAATCAATTCACAGTATATTCCACCGAACGCAATGAAACCTCCTTATATATTAAAAAAAACTAGCGAAAAGGGTGATTGTTCGTACGAGTTTGCAAAACAAAAATAACTCGTGAATAAAGTTTTTATATATGTTTTTTTCATGATATATAAGCTAAGGCTCAAAAATAAGCTACACTAAAGAAACCTTAAAATCAAATCTAATTTAATGTTAAATTTAGCTAAAGAAACCTTAAAATCAACTTTAAATTTAATGTTAAAATTTAAATTTTGGTTTATAAGTATAATCATAAGTGAAAGATAAGGATAAAAGCAACTTCAAATTTAATATGAGCATTTAAATTATTTAAATTTTGGTTTATAAGTATAAGTATAAGTAGAAAGACAAGAGACAAGAGTGAATGTTTGTTTATTTATTGTTTGTTTATTTATTGGAACCCCGGTGCGTGACATATCACCTACTTAATTTGTGAATAAAAAAATTATATATGTATTTCTCATTGTATAAAAGCTATTGCTGAAAAATAAACTACGACGAAGAAATATTAAATAAATTTTAAATTTAATGTTAAAATTTAAATTTATAAGTATAAGCAGAAGTGAAAAAATAAGGTGAAAACAACTCTAAATTTAACGTGTGAATTTAAATGTTGTCTTATAAGTATAAGTAGAAGTGAAAAATCGAGGGTTAAAGCTTGTTTATCTATTGGAACCCCAAATACACGACACGATACATCTTTTCGCTTTGCCTCTAATTATAAATCAAAATTTAAATATTTCAACCTTAAGCTTATAATTATTTTAAGTTTTTTATTAAAGTTTATTTTTTAGTCTTAGTTTTTAGATCACTAAAAATACATATATAAAAATTTATTCCAAACTATTTTCGTTTACAAATATATCGTTTATTTTTTAATAAAAAAGTCAAACCATCAGCCCTGCCACTACCCATAAATGAATCTTGATTTACTCACAAATGAATCCTGATTTACTCCAGAAAAAAAAAAAGCAGCGTGTGTTTTACTGTGCTCCATCTAGCTTGTTGCAGCTAGCAAGATCAACGTGTGCGGTCAGTGTCCAGTTTAGCTGCAGGGCGGCAAGCCTGCAACAAAAATGCTCACTCTGTCACCATTCACCCCTACAACTGAATCGTGACTCCTCTCGCTCCCATTCCGGCCAGCCGATGATCCATCGGCTCGTCCACGACCGCGGTGCCCCTTATCGTCTCATGGCGCGTCACGTCGAACCTCTCGCCGTCCCCCCAGAGCGCGTAGGCCTCCTCCCCGTGCGCCGCGTCGTCGCCGATCTTGAGCTGCTCGTCGGGCATGCGGAGCGGGATGACGAGGCCGACCACGAGCAGGATGACGGTGGTGGCGACGACGTTCCAGACGACGACGAAGAGCGCGCCGGCGATCTGCTTCCCCACCTGGGCGATGCCGCCCCCGTAGAAGGCGCCCCGCGAGCCCGGGATGTGGGTGTGGACGGCGGTGAGTTCCGCCGTGGCGAGCAGGCCCGTGAGGAGGCCCCCGAGGAGCCCCGCGACGGCGTGGGTGTGGAAGACGGCGAGGGTGTCGTCGACCTTCTGGAGGAGCG
Source organism: Oryza brachyantha (assembly GCF_000231095.2). Lineage (NCBI taxonomy): Eukaryota > Viridiplantae > Streptophyta > Magnoliopsida > Poales > Poaceae > Oryza > Oryza brachyantha. The sequence goes on from NC_023163.2 coordinate 27,221,553, forward strand.
ACGATCTCTTGTGGAGGATCATCATGGTGAACCACGGCAAGCTGCCGCCGCAGATGCCCATCAGTATGGCCGCCCACGTGTGCACCAGACCTGCATGCCATCGAACAACCAGTTCGTTGATCCAACTGAATTAATTAACGAATGGACAGCTCAACGACCTCGTGAACGAAACCATGTGAGCTAGGCAGCTCGCTAATCATAGTGGAGTTCTAAATTACTGATCTAATTGGATCGTAGAATTGATCAAAGATGGCAGTAGCAGCAAGAAGCAGCTGATACCTGCGCCGGGAGTGATGCAGACGAGACCGGTCATCATGCCCTGCACGGCGCCGATGACGGAGGGCTTGCCGAAGAAGATGACGTCGAGGCATGTCCAGGTGAGGAGGCTGGCCGCGGCGCTGACGTTGGTGTTGAGCACGGCGACGGACGCGGTGATGTTCGGGGCGTACGGCGCGCCGCCGTTGAACCCTGCCCAGCCCAGCCACAGCAGCCCGCCGCCGGCGATCATGAGCAGGATGTTGTTCGGCGAGAACCGCTCCCTGTCGCTCTTCAGCCTCGGGCCCACCTGTCATGACAGAAATCGACCCATCGCGTTACGTGATTAACAACTTGACACCTCGAGATTTCTGTGCCTCAACTCAACACTGCCCCAGTAGAATCTGGATTCTCCAGGCCGAGCCGGCACAGTTTTCTCTCTCTCTCTCTCTCTCTCTCTCTTTCTCTCTCTCTCTCTCTCTCTCTCTCTCTCTCTCTTGCAGGTACGAGGAAATAAGGCTCGAGCCATGTCATCCGTGTCCAAATCCGGTCTCACTCGAACAATACACGCAGGTGACCGTCCAGTCTACCACGCGCGCTGACTCCGTGAGCTGCGTCGACCGTGCGTGCCCCCGAATTAACGTTCACCACAAAGTCCGCCGGTCACATGTACAAATATGTACGGGCGCACGTACTAAATCCTGACCCGTGAGCACAACGGAAAAAGTAAAACCTGGCGGCTCGTGACAGACCGAACCGCCAGAAGTTGCAACGAAAATCCAACCAGGCAAAAGACAGGAAAATTAACCGACCGCGCGCCCGTACGTTGCAAGTGGAAGAGGGGCTAGCTTAGGTAATTACCCAGTAGGCGGCGGTGAAGCCGGCGATGCCGGAGGAGAGGTGGATGACGTAACCGCCGGAGTAGTCGATGACGCCCCACTGGTAGAGGAAGCCGCCGCCCCAGAGGCTGAAGGCGCAGACGGTGTAGGAGAAGAGGAGCCAGAGCGGGGTGAACGCCATCCACGCCTTGATGTTCATCCGCCCGAGGAGGGACCCGGCGAGCAGCACCAGCGTGATGGCGGCGAGCTCGAACTGGAACAGCACCATGGACGCCTCCGGGTAGAACGGCTCCGTGCGCGGCGACTCCAGGACGCCGTCCTCGCCGTAGTGCGCCGTGGACGGGACGGACGCGCGCGCCACGAGGAAGCCCTGCGTCACCGCCGGCCCGGCCTTCCCCCAGAACGGGAGCAGCCGGTCGCCGAACGCCATGCGGAAGCCGACCAGCACCCACACGATGAGCGTGGACGCGTACGCGTACAGTGCCATGAAGGCGGAGTTGACGGCCCACTTCTTCTTCACGATGCTGCCGTACAGCACCACGAGCCCCGGCATCGACTGGAGCCCGACGAAGGTCGCCGCCGCCAGCTGCCATCCGTTGTCCCCGGTGTTCAGCCACTCCGGCACCGCCGGTGGGCGCGGCATGTACGGCCCGGGCCGAGTCGGCGACGCCATAATCACTCACTCCTCCGTCGACGTACGTGGCCGACGCAATCCGTGCAACGCGACGCGGCTCACAGGCGACGCGGGGCGCGATTAATAATAGGCAGGCCGGCGCGGCGGCAGCGGAGCGCGCGGCGGTTGGTGGACGTGGAATTTGAGTGGGAAGAGCAGCACTACGTGATCGGCATGAACCAATGGCGATCGAGCCGGTAAGGTCAACGCTAGCCGGGCCCAAGTGGCTTGCTAATACTGGTACTATTTTGAGCGTTCCGTGTGCGTTTTTTCCTCTCTTTGTTTTTCTCCACCTGATTTCCACGATTCCACGGCAATTTTTTTTTCTCGACGTCGTTGTTGATACTTGATCGCATGTTGTTTCTCGCGTTGGTACGTTGGCGTGCATAATTTGCTTTTGATAGTCGGAAGCCATGGGGGTCTTCTTTTCTGTATTGAAAACGATAAGGGATACAATCATGGCGTGTGTACATGTTCCTGTCTTCGCTCTATTGGGACCGCGCGCGTGTCTCTCTCCCAGTCATGAGGAGCAGAGGAGGCCACACCACCACTTATATCTTCGACTTTAAATTAGCAAAGTTTTGCGGTAACTACTCCCTCTAGTTCTCAAAATATTGGCATGTTAGTCTTGAATATCTAGAAGTTCTTGACGTTTTGGAATTTAAGAGCATTCTCAGTACATACTCCATCATATTTTATATTCTAAAAATAGAGTACGTGAAATTGCTCCAACTGACATTTCATTATATCCTCCAAAAATAGAGTATTATCCATATTGAAAGAGAAACTTTATATTTAGACTTTTTCTGTCCTCACTCCATATCCCAAGAGGTCAACACTGCAAAGCAACAACTTGTACATTAGGTCAACATAGTCGACGCCATCCACCATGGAGCAGCTTGTGCAGGAGTGTGCAAGCGTTGTGGCCGAGTCCACGATGTCAAGAAACTTTAGGAGTGGTGGCTCGCATGTTATACGTCATGCTCTTCCTATGGTATCATACACATACATGTATCACCATGACCTCCGATAGCTAGAGAAGAAGAGGACTAATTTGGCATCAATTCGATCGTGAGGAGAGCCCTTCGCGTTGGTCCCTGCAACTAGAGGCTCTCATCACGTTTACATGTCATTGGCATGCCCACCAACCAAATATGGTACCACACCCTTCAACATGACAGGGCACATGGTCCTCCCAAAACGCTAATCCACACTGCTTGAAAGCTGAAAAAGCAGTGGTGGTGGATACGACGAGCTCGCTGAATCTAGATTCGACTACCCATTGGTCAGATAGGTCAATGGCCGATGGGCTGTGGCTTGGGGAAGATGACATCATGGCGTGTGCGGAGAAAGGATACTATGGCGGTGGAGGAGGGGAGGAGGTGCCGGCCTCGTCATATGGAGAAACTACCTCATTTCGCCCATCCTAGAGCTCATCAGACTTGCCGCCAACCGTGCCACCTAAACTCGCTCGTCTCTAGAAAGGACTATTGGAGGAGATGGGAGCAATTATGGGAGGAGGGGAGGTGAAGATGATTGATTTTATATTAGTTCGTGTATTTATGGGTGTTTAGTATAAACGCTTAAACATATGTATAAATTGTCAAAAGTACAAGGACTAAAATAAAAAAATGCCAAGGGCTAACATTCTAACTTGATGAAGGTATCAGTTGAGACACTTAGCATGTGTTTAGTAAACTGCATACAGCCTTAGCCAAGCTCATCGTGTGCGGTGCGTGGAGGTTGGTTAGCTGGGAAAGCTCGTGGGCCGGGCTCGATCGATGCGAAAAGGGAGAACGCGGCTGGCCTTGCGGAAATAGGCCTAATTTTCATTTCTAGCGGGCCTGGCTGGTGCGAGCGTGAAAAATGGATGTGTCTGTATTGTGTGGTCTCCAAACCCAATTATTTTCATGAGTAAATTGGACGTTGGACCATCATTTATTACCTAAGTTTCACTTTAGACCATCATTAAATCTATGTCTTCACTTTGGACCAGGTAAATTTACTACTGTTGCGATTCAGATCACCTCGAACAACTTTTCTTACCATATCTAACCTTCCTTCAGCAAATATATAGATGTCACATAGATGGGAGTTCGCCTGTGTACTAGAGTTTGATATGTCTGAGGTCATTGATGTGTATTAAAAAAATCGCTCGAGATGGTCCAATATAGCAATGGTAAATTTTCCTTGTCCAAAGCGAAAATGTATGTTTAAGGGTGGTCAAAATTAAAACTTGGGTAAGAAAATGCAGCCCAAAGTGCAATTTACTCTATTTTCATTCAAGTGTAAGCTACCAAACAACATATTCAGTTGTCGTATCCATACAAACGCACGCGACCAAACACAACAGCAATAGACATCTGAACCAGGATAGGGTTGGCCAGGTGCAGTGATACGAGCCACGCTCCACCTAATCAAGAAGAGATGTTATTCAGTACAATAAAAAATAACAAAAGGTACCTTGAGATACCAGTATCTTGTGGTACCAAATCGTTTTTATTAGATCTAATAATGCACATACTACTCAGCTAGATCCAATAATAAAAAATGATTTGATACCTCGGTACTTCGACGTACCTTTTGTTGTACCGAAGCAAATCTCAATCAAAAAACCAAACACACCCTTACCCAGTGAATTAAGCCTACGAGGCACATTTAAACCAGTCGATAGGGACATTGCCCTAAGGTGAAGCGAACACCCGTGCCCTCGTGCGTAACCATATGTGTTACTGTAGCAAACGTATACCGATGGCACATACCTAAAGACGTTGATGACTATATATAAGAGTTCGCAACATTAACTTTTGTTAACCAGATAATTCCCATGTCTTCGATGAACTAATCCAGTTAACAATAACAACAACTACAACCATCATGACATCACCAAATTAACACTAAACGCTGAAAGTAACATACACCGGCCAGTGTCATAGACCAGAGGCCACTGGAACGAACGAGCAAAGCAAACCCTTGCAGAGTTGCAGTCTTTGGTCTACAACTGAATGGTGACACCCCTGGCTCCCATGTTGGTCAGCCTCTGCTCCATGGTGTCCTCCCTGCCGGCGCCGGCCGCGCCGCCAGTCCTCGTCGTCTCCGGCCGCGTCACGTCGAACTTCTCGCCGTCTCCCCACAGCGCGTAGGCCTCCTCCCCGTGCGCGGCGTCGTCGCCGATCATGAGCTGGTCGTCGGACATGCGGAGCGGGATGAAGAGCCCGATGCAGAGCAGTATGGCGCTGGTGACGATGAGGTTCCAGACGGTGACGAAGAGCGCGCCGCCGAGCTGCTTCCCGAGCTGGCCGATGCCGCTGCCGTAGAAGACGCCTCGCATGTTCGGGATCGGGCAGTCGAGGGCGCAGAGCTCCGGCGTGGCCATCAGGCCCGTGAGGACTCCCCCCAGGAGGCCGGCGACGGCGTGGGTATGGAAGACGGCGAGCGTGTCGTCGACCTTCATGAGGAACGTGGACTTCTTGTGCAGGATCATCATCGTGAACCACGGGACGCTGCCGGCGAACATGCCCATCAGCATCGCCGACCACGTGTGCACCAGTCCTGTGCCCATGCAAACACAAGCATGTCATGTCATTCCATTTCGGTCTCACCATATATAAACCGTATGACGTGTGATTTTGATCGGATGAAATTAAGATTGTTACCGGCGCCGGGCGTGATGCAGACTAGCCCCGTCATCATTCCCTGCACGGCGCCGATGACGGAGGGCTTGCCGAAGAAGATGACGTCGAGGCAGGTCCAGGTGAGGAGGCTCGTCGCGGCGCTGACGTTGGTGTTGAGCACGGCGACCGTAGCGGTGACGTTGGGGGCGTATGGCGCGCCACCGTTGAACCCGGCCCAGCCCAACCACAGCAGCCCACCGCCGGCGATCATGAGCAGGATGTTGTTCGGCGAGAACCTCTCCCTGTCGCTCTTCAGCCTCGGGCCCACCTGTCGGTGTCATGATACAAACACGGTGATGCGCCACGTACGAATGGTGCAACGAACGTGATCGATGTATGTACGTAAGCAAGCATGCACGTAGCTAGGGTTGCATGTGTTTACCCAGTAGGCGGCGGTAAAGCCGGCGACGCCGGAGGAGAGGTGGATGACGTATCCGCCGGAGTAGTCGATGACGCCCCACTGGTAGAGGAAGCCGCCGCCCCAGAGGCTGAACGCGCCGACGGTGTAGGAGAAGAGCAGCCAGAGCGGGGTGAACGCCATCCACGCCTTGATGTTCATCCGCCCGAGCAGCGAACCGGCGAGCAGCACCAGCGTGATGGCCGCGAACTCGAACTCGAACAGCACCAGCGCCGCCTCCGCGTAGAACGGCTCGGTGCGCGGCGTCTCCAGCACGCCGTCGCTGCTGTAGTGCGCCGTGGCCGGGAACACCGCGCGGCGCACCAGGAAGTCCTGCGTCAGCGACGGGCCGGCCTTGGCCCAGAACGGCAGCAGCCGGTCCCCGAACGCCATGCGGAACCCGACGAGCACCCACACGATGAGCGTGGACGCGTAGGCGTACAGCGCCATGAAGGCGGAGTTGACGGCCCACTTCTTCTTCACGATGCTGCCGTAGATCACCACCAGCCCAGGCATCGACTGGATGCCGACGAACGTCGCCGCCACCAGCTGCCACGCGGTGTCCCCTTTGTTCAGCCACGCCGGCACCGCCGGCAGGTCCGGCATGTACGGGCCGGGCTGCGGTGGCGACGCCATCCCGGGCGACCTTAGGTGCATTTCTTAGCTCGAAGCAACGCAAGCGAAAGGAGCGAGCTAAGTGAGCACGAAGTGGCCGGCTAGCTATCTTGCGATGCGCGTTTAATAGCCTCGCTGAGATGGCGATTTGCGTGTTTATGTAATGCAGGTGGAGTTTAATTATTGGTTTAAGACGAGCTCGCGAGTCGCGCGACGCGCGCTTGAACCGATGCGAAGGGGTGGGGACGAAATGTGGGGAGCCGTAGCCGGTTTCCGGGTCAACCAGGGCAGCTCTGGCCCATGGTCTGGACTATGGAGGTGGAGGATGCAACTGTCTCTTCCTTAGCTTCTTGTTTAATCTCTAGTTGATATCTTAAGAGTGAAGTGCACCAGCAATTTTTAAACTTGTGTACATGTGTCATCTAGATCCCTGAACTCTTAAAATGTATCTTTGAATCCTGGAGACAACATGTAGCCGTCACCCTGGCATACCACGTCAGCGGATGGAGCGGGTCGGAGTCCGAATGGACCTATATGACACCCCCGGACAAGTTCGAGGACCCAAAAATATATTTTGAGAGTTCAGGGACCTAAATGACACAAGCACATAAGTTTAAAAACCGCTGGTGCACTTCACTCATTTCTTAAACTTATTTGCAAGTTTTCTTGTGTGCAAATGAACTGCTGTTGTCAACTGTGGTCCGAGCCAGGATGAATAGGAGAGAATGTAAGATGTTAGGATTGTTGTTACTCTTTCTGTTTTATATTGTAAGATGTTTTGATTTTTTTCTCAAAGTTTATAGAAACATTCAATACTAAATTAGTTTCATTAAATGTAATATTAAATATATTTTGATATATTTGTTTTATATTGAAAATGTTGCTATATTTGTCTATAAATTTCATCAAATATAAGAAAGTTTTAGTAGTCAACTCCAGAGAAAACATCTTAATTAATATAATAAAACGTGAGTAAATAATAACAGTACATTTTAGTGGTCAACTCCAGAGGATGGCCGCTACATAGCCTAGCAACAGATCTTCCAGATTTGGAATGAGCTAGGGGTTTCCATTTGCAGATTTCAGTTCGGAAATTCAGCTATAAAATGGAATTGTATCCTGTTCCAAGCGGTTTAGATGCATCAAAATTGATCTTCAGAATTTGATCCAATTCCACTATGAACTACAGCTAAAATGGAGACCATTACCATATACAGTATCTAAATAATCCTTAATTATTTGAATACATTGGTCAGACTTCAGAGTAGGCATGTTTGTTCCTAGCAAAAAGTAAAGAAAAGCAGGCAACTGTATCAAACGGTCCTACTCCTTTGGCTGAACTGTGTAGCTAGATAGCCATGTTATTCAGATATTAATGTCCATGGTATTCTAATTTTCATGTAAATTACTATCTTCAGAGGAGGTACAGTGCGCATCTGGATCCTGGAGATTGGTCCCATGGGATCACTCTTCAGTATATTCTCCATTCAAAATGTCCTCGAAATGGAGAACCATCTCTTTTCTCGTAAAGTGACCGTGTAAGGTTGACTGTGATGGGGTAACAGCTGGGGATTGGATCGCAACGGGACATTCTATGTCACAGGGCATGTCATCCTGTCATATTTGTTTACCACAACTTGGATTATGCGAGTTGTATAGTGCACACAAATGCATGCTTGTGGCGAAGGCCGAAGCATCAAGAATTCAAGATAGGCTGGATGGTTAGGGTTAATGATTTGCTTGCAGGATCCAACACAAATATGCAAGTGAATCCCAACAAGGAATTCAGAGTAATCGATTAGGTACGCTCAAATCTTGCCAGGGTTACTGAAATGCTGGGAGGATTGTCTACCTGCGCTGTAGCATAGCCGAATTATCTACTTACCAACTTGAGAGAAACTTGTACCGGTTATTGGAATAGGGGACCGGTTACATTGTTTCATAACCTGCAATAGAAAGGGCCCTTACAAAGAGGGACATGAACCTAGCTTCCTGGATACTGAAAATTGATGCTAGTTGAACAGATTCAGTGCATCGTATAAGCATTTGGGATAAGCCAGTAATTCAATGGGGATCATTCGACAATGCTTATGCGACCTATCAATCTTGGGAGCAAATGTGAGAAATAAAAGCAGGTTGCGTTTAGAAATATTTCAAAAATCTAGCTAAATCTGTCCGAAGTATGTAAAATTTTCCTTTTTGGCAAGGAAGTATATAATTCTAGTTGGCAAAAGTGGCAGTGGACAACTTTATTCCTACCATAGGAACCACTCTACAAGCAGGTAAAAGTTCCGAATGAGTTTATTGAAATATTTCTTACATGTCAGAACATCAGTAAGACAGTAACAGTAAGGCTCTCATTAAATTTTCTTTAATATAAACATCAGAAAACAAGGCTACCAACTAGGAATGATGTTAAAGGAACAGTCAAGTTGTCATCCAAATGTGTGCTGATGGGGTGGGACTCTACAAGTGCCGCAGTTACAGAAACCACAAGGAAGCCAAAAGCCAGTGACCAGCTTTCTTCAATGAAACCAAATGTCTGGAAGTAATGCATATACCTGAATAACATGCAAAAGAAAACGACTTAACAAAGCATATGCAACAGAAAACTTCAGTAAAAGTCTCTCCCAAGTAATTACCCAATAGAAGCCAAGAAACCAGCTAGCACCATTGCTATGCTGCCTGCATATGACTTGTTGGGGTTATATGGAAGCTTTTCTTGGCCGAGCCGTCTCCCCACTATGTCTGCTATACCTGAAAGTGTAGGGGGAAGATCAGCAAGGAAAATATCCTTGCTCATTTACAGTATGCTAAGAACTAAAGGTATACGCACATACCGTCCCCAGCACATAAGTTGCAAATAAGGGCTATAGCGATTGGAGAGGTTCTCCAGAATACGGAAGTGGCAAAAGTTATAGTGGTAGCATAATACAATGGACCCTTGAGAAGTTCCCTGCATTCATGAGAAAATGAAGTCTAAAGGATCATGACCTGAAGCAGCAGCAGTAGCAACAATAGAGATGCAATAGAAATAAATAATATGCAAATCTGTGCCAAAAGTAGAAGGCATAGAATAGAGAAAAAAGGGAGAATGTGAGTGGAAAACGCTTAGAAGAATAAAAGGCAAATGTGAGTATGCAAGTATGCAACCTGTGGTCTCCAGATCGGCTCATTGATTTTACCATAGCTTCATTTTTCATTACTCCTAACCCCAGCAGAAGCATCCTTATAATATTAATCCCTGGTGCTACTGCGGCCAGGAAAGGAGCATAGCTTCCTGGGCTGCATAAAGCATTAGTATATGAATAATCCAGTGATTTATGTTGAGAAGAGAAAATTAGTAAGGCTTACCTGAAAAGAGGCCAAAAAAGCAAGAATACCAAGCCAATAGTTATATGCACAAGTTTTCTATTGAGTTTCTGCAGGCAAAGAAATGAAACTTCTCACTAGAAGGCGTCCTCATAATGAAGCAAACAGAAAAGTACTTGTCAGCTGATTACATGGCTCAGTTTCTATATTTACACTGTTGAGAGGCTAACTGAATTTCCGTGTGGTTACCCTGAGGTTTTGTGAACTGATCTTTTGTTGGTTGGAATTTATACTTCAATGCTCACTATTTCTAAAATATACATTTAACAACAATTGCTGGGTTATCTCACAGGAGTGCTCTGCAAAGTGAAACTTTAAGAGTTGCAGTGTACAGAGTGAGGCATCGAGGGGTTCTATGGCTTAAATATCATGCTTGAAATCTTTCTAAAAGGGTATTTGGAAATGGGATAGAAAGATCAATCTTCTTAACAGAAACTAAGACAGAGTAACATTATGCATTTAAAGAAAAAACTACAAAACATGACTTATGTCATTGAATAAATCCGCTGTACAGATATTTTAATCCTATCACCACTGTTACACTGGATTATATGTTTTCTTATCTTGAACGAAATATCATGATTTCTGAAATAACCTTGGATTCTTAAGCATAATGGCAAAGCAGCAAAGCGAAAGATTCTGCAAGCATCTGCATGGAGCTTTTCCATGATTTCTTTCTTGAATCTAACAGGCAATAACTAGACTTGTACTAAAAGGGTCAATTTCAGAAGAATATGCAAATTGGTACACACTTATAATTAATTTCGACCTAAAAATCCTAAGAGGCACCTCAAACCATCACAAATTCACAATTAATAATTAGCCGTACAGGACTCATGTGCAGCTTGGAGACTTGACTAATTTTGACCAATCCTGGGAAGCGCCATCATCTGCTGAATACTTTAACAAACAAGTTGAACCTGCTTGGGAGAAGCCGAGAGGGCCGTGAACACAACCAAACAAATATAATTGTCCGTACACAACGCAACCTTGGCAAAATATCAGAAGCAAATCCAAATCTGCACCTGTGTCTCGTCCCCCATTCATGGGGATACGGTGATATCCGATATCGGTGTGAGCGTGTGACTCAGTAGTGGCCTCCTTACTACTACTCCATACTATTCTACTGTTGCATCGATTGAACTCTAGTAAGTGCGCATGATGCATCTTAGTACTATCGTCTATCTTAGTTCTGAATATCAGCTACTAGAAGCCGCCACTGATGCAGCCAACGGGGGGGGCAAGGGCGAAGGCGAAGGGCGGTGGCCGACCTGCTCGAAGACGCCGCGCTTGGCGAGCTCCTCGAAGAAGCGGAGGAGGGCGAGGGCCACGCCGGCGGTGACGGCCGCGGACCCGAGGTCGTGGGCGAGGAGGCCCGCGGCCTCGGCCGGGACCGCCGCGGCCATCATCCCGTTCCTCCGGCTCCGGTCGGCGACGAGGCGGCGGGTGGGGAAGGACGGCGCAGAGCAGGAGGCGGCGGCGGCGGCGGGCGAGAGGGGCGGCCCCGGTTGCAGCAGGCGAGAGCGCGGCGCGGATGAGGGCAGCGAGAGGAGATGGGCACCGAGGCTGACCATGCCGATTTCCGAACGCTCGAAGCTCCAGCTGCCAACCGACGACTTCGACCCCGCGGTAATGGACAGTGGACTAGTCGAGGCACGAGTGAAGAAATGTGAGCCGGAAAATGGGAGAAATGGGAAATGCAATGTAGGCCGGGTTATTTTTCCAGCTCACGAGAGAAATAAAGATTGTAGGATTATTTAATAATATATCTCCGTTTTATAATGTAAGATTTTCTAGTATTATCTAAATTCATCGATGGATGAACGTATGTAACTTATATATATGCCTAGATTCATTAGTATCCATGTGAATCTAGGCAAGCCTAAAACTCTTACACTGTGAAATGGATGGAGTAGCTATTTAATGATATAAATAATAGAATTAGCTAATATAAATGTAAAAAATATAATTTAGATAGGTCAGGTGATGAACTTTTATTCATAATGTTTTGCTAAAAATGTATTGTTTAGTGGTTTGAGAAATGTACGTGAAAAAGTTAAGAAAAATCCGGAGTAAAGAACGCAATCATAGTACTTTATCCACTTTTTTTATTGGATTAATTAGATGGATGCTATTATAAATTTATCTGTTTTAAAATATGCTATAATTGTTCGACTAATTGAAAGGATGTCACTACAATAGGATATCATAATAACATTAGGAAATCAGGTCAAAAAGGTTTTATAGTTTTTTTTTTGTTTTTTATGAGATAAAATTTTATGATGAATGACTAGTTACCAAATTTTAATGAGAAACTAAGCACTATAGCCTATAGGTAAGTTTAAATTATGGAGAATTATGAGCAATCTGCTGAAGTACAGCTCAAAGCAGTGACTGGTTCATAGAAGGCCATGTGCCCATTTATAGCCGAGATCACTGGTTTAAAAAACACTGTTTCTATACAGTATATTAGTTGGGTATTTGGTAAGTCCATCAAGATTTGAAGATATACTGGAGTGCTTAAATTGTCTTGAACCACATCTGTTTTTATACAGGAGACATGGATCTTATCTCGTTTTTTACCTTGTCCTTGCGACAGTAGCACCGTTGTAGATTCATTGGTGTGCTTGGTGACCACATCACCATCTTTATGGTTATTATGCTATATCAAACGAGTAATTTTACAATTCTCGGTAAAAACCATCGTATCAAGAGTTAACAAAATTTTAGCGTAAAATTTGGTACCTCCTAGTACATTAGTACCTAAGGTACCTCTTACATTAAAAAAATAATACCTCATGGTACCTTCGCAAGTACCGTAAAATTACTCATATCAAACACTAGTATATGAGAGGACCAAATGGGCAATTAGTTAAACCGAACAGGCATACTCCTAAGAGCAGGTATAATAGCAAGCTATAAACCAGCTATAAACATATTTTAAAGAAATAAGAGGGGAGAGAAGAGAGATTGGCTACTAATTTATAGCCAGCTACACACGGGCTCCAAGATAAAATATGTGTATGATATGTGGGATCATGTATTGATATTTTATAACTAATTATTGTATGCATTGTCTATTAAATTAGCTATAGTTGAATTGTAGCCAGTAGTTGGCTATGCTATTGAACTTGCTCTAAAAGAAGTTTCAAACATCTGTATGAACTAAAATGATTTCCTCCTGAACTGCAAGCAGGCTTTAAGGTCATTTAAAACAAATCAAGTTGCCTCTTGCGCCATGTCAGACAGGGCAGCTCGTAAATACGAGCCGCTAATATAAGTTTCCAGCGTGCGAACTATCTGCACTAGCGGCCAATCGCACGGTGCATGCACACCATAATTAGCCGGAACGTGCTTGCGTTGCCAACATGGCGCCCAAGCCAATGCTCGCCGCCGCCGCCCTCCTCTTCTCCCTGGCCGCCATCCACGGCGACGGCGCCGTCGCTGTCGCCGTCGCAGCGGCTGCCGAGCTGCCAGGGGGCAGCGCACGCGACATCCCGGCAGTGTTCGCCTTCGGGGACTCCACGCTCGACGCGGGCAACAACAACGGCCTCGTCACCGCGGTGCGCGCCGACCACCCGCCCTACGGCCAGGACTTCCCCGGCGGCTCGCCGACCGGGAGGTTCTCGGACGGCAAGATCATGACCGACTTCCTCGTCGAGGCGCTCGGCATCAAGGGCCTCCTGCCGGCGTACCACTCCGCCTCCGGCGCCGGCCTCAGCAACGCCGACGCTGCCACAGGGGTCAGCTTCGCGTCCGGCGGCTCTGGCCTCGACGACGCGACGGCGACGAACGCCGGCGTCGCGACGTTCGCCTCGCAGGTCGCCGACTTCAGCGAGCTCGTCGGGAGGATGGGCGCTGCCAAAGCCGGTGAGGTGGTGAACAAGTCGGTGTTCCTCGTGTCCGCCGGGACGAACGACATGATCATGAACTACTACCTGCTGCCAAGCAAGCACACACTGGACCAGTATCATGCTCTCCTCATCGGCAAGCTTCAATTTTACATACAGGTAAATTTTCTTAGCGAAATCCATTCATTTCTTCATGTTAATTCAGTCCATTTCTAGTCAGAGTTTCATTGCTGCATGCGACATTCAGATCAGGAGATTAGTTAGTGTCGACGTGATCATAATGCCCTTTTCCCCTAAATGTTCTTGAGCAGTTTAGAACTAATTGACTGTACCCATGCGTAGTTGCGTTAAGTGGCTCAGTGCTGGAATGCATGGACAGTGACCGCAAGTTTGCACTTACATTTTAGGCACGAGATCAGGCGCAAACGTCGTCCTTGATCTCTCTTGCTCTGCAAACAATGGCAAGAAGCGATTGCAGTTAGTCTCCATAGTGTTTACGTAATCTGTTTCAAGTTTCAGCAAGCAAGATCGAATCATAGCCATCTCCAGAGTGGCTCAGTAGTCGGTACCTGCATGCTGCAAACGTTGGAACTTGGAACCTTGAAACGTGTAGAGTCCCCCAATCTTGCTGTAAAACCTGGAGTTTACTCCCGCTCGTCAATTACTTGTTGACCGACGTTGTGCAGAGCCTGTACAACCTGGGCGCCCGGAGGATCCTGGTCGCCGGCTTGCCGCCGGTCGGATGTCTGCCGCTGCAGATGACGCTGGCGGCGCTGCGGCAGCCGCCGAGGCCGCAGGGCTGCATCGCGGAGCAGAATACGGCGGCGGAGAGGTACAACGCCAAGCTCCGGAAGATGCTCACCAAGTTTCGGTCAACTTCACCAGGAGCGAAAGCCGTGTACGCTGACATCTACACACCTCTGAAGGACATGGTCGACCATCCCCAGAAGTATGGTGAGTAACTTTTGAACCCGGCCGATCGAAAATTTTGAGTTGTTTTTGCAGAACGGGCAGCATTTGATGCTGCTTTTCGATCTTCTGCTAACCAGGTTTCGCCGAAACGGGCAAGGGATGCTGTGGCACTGGGCTGCTGGAGATGGGTCCCCTGTGCACCGATCTGATGCCGACCTGCGCGACGCCGTCACAGTTCATGTTCTGGGACTCTGTCCATCCGACGCAAGCCACGTACAAGGCTGTCGCTGACCACTTCCTGCGAACTAACATCCTGCACTTCGATGATTAAATGTGGCTTAATTAAATGCTATACCACGTCCTACTAGTACTAGCTCTGAGAGATTTGTGTGCATTGCGACAACAACTTCTGTCCATCTTTGAAGAGCAAAGATTGCAGCCTCATCTTCAGTGCAGCACTTTATTTTTCACAATATGGTAGGAGATAACCATTTATTGATGTACCAGAGTTCCAGAATTTGCACCGGCCTGGAATGCTATTGCTAATTGTGCACTGGCTTTGTTTATGAGGCTTCTTGATTCCTGGCCGGCATAATCAACAGGGAATGACAGCCAGCCCTGCTTTCTGTCATGGTTGCATAGGATGGTCTGAACTCACCGTAGACATCCGTAAATGCCACTGCAACATGATAACCTCATCTCTGTTCTCATCTCATCTTGGCTGCTGAGAATGAAGAGGTGCTTGCAAAGCTTCTGCCGCATCTGGCTATTCCTCGTTGTACTCAACGCCGGACTCTGCACCATTCCCCAAGAATTATAACTTAGAAGATCATCAGATAGTGAAAGCTCATTCAGCAATCTGAATTTGGCAACCGGTTTGCATACCAGCCTCGTGTTGCCGGCAGCGGAGGGGAGGATGTGATCGGGCAGCACCGCCTCCGGCTGCTTGCGAGGGCGGCGCGGAGGAGATCGCTGGGACCGAGGCTGTTAGCCTGTTAGGACCAGAAATTCTCAGACCCTGATAGAGGCGTGGCAGTATCCCTCCCAGACGCCGGCGATGAACCTTCCGGGATCTTACCGACGCTGCTGAGGTCGCTCTCCGGCGATCAAGTAGCCCATCTTGCTCTCCTGCCTCGACAAAAGGGGATCTGACGGAGCGAAAGCTATAATCGAACCATTGCAATCCAGCCAAGCAGCTTCAAATGAAGGATCGCAGTGCATGATGGCAAAACAAAAACAGCATTAGTGTAACAGCAGCTCTTGGCGTAATTACAGTTTCCGATAGCAAAATGACTAGCTTCTGCCAGCCAGGGCAAAATAGGGTGTAGATTGCAATCTTTGTTATTTTTCGTCTTTGTACGTATCACAATGGAAAAGGTTCCACTTAAATTCAAAAATCAGGGCAATTGTTTCTGGTAAAAGTACGGGAGTATATAGTTCACATCCTCTTTGAGTAAATTTGACAGTTCTAAGAAACTAACATAGTCACAGAGCTCTTCCCTTCGTTGCCAGGGTAAACCATTATTTACAAACAAAAAGGCACTATCTTCACGAAAAATTAAGATAAATGGCATGTGGTTGACAATTAGCCGTGAACTTTCAAGCGTGTTTGTGTCTATTAAAACAGATCAAAGAAGTAGGGTGTCTTGTCATCAACATCTACGACCACACCTTTTCCAGATTTTGCCCGAATTGAGCGTCTGGTAACCTTTTACCAATGAGCTCCCGTAGCTCAAACTCACTAGGAAATCTCTGCTCAGATAATTTTGAGAAAACCTGAAGAAAAAAGCTCACTTGAATTAGTGTATCGGGTACAGATAAAGTGCAAGAAAGTAAGCTTCGGAAAAAGAAATCCAGAACAGTTGAAAAAAAACTAAGAGCGGTACTAATTAACTGTGTACTAAAAGCTGGCCACCTTAGCCCACCTAATTCCCAATAAGGTGATAGGAGCTGGTCTACCGCCCAACTAGCGCCTAGCACTTCCTGAACACGGTTAAGTGACGCAGAAAAGATTGCATGTTCATTTAAAGGGAACAACTACAATTGCAAAACAGTTTTAGGAAAATTGCAAACCACTCTTTATTTTGAAACAGCTAGCCGGATGATTGTTACTAATTCAGTATAAGTACAATCTAATTACTCAAGTGCATCGCTGCCACACAGTACTGCAAGGAATTGGACAAAATTGATGGCAACTAGAGATTAGAACTCCAATACACAGATTAACGGACAGTCAATTTGTGCCATGCTACAGACATTTTTAGTCCAAGGTTCAGCTATAGGTCTAGCAATTCCAGTTCTGCTTTGAGCCTATACTGAGCTCCGAAATACCAGTTTCTTTCCAGAGAGAAATTATATAAAGAGTAAATTGCACTTTGGGCCGTATTTTATTACCCAAGTTTCACTTTAGACACTTTAGACCACCCTTAAACATATATTATCACTTTGGACAAGGCAAATTTACCATTGCTATGGTTTGGACCATCTCGAGTGATTTTTTAATACACATCAATGACCTCAAACACATCGGCTTTGGTACACAGACGTACTCCCGCCTATGTGCCATCTATATATTTGCTGAAAGGGAGGTTAGACATGGTGAAAAAATGTTGTTCGAGGTGGTTCAAATCGCAATAATGTCAAATTTACCCGGTCCAAAGTGAAACTTAGGTAATAAATAGCGGTCCAACGTCCAATTTACTCTTATATAAATAAAGATAAACCCATTGAAGCAAACCATAATAACTAGAAACTTCTGCACAAAACAGTCATGAGGTGTAGCCATAGAAAACAACAGCTAATGTACTGGTTTGCATAAAAAATGATAGCAAAAAAGATGTATGAATAGCAAACATACCAGTTGACCGTTGCAGTAAACTTCAAAGGCACCAGAACTTTGTAGAAATGACTGGGCGAAATTACCAAAGAGCCAGATTGTTGCCATTGTTCCAAATCTATTAGCACGCAGTGAGTAGTACCAAGGAGGTGGAACCATTCCAAACCTAGGGAAAATCTGATCACCAGCCATTAATGTTGCCATTGCTCCAACTTGAAGAAAAGGTACAGCTTTGCTCAGTGTGCGTTTTGGGAATGGTGGAGGGTAATTTTCTAAAACGACATGAATCCCAGGAAATGAGGTTTCAAGCATCTGCTTCGTGGTCATTGCATTTCCCCTGCAAAATTTGACTTCACGTTATGTCTAACTCACAATTGTCAATTGAATAATTCATAGAAGAGCAAAAAAAATGTATTTTCAGTAAAGCATGTGAAATAAGGTCTTGCCCCAATATATATTGAAATAAATGGTCACGTCCACACAAGTTTATTCATTTCAAGGTCAAACAAAGATATGTTCAGCATGGCATCTTCTTCCTCTCAGTTCATCTCTCCTAGCATGATATAGCCATAAAAAAAGGTGTAAAAAACTAAAATCCACAAAAAAATATAGCATTCCAGATTGTAATATCCCACGGGCATAAGTGGGTGCAAATAAAATCAGGAAGAAGAGTTAACCGTTCCTGAGAGGATGAACCGAGATATTTGGAGCAAAACAGGCCATCACAAACTAAAAGAATATGAATGAAAGGATTGAGAATCTAAATTATTTATCAACGGATACTAGGAGCGCATAAGGGACAGAACTAGTTAGTTGAACTACAACATAGGTAGTATTCTTCTCATCATAAGCTAATCACTTCAAAGGCACCAGTGCTTGGCTGCACTGCTTTCTAACTCATATTCTCTCGTTTTCCATGCGCATGCTTATAGTGAGCTGCTAAACGGTATGTCTATTTTGAAAATTTTCTATAGGAAAGTTGCCTAAAAATCATATTAATCTATTTTCAATTTTTTTAGCTAATAATTAATTAATGATATGTTAATCCACAACTATGTTTTCCGCGTGGTTTACTAACCTAACCCAACTGCCACTGCCACTGCCGAACGCAGCCTACAAACTATGTAGGCCTACGATCTCTGGCTACAAGTAAACCTGACACAACCCGGGTTTGATCTGTGATTCACTTGCTATTTTTGACACTGAGATTCATCCAAACCAGCTCACAGCCTCACACTCCACAGAAGCCAGCAGACACCACGTAGTTTTTCTTTACCTATACGAGCAGGAGGCGCAGAACTTCAACTCGACGGTGGTGCCGGAGGCAGGTCCATCCACCTGCGGCTCCTACAGCAGAGTCAGCGGAGAGGGAAAAGCACATGACTCTTCTGGTTCAAACTAGATCGGAGACCAAACCGTAGCTAGATCGAGCAGAGAGGATTGGAACTTACAGACACCTGCGCGGAATCGCCGGCATCGGCGGTGATGTCGTCGGGCTGGACGGCGTCGGAGGCCGGGACGGGGTGGGGGTGGGGGTGGGGTAGGTCGGACTTGGTGGTCGGCAGCTGCTCCGGCCCGAAGAGGGTGACTAGGTCGGAGCAGAAGAGGAGGATGGGGAGGCCGAGGAGCACCAGCTGCACGCGGTCCATGGCGGCTGCGCTGCTCGCCCCTGCTCCCTCCGGACTCCCGACTCCCGGAGTCTTCGCCTTCTCGGCTCGGCTTCCCGAGGGCGTGACCCACGGATTGACGAAAACCGCAAGGGGGACACGTCACGCAAGGAATTTCGACGCGCCGGGCCGGGCTCCCGCGGCGGACCAAACAGGCCGGCACGAGCAGGCCATCGATACTGATGGGCCGAAATGATCAAGGCCCACTCTGACCGGATGGCCCGGCCCAAATACGCAAACATCCAAGCCCCAGTGGCCCAGTGCCCCCCACTCGAATTTCTATCTTCGCGAAGCTTGCCGTACGTATCGGTGTATCTCTCCAATGTCAAATCGCCGGTTGGTGCAATGCAGCAACAGCACGAGCACCGTACGGGCACGGCGCCACGCGCCGCCGTTACGGACGTGATCTGTTCTTCCAGCACCACGGCGCCACCGTAGAAGAATTGTGTCTGTGATGAATCAATCATTCGGCCGTGCCGAATTTAACTCCGCTGCAACCGCACGACGTCGACGGCTCGCTTCGTTGGCGTGAACGCGAGATCGCCGGGCGCTTACGCGCGCCGCCGGGCGGCAACAGTGCTCCGCTTTTATGAAGGCTCATGGCGATGGACGGACAGCCGAGTGCCACCGGATCCAGCTCGTCCTGTTTCAAACACGAGGCTACAGAAGTACAAATACAGATTGTGATGCGCGTCCTTCACCTGCCCGCGATACTCCCCCAGCCTCCTCGGAGAAATTGGATATTACGCCACTTTAAAATTTCGCTCAAACATCACTTAGTAGAATCGCTTCGTTAAAATGTCATTTTTATCCGACGGATACCATTTATTTTGCCATTTTGTGCATTTGGATCAATTTCTACCTCTTTTCGTCCCACGCCGGACGAAATTGCCCATGGACTCAGTCTTCAGCGACAGTCACCGGCGTACTTGCGCCATCGCCTCCACCGTCCCTGCTCCTGCTCCCGCCCATGCCGCAGCCCCTCCGCCGCTCACGGCTCGCCTCCCCTGTGAGCGCCCTCCCCTCAGCCGCGAGCGTCGTTGCCTCCCCCGAGCTAGCGAGCCAGGCGATCCAAGCAGCGACAAGGTAAGAGAAGAACACATCGCTAATTGCAGCATCGCTAATCACATCAAGATTTACTGCTCGTTGGTTTGGACTTTGGAGTTGGAGAGGAGATGCAAAACATCTCTCGTAGCATCGCCATGGACATGAAGACAGAGTAGCAACAACAGCAAGAGCAGCTACCGTGCTGCCTGCCCACGTGCACACCTTGGCTCCAAGCGGACATGGTAGGTTCGATCCGGCCTCCGAGCGCCCTCGCCTCCGCCGGCGGGTACCGCCGCCGATGGACGCCACCAGCAGATTCTCTCCTCATCGACTCTATGTAAGAGATGAAACAGCTCAGCCCAGGGGCGATTTCGTCTGGCGCACCATGAGAAGTGGCAGAAATTGATCTAAATACAAAAAATGACAAAGCAAATGTTATCCGTTGGTTAAAAGTGGTATTTTAACAAATCCATTTCGCAGAATAACATTTCGAAACCATGTTTTGGGAGTGGCATAATATCCTATTTCTCGCCTCCTCGACGAGCAACACGAGATACATTGACGGCAATCGACAGGTCAGGCAGCGTACATGTACTTTTCTCTGCACCGTTGGAACGAGAGGAAGTGATGCAGTAGTGATGGCATCCGAAGGAAAAAGGGGGGGGGGGGGGGGGGGGGGGGGGGCCGGCGGGCCAGCGGCAGCACGACACGAGCACACGCTGCTTTTCAGGCAAAGGTTCGGTACGGCGCAGGCGACTTTGCTGTCGCCGAGATCCGTTTTCCGGTAGCGAGGTCAGCAGTCGTTAGCTCGGGCGTCACCTGCTCTGGGTCTGGGACCGCGGCGTCCTGCACACGCTGCGCTCGAAATCTCTCGCGCCCCCACTGCAGACGTGACTGCTGCTCCGTTTCATTTCATACCACTGCTCACGCCGAGATACAGGTACAGTAGCTGCGGCGTGCAGGGGTAGCCGCTAGCGAGCCGCCGGTTCCCGCTTTCGAATTTTTACACCCCCTGTCGCTGTGCACGACGGCGATCTCTCGTCTTCACGGCTCATGTCCCTGTGCAAACATGGCCACACACAAAACAGTCTCGTTCGCCGGCGAGTTTTTTTCCTCTTCTTCTTTATTTTCACGCATTCGCTCCTGCCTCACAGGTCGTATTCTGCTCACTGTTGCATGGTTAATATCGAAGCAAACGGGGAGGGGAGGTTGCTTTTGTCGAGCAGTCGTTGTCGCCTATGCCGTCGGAAGCTTGGCTAATTACGCCAAGCTGCCAGCCGGAGCTAGCTCCGCTTTGTCCCCGCGTGTTTCGGAAGCATTTTCTGTCCGGCCACAAATGCCCATTCGAGCTTGTGCTTATTGGTGAAAGACTCTGGTAAGTTCACAGCGATTCCAAAATAGAAAGTGAAAAACTCTTCTTCTTCTTCTACCTTACCGTCTTTTCCGAGTGCAAGAAACGTGTAACCGTGGAGCATATCTGACAAACTGATTAGGTTAGGCTTTGGCTTTTGAGCATTTGATGGCGTTGAAGGTTGGAAAGAGAACGTTGAAATTTAGTAACAAAGAAGCTTCTGATGGTAGTTGGAAGTTGGAACGGCCCACGTATTGTTTGACATTTTTGCATTTCAACGTCTCGAGCTACAGAGAAGGTAGCGTAAACCACACTCGTTGAGTGGGATAAAGCAGACAGGGCAATTAATCCAGCGATCAAATAAAACATCACATACGCGAATCACGGCGTATTATTCCGTAGCTAGGCCCTGCGAAAACATCGGCATTAACACGATCTTTGACGGTCTCTGACATGGACAGTTTTCGTGAATCACGGACAAGAAACTCAAAAGCATCTAAATTCAGAGGAGTACTTGCAAAAAAAGTCACAAACAAAAAACATACTTCCTCTTTCATATAGAACATAAAAAATTAATGGTTTTGCATGAACGTTAAAGAAGCACTTATATTTTAGACCTATGAAACAGAAAATAGTTAAGGGGGATTATTATAAATATAGAAATAAATTTGAATATATCCCTGTTTAATTTAGATTATTATAAATGGATTATTTATTTGATCATAGATATAAATGAAATATTTTAAGAAATGGATTTACTAACGAATAACTTAAAATAAGTAGTTAAGAATATACTAAAATAAAGTTTTTGAGAAATCATATTTTTTGAAGCACGAAACAAATAATATCTTTTCGATGATCCAATGAATAGGTTGTAAAAAATGAGCATAAGACATACTTTAGAAATTTTTATATCTATGGAAAAATTTTAAATTATCAAAATGTTTATATGTATGAAGAGAGCAATAGTAAACTGCATGTGCTGCAGTTAATTTACTGTAAAATCACACAACGCTTATGTTAGGCCTAGTTTAGTTTCTAAATTTTTTTTTCAAAAATATCACATCAAATCTTTAGATATCTAAATAAAACATTAAACATAAACATAGATAAACCAAAAAACTAATTGCACAGTTCCAAAAGAAATCTTGAGACGAATCTTTTGAGCTTAATTAGTATATGATTAGCCATACGTGCTACAGTAACCAACATGTGCTAATGACAGATTAATTAGGCTAAAAAAATTCGTCTCGCGATTTTCAGGCTAGCCGTGAAATTTATTTTTTTATTCGTATCTAAAAACCTCTTCCAACATCCGATCAAACATTTAACATAACACTTCTTCCAAAATTTTTCCCAAACTAAACGGCCCTTAATAAACTTCAGATTTTCAGACCGAAACAGAGCAGAGACGAGACGGCGCTACGGCGGACGCCCTTCTCCCTCTTTTTCTCTCGGGCACACGCCGTTCGTCCACCGGAGCGGCGCAGCGTAGTCAAACTCCCCAGCCGTCCCCACCACGCCACCACCACTCTGTCACCACAAGGGCCCCACCAGTCAGTGGCCAATCCAGCACGCGCCTCGGCGCCACGTGGGAATGTCTCCCCCCACCACCGCGTCCTCTTCGTCCTCGTCGGCCAAAGCCTAAAAGCTGCCGCCCTCGTCACCGCCGGCTACGCGTCCCCAGCGCCTCCCCAACTCGCCACAGTTTTTACCGCTCCGTCTCTACTCTCTCTCTCCCCCTCTCTTCTCCTTCACTTCAATTCCTTCTCCTCCCCTCCCCTCCCCTCTCCCCACCACCACCCCCAACACCCGAGCGGCCAATGCAGCACAAACCCTAGCCCTCCCGCCCCCTGATCTCGCGCGAGCATGGGGAACTGCTGCCGCTCGCCGGCCGCGGCGGCGCGGGAGGACGTCAAGTCGTCGCACTTCCCCGCATCGGCCGGGAAGAAGAAGCCCCACCAGGCGCTGAACGGCGGCGCGGGGGGAGGTGGTGTTGGTGGTGGCGGCGGCGGCGCGGGGCAGAAGCGGCTGCCCGTGCTCGGGGAGGAGGGGTGCGAGCTGATCGGAGGGATCGACGACAAGTACGCGCTGGACCGGGAGCTCGGGCGGGGGGAGTTCGGGGTGACGTACCTGTGCATGGATCGGGACACCAAGGAGCTTCTCGCCTGCAAGTCCATCTCCAAGCGGAAGCTGAGGACGGCGGTCGACGTGGAGGACGTGCGCCGGGAGGTCGCCATCATGCGCCACCTGCCCAAGAGCGCCAGCATCGTGTCGCTGCGGGAGGCGTGCGAGGACGAGGGCGCCGTGCACCTCGTCATGGAGCTCTGCGAAGGCGGCGAGCTCTTCGACCGCATCGTCGCGCGGGGCCACTACACGGAGCGCGCCGCCGCCAATGTCACCCGCACCATCGTCGAGGTCGTTCAGCTCTGCCACCGCCACGGTGTTATCCACAGGGACCTCAAGCCAGAAAACTTCCTCTTCGCCAACAAGAAGGAGAACTCGCCGCTCAAGGCCATCGATTTCGGGCTGTCCATCTTCTTCAAGCCTGGTAAGCCGCGGAACCGAGATCCATTCCCAATTTGGAACAATTGCCCTGTCGCACTTCTGAATTTCCGTACGGTATTGTGAGATCTCTAGCTTAATGGTCTGTTTTAGGTGGAATAATTGGTAGTGGGCATCGCTGTAGCTAAATGCAGTTGCCGTGCTGTGTATTGAAAATATTTTGCATTTCTTCCATAAAGGAAAAATCTGGCCCGGGTAGAATTGAACTATAAATATCAGTAGTTTTGATACTTCTTTGTGAAGGCAGGATTTTGAGGTGGTCGAGTGGATACTGTATAGGCCAGCGCCTTCACTATGGGAATCTTATTTGGATGGAATCTGTGTCTTTTTCACCTAACAGTGGCTCAATGTTGTTGCTATGGAATGCTATTTGGCTGGAATTGGTTATAAGTTGTAGAACAACAATTCAGTGTTGGCCCTTTCCATTATTGCATCAGTCTCAGTAGTTTGGTCTGCTGAAGACTGTGCTGTGGGTTCAGTATTTGATACACTAGGTTTAGGATGTAGGATATTTGTAGTGTGGACCTACTATTTATAAAATTCGGAAGAAACAGATCATGGTGCATTAGCCATTGCTAAATTTAGTTTTGTTGCACCATACTACATGTTATCAGTACATTCATTTTGTCAATACATTATGTTGAGTTCAAGAGGCTGTACTTTGGGAGAACAATATAGGACTGAAACTGCTATTTCTTAGCAGTAAATGCACTTTACTTACTAAAGCAGCGGTGATTATGGTACTTAATTTACATATAAACATACCACGTGTGTTTAATATTTGGGACATGGGATGCAAATAAGTAAGATGCCTCCCTGCCTTCTCCACAATATTTTAAGTTGATTAGATTGAATTCCTTTTAAGGTGCTTCTCATCTTATGTATTTCATTTATATTAGTTTATCTTGCCCTTTTCATGCTCAGTATATTATGGTTCATTCGCCTTTTCCCTTATGACTTTGTCATGGAAGCACGATTTCTTGCATGGCATAGTGTGAAACATGCAACATTTACACAAGTAATGTGTATTCATAACACTTAAATGCTGCCATGTAACTTATTCAAGTACTTAATCCTTAGGCTAAATTTTACCGCCTGTTTTGCACTTCTATTTGGTTTGCTATTAAGAATTCTGCCCTCTAAATTAACACGGTGCCTTTTCTTCTATATTGTTCATTCTATCTTTTTTCCTTTACTTTGGGACATATGCAAGCGCATAATTGTCTTTCAGGGGGAAAACTTGATGGCCAACCCTTGTTAACTGGGCGAGAATGACAATAGAAATGCATACTGACAGTATAGTTGCACAAGATAGAAGTGTGATTTTTTTAATGGAAAAAGAAAGAATACGATTGTGAAGAGTAGCAAAAGACAAAAAAAGGTTCTTAGAGCAATTTCAATAGTATAGCCAACTACTAGCTCTAATTCATCTATAGTCAATCTAATAGCCGATTCATATAATAGTTACCCACAAAACATCAATATATGGTCCCACATGTCATATACACATTTTGTCTTAGAGTCCGCGTGCAACTGGCTACAAATTAATAGTCTACTTTTTTCTCTCTTCCCTCTTATCTCTTTAAAATATGCTTATAGCTGGCTTATAGCCTGCTATTGTACCTGCTCCTAGAATGAAATGCAGCAAGCTCACTGAGGCAGACACATAAAGCACCTAGGTGTCAAGGTGGTGGGCTCTGCCGCACAGGGAAAGCTCATTGCCTATATAACCTCATTTCATGTTTTTACTGAAGTGATTATTGGATTTTTCTTAGCTGCTACTTATGCACCTAGTGGCATTGAATTCTTATGGTGACATCTCTACCTTGCTTCTGGATCATATTTTACTTTTTTTTTCTGCAGAAAATTGCATTTTGTGATGTTACATTATTACTAGGTAGAGCAATTTCTACACAGAAGGGTCTTCGCAAAACTAGAATTGTTTCTTGTTTCTTTGTGGAACTAGAGAAATTGTTGAGTTGCACTCCTTAGTATGTTTCATGAAAAATATGGTACCTCAGAATCCTTTAATGCTAACTCCCTTATGATCAAGAGGAGAAGAAAAAAAATGAATGAAGTCAATCCTTGTCGATGATGGCATTTTCATGCTCTACAATGTTGTGGATTCACAGCGCTTGCACAACAGTTGACTACTGTTCTTAGTATACTGACAGAAATCCTAGCTCCATCCAGTCCTTATGTGATTGTTCTCTTCTTTTAGGTGAGAAGTTTTCTGAAATTGTTGGAAGCCCATATTACATGGCTCCGGAAGTATTGAAGAGAAACTATGGACCGGAAATAGATATCTGGAGTGCAGGAGTTATCCTATATATTTTGTTATGTGGAGTTCCTCCATTTTGGGCTGGTATGTTGCCTTTCTATTAAAACCTTCACTACCATTTGTTGTCATCTCCCTCAACAATCTCACCTGGAAATTTTTCAGAGACTGAGCAAGGGGTGGCACAAGCTATTCTCCGTGGAAATATCGATTTCAAGCGGGAACCATGGCCAAATGTTTCAGAAAATGCTAAAGATTTGGTTCGGCGCATGTTGGAGCCTGATCCAAAACTCAGGTTAACTGCAAAGCAGGTTCTCGGTACGTTTTACATAGTGCTACAGAAATAAATGTCTTATATTCTACTTGCCCATCCCACTATAAAATTTCAAATTCAATAGTCAGTAGAACTTGATTTTTTTTCTGTTCTCTCCAACATTATAGCATTACAATGGAGTCCTATTTGATATCACTAGTTTTCCATTTCCTGGCATCACTAGCCATATGTAAATTTAATCATTGTCTAGTATGGGAAACATATACCATGTATTGTCTTTTAGCGAAATGATATTTTCGTTTGTGGATTAGGGTCTAGTGTATTAAAAAAGGTCACTACTTACATTAATTAGTATGAATTACTTGTTAACTTTGTTATTTTCCATTTTCCCCCTGGGGAATCTTGACATCCTTATTTTTTTACCACAGAGCATCCTTGGCTTCAAAATGCTAAGAAAGCTCCAAATGTTCCTCTTGGAGATATTGTGAAGTCAAGGCTCAAACAATTTTCTAGAATGAATAGATTCAAAAGAAGAGCTTTAAGGGTCTGTATCTTGGTCTATTAACCTTTCCATCTTGTTCTGATGCTCTGTACCAAGTATCTACCATGGCAAATTGGCAATCTAGTGTTGAGTGATAAAAACTGATTTTGTGTACCTGACTAGGTCATTGCTGATCATTTGTCTGCTGAGGAAGTTGAGGACATAAAGGAGATGTTCAAGGCAATGGACACTGATAATAATGGCATTGTATCTTATGAAGAATTAAAGAGTGGGATAGCAAAATTTGGTTCTCATCTGGCAGAATCAGAAGTGCAGATGCTCATCGAAGCTGTAAGTACTTTCAGACATTCAGCCTCCAATATGTGTAGTCATTTTCTATAAGTATAAACAAAGACCATAGCATTTTCTTGGCTTAGAAGTAGTTAGCATGTATGGCCAAAACTCCTCATCATGGTTCACATGGAATCCTACCAGATAGTCCAGCAAAATCTTGGTAATAAAAAACTAGCAAGAATTGATGCTATATCAGCAGAGCACATATACATATGATGCTCTATGAATTTTCTTAAAGAAAGTTTAATTAACAAGAATCTTGATTTCCTGATTCTATTGTAGTCTTGTACCAAGGAACTGACTTTCATGACTGGGAACTGACTTTCATGACTGCATAGTTATTTATGGCCTTAACTTCTACTTGTTAGGCTTGGCCACCTGACACTGCTTCTATTGAAGCAATTTTGCTATGGTGTGTGTGTAAGGATTTTGTTGATTAGTTTGTTAGGATCTTTCAAAAAGAGATCATGAGAATCTTAGAAAGGGTGAAGGGTTATTTTGGACAAGTGTGCATGAAAACAAACACATATACCACACGTACAAATTTGATTGCCCCTAGTCACTAATGTTACTCTTGCTTTAACATTCACAAACAAGCAGCAGATATTAAGGCAACACATTCCACCATGTCTAATGCATATCTTCCGGAGCCAATTTTCCACTTCATATTCAAATATGTGCATCCTTCATTTAGTGCAAAGATACTGGTCCCTCTGATATCCCATAATAGCACAAGTACCCTTCTGAGTTAGACATACTTTGTGAGGTCTATAGGACTATATACATGGTCCACTTCCTTCACATATAGCAGTTTTAAGGACACACAGGAGACTATATAGGTTGAGCTAAATGCTAAGGGGCTCTAACTTGAAACCTCAACCATTGCATCAATTTGTTTTACCGTGATCTTTTCCATGAGATCAACAATTTGTACCTGCCCATTGCCAGTTTTCATGCTAGCCTATTCCTTATGAGCAAGATTTGGTTCTGATATTCATGATGTATTTTTAGAATTAGTAGTAAATGTTAGCGTCAATGGAGTATTGCATCAATGTGTTTGGCATTCCTTACAGAATAAGACTGAAAGTTTGCAATGGATATTATTCTAGTTCACAACTTGATATAAGTTCATGTAACTGGTATCCTTCTAGTAGACAAAAGCTGGGATACACGCATTTGTGTGCATCATTTCTACATCATATTCGAGTATTTTATCTGTCTCATCTTCAATATTGTATTTGTGGCTTGTTAGCGTTGCCTAGGTGTAGGGGCTGAACCTGCACTGGTGATTGCCGAACTAGGAAACTAGCTGCTAATCATTGTACTACACTTATTTACTGGGATAAATATATTTTTTCTTCTCATTTTTCAGCAATTGAAATCGTTTTGCTTTTCACTATTTGTATATGAAGAAACTTATGTGTAGTAGCCTTGTGAAGTAACACAACGATAGCGCAAATAGAAGAAATCAAGAAAGTATTGCATCTCAATTTGATGTTCGCATTAAAAGTTGGCTTACTGTCATATATAACTAGTGCTACCATTCTGGCAGTTCTATTTTGGGGCTTAATACCTTTTGGAACCATGCCATCACTTCACTTGAGTTATGTGTTTCCTTTGGTGGACGGTGTTTGATGATTGATCCACATGGCCCATGGCATCACACGTGGGGCTGTTTTGATCATCATGCAAAGGGTTAACACAAGGATCGAAGTAGTGAGCAGGGAGAAGCATATTTATAATAGAGGGATGGAATGATGGATTACTGAATTCAGGATTAACTCACATTTTTAGATGTACTATGGCTACCGTTATTCGATAGTTCGTATAGTACTAGACTAATTTGCAAATTCTTAATTGATCACGTGTATTGCATATAGGTGGATACAAATGGGAAGGGTGCTCTAGATTATGGCGAATTTTTGGCAGTCTCTCTTCATTTGCAAAGGATGGCGAATGACGAGCACCTCAGGCGAGCCTTCCTATTTTTTGACAAGGATGGCAATGGTTACATTGAGCCTGAAGAGCTTCGAGAGGCTCTAGTGGACGATGGAGCAGGTGATAGCATGGAAGTGGTGAATGACATATTGCAAGAAGTTGACACAGATAAGGTGATGTTATATTTATACCTCAATACAACCATTCTTTCCGTAATTTCATTCAATTTTTTTTTGTCTAAACAAGATCTTTCTTTTCACTGCAGGACGGCAAGATTAGCTATGACGAATTTGTAGCAATGATGAAGACGGGCACGGATTGGAGAAAGGCGTCTCGGCATTATTCTAGAGGAAGATTCAACAGCCTCAGCATGAAGCTTATAAAGGATGGGTCCGTAAAACTGGGCAATGAGTGAAGCTATGCCAAATGGTATTAATTTTATGCGTGTAGTTTAGGCCTTTGGGCCCACTAAGCAGAAACCCTTCTCCTTTTTGTCATGATTATTTTGCGTGGAAATTTAGATAGGTGGAACCACCCGATTGTCTTACCTGTGTAATTAGCTCATCTGACAAGCACGCGCGGTGGAATGATATACCAAATGCTGTGCGCCTGCTTCGCCCTTGTGGCCTTGTTTGATCCTGGGGGGGGGGGGGGGGGGGGGGGCGGTACCTGATGCCAAGTGTTGTACAATGTTTTGCCGTGTTCAAATGCAATTTGTTCATTTGGGGTGCTAGCTAGCCTATGGCAGAATTCAATGTGCACTTTGTGGAGGCATCGAGTGATCTTAGTAAACGTCGCGCTATCAAAACGAAAGTTACGAGACAATATGCACCTAGTAGTACACCAGGTACTAATAATATCGAATTCTGTTCTATCTGCACCCGAATTGTGCTGACCCGATGCTTTCGTAATTAAGAAGTCTGAGACCGATGCCTCTCGAATTCAACCACGCGCCGGAATTTTCACGGAGTAATGCTGCATAATCAGAACCGCATCACTGCTGGAGAGCACCACCGGCCGCATCACCCGTGAAGCATAACTAAGATAAGGTTAAATGCTGCCAAATTCAGGGAACATGATTAAGCCAGGACGAGCACGGCTCTATTTTAATAAGCACCCTACGATCCCCACGGTCAAACCTAAGCAACATGTGATGACGCATCGATCCCAATTCGATCTCTTGCTCCTTCGTCCGCCGGAATAAAAACGCAAAATCCGCGTGCGCGCGGCCCCGCTTTCCGCCACGCCATAGCGTATCTTCGTTTTGGCTTCTCCCAGCAAAGCGAGATCACATCAACTCCCCTCTGCATGCCTGCATTTTTCTTTGGCGTTGTGGCGGCGCTGGTTCCGCCGCCTGCTCTTTGCACAGTCGCACCGCACGATGCCAACTATCGTGGAATGCCCGCGCGGCACACACGCCCTCGTCACAAAAAGCGGCCGCAAAAACTCGTCAATTCGGTCGCTGTAGCAGTCAGTGGCAGGGTCAGTATAGCCAACTATTAGCTCTAATTCATCTATAGCCAATCTAATAGTCAATTCATACAATAGTTACCTACAAAATATCAATACATAGTCTCACATGTCATACACATATTTTATTTTAGAGTCCGTGTGTAGCTGACTATAAATTAGTAGTTCATTTTCTTTCTCTTTCATCTCTTTTATCTCTTTAGAATATATTTATAGCTGATTTATAGCCCGCACGCGTGCGCCACTGCGTCACAGTCGCTCCACTCCGCCGAGCAGAGGAGAGCAGCGCGCGCCGATCGGGCCGGTGTCACGGTCAGATCAGCGGGAAAGCCGGAGGCCCGCAAGGGCCGCAACGTGCTGGCTTCATCAACGGCGCGCGCGGGCGTGGCCCCAAACCGAAGCGGGAAGCGGATGGCGCCGAAGCCGACACGGCGAGGTGGGGGCGGGCGAGGGATCGACAGCCGTCCGTGCGGCGGGGCCGTCACATATCGCGCGCGGCGCGGGCGCTGTCCGTTGCGCTACTTGTCGGCAGATATCTTCGCGCTCGTGCGCATTTCCGCGCGGCTGCGCCGCAATCTCACCTCTGCTGCCGCATCACCCGTTGATGCCATGCCAAGCCAAGCCAGAGAGCCGCCGCGCGGTGCAGCGAATATCTAATAAATCTGGTACGTTCCGGCGTTTCGCTCGGCACCAGGGAATATAGATATCTACTACTATATGATCTAGCTGCGGCGGAGGCGGACGTCTGACGGCCGGGACGGCGCCAATGCTACGCCTCCAGTTCGCGGGATGTAACGCGATGATAAAACGAAGGCGAGGACGTCGATACGAAAGCCGTGGTGGAGGTTTAGCCCCCGGCGGTTCGCCCGTGGGCATGCATGCCGACCACAAGCGGCTTCGACTGGACACCATGTGGCGGCCCGGCCGGCCGGCCAGCTTGATCCTCTTCCGGTGTCTATCCGAAGTAGTACTACCTTTACGCATTGATTGATGGATAACGCAGTCGAAACGTGGTAGGCCAGGAGAGTCCACGACGTGGTAACGACGGTCGATGGAAACAAAACAGAACAGGCCTTAGCCGGTTTAGTTTACGGATAGAAATTTTTATTGATTGAATATCGAAAGAAGTTTTTAGATATAAATAAAGAAACAAATTTTATACTCTATCTGAAAACCGCGGGACAAATCTTTTGAACCTAATTAATCCGTCATTAGCATATGTAGGCTACTGTCTTACTTATGTATAATCATTGACTAATTAGACTCAAAAGATTCGTTTCACGGTTTTCTCCTTAACTGTGTAACTAGTCGTTTATGTCTATATTTAATGCTTCATTTAAGTGTCTAAAGATTTAATATGATGTTTTTGAAAAAATAATTTTGAGAACTAAACGGGCATTAGTCCAGTTTAGTCCAACGGATATTAGTATATCACCACGAAATATCTTTACACTATATAAAAGACTAGTCATGGTGGAAGTGAATATATCACCCTACTAAAGATTTAATAGAATTTGCAAATTGATCCCTATTACATGCGGATATTATGAAACATCCGAATAAAAGACCCTAGTGATGCTGACAGTGAATCTGATATCCCATTAAAAATTTAACACAATTTGCAAATTGATCCCTGATACATGATGATATTATAAAGCATCCCAATATTTGGTTTAAACAAGTGAATATCAAATTTTCTCGATAAGATGCTAGCATATTTTATTTTATCCATAGCAAATCACGTGGCATTTTGCTAATACATATATATAATACGCAGACTGATTGATTGCCGACCGTCGGATTGCAATATCTTCGCAGAAACACGCGGCAGTACACTACGTACGACAAGTGGTCTTCTCATGCTGCTGCCTCACCCAGACACCCACTGCCTGCCGCTGCTTTTCTGTTTCACGCTTTATCCCCAAAACTTTTGTCCTCATCGCCATCGCTCATCAGAGCCCACACCGCATTGCGGCTCGCGGCCATGGACATATGAAGTTGCAAACCATCACCATGCAGTGACCACTATAAGTCGGCACTTGGCACTTGCAGTTGGCTTGAAATTTTGGCATTTTGGTGCTTTTAAAAAACTTATTTTATAAATAATTTTTAAAAAAACTTATTATATAAATATATTTTTTTGACCGTGCAATATTATTAACGCTATCCTATATAATGACGACACCAATAACGTTGGCGCGGTTTAAAAAGTTTATTTATACATAAGTCTTTTCAGCGGTCTATTTGTAAAATAATTTTTTTAAAGGATCAGAATATTAAAATCGCGGTGCAGTTGGCTGTCCAAATTAAGCTCCCTACCACACATGTACACATCACCATCAGCGACTGAAAGCTACCCCATATTCCACACACATCAATTAATTAGTGTAACTTTCACTTGTCCCATGCGGGGATGTGATATAGACGACGACCGACAAACAACACGACACGAGCAGAACTAGTTATTGCCTCGGTTCCATGAACTATAGCGCCACACTTATTACAGAACGATCGATATTAAACAGATGAATTAGCGGCGCCGCATGCATATCCGTACATAGCACTCACTTCTGTCCCAATATTTGATGGTTAGGATAACATTTAATCCATTCCTTCTAAAATGTAAGTAATTGTAGGGTTTAAATTTTGTGTCATAGTATAAGTATTTCTGCATAGGTTTCTATAGTTTCAATCATTCAAATGATTCCATAGTCAATTATATGCTTGGAAAGTAAATATAATTAATTCAAAATCCAATTAAATAACCACTAAAATGACTAAAATAATCTTTTGACATCGACTTAGTCTATCTAAACATCCTAGAAATAAACGGATGGAGTAGATAAACTTTTAAAATTTTGAGTCATAAAATGATCTCAAATTCTTAGTTAAAAACAAAATACCATAATCTCATATACTATTCCCAAAATATAAGTATTTCTAAAATTTAATAATTTTACCACAATCGACGTATTAATGGTTACTAAGCCAAAGAGTTGCTTGGAGAAGAATTATTAATATTCAAAATTAAAAAGTGACCACTAAAATAAAAAAATGAATCTTCTGATCTAACCTTACTATTTGCTAAACAACCAACTAGAAATACTTACAGTTTAGAGCAACCAGAGTATTTATTAGATTTTATAAACCTATCTTAATATAAAACTAATTGATTGTTGATTATTTTTTAACAAATCGACCGATCTAGTTGCCAAACATTTATGATATGAGGGGGTAATGCTAAAACTATTATGTAACCACGACCATGTTCCAGGCATATATAGACCCCTCCATCAATAGGCAATCAATCATACATAGGTGGTAAGACATATGTGTGTTGTTTGAGAGGATATCGTTCTCATCTTTTCGCTTATACTTATATTTATAGGCTAAATTTTATATTTTAAATCTTAAATTTAAAACTAATTTTAAGAATTTTCATCATCAAATAAGTATATAAAAGTTTTATTTATAAATTATTTTTTCTTTGTAAATATGTTGTTTCGCTTATTTCTAGAATAAACCAAAAGATAGACACCTATATCTTACCCGGAATCCTTATTTGTTTATCTTATTTATACTATTTTAAATATCTTTCTGGTAATGGCAGACTTTCATAGTATTTTTAGAAATTAGCACTTGGTATTTCCTAATATTATTAAATAGTTCATATTTAATTTAAACAAATGATATTAGTATGGTTGATAAAAGAATTCTACAAAATTTTGTAATATATCTTCATAGCAAAGCATGAGTACTTTGCTAGTCCAGTTGTAAATATAATAGTTTTACCTTCTTTTTTCTTTCCAAATGTGCCTTGCTGTGACCATATTTTTAATTGAATAATTTTATAAGATTTAATACATATATAATATTATAAATGTACTTTTCAAGAAAAATCTAGATGTGTGATGTTTATGTTTTCAGACTAAGCATTTAAATTTTTGATTGCCAGTGTTTCAAAAGTTTGAACGGAAAGAGGTCACCAAGAGGGTAATGTCTCTATTGCGAGAAGGAATAATATGTCTAGTGAGCTTTAAACCCTCATTAGAACTTGAAAATATTTACTTCATAAAACAACCCTAGGAAGAATCATGTAAGGACTGCATCTCATAATCCCAATAGGCATTTGTGACTAGCCAGATTCAAACGTTTTTATGGATAATGGATGAAACTAAGTTTATCAAATTATTCAAGAACACAATTGAACAAACAGCATATTAGAATTTTGAACATTTGATTATTTCGAAAGTTTTTCTAAGAGGCACCGATAATGAAAGTTATTTTTTCCAAAATCATACTCCATCCATTCTAGTTATAGGACTCATTGGCCTTACCTAGATTAATATGAATGCTAACAAATCGATTTAGACACATATACAAAACATGTACATTGATTCATTAATAAATATAGAAAAAACCAAAAAGTCTAACTACTCGAGTACTATTTACGAGCTCAAGAAGCACGTCCATGCACAACAATCCATCGCCCATTAGCTAAAAAAAAGGGCCCCTAGTTTAGCTGTGCAAATCTCCACATGCTAGTACAAATAAATCATATTTAAATGTTAGACGTTTGTTAGTTCAACGTCTAAAAAAACCATGAGGGAGTAACATTTATCGTAGAGACATATTACAAGCATATGTGTTATATGCAACTATTATATTGATGATTTTGTTGTGCAAGGTACTATTCATTGCCAAGCTTATTTTAAAATAATGATAGAAAACAATATTTACTTTTTTATTAAATTATATATGTATATATATATATATATATCATATCTTTATTGATTGTAGTACAAACAATTTGTCGTATATTATATATAGTTTATTAAAAAAAGCTGCCCAAAGCTAACTACTATTTTTCTATTTAAAAATGCTACAGATGCCTTTGTGAATGTATATCAATTTTCATCTAGGTATAATACTTCTTTAATTATATACGTCAAACTTATGAATACTATGGCCACACAACAAAATATCACATTTCTTGCATTTTTAGGCCTTATTCGATTAATCTCAATCATAAGAGGATTTAAGGGGATTAAGAAAAAATTTATTTCACACTTGTGGTGTGAAATTATTCCCCCTCAATTCTCTCCAATCCCTCTCTCTTGAAAAAAACCGAACAGGGCCTTAAGGGTAAAACGGACCGGTCACATTAATTTACCGGGTCTATTACCAGAAAGATTACCGGGTCTATTACCAGAAAGATAATAAAAAGGATAAACAATCAAATACCTAAAGAAAGAGAAAAAAAATCAAGGACATAGGAGGGACCGGCTAATGAGAACATAAGAATTATATTGTTGAAAGAGATCAATAATTTTTTTCTAATTAATGCTGTTGTTCTTCGCTAGTCGCTACAATTCCTCGCTTTTTAGGATTTTTTTTCCAATTCCCGCCGGCCACCGGCCACGTAGTTTTATCCATATATGGACTTTCAAAATTTTGTTTGAGCTTAATATTTGCGGCTCTTTAAATCAAAACGCGTAGTGTATTCAACGCGTAGTCCTGTACATCGTGCACATATTCATCAGGAAACTAATTGCTACACCGTTTGACTTTCCTTCATGAACATGGCGGCTGAAAGAAAAGAAAACATCATGCACATATTCGTCGGCAAATGTTTGCCTCGCACGACACAATGATTTGAGTTGAAAGAGAAGAAAAAAACAAATTAAACTGTGAAGAAATGATTGTAGCATGTCTATCAAATCAATCTCTTCAACTTATCATGATAACTGCCCCGTTCTGAAATGAACCGATTTATTTTAAATTTTGTTTTTTTAAAAAAATACGCTGCGTTAACTGTCTTTAGTCCGTAAATCCATAGTTTATCCATTTAATAAATATTCTCTACTTACCAACCAACCAATAGTATGTTTTTATTAATGAATGATATTTGAGACCTTTTTTGTTAAAATTGTATTTAGGATGGTAGGAATAATTTTGTTTGATATTTTTTGAAATTATATTTGTATTTGGGATGATAAGAATAAGTTTATTTTGGAAGAAAGTGAGTACTGAGTAGCCATGCAGCACACCCAACTACAAAAGT
The DNA here is from genome assembly GCF_000231095.2 of Oryza brachyantha. Lineage (NCBI taxonomy): Eukaryota > Viridiplantae > Streptophyta > Magnoliopsida > Poales > Poaceae > Oryza > Oryza brachyantha. The sequence goes on from NC_023163.2 coordinate 27,258,466, forward strand.
GATTACTGGAGTGTTTCATGGGAAAAGACAAAAGATATATTTGTAAATAAGAAATAATCTATATACTTATTTTTAGTGATTTAGAAGTTAAGGGTGAGAAAACTTCGAAAAAAAGTGCTAAAATAAACTCTAAATTAAAAATTAAAAACTTAAATTTTAATTTATAAGCACGAGGATATCCGAAAAAGATGGGGTTAACATAGACCGCTGCGGTTCGGGTGGACGGTGGACCTCCCCACTACACAAACCAAATTCACTCTGTGCTCGCCACATCCGATCCATCCGTGGAATTCTCGAGCGCCAGAGAGAGAGACGGCTCTGCTTTTGCTAAGGCCTATTTCATCACATCAAATTTTTAAACACCTAAATAAAACATTAAACATATATAAACTAAAAAACTAATTGCACAGGTAGGTAAGAAATCTTGAGACGAATCTTTTGAGCCTAATTAGTCCATAATTAGCCATAAGTGCTACAGTAACCAACATATGCTAATGATAGATTAATTAGGCTTAAAAGATTCGTCTCGCGGTTTCTAAGCTAACCATGAAATTCGTTTTTTCATTTGTGTCCGAAAACACCTTCCGACATTCGATCAAATATTTGACGTTATACTTCTAAAAAAAATTTCACCTCTAATTGCTAGCGCCGTCGCCGTCGTAGTGCCATGTCAGTACGTCCTAGCTAGTTTTACAACCGAGTCCAGCTTGCTGTCTGTCTCTCTACTAGTCAGCATCGAAGAACACACAGAAAAGATCCCGATTCTCTCACTAAAAACACGTTTCTATTAATCCATTCTCATCAGCCAGCCATTGGCCCTCCCCTGTATGGCCCAGCTGGCCGGTACTGCCCACCGCCAAACCAGATCGACCCAGCTGATCAGTGACGATGTATTGTCGTTCGATCGGAAGAGACAAAATTAAGCAAATCAACAACATAAACGACCTTCTCCAAAAAGAATCAGTTCGCTTGCCACCTCTCCTCCCTGATCCCTCTTCTCTCCTGGTCTCCCCTCCTCTCTGGCTATATATACCACCCCCATCTCTGCAACAATCCAAGCCAAGCAGAGAAGCTGACTGAGGCTGAGGCATATATACTCAGGCAGGGGGGAGATCTCACTGATCTAATATTCCCAGTACGTATAAGTTCTCGATTCCTAGCTCCATTAATTCTCTTGTGTGTTTGTAACGTGTTCTTCTAGCTAGCAAGCTAGCTCGCGTGGTTTAATAGCGCCGTGATGGTGAACACTGGTATGGTACGTACACATGCGCCGCGCGCGGCTGGTAGGGTAGCTAGCTAGTGTGGGTGTACATGCGCGCGGGCGCGTCCATGCCTGCACGTACGAGTCGCCGTCGCTGGCCATTAATCCCGGCTGCCCGGCCGGCCACCTCGTGCTAGATCTGTCGCGCGCGTTTCCGGCTGATCGATCTCCCGGGGATCTCCGTTATATCCGCCGGTTTTTACACATAATGTTCCCGTGCCACCGGAGCGCGCGCATCGTCGTGCATGCATGTGCATGTTGTACGCCTTTCTTCGAGTTCGCAGGGGTTTTTTACTACCCTTAAAATGTATTTTAATGTAAGAAAATTGTTAGCGTAAAATTTCGTTACGCTGAAAAGTATGCTATATCGAGATAAAATTTTAAAAAGATAGTAAAAAAAAACTCGTTTTTTTAACGATAGCTGGTATTGTGGCACGTTGCTTATCTTGTTCTCTATACTGTTTGCATAGGTGGGCGGAGCTTTTTTTTGCAATGGCGGAGTGCATGCAAGAGTGGCCGGAGCCCGTGGTCCGCGTGCAGGCGCTCGCCGAGAGCGGCCTGGCCGCCATCCCGCGCTGCTACGTCAAGCCGCCGTGCGACCGCCCCGCGGCGCACGAGCTGGTGGCGGAGGCGGCAGCCGACGCCGTCGACGAAGACGACGTGGTCGTCGTCCACGACGCCTCCTCGGGCAACATCAGCATTCCGGTCGTCGACCTCGGCGGCGACGAGGGCGGTCTCACGGAGGCCGTCGCGGCGGCGTGCCGGGACTGGGGCTTCTTCCAGGTGGTGAACCACGGGGTGCGGCCGGAGCTGATGCGCGCGGCGCGGGAGGCGTGGCGCGGCTTCTTCCGCCTGCCGCTCCCGGCGAAGCAGCGCTACTCCAACTCGCCGCGGACGTACGAGGGGTACGGGAGCCGGCTCGGCGTCGAGAAGAACGCCATCCTCGACTGGGGAGACTACTACTTCCTCCACCTCTCGCCGGAGGCCGCCAAGAGCCCGGCCATGTACTGGCCGGACAATCCTAGCATCTGCAAGTAAGCACTCGCAAGCTAGCTTTCTCAATTCTGACCTCCCTTTAATGCGCAAGTACTGTACGTCCATATTTCTTCCGAGATACTCCGTATTTCATTTTAGCTTGCCCATGTGCACGCATCATGCATATGTGTACCTGCAGAGCCCAAGAGGTTCTTGCCTTGTTGGTATACAGATGTATGTCTAGTACGACGTCGAGTTTCTTTATTCAAATTATTCAAAGAGATTTGTTTTAGGCCAACAAGAAGTATATCAAGATATCGGTATAGTGATTTTTGATCATTGGATCTTGAATCTAACAGTGCATATCTTACTCAGCAAAAGCCAATGGTGGAAAAATATTTGGTACCTCGAGGTATTTTTTGTTGAATCGGAGCAAATCTCTTATTCAAACAGGTGGTAGTGCTGATTTAATCGTGCATTTCTCTTGTTAAACTGAATTTATTAAAGTTTCTAAAATGTAAAGTAGTTAACATTCAAATATAACACATATATAGCCATATAGGGCATGCTTTTGTCCTTTTTTTGAAAATAAAGGTTTTTAAGATAATGGAATTAAATCCGACATTTACTTTAAAAATTTTACAACAACCAAATATTACAGTTTCAATTTTTGACAGTAGTATGGTCGTGATGAACTGATGATAATATCTTGTTTGGTCTATCGCCCTACCAAGATTCTTTTTTTTTTCCAACAATTCAAATATATCCTAGTTTCATATATTAGAGTTTACCATTATTCATTTATTTATCTATTAGAACGTTGGTACCCTTAATTAGTGTCGCACTAATAAGTGCTACACGCCAAAATTAATCAGAAGTATGCTGTTCATTCAAAACTATGACAAAACTGAACAGTTATCACACGCTAAAAACTATCAGTTACACATTTAGTTTACTATTGTCCATGGATATATAAATCAACGTCAGTTCAGTCAGCTTCTACCTAAAAACAGTGAATTGATTGTCATCGACAATATATAACAGGGTAACTTAACTGCCCAGCCAGACCATCCATTGATCTTCCTCTCGTTCTATGATTGTTCTGCCTTTTTCTCTACTTGCACTTTAGTAGAAGATGGAGTACCTGCTATTTATATAGGTGTGTCTTGCTGTGCCTGGCATGGGTAGACGTAATAGCCGCTAGCTAGTTTGATCCAAAATTAAACTTTGTATGAAATATGCTGTAGAAAAGAGAGAGGGCACGTTCATCTGGCTCGGCTCTCTCAGCTCATGAAATCCAGCACGTGCATGCAACGAAAAGTAGGTGAAGGGTGCTTTCGTGCAAAAAGGTCCATCCAGTCATCCAGATAGCAATAGTGCGATGCATGCCTACTAGTCGAAAGCAAAGACACAAGAGAGCAGCATCCACAGCACATGTAAAATGTCCTTGTCTTGACCACTAAACTAAACAAAATTTCACAGTTTTATCACTACTAGTACTGCTGCTAGTCACTGTCCCGTTCTGGCTGAATTAATGACGGTAGAAATTAAGATTCTAAACATGTGAGATTAATTGTAAAAGTTGGTTAATAATTACGGTGATGGATTAATTACTGAGCAGGGAGGTGTCGGAGGAGTATGGGGGAGAGGTGGTCGGGGTGTGCGAGCGGGTGATGAGGTTGCTGTCAGCGAGCCTGGGGCTGGAGGAGACGCGGTTCCAGGAGGCGTTCGGTGGGGCGGAGTGCGGCGCGTGCCTGCGCGCCAACTACTACCCGCGTTGCCCGCAGCCCGACCTCACGCTGGGCCTCTCCGCGCACTCCGACCCCGGCGTCCTCACCGTCCTCCTCGCCGACGACCACGTCCGCGGCCTCCAGGTGCGCCGCCGCGACGGCCACTGGGTCACCGTGCAGCCCCTCCCCGACGCCTTCATCGTCAACGTCGGCGACCAGATTCAGGTACGTATAGTATAGCGCACTTATATGAATTACTTGAATAATCAAAAGATCAAATCACTACTGCACGTAGCTTCCATACCCTGAGATTAACAATTATTAACTGTATGTGTACGTACGTGTCTGCCTGGATAACCGACCGACGATTAGTTAATTTACAGTCAAATTAGCTTAGCAAGATCCGGAGTTGACTTGAGAGCTAGAGCTTGATCGATCTTGCCGCGACATCTTTCGCGCATGCATGCGGCTTGCACGCCATGAGAGCACACATGCATGGACGGTGATCAGGCCAACCATGCATAAAAATGCGTGGATTCTTCCGGTCGATCGCTCCATGTATGAATGCAAGGCCAGCGAATTTGCTATGTGTCGGTTCGAAGCTACTTCTACTCTACCTCGGACAAACATGCATGTTATGGCGAAGGCGAATCATACCACGAGTTTAGCCGCCCAAGTACCTAACTGCACTCAATGCATGCATGACCAACGATTCCATTTCAGTATTCCGCGTAATATAATGCATGCATGGTCGTATACATGTATCTAACTAAGCAACCTTTCTACTTACAACATTTACGCACATGCATACGTACAGCTGCTTGCACCATATGTACATATATAGTACTCTGGTATAGCTCATTAAGATAAAGGAAGCGGATCTCTCTCTCTGGGGATGGTTGGTTCACAGAGTCAAAGGACTCAAGCGGGGATCTCGCTTCTCATAAAAACGAATCCCTTTGTGCCTGGAAGAAATGCAAAGGGGAATGCTGGGTCAGCGCCAAGGAGGCATGATGGCGGGCGCGTGCGTGTGCCGACTGCAGAGACTACAAGCCGACGCCGGAAGCGACTCGCTTCTATTCTCGATTGGGAATCCTAGCTCATCTACAGGAAACAGATAGTCTTTCCCATCACTCCAATCTTTCTCCATTAGCAACAAGAGCTGCTCTATCTATCGGCCCTTGATGAGTAAGCTTAGCTATACCGCTTAGGTTGCAAAGCTGCAAACTCCCTTCGTATCGAAAGTCAACTTCAGCTCGGAACTACTGCCGGGGTTTGGAGATGTGTGCAATTTCAATATATATATATATATATATATATATATATATATATATATATATATATATATATATATATATATATATCAGGAATTAATATCTTTCTTGTGCGTGCATGAACGTACGTACAGATATTGAGCAACTCGATGTACAAGAGCGTGGAGCACCGGGTGATCGTGAACGCCGAGGAGGAGCGCATCTCGCTCGCACTCTTCTACAACCCGAGAGGCGACATTCCGGTGGCGCCGGCGCCGGAGCTGGTGACGCCGGAGCGGCCGTCTCTCTACCCTCCGATGACCTTCGACGAGTACAGGGTGTACGTCAGGAAGAATGGCCCCAAGGGCAAGGCACAGCTCGAGGCTCTCAAGGGCCAGTCCGTCACCGAAAACTGCCAATAATTAACAGCTGATTAACTACACGGCCGGATCGATCCAACAACGGTGACGTCAGTGCTATATATGTCAATCGATCGATCAGATGAGATCGAAACTAGCAGCTAGCAGGCATGCAGCTCCCATGTATAATCTCGTTGGAATAACGTATGCATGAATGTGTAGTACATGGCCTACTTAATTTACAGTATTACACATGTGTAGTTAGGCCTTTATTATAATTAAGTGTGCTCATACATATTGTGCATGCATGGCTGCTCACTGCTCAGTACTATCTGGATAGTACATGCATTCCCAATCATGTACTAATTTAGGGATGTGATATATGCTAATTAAGTGGCATCTTGTACCATATTCAAGCAAGAATTTTATTTTGATGCGCCACATATGTACCCGTATTAATTAGAATGGACTGAACACTATATGCACACACATTATAGTATGTTATATTTCTCCAGTATTTTAGAGTTTTCCATGCTAATTATGGATATTTTTTTAAGATTATGAAAATAGTTTATATCTCCAGCCTTTGCCAACAAGTACCTAGCCAATAAGTGTAGTAGTGTTATGGTAGTTAAAAAGATAGCTGAAATTAAATGGAGAATAATTGTGACAGCTTGAGATGATGAATGGTCTGATCGAAGAGATTAAATAAAAGATGGATGAGATTAATGAGACAGGAGAGTACGTAGATAATTGCCATATTACAAGACAAATTTTAACCGTTACAAATTGCTATATTTTGTGACAGTGTAGTGTTTAACCATGCATGCATGTTTGAAAATGTGTTGAGCCTTATAGATCTGCTTTGAGATATCTCCGAATATATGCCGTGTCACTGCTTTAAATCGGAAACACACGTACGTCATGTGTCTTTCAAATCTTGTCTGAAAATGGATGAAGCATCTGCATGCGTTTGGAACATTGGCTATTGCTGCGAGCTATAGCTAGCTAGATGCATGCTCCTAACCTCCTAAATATATAGCTCTAGCTAGCTAGACTGTAGCAAGCCTATCGGTCATGGATCGGTTGGTACCAAGTTGGTAGCCTACCATATGCAGGGCACAACGAGCTGAATAGCTATACATTGTGCATATCTACACATGGAGTGTATATATATATATATAGCACCTACAACAGTAAAATGTGATTGATATGACATTTTTGCTATAAACTCATTGGTTTGTAAAAAAAAATCAATTTTGCAAGACTTGGACAATTCATGGAAAGCATGGTTAAAAGTTTTTGTGTTCCAAACCAGGATTGCCTAAACAGGCAGTAGGTTAGCCGTGGAAACCACAATTATCGTGCCAAGAAACCATCAGAAATAACGGTTGTGCTACACCAGGTGACAGTTTCAGAAACCTCAGCGATAACACAAACACTGTTTCGAGCACCGTTTAGATCCCGTTTAAGATTACTGAAAATTTTGTATTATCGGATCATCTAATTTTTGCGATAAAACACATCACTTAGAAGCTTGAAAAACATGCCAATGAAATCCAAATCTAGAATCAGCAAAGAACAAGACCTTACAATGGAAAATTTGAAATGCTCAATGATTTAAATAAGCGTGCAGCGTGCTTCTATAAATTTCACATTGTATTTGAATATAAACCTTGTACGATATAATATTTATTTGTTAAATTTATATAATTGATTATTTGATTTTATAAATTCAGTAACCTATACATATATAGTGTTGTTTATATAACCGTATGTTGACTGTCAACAACATGCAGGAGGCATCCTTCTGTATCTCCTTAGCTTTGTCTTACTCTTTCGCGTAACTCTAAAACTTTTATGCAGCACTTCTACTGAGGTCTTGTTTCTTTCAGCTTAAAATTATTATGATCTAGATTATTGAGTCATATTACTATAGCTAGATTGTTATAATTTATAGTAGAATAAGCTATTGAGTTTGCAAGTCTAAAGAGGGAGTGGGGTGACATGGTGGGTAATTATTTATCCAATAATCTGAAAAAAGCTCATCTAAATGAGCTTATCAGATTATAATAAGCTGGGCTCCAGATTATAATAAGTTACTTAAATAAGTTGTCTGTTTCTTTTAGTTTACTCCTGATAATCTAGATTATAATAATCCTAAGCTAAAAGAAACATGGCCTAAGCGGTTTTTCTACTAAGCGGTTTGATATCAAGCCAGTTTAATTTAATAGTATAGCCGATTATTATTCATATAATATCGGTTTGATAGATCTCTTATACATATATACATTATTGACATCTGGTCTACCTCTCATACACACATCTTAGAGTATATGTTATAGTTATCTATAAATTTATAACTTGTTTTTCTCTCTTACACCTAAATATAAATCTGAGGTGATAATTTTTATAGCCAATTATATCAGTTGTTACTCGCTCTTATGGTTCTTGCCTTTTGTTTTCTGAACTAAAAATTTATTGTTGGAAAACTTTCTACATGAAATCCCTTCGATCATATCCTTCCATATGCGGATTTGTACGAGACATATCATTTAGAACTATACGAGCGCTAAGACATAGCCGTGAGCCCGTCAAAGAGGAAAAAGGAACGACTCCACTAGCTGCAGCAGACACAACACAGACAGAAAAGCTGATACAGTGTGGAGACGCTGAAGTGAATAAAGTTAGGCATGTAACAAAATATATCCAATTAGAAAAAAAAACTCAAAAAGGGCATCCGCTTTATGTCCTCAAGCTAATTGCTAGTTCGAGAAGTCATCGATCAGCATGTGTTAATTTTGACTAGATCACTACCACTCTCACCACTCATGCACCACACACTCGTATCACGTATATATGCTATCTGCTGTGCGCTTGCCTGCATATATATTCGGATGATCGATATCAGAAAGTGGAAATTAACCAAGCCTTTTCCCAAAAGACAAAATAAAATATAATACTTGGTCTATATAAATTTTATTATATTCCATCTGTTTTATTTTACGTTGTCCTAAATCGAACTTCTTCATATTTTACTAAATTTACAAAAGAAATGTAGCTCATTTACAACAAAAAAATGAGTTTCAACCATTAAATAAATCTTTATAGTGTAGTTGTTTAATATTATAAATGCTATTATATTTTTAAGTTGGTCAAACTTAAAAAAGATTGACTTAGGACAAACCTTAAACATTATATAATATAAAACGAATGGATATTGTTTATGTGGTAGATTTCCACTAAGCTATCAGTTGAATAACCAACACTAGAGAGTACAGTTGGATAGATCACCGTATCATGTACTCAGTACATCCTAAATTAACTTTATTTTTCACGTAACTTAACCGTGTGCCAATACAAAATCAAAAAACCCTATAACACTAGCTCTTCACTTTATTTTTCACACTCGCTCTCTAGGGAGAAGGTCGGGGCAGCCCGACCCCTCCTACACGGGGGTGTCCTAGGTCCTGAGGTGCCGTGAATTACTGGTGAAAGAACGCTAGTTATGATATTACTCTGACGCCCCAGGTCGACTCAATTTTGCTTTGTCTTTTACACTTATAGTATATTATAGGTGTTGTTTCTTTTTTAAAAAAATAGCACAAATACTATAGGTATGGATTTCCTTGAAACCGACTACTACAATCATTCAATTGTTACCGGTTCTATATTTTTCTCATTATGCATAGACGAAAAACCATCAGTAAGTGTCGCTTTTTTTTTATGAGAGTAAGTGTCGCTTTTAAATGAACTGCAGTCATAAACCATCGCTTCTTAGCAGTGGGAGTGATAGGATATTGATAAGGAGCGAGTTAAAATATACGGAGTAGTAAATAATGAGTATATTAATGTGATCTGGTATATTAATCAGTTTTACATAAACATTGCGCCAAAGTCATATCTGCAATATAAATTAATGTTCTAATTGCACTTGAACTGAAGAAGAGTTGAAGAATTGGAATTAATAAACTAACAAGTACTATATGTGTATATATTAGTATATAATATCATGGTCGTGCCGACCATTTACTACCTTCCACAAGTCCACATGGTCATACAGCAACTAAACATCAGAAACACTATGATGAATTTAATTATTTAACTAAGCACTGCATCATTTGCTGCTGCATCGTCTACCGTCCTCGCGTCATGACTGACGCAAACATGGCCGCACCACGTCCATGGCGCTTGTTAATTTGTTAGCTTCACGGCACTGCATATACACTAATTAAGATGTACGTATAGATTATCCTGTGCACGTTCATGGTCAACTCGAAACCTAACTCTTCCTTCTAAAACATATACAAAGTAAACTCTGAATTTACGGTTAAGTCATTTCTCACCGTTGAGCAGTACGTGCATTGTTAGATCCAACGATAAAAACAATTTGATACCATGAGAATGAGGTACCGGTTCCTCAATATATTTTTTGTTGGACTAAAGCAAATTTCATATATTTAAGCTAGCAATTTGATACTAACGGACCTCCGAACAAGACTGCTTTCTTGAAAATTAGATATATCATCGAAGGTGTGGTAGTGATTCATGAAATCCCCAATTCATTACATGAGATAAAAGGATAAGTGCATAATTTTCAAAATTGACTCTGTAAAGCATATGATAATAAGTGGCCCTTTGTTTACCAAAATTTACAAACTCAGGGATTTCCTAGCAAATGGAATTATTGGATAATGAGAGTAATGAGAGTAGGTAAAGTGAGTATATATAAAAGTAAATAACCAAGAAGGTCCATATTTCAATACACATATAAGGGACTGAGACACGGGGATCCTCTGTTCCCAATCCTATTTGATGTGGTTGCTGATTCATTTGCAGTATTAATGGGAAAAAAAAAGATGAAACCAATGGTCTGATTAAATGCATAGGACATGAATATCTAGAAGCGGATATTTCAATTCTACAGTACGCATATGATGCAATTTTTTTGTTGGATGACTAGATGAGTCACCTGAAAATATGAAAAACGTAAAATTCATTTTATGTATGTTTGAACAAATGTATGGGCTTAAGATCAACTTTCATAAGAGTGGGATATATGGGATTAGCGTTAGCAAAGACAGAAAAAGTTCATAGCTCAATCATGACTTGTCAAACTGGTGTGTTACCCGTGAAGTATTCGGGAATGCCAGTAGACAAGAAAGGAATTATGAATAAACATTGGAAACCTATGGAAAACCATTGAGCATAATTGAGTTGTGTGATATGTCCAACGCATGAAAGGATTTTTTTTTAAAAAAAATAAACTTAGGTGTTGGGTTATGACTCAAATAACCTAATCCTAATCCTAGTACTAGTCCTAATCCTAGTCGTAGTACTAGTCCTAGTACTAGTCCTAGTGCTAGTCTTATTCAATGCCTATAAATATAGGTCACCCTTGTACATGTAATCCCGGTACCGTTATTAGTAGATTTATCTCCCCTGGTTTTTTTCCTCTCTACTTTAGAGGGGTTTTTCCACGTTAAATCCTGTGACTTGATCTATTATTCCTAACATTAGGTTTTGATATAGTTTGATTTATTCAGTTGTTGCATGATTGATCGTCTGTGCTATATGGCCTATGAGCTCCTTAGCTGATGAAGGGCAAACCGAGAAGGCCCAACATGTATAATGGGCCCGCCTCACCCGCATGCTTCCTTGGACCAAAAGGTGGTATATATGGTCTTCAATCTTCAGGTCTCTTCAAATTGTTGTATGCTCCTACTTTAATATTACCTCCGTTTCTGTAAGATGTTTTAAGCCTCTTATATTATATACATATCTATTAATAAATCTAGACACATACATAAAATATGTTTATTCATCAATAGATAAATCCCGGTATATAACTTTAACAAACATAAAACATCATATTAATAGAGAAAATACGTAATGAGCTACTATTATTAACAAGGGGCCATTACGTAAAATGATAGTACTAACTTATCTATTATCAAAAGTGAAAGGTGTACCGACCAGATCTGCATTGGCCCACGTTTGTCTCTACAGGCCCAATGATATAGCCAGGAGAAGGACGTTGGAACCTTTTTCGGCTTTAGGTGTCTATTTTGAAACAAAAGAAGAATTATAATGGCATCATAAAGTAAAAGTAAAAGGCATCACATCAGAAGGAAAATGTAAAAAAGGATTGTAGTTTCGGTGTAACTTACATGCATTTATTTGACATACTTGTCTGCTCTTTCAATTCCCTCTCTATCTATGTCTTCCTCAAGCGAATGAGCCGTGCAATAAGCAAAAGAGCAGGTTACACCTTACGCCTCTAAGGCCCCCTTTAATTCAAAGGAAATTTATAGAACTTTTAGAGTATTTCGTTCTTATAGAAATTTTTCCTACAAAACCCTTTGAATCAAAGGAATAAACCCTATGAAATCCTATGAAATTCCTATGGAATGTCTCTTTCCATACAAGTTTTGGAGAAAATTTAACAAGAGGTAGAACCTTATGGAAAAAAATCCTATGAGTATTTATCTCTTCTCTAATTCCTGCGTTTTTCCTATGGTCTAATCAAACGATCATTTCTATGTTTTTTCTGTGTTTTTGCAATCCTGAGGATTGTTTTACACTTACGATCCTATCAGAATCCTATGTTTTTCCTATTCCTCCGTTTTTTTATTCATGTGATTCAAAGGGGCCATTAAAGATTGCGCTTCGAAAACCAAATTAGCTGAAGTCGATTGCACCCAACCTGAGGGCTCCTTTTGAAAAGAACAATTCTCAAAACACATAAATAGAAAAAAGTACATGATTAAAATGTCATATTAAGCCAAATCCTATGGATTAGAGAAACATATGAAAAATATAGAAATAACCATTTTGATAAAGTGTGGAAACGTGGAAACTAGGAGAGATAGACACAAAGTTTTTTTTTCAAGAGATCGGATCTAAGGTTGAAAATCCTTTAAAAACATTCGTAAAAAAATTTAAAGCAATTTGGAAGAAATATTCCTTTATTCCTAAGCCATATAAGATTTTTGTTCCGTAGGAATCTAATTCTTTTAAAATTCACTCACTTTTTCAGAGAAGGCCTGACTGACCAACCTTTAGCTATCCCCTGCACCTTCGGCTTGTACGTCGCTCTCTGAACACGGTTGGAACCTGAAAACCTGGAACTCGACATGCTTCCTGTTCCCTGACAGTGGCCTCAAATTTGGGGTATTCGGTAAAAAACCAAACGGCATCTCGTGAATAAAAAATAATTTATAAATAAATTTTGTAATGTATTGTCAGTGATATAAATCTGTAATTAAAAAAATCTTAAAATCAACTTAAATTAGTTTTAAATTTTAGCTTATAAGTATAAAAAAACAAAAAGATGAACGCGCTACTCTACTGGCCACGGCGTCACCCACAGGAATGTTTGAATCACTTTGCACAATGCATTGAAATATTTGAACCATGTTTGCAAGTTGGAACTCGATAAATGTTCAGCAAATTTTGGAAACGAGTAGACATCGATCGGCTGGACGAGTGATGTTAAAGTTCAGCAACGGAAAGGGACACAATTGGACTCTCGGCAAGAGTCTCGTGCTGGCAGCTGAGCTGAACGAGGTGAGCGAGCGGTGAACCACAGCCACCGCACGGATCAGAGACGATGGCTCGACGATCTAGGACCGTGAACCTACGTACGGCAAAGAGAAGGCAGGATTCGGGACCAAGTTAATATCGGTTCACATTTTCATGCACTCGGGAATAGATTCTCTTTTGCCACCAAAAGGTACTTAGATCACGTAAAGCTAGGCACACTGATTAAGCAAAAGGACCGGATCATCTTACATTATTGATTGTTCCCTAAAACTTTTTAGGACGAAGTTACTGTTCGTCCGTCCTCTCTTCGCTGTTCACTCCCCACAGGTATAGGCAGGTCGTCCTAGAGTCCTAGTGCTAGCGAGAGAGATGTGAGTGGTTAATTAGTTAATTTAATTCGCCTGGAATAAATCAATCAATGGTACGCGCGATACTATTTATTACTCAATAGTCATTAGGCATATCACCAACCTTTGGACCAAATTAAGTTAAAGTTGGTTATCTTTGTCTGAGTTTTCTTCAATCGTTCGGTGCCGTGCTAGTACAGTTATCATTCTTGTGACGCACAGTCTGGTGCTTGATTGAGATCCACATCAGGGAGGGCTAACTTTTTCCTGAACCTCTCTGATCGATCAGAAGAAAACGACCTTTTCCGCAACTACCGCCGGCCTCTGATGATCTTTCGGGTGTCCTGTCTGAGGGTGGTGCGCCTAACACCAGCGAAATGACGATCTTATTCATGATGCTTATTGAATTAAAACTTTGTTCGGTGACCTGTTCTGTAGTCTTGGACTCTTGGTGTTTATCAGTAGACCTTAATTGCCGTGGTTGTTATTCAATATTCACACACACTGGGTTGATTAATAACCGCAGATGAACTGCTGGTCTAATGATCTATAACTCTATATATAGAGAGAGAGCCCAGCCTTCATGATTATGCTTGCTCATCCGGTTCTTGCTTTACCATCCAGCAATGGCTAATGTCATCATCAGACGGGCACTCCTAAAATTATCATCACTCGTCCTTGGCTGGAAGCGAGCGAGCGAGCGAGCGATCTCATCTGCACAATGCACTAGCTCGGCGCTTGATTTGGTTGCTAGCACTGTACAAGTGGTCACGCACTCATGCTCGGTGTAATCCTAGTCACAGCGAGTGAAGATCACTAAATGCCGTATCGAAATGCGGACAAGAACGCAAACAGCTTGGCGTGCATGCTGCTACACACCAAGAAAATATCTCGTCGATCGACATCTCTTTGGGAAGCAAACAAGTACCAGTACCACCATCGTGATGCTAGTATTTAGGGGTTGTTTAGTTTGCAAAAAATTTTTGCAAAAACATCACGTTAAAACTTTAAACACACATTAAACTTAGTCTAATTATAAAATAAATTTCAGATTCCGTCTGAAAACCGTAAGATGAATATTTTGAGTCTAATTAATCTATCATTCGCGTATGTTGGTTACTGTAGTACTTATGGCTAATCACGTCCTAATTAGACTCAAAAGATTCATCTCGTTATTTCCTCCATAACTATATAATTAGTTATATAATTAGTTTTAATGTTTATATATATTTAATGGTTCATGTCTAAAAATTCGATGTGATGTTTTTAGAAAAAAATTTTAAAAACTAAACAGGGCCTTAGTTGGCAACTATAGTACAAATACAATATGAAGGGGAGGAGTATGTGTGTAGGTACGGAGCGCGCGTTACTCCTACCAACCAGGCAATTTGGAGTGGAGCCGGCAGTCACTCACGGCCTCGAAGACAAAAGGAGACGGGGACATCACCACGGCCCGCGAGGGAGCCAATGCCGCACCGGCTCGCTACCTACTATACCTGGATGGATACCTTGCCACCGATCGGCTGCGTCGCGGTCCAGGCCGTCGCGCGAGGGGCGCGCTCACGCAAGGCATGCATCACGCTTCACGCATACTGGTAGCGGGCGCGCGCGCGGTGGGCACGCGGTTTCCTTGCTTGCCCCCGAGCAAATCGCGGAAAAAGGCAAGCGGGGCGACGGCTCGACGCCCCAGGTGGGTGGGGGCTGGTTGGTGTGTTGTTGTTGGTGCGGTGCGGTGCGGTGCAGTGCAGTGCTACTGGCGAGCGGTGAATGAGGTGGACGCCGGGCCGGGTAATAATTTCGCGCCCCTCGCGCGCGCCGCGTTGGAACCGAGCCGTGGCGTGGTTGTGGTGGTGGTGGAGACGAGCTCCCACCGCGAGCGGAGGCGCGGTGCAGCACGGGCGCGACGGGCGGATTATTGGGCGGCCCCCGCCATGTGGCGTCCGGGAGGGGTCTCCACATCAGTTGGCTCTGCTCTGCTTTGCCGTGCCCACGGGCTACAGCGCGGCCCACCGGGAGAGGACCCGCGTACAACTCCTCGCGCTTTTTTCCCTCCTCTTGGAGCCAAAACCCCAAAAGGGGCGCACATCCCCAACGCCAAGAAGGGACCACAGGGCGTACACCACAGAGCACGGCGTAATGTTACGGGGCAAAGGTAAGGGTTTCTGACGAATTTCACCACAGGTCCACGATAGGGACAAAACGTTACACGAGCATAACGTTCTCAGGAGGAACCGAGGAAGATTTCTTCTTTCATCACATTCTATACGGGGACTAAATTGCACCCCGATAAGCAACGGAGCCCTAAGTACAGCGTCGAAAATAAAGTACAGCGGTTAACTTCAATGTAGCATGTGCTCCAGGACTCCAATTACATTAATCAACACAATTCTACGTTCGCAACTTGGGTGTCCTTGCAAACACAAGAAATGGTCCGTTGTAGCTCATAGGCTCTTGAGTCTTTCCATGGTTGGACCTAAGATTAAACATATAGTTTAGAGAATTCAAGATTCCACTACGTACAACCTATACGTGTCAACAAACGAAAAGACTAAGGGACAAACGTTTACTCTAATGAACACTTTGTATATATAAACTTTACAAACCTTTATATATATATACACACAAACATTTTTAGTGTATAATTCGTTATATACATTATTTTTAAGATAATAATTTTTATGTACATATTTTTGCTATATACTTTATATGCTACAAGTAATTTTCTATACATAAAATTTCTAGGATAAAATAAAACTTAAAGCATACAAATACAAATTATAAAAAAGTGTATATATAAGTCTTTTCTATATATATTGTTTGTGTGGTTACATATGTGGGATCGTTCCCTTGTCAGACTCACTCATCAAGTGAGGGCACGTATAACAGTCTAAACATATGTTATCTATTTAGCATACACATATAGTCAAATAAATAAGTTATACAATTAGTTATCTATTTTGTTGTCTTTGTTATATTTAATATTTTTATGTGCATGCAGATCAATGCACAAAGTTTTTTTTAGTAAAAGCAAATTGTATGCGACTCGGGAGCACGTGCATGAACAGACGATAAACGAAGAGGACATGACTAATTTTTTCTTAAGTTAATACTGCCCATAAATCAATTAAGAGCATCCCAACAGCTCATCTAAATTTGGTCATCCATATTTTTATTTGGATGATCATCTAAAACAGTTTAATCATTCATATCTCTTTATACTCCAGCAGATCATTCATATATGACATCCTCTATATTTCTTTAGAGAATGGAGAGAGAACATCTAAATATAAATATAGTGTTTAAAAGATATGATAGATGTTATGTTGGGGCTTTACTTGTATCCTTCATCCTCTTTTTTTAAATAGAGGATGAGATAAAATAACTATTGGGATACTCTAATCTGATGTAAATGTATAGATAAGAACCGTTGTTTCTATGCTATACATGCTTTGAAGTTTGAAGAAGAAGTAAACTGCTGTGTTGGAAAATTTCGAGCTGTAATATCGGGGTTAATAGAGGGGCAGAACGCAATCAACGCAAAGTTTTTGTGCGCATATGCTTCTCGTCTCTCTCTCTTTCTTCTGACTTCTTTGCGCTTCCAGGCTCCAGTCCAGTCCTTGCTCTCCTCGTCCTCCGTCACTCGCAGACCCGTCCTCTCGCCTCGCCTCGCTTCGCTTCCAAGTCCCAATGCCGAAGCAACAGCTTACCTCACGGCGCGCGCCAAGGTCTTGAGCGCACCCCAAGCCGTGATACGCACATGGCGGCGCCGGGGCTGGACGAGGTCATGGCGTTCCTCACCGACCACGGCTTCGAGAGCACCGCCTCCGCCCTCCGCGACGACGTCCTCGCGCGCGCCTCCGCCGCCGGGGACGCCGACTCCGATGCCGCGTTAGATCCCCAGCTCCCGCCCCTCCGGTTGCCGGCGTCCACCTCCGCAGGCGGTGGGGCGGCGGCGGAGCCTGCAAGCCCCGGCTCCAGCAATGATTCGGCGTCGTCCTCTGCCTTCGTCAGCATGCGCTCCTCACCCTCAGGTAGTCAGGGGATCAGAGCACAAAGCTAGTACATATTTTTGTCACCTCAACGTTGAACGCATCTCTTCTCATTTTCCGAGGCTGTCAGTTATGTCGCACAAAATCTCGATCTGTGCGCCGATTTTTTTTTGACGGCTATGGTTGGCTTTGGGTCCAATTCGAACCTACTGGATCAAAGCCAGCATATTTCCACGCGTATCTTCATAGGCGAAAATTTTGATCTTTTGATCTAGTAGGGGACTGGCTAAACCCTGCCCCGTGGGTTCTGCACTTTGTTAAATTCTTATATCCCGGTGTTCTAATTTGTGTGTTTTGTCACGATTTGATCCTAAATTTGATCTTGTTTGGGGAGATTAGGGATGCTGAATCCGTATGGACTGTGGTCGCCGCCGCACTCGGACGCATCATCATCGGAGATGGAGTTTGGCACAGCGCGCCAGTACGACGCCACCGACTTCTTTTTCCAAGAAGGTTGGCTTTATGACGACCATCTCTTCCATAGCAAGCCGGAGCTGGACAACAACAATGGGGAAGACAAGGAGGAGGACAAGTTTGTCCTTGGTGTCCACGATGGCTCAGGGAGCATAGAAATGGGAGTGCTTAGTGCCGGTGACGATCACCGCCACGAACATGTTGGAGATGTCGGTTGTGAGGGATGCGCGGAGGTGTACACGTGTTCATCACCGCTCTGCGGATGCTGTGGCGTGGGACTGAAGAACGAGGAGGGGCTAGAGGTGATCAAGGATCCTAGCTCCACCGTGTATGGGAGGTACCAGATCATTGATGACCAGACAGAGATACTTGATGAGTGTGGCATGGATGGGCTTCAGTTGAAGCACCCTGGGGACGCTGTGCTCGAGTGTCATTTGCCAAGAGATTCTGGGGAAGGAGATGAGCGATCGGAGCCGAGTGTAGTGGAGAAGGAGCTTCAAATGCTCAGTTCATTTGGTACTAGTGCTGATGCAGATGCTTTTACAGGTAAGTACTTCTGAAGTCTGAACATTTCTTCTTGACTTCACTTTCTGGTACTCGTACTCCATTGTATATAGTACTAATATTCTTTTTAAAAAATACAGTATTTGTACTGATTTTAACCTTCTTTGTGCTGATGAAGATATTGTGAATTTATTTATTGAAGTGGGGGAACAGTGTTGTGTTGAAATGGTGGTCTGATTCAATTTCAACTAGAATTGGTGTTAGGCTTTGTATGACAGTGCAGAAGGTGCTGAATGAGAAATGTCTTGTTACTCTTGTAAACTGAGATTGACTGTTAATACGCACAGAGCCAAAGAAAAATGGTGCGCTTTAGTGGTAACCTTTTTCTTCAACATTTCTGAGGTTATATGGTTATGCTTCACATGGGTTTTCTTTGTATATTTAGAGGAATCGAAATTTCTCCTGCTCTTCAACACATAACTTGGCTTCTGTAATACAAAAACAATGAAATGAATCTGGAATTAAACATGCATAATTGAAGGAGACATTTTTAAGAAAGCAATGTCAAACCTATTTTACTATTAATCGCACTGAATTATTTTTGTTTACCAACAGTTGTGTTAATTTGCCATTTAATTCCAGCCATCTTCTTATCCTGTATAAAGATTATGTTTGCTTGTTTTTTGGTTAGTTTCATGCTAATGCCTGTTGTCTTTAGGTCCTGGAATTGTGTGGGATATCAGAGACAATGCCAAGGTGAATGATAGCATTGAAAAGAATATGAAAAATAGTAGCGACAAACATCTGAAAGAAGGTTATAGCATAGACCCTTTCCCTGAGAGTGCTGATGATGATGCCTTTGAGTTTGGAGATATCGGGCCATTGAGTAGTGATGCCCGAAACTCTACTGTTAAAGCTGAGGAAGAAGACACAAAGACAAATGTTGATCTCTCTCTCGCTAATTTCCATCGAGAATATGAGGTATTTGAACTGAGAATTGTCCACCGCAAGAACAGGTTCACAATTACATCTTGTTTTCCCCTTTTATTCTTCCACTTTGGTTCTTAAATGATACTCTCAACTTAGTTCTATGCTCATATAGTAGGCCTTCACTGCAGGACCGGATTTGAAGCAAGCAAAGATTTCCCCATTGTCATAAATTCAGTTATAGCAGGAAGATATTATGTCACTGAATACCTTGGCTCAGCTGCATTCAGTAAAGTTGTGCAAGCACATGATCTTCAGACAGGAACGGATATTTGCCTTAAAATAATAAAAAATGATAAGGATTTCTTTGATCAGAGTCTGGATGAAATCAAGCTTCTGAAGTTTGTGAACAAATATGATCCATTAGATGAGCATCATGTGTTGCGTCTCTATGACTATTTTTATCATCAGGTATATCAGTTAAGAAATAAAGTTGATACTCCCTTTGCATTTATGTTATGCTGCATACTTCTTGGTTATTCTGAACCTATGGAAGTTTCTAAAGGGTTATACTGCAAGCTTTTAGCAAATTTTCGAAAGGACTTATGATGGCTAATCAATATAGCCTTTTATTTACATGTGCTTTCTTAAATTACTTGCGCATGTTTACTTGTAGAAAATCGTAAACATTGCATGCATTATTGGCAGGAACACCTTTTTATTGTCACTGAATTACTGCGAGCAAATCTATATGAATTCCAAAAATACAATCAGGAATCTGGTGGTGAAGCATACTTCACATTGCCTAGAATACAGGTATGTTCGACCGTTCTATACTAAAGATGTTATTTATAATTGTTGCATATGCATGAATACTTTCAGTTCAATTTGCAGCATTCACAATACGCAAGTCCCTAATCAATTTAATATGCTTTGTCTAAACAGAAAAAGTTTTGGAGTCGTACTTGATCATTTTCTTGAAATGCTAGTGTTGCCAATGAAATCACTGTCTTCAATGCAATTAAATTTAACTTAAGAAAGTTAAAAAGTTCTGATGAAACAAAAGCTTCTCTTTTATTTCAGTCAATAGCTCGGCAATGTTTAGAAGCCTTGGTATATTTGCATCATTTGAGGATCATTCACTGTGACCTGAAGCCTGAGAATATCCTTATAAAGAGCTACAGCAGGTGCGAAATTAAGATTATTGATCTTGGAAGTAGTTGCTTCTTGACGGACAATTTATGCCTCTATGTACAATCACGGTCTTATCGAGCTCCTGAGGTCATTTTGGGCCTTCCTTATGATCAGAGGATTGATATTTGGTCTCTTGGTTGCATCCTTGCGGAACTCTACACTGGTGATGTAAGAAGTTTCTGAGCCTTGCTGATCTTCTTTTTGGCCCCATGTTGACTTTTTAGCTATGTTAAACCCATAGTGGCTGTTGCCAGAGCGTGTAGCATCTTATGAATGTTCCAACACGCTGCATTAAAGTAGTGAGTTGACATGTTTGAGACCTTTCTTTGTTGTCTAAATGCTATGCAACATATAGCTACAAACAGAAAAATAGAGATCCAGTTTCTGTGCTTGAGTAAATTTGAATACTGTAGACATATAGGATGTCTTTTTCTCCTTTAAATTTTGGGGGACAAGGACAGGCTTTAATAGACCATTACAAACAGAAATGTGTTATATTGAAATGAATATTGTGCTTCAAGTTATTTTATTGTTCATCGATATGGAAACAAAGTTCTAAAATTTAAAAGAAGCTAACCATGTAATTATAATTCCTAATTGGTACACATAACAGGTATTATTTCCTAATGAACCAGTGCCCATGATGCTTGCTCAAATGATCGGGATAATTGGCCCAATTGACATGGAAATGCTTGCACTGGGAGAGGAGACACAAAAGTATTTCACCGATGATTACGACCTTTTCACCAAGAACGAGGTACAGTTAATTTCTAAGTTCTATAGCACTGATGAGTCCATGTTAGACGTTTGGAGTCTAGTTTATTTTCTACTATACATACTCAAGATTTAGTTCCGTTGTCTTTGTTCTCCGGTGGAAAGAAGTAGCCTTCCTTGTGAACATTATTAACTCTGGGGTCTAGTTATAATCATTCAGTACTGAACTCCTTTTATTGCCTACCTCATTTCTATTCAGGAAACAGATCAATTCGAGTATTTGATCCCACAGAAGTCCTCTCTGCAACGTCACTTGCAATGCGCTGACTCAGAGTTTGTTGATTTTCTGTCCTATCTGCTGCAAATAAACCCCAGAAGAAGACCAACAGCAAGTGAAGCACTACAACATCATTGGCTTTCATTTGCATACTAACGACTAATGAGAAATCAACCGGTCGTTTCGTCTGTTTTAATTCCTTTGTTCGATTGCTCCCAAGTCGAATCTTCTGCAAAATGGATTCTGATATTTCCCCCATGACATGGAACATTACACATTCCTTGAGTTTTAGAAGGATTTACCTCTGTGGTTGCAGAGTTTTCTTATTCCGTTTCTCCAGGGCAATTCTTGGAGTGGAAGCCCTGCTTTCAGTGTTAAGATTCATGAGTGTATGTAAATATGAGGAATTTTTCCTGTGTACATGTACAGTTGAAACAAGCTCTTTGTAAGCCTCTGGTTCTTCTTTGACAGCAGAATGAAAATACGAAATAATCATCCAGCATTTATTCAGCTGTGGACGTACTTATATTAAAATCTGCCCCTTATAATCCCGTGGAGATTTATTTGTTTTGTTAAATAGAAGAAAATACCGAGAAAGTGAAAATATAAGTATTTTTACGTTGTTTAACAAGTTTAGATTAAAATACTATGACTAAATAAAGAATGGACGAAGGATACCTGAGAAAATAGAGAATGGACGAATGGTACGTGAGGTAAAATAAAAAATATTAAATAAGAAGTGATTAATAAAATAAGTAGTATCGTAAATCTATAAAATTTAAATCTTAAAAATATTTATATTTTGAAATTGAAACATACTATAACATTCAATCATCCACTCTTCACCGTGTTGAACAAAAATCCAGTCATCCACTCTTCACCGTGTGTAACAAAAACAAGTTCGTCTCGTTAGAAATTTTTAGTCTTCGAGTAACACCGCTACGGCGCCACCGAGAGGTGCAACCATTGTAGGCAGTAGCACAGCGCGGGCGAGCAAGGGCAGTGTACACCCAGCCCGACGACTCCTGGCCATCCGATCCTGAACCAACGTCTCGGATCGGATTCGATGGCGACACGGCACGCAAAAATCTCCCTCCTATCCATTCTCCCCGTGCACCGCCACACTCCTCCACGACCAGCCAGCGACCAATGCCGCCGATCGCGGCCGCGGCCACCGCCGCGCTCCCTTCGCCCTCCTCCTCCCACCGCCGCCTCCCCGCCACCGCAAAATCCGTCTGGGTAAACCCCAGCCTCCCCAGCTCCCACCCCCTCCGCCGCAAGCCCCCCGAGCCCCAGCAGCAGCACCAGGACCACGTGCCGGACCTCCCCGCGCTCCTCGCGGAGCTCTCCGCCGCGCGCACGGCCTCCGACCTGGCCGCCGCGCTCTCCCCGCACCGCCCCGTCTCCCCGCGCCTCCTCGGCACGCTCCTCTCCCGCCTGCCCGACGCGCGCCGCGGCGTCGCGCTGCTCGACCTCCTCGCGCCGGACCTCCCCGCCTCCGCGCTCCTCATACCGTACAACCTCCTGCTCCGCTCCGCCTGCCGCGCCGGGATGCTCCGCCTCGCGTCCGGCCTCCTCCTGGAGATGCGGGACAGGGGGGTCGCCCCCGACGCGTTCTCGTACTCCACGCTCCTCGCCGCGCTCACCCGTGCGGGACACCTCGACCACGCGCTCACCTTCCTGCCGCTCATGGAGGACGACGCCGTGGCCCCTGACCTCGTGCTCTTCTCCAACCTCATCCACCTCGCCCTCCGCGCGGGCGACGCGCCCAAGGCGCTGGCGCTCTTCTCCCGCCTCCGGGCCGCGGGGATCAAGCCCGACCTCAAGGCCTACAACGCCGCCATCGCCGCGTACTGCAAGTCCGGCCTGCTCCGGGACGCCAAGCGGCTCCTCCTCCACGACATTCCCTCCGACGGCGTCGCGCCCGACGCGGAGTCCTACTCCCCCATCCTCGCCGCGCTGGCGCGCCGCGGCCAGCACCTCGCCGCCGTTTCGCTCTTCACCCACATGCGCTCCGTGGCGGGCGTCAAGCCCGACCTGTCGGTGTTCAACATCGTGCTCAACGCGTACGGGCAGCTCGACCTCGCGCGCGACGCGGACCGCCTGTTCTGGTCCATGCGCCGTGCTGGGGTAACCCCGAGCGTGGTGACCTACAATACCATGCTCCGCGTGTACGGCGACGCCGGGCTGTTCGGGGAAGCGGTTCACCTGTTCGGCCTCATGCGCACCGCCGCCTCCGATGGCGGTGATCGCGGTGGCAGCGTCAAGCCGAACGTGGTGACGTACAACACCATGATCGCCATCTACGGCAAGTCGCTGGAGGACGAGAAGGCGGGGAGCCTGGTGCAGGACATGCAAGCCAATGGCATCCCGCCCAATGCCATTACCTACTCCACCATCTTGTCCATATGGGTGAAGGCCGGGAAGCTCGACCGTGCCGGCAAGCTGTTCGGTAAGCTCCGCGAGGCCGGCACGGAGATTGACCCGGTGCTGTACCAGACGATGGTCGTCGCCTACGAGCGCGCCGGGCTTGTTTCACAGGCCAAGCGTCTGTTGCATGAGCTCAAAGACTCAGAGGACGTCCCCAAGGAGACATCCATCAAAATCTTGGCGAGTGCCGGCCGGGTGGAGGAGGCCGCGTGGCTGTTCCGCCGCGCAGCCGACGCCGGCGAGATCAGGGACACATCGGTGTACCGAACGATGGTCGACTTGTTCGCAAAGAACCGGAGGCACCGGAATGTGGTTGAGGTGTTCGACGAAATGAGGAAGGCAGGCTCTCTACCGGACTCGGAGACGATTGCCATCACCATGAATGCTCATGGTAAGCTGAAGGAGTTCGACGAGGCGGCCGAGCTGTACCGGGCGATGAGGGAGGAAGGGTGCGTCTTCTCAGACAGAGTGCACTTCCAGATGGTCAGCCTGCTTGGTGCTCAGAAGGACTTCGACGCTCTGGAAGCACTGCTCGGTGAGCTTAGCGACGACCCGAGCATCGACAAGAGGGAGCTTTACCTTGTGGCTGCCGGCGTGTATGAGAGAGCATGCAAGTTTGATGAGTCGTCCCAGATTATCAGACAGATAAGAAGCCCCAATGCTTTTGGTGCCAATGAAGTTCAGACGAGAAGATCCAGTATCTCCGGCGACAGATTCAGGCAAGACAGCAATGCTGTCACTGAAAACTCAAGGCTGTAAACCTGCAAGTGCTCGTGGCCACTGTAGAAGTTATTTTTCAGTTAAATTTTAGATACCGATGTGTTATCATTCATCGGTGGCTCGGTGCCGCTTGTTTGGGCATAGGCCTTTGTAAATAATATCACACATTGATGGAGTGAGGATGCAATTTCCGTTCTGATGGTGAACGAAACCTTTGCTGAACGATCAAGCAGAGTGTTTGGCATCATAACCATTAAGACTATCTGTGCTATCAACAATGAAATTTTACAAACAGATGGTGCTATACAGCAACTGACGTTTTAAATGACCCACTACACATTAAAATCTAACATTCTGCTAGATTACAATCCCTTTATCTTCAGACGTGGCAAATCTGTACGAACATTGACTTGATTTTATCAGGATTCGGGAAACCTAAACGAATATAAATAATAATGTACAGGTGCTATCCCCTAACAAGGGACTTATGGCATGGGAGGCCTTGGAGCCTTCATCAAAACAATTACATATGGCGGCTGCAAAAATTATACTGTCTGGTCAGTTTGGGGGATGCCATGTTTTTGGAACCATTCTGGCATATGAAACCTTTCATATAACGCTGGTCTAACATCTCTCTGGAGAGACAGATGCTTCAGAAGTGGAAATATAACTTCCATGAGCTGAAAACGTTTTAAAAGGAAAAATTAGTAAATAGTGAAAACTCGAACATGACTAGAGATTGGTGGCAGTTATTGCCTACCTGATCATCGTTATGTTGTCCGGCTGAAAACGGAACACAGGGTATTCCATTCAATGGTTGCAATATGAAACTGAATGGATTGTTATCAACAATGACAACTCTACAGAAATCTTTCGACACACAAGAAAGATCTTTGACGTGTTCTCTGTACTCCCTGAAATTGTGCATCCCACAGATATCAGATAGAGCATTGGCCAAACACCAAACCATTTGGCACAAATCTCAGCAAGCAGGGTAATGCAACGATCAGAATGCAGCTGCAGCACCATGATAATATAGTAAAACACCATTTATATCATTGGAAAGTTAACTGTAACTTACGTAGTAACAGTTGATGGACGATATAGACGGAGTTTGAATATGTTGTGGACATCTATTCTGTCAACTAGAGGTCTTGCATAACCTGAGAACAAAACATGGGCATGAGAGGTGATGCTAATTGGGTTTAAAACCTTAAATGAATGAACAAAAATAGTAGCAGGCACATACCTTCCAAACCTGCTGTAAAGAGAATAAGATCTGCAAAATCACTAGTTTTCTGCAAGAATTCGTGCAAACCAGGACGTTCAAAAACGGTGACATGATTAACCTTCTGTCTCCCTTCAACATCCTTTACAGGTTACAACAGCAAAAGATCCTTTAGCAGTAGTGATTAAAATCATTACATAGATTAGGGGAAGTCACTAGTTCTGTACCTTCTCAGTGGATATGCACTCCATGTCAAAGCAATGTAGTCCAGCTTCAACAGCTTGGGTGCGTACAATAGCAGGAAGACTGGACGATTCATATGCAGAAACTAAAGTCTCATCCAAATCAAGCACCACCTAAATAGATAACCCAAATATTTTCAGAAATGGTGAATGAATGGATTACAGTTATCATTTGGTTTGTTTTATGTAAAATTGCAAGCTCAACAAGAAAAAAAATCCAAGTTCTTCACTCACCAAAACAAAATATTCTAACAGGACACCCTGATATGAGCAAATTAGCCAACATTGATCCCACCACAATCCATATATACTCACCAAATGTATAATCTCGAAATCCTGATTCAATTTCAATCCTAACCCATCATCACCAAATGCATCATCCCGCAACACTGCTCAAATATCTACTCATCTATACATCAACAGAGCTGTGCTAGAAACTGCAGGCAGTGTATTGTCTCGGTAAAGTGTTAACACCGCTAACATGGCAATTTTGGAATATTGAATCACCATTTCATGAATTACTCAAGCAGTATCATTCAGAGAGAAGGATTAACACCATTGTTGACGGCTACAGAAGCACCTGAATGGGGACTGCAGGACAACAACAAATTGCACATGCTCGTAAACCAAGACAACAAACTCATAGCAATTCAAACCCACAACAAAGGTCAGATTCACAGCCAATACAGTAGTTAGCTACAAAATTAAACAAATCGAATTGCCTGGATTAAGCCGGAATAGCAACCAGCTAACCTCAAACCAATCGCTCTACGTTCTACGTATATACCAAATCCTAAATCGCACACAAAGGCCGAAACATCAATCAAACAGATCAAGAGACTCCTCCAACAATCTACTGTTCTATCCAAATGGCGCCCGTATCATTCCTAAACTCCCAATTTTCCCCTTCCAACTACCAAGGACACCAATAGCGGCAACGAATCCACTCAAAACCGAATCTTTTCGTACCATGAGGCGCTGCAGGGACTCGGGTGGAGGCGTCGGAGCAGGGGCCGCGTCCACCGGGATCTCGGAGCGGAGTGGCATGAAGGCCACCGACGGCGACTGCTCGGAGTCCGCCGGCCCGGAGAGGAGCGGGTAGCGGAAGCCGACGAAGGAGAGGAGCTGGGCGCAGGAGGGGGTGCCGCGGAGGATCTGGAGCAGGACCTGGAGGAGGAACCCGATCCACCCCACCACCGCCTGCCACGCCTGCGCCGCCACCTTCCCCCGCTGCTGCTGCTGCGCCGCCGCCGCCGCGGCCGGCGAGTACACCTCCGCCGCTGCCATGATCGCGCCCCCGCGAGCGACGGAGCCCGTCGCGCGACGTGCCTAGGCCGGGGCAGCGGGGGGAGGAGGCGAGGCCGGAGAGGCAACCGGAGAAGGGGAGAGGACGTGGTGGTGGTGGTGGTCGACTGGTCGTGGTCGGTCTTTGAGGCCGCGGCCCCGTGTCCCGCATACGACGTGTCCTGGTGCGTCGTTACCGGGGTGGCCTTAGCGGAGTTAGGGGATTGGGGGTGATTGGTGGTAGATTTGGTGGGCCCACTTGTCAGTGAGGGAGTACGGCTCGTCTGGCGAGCTGCCCTGGAGTGTGATTATACTTACGTGCACACGGAGTTTTCTCCATTAAATATGTGTGCAATGCGGGTGTGCTTCTGCTTCTGTTTGGGTTGTGTTTATCCTATATGGTTTGCTCTGACGAAGTAGCAATCGAGAAACAGTAAGGTTGACAAGTTATTATTTATTGTACATGCTAATGAATTCATTCAATCATGTAAGTTGATTTTCTAGGAACCATGTGTTTTGATTGTTATAGGATTTGTAATCTTTTTGTTGAGTAGTTCTGATTCTCAAATCATCTAGAATAAGACATGAATTTCTTGTATAGGTTAAATGGCTAATTGCATACTGCTGTACACAAAAATTGGAATTACAAATAAAATTGGTCTATCCAAAATAACAGTCATATCTATATATGTTTGTCTATCTTGAAAAGAACGCACCATATTCAAGGAGGCTACAAATTTCCATGTTAATCGAGAAAATAAAAATATTTTAATTGTTAAATGATGCGATCTAGATTATAATTGTACATATCAACCGATGTAGTTGTATATAAACTAAAACCATATCTATTGAAATAAATATAAATTGTCATATATAAAATCCAAATCTACAGAATTTAAATCTAATTAAGAGTTGTATATGAAATCCAAACATCATAGAAATAGAAAATAGAATATGTATGTTAAAGCTAACTCATGAATTATCTAGCTCTACGCAAAATTGCATGGGCAATCCCCTACTTGCTTTTAGAAAAAAAAATCCCAAATTTTGCTTTTAAACTAGAATGAGACTATATAATGGTATAGACTTGATACCTCTTAGCATGTGTATTGAGATTGATACCCAGGTAACAGCCTATCCATTCCCAACAGTATTACCATTTGGTAGTATTTCTATTTAAACAAATAAGTATATACTTATGTATGTTGTATGTAGTACTTGTACTAACAAAACGGTAGATTAGACATCGTTGGGGTCATCTTTTCACTTTTACATATAAAAAAACCAAATGACATATTTGCAAACAAAAACATATTTAAGAATAAAATTTTTATATACTATTATTATTGATCTAAAAACAAAGCCTATAAAATAAACTACGATGAATAAACATTAAAATCAACTTCAAATTTAAGATTATAAATTCAAATTTTTATTTATAAGAATAAAAAAACGAAAATATGAGGGTGCGTATTTCTTAGGTGGCATACCTATAGTATTTCCTCACCTCGCAAGAAAGAAGTCCTCCAAAAGATGCCATGCCCTGCACCAAAGGTATGCTTTGCCATTATTTCTTTCTTGTTGATTATACCTAAGCAGGCCACCTTTGATACTTTTTTAGCTCCGGGAGCAATGGAAAAACAAGTGGGACAGACTCCATGAATATCGTTTGGTAAAAGACACCTAACCAAAAGCCGGGCAACGAGAGTACAATAAAAAGGGCCTTATCTTGTTCGGTTGAAATAATCGCCATCACGTGTTGATTAAAGTTAAGAAAAATCAGAAATAACATCTATTTAGAAAAAAGAAATGGCCCCTCTAGGACTGTGCATTGTCAACTGTCGTCATATATAGATGATAACGTTACTGAATGTTCGGATGATTCATGCTGTTGATTAGATTGTGCATTCTCTGAAATCTTTGGCCAGGTAAATACGGACATGTTGATGGATGAAGATTTCACCCATGAAGTTTTGGATGGCAGAAGTTTTCGTACTGGGATGGCATTAAGATTGGGGACAAAGGTGTTACAAGAGAATCGAGTTGAGGCTTGTGTGTGTTTTATGAGTTCTGAATGTCTTCACTACGGTCCCTCAACTCATTAGTTTTTGTCCTGTTCATTGTCCACACATGTTTGTCATCTTTCCTCCCTCTTTTATGGCAGTGGTCAATAACTCAACTTGCCATCAATGAACAAACCCAATCTTACATTTCCTCTGGCAAAAATCACAGTTGACAATGGTTGAAATCCCACGACACCGTAAAATACAATCATAGGAGAGGTTGTTGGAGGTTCTGAATCTGTCCAGGCAGCGAAAGGAATGAACGGGTCATCAGGTTGATTTTTAGTGAGGAGATTTGTTCCAATTTTGTAATATCACAGGGTTAATTTAGCAGAGGTGGTTTTAGAAAATTCAGATACTGAGGAAGCGTCTTCAGCTTGGCTACGCTCTCCGGCCACTCGTAGCTAGCTGGCTGGCTGGCTGGCTGGCTGCTTCGGAATTGGAACTTATCAATACTGTTCTGATGTCACAGCATGGATGAGTCCAAAATTTTATCAGCAAACGCTTCTATGCTGTTCATTGGTTGCGCCATCGCCTGTCTCGAGCTGGAACAGGAATATGCGGCGCATTGCGACCTTGGATTGCACCAAAATCTATAACAAAAGTGAAATTAAGCTACTGGTAGCTTTCAGGCTTATCTTATCTGTACTGTTAGAGGCTCAGAGCAGACTGATTGTATTAGCATCATATTCATACACAGGAATTTAACCACCAGATCAGCAGGAGTACTACTGCATAATTACTGTTTCCATGGCGACCTGACAATGGAATCTTTAGCCTGCCTCTTCTTCGCTGTTAGCTCGTAGGGATGCTCTAATTAGAGCCACTCGAATGCTGCGTTCATCGACTGATATTTTTGCCAGTCTTTTCCCTGGCTTCGGTGTGCATACTTTCTAAAACAGTCTAATAGTGTATTTTGCACGAAAAGTACTACCTCGAGTTTGTAAAGTAGATTTTTTATTTTTAAACAGATTTTTAAACTTGTAATAGTTAATTCCACCGTCTATATTATAAAAAAAATAAAAATAAGAAAATAGATATCTTTCTTACGTTAAAATAACACGACCTGAAAACATGAAAAAATGCTCGTTACTTCTATCCCAAAATATAAGCATGTATAGTTATTGAGCATAGATTAAGATGATGTCAAAAAATTTTCTTCTAGTCATTCCATGATAATTTTGAGTTTTGAATTAATTATATTTTCTTTGTAAGATTCTGCTTAAATCTGAAATCATTGAAATCCTATGAATATTTATAATTTGGGATAGACAGTACTTGTTTAGCTTCACTTTTTTTTTCTTTTCAGATTCCTTGGATCTGGAAGTAAGCAACAGAGAGTTGAAGCCTTGAAAAATAAAAGGGGTGACAAACGGAGGTGGCTTGCAGTGCCAGATCAGGGCCAGCTACTCCTAATCCCCAAGAGAGGAAGTGGTTTTGACTACTTTTTGAACGCAGCTGCTGGGGATTAGTTTGTTGCCACTTGCCACCAGCGCTTTAGCAACATTGTTTAATTGTACTTTCAATTGGTTAACAGGGGAGAGAGTAGCGTAAGCTTTCCACGAATATTGTCTAATTCTCACGCAATCATATTGTTGTACAACTGGATTCCATAAAACCGGAAGTTTGATGCATAAGAGATGACCAACAAATACCAAAAAAACTTGTTATCAAAATTGTGTTTATATGATTTCTAATTACATTTCAAGACGTAAATATATTACTTCATCCAACAGATTTATAAAAACTAATCCCAATAACAAAAGCTTTCAAACTAGATGTATTTGTAAGATTTAAATTTTATACAATAATATAAGTATTTCTGTACATATTTTCAATAACATTAACTATTTCAATAATTTTAGCGTCAATCATATGCTTAGAAATGAGTCTAATCAATTCAAAATTTTAAAAATTGAGATTGTGTAAAAAAATAGAAAAAATTATACTATATATTGGAACCAAGGTTATCTTTTCTTTTTTCTAAGAAAAAAAATCAAACGATATATTTGTAAATAAAAATTAATTTGTGATAAAAGTTTATATATAAGTGTGTCCATAGCGATCTAAAAGTAAAAACTAAAAAAATAAGAAACTTCAAAATCAACTCTAATGGAAGGTTAAAATTTTAAATATTGATTTATAAGTACGGGTAAAAGCAAAAATATAAGGTTCGTATGGTACAATGTACAATGTGGAGATTTTTTTTATTTTTAAAATATTTTTAATAAATAATTTTATTACTGATATTGAAAAAATATTTTGACTATATGAACCGCTTGACTATGCCACTGACGCTGCCAAATATTTCTAAGGTAAAAATATTTTCTTTAAGATTTAGTAATAAAATAATTTATTAAATATGTTTAAAAAATAAAAAAAATCCAAGACGAGCTTCAGATCTAGTCGAAGATGTGGACAAGAGCACGAGCGTCCTGTCTACGAAAGCACGCCTCTCCCTCCGTCCTGTCCGTTCCACGGTTCCAGCTTCGTTGCCGGCATCGCATCTCCGCGTGTACCCACGTTCGCAGATAGCCGGAATACGGCTGGAGCGGACGTGTGGATGCAATAGAAGCTGCGTGTCGGTCCAGTTTGAGCCCAAGCCACACAAAAAAACCGTTTCGGGCGCGCGCACGCGCGCCACGTACGCGGGTGGGGCACCGCGGCAATGCAGGCGATTCACCCGGGCCGCTCGTGCAGCGTCGGCCGTTTCTGCCGCCGGCGCCGCGAGGCTTCTCCCTTCCTGCAGCCGCTCCATCGAAGCAGAGGCGGCGGCGGCGGCGGCAAAGGGGTGGGGGGAGCAGTGAGGTGCGGCGCGAGGGGAGCCGCCCGGGCGGCGCGGGCCATGGAGATGGAGGAGGCGAGGGCGGTGACGGTGCGGGCGGTGGAGGCCACACCGGAGTCGTTCGCGCCGTTCGGCCAGGTCGTCGCCGCCACCCCCGACGGCGATGAGTTCGGCCCCCACGACGCGCAGCTCGACCTCAGCCTCGGCATCCCAAGGTCAGGATACTCTTTGCAGAACACTCTGGTAGCTGCACGAGGCTCATGCTAAGCTACTGGGCGCTGTCACGTTACACGTAGGATTATGTCGAGCCTTTCCATTTTCTAGAAAAAAATCGCGCAATCCAATCGCGTCACGGTCGCTACGCCAACACTGGTTCGCTCCGGCCATGGAGGAGTTGAGGGTGGTGACGCTGCGGGCGGTGGAGGCCACGCCCGAGTCCTTCGCGCCGTTCGGCCAGGTGGTCGCCGCCTCCTCCGGCGCCGGCGGCGACCACTTCGGTCCCGACGACGCCCAACTCGACCTCAGCCGCGGCGCCCCAAGGTCTCAAGATGCCGCCGATCTCGTTGCGGCTCCACACGCGCGCGCTAGCTAGCATCGATCGATCCCTCTGGATCTCTGATTTCTGCGCTGGATTAGGCGAAAGATTCGAAAGTTTTACATCTTCTCTGCCTCGCAGGTTCTACATCATGAGGTTGGAGAAACGGCCGCTAAAGTTCCGGACGATCACCCACCACGCCAGCGTGACCCAGTGCCTCGGCTCCATCGGCGGCGAGGATTGGTACCTCGGCGTGGCCAAGCCTTCGATCGTGGATGGGGCACATGAGCAGGGCAGCGATGGGAGGAAGCCCGTGCAGTCGCGTGCTGGTCACTGCTACCTTCCTCCCGATCCAGCTGAAGTTTGCGTCTTCAGGGTTTCTGGCTCTAAGTTTCTGAAGCTGCACATCGGGACCTGGCATGCCGGGCCGTTGTTTAAGGCAGATGCGGTGGATTTCTACAATCTGGAGCTGAGCAACACCAATGTGAGTGCTATGTATTAAACTTCCACTTACTGGTTATTGATTCTTGCGATCAGTAATATCAGTCCTGGTGCTGGGAAATATTAGTAGCTTATTTTTTTGCCGGGCATATTAGTAGCTTATTGAATTTAAAAGAGTGATTTTGTGGTCGTGGAGGAGGGTAGTAAAGAGTAATGTTACGGTCGTTGAGGAGGTGTTAGGGAGTAACTAATTCCTCTCAATAAATCTAATCATAACCTATTGTATGGCCGTGCGTAAACTAGAATCGTGCCCTTGTCTGTGTTCACGCATATCAGTAGCAATTTGTGGCATAGATATATCCCTACCTTTTAAACTTGATGATTGATATTTCTCTTGGAGTCGGATGCAATTGTAGCAAGCAAACTTATTCAACTTTTAATTTTACCAATCTTTATCGCTGATAACAGTGTGTGATCTTGGTTGCAATACTCAGTACTATATGTTTGGACAATCACAAAACTATGAAAACGTTTTGCTAGAATAGTTTCTATGGTCCCGTGCAAAATACTAAAGTTGCGCCTCCCTTATAGATATTTCATGAAGTGGTTCATGAGAATTTTCTCTATGTGCACTGTTCACATAAAATCTTTAATCCCTTAATCGCCTTTTAGGCATTTTGGGGAGTTGTCTGGTTTAATGCGTTTGCATTGTATGCCGTTCATTGAAGCAGCACATTTATGCAATGACTCATTTCAGTCATTTGGTGATTCATATTGCCGTCCTAGTGAATAAACTTGGTTCTGCCTATTGTTGACTTATATGGATGATTTCATAATTGTATTCGTTGCCAATAAACTAGGTTGGTGGTAATAATCTTCTCTAGATGAATGATTGTCAGTCAGAGTTGAAAACTTACCTGGCAGTCTCTGATTGTTGATGTGTCCAGAGCCCAAATCCACAGTCCTGTTATTGTCACAACTCACAAGAATGGACTACCATCTTACTGAACGTGCTGGTTCTAGATTGGCTGTGTTTATATAGTTACAAAACGGATGGACTCCAGTATTCTGATGCTCGTCTGATCTAAAATGAACTAATTGTCTGCTAGTTGGAGGCCAGTGGCCGTAGGAGACTCTCCTGCTATTTGTCGTCAAAAGAGTTAAAGTGCAATGACAGGACCCATAATCCTACTTTTGTTAATAGTGCAGGAATAACAAGGTCTTTCTTTCCAAAACAACTCAATTGTTGTACTAAAGGAAGTCCAGCAATGCTATATAAAAAAAAGGTATAACAATGTAGTTGGTCTGACAAGTTTGGTGGTCGTCCTTTTTCCCATAACTTCTGTGTTGTTGTCTTTCTTTTTAGAGAACTTCTGTATACAGTACATGTCAAGTGGTCTGCCAAGTTTATCATCTTCTTCTTGGGATGTGCAGTTCAGTTACTACAGCATGCCACTGCCACCATCGGGCTTACGTTAATTGTTCATTTGGCAAACTACAATTGCTACCTTGAAGTTAAACTGAACATGTATGGTGTTTGCTTCAGTTTTCTGCCCTACAATTTCCATATCAGAAGTCATAATACTCCTACATTTTTATTTTCA
Source organism: Oryza brachyantha (assembly GCF_000231095.2). Classification (NCBI taxonomy): domain Eukaryota; kingdom Viridiplantae; phylum Streptophyta; class Magnoliopsida; order Poales; family Poaceae; genus Oryza; species Oryza brachyantha. The sequence goes on from NC_023163.2 coordinate 27,293,347, forward strand.
GATTGTCGACCACACTACACACGATTTCAGCAAAGATGGTGTAACTTTTGTGATCGAGGACTGACGCATTTCGCAACCGCTGTTCAGTAAGACAGTAACGAAATGCACCTGCAGGTTGCATACTGCTCGCTGATCATTTCTGTATCCTGAGTTTTCAGTGAACAATCCGTATGCAAATGTGATGTACAATGCACATATGAGCTGCATCCTCAAGTCCTTGTAAAATAAAAAATAAAAAGGAACCAAGGGAGCTTCCAATGGTACGCCCAAAAGCCGTCCAGTATGAAATGATGTGCGCTTTTCCTGAAAACAGTATGAATGATTGAGCCAATGGATGATGTGTTTCCGGGGAGAACACTATCAGGCAGTGGAGCGTTTCTGGTATAGTGGCTGTCATACTACTACGCTTTGCAATGCTCGGTACCGCGAAAAAAATCTTATTGACATAACCAGAAAAATCTCGTTATCAAGGAAGTGACTTTGCACGCACGCGCAATTCGACGCGGTGAGATCTGCAGGGGAGGATCGACGCCTCGACGGTGACCATACGGACAACGACGCGCCCTGCCGCTTCGACTTTCTCCTGAGTTGTACCGGCCGTGGCTATGGATTTGGACACTTGTCCGCTCCGCTGGGTCGATCGGCTCGGTGAGGCGGCGGCGCCGGCGGCAGGGCTCTCGCCCCATACCCACGGCCGGGTCAGTGCTCATCGAGGTCGGGGACGATGGCGCGACGTCGCCCCAGGCTCAAAAAATATAGTATTTTTTTGTAGGGAAAGGATTTGGCTTTGGCCTCCGATTCCTCTCGCACCCGCCACGTTTCCACGACGCCCACGTCCATCCACCCTGGTCAGAGCGAAAAGCCGGCACCCATGCTGATTAGCCGCTGCCTAGCAACCGATTAGCGAGTTTATCGATTAATTAACTGGATATAGAGGCTGCTGGTAGTAATCCGCTGCGCTGCTCATAAAAAGCAATCGTTGGAGAAGCAAAAGCGCACGGCACGAGGGACGCCGATCCTCCGTGTCCGTTGGCTCAACTCGACCAAACAACCGCCTTTTTTTTTAGTCTCCACTCTCTCCACTCCCCCCATCCATTGCCCCCCGTTTCTCTCTCTGATCGGCAGAAAAGTGGACGCTCCGGCGCCTGGGCGAGCGCCATGGTGAGGTCTCTCGACAGCTACTCCTCCATCAAAGATGTCACCTACAGGTTCGATTCGATTCGAGTCTTCCCCCTGATTGCTCCCGCTTGTCGAAAAATTGGTTCTTGGGTCAAAGCAGTTACCAAATTCGGTTCTTTTTGTCGGTTACGGTGATCTTTTTTAGTTTGATTCGGCGAGTAGTTCTCCAACAAGGAATTGTGGTATATGGTGTAGTTTCCTTGATTTGGGTTGGAGGGAATCCGATTCCTGGTGCTGGTTGATGGCCAGATCGTCCTGAATCATTTGCTTTTGCGCAAGTGTAAACAGTGTGTTTGTGTGGAGTTTCCTCTTGCGAATTCTCAAGTTCTGAGTGCTGTGTCTACTTGGCGGCAGCTGCGGATACTGCGGCTATGCGCTGAACCTGAGCTCGTCGACGCGGAACACGGCGAACATCGGGTCCAAGTACGGGAAGCAGATCAAGAAGGGAGTCGTCTCCTTCTTCGCGGTCGACGAGAGCCGGTTCACGCAGGCCGACGAGGTGACCTGCGTGCCCTACTTCCACTCGCGGCGCTCCTGGGGACTCTTCCGGCGGAGGTCGCGGCTGCTGTGTCGGAAGTGCGGCGGCCGCATCGGCAGCGCCTACGAGGAGGACGACCCCGCCGCGCTGTCCGCGTGCGACGCCGACGGCGGCCCGGATGACCTGCGCACGACTAGCTCCGGGAGCAGCGGCGGCGGCAGCACCATCAGCAGCAGCGCGTCTAGCCGGAGGAACTACGTGATCAAGATCAACGCGCTGCAACCCTCGTCGGACGATTCTGATGCTGTCGCCTTCACCCTATGACGATTCAGCTGTAGCCTGCCATTCTTCCTGCTGCCTGGTTGGATTTGCTGCAGCCTGGAATTTGTGTGGGGGAGTTCAGAAAGGGAGAAGTTGCAGCTAACGCAAAGGATCGCCATGGCAATGAGCTTTTGGAAGGGCTAACACCATCATGGTCTTGAGTCACCTTTGCTGTCTGTAGTAGGCTAGTTGTGCCTCTTTTTTTTTTTTCTTTTCATTTCTTCTGTGAATTGGAGGGAGTATACACTGGTTGTTGAATTTTGGATATGTTAATATTAAAATGGACAAAGTTTGCTGTAAGTGGCTTGGCTGGTTTGAGTTTGTAGTATCTCATGAGGTTCATAGAGGTTGCAATTTTGAGTCATCCTGCTGTACCTGAATGCCTTCTGTGCTTGAGTAGTTCTCTACATGGGTTCTTCATTCCTCTTCTAAGAAAGCATGGGTTGGTGCATTTGTGTCAGTTACTGAATATAAATTATCTATTGATTTTAAAGTTGCAGAAGTAGGCATATACCTTCAAATTTGTTAAGCTGATAAGTTGAACCATAATTATTTAGCTGAACTCATGTAAGAAGGGCCCCAGGTGAGTTCATGTTCATACAAAGTTATTTAGATGATGTACATAACAGGTTCATACAAACCAGTGCCTCAGTTGTATGGCATGGTAAAGATCGCTATAAGAACATATGATTAAAATTTCTAATCCAAAAAGGAATGAATGTAAATAGCAAGCTGACAGATAATTTTCTGAGAGTGTTGTAAACCTGTAAATTTTACTGCTCAAAGAATCAGTATCAGTATCATATACAAAGCTCTTTAGCTGCAGCAGTACGACTGTCAGGTTTTCCTATTAGCTAGTAAGAAACATACATACATTCAGTAGAGATAGTTGAATATCATGTTGTAATAATCAAATCAAATTAAAAAATAATGTAGAACACTTTAGCACTTTATATGATTGTCGTACTTTACTATACCATTCTGCTTCAATAGTTATTGAGTTGGCATTGGTATATTCTGCAAGAAGTGTCTGAACAATATAAGTGCTTCTCGAGGCCGGTGTAGTGGTACCTCATGTCCTGCGCCTGTTACAGTAACGAGAGTTAATCCTTTGTAAACTTGACTCCAACCTCCAACCTGCAAGAGAAATATATCATCATATTCAAATTATTCACTCAGATCCAGAATATTCTCAGAACAGTACTTAGTTTTAGTGAACTGACCTTTCCGTGGTCATACCAAGGGTACCAATTGACCAGAGTTGGAAGCTTAAGGGCATCTATTGAGTACCTTGTTGCAGTAACAGGAACTACAGCGTCTGTATCCCCACTGTGAAAAGGTGAAAAGAAAAGCACATAGCCAGTTAAGTCATCTCACCATAATATAATGGATAACTCTTCTTTTAGATAGTGATAATGAATTAACTCTTCGACAGACCTGAAAACCCATATCCTGATACCAGCTGCAATTAACTCTTGGTAGATAGGAAGCATAGATTTAGGGGAATCTGCCCAGTAGGATCCAACAATATCGCTGTAGAATAGACCAAATGAGTATACGTGTGTCTAAGAAGAGCAGAACTCTTAAGGCACAGTTATCAGCTATATGTTTTAAAACCTGCAAGTTTTCCATGGGTATTGAATCCCAGTGGTATTAGCATGCATCGCTATCTGCACTTCTGGCCGATTGTAGTAAATATTTGAGTATCTTTCTGTGCAAGGATCATATGCTCTGGATAACCAAGGCTGTGGATGGCAACATGATGTTAGGTACAAACAGTATGGCAACAATTATCTACTGATATACATATAGGCATCAAATCAAGCTGAAAACTGGAAAACAACATTAAATTAAGGTCCTGCAAAGTACAGCCGAATATTGCAGAACCATCAACCCATGCATTCTATCTGATCTAGATTGGGTGATATAACTTTATGTATTCAAGCAGTGTCAATTGGCACAATAGGATATATGCAATCTCCTACCTCCATTTCAAAATGTAAGTATTTCTAAGTTGTTTAATAGATATTAAGGTTAGAAAGAAAACATTGTGGTATCCCTTAATAAATGAAGAATGGATGGAGGTAGGTGGGGATAAAATGAGAAGAAATTTTGAATGAGAACTGAATGATGGGACGAGTAGTATAAATAGTGCTAGAAATGTTTATATTTTGATACAGGATTCAAATCCCATACATGCTTATATTTTGGAACGAAGTAAGTATTATTTATATATAACAAAACAATATAACTGAAATCAGTAATAACTTCTTAGTTCTAACAAAAGAAATTAGTTCTAGCCAAACTGTATATTTAGTCAAAAATAAGTTTACATATTGCATCCTTTACTTCATTTTGTAAAATTGGATTCCTAAAGGAAATTTTCTCGGTTATATGCTGCATCTGCAGCTACTTTTCTCATTCTTTCTTAATTAGAACAGTTCAAATATACCTTGAAACTAAGTAAACTTCCTCCACATTCATTGTGTTTCGAGTAGTCAATCAATTGGCATTATTACAGTTTGGCCATCTAAATAGAGCTGTTATTATGTCTCAAGTGTAGCAGTACAGCAATTCATGCTTGCCATGTTATCTGATACTCCTACTTAACTAGCATTTGGTGATTGTTATTGCACTGTTTTCTGCTCATCGTGTCTTATTAGCAAATGGGCCATTCCATAACGATCTAAAGAGTGGAACTAGATCTATAGAACCAAGTTGGGACACAGGATGATCTCGGTTATTAAAAGTCAAGTGAAGAAAACACTTACATAGCGTCCTCCTAGGCCAAGTTTGAGAGAGGCTGTATTATTGCAGGGCTTTGTATACAGGCTATAAGGATCGATATTGCCTTCTTCTGTACTGGCTATGTTCAGGTTCTTGGCACACTCAGGAGAAGGGTGCTCCGAGGACTCAAGCAAACATGTCGTCTTCAGGTTGTGATAAGTGTTGTCAGAGATCAGACCATGAGTCCACCAATACTCAAAGGTACCAAGATAGTCGTGGTAGTCATCAGTAACCGCATTTCCCACCTTTTCATTCAGAAACCACAAAAATTCAGAAACTAGTATAGGCATACTCAAAGTAGAACAGGCAGAACATGGATTTCAGGTATCTACCAAGAATCCTTTAAGATTAATTGTTGGATTCTGAATGCCCTTGTTCTGTTCATAGATGAGCTGGGCTAACTGAGGAACGTAGTGCCCTGCAAACACCAAGGAAACATACATCCCAAACATTTTAAGTCTTTAATCCACAAGGTGGCAAAACAGAAAAATGAAAATATTTCATGCAAACTTACCTGCATAGCTCTCTCCAGCAATGTAGAACTCCCTGTACTTGTATTGCGGGAATCTCTCCAACCAGTTCACCAGAAAAGCATAAGTGTCCAATGCTACAAGATAAAAGCAAGTGACAAGTAATCGGTACCTGAACCATGTAATATCAGGGAAGAATGGCCTCGAGTTTGTTACCTGTCCTCACATCTCCTGCGACGTACAGATCCAACGTCTTGTTCGTGTACGAGAAACCCACGCCGGCCGGCGACTCCAAGAACAGCAAATTGGCAGCTGCAATCACCAACAGAAAGAAAAAAAAAGACGAAATTAGTCAACAGCCAGCTACTCCTAACACTACCACTGTAGCATATCTTGCTGCAAGTCTGTAACAATGGAGCACAAGGACACAATTGCAGCTACGCACCCTTGTTCCAAGAATTGGGGTTCAGAAACAGCGTCTTCCCGTCCGGCCTGATCCGGAACGGGCCGACCTCCTCCGACGCGCCGTACCCGACCGACGAGCACCCCGGTCCGCCGTTGAGCCACAGGACGAGCGGCGCGATGGGCCCGGCGGCCGGCACCGCCTCCACCAGCCAGTAGAAGAGCGCGCGGCCGTGCGCCTGGTTGACCGTGACGTAGCCGGAGTACTGCGAGAAACTCACCTTGGCCGGCTGGCCGGGGAGCTCCCGGATCCGGTCACTCTCCTGGTCCCCCAATGCCGCGGCCGCCACTGACACTGACAGCACTAGCAGCACCAAGGCCGCTGCGACCTCGTGAGCCATTACGAGCTCCAATGGCCGGAGCTGAGCTCGCAAAGCAAGAAGCTTCGAGTTGCTCGGTACGCAACTCTCCTGCTGCTACTGAACAAGAAGAGCTATAAGAAATTCAGAGCTAGCCACCAAAGGAGGTTGCTTGCATGGATTTCAGTGAGGGGGTCGTGACTTTTGATCCTTACGCCACCCTCCGCCTCTCTCATTGACCAAGGAGAGCAAGGGACAGCTCAGGAAGAACTCAGCCGGGACCCCTCGGCAACGCTAAAGAAATGGAGCGGCGGCAGGACGGCGGCTGAGCTCATTCGCTCTGACCAGCGGCGCGCCCGACGACAGAGAGGAGGAGCGGCTACGGGAAAGGTAGTACAAGCGGAAATGTGCGGAGATTTTCCTTCCTTTCCCCGCCGGGATGATTGATTGGCGCCAGTACAGCTCAGGGAAGGAGAAAAAGGCGCGGATCAGATCACGTACTACTGGCACGCCGAACCGGAGGATCGATTGCGAGATTAGGTAAGAGCGCCTGCCTGCCTGCCGCTGCGTGCGCTACAGATCGGGCGCACTGCTAGTGCTCGCTCGCGCTTGCGCTGTAGCGCAGCGACGCGGCAAGTGGGGGTGTCGGCAACTCGGCATTTTAGTATAGTGGAGGCGGTGGCGATGGTGGCGTTGGCGTTGGCGGCGAGCGCGCCTCGCGTGTGTGAAACGGAGGTAGAAGAAGCTGAAACGAGCACATGGGGTGGGGGGAGGGAAACACTGGTGGCGGGAGCCGGGAGGTTGGCGCGCGCGGGCGCCGCAGCCAGCGCCTAGCGAATTACAAATTCGCGGACGACGAAGACGACGCCGACGCGGCGCGCGCGCCTCGTTCTCCTCCTCGGCGACCGCTCCCGCGGCAGCGGCGTCCGCCCGCGCTCGTGCGCGCGCGTGCACGGTGGAAAGGCGCGGGCAGAAACGGAGCACGCAGGGGGGGAGGAGAACGTGATCGAGATCGTGAGAAATCGCAAACTTTGAGGCGCTTAGTAGTGACAGCGGAAGCAAGACGGGATTTTGCCATACTGCTCGAGAGGGAGGCTGTGATTGTGATAATGACGAGTCGTACAACGAACGAACAGTCTCCCAGAAAGAACAGTTATCGCATCATTGCGTCACACGAAGAAAGCGAGATTTGTTGTTCCGGTGAGCCCCACAATTCCCACATCAGATAATACTGGTAGTGCTCCATGATCGATGCTTCATTTTAAAATCACCATTCCTGACGAGCTCCTACATGAGTGCAGGTGCAGGCGCTATCTAGGTTTGGCCCATGCTAAGGTGGCGAGTGCCGACGAGCAGACAGCGTCGAAGCAACAGTAGAATAGCGCCGCGGCATGTCGTGACATCGAGAAAGAAAACAGTATAATCCCGTAGCTGCAGGAATCCAAGGGTGTGGTTATCGCGTCATCCCAGGCAAAGTGGCCATTCCAATTTCATGGGTGGCAGAACATGCTCAACGCTGCCTGCAACCGCAGCAACAAAAATTTGCAGTACCCTCCATATCATGTTTCTGTAAACTTCTGCCATTTATAACTAACTAAACTACTGGAACTGACTCTCAAAATTCAGCAACGTCGACAAAGCCGACCACACATCGAAAGGCCTATCGATTTTAGCTCGCCAGGTCCGATTCAGGCTCGAGTCCCTGACGATTGACGAACCATCATCTGTGCGTAGGTAGAACTCGGCGTGCTCCTGTTCAGGCAAGCACCACAAAAGTAGCCCGAAAAAAGTTAACTTATAATAGCAGCATGGAAGTATGCGTTGCCGCCATTTTAAGTTGGTTCGAACTAAAGCAGGCGGGCGTGAGGAGGCCGCGGAATCATACCTTCACGGCGACAATGACGAGCGCGGCGCCTTTCTGACGGGACTCGTGCAAGAGCTGCCGCGCCGCCTCCGCGGTCACCGACGGCACCACCTGCGGCAAGGCCTTCTCCGCTGCACACCACGCGCACAACATATTCACGCAGCGTTAGATTCACGTTTCATCATTTATCTTATTTAAAAATTATATAGTTATTAATTATTTTATTATAATATGATTTATTATTATAGGAACCTAAGTATGTCTTATAATTTTACATATTTGAATATAAATTTTGAATAATACGAACGGTCAAACGTAGATTTAAAAGTCAACGGTATCATATAAAAGAAATATGGAGGGAGTATTAATTTCGTTCTAAAATAGAAGACATATTTTATTTTGTTAGGGTAATACTTTGATCACCTATTACTCTTTTAATAAATCACTTATGTGAAACAAAAGTTTAATAGTAAGAAACTACATTGAGCATGATTCTAACAACATCAATTTTATATAAAATAATTAAATTCTAATACAGTAATCATTTGTTAAACCATTATCCTGACAAAACAGGATACACTCTATGTTTTGAAATTGATGGATTTACAGAGGGTGATCATTTGGCTTTTTAGATAGAAAAAGCTAAACAACATAAATAAAAAATAATTTGTAAATAATTTTTTTTATATATGTGTTCTTAGTGATCTAAAAGCAGGCATTGAGAATAAATTGTGATGAAAAATTCTAAAATTAACTCTAAATTTATTGTTAAAAATCTAAATATCGAATTATAAGCATAAACAAAAGCGAAAAGATCATAGCAATAGCCTTCTTTTTGCTAGTGTGGGAAGAAGAGAGGTTGTGGTGTGGCTGCGTACCCAGCTTCGATTTTTTTTATTTTTTAAATTTTTTAAGAAATAATTTTATTACTAAACCTCCGAAGAAAATATTTGTAAAACTGAGTGTGGCAGTCTTGCTACACCCTTCTCAATGGCCTAGTAATGCTGACACGCCACCGATAATAGCGTGGTAAGCCAACCGGTGGTGTGGTCAAAAGGTTTATACGATAGTTTAGTAATAAAATTATTTCTTAAAAAGATTTAAAAAATAAAAAAAATTCCCCAGCTTCTCGCCTTCTCGGTGTGGCGGGCGTCGTCTATGAGCAGAACTTTGTAGCTGTCACTGCTTCCAGAATCCAGAGCCCCTCCTGTCCCTCTGGCCTCATCCTTCCCTTGTCCCCTCCTGTGTCTTATACAATTGCAAAAGCAGCGAGTGTAAACAACGCTGCAGTCTGCAGACAAGTGGCAAATCTCTCTGCAATGCACAGGATGCAGAACTGCTGACGTGTATCGAGCGCGATAACCGATCACCTTCTTGTGTCACGGGGAGCGGCGTGTCGAGCTGGGACTGGTCGAAGACCGGCGGCCGTTCCAGCAGCGCGCCGCCGCCTTCCTTCTCTGGTGGCCGGCTCTTTGGTCCACGGTGACGTTCCTCCTGGAGACCGGAGCGCACCGCACGCAGCTGCTCTGCTACCACTGGTGGCCATGGCAGCTGCAGACGCTGTCATGTCGGAGATCGGAGATCTAATCGCGTTTGAGCGTTTTGATGCGGCAAGAGTTCTCTCTTTTCGCTTGAGGCAGTCTGGCAATGGAGAAGAAGAGAGGCGCGCATGATTCAAGCTTGTTCTTGTGGCGATGGTGTGGTTTGATTTTTATTCAGGGCTCAGCGAAGTAAGCGCCAAAAAAGATTTTGTCGTTTGCCTGGGCACTGTCCATCTGTATTGCTTTTCCTCTCGTCTCTCGAGAATAACCAAGCAGGTATCCACGGTCCAGGGATCGTAAAATGCAACTATGCGCAGCTATGCAAGAGCATCTAGAAAGTAAATTGCATGCATGGCTGATGGTGATGGCCACACGTTTGCCACGATTATGATTTTTCACGCGCCACATGCTTTGCCTGCCTGCCCATGGACGGAGTCGAATTTAGATGGTGATGGAATGTTCCAGAAACCATAGTCCGTTATCACCAAACACCAGTAAAGATCCAGAACCAAGAATAATGAAGCTGTTCTTTTTTCTCATCAAAACCAGAAAAATGCATGAGAAAGCAAATGCAAATACCGAGAACTCTCTCCGTTTCATGTTATTGTAATAAATTTTGATTAGAGCATTTTTCCTATCCTTAATATACCACTGTTTTCTACGTAAAATTTGGTATCTTTTGATACCTCTAATATCTAATGTACCAAGAAATACCAAATTTTACGTAGAAAACAGTAGTATCTCATGTTACTTTCTTAAGAATGGAAAGATTGTTCTTTTAATTATGTCTAGATTTATCTATTGATCAATATATATTATTTGAGCTTTTTTATCATCTTAAAAGGGTAACTCAATGTATCATACTAAAAGTATGGTAGCTGAAGATACATTATACCTTGAGATAAAAAAATGTATACTAAAATTCTTGGTAACTTGAAGTACTTTTTAAGGATGATTAAAAAACTCATATTATTTATATATGGGCCTAGATTTATTAGATTTTATATGAATTTAGTTAATGCTAAAAAGTTTTATATTCTGAAACGGAAGTAGTATATTATAAGATGTTTTGATCTTATCTAGATTTATTGATGGATCAATTAATATATTTAATACATGTGTCAGATTAATTAATATTTATCTATATATAAATTTAGAGACGTCTGTAACATATGAAATCATATACTAGTAGTAAGTAATAGCAGACAAAATGTCAAAACACCGGCGGTTGCCCCTGGTTAAGTCCGTCTCCGTCACGGAAAGACACAACAGCAGCGTACTGCAAAGTGAACGGATAAAACACTTCGTATTTTTATATTTCATTCTTCAAAAAAAAAGTTTAAACATTCCAGTAAAACCATAACTTAGGGGTATTATTTCACGGTGTAAAAGAAAAACAGAAATGTATTACGTATACCACATGTTTGTCCATGTTGTAACAGCTCAAGGACCTGCCTGAGCAATGAGCATGGCAGAAAATCAGAAGCTCATATGTACTGCAAATCTGCGCAATTACTTTACTGGAACAAACTAACATTAAGTGGGGCGTCAAACCACTTGGTAATTACCAGTAACCAATCGATTCCTCTGTGAAAACTTTGGTGGGCTACCTTCCCTCAGCGCACGGATGGCAGTTACCTGAAAAGAATTTGCAACGCAAGAACATAAATTCAACTGGACAAACACCCAATGCAGAACAGGGTTCGCGTTAACCGGGCCCTCCGTGGAGAGTCGGCTTCGGCAAGCCGCGATAACTGAATTTAAATTTGAGATTTAAAAATTTTGAGGAAATTTTGAAAAATATATGTGTTGTATAGGTTGATATATATTATGGTTTTGTCAAAAAAATTAATGAAAAAAGTGCATTTCCGGCGTAATTAAAAATCATAACCGAGAATTTCAGGAAAAAAATTAAAAATAGCCTATTGCAAATAATATTTCGTAGGAAGACAATTAAGAATATTCTGTTATTGAGTCATTATTAATACGCACTAGACACCAGGGTACATAATGTTGAAATACAAATATACAAAATATACAACGATGGATATAGGGAAAATATGTATGGAGGAAAATTATATGTGCATGTTAGTACATGCATACATAATAGTTTTGTTCGTAATAATGGATAGTAGGTATAGTTGTTACACATCAATTAAAATGAAATTGTTGTTACTGATGTGAATTATTTGTTGAAGGGTGATATAACTGTATATGCTTGTGTGTTGTAATGTTAAGAATTTAGAAAAGGTCATATAAAATTTTTCTTGTTTTCCCTATAACATGTCCTAAATGTCACAAATATAGTTACAAAATATTTTTTCTATTTTTCTTGTATTTTTTCAGATTTTTTAAAGTTTTTTTAATTTGATATCTCACATATTTTATTGTTTGTAAATCTTCTTCTTCCTACGGTTTTCTCACGGTAATCGCGGTTTCGGCTACGAAAACCGCGCGGTAAAACACCGTTTCTGCTGTTCTCATGCATTATTCCAACAAGCATTAGCCGAGGTTCCCGTGTGAAACCACGCGAGAACCGCGGTTACCACGCGGGTTTTAAATTCAAATTTTGGGTTTTCAAGTTCATTGCGGTTTTTGAGACTTCCGCGGTTACCGCACGGTAACCGGAGGTCCGCGGCGCCGTGACATGGATGGCACGGACGGTAAGGTGAACCTGATGCAGACAGTTTTATGGACCAAGCCAAAGCTGAACGGTATGCTATTTTCCTCAATGTTTTGAGGGTTGCAGTGTCATAATGCAAGCAGTTGAAAAAATATATTTCTGGATTATAACTGTCGTTCCTGAAAGGTTTGTTTTAGAACACCATTATTGATTCTTCTATATACCATTCTTCTATGGAATAGTGGAGAACTGAAGATATCTGGAGCTAGATATTGCTGAATATTTGTACCTTTTTTTTGTACGTAATGAATATTTGTATCTTTAGATGCAAGAAGTAATTTATAACCTAAAAAACTAGCAAAAGTACCGCAACTACTTGGTGAAATATACTATAAGCGGGTGGTCAGGTGCTAGCAACCTTTCCCAGCACCAAAACCAGCATAACTGAAAGACCTAATGCATCGAAAGGAATCTAATCCGCAGACTACAGATCGAGAATGGTGTTCAAGAACAAACATACAAAGTTTTCAGCAGAAATTCAAAACAGAATACAAAAAATCATCATGATGAAAGACACCACGTAAAAACTTCATGTACAATAGCTGTAAAATCAAGCAGTTTTCAACTCAGCGAAAAACTAGTAAAATTGATGTGAAAAGAGTAAAATGCACATGAAAAGTTCAATTCTCCCAAGATATTTTGAAGTGTCTGGTTCTGTTGAATTGCTTTGTATGGGTGCATAAAAGTATCGTTCGTTCAATAATCAGGAAACTATGGTAAAGGAAAATTGGCAAGCATGCATGTATTACATACTGAGATATATAACCAACCTTCAAACCACTAAATGTATTTGATGCAGAAAATCCAATGGCTATCGGGAAGAATGATGATGGATCAGCTGCAGGGACAGTGAACTCCAAAGAACCACTTCAAATGAAACAAGAACGAATGTTAGCACATCACCATGGAGGGAGAATTGTGCAATACTACAAAAGTATAATATTGAGAAAAAACATGCTCTTGTACCTGCGGTTTGATTGATCAACAAGAATAATGGACCACTCCAACACTGAGTTTCTTGAGTCATACCTGGATGTAAAGACAAGAAAACAATAAATAAGTTTATAAATGAAGAATAATGAAGGTATGCAGCTAAAGACCAAGCTTGGAAGGTGATCAAGAGAAACTTCCATCCAAAAAATCATTTTCAAAGAAAAACATGAGCTACATCACTAGTTATTCTAGTAAAACTCTACTTGTATTATCATGTGAGATGCAACATGAGACAACAAGCCAGTCAATTTGCATATTACTATTTGTTAACATAAACACCATGACTTGTGCCATTCATGTCCAAGAATAACAATTGACATGCAATGTTAAACTTCAAAATAACAATCAATAGTATTATGCATGGTACCAGAGTAGTCTGAGTAGACTAAGACTAGGGCTAAGAAACATTACTTCCATTCTCCGTCTATTTGCCTAACACCTGGAGCCTCCCTAAGTGCGGGGAGAGGGATAGAGATGACAACGTTGTGCAAATCAAACATCTCCGAAGCTTCATATTCAATGTTCACATAGGTATCATTTCCGGACACTGAAGGCCAACAGTTCACTGCAATTGGCAAAACCAGGTTATACATGTGCAACTTAGCAAACAACTTAAAGCAAACTCCTGCTTGGGGAGTTTTACCTGCCAATGGAAGAGATGACTCGTCCAACTCCTGGATTCTCCATTTCACCAACGGTGTTTCATTTTGACCACTGGGGAAAGGTCTGTTTGGATCTTTTGCCCCCACAATTTGCTGACTGTTGAATAACTCTTTGTTGATATTAGGATGTGTCTTGAAGCTAAGTCCAGGTAAATCTTGGTTCTCAATCTGTAGTTCACACCAAATATATGAACATTTAGTAACTCCTGATTAGTATTAAACATAAAAGATAGATATTATTACTCAGAAGGGTTTTGCAGGTAAGGTGATTCCTACACATGTGTTGTGCAACAACACTTGATAAAGTAAATATTAACTTGCCGATGTCAGGAAATCCCATAGTTCTATAGAAAAGGCTAGTATAATCTAATTAGGAACAAACAAGAGGAGAAGCTCGACTACTATCCACTAAGAGAATTCGACAATCTACATTCAGACCAAAAGGTCTGATCTATGAAAAGCAGTGAGGAAGCAGAACAACAATCCTCAAGAGCTGGTTATGATGGTCTACGGATAAGCCAACCAGACATTGATAGAGTAATAGTTTCAACGATATTCAGAAATGGGGTTTGAGTTGTATAAAGCTGTGCAGTTGTGTCTTAGTGAATACATGCAAGCAGAAGCTTCAAGCAATTCATTAAAAATGTAATAGATTGTGTCCATTCCAAACAAGAGTCTAATCAGACTCTAAAAGATCCAGATACCAAATATAGAGAATAACCTGTAACTGAACAAAACCATCAGTGTCATTCAGAATTTGGAGAGCAAGGGTTCCTTGAATATCAAAATTGCTGACTCCCCCATCCCTTTTAACGGTGACATTGAGTTTCTCTTCAACTGTCACTGTGATAGGATCGTTTGGCGGAATATATGATGACCTTGATTGAATTGCACTTGGTTGAGTGTCCTCCAAAATGACTTCTCCTTCAGCTTTCAAGGACTCTAGGAACTGATTTGTCTTCTGTGCTTTACTTAATTTCATACCACCAGGAACTTTAGTTGAAGCAGAAGCAGAAGCAGAAGCAGGAGCAGGGGCGGATGGGCGGCCTGTACATATGCCAGCAGTCAAGATAAAACATCCAATAATAACCATGCCACCAACCAGTTATGCTGATTATTTTCTGGCATGTCAAAACTGACAGACCTAAGTGCTAAAAAAATTCTACATCAGTTGAAGCAGAATACTGTCTCATATAAGGAAAAATGTCTGGAACTCAGGATCAAGATTCGCAAGTAGAATCCATTTTATTTCACAAGGTCAAATCATAGGAGTATCAAAATATAATTTAAAATATATAACTGGTGAAATCCTCTCTTATGCCGCATAGATGATTCTCTCCCTAAATCATTAGGTGTTTGTATCAACAGGCTAAAAGAACTGCCATAGATACAATATTTAGTACTCCCTCTCCCTCCAGTTTGTAAATAAAACTTTGACCAGTATTTTCTATTACAATTTATACTCCTTTAAAAGACTCTAGCGGTGGTGGTAAGTGGTGAATCTGCCACCAACCACCAGCTGTCATGTGGGGCAGTGTGGCTGTGAATCTACTACCGCCTAGTCCCACTATCAGCTGACATGTGGGGGCAGTAAACTTTATGTACAATGTTCTCCATTCCCAAAGCTATGGAATACAAAAAGGAAAAAGCAATTAAATTACTCTTGCAAAGCATGGGCATTTAGCTAGTATATATAGAAATATCAACAAATATATGATTTTGTTGAAGAACTTTTCAATATTAATCTATAGTCCTATACATATGATCTCCATTTCTGAAGCATTTTTTTGAAATCTATTCATAATCAAAGTTCTAAAAGTTTGACATCAGTATTGTCCAAAACTAAACTACAGATATTATGGAACTGAGGGAGTACTAGTTTTGGTACCGTGCTCAGCGAAATGTACTATTACAGGACTCCAGAAAGAAATGCTAAACAATGTTTGAGTACAAACCTTTGGCCTTGTGTGTGAAGGAGTCTATATCACCAAATATAGGATCGCCACCTGGACCACCACCTCTAATGCCTATGTCACTGAAGCTGTTTGGAGTTCTCAAGGGTCCAAACCCTCCCTTGTCAGGCTTCCCTCTATCAGTCTGCATATTTCAACAGATTACCAAGTACCAACTTATATATTGAAAAATAATGCTATGTGGTTACTGTTCACTACCATTGACTTCAACATTATTTTTTAAATGTAATTCCGCATATATTTTCCTATTTATCTGTAGCTATATTTTGCAATGTTTAAGATCTATGGTCCCATGTGATAGGCTGAGACTTAAAATGGACCCCACCTACACTGAACCAAATAACTGCATGTTTTGTGTTTTGAGTACAGGTACTGCAAACCTTGCTTTTCTCAATCTCAGTAACTCTTCTCCTCATGATATCCTTAGTTTCATTTATTTTGCTTTGCATAACCAGCTTGTGAAGCTTTTCTTCGTTGCTCTCCATTTCACAATATTGTTTAACTTGTGCAACAGTTACATTTTCTTTGTTTCCAAGAGAAATGGCCTCAATAAAGGCAAACAGAAGTTCAAATGCTGCCTTAGAGACACCATCCTCATCCAAGGAGGGCGCATATTCAGGTACCTTTGTAGATGTTCAAGGAAACCACTGCACTGAATTGGAATGCAAAAAATGCAAACAACATAGCTATGTCGTAAGAAAACAATAAATAGGGGTTATCTGGTGAGTGATGACTGCTACGTTGATATTTAATCCAAAGTGAAGTTGTGCTGCCATTGCAGTTCATGTTGGTCTTCTTCCATTTGCCAAGAAGAACATAAGTTCAAATTTTTCATTTTGATAAACTATTTAATATCGAGTCACAGACCTAACATAGCTACAACTTTTTAAGTAGAAATTTAGCTTTTGAGAAGAAATATAGCAAAACTGATAATAGGATACAAGCTTGGAGAGTAGCCTTAGAGTATCCAGATCTTCAAGAATGTTACTCTGCTTATTTGTGATGAGAAGAAGATATAGTGATTCAATTGGTTGATAGACATAACGAACATTTTCAGTCTCAACATACGTATGTTGCTTTCCACTTCCAACCAACTTCGGAAATGCTGCAAGCAGTCCCTCAATCCTTATCCGAGACATGTCAACAAATTGTCTTGACACAAGTGCTGCAATTAGTAAATGACATTTTTATCTTAACATCAAATAAGATAAATAGAATTATATGTGTAAATAGTAATGTAACTACAAAATGCAGAAAATCTAAAGACCAAAACTTGTGTATATGCTATTTTAGTGCTGTTATTTGGACAGCATTTGTATACTCGTGTATAAGAAAAGGATGTTAATTGCTCCTACTAGCAAAATTATACTGCATTATTTTGGACTAAGAGCTAATATAAGAGGGCATCCCTTTAGAGAATTGTGAATCTAACAAGTTAACTGTTCAAGACAGTTGTGAACCAAATAAGTCAATAATAATACTAGTTAAAGCAAATTTTCAACAAACTCACCTTTTCCAGACTTTGATATAATAGACGCTGCAAGAACCACCTATATTTATAAAAAAGAAACAATCATTGTTCACAATAGAGCACACAAATGCAACTATATAAAATGAACCATGAATAATGCACATTCCTTTGTTGTGATACCCTTACTACATGTTTTTCAGTAAATCAGTTTACAGCATGGAGAACATAATAACATTGCAAATCAAATTTGGATAAATCAGCCATACCATTTTCAATGGCCTTTTCAGTTCCACGAATTACCAAATCAAGTCAACAAGATGTAGATCTGCAAGACAGAAAGTAATGAGTTCCAAAGCAAACAATCCATGTGAGACAACTGAACAAAATAAATCTGTGAACACTGCAGATACATAACCATTGAGAACATAGATAATTAGTTCATCAAGAAGTACAGTGTTTTTATTCTTTTGTGTCACATATAGAAAAGAATTTAACTTTAATTATAACCAAACTACCAAATGATGCTAAGGTTGTTGTGATGCATAAACTAGAAAATAAAGATCAGCACATGTGAATTGCATCAAAAGTTCAAGAGACAATTGAGGCCATTCAAAAGTTACTAAAATGCAATAACAAGGCCAAAAAAATGCATGAAGGTAGTGACCATCTTGAACATAGATGAAAAAATCAGACATATTTGGGAATAATGGTTATTAGAAATTTTGTATAGCACAACTTGCTGATAATGGATATGCATCGATCAGAATACCACTAGCCATTACTTCATTCGATGTGATGAAAAATGCAGACCACCATTCACAACATACAAACCCACGTAAAAGAAAAATATGATATGAAATGCCTAATTGAAGCAACGTAAGACTTAAGCAGAACGTAGGTATATCCAGAGATCCAGACACACAAAGTACTGAATCACAGCAGAAAATTTCTCAACCAAACTGAGTGGCATGCAACGTTACTCTAAAGAATGCACACGACCCTCACACTCCACGCACAAGCCGCCCCATCCACACAAACGGACACGCAGCGGCGCACAGCCTAAAACTCCTAAGCAATTCAGAGCCGCTACGACGAACTCGTGCAAACCCCACCGGCATTCACAACCGAGCCACCCGCCCGCCCGCCCGCGAGATTCCGATTGGCAAACGCACCCAGAAAAAAAAAACAACCCGACGCCCTGCGGATCTGGCACCCACCCGTCTGCGGCGCGTCGATCGCAGATGACACGAGTCCTGATCAGATCCTCGTGCCCCGGAGGTATCCGCGCGCAAGGCAGAGAGAAAAGCAAACCAAACCCTAGGGAGCCGCCCGGCTCAGGGAGAAGAGGCCCAGGATGAAGAGAAGGCGGGGGTTCGCGAAAAGGGAGTCCGTCCGGTGAGGCACCGCGCGCGCGCGCGTACCTCAGATCCGCGACCGCGAGGGAAGGGAGGAGCCGAGGACGACGACGCAGTGAGCTCCGCCGGGAGGGTTCGCGCGGTCGCGGGTCGGGCCATTTATTGGTCGAGCCGGGCCGTGTTCTCTTCCCGGCTGCCTGGTCCTCGCGAGAGCCGGGAAAGTGGAGTACTCCATTCAAGTACAAGCCTTTCAAGGCCTAGCAACCATCGCAAGTCCGGTTGAGCCCAATAACTGTTAAATATGGGCCTTGGGCTGGATCTAGGCTCGGTGACATGAGGCCGAATCTAAGGTTGTGTTCTTTTGCTTAGATGTTTTTTTAGTTTTCGCGTGTATAATTCTTGAACGTTTAAATAGTGTATTTTTTGTAAAAATATAAATAATTTAATTGCTTCATATTTCTAAAGAAGATTTTTAGATTTTTTAAATTTTTAATAGTTAATTTTATTATTTATACAATAAAATATATATCACAAAAATCACTTGATCATTCATTGTTCATCTAAAAAAGAACACAGTTTAATTACTCCATAGTATTTTTAACGTACACCACGTATATCAACACAAAGCTATAAACACCATAATACTCTTTTCTTTTTCAAATCTCAATACACATGTTTTATACTTTTTTAAATTCCAATGGATTTGTTCCCCAATTTACCAAACTCCAATACAGTTGTTGCTTTAAAAATGAAGTCTTCTGTGGACAAATAAGGAGAGCCAAAAGTGTCAAAATAAGTACTACGGTACTAGTACTCTCTTATTTTTAATATGTTAATATTTAAGGCAGAAAACTTTTGAACCTAGGTTTAATCGTTTATCTTATTTCAATATATATATATATATATATATATATATATATATATATAGGAAGCCTCTATCCTACTATCAGGTGTAGCTACTCCCTTTCCTACTATCAGGTGTAGCTACTCCCTTCACGTCTAAGGTACAAAAACACCTCTATACATAGTTCTTCTCTCTTCCAACAGAAAGTACAAACTCTATACATGTAGTTGTATCATTAACATGAGATTTAACAGTATCTATACTTTCTATTGGGTGGGAGCAGAAACAGTTATGAAAATGTTTTTCATTATGGATGTGCAGGGAGTAGCTATACCTGTTAGTAGGATCTAATTTTCATATATATATATATATATATATATATATATATATATATATATAATTATATATATATATATTATTACTTCTATTGCGATTTGCCCAAGTTATATTTTTGTAAATTTTTGTAAAAGAATTAACAAGACAAATAAATGATTAAACATGCCTAAAGGTCAATGGTATTAAATACTAAAAAGGAAGTTAGTATCATGTTTATGCTGGTTTCAGAAGGGGGAAGAAAAACCTCTGAGAAGAATGGTGTTTTCAGCGAAGCAAGACATTGTTGTTTGGACAACTGATTCAGTGCATGTGTATGCTCTCTAGTTTAGTCAGCCACCGATGCTACTATCAACCAAATAATCAGCGTCCCTGAATGGCTGGATATGTATTGATAGGGGAGCAGAGATGTTCGGCTGTGGTACCAAAACCAGCTGAATATAGTGTCCTTACAAAGCATCCAACTGAACTGTTACGGCGCGTGTAAGCAATGTGTCTGTCGGTTCGGTTGAGT
This sequence comes from Oryza brachyantha, assembly GCF_000231095.2. Taxonomy (NCBI): domain Eukaryota; kingdom Viridiplantae; phylum Streptophyta; class Magnoliopsida; order Poales; family Poaceae; genus Oryza; species Oryza brachyantha. The sequence continues at coordinate 27,313,576 of NC_023163.2, forward strand.
TACAGTGTTTGGAGTACCAGCCAAGCAAGCATGATTGCAAGAGCACGCGCATGCCGATCGTTGGCAATCCAGCATTCTGAATCCTGAATTCCTGATTGCCGGACTTACCTTTTGTTAACACTGTTAACAGGTGTTACCAAAGCATTGCGCATTTTGTCGTTTCACAGACATATTTTATGCTCAAATTCATAGCAATTGAATATGTCACGCATAATTCTAAGTTTCTATAGGGATGTAGTAAAAACAGATATTAGTCTGCGTTATCTGGACCTCTGTCCTCCTTTGAATGCAAATTTGAAACAGTGTCGTGTTCTTTCTTCTTGTGCGCAATGAGTCCCTCTTAATTAATCTGGCTACTTCATTTCAGATTCACGGAAGCATAGTCCACCGTGGAGTATAATCTTGTAATAATGTTATGTACAAACGCAAAACTAAATTGTCAATTGGCACAAAGTCAGCCCACAAGCATAGTGCAATTAAGATCTAGTGTTCTCTGGAAACGAATACAGGGTTAGCAAGGTTCATCATCCAAAGTTTTGCCATTACAAGATCGAACAATCGCATTTTTCTGTGTATGTGCATCCATCAAGTGAATTTCAAACTCGCATATTCTCAACGCACCGGTAAAAGGCAAACTTTTAGTACAAACTGTAAGCAGTAAAAGAACTGGAATTACAATTCCGTAGTTTCCATAGCCAACTGGTTCAGCACATCCAAAGCATACATCATAATCAGACAAACCCATGTCATACAAGTTACAATTAATAGGTCAACCCATATATGGAGTATTGTACATTGAAAGAGAGGCGCGCACAAATATTAGAAACACACCTTCATTTTTTTTTTCACCGCTTCATTTTCTTTTTCCTACTCTTCAACATCACACAACAATCATCAGGAAAACAAACTGCCTGTGAACAGTTAGAATTGTCTCAAATCAACCCTGGCAAATCATACATTTTCACGGAGGGTTCAACCTCTAACTCCTTGAGAATGCAATCTAAATTAGAAAATACACAAAGGAAGAAAAGCAACCTAACGACAACAAGCTCCGATGTTCATATGACTGAATCCTGAAACCGGAACATCATTCAGTGAGGCAGGATCCACTCTAGGAGGGTCTGAATGGCGCCTCCCTCTTTCCATTAGCTTATCTGCAGGCTCACCATTTGGTTTCTCTGCAACTGGGAAGGATAAGCGCTTCTTTATTGAAGAATGGACCAGGGGTACTCTCTCAGGAACCTCAAACCTGTCGGTCAATAGACTGCGGTACCGAGACTTTGCCCTTGCAGATTCTGTGGACTGCATGTAGCTGGGGAGAGCCGGTGTGCTTGTTAGGCTAGCATCATCCCGAACAGAGGCACCACCTGTGCTCTGCCTCCTTGGGCGTTCAGAGCGTATGCTTGTGATGCTCCTCAAGTCATCCTCCTTATATAGCCAGCTATCACGTGGACTTGCTGGTCTGATCTTTCCAGTAACTGAGGGGGCCCTCGATGGTGGAGTTGATGGTGATTGTCGGCTTGGTGGACGGCTTGACTTGTTTGGTGTTGCAGGTCTCTGGATTGAGATGGCACGGGGTACATAAGTACGAGAAGCGCTAGTGCTGGGATTCTTTGTCAGATAATGATCCTTAGGTTCCTTATCTGACACCATTCGGCTCTCCCAAGGCCTCGATGTCATCCAGCGTTCCATCCAGCTCCAGCCCCAGTTAGGATTCCCTTGGTCCGTGAAGGTAGGTGCTACATTTCGGCCGGAGTTCTTCCACTGCTTCAGATGAAACAGGAAAGGAACATCTTTTAGTAAGATATACAATTACGTCTATTGAGATATCAGTTAAACCTACAACAGGTAAGAATGAAGGAAATGACAAGAAAAACGAGGAATTCAAAGAAGAAATTTGCCTGGTGAGAAAATGCATAGGCAAGAGCTCTTTCCCGCCTCAACGCAGCTTCTTGTTTCATCATTAGGCTGGCCTCGACTTGCTCCTTGGACTGATGGCTATGATCCCAATCTTCATCAATCTATAAATGAAGTGTACCAAAGAATTGTTAGAAATCTATCATCAAAATTGGCTCATTCTATTACAGCAAAGAAATCATTACAGATGCATTAACTCTACTGTCATGCAGCTGTAGTTTTTTGACACGGCATCTCTTTTTTATATAAAAAGATGTGGAGACTAGATAACATAGAATGGCTGAAATAGGCCCCATATGCAATTTATGTTTATAGAATACAAACAAGAAAAATAATACTGACAAATGGGTCTAGGATCTTTGAAGGATTATAGGGTGCTCACCTTCATTTTCTCAAGTTCCCTTTGATGCTTTAATTGTTGCTGCCTTTGAAGAGCCTGTTTTTCTTCCTCCATCTTCACCCTTCTAGAGTATATTTGTGTTTGTACTCTGGTCATAGTTTGTGTGCAATGCAAGGTGTGCGCGGTTTGCCGTTTGACAGCATTTCCATCAACCAGTGACTTCAACCTAACTAGTCCTCTAAGCGCTCGCAGTGCTCTTCTTGCCTGCAATATTAAAAATTGTAAAATTAATAACAGCTTGATGTCACCTAAAAGCAAAATTTAAGAAAAGATGTATAGCGTCAGACAAATGTATGTTTCATGGTGACCAGCAAAACACAACATTGATGGTATTGCCAAAATGGAGAAAGCACAAAATGATGTATCTGACAGACTGACAGCAATTTTGTACCAACCAAATCAGATACCTTGCATAACCTTAATACATAACAGGTTGTTAGATAAAGGGTGCGCTGAACGAATGAATCATAAGATGGCCAAGATGGTGATTCACATAAATAGCAATATAACAACGGCAAATGTCAATAAAGGTAACAATCATACAACTATACAAGTGCAGTTAGTTACCAGATAACCCCTGAAAGCAGTCTGAATCTTGATAGCCGCGAGTTCTTCCTTTGAACTAACAGGCGTTTTCGGCATGGCCGTGGTGACTGTTGTGAGGCGGACCACCTCAGCAGCAGCCTGGGCAGCGACAGCGGCAGCTTCTGCAGCAACAGCAGAGGCCAGGGCAACAGAGTAGGCATGCTTGTTCTGTTCACTGTCAGTTTCGACGGCCTTGACATCTTTGATCTCCTCAGGCTGCGGCTGGATAGGGTGTGTTGCTGCTGGCGGTGGTGGCTGGGGGGGCGGTGCTATAGAGGCAGGCCCCGACACTGTTGAGGTCGAAGGATCAGACTTCTTAGACTTTCCAAAGGGCCATTTCCTCCTGGATCTCGACTTGTCCGCCTTCTCAATCTTCATGTAACCAAAAGACATGTTGAAGAAACGAAAATTTTGATCTAAAGTATAGCAATTCTTTTGAGGAAGCAGATAAGTTTTGGCATACCTTAGCCTCTCTCCCATCTGGATCGGATGAGCTGAAGACTTTTTTGACAGCACTAAACCAGCTTCCTTTCTTACCCATTTTTCTGGTGTTCCTTTACGGTGTCTTCAGCTGAAGCCTAAAAGCATAAGAGCAGACACCAAAGGATCAGCACACGAACGACTGTAAAAGAAAAGCTGAATTACATAGTCACTAGTAAAATTCATTTATATCTTGGCAGAACTCGTAAGCTTGAGATGATCGCGCACACGAAAACATAGTTTTTAGTAATATATGTTCAGATCAGAAGTTATATGAGTGTTATGCTACTGCCTCACCCCAATCAGCCAAGTGTCCACCAGTAAAACAGAAGATTTACTTTTACCAGAAGATCAGTATGGCCACCAAAAATTGACAAGAAAAACAGCACGCCTAAACCAATTGGAGCGTAAAAAAGGGAAGGAATTGAACTCCATGGTTTGGAGCTAGACAATTAACATCAGTAGCCAAACTCCACCACAAATTACAGTACTACTGTTCTCACCCAAAAAAAAAAAAAGAGGCAACTTTGACCACTGAATTATCATAGTTTTCGCATGTTCTCCTTCCGCACTCGATCGATCGGTCAGCAGCAAAAACCTATGAAACCAAAAGGATCAAACACCAACCCGGACTGACTGAACCCCCCACCCGAAAACAAACCCTTGCACCTGAACCTGAACCTGAATCCCATCACAAATGCGCAGCAAAATTAACCCAGATTCACCTGAAGCGAGGCCACGGAAGAACGCAGCCGAGAAGAACGCCACACCGGGACGCAAAACCCCGCAAAAGAAATGAAGAAGAAAAGATACGGTTTTTACAGTGAGAAAGGCGAGCTTTCACCTCAAAGCAACCAACCACCGAAAGCAGCTCACCTTCCTCAACCCTACCGATGAAGGCGCCAAGAACCTAACTTCCCCCGCCTCTGCTCCCCCCTACGGGTCAGATCAAACCAATGACCCCAAGCATCTTGAGGCAGGAAGAGATGGGAAAGGAAAACTCAGGAGACGAGGTAGCTAGCCCAACCTCTTTTTTATTTTTTGTCTCTCACCTTATTATTTTTTTAACTTTCCTCACCCCGTCGTCGAAAGGCGCCGCCGCTTTGGCTTTTTATCGGCAGCACGCAGGATTGATTCGCTCGCCCACCTCTCCAGTAGTCCAGTCTCCCACCCCCACCCCCGACGACGACGACGACCGCCTCCTCCTCCTCACCGCCAGCCGTTACGTGGGCCCCCCCGGCGTCCCCCTGACCGGGGAGGGGACCACCGCGAGCTGCAGCAGCAGCAGCAGCCGCTGGTGGCGACCGGGCCCCGCCGCCGAGGGACGGAGGAGCGTGCAGCGACGAGCCGTTCGTTCCCTCCTCGCCGTCGCTGTCGCGCCTCCCTCTTATGGGAGGCGAGGCCCGGGGAAAGGGAGGGAGGATGACAGGTGGGCCCCACCACGCCGTGCCGGGCGCAGCGGAAAGGACGTTACGTAGCACAGAGCGAAGGCGTTAAAGCCGATCAGCTCGTGTACGCGACGGGGTGGGGTGGCCCACACGTCAGTGACGGTTTTTTCTCTCCGTTGCTGTACGTGCCAGGCCGGCGCCGGCCGTGCGTGCCGTGCCCGTGCATGCCTAACCGATGGCAGGTACGGTACACTAAAACCCAGCCGTGACCCGTAGACCGCCACCCCAAGTATACGTGGCCCCACATGTAATATGGATAGAGCGAGTATTCAGTTTGCGTGGGGGGTGGGCCCGGGGCCCACCTGCTATACCCTACTTGCCGTTAATGCCGTGTTAAATGAGGCGTTTTACGCCTGGATTAAGTACTCCTCCACAGCTCCACTTGTGATGCAAAAACGTTGCGATCTTTTTTGCAGAGCTGGAGGAGAAAAAAAGGCTTGGCTCGGCAGTTTTTACAGACCCGCGTACTCCTCCTCCTCTGGCAATTTGTAACCTTTTGCAGGTTTGCTGTTTGGCATTTGCAGTTGCTACTACAACTTTTTGCAGGTCTTGTTTACCCGCCGTTCTTCTCCCCAAGACCCCAGACTCCCAGAGCCCATGCTCCGAGCGAGAAGGGGAATAGGGGATGGCGGTATAAAAAACAAGGGTGCAAATGGATGCGGATGGCACATCAATCATGTGATTAGAATAGCGTTGGTGTCAGTGACAGTGCAAAGCCGGCGACGAAAATGAGATCCGTTACGAACTGTTCTCATCTTCATTTTTTACTCCTGTATCCATGTGTGCGATGCCAGCCTTTGTGCGGTGTCTTGGATCTTGGTGGGGAGCGGCCGTGGCCTATCCAGGCATCGGTTCGTGGTGCGATCGCACGTGCTGGATGCCAGAATCGGGAAGCCCGTCTCCGGGTTCACCCCCCGGCGCGGCGCGCGGCCGGGAAAACGTCCCCCGCCTTTTTTTTTTTCACCCCGTACCGTACGCGAGCGAAAGGCCCTGCCTTTTTACCTGCTTCCAAGCTGCGACTTTTGATTGCCACAGTCCCTGAGTGCGTGGTGAATTGATTGGTGCCATCTGCGACTCTCGCCGCGCTGCCGCGGCGAAAGATTCATGACAACGTGCTGATCACCGAGGGAGCCAGAGAGGCGATAGCGTTTTCTGTCCAGTCAATGTATGCTATATTGCTAGTGCACTGCTCACATGTCATCTTGAAACAAGTAGAAGTACTATACATGTCTTAAAATCGCAAGTATTTTTAGAATTTCAATATTATTTCATAATATAAGCATTTTTGGTAATACAATAATACTTATCAAATCAATCACTTTTTATTTTTAAATTATTTACATTATATCATTCATCTATCCTTCTGCTCTTACATATTTCTTATTTATTGAGAAGCATGGTAGTCTTTATCTTCATGATCTTAATTCATCTAAATAATCTAAAAATACTTTTATTTTTGGACTTGATGAAGTAGGCTGGAGTAGCAGGAGTATTTGTGTAGTCACTAGTCAGATGGATTAACAAAGGTGGCTAATCATTGGGGGAGAGATTATGGCTCGTAGAATCTTGGCCATGATACAGTTTGCACTTTCCGGTGGAGAGAGTAGTACAGTGATCTGCTACTAGTTGTATATTATATATTCGTATGTATTGAAATATGTACAATGTACTCATCGAGACACTGAGGTACTGCATGGTGGTATGATTCTTTGGTTATTGAACTACAAATCTCTGTGCTACTACTAATCACCTCTGCGATCATGATTCATTCTTGATGATTTGTTCAGTACGGGTGCCGGGCTTCGTTTCTTCAAGCAGAAATTGTAGTAGTACCGTGGGTCGGTGATAAGGCTAAGGCTGTGTTTTTCTTTTTTACCATAATGCTTCGTGTCCGACTGTAGTGTACGATCATGACGCGGACGGAGGACTCAAGACGCCGACAGGGGCAAGCGCCGAGATCGTGTGCGGGTCGGCTACAGTCGTACGTATAGCATCGTTGTTGTTTTCTTAAAAGTTTAGGGCTTAGGTTCATAGGGTGGGTCTAGAGGACTCAGGACAACCCAAAAATATTGGCTCAGGACAGCCCCAAAAAAATTAATCTAAGGTACACATGTATATGGAAAAAGAAAAACTCTTACAAGGAAAAAGTTCTTCCTTAATAATATGTGATAATGATTATTTTATTTATTTTAAACTTGTACTGCATACTGGATATGATATATTTATGGCATTTTAACAAATTTATATAAATTGGACCACCTAAACTTTAAGTGTTGTTTGGTTTATTTCCATAATTTGTCTCATCATACCACAACTTAAGCTAGACAAATTTGATTGAGTTAGACTTTCGTTCAGTTCAGACCATACTTGTGACAATATTTTTTTCATCACTATAAAGGCCCTAAATGTCATTGACTTATAAAAGTGTGACAAGTTTATATATTATAGCTAGAGTGTGGCTTTAAATTTATTGACCACGTGTTAGGTGTGTTAGCTAAAAAGGAATGGTAATCATAAGCAATTTGAGTACATCATCCAAACAAACCTTTGGAATCCTAGATACACAATGGTAGGTTTATTACTTGTTTTCCGTTGCTGTGTTTTTTAAAAGGTAAACGATATATTTTATGCGAAAACTTTTAATATATAAGTTGCTTTAAAAATTAAATAAATTTATTTTTAAGTGTTTTATAGTTAATTCTTAACTAATTATATATTAATCATGTTTCTTATTTTACATGCCATAGAGATAAAGCCTCTGAGTGGAGGAGCAACAACCAAACATACCACACGGCAGTATTATAGAGATGAGGATTGGTTGTCCATGACTGCATAGACATGGTAACAGACCCACAGACCCAAAGAGGAAAGAGATGCAGTGCTCTGCCCTGGTACTCATTTGGACCGTTGGATCATACTTTTTGGCTGGGATATGTGATGCTACAGTTGCTTGATACAGTAGCATGGATGGAATAACGGGACGCAAGAATGCCAATAGAATTCCAAGGCTTTTGCTTCTATACAATGCAAAGGCAAATCAATATGGACGTGTGATAATATATTCTAACTAACGTGAAGGACCTATGTTCTAGCCTCTGACTTAATCAGAGGGACGTGGCTAGCTGATAGTAAGCCCCATCATTAATGGGCCTATATATCAGCCAATGTTCTATAGGCTTGCTAGCATGCTAGCTCTTTTTCAGGATTGATGAGCAGTCAACAACCACGTGAAAAGACAGGTTTATAGCCAGGTTTGGTGTATTTAACTATTCACCTCTGCTTAATACGATATATATACTTTTACAGTTTGAGATTGCTATTGTTATACCAGTGAAATATGCATAGATATATGTAAGCTCGTTGATCGATCAATAATGGATGCTTTTACTTAGATAAAAGGTTACATTAAAATGCACCGTCATTAATAGTATATAGGGCGTTACCCTTTGATTTATAAGAAAAACGTAGAAAAATTATAGGGACGGATTGTATAGGAAAATTTGTTATACGGTCATTTCATGTTGGGATTCATTAAGAGAAGATTTTCGAGAGAAATAAGCATGATGTCCAACCTCTTGAAAATTTATCTTTAAGCTTCGGTCATTTCATGTTGAAATTCATTAAGAGAAGATTTTTGGAGAAATAAGCATCATGTCCAACCTCTTGAAAATTTATCTTTGAGCTATCATCTCTCCTCTAGTTTTTGCGTTTTTTTTCCTGTAGTTAAATCAAATGGTTATTCACATTGTTTCTCGTGTGTTTATAATATCTATGTTGCAATTGCATTCATGTTAAAATCCTATATATTTTTATTCCTATGTTTTTTAATCATGTGTTTCAAAAGGGGCTTACGGTCTTAACTCTTAAGTAAGATATTTAATTATACTTTATTGGAAAGTGCTTGCAACATAGGGTGAGACGTCGCCGCCGTAGATGCTAATTAGAGAAAATGTTCAATCGGGTTTGATGAGTTGCTTTTTCCTTTTGGGGAAGAGGGCTGAGTAAAATGTTCAATCGGGGATGAGTTGCTTTTTTTCCTTTTGCGCGCTCTCTCTCTCTTTTCCCCTTCTCTCCTCCATCTCATAATCTAATCTAGCGTGTTATCTTGGGCATATACTGAGAGGTTATGTCAATCCCAATGATAATTTCACAGCAGTTTTAGTCAATGAATGAGATGACATGCAAGCAAATTTGATGACATGCCAAAATAATCATGAAGAGAGAATGAGTTTTATCTAGATAAATCTAGGTATACCGCATTTCCAAAACTATGAAACTATTATTGGAGACTGAAGTGTTATATTTCCCATACAACCAACCTATATAATTACGACAAATTCACTAGTAATTATGACAAAACTATATAATTGGGTATGAATATACATTTTTAGTCATAACTGGTGGGGCAAATCCACTAGAATTATCATTAAAAAACTATCATAAAATATACGTAAATTCTAAGATTTTTCATATGTAGTTATATCATATAGTGTAAACAAAGAACATATCGTGATACATTAATACATAATAAATAGATAGCTAGATATATCTTATATGAAAGGTACAGGCCATAAGCAGTGATAATATTATTTGAACTAAAAGTCTAGGTAAATAACCAAACATAAAAGCTAGACCCCGGCAAAATGAGAAACAATTATATATCTTGTGGTTATTACCTACTACCTTCATCCCAAAATATATCAAAATTTAGCTATTAAACATTTTGTCTAGGTACATATAGCTAAATATTTTATATTTTAGGACGGAGGTAATAGTATTTTAAAAATTTGAAGTTAAAGTCAATGGACAAATTATACAAATGGATTAAGATTTAGTTCATAATTGAAATATTAGCTACATACTTATATAGACAATATATACAATTATATATACATAAACATAAAATGTAGTTAAAAATTATTTTGATTGGGGGTATGTGGTGGGCTGCCACTGGGGAGGCCAGACCCCCTCCAGCCCCCCTGGCTACAACCTTCATTGGACCAATTCTATGAATCACTATTAAACGCTATGACTGGTATATGAAACCGTGAAATAAAGTTGTACACTGGATACCTTATTTCATTATTAATACAATCTCTTTAGATGACATGGTACTACTTGAAAACCACGAAATATAAGTCTCCACTCGGACTGGCTTTATAGTATTTGCCATGTGTTGACTAATTAAAACACCATAATGTAGCTATAGACTACTTTTAAAGTTTGTAAATACTTGTCACTGTGGACATGATTGATGTTAAATCTTTGTAATTTTGAGTACTAAAAACTTTTAAGGTATTTATTTTTTAAAAAAACATGGAGATTATACGTATAGATTGATTTTAAAAGTACTTAGGCAAAATTATATATATATATAATAGAAAATAATGGTCAAAATTATTTTTCATACCATGTTCTTGTTTAAAATGATAAGTACTTGTAAATCAGAGAGAGTACATAATATAATCCAGATGTATATTAAACACTATAGAACATTTATATATTTGCCATTGTAGAGCCCTTAAATTGGCAAGCGGTGGTAAAAACGGTTAACCATCCTCACACCATAAAATTCGTCTGAAGTCTACAAGTTTTTCGCTTGGCCGCTATTGTTGGTCGTTATACATGTACTAGTGTACTACAAATGACAAAGATATGTTGCTTGTTGTCTCATAGTAACGGAGAATTGTTTCTTAGGAGCTATTATATTCTACCACGTGAAAAACACCATATTAGTTTCTCATATATAGCACAATATAGTTGAACACGCTTTAAAAAAAATATTCCCTTTAAAGTTTCAAACCAGTGTATTTAAGACGAGGATGACATTAGAAGGAGAGGATAGGCACGCAGGATCAAAGAGGGTCAGTTGGGCTGATTAATTCCATTGCAAATCCGGAATATCCCCAATGGTCTTACGCAGGATGCAACATATATCAGCTGAAATGCTCAAACGGCATACTTTTCGCTTGCTTCACCTAAAGAAAAGTTAAGAGAAAAAAAAGAACAGCTGCCCGTTGATCCATTTTGCTCAACATGAGCTCAAGTCACAACGTGGCCACTCCTTAATCAGAACACCTTTTCCTCATTGACCTCCTCCCAACGAATGAAACAATAAAACAATGGAACATAGATACTTGGTTGATGGCTAACCTTTTCAAACCCCACCTTGGATAAAATGTGGCTTGCGGCAAAAAAATATGGCCAACAAAACGATGGCCACACCTTTTACAAATTTAGCCAAATAATATCTCAATAATATGTGGGATCACACGTAAGTTAAGAAGTGTAGCCAATTATAAGTGGAATATAAACTAAACATTTGATTACGAATGTTTGACATGACTAAGATTTAGCTTGGTAAATTGAGACAAGCAACCAAACAATAGTAATCCACATAACACCCGGCCTACATGCCAACATCCACATCTCCAAGACTCCAACCAAGCCTACCGTGAACTAATGATACACCTCATTCTTTTCGTTTCAGCGTATGCTTATATGTTAAAGATTGAATTTTCAACTAAATTGATTTTGGGGTTTTTCATCGATGTTTATTTTTTAATATTGACTTTTAGATCGATAAAAATATATATATATAAGTTACAAATTACTTTTTATTTATAAATATATTGTTTCGCTTTTTCATATAAAAAACCTAAACAATCGCTACTGTAACGTGGACTTTTACGGACATAGAGACTCTCACAGGGTCCGTTCGTTTCGTTGCAGGGTGCAGATCATGGGGGAGGGCGTGGAGTAGCAAGGGGCCCTCGCGGGCCATGGGTCTCATGTGCCCACAGGCGGCGACGCCAATAATAATGCGCCACTACAAACTGTTCCTCTCTGCTGCGTGATGGGATCATGGGATGGGCCGCGCGCGCCGGGATCCGCATGGATAATGCTGCCGCCTCTGCCTCTGCCTGACGACATGGATGCTGATCGATCGCCATCGCCCAATGCATGGCCAGCATGGGTTCCTCTTCTTCTTCTTCTTCCTCCCTTCTGCAGTTCTGCTGCTGTTGCTATAGTAGTTCACTACCATGGGATTGCCGGATTGTTACATCAGTCCAAAGCGAGAGTGGCAGGCAGCCAGCAACCTGAAGGTCCGGTGCTCATGTCCTGACGAAAAAAAAAAGTTGATGATGCTTTTGCTGATTCGGTGAAATGGGCTTTACTCACGCTTGGACTGATAAATGGGCTGGAGAGGAGCAAATGGGCTGGATTGTTTGAATCACGCGCGAAAGAACAGTTTCGACGGAGAATCAAGAATCGATGAAGCTTGTTGATGTGTTTGGCACAGGCTAAAAGCCTAATCCAACCTGCCAAGCCCGGATGAATTAACCCTTCATATACCACGTATTAACCCAACCAAGTACAAGCACTCCTATGGTTTTTTTCCTTTTCCTTTTTGTACCAAAGCAACCCGGCAAAAAACAATTACTACACGAGGAAATATGATCAGTTGATACTGATCGAAGTGATCAGCCTCACTTCTTCCACATGCCGCTGATCCGCCTGAGCACGTTGCCGTTCTTCCTGGCCGCCGCGTCGTCGTCGAGCTCGTCCCACAGGCCCGCGTACTTGCCGCCGCCGCCGCCGCCTTCGAGCGACTCGCTCCGGTCCACCACCTTCCCGTTGCTGCCGCCCTTGCCCACCGTGAGCAGCGCCATGGCGGTCTCGGCGGCCTTCCTCCACTGCTCGGCCTGCACCCTCAGCCGCCTCAGCTCGGCCTCCATCTCCCCCTTCTTCGCCGCCTCCGCCGCCGCCGCCGCCGCGTCGGCATCCGTCGCCTTCGTCGAGGCCCTCCCGGAGGTGTACTGCTGCAGCTCGAGCTTCAGCTGCCCGATCTCCTGGAGCGCGCCCTGCAGCTGCGCTTTCAGCTCGTGGTCCGTGCTGCCCGCTCTCGTCGTCTCGGATTGGAGCTTCTTGTTCGCGTCCAGGGCGCGCCGCAGCTCTGAGTCCTTGTCGAAGAGGCTCGCCTTGAGGAAGATGACCTCGGACTTGGCGCTCTCGAGCGCCGCGGCGAGCTTGCCGTGTCGCAGGTCGGACTCCATTTTGATCTGGTCCATGAGCTCGTAGGCGCACTGCGTCTCCACTGTGCTTAGGATCCGCTCTTCTTGGTGCCTGGCCTCCGTGGACTCCAACTCCGACCTCAGCTCAGCGACCTCCGAGGCCGAGGCGGATGCCGAACAGTTGCAACGCTCGCCGGCCTTCGCCGCCGACGTCTCCGTGATCTCCTCCTCGAGAGCCTTGACCTTGGCTCGGGACTCCTCGAGCTCCTTCACCACGAGGCTGAAGGAATCCATCAGCTTGGAGCCGTCCGTGAGCAGCGAATCGATGGTGGCGCGGCTCGCCTCCAGCTGCTGCTTGCACTCCTCGTGCAGGGCGCGCGCCTGCGCCTCGGCTTCCTCGCTCGCCTTCAGCTTCACCCTGAGTTCGTCGATGGTGGCCATCGCCTCCACCACGTCCTGCTTGCGGTCGGCGCGGGCCGCGGCGGCCAGCTGCACGCGGAGGCGGTGCACCTCGCTCATGGCCGCGACGAGCGCCGCCGAGTCCGCGGCGTGCTGCTTCTGCATGGCCTCCAGCTCCGACTGCCACGAGCGATCGCGCTCCTGGGACAGCCGGCGCAGCTCGTGGAGGCGGGTCTCCTCGGCGGAGGAGAGCTCGGCGAGCTGCGCCTCGGAGTCGCGCACCTGCGCGGACGCCGCCGCCGCCCGCGCCCTGGCGTCCTCGGCCTCCTGCAGGGCGCGGCGCTTGGAGTGTTCGGTGGAGAGCAGCTGTTCCTTGGCTTTCTTGAGCTCGTCCTGCAGCTGAGAGAGCTGGGACTCCATCTCCGATAGCTTCGTCGGTGGCCTCCTTTTCTGGTTATATTCATCGCACAGGAACACAAAATGCCGACAATATTAGTGCTCATCAAACCCGTCAATTTCCACAACAACGTAATTAATAATATTTAGTAGCTTGAATTAAGTACCGGACAGATTGCTCTTGTCTAGTAGTATTGTCATGCATCACTAGTTTTGAGCCTTAAAACTCCATATTCCCATTTGGCCATTTCCAATATAGGACTCATATTATTAATTGGAAATGGAGTTATCCATTGGATACATCTGTAAGGAATATGTGACCACTGGAAAAAGGGAATAATGCAACCAACGTAAATTCATATTTGCATTCATAAAAATGTGCTAACCCAGCTTGTTAACCTTTTGCTATCAGTCAGAAACACAACCAGCAGCACAAAAATATGATGCTGAATTGCTGATGCCAATTACAGCTTCCCTGTCCAAATCAATAATTTCCTCGGTGTTTGCTAATTCCACCTAACCTGCACTCACTGATTGCTAGAACATAGTACATTGTTTCTGGATAATTTTTAAGGGCTGTTCGGTTTGGAGAAATTTTAATCTACCGAAATATGAAAAAGGACGGAATATGGATGCATTCACACGTCAATCCGTATGAATTTTCCAATAAATTTCATACAAGATTTCCTCACTACACCTAGTAGCAGTGGCAGATTTTCTTTAGTTTTCTTATACTTCATTTCTACATATAAGATGCCACTTGTAGGAATTAATACTTATGAATCAAAATCCACTGTTATTTCTTCCAGCTAAACAAGTCTGATCTCAATTCACCTTTTTCATAACTCTGACAGGGGCTTCAATACATATAAAATTGGCTAACCGTTTAATATCCCGGACCACTGAATTAAGCTACCAAACACCTTATGGGTTTCTGTCTGCTTCGGTGTAAATTGACAGTGTGCTCCATCAAGAGAGAGACCAAGAGCCAACTACTACTACTAATTGAGAAGGTGTCCCAAAGTGTCCACACAGAACACACTACCTATAAGAGGAAAAAAAACGAAAACAAAAATATATGTGGCATTTATGAACAGACGACGATCGTTGAAGCACTTGTAACCTGACAAAATTTCCCATTCACTCACATGCCGGAGCAGTTGTACTTCTACCAAACCGCAGTACTGAAGCTCTAGTTCGAAATGGAACAGCTACAAGAAGAGTGTACTGAACAGTGAACAGTACAGGGGGTGCGTCAGATACCTCTCTCTCCGCGCTCATCGTCATGCGGCGTTCCACCTTGGGGCTCCTCCCGGTGGGCGACTTGGTCGACGGCCTGTCGGCGGCGGAGTCCGGCCCGGCCCCCCTCGCCGGCCGGCCCGTCTTGGTGGCTCCCTGGGGAGACGTCCGGGTAGGGTGTTCCAAGGAGCCATTCCTTCATGCCAAAGAAACACATCATCAAGTGAGATTCAGAAAAGCCGCAAGAATCACAGGGCATGCAGGCTTCAGCTTCAACACTGAAGCGCTTTACCTCCCGCTCGTACTGCTGGAATACAGCTTGAGAAAATGCATTTTGTTCAGAGATAGCATGGTTATAACAAGCAGGAGATTTCAGTTTCCCTCCTCATACCAAACGGCAGCAAAAGATAGAAACCTCAACCAGAACAAGTAGTGAACCAATCCACACTGTGGATTCCTTCTGAAATGAAATCCGGAATGGCTCAAGATTTCCAGCTCAAACCGGATGCAGAGAAACCGAGAGACGCAATGGTGGGAAGAACACCGAAGAATCCGAGGCCGAAAGGAGCGAAGTGGAGGAGAAGGGGAGCGAGCAGCCTAGCGGAGAGGCAGGAACCGAGAAAAGGAGCAGCGGCAATGGCATTAAGTTAATCTCCCGGTGTGCAAGCACGGGATCAAAAGGGCGGGGCTTTACAGATGTGGTTAGCGACAAGTGGACCACCGCCCCCGCCTTGGCGCCGAGCTCAAGAACAAGACAGGGGGGCATTGTGCAATGCGATGGAGCTATCTGCGGAGCAGTCACGGTCACATGCATGCGCCCCGATTTGAAAACTTGTTCTCTTCTTTGCCTCCAAGAGGAAAAATCCTCCATTTTTAAACGGGTGACAGGCAGGACGTGGTATGGAGGAAATCGTAGTTTAGAGCAGCCCCAATCGCAAACTCCCATATCATAGACCAGTGCCATCAGCCATGGCTGCAATCAGTTTGAACTCCCCTGAGCAAAGAGTTTTTTTTTTTTTTGCCTCTGAACCTTTATGTGGTGCTCAGTTGATAGTGGAAAATAGAACTCGTAATATGGGCTGTGGTAGCCGAACTGAAGGCCAGATCAGAGAACATTTGCATTAACAAAACCGATGCATGCACATTGACTAATTAAGCCTGATTCAACGGCTGGAGATGGAGAAGGGAATCTAACATCACATAGCGTGATCATAGGGAGATTAAAAAAAGAGCATGTATGCAGCAATCACCAAATTGCACATGGAATGTAGCAGGGAAGGGGATGAAATGAATGGAAGCAAACCTTATCTTGGCTGTCTGCATGGCTATATCTCTAGAATTCAGAACCACAGCAACACCAAGGTCTCCTACAACAAAGCTGATGAAGTCAAATAAAGAAAAAAAAAAGATGAGTGTCCAACTCCCTCTCTTTCAAACAAATTTAGAGAAGGAGGAGAGCCCAGAGACCTAGCTACAAGATGAACAAAACACTCGATAACATCACATGAACAACGCAGCTAGATAGTGGGCAATGCAAGGCAGCATCATTTCCTGCTTGCTTGCCCGGCTAATCTGGCACTGACTAGTACTCCAACCATTTAGCCAACCACAAGGACACAGCAGAGTGGCTTTTAATACTTATATGGCCAACCTTAAACTGGGAGATGACACATGGTGATGGGAGGGGGGCGAGGGGCAATCCGATTCTTTAAGCTTTGCCACGGGCGGTGATGGCTCTCATGATCACTACTAGAGGCCTACATGGTCCCTTGGAAGATAACGCATTATACACACACACCACTACAACCACCAAACTTAAGGCTGCAGAAAGGTAGGCCTGAAGCAAGCAAGAATCCACCACCCCAAGGCTTCCCCTTTTGTTCGCTCTCTCTTTCGCCTTACTCAACTGAATCATGCATGGCGATGGTGCAAAAGTAGTTGCAGGACATAGCCAAAATGACAGCTGCAAACCCCAAATGACACACACCTTTCATTGGCACAGCTTCGCAAAGCACTGCAGCGAAAACAAAAGACACTTGCTTTGTCACTGGTTTAACTCCCCCCGGCCGGAATAACTAATTAGATGGCCACGTATGCATGTGAGCTGGTCTTCAGACGACTGATGGCGATGAGACAAGACTCAAAACACAGAGCTTTACAGCTTGTGTATCTGGATAAAGAAGCAAAGCTTGTCAGCTAAACAAGGCAGGTAGGTGCTAGGCTTGGACATCAGAACATTATACTACGAGAGGAACGGCGAAATTGGAGATTGCTTCAACAAGGAAACCAGAAAATGCATGCTGAGTGGCAGTAACCAATGCTACCAATCCCAGCGGAGAGGCGGCGAAACATTTGTGGCTGATTGGATCATGCCATGAATGATGTAACCACCCACGATGTAGCAAGATGTTCAGAAAAAAGGAGCAAACGAAACCGAATGAAGAAGCCTCACCTCAGCTAGCCTGGGGAAGCTAGCTAGGAACACGCAATGAGCTGGGAGATGCCTTCTTCTCCTCTCCTCTCCTACGCAGCTATGCTCGGCTTGGCCTCCCTACCAATTCACCATGCCTTGGATAGCCATTGCCCAAGGTGATGCGGAGCTGTAGGCAAGTAGGATGTCATGCTCTTTAAATAAGGCGGGAAGGGGACAGGTCATGAAGATTTCAGAATTCAGAAGAAAAAAAAGGCTGCAGCTAGAAGAGCCGGAAGAGGAAGAACAACAATCATTTTGGTGTGTTTTGGCCTCCCGTGGACGAAATCAATGCGAACAAAAATCTGCATAATCAGTGCTCGATTTGAGCACAATATTTTTGTGACAGTTTCAACTGCTTTTTCTGATACTGTGGCGCCGTGCCGTCGCGCTCCAAGCCACGCGCTAAGGTTTGTTGATCCTGGATAATGATCGATCCTTGTTGGCAATTTGAGTACGCTGCTCTGTCATTAGTACCAGTGGAAAAGAGAAGTAGAGACGTACGTATAGCAGCAGCAGTGCGCGCAGAGTACCATCATGTTTAGCTCGATGAAAGGTGAAAAAGCTTCTGCAGAGCAAAGCGTGCTGTGCTTGCTCCTAGCGCCTTTCTTTTGGATGGCACGCAAATACTGCGATAGTACTGCTTTCTACCAGAACATGCCAAGCTGACAAAAATCACCAGACAATCTAGTAGTAACAAATATCAACCGCGTGGGGGCAAATCCGCAAATGCGTGGTGAATTCTGTTTGTAAGGGCATCTTTTAAGATGTGTCTAAACTGATCCTTATAACCGAATTTTAGGAATTACACATCAAACATATCTCCAACATATTCGTTAAGTTTATTTCTAATATTTAGGCTTGAGTAAAATCAGCTCTCTCGTATCTAATATTTGATGTGGACATATATATTTCACTTTTGCTATTGATCAAACGATTGCTTTTTTGTTTTTCTATCAAACAGGTGCACAATACATATGGGGGACGTGTATGGACCTTTTGATTTGCATACATGCCTTTAGATTATCATACAACAGGAGTGACCGTATTTAATTGATGGAATTAAAAATCTTAAACATTTTGATCCCTAGGCGGACCCTATATATTTCTAATATAATTTATTTAGTTTTAGCTTTCTTTTGGAGGATGGTGTAACTTTTATATCCAATATTTCTTAGGGATGCGTTTGGTTTGTGGATGAGGTGGATTGGGTTGGATCCATCCCTGTATTATAGGATGAGTTGGTTCTATTTTTCTGTTTAGTTGGACGGATGAGTTGGACCCTGTTTTTTGTTTGATGGGAGGGATGAGATGGGATGTGTTGGACCTATTTTCTGTTTGGTTGAAGAGATAAGATGAGATAAATGTTACCTCTCATATCTAAAATAAAATATTAAATATTAGGATTAATATATGAATAACCTAAAATAATTGAATGTATATTTATATAAGTAATATATTTTAAATAAATTTAAAATAAAATGAACACCCCTCTATGTGTCGTGGTTGTCCTAGGACGGATCCGTCCCACCGTTTTAGTGAGATGGGTTGGACCTGAATATAAGAGGAATATTTTTCACCTGGTCCAACCCATCCTACTCATCCACCAACCAAACAGGGCCAGAGATGGATTGGCTCTGTCCTAACCTATCCCATCCCTGGAACCAAATACATCCTAGATAAATCGAATACAAAATTTTGAGGGTAAATTACTGACATTCTATCGAATACAAAATTTTGAGGGTAAATTACTGACATTCTCAAGATGCTCTGACGTTTTACAGCCAGAGAAGAAGACCGGCAGGCCTAGGCTTTTGTAAGGTAGCCCCGTGCATACGGAGGTGTCCCCCAGTGGTACGAAACCGGTCACACGCGCGGGCGACACGGAGACCAGACCACGCAGCCAGCCCGCGTCCGTGAACACGACAAGCATCTAAACCCGCTGCTCCGCGCGGGACACTGGCTAGAATAGATAGTAGAGTCCAAGCAGCAAATGTCCCAGCAAAATGCGGCCCCCGCGCGCGTGTAGCCGCCGTAGCTCTGGGCGCGCGCCCGGGTGGTGGGCGCCGCCGTGCGGACGGATCGGACACGAGAGGGGGATCGCGCGCTGAACGCTCGCGGGCATGTGAACTCGCCTCGCGGTGAACCCCGCGCCGGTGCCGCATGTGAAACCCCGTCGTCTCAAGTGAAAACCTGCTCCTCCCTACATGTGAGCCGATCAGCTGTCTCTCGCTCCCTGCGGTCACATTTGAAAGATGCTAAACAAAATTTACGGCGACCACGCAGAAACAGTTCAGGATTCACAAGCGATTTGCAGGCCGTGGGCGGAAAGGGTCCCGTGATTCGTACGTACGTACGTAGCTCCTACAACTTACGTTGGTTATCGCTTGCTTGCCGTTGTATCCACCGCTCCGTTGACAACTACGGGCAGCTGCTAGCTCCGTCGCCGTCCACCGGGCCACCGTCCGATCGATCGATCGCTCTCGCGTATGCATTCAATGTACGTACACGCGCGGCACCCGCTCGTGCTGCCGCGATCCTTCGCAACTACCACTACCAGATGGAGGGGGAAATGGCGTATTTATTTATTCGGCTTTATCACGTACCACGTCGCCGTCGGCGGCTGCAGGGGCTTCGCTATTGCATCATTATCACTGGATCGAGCTTGTTGCGTGCTGTATGACTGTAGCTGCGTCGCGCTCAGCCTTATTTGTTACCATCCCTTTAATTTGGCTATCGAAAGTTCGTCTTTTTCGTTGCTAATGCTCTCAACGAAGCTGACTCCTCTAACTGCAGTCGGTCGAAGGAAAATTAAACGGCACGTCCTTTTCATGGGCCGGTTGATCACGGTCGTCGAACTGGATGGGCCAACTCATGACGGCTCCAGCGCATCCAATAACCCTGAGCTTCTCCACTTGACCACGATACGCTTCCGGTTTATGGAGACGAAATTAAGGACGTTCGTGCAATGTGGTCACAGTCAAAGCATGAATTTTGAATGCCCTAAAACACTGTCCTGCAGTTACCGATTGTGTGCAACGAGGGTCTGTCAAAGTAGTGAACCACAAAGTGACAGCTTATCACCCTTAAAACGTACCACATTCATATATATCAAACTGAATTTATTTTTATAACCCACCCTTTGCCGTAAAATAAAACTATTTATTCACATGCTTCCTCGTCTTAACCAACCACAACCAATATCCGATTATGCTTTCCACATAAATTTTCTTTGATACAATCATAAAATTTCCTCAATCATTTCCATTTACTTTCCTAATAATCATGCTTAGCTTTATAAGATTATAGTTTTAAAACATAGAGAGTAATAGAACTATGTGTATAGAAAATGACATTCACACTACTCCTACGTAGCAAGTGGTCATAGCTCGCCATGTAGGAGGCATGTTGTTGTGAAAGAGAGGGGATGGCCTATGTGGGTTCAAGGAGATTCATGCATCCTATGCAGAGTTGTAAGGTGCAAAGGAGATTCATGCACCCTATGCAGAGTTGTAAGATGCAGTACCTTTGCCATAGAGAAAACAGGGGCACGAACCAAGGCATCCTCCGAGAGAAATGTCGGTCTTACCAAGCACCCAACGTGTAACACCCTACGTCCAAAATCTGCATTAGTCTGCTCTACACGTTGTGCAGACCTACGTTCGTATGATATCCCGCTTAATCTACGCCTCGCTACGCCACCTCCATCTGCTCAAACATCAGCCCTCTTTGCCCAAAACAAAAAAAAAACTAACAGCGTCGGATCTAGGCACCACCTTATCGGATCGACTAAAAGGAGCCTTGCTGCCTGGAAAAGAGTCACCAAGGAACTCACTGTCAGGAGAGAAGTGGGCAGAAATCATACTGACACAACTCCTAAACTAACCCTTAGGAACTTCTCCTCTTTTGTGCCCTGATCCACCTCTACGAGCTCGTTGTCGCCTTCTTGCCAACAACCCATTGAGATTGCAGTCGTCGCTTGCCATTAGCAAGCTCGCTTCATTGTCGTCTGCCTTGATTTGTGTGAGATAATTACCTCGACTCGATGCATTGTGTGGGTAGAGGGGAGGGGAACGAGGGGGTAGTGGCAGCTCGACTGAAAGGGTTTTGTCATACAGAAATCCTCCACCAGTCTATGGATCACTTAGGGAGAGCAAATAGTGGAACAGAAGAGGGGAGAAAAATTATATATATATATATATATATATATATATATAGATTTTATGTTTTTTTTGGTGTAAACTTTAGTACTCAACATATTTTTTTTAAAAAACGTAAGGACTAAAATAAAAAAATACTAGGGACTATCATGAATTTTGAAGCCACTCCAAAAGCTACCTTGCATGTGAAAAGAAAAACAAAATTTATGCCCCTGGCTTAGTATACATGGCACTCCAAGGCCACATTCGGTAACACATCCTACCAATATATATACTTTTTTCACGTTTATTGATCTGCTAAACGATACATATTTTCAAAACTTTTATATAAGAAATTGTCTTAAAAAAATACATTAATCCGTTTTTATTTTTAACATATAATAACTTAATCAATCATATATTAATCTAATCATATATTAATCCAGTGTTACGTTTTTCTAAGCGGGTTACTTCATCAAGGAAGGCCTAAGACCATTTATTAGAGTGAATTGCACCACGAATACCCTTACAGCAACTACTCGATGTGAGTGAGTAGTAATCAAGCAGAAATGATGTATTTAAAAATGAGCAGACGTGGACTGACCAGATTTACGCAACACCTTATTCCAGACGAGAGTCAAGCAGAAAGATACTCCATGTAAGTTGCTCCTTTTTTTTTTCCCTAGCGTGCAGATTGTTTCACGCGGTTAACATCCGGTGACACAGTTTGATATGTTTAAATCTAAGCCGTACGTAGCTACCTGGATGGCTAGAAATTCTGAGAATTTATATAAAAAAGTGTCGAATAATCTATAAACAGTCCCATCCAGTAATCACGTACGCCTTCAAAATTCTCAGACGGGAAATCGAATTGGGCTGCCACCCAGTTGCTAATGGATCTGATACGGCCCGTATATACTCGTTCGAAGATGACAGCGTCGTCATGTCTAATCAGCGTACAGTCATTAGCACATGATTAATTATGTTTTGAATTTGATAAACTTAAAAAATAGATTAATCTAAATTTTCACTACAAAATATATATATATATATATATATATTCTAAAAATATACCGTTTAACGTTTCGAAAGTATACGCTCAGGTAAAAAAGAAAAATTTAAATCGCACTTTAGTTGTGAACGAGCCCACTATGTTCACGAGGCCACCGGAGGCCCATCTCATGCTCCATCACCGGCCACCCCCGAGTCGTGATGAAGTGACCCCAAATGGCCCAACGGCCCCAACCCCAACCACGCGGAGCCGACAGGGTCGGTGGTTCGGTACGCCGTACGCCCGCGCCGCGTGAAAACCTCGAAACGCGAGGCGGCCCGAGCTGGAGATTGCGGGACGCGCGACCGGTCCGCGCCCACGCAGCGGGGCGGGGACCCCACATGTCAGCCACTGCCCACCGGCCGCCTTCCGAGCCGCCTCCTCCCTCGCTCCTTCCCTCCCTCTCTTCCATGGGTCCGTGCGGTATCGGCAGTTGCGCACTAGCGCTTCGTCAGAATTTCAGAGGGGAGAAAAATAGAATTTGTTCGGAGACCGAACCCGCGGCCTCAGATCTGAGACGCCACCGGCTCCTTGCCCCTCGCCCCTCTCCCCTCTCCTCGCGCGCGCGCGGGGGCCTTCGCGAACCTCCTGGAAGCTTCCGGAGGGGGCGGCTGCTCCGGCTCCGGGGGGAGATGGGGGTGCTCGACCGGCTGCCGCCGATGGACCACCTCCGGTCCGAGAAGATGTGCTTCGTGCAGCTCATCATCCCCGCCGAGAGCGCGCGCCTCGCCGTCACCTACCTCGGCGAGCTCGGGCTCCTCCAGTTCAAGGACGTGAGTGCATCTCTCTCTGTCGCTCGCTCGCTCTCGGCGCCCGTCGCTGCCCTCATCCGGCCTCTCTCCCTCCCGGATCTGTGTGATCTAACCTCGTGAATCATGATCTCTCCCGCGCCGCTTACGCGTATCGTGCTCTCTGCTCCCATTGGATCTGATTTTTGGCTGTGCTTGGATCGGGGGACTAGTGTTTCGTCAGGGTGCCACTGGATCACGACGGCTCGCGTATTTTGGTCATCTGAGCTGGTTCGGACTGCTGCGTGGATCGGATAGTGGGTGAAGAGATTCTTTTAGATCAAAGGACATAAATGCGGTGTTCATATGGACGCATTTGGTTCTAGGGAGTGAATCAAACAATGTGCTAGTGCCAGGATTGTCCTATGATAACCAGGGGTGTGAGTGGAGATGGTTTAAATACATTTATGTGCTTAGCTTTTATTGATCATAGCGGGTCTCGTCTCAATGCATGAATTTGTGCCTTGCGTTTTGTACCATTTTGCACCAACATATCGGTTGTGTTGGCGTACCGTTTGTGGACAGTTACATGCTTTGCTATTTAGCAATATTTGTTTGATGAATTGGTGCAATAGAATAAACGTGTTATTTCTTGTTATTTGGATTTTAAAAGTACACCAGTCCCCATGTGTGTTCAGAAAAGCCTTTTGAATGCTTAGTTTGATTACAGAACTCATGCACATGATATGAGTGAGAGTATGAAAAAAAAAACATGAGAGGAAAACTTAATCTTGAACTTCATCGTTATAGTTGTGTAGTACTCCCTCCGTTCCACAATGTAAGACTTTTAGCCTCGCCAAAATACATATGGATGCTAATGAATCTAGACATATATGCAAAACATATTCACTGATTAATGGATGAATCTAGGCAGAGCTAGAGAGTCTTACAATGTAGAGCGGAGGGCGTAGAAAAATTTTGAGTATGGCATCATCCTAGCAGAGAACTTAAGACAGCACTTACTTTGAAACTTGTTCCTTCTTTTACTGATTGTGCAGTTATGCTTACTTCTATAATGGCTCAATTGAGATTTGCAAAAAAAAAAAAAAAAAAGAAGATAGGCCCACTTGCTCATCTATCTCATTTTAACTTTGTTCCTCTTTATCTGCAGTTGAATGAGGATAAGAGTCCTTTTCAGCGTATATTTGTCAATCAGGTATTCTGACCTTTTATCTTTTTATTTTTCGTATGCTGATCACATCACTTTTCATAAACCTTATTCTATTCCACTACGCTATTGTCTACCTCGTACCCTTGACCTTTGTTTGAATATCGTGGTGATTATGATCTCTCCTCAAAATATAAGGTGGATTTTTAGTGTGCACAAATATTAAGATGATTATCAAATCAAGGGGACAACTTTAAATGAGCATGCTGTCATAGTTTAAATGCTTAGGGACTTAGATAGAAAATGGTTAGTGAGGGTGTGGAATTTAGACGAGGGTAAATAAGATGAAGCATCAATAAATCTAAATGCCTTATATTTTAAAAGAACTCAAAGAAAACAGTATGCCTTGTCTTTTGATGATGAGTACTGCCATTGCTTATTTGGGACTGTTGAATGGTCAATTACTTTGTTGTTGTTTGGCTTTTAAGAAGCATGTGGGGGCTATCATGTTGAGAAATAATTTGGAGGAACTTCTTATATCAGATTAGATTCATTGACACCATGGATTGTGATTTCATAATATACATAACTGGTTCCTTGCTTTTATTTATTCATGTTCCACCACAGTATAATTAAATGATGCTGTAACTATGATTTGTCAAACTGTTGCTTCCGTGCATGTCACACAAATTCTGACACTTGTAATTCCTGCCTAGGCACAGAATATTCTGCTCAATAACTTCTTTACTTAAGTTGGTTGATATTGTTAAATATCGCTCAATTCCCTTGCAGGTAAAGCGATGCGCTGAAATGTCACGCAAACTAAGATTTTTCAGTGATCAGATCAACAAGGCAGGTGTTAAGTCTTCTGTTCGACCTGTGATGCAACCAGATATCGATTTGGAGGAGTTAGAGGTGCATTACTCATGTCTTTATTTCATTTTTGATTCTGTTATTTCTGAAGTTAATAGGAAATTAACTAAAAGCAAATAGTTTTAATAAAGACTCACCTCTTTCCTCTTTCAGGCAAAATTGGGTGAGCATGAGAATGATCTGCTTGAGATGAATACAAACAGTGAGAAACTATTACAGACATACAATGAACTTCTTGAATTCAAGCTGGTCTTGTCAAAGGTTGTGTCTCAATTCTTTTAAAACATGGAATTAATTCTTCCAGTTATTCTTTGTGACTGTTAAGATGGAAGATGGAAAGATCAATACCAGTTTGTGTTGGATCCCTTCTGATGATAAAACTTTCTTCAGGAAAGAAAACGAAATTTGCCAAGAGCATGATGTTTGTAACTGATGTTTAGTCATTTTATTTGGTTTAAATTATTGAATTGTGACCTTGATCAGCAATCATAAATTTTTGTTGTAGTTGCTATTTGTCCAGTCTTGTTCTTTCCTCCCATATTTTCCTCAAATAACTTCTTGCAGGCAGGTGGGATTCTTGCTTCTTCTCACAATCATGCTACTCCAGTTGAACGGGAGCTAGAGGAACACATATATGACAAGGAGATGGATGATGGAAATGCCTATTTACTTGAACAGGTCTTTTTTTTAAAAAAAAAATTGTCCTTAAATACTTGCCCTTGTTTGATTGAAAATTTTAACAAAAAAAATGCTCTCAGGGAGTACATCTAGGGGCTTCGGAGAATTCTGGAGTGAAGTTTGTTAGTGGGATTATTTTGAAGTCCAAGGCATTAGCTTTTGAGAGGATGCTATTCCGAGCTACAAGGGGGAATATGTTTTTCAATCAGGCACCTGCAGGGGAACCTGTCACTGATCCCATTTCTGGTGAAGAGGTCTGATAGCCATGGTTTGCTCTTGGTGATTCTTGTGTATTAAATGAAATCTATTGATAAATTTTTGCCTCCAGTTACATGCTTATTGTGTTTTTTCTCTCCTTGAAAGCTGGGTTTATGAATAAAAATGGTGCATATTGTAGTACTGGAATCTAACCTTGCACGCAACAAGTTCATCCAACACTAGGAATCCTTAAAGTTTCTCATTAGTTTTAACATTCAATTTTACTTTGTCAGGTCGAGAAAACTGTTTTCGTAGTTTTCTTTTCTGGGAATCAGGCTAAAGCAAAAATATTAAAGATTTGCGCTTCATTTGGAGCAAGCTGCTACCCTGTTCCTGAGGAGATGGTTAAGCAGAGACAGATTTTTCGTGAGGTAATTTAATTTGCATATTTGGCACACAAATTCACTGCTTGATTGACTGCTTATTAGAAATTTATTGGAAGAAGCTTTAGTGTTATACATATCTGTCCTATTATTTTCGTGGGAAGTCTTATGGACCGCATTCCATTTATTTAGTGCAAGAAACTGTCCTTATGCTACACGAGAATCATAACTTGCAAAATGCTAATACATTATAAACCAATCGAATGGTATGCTATGAAGGGCAGTTGTGGAAAAGTTGTTCCTACTTTCAATGATTACAGATTTCTTTTATTTACAGGACAACCGTCTTGCTTTCAACTTTAGTCCATTCCATGACATATTATGCATCTTCATAATCTGCGGACTTTGTAGCATGTGTCTATTTGCTTTGTTGACGTAAAAAAATATATAATCTGCATGTAATGACCTATTTCTTCTCCTTGTTTTTTTCCCTGTTGAACAATATGAGACAAATATTTACCCATCCTGATTTTGTGTACATATGCTATCTGTTGAGGTATTATGCAGTAGTAACATCTATGAAAATGTGCCAGGTATCAGCACAGCTTGCTGATCTAGAAGCCACTTTGGATGCTGGAATCCAGCATAGAAACAAAGCACTAGAGTCAGTAGGTTCACAATTATGGAGGTGGACAATCATGGTAATCAAATAATACTATTTTCATTTTCTATCTGAGTACTGTCATCCCTAAAAGTTCCGTATCTGTGTTTCTGTGTTTGTGCTGAACCTGGATTTCCAAATCATAACTTCTTTTATGTTTATTTTAGGTGAAAAAGGAGAAAGCTGTATATGATACATTGAACATGCTGAACTTTGATGTCACAAAGAAATGCCTTGTTGGGGAAGGATGGTGTCCTATATTTGCTAAACCCCAGGTCAGAAATATTGCATTCATTTGAAAGTCTTATTATTGTGTTAATTCCGTTTAGGATAATTTAAGGAAATATATCTTACTTCTAATTTGCATTTCAGATCAAGGATGTTTTGCAGCGTGCGACACTTCACAGTAATTCACAAGTTGGAATAATATTTCATGAGATGGACACTATTGATTCACCGCCTACATACTTCCGAACTGATAAGTTTACTAATGGTTTCCAGGAGATTGTTGACGCATATGGGTATGTACATTGTTGCAAATGTCAACTTGAATAAATGAAATTCATACACTTTGGTTTTGATAATTCATGAACCAGAGTGTCATGAATATGTTGTTCAAATGTTGAATTTCTATGCCATGCCAATATGATTGCTTATGGATGTCTTGAGGAAAGCAGTTGTTAAAGGAGGTGTACTAGCTACTTGATCCAGCCTCCAGCTATCTGGCCCAAATATTTTTCTGTCCTAATTCAAACTTCTTCTCCTAGTGACAATAGATCATAGTTCTGAGGTTGAGCTGGTGTTTCTTAAAAACCTATTCCCTCTGTTCCAAAATATTAGCACTTGTAGCATTTGAAATTTATATCAAAATATAAGCACTTTTAGCACTACTCAGAGTATTACGTCCCATCAATCGCATCCCATTCAAATCTCTTCCCATCTTACCACCAACAACCCTTGCTTCCCCAACCATCCCTATTTAATGAGGGGCACCAAAGTCTTTTCTCCTCAACCTTAATCTCTGCTAAATAATCTAGAAATGCTTATATTTTGAACGAATGGAGTAGTTGATAATGTCGCTTCTTTAGTGCTCACATTTTTCTAGCATTGTTAGCCTTTGTAACTAGACAACCTGACCATAAAAACAGATTGATTCATTAAACCTTGGAAACTTATCTGACTACTTTAACATACTTTGCGTTGTGATGCTATTTGTTGTTATCCTTAGGCGCTAATACTTAACATGATTAGCACACTACGAAGTATGATATTTTTGTCGTGAAAACTCAGTCGTATGCTAACCATGAATTTGTCTTCTTGCAGTGTTGCTCGATATGAGGAAATTAATCCAGCTGTCTATTCTGTCATCACATTCCCATTTCTTTTTGCTGTGATGTTTGGAGATTGGGGTCATGGTATATGTCTATTGCTGGGAGCATGTGTTCTCATACTTCGTGAGAAGAAACTTTCCTCACAGGTAATCTTCTGCTGCTCATCCCTGTTTTGGTATAAATATTACATATACAAATCTTTAGATAGATGATTGATCATGGAGATGTTATTTCCCTTAGTTTGGACAGGACAGTTATATTTAAGGGGTTGTTAACTTTGTTGTCAAAATAAGCGCTGCCAAAATTTGGCTAAGCCAAACTTTAGCAAGATATCAATCCAAACATTGCCCAAAGTTGCCTCCACTACCAAAGTTTGGTAATTCTGGAGTCTTCATTTCACAAAAACTTCGCAATGGTAACGAACTAAATAGTACCAAATATTGACAACGCCTAAATTTTATACTACCAAAATCTAGTATGGTTGATTTAGTCATCAAATTGACCATCCCCTAAGTTGTCTATACCATTCCCAGTGCGGCTATCTTGACTTTATTTTCCTATTCTTGCTCCCTTCTATCCTATGGTAACGACTTGGGTAGGTTTTTAATGAATGAGTTGTGAAGTGAAGCAAGGGAGTAGACCATGTTTGTTCATGATTACCACTTTACCACTTTGGCATCAGTGAGTTAATACAATTTTGCGTTATCACGCATAAGACAAAATATTGGACTATTATTGGTAAATTCCAAATGGACTCCTATATATACGGAGAAAGTTTAATGGCGTCAAGGATTATTAGCATTTCCTTTCTGTGGGCATCGATCTCATTGCTAGCGGAGGTAAAGGTTGGCAATGTCAGTCACTGGTATTTTATGCTGCATAGATATCTATGTACTATGTGCCAGGGATCGAAAACAACCTCAAAAATTGGACATATTATCTGGTTTTTATCATTATATTAGTGCTTGACTGCATAGTAACTAAAGCAAAGTAGTCCGAAACAGCCCTTAAGCTAGTACATCTCCTAATAGTTATATAGTACACACAGTGAATATGTTAATCTTGAGCATTGCAATTTTGCCATGCCCTCAATTTATTAGTAAAAGTAATATTTCTTGCTGGAATTTGCCCGATCTTGGACATGTGTTGAAGCTTTGCCAGAGGAGTTTCTTTACCCAACACTGAGACACTGCCTTAATGAAGCATCATGCACCTGAAATTTGCGATGAACCACTTAGTTATAATATATTTACTTAAAAAGTCCAGGAAATCCTTCTTACAATGCAGAAGGTATCTATGTTATTATCTCTAACCAGTGCTTATGGTTTTGTTGCCTCACTCCATGTCCAATTTATCAAACTTTGTTGATGTGAATATTTTTCTCTAAATCTGTTCATGCTTGGAAGTTGGAAGACTATTGTTTGCTTTTAATAACTACGTGAATTATTATCTTTTGTATGTGGCCTGCACTAACACCTTCAACATGTTCCATTACTTCAGAAACTTGGTAGCTTTATGGAAATGGCATTTGGTGGGCGTTATGTTATTCTTCTGATGGCTTTATTCTCAATATACTGTGGTCTTATATACAATGAGTTTTTCTCAGTTCCATTCCATATATTTGGCAAATCAGCGTATGAATGTCGAGAGAAAACCTGCAGGTACTATGATTATTTGGATTTGCTTTTATGTGGGAAATTGTTTGATTTCTACAAACCTACTTTATTAAGCTTCTAATCTGCTGCAATAGATAGTACTTTCTACCTCAAATCAGTTTTCAACAGCTTATGTCTCTAGACCTTTAGAGTAAGGATAAGGGATAACATTTTGTTTCCTTACTGCTAAGAACATCTATTGATTAGCATGTTTAGTGTACGCAGGAAATACACTTATGTACTGAATGCATATACATAATTATCTTAACCACAAGCTATACACAAGCATACCTCAGCTGGTCACTTGTGCTCATAGGCGGATCTTGTTAAACTTGCATAGTGCCCATAAGTTGCAACGATTCCTAAAATAATATATATCTTATGTCCAAAATTTAAAATTCTAAAAATGATCTGTAAAACTGAATAAGATAATATCAACCGCACATCTACATATCCACATGCTTAAATATTCAACCAGAAAAGCAACGTACATTCATTTGATATCAACTGGCACACTAACACCATCACCAACTCTTTTTAAGTCTTGTTCAATTTTTAGAGAAATACCACTACGTATATCCATCTGATTTACATTTTGGAAGGGCTGGTACTTAGTGAAATATCTTGAGTTAATCATTAGATTCGTCATATACGTGGGTCAATGAAGCATTCTTCCATTATAACATGGTTTACTTTCAGATGACCATTTGTACCAATGATTTGTCCCTGAAGATCTAACACTCTTGAACTGTGTGATTTAGTGACGCATATACTGCCGGACTCATCAAAGTCCGTGATCCTTATCCTTTTGGAGTGGACCCAAGTTGGCGTGGAAGTCGATCTGAGCTACCCTTTCTAAACTCCTTGAAGATGAAGATGTCTATATTGATGGGTGTAACTCAGATGAACTTGGGGATTGTATTGAGTTATTTTGATGCAAAGTTTCATGGAAATGCTCTTGACATAAGGTGCTATATTTTGTTTGCATACTTACTTCTTTTGCTGCAAGTAAATTAAAGGGCACAATAAGGGGAATGTTTTTAACTGTGTGAATCCCTCAGGTATCAATTCATACCACAGATGATTTTTCTGAATAGTCTATTTGGTTACTTAGCGCTCCTAATTCTCATCAAGTGGTGCTCGGGCTCTCAAGCTGATCTGTATCATGTGATGATATATATGTTCCTTGATCCTGCTGGAGATCTTGGAGAAAATCAACTGTTTTGGGGCCAAAAGGAACTCCAGGTTTGTATAACCTTTTAATAACAAGAAAGAAGGCTTCACTATCTCATTGCCAGCTAACAATTACTCTCCATTCAGATACTGTTGTTGCTTATGGCTATCGTAGCTGTTCCATGGATGCTCTTCCCGAAGCCTTTTATCTTGAAGAAACGTCACAAGGAGGTATATTTTAAAGAAAAATCTTATAGTTGATCAACAAAGTATTTCCTTTTGAGGACTGGCTTTGGTTTGTTGTCAGACCTGCTTGCATAAATTACAACCATAGAACCACTGTTGCTTGCACTTCATTGTTAATCTCTTTATGCGGTGAACTAATGGTTAGAGTTATGAATTAGGATCATAGTGTTACTACTTCTCCTGATTGAAGTACAATGCCAGGAGTGAATAGCTTAGAGTGGTTGCTAGTTGAAGGAATGAACACTCAATCGGTTCTGTCCATGAAGGCAGCGCCAGGATTTGAGCTTTGCAATGCTAGTTATCTCAATGGATGTTGAACTGGAATGGCTGATTCTGGTTAAGGTGCTTTATGTAGCAGCTTACAAACTAGTTGCATAGTTGCATGTACTGCCAAATGATTTAGAAAAGACAATTTTCAGACTATCCACCCATAAACAAAAGGGTGGAAAGAAACTAAGAGGTTCCTTGAGATTTGTATTCGTTCTCTACTGAAAATGGTGCTAAGGTTGAAAATCTTTTGGATAATCTTTTATGTCTGAACCCAATCAACTTAGGTGGTGGCCAGCTGTTTAGTGAATTGCTAATCAAATATACCTGTGCGCAGAGGTTTCAAGGCCACACCTATCGCTTTCTTGGGACCTCAGAAATGGATCCGGATTCTGAACCAGACTCAGCCCGGTCACATCATGATGATTTCAACTTTAGTGAAGTTTTTGTGCATCAAATGATACATTCCATTGAATTTGTACTTGGTGCTGTCTCAAATACTGCATCGTATCTTCGGCTTTGGGCATTAAGGTTTTTGTTTTGTTACGTTCTATTGCAAAATTTCATCTGTGTTGATCTCTGTTCTAGTGTTGGCACTCATGAATTTCATGTTTTTTTTCTTGTCTTGAATTCAGTTTGGCACATTCTGAGCTATCAACAGTCTTCTATGAGAAGTTACTGTTACTTGCTTGGGGGTAAGTCAAGTCTCAGATTTCAGTCGACTTCACTGTTAATTTGTATATCAGTGTTTATATTCTCATATGAGTGTGGTTAAGCTTCATCTTTTCATCTAATCGTGGATATCTCATGCATGCATGGTACTCAGATTCAAAAGTGGTACAATTGCTTACTTGCACTATTTATCATATTGTTCACAGGTATGACAATCTTGTTGTGAGGTTGGTGGGGCTTGTAGTTTTTGCTTTTGCTACTGCCTTTATATTGCTGATGATGGAATCAT
The DNA here is from genome assembly GCF_000231095.2 of Oryza brachyantha. NCBI lineage: Eukaryota > Viridiplantae > Streptophyta > Magnoliopsida > Poales > Poaceae > Oryza > Oryza brachyantha. The sequence goes on from NC_023163.2 coordinate 27,346,437, forward strand.
TGAGCGCCTTCCTTCATGCACTGCGTCTACACTGGGTTGAGTTTATGAACAAGTTCTTTCATGGGGATGGCTACAAATTCATGCCATTTTCATTTGCTCTGCTAGCAGACGATGAAGAGTGATGCATATAAAGGTCACCATATAAAGAGATTGAATGTTTCTTGCCATTTTTGGACCACGGGCGTGGAATTCTTTCAAGCAGGATGGGTTTACCCAATACACAGCATTTTATCAGACGCCGGGTTTCTTCCGAACGCATGTGTGCAATCCTGGTTGAGATTGCCAGCGTGGTGGGAGGAGATTTTGTAAGTTCACGGCAATACTGTAGAGGGCAGGTGTCTCGTACAGTTCCTCCAGTGGAGAAGCAGATTATAGATGCTAACAACAAAGATAGAAATGTAGATTTGCTGCGTCTACTTTTAGTTTTTACACTTTGTCCATGTGACTGTCCCATTGTTCCTTACCACTTGAAAATGGAAGCTGCAGTCCTTGTTTATCATTATGTGATTAGGTTGTAACGAGGGATGGCGATTACTGAACTACAATGTTTGTCAATTCAAATAAAAAAAGGTAAAGCATATATGATTTCTGAAGATGTTACCAATATTGTGTACAATAAATATCAATCCATATACAATTTAGTTATCTGGGCAACTTGACAATGTTTTGGTGGTGGCTTCAAATACTCGCGTGTTTCTCCTTCCAAATCATCCCCTTAATAGAGAGGGCAGCGTCGAATACCTTCTTCCCCTGCTTCTCCACCGGACTGTGCCATGGCCTATCTCTAAGAATTACTCCCTACACGTGCAAACGTTAAACAAAAAAAAAATGGAAGGGAGTGCGTGATATAAGCAATGCATGTTGCCAGAGTGGTGTCACTTGATTATCTTGGGGGTTGTATCCTGATCGAATGGTACCTAGCTGCTCTGGTGTGGATTCCACGTCATTTCGACATTAATTTTAGACATTGTGAAAATTAATGCAGGTATTAAAAATCATTTCTATATGGAAATATTAATGGTAGAGGAACATTAATGTCTCCTAAAACAAAATATTTTGATTGAGAATTTAATGTAGATGCTGGAAACCTCTGTCAATTTTTGCTCTATAAATAGGGTGTTTCCGTTGCACCAGTCTAACATTGTACTGTTTATCTCTTCCAACAATCATCGACATGGGTGAAGTTAATCTCTTCATTGAGCTCTTGTGCGTCCTGATTTTTGCTCAATACATAGCTGGAAGTCAGGTAGGCCTATGAAATTGTATATGTTGTTACCCCTCCGTATTCGATTCTGTCATAAAATTGAGGTGATGGAAACTTACAAATTTCTGACATTTGGATTTTGTTTTCCCCTTTGACTTGTTTAGGATAAAGTTGGCAGTGATCCCCAAAGAAATGAAGTACCAATGACGTATTCTCAGGACTTGAAGGACGATAGGGTTACTTCACTTCATCAGGATCCTTCAATCTATATGATCGTCAATAGATCTATCAAAACTCAACAATCCAATGGCCAAGGCGCCTATTTTGTCTTTGTGAGTTCCATATATTATGTAATTTATTATCTTTTATTAGGTGTAAGAGTCGCATGAATCACAAATCCATGGCTGACTTAGAAGTTAGAGTTGAGGCTTCACGCTGCAGTTGACAAAAGAAGGTTTGGCGTGGATTTCCATTTCTTACCATTTTCTTTTTAGTCTGCAGGATACGAGATGAACTCAGAAAGCTATTACGGGATAGAAGTTACAACTGATGTGTACGGTCTCTCCGTTGACCAAGAGCAAAACAGTGGAGCTATGGTTGGAATTGGCAGCAAGGGTGATGATGTCAATGCAATTGTTGTTGGATGGCATGTAATTGCCTTCTCTCTTACATTTTCATGCATTCGTTGTTTCTTCCAAGATTATAGATCGCTTTTGTGTGGTTCTTGTATCAACTTTTTCCATTGTCATGTTTATAGGTCTATCCAAAGTATTATGGTGATGCATACCCTCATTTCTTTGTCCGCTGGATGGTAAGACACCTCAAATTGTATGCCTGAGTAGCCATATTATTACCCTATTATATACTTAATCTGCAATTGTATTGTAGCGTGATAGTCATCAGCAGACGGGCTGCTACAATTTAGACTGTCCTGGCTATGTGCCTGAACCTGGTTCAAGTATAGTTCCAGGAATTTCCATTAATCCGGTCTCAGAGCCTGGAGGAACCAAACATATTATCATCTTCAAAATTTTCAAGGTAATTCAAAACTATGTTTTGTAAGATTTACAATAACATTAAATATGTTCAGAATGGTAAGACTTGCATTCCACTAATCTCCTCTTCCAATTTTAAACAAATCCAGGATGGCGCTGGAGATTGGTTACTGCACTGTGGATTAGACTCCGAACCATATTTAATTGGGCGTTTTCCTGCATCATTATTCACTACCCTGCGTACCAAAGCTGACTACATGAGGGTTGCTGGATATGCGGTGAGTCGTACAACCCATTTGGCCCCAATGGGAAGCGGGTACCTTCCAACTAATCCAAAAGCAGCATCATTCAGCAATGTTCAACTCATTGATCAAGATGGCCTGACGTCCAAGATTCCGCGAGATCTACCTGCCATTGAGAATTCCCCATCCATGTATTCTGCATCTCCTATCGATTTCGAGGGTAAATTCACCTACGGTGGGCCGTTAGAATAAGAAAACAATCGGTTTAACTTCGTATGTATGTATATATATATATATATATATATATATATATAAAAGATAAGAAAACAACGGTTGCTAATTTTGATGCTGAACTTAACATTTATAGATAAGGCTTCTCTGTTGTTGCATGATTGTAATTTTTAATTTCCAAGTCATCGAAATTCCAAAGAGATGACAATAATATGGGCTGCACGCCAGGTACTATCCCATTTCTGGTCCAACTGGAATGGGCCTCACGTTAGACACAGTCACGATATCAATTAGAAAGGGCCTCATGTAAGCTGCAGCCTGTTCCGGACAAACTTTGATGGCCTGCAAAATCCGTCGGCGTCAGTCTTGTACTGTTACTGTTTCAGCTTTTATTGAATGATTTGATGGTTACAAAACTGGGAAAATGCAGTCCTAAAAGAGAGCTCAAGATCTACTGCCTCCTCCGTCCCGAAATAAGATTATTTTCCGTTTTTCCGTGTTCAATGTTTGAACATTGGTCTTATTTAAAAAAATTTTATAATTAATATTTTTATTCTGATAAAACATGAATAGTACTTTATACCTAACTAATTTTTTAAAGTTTTTATATAAATTTTTTAAATAAGACGAATGATTAAACATTGAACACGGAAAAACAAAAAATAACCTTATTCGGGACTTATTCGGGACGAAGGCAGTAACAAGCAACCGCACCAGCACCAAATGAAGGCATCAATCTTGAGTCAGTTCTTCTGCACACAAGACATGAGATACTGGTACAATCTTGAAATAACCAAATATTGAATGCCCCCTCTAGACCACAAGCCCTTGACCGTACGGCAAGCATCACATCATGAAGGGCAAGAGCATTGCAGAATTATAGGTTAACCAGCATTATTCAAAGCTAGGGTACTTGCAATAGATTTGTGTGAAATGATACATGTATCGGAATGCAAAAGATTGGAAAACTGCCAATGTGTGAAAATTGTTCTGAATATACAGGCAAAAGCAAGCGTTAAACCACTTATGAAGCACTTTACATCTGGTAATCGCCACAGCCAAATGTTAAATATCGCCACAGCCACAGCCAACGTCTAAACCGACACCCTTCAAGTGCTTTAGTCTTCTACTAATAAATATGCCCCTAATGCGGGCACTTCCTTAAAAGATGGATAATCACTGCAGCAAAAGGAGTATTGCATCAGCATCAGGACTAAGAAAATAAACACAGGACATGTATAAAAGCACTAGAAGATTTTTTTTCTGATCTGCAGCTCAAAATCTCCAGAGTTCACATGCACAGAAAAAAATTACAGGAGTAGAGGTGAATCATTTTCAAAGAGACAGAATGCGCAATCGTTAATGAACAAAGCATCTAGCTGAAAATTGACCTAAGGGTGGCTATAAATTCTGTACAAAAGACTTACCTCACAGAGTATATCAGTTTCTGAAATTTTGTCTTCATCTTTAGGTGTCCCCATTATGGTACTGCACGTGTGATGGCATAAACAGTGTCAGCTAGAGAATTTAATAGTTGAGATGTGCATTAATTTTATATCTTGTTTATCTTCAAGGATGAAGCATATCATTGTGCTGACAGATCTATGCTACGTTACCTGAGGTTGCATATAACCCATCCCTTGGGTGTAAGCTCCAACCATCTAAAAATATTATCTGTATGTCAGCTTTTTCAAACGTCAGTAAGAAGAAAGCCATACAAGTTACTGATACTAACCCCTTGTGCACTTGAGCTACTAGCGCCACTCTGAGGACCAATTGCATCCTTTTTTACTGAACCATCAGCCTTTGAGGTTAGCTTACTATCGCCCTACCAAGAACGAGTAGTGATACAATTAGAACTTGATATCTTGATGGAAAAATATAGATCTTAATAGTATTTACCAATGCATAAATATATATTGCCAGGCAAATCGAACTGTGACAGACTAAATGGACGCAAGTAGTTTTCCTCTAACGTGTATGAATGAAAGGATGATTCAGGTCTTCGCCTTACAGTTCAGAGTAGGCTATGGTACATTTCTTGCTAAGGGCCAACTATCTCTAATTTAAGGCCATATTTGCATATCCATCTTTTGTGGAGTTATTCTAATAACAGGATTACAAAATTGGAACATTTTTTCGTTCACATAAAATTTCACATGAAACAATAGCATATTTAAAAAAAAAGGATTTTGAGGAGGGTAGAATGCTAGATGCGGTACCTCCATCTGCAGTTAACAGAGCACATCCCCAAGTATTGCAAATTTGCCAGTAGGACAGAAGAGACGTCAGATGAATATACAACAACAAAAAGATTTCACATTTACACTGCGGAGCACCATTACCTCTCTATACTTCTGCAAATAGATCCTCAAGGGTTCAACATACTCCTCGAAACCAAGCGTGCCCATCGCATATAGGAGATCTTCACCGTTGATGGTCTTGCGCTTTTCCTTCTGGCATTTGTCGCTAGCCCTGTCCCATCCCCGCCCGCCGCCCAAACCACCAAGCAAGCAAAATCACACCCTAAAACCCACCACAGGAACCAGCCCGATCGAAACCAACAGAAAAGAAAAAAAAAAGGAAGGCAGGGGATCACGGTACCGAGTCAACTCACTCGCTGGTGACGAAGGAGATGAACTCCGAGACGCACTCCTGCAGGGTCTCCTTGGCGTCCTTGGCGATCTTGCCGTTGGCCGGCACGGCCTTCTTCATGATCCGGCTGATGTTGGCGATGGGCAGGAACCTGTCCTGCTCCCTCACCCCTCCGCTCCTCGGCGGGCTCCCGCTCTCGTCGTGGCTCCCGCCGTCCGCCATCCCCGCAGCGCAGCGCGGCACGGCACACCCACCCCCTCCCAAAAAAAAAAAAAGAAGAAAGAAACCCTAGATCCACCAGAGCACACGGGGCTCAGGCCGGAGCGGGGGAGGTGGCGAGCAGCGTTGGTTCCGTACCTTACGTCACAAAAAAAAAACGCGCGCGCGCGCGCGCACGGGCGCGGGGGAGGCGCGGAGGAGGAGAAGAAGAGAGAGAGGAGGGCGAGGGGACGGGGCGGGGGAGAGGAGGAGGGAGGAAGCGGCGGTTGGTGAATGGTGCGGTGAGGAAGGGTGGAATAGGTAGATCGGACGCTGGAGAAGGGAGAGGCGGCCTGGGCCGGTGCGATGCGGGCGGCCGGGGTATCCGGGCCGTTCGTCGGACGCAGAGACGAGAGGGGGGGTGGGGACTGGGGTGGGGTAGGTTCCTGACAGAGTGACAGGCGGACTCGGAGAACTCGCTGTTTGGCCTTTATTTGGCTTGGTTTAAGTATTTCAGTCTCCTCGTTGTTGTTTGTGTATCCAGCTTAGGGCTCGTTTAGTTTCTAATTTTTTTTAAAAAAAAAAAGTATCGGATCAAATTTTTTAACATTTAAATGGAGTATTAAATATAGATGAAACTAAAAACTAATTACATATTTATGGGAGAAATCTTGAGACGAATCTTTTGTGCCCGATTAGTCCATGATTAGCCATAAGTTATACAGTAACCAACATATGCTAATGACGGCTTAATTAGGCTTAAAAATTCGTCTCGCGGTTTTCAGGCGAGCTGTGAAATTTGTTTTTTTATTCGTGTTCGAAAACTCCTTTCAACATCCGATCAAACGTTTGATGTAACCTTTCCTTCAAAAAAATTTGCCATCTAAACAGGGCCTTAATATACTAGTGTATTGCAATAGATTCATATTGTACCGTATATACTTATAGCGAAAAAATGTTCTTTTTAAAACAAGCCACTTTATTTTTTCTTGGTTTTTTTTCGAGCAATGGTTTTTAGGTGACGTGGGAGTGGGGAAGAGTACAGATGATTTCCTTTTAAGCAATAGAGATAAGCATAACCGAAACTATCTATTAATAATTTAACAATAATTTGTAAGAAAACTTTTATATATGTGTTTTTAAATATCTTTAAAAATATTGAAAAATAAAGTATGATGGACAAAATATCAAATTTAAGTTCAAATTTAAGTTTTAAAATTAAAACTTTGCTTTATAGGCGTAAGCAAAAGACGAAGGTGTTACCCTCCAATTCTCCAAATGCTTCTCCTGTTTCTTTAATACTTCATACATTCCGTATATAACCATTGTATTTAGCCGATGTTAAGATCAATAAAAAGAATATATATCACTCCGTTTATCTATAAATTTGGTTAAATCTAACGATGTTTGATTTCAGACAAACTCGTAATAACTTGTGAAACAGGGGAGTGGTATATTAGACATATCTGATTACTCCCTCCAATCTAGTTATGTTTAAAGTTTAACTAACAATCAGACAAACCATAACAAAATAATTGATAACTATATAATTTTTAATAAGATCAACGACTAAATATAGGTTAAAAAGTTAACGCCCTGAAACGTAAAAATAACGGAGTGAGTATTATCTTAGAACAAATTTGAGCTGGACCGAGAAATTTCTTGCGGCTTGATCTGGATTCCGGACTGGGGAGATTCTTAGTTATTGATGCTCCCAACAACTACGGAGAAAAACCGTAGCTCGCAACTATTTGGAATCCTTTTTATTATAATTATTTTCCCTATTTTTTCCTAATTGTCTGAAAGCAGCATTGGCGATCTTGTTTCAATCTTCTTATTATATATAAAAAAACCAACTGATTTTGAAAGCAGTGTTTGCAATCCTATTTCGAGGTTTATGTAAAAGCCCTAGCAGGATTAATTTTACAGAGCCCAGCACAATATGATGGTTTCAGATAGTTTCTAATTTATCAAAATTCGATGGCATGAAAAAAAATCTGATTTACACAAAGGAATTAGTATGATATTCAAACAATTTCAAGTAAGAATTTGTTTTCGTAATCCATGCAGCATATAACTGCTGTCTAGATTCTAGTCCCACATATTTGGCCTCAAAACATGTTAGTCACCAGACCGGAACGCTGATAGCCAGGTATCATATAAGCATAGCGATTAACGTTGAACAGGACTAATAGCTGGACAAGGGTCAAAAGCCTCAAATAACACACATAAGCATAGCCTGCTCAAATAAAAACTCAGCATAGTACTTCCCCTTAACAGAAGCAAAATCTGATGACGAGACATGGTTTTTACCAACACAATCTTATATAAAAAGTGCATTTTAAATTTAGCAAGGAACCATCCTTCTTAAGCATCTAAAGCCTTCATATTGTCTATTCCATGCCTGCCAACCAAGATACAGCAGCCTAAGACCTTGGCTTCTCCTTCTTCTCCTTGAAGAGAGCCAGGAGAGACACACCAGAGACCTTGACGACCTTGAATCGGACACCAGGAATATCTCCCACAGCATGGCCCTTACGACCAAATCCAGCAATCAACACCTCGTCCTGGATAATGGCCAAAGAAATAAGTATAGGCAGTAAAGCAAACCATTCTAAGAGAGCACAGGATTTAGAACGTACGTTTTCCTCGATGAAGTTCAGGCAACCGTCATTGGGCACAAAGGCAGCAATCTTCTTCCCGTTCTTCACAAGCTGCACACGGGCACACTTACGGATAGCAGAGTTAGGCTGCTTAGCCTCAATACCACTGCAACAGAGCCATCGAAATTCTAACATTAGCATATAAGCTGACAAAGCAAAGGGTGACAAAGAAATCTTATAGTTTCTACATACATCTTCTCCAGAACAATGCCCTTGGCATGAGATGACCCAGCAAAGGGTTTCTTCCACTCATTGCCCAAATGGCTCTTCTTGTAGGCCTTGTCAGCCCATCTCTGGTTCCTGCGGTGGGTCTTGAGCTTGCGCCCAGCTCCCATACCACGTGTCTTCCTGCATTACCAGGAAATAATGGTTAATGCAGCTATATCAAAACAATATTATGGTTTTACCATACAACAGTTGACATAGCAGCAAAATCCAAAAGGGAAATATAACAGCTTGCAGCGAAGAAAGAGCACACAATGAGAAAGGGCTAACGTGAACGAATAGTTTAAATGAATATACCACGGGAATAGACTATTGAGCATAAGCATAATTAGCGGTATTGTCTTTTTCTTGGAGAAAGACAGTATTGTTACATGAACAGAATATGTAAATTTTCCATCGCAAAGAGATGGTCCTGGCACAAACCACACAGGGATTTGGCCGCTAATAGGTCTAATATATATATGCTACCATGCATAACCTCCCAGATCCAAGTAGTTTGATCTAAGAATTTCTTATTACACGGCAGCAACGGATTGATATCGCTTATGAATATGTTTAGTGCTGACGGTTTATAATCTGATCAGCACTGGACCGTCAATAAGCTTGGTTCCATCACACGAAGATTGATCAAAATCACAGTACGAGCGCAAACAAAAAAACTGAGGCGTATGTCACCGCATTCGAAAATCAGGTGGTAATATCCAAGCACCCAGCTACAGGTTACGCCGACTAAACCATCCCAGATCGCTAAGGCCTAGGCAGATAAAATCAGTCGGGAGAGGGTGACGGCGAGCTTGCTTACCCCATGTTGACGGAAGGGTTCGGAAGATCTCCGAGGCGGCGGCGGAGGCGAGGGGACCGCGGGCTGGGAGCGGCGGCGGCGGCTGCACTAGAGGAGAGGGATAGGGGGAGGGGGAGAGACGCTATTTATTTGCGGCGGCGTTGCTGTCTAGGGTTTGCTGATGGGCCTTCCTGCTTCAAGATCCGTGCTGGATGAACAACGGCCCATCTCCTATACCGAATTTTACATCCCGCGAGTGAAGCCGTCCAGCAATCAACCAATCATATCTATTTGGTGTTTTTCTCTTTGTGGCGAGTCCCCCATTGAGAACGCCTCCGCTAGTAACGAGACAATACTTTGGGCACATCCAATATAAAGGGTTTAGTGAGGTGCTTAACAATATGATTAAGCTAAACACTATATCGATTTTTATACACAAACACTTCTCTTTAGCACTGTATTGGAGGTGCCCTAAGGCAGGTCAAGTATTGCTTCTTACTGCTTTTGATTTAATCGAATACATGTGTATGCCAGCAATTTATTTTATTAGATAGGTGATCCAATTAGATAATATGCACAAGATTCGGTGTTTGATAATTACATATCTCACTATAAAATTTTACTAACTTACCGTAATAGTTGTTTGCCATCTGTCTTAAATATTCATTACACGGCAAAATATAAACCAAAAGGAAAATAGAGAAATAAATAAATCAATAGTCATGTGTTCGGGTCCCTCTATTGATATACTTCAAAACAAGATGAAATCAGCTTGAGCGATATAATATTACAACCAAGAATTACCTATAGCTTACTCGGAATAATATGTTAACCATAAACTCGGCTACACCACTTTTCTTCTATCTTTTTATCTCACATATGTGTTTTATGCATAAATTCTAGCCTTGGCATGAAAGACACCTCTTTTTTTTGTCTTCAAAAAAGTCAATGTTTTAATTTTTTCGCTATTGATTAAAACAATATTATCTGGAACTATATATATATATATATATATATATATATATATATATATATATATTAAATTTCATTAGGAAACTAAAAATGGTAATCATAAATGGAACAATACCAGTCGTATCTATCAGAATTTAATTTTATTCACACTGGATGCATCAAATTTAATTAGAAAACTAAATAAATAGAAATCAATTATAAATATAACAATACGAGCACTGTCGATCAGAAAAAAATTCACGTTGGATGTTTTTTGGGTATTATCTAAATGCCAGTACCAATAAATATAGTAAATGGCTATAAAAATATTTTAGAACAACAATTACTAAATATATTATTTTTTCAAATATCATTAACTGCATGCATAATTAAGCATTATAATGATTGAGTAAATTGTTTATTTTGGACTTATAATATGTATAAAAAGTATGTACTTAAATTTAGTACTTCTTATCTGCAATTAATGTAACGTGACTGATATAGGGCCCGCCAGCGACACCAACGGCAACATTCTTGAGGTAGGCGTCGGCACCGCACCGCTGGACTGCACATACGTACAACAGGCACGATAGCAGCGTGTTGTACACCGTCGAGCACGATAGTGGCGCCCTCGCCACCATCGTTGTGGTCGTCCTTGGCGGCCCCGGCAGCACCAGCAGCGCCGCGGCCACTGTCGTCGCCACACCGTCGTCGTTGTCTCCGCCGCAAACAATGTCGCCCTCGCCACCGTCGTTGTGCATGTCCCCGACGGCCCCGGTAGCACCAGCAGCATCGCGGCCGCTGTTGCCGTCGCATCGTCGTTGTTGCCTCCGCCGTGAACAGCGCTACCCTTGCCACTGTCGTCGTGCCAGTACTAGCTCCAGCTCCATCTTATTGTTGAAGCTAATTCATCTTCTTGATACCTCATGAATAACAAGAGTATAATGCATCTTTTGAAGCCTCTAGATCACTCATGCATGGTTGAGAAGCTAATTTATTTCTTAAAACTTTTAACCATCTCATGCATGGCTAAACCTCTCTAATATTATGAAGCAAGGATTAAATAATAGCTATAAATGTATGAAAACTTCTAGCCTCTCAAATGTTCATGAAACAATAGACAAATAGTAGAAATATATGGAAATCTCTAGAAAAATATAGTATTTTCATAAATGTTCATGTGATCTAGAATAATCTACTTACTTGTAGAATAATCTAACCTAACATGTATTGGATGATGGATTATAAATAGACACCAAGGATGAGTAGAGTTAATGTACTCTTGCACATTGAAGTGAATGAGAGCTAGCTAACCACTTACTCCACACAAGACTGACTCTCTTTAGGAGGCATAAAAATAAAACAACTTCTCTATTCTCTTGATCCTAACCAATTTTACAAAATAATTAGCACCAACACTTATAAAACCTAGCAGCAAGCCCAAATATTTTCTTTATCTTAGTCCTCTCTAACTCATTGTTTAGTGGATGGTCCTGTCATGATTTTTCAAAAAATAAATAGTTATATAAACTATGAATACACACATATATATAAGTTAGAAAAAAAATAAAAATATATGTACATACCTTAATTTCTCTCTCACTTTTCTCATTTTTTTATCAACCTTAAATTGGAGTTTTCTCTACTTGTCCCCTCCTCCACGTACATGAGTAGGGGTTTGTATCGGCTCTAATGACATAACAATCCCTAAGCTCATATTGGTTAAATCTTCAGGTATTTGAAATGGTTGTATCCCTTAAAAATGAGTATACTGCACATTTGACTAAAAGTTGTAAAATAAAAAAACTTTTGTGCACAAAAAACAAATAAATACATTTTTAGAGCAAACCAAAAATACATGTGTAAAAACTAAAACATTTTATATTGTTTTTTTTGCTGAAATTATGTATACTTGAGTTGTTATCTTGATGTTGATCTATATTTTCAAAAAATATATGTCGACAAAAAGGTGAGATCAGACATAATTTACTCCCGGAATAAAAAACTAAAAAAATACTAAGTAATTATAAGTTACTTACTACATATGCACAAAATACATCCATAAAATAAACACAATGCCCTATGCATAGTTAGAAAAACATTATATCGAAATTAGTATATTCTCTGTTTGTGTTTTTATAGTTGTGCACTAGTATGTTGTGAGAGTCAGGGTTACGGACAGTGGAACTGGTCTGCCACGTGGACATGTGGAATACTGTAATATGGAGAAGAGCCCGATGGATGAATATTTTATATAGTTTTTTTCTCTCTATACAAAGTTACTACGGAGTAGTGAAGGTTTAATTTGATAGAAAAACAACTTTGATTATTTCTTTTCCTATATTTTTCCCATGGTTTTAAAGAGGATAGCGGAGGCTTAAGGCCCCTCATAGTCTAAACAACTAGTGCTAATAGCTCTAGGAAAAAAAGGTAGGTTAAAAAATCTATAGGGCAATAAGGTCTATAATGCTCCCCTGCAAGACTCAACCAACCTAGTAGGCACCGGTTCACGGCGTTCCTTAACTTCTCTTTCCTACGTGGTGGGCTCAGGGGACAGGTTACATAGTCTGATTATGAGAGGTCTAAGCCCCCACCGTGTATTATATCTGTCCCTGTCTTCTAATACCACATTTCTTTTACCTTTTTCGAAGAATTCAAGTTGCTTGTATAGTCATGTATGAGCAGCTAAGCACCGAAGCCCTTTACTGTAACACTAGTTTTCACGGTTATTGCCGGAAATTAAGTTTGTGGTTATCTTCTTTGAAGTAGGAGTATATGTAGTCTGTACTCCCTTCACTCCAAAATTATGAGTATGTTTTGTTTCGTTAGAACAAATGTTTAATCAAAGATTATTATGTTAATATATTATTTATATGACACAAAAAATCTAAAAATATGTTTAAATACAAATATAACAATATCAATTTTGTGACATAAAAATTATATCCGAATAGAATAATATTTGATCAAACTATTGGATTAAATGAAACAAGATACGCCTATATTTTAAAATGGATGGATCATCTCATTTTAGTTTTTATCGAAGTACTACTAACTTTTATTTGGCTAAATAGATTGTTTATAATATTATATTTAGATAAAAGAAATCTAAGTTTACCAGTGGTAGGGTAGAGGGAATGAAGAAGGAACGAGATAGGGGTTTACATGTCGGTCCAATTGTTTTTTTCCCTACTAGTACATGTGAGTCCCCTATATTTTTAGTTTTATTTTTTTTATTAATTGAATTGCATAAGTGGCATATAGATGACACGTCACATAGCATAAAAGTGTCGCATGAAATCCTATGGAGACAACCTAGAGGAGCGGTAAATAGGTGTCTCGAAAAATTCTTCATTCATAGCGGTCAGTAGGGCTGGACTGTCCGGTTGGGGCTCTCGGGTTGGGCCGAGAGCTCTAGCCAGACTATCTGGCTATGAACTCCGGGTCATCCGGTCAGTTAAAGGAGAGACTTATAAGTCCTCCTTTCTTAGTGGAGTTTATGAAAACGTGCCGTGTGTGTGTAAAGTATGAATGCGAAAAGATCACACAAACAAAGAAAACAAGAAACACACAAAGAATATCACGAGAGATTTTTACCTGAAGTTCAGATCCTTCGATCCTACTCTCCGTTGAGGCGCTCCACTGGGCAGGATCCCTTTTTATCCTTTCCCCCTCTTGGCTTCCTCCCACAAGACCGACACGTGTCTTCGGATTCACCCCTAGGCGCTAGCAAGCCCTTGATCGACCACCAAGGTCAAGATAAAGGCGCCTCCCCTAGCCCTAAGTTGCAACCCGCTCTACCCGGTAACCTTCTATGAAGAAGCACAATAATCCATTAGAAAACTTACCTATTTCCTTGCAGAGGTTAAACACCAACCTTCATAAACTTGATCCCGGACGATCTACAAAGTTTGGAGGCTCGTGGGCGATGCTTATCCTTCTAGGAGCACAAACTCCAAGAGTAATAGGTCTTCACGTTTTCACAAATTGTCCCACGACTCAAAGCGAAAAAGAAAAACGCCTTCGATCGTCTCGATTCCGTTCGCTTTTCGCCTTTTGGATCACTTCTCGCTTTAATCAAATTCGCGCATTCCGTACATGAGTCAAACTTCTCAAACTTCTCTGCAACCACAACTTATTAGTGCACACATGTTTTGCCCATGATTGTCATTAATCATCCAGAACCCGCTTTAGGGCTAATTGCACTTTCAGCACCTAAGATTAAACCACAATCAAAACTGTTTAGAGAGAAATTAATCCAGTTTTAGCAGCGATGAGACTTGTATCTCGTTTTGCAATTGAGGAACCCGAATCAAAGTCGATCGATCAGTGGTGGACCCAGGAATTCTTAGATGGGGTACATACTCGATAAGAATCATTGACCCATAATAGCTAATAAAATATTAATATTTATTTTTAAAATTAAAAATATTCATTTTATGTTGAAAGCTAAAAAAAAGACACATTTACAATACTTTTAGAAAATGAGAAATTTTATGGTCCTTGAAAAAACGAGCTTTTTTAACATTCTTGATAAAGTACCTCAAGTACCATATAACCATATTTTATAGTGTAAAATTAACTCCAAATTTAAGGTTAAAAATTTAAATTTTGGCTTATAAGCATAAGCAAAAACTAAACAATAGGTCGACGGAAGTTTTGAGCTATGATTCCATCTGACCCGTACAGGGGAAACATAAAAATAACTCTGAATAATTAACTCGTACCATAACTAAACATAGGAAATCACGCTTCTAATAACTACACATGTTATAAAGTGATTTTTTTTGCCAAAAATTTTGGAGGTACAACTGTGCCCATGTCCCATGGTTTATCTGCCCATGCGATAGATAGTTAAATTTGACTCTCCATTTTGGAGGTACAACTGTGCCCATGTCCCATGGTCTAACACGCGACCCACGCGATTAGAGCGTTATACATATGTATACATTATACGTATATACACACACTTTAGACCTACAAACTTTATACCGATAAACTTTATGCATACAAAACTTAAATATATATATTTATATACATATACATACAAACTCATCTATAAAAAATAAGACACAAGTATTATATATACACAAAAAATATAGATATAAAATTAATACATAAAAATATTTATATATACAAATTGATACATATAATCTTTATACACATAAAATAAAAATAACTTTATACACGATAAAGTAAAAATATATCGTATCGGGTCTGTTCGCGCGCGCTAATTAATAGCCTTTTCGTTACCAGACCAGGGGACGCCCACAGGCCAAAGCCCACGGCCCAAAGAAACGGAAAGGAGGCCCATCCAACTCCCACTGCATCATCATCCAACCTGGTTTCCCCCACATCTCGACGAAACCAGTCCACCACCATCTCTAGAACTTTCCGTCTCGCCTCCGCCTCAGCCTCCCCCGTTCCCCTACCTCCCAACTCCAAACCCAAGAAACCCTCCCCGTCCCGCCGCCCGCCGCCCACCGCCCAATCCGACCCGCCAGAGCGCGAGCGCGAGCGCGAAGGGAGAAAGCAAGGCAGGAAGGGAGGATGCCGCCGAAGAAGGCAGCGCCGTCGAAGGCGGACCTCGCCAAGAAGCAGAAGGTCGTGGAGGACAAGACGTTCGGGCTCAAGAACAAGAACAAGAGCAAGAACGTCCAGAAGTACGTCCAGTCCCTGCACCAGGCCGTCCAGCCCAAGCCCGACCCGACCAAGACCGCCGCCAAGGCACGGAGGACGCTCAGATCGAAGCTCTTCTTACCCTCCTTTTTTTCGATTGCTTTGCTCTTCTGATGCTCTTTTTTTTTCCGTTTTGGTTGCTGCTGGATGTGGATGAGCAGAAGAAGAAGGAGGAGGAGAAGGCGCGGGAGAAGGAACTCAATGATCTGTTCAAGGTCGCCGTCAGCCAGCCCAAGGTCCCCGTTGGTATTGGTCGCCTCTCTCCTGTCACTTAGTCTCTACTGTGTATGTGTGTCACCCGATTTAGGCAGGAGCAAATAGATTTAGGCACGCTGAGCATACCTGCTATGCTGATGTAGTTAATGTGAGTCAGTGAGATTACATGCTCTACTGGAGCCTATGTCCAATATGAAGTATAATCTCTGTTCGCTGTACAACAAGTATCAAGGTCTGGTAGGATAGCATTTGTGTATGGAATAGCGTCTCGCTGTACTGATGCTAATGTAGCAAATAGCATTTGTGTACGAAAGAGTGTCCCACTGTACTGATGCTAATATGGCTAAGGTTTGGTTACTTTGTTCAAGTTGTACATTGTTAGGATGCAAAGCTTCGCTAGGATGGGCACAGCTTGAACTTGGTATTTTTGAAAGATGTTGCAACTCATATGTTGGTCAAGATGATGATGCTATACATTTTATTACGCAGGTGTTGATCCCAAGTCCATAGTGTGTGAATTCTTTAAGGTTGGCCAGTGCCAAAAAGGTTTTAAGTGCAAGTTCTCACATGACCTGAATGTCCAAAGAAAGGGTGAAAAGATCGATATTTACACCGACAAACGTGATGCAGGTAAAAGACACTGATATGGGTTTTACTTGCTATTCTTACACTATCATCCCATAATTCATCAGTTGATCTCTGAAGATTCACATTCTTTTTCATGAGTAGAAACCATGGAAGACTGGGACCAGGAGACTCTTGAGAAGGTCGTCGCGTCAAAAGGGGCAGAGTATCAGCAGAATAAGCCTACCGATATTGTAAGCCCTGCTCAACATGTTACCAGTCATTCAATCATTATAAGTCATCCTTATTGTGTGACATGATGAATCAAGGGCTTTCGTATTTTTCTTTTCTTGTTAATTTTTGTGCGAGGAGCTGCTGCATTTCCTCTATATTTGCACTTGCCATTTGCATCACATCTTCTAAGCATATTTGCACTCTTTTTTACGTGATCAGGATGAATTCATGGACAATTGGATACTCAAATCTGACCATTAAGCAATCATGTTTTTAACATCACTTTTTTGTTCTGTGAACATATTCTGCATAAAGCAGTTATTAGGGTGTCTTTTTGGATAATATCGTTAACAAGCCAACTGTGTTGATTTTAGTTCTCAATGCACCGGGAACAATTAGAGGAACACCTAACATATCACGCACGCCATGTTGCAACAGTGGTTAACATGATATGGTACGACCGTTTGGCATGATGGGACTCTTTCTAGACTGCAGCTCATGTTAAGGTCTACTGTCATGACATCATTGCTTACTAAAATTCTGCATGGCAATTTGGGATGCAGCGTCATTTTAAAGTAATAGTTTCACCCATAAGTTATATAAGTCATTAAGATGCTAGTCTAATAATGAATTTTGATTATTTTATTCCTTACAAAATGCTAACATATTGAATGCCAATGTATTGGCAGCGAGGGAAGTTTGATGATCCATAGTTTGAAAATATAGTAAACTAACAAGCTATGAACCTATGATCATGCTGTGGCGCATTTGCATCTGTTCAAATAAGTTATATTTATTGTATTCCTTGTGTTGCTGCTATGATTTACATAGTCGGTTTTTTGTTTCTTTACATTTTATCTGTTGTATTTGTAACTTTATTGCCTCCTTTACACACTCTCTCTTCCCCTCTCCTGGAAGATGAATTTTTGTAGCAGTGAAATCATAAAGGCTATTTTTGTTTTTCAAGCTGAAAGATATTGTCTTCGAACATGATGTTGATTATGTAATTCTTTTATCTTGTAGGTTTGCAAGTACTTTCTTGATGCCGTGGAGAAGAAACAATACGGGTGGTTTTGGGTTTGCCCAAATGGGGGCAAAGATTGCCACTACAGGCATGCACTTCCACCTGGCTATGTACTGAAGTCCCAAATGAAGGCCTTATTGGAGGAAGAGAGCGAAAAGATCGCTATCGAAGATGAGATTGAAGATCAGGTAGAATTAAGATCAACAGTTAACCTGTTTTGTCTGGAATATTGAATTTTGTTGCCTTCTTTCCACTTCTTCACTGTTATGACGTTTTGTTGCTATGTCCATCTAACAGCGTAAAAAGGTAAAAACAACAACCCCTATGACCACAGAATTATTCATGGAATGGAAAAGGAAGAAGGCAGAAGAAAGAGAAGCTGGTCTGGCTGCCTTGAGGGCAGAGAGAGCTAAGAATGATCGCATGAGGTAGTCTTTACTCCTATTAGTTAATTGTTTTGAGCCGTTGAGGCTTGAGATACTTATTGTGACTTTATTTGCTAACGTATCCAGTGGTCGTGAGCTGTTCATGGCTGATTCAAGTGTGTTCGTTGATGATGCTGAAGCATATGATGTATATGAAAGACAAGAAGAATCAGAGGCTAATGAAGAACCGGTAAATTTTCATTCATGTGCTATAATATTTGCTCAAAACCAATTGTTTGATTAATGTTATGGTGAACGTACTAGTGGTTTGAGGGAGCAGAAAAGGCCCAGATCGCTAAAATAATATAGGAGGTATTGCTTAGAATGCCTTAAATATTCTAAAGTGATATAAATAACTCACTTTTGGCAAATGCAGCTCAACTTTCTGTGAAGAGTCTTTGTGTTCTTGTGTTTCATGGTGCTTGAATGCCTTATTAAAAAATAAGGCTGTGCAATGTTTTAAGGAGTAGAATTATTTGGGAGTACTCCTTTATTATTCCCTATGTATGCCTTAGTCTGTACATCTAAATCTGCATATGTGTGCAGTTTAGCATGTCCTACCTCCATGCTATTGTCAAGCCTTGTGACATACCTGAAACTTAAGTGGGCTACAGTAATCCATGGATGGATGCAGCAGATTTAAACTAACAGAAATTCACCCATCCTAGGAGGATACTATAAACAAGAACAAATTATCAGAACAACTGTTGGGCTGGTGTTCTTCACATATCTTAAATCAAGTCTATGAAAAAAACGAATTGGTCTTTTGAGGCACTCCTGCAGGAGGCGATAACTGTATATCTATTCTCAACCGCCTCCTGGGAAATTAAATGAATTGGAGAACTCCCAAAAAAGAATTAACCTAAATTGTATACCAAACTGATTTCGTTCTTCCATGAATGTATTTCTTGTGCCTGAAACACCCGTATGCATTGAAGTAGAATAGGTATGCCTGGATAGAACGGTAAACATGAAGTACACATTGTGTTTATCCATGTCATTTTATCATGTTCAGTTCCATCCGTTCAGTAACTTAGCACCGTGATACGGATCATAGTATTGTACAATCCTATGATACCACCTAGGCTGAATGATACTGAATCAGTGGGGGATCAGGATATGGATTGTACGATCCTATGATACGTATTTCGATACTGACAACCTCATTGTCATTATATTATTGTTACTTTATTTTTTTAAAAAATATGTATATATAATTGGTAGAAGTATTAAATTGATATTTAAAAAGAAATATCATAAGATCCTGATCCTGTGATCCGATATTGCTCAGAGGAAAACCATCCTACCTAGGATCCTAACCGTAACAACCTTGGTTCCTTCCACCCTCCCACCCCCTCCCCAAATAATTGTCCACTTGAAAGGGATTTTGGTGGACGATTAGTAGATAAGTGCAGGCTGCTCTGTGGCAATTTGATGGATGTGTTGTATATATTTTATTTCCATGTTGCAGAGCAAGAAGAGCCAGGATGAGGGGCCAAGTTCATCAACTTCTAATGGCAAGGAGGCTGAAGAGACAGATGATGAAGACATAGATATTGACGATGACCTGGACATTGATGAATTAAACGAACTTGAAGCAAGCCTGTCAAGAACTTCCATACAGATTCGAGAACCTGGCGAAGGAACATCATCTTGAGCAGTAACAGTCTGGAAGGCCATCGAGAAGTGGAACACCATTTTTGCGCCCAAAATTGCCTACTTGCTTTAGAAACAAAAAAGGTGGAGGATAGGTGCAAGCGTAATTTGTTTCTAGCAGACTGATCATCTATCCATGATTAATGAAATGATGCCCAGTGCTGTTATGACATGACAATTGAATTTTTGCCGCATCTGTCCTTTATATTATCTTTGCAGGAGCTTCGTTGCTACTTGTGAATAACATGACTACTTTCTTTCTGGCCTTGTGCACACTATAAGCAAATTTTTGTGTGAACATTGTCATAAGTTGTGCCTCAGGTTGCCTTTTACTTCTTTAACAAAGATGGTTCAGAATACCCTAGGATCCATTGTTCTGTGCATGATATTTTTTAGTTGGCCACTTTGCGAGGTTCGTTACTACCGACCCATCTGTCGAATCATCCTTGGCTTCTTGGATAAATCACATAGGGCGTCCGTCGTGATATGAATGGTCCTTGGATAAGTCACATAGAGCTGTCTTAAATGTGCATATCCTCTGGCTTGATTATGAATGGTCGAGTATGAATCATGCATATCCTCTGGCTTGATTATGAATGGTCGAGTATGAATCAGAGTGTTCGGCCAACTTGTGTTGTTAAAGTTTTACTTTATATTGCCATGTACATAATCTTCACATTGGAAAAATAATTTTGTAATTTGAAGCACGCTAAACCTCTTCTCCAGACCCCAGCATATGATGGCCCATTACATCTGCTCCTGCACGCGCATGCCGCTGGACAGTGGACATGGCCGTAGAAACAGAGTTGAGGTGATCCAAAGTACAGTAAAAATTATCTGCCCTAAGAGTTAATAGATTGGGTTTATGGGTGATCTAAGGTTAAACTATGGCAATAAAAATGTGGCACAAAATATACTAGCTACTCGATCTCCTTTTTTGCATGAAGATCATCTGAACTAACACCTCAATCGAAAACATCTCGTGTGAGTTGACTTGTTCGAAGCTATTTGTTAAGTTCATTTCTCAAAATGGTTCAGTTATCCCTATAATTAAGTAGATAGTCCACGCTAAAACATAGTGACAGTTTTCCATTCATGTTGCTAAGTCGGTCAAGATATTTTGACTTTTTACTATTTTTTATAGTTTTTGATATGCAACTTGACTTTATAATGGAATAAGTATATGAAAATCTAATGAGTTTATGATGTTATAAGAGTAATTTTTAAAAATAAACGTAAGCATACCTTTTTTATATTTTCAAACCAATTATTTTGAGAGAAAATCCCACCCCATCCTTTTCACTTATGCTTATAGACTAGAATTCAAAGTTATTTTTAAGGTTTTTTATAATAGTTTATTTTTTAGTATTTGCTTTTAGATTAACAAGAACACATATATATAACTTTTACCCAAAACATATTTTTTAATTATTGATAAATGGTTTCGCTCGTGCTTATAAGCAACAAAACAATAGGACCGTTTATGTCTCCATAAAATATTCAAAAGAGAAATTTTATGATATGCCCTTGAGATGCGTCTGACTTCACAAATTTGCCATTGATGAAGGATTGAAGGTGAATTCTACGAAACAGTCAATTGGCGTCGCTGTCAGCTCTCTGTGAAATGCACTCAGTTAACAATGTACCTTAGCTTAACACGTACTCCTTCCGTCCCAAAACAAATCAACTTTTCGGTTTTTAGATATAATGTTCAACTCTTCGTCTTATTTAAAAAACTTTTATGATTAATAATTTTATTTTTATTATATGATAAAACATTAATAGTATTTTATGTGTGACTAATTTTTAAAAAAAATTTAAAAATTTTTCAAATAAAACGGATGATAAAACGCTCGACACAAAAACTGAAGAGTTGATTTTTTTAGGGACAGATGGAGTATTATACGGAAATAATATACTTTTAGCATGTAGTTAATGGGATGCATTCGATGGAAGGCCGAAGGCACTTGGTACAACTCACATTTATCCTGGCTTCGATAATTCGTATAATCAGTTGTTTATCACTAACAAAAGATAATTTATGTATAAAGAATAAGTTCATAATGGTTCAATAGATTGTTTGGCTTTTAATGGAAAAAACAAACAATATATTGTAAATAAAAATTAATTTTATATACGTATTCTTAGCGATTTAAAAGTTAAGATTAAAAATAAATTTTAGTGAAAAAAATCTAAAATTAACTCTAAATTTAAAATTTAAAATTTAAATTTTAACGTATAAATGTAAACAGAAGCGAAAAGATTGGAGTGCAAACAAGTTTGAGGAACTGCCGCGAGATCAAAAGTGGTGCAGGCGACGCCATCCTTTTTGTCCTAGATCAGAAACACCAACATATGCGGTCTGCGTGCATGACAGGGAAGGATATACGATTTACGTACGTACAACAAACACAGGAAGATCACTATCCGCCTAATGACAAGTTCTACTTCTACAACTACAGTTACTCAAACCAAAGCCTCGGCGACGACACGCTACACAAAGACAGCGAACGCTATAGCTGCATGCGGGTCCCCTCTGTTAATTTGGTGCACCGAAAAAGGGAACATGCATGCCATTTCACGTCAGTATCGAACCGACTCTGCTTCAGTTTGCTTTCGCCGGTCATTTCTTCTTGGCGCCGGCGACGGGGGCCGGGTTGCCGATGCCTTTCTTATTACCGCCGGCGGCGGCGCCGCCACCGCCACCGCCACCCGTGTTGCTGCTGAAGGAGTGCGCCGCTGCGGTGGCCACGGCGGCCGCGGCAGCCACGATCTGCCTCCCCATGTTCTCCTTGACCTGCCCCCGCCGTGGCAGCGGGTTCCTCGACGGCGTCTTGCTCAGGCAGCGCTTCACCGGAGGGTTGCTGCTCGTTTCCATCGACGAGATGCACGCACTCTCTGTCTCTCCCTCTCGACAAGTGATCAAAGAAGAAAACGTAGCCTTTTTTTAGTGAGAGAAGACAGTGTAGTTTGTAGTGTTGGTGTTGAGAGACTGAGCCGGCAGCAACGGGGTATAAATAGGAAGGGAAACAGAAAATGTGATCGAAGGGGAGGATAATACGAGCGATGCATGGTGCAAAAAGCAGAATGAGTGGATCGAATATCGCCACTGATTCGGTGCGGCCCCCCTATCGTGCCAAAGAGGCGAGGAAGGAAGCGAAGACTGCAGGAGGGGTACCGGGTTGACTTGGACCGGACCGCAGCTCGTCCGGGGAGACTGAAGTGAAGAGGTGATCAACCTAGCTGGAGCTCCTCCAGCTAGCAAACAAGCATCGGTCAAGCCGAGGCCGTGATTGGTTTCAAGTGGAATGCACGGTCCACAGTGGAAAGGCCGATCGGTGTTGTTGTCGCTGGCGCGATGCGCTTGATTTGTCCGAGGGGATGATCGCTTTGTTTTCTCAGCGAAAACATTATACGATATTTTTAAATTAAAAATAATTTATAAATAAAATTTTTATATCTCGTGACTAGGAAATAACGTAAGATGGGAAAAACTCTCAAAATAAATTATATGCTTTTAAAATTTAAAATTTTGGTTTATAATCAAAGTGTACGATATTTCCGTAAATATATGGTGATTTGGGCCGATGGAAGCTGCGACCGCGGCCGGGTTTCGTACGTCTCTTGGCGCTGCTGGCTCGAACCGCATCAGCGACCGGCTGGGGTTGACGCACAGCTGACTCGCGGATGCACATCTACAGAGAGAGTAGCAGTGGCATCGCACCGGCCAGCTTGCTGCCGGGCGGCGGCATCGTTGGGGAATCGACGCATCGACTCGATGAACAGAAGTTACAGAAGATGTCTGGACTCTGGATGTGTACGAATCTAGCTGTCAGGCACACTTTGGCTCGTAATCCATTCTGCTTAGGATATAATCATCGCGCTTCTGGTCTGGAATAGAAGAGCTATCATTCGAGAATAACCGAAAGGCCAGGCACATATATTACTTGCCTTTTTACCGAGCTGAGCGCATGATGACGTCACAGGGACTACGTCACGAACGATCGATGGATGCCGTCTCCTTCGTCCTGCCACGCGGAGACGCCGAAAAAACACAAAAGCTGCTTCTATGTTCTCATTTGATCGGTGAGCTTTCTTTATTATTATTTCTAAATCAGACCTCCTGATCGGTTTCATGCTGGGGTCAGGCTGAATATTTTGATGTGACAACTATCTTGAACGCAATCACCTACGCGAAGTTCTTATATGTAAATGGAAGATTACTTAAATTGTTAATAGTTGTTTAATGGTGTAAATAATAAAATTAACTATTATGACTAGAGTTTCCTCTACAAATAGCTCTGCCGAAACCGTATATCTATGGTAGCATGAAAATTACGCAGTAATCATGAAAACCACAAAAAAACAAGTTCGAATTTTGAATTTAAACTCCGTAGCTTCTCCACGGTTTTAGAGTCAAAAACCACCTATGTGTTTTTGCCCAAACAAACGTTGCAAGTTAATTCTGAGGAGAAATATTTCTAAAATGTTCTAAAAATTACAAAAATATAGGAAATAAGTGATAAGATATATTTGATACATGTAGGACATACTAGTTGATAAATAGAAAAAAATGGTATAACATTTGCTAAAAGTTTGACATTCGAACAACTATAGATCACAATACCTAAATAAGCAATGAATATATAGCACAATGGATATTTAAAAATTCATGCTTGTTCCATAAATACAATATCAAATAGCAGAAACATTACCATGTCCATTATACAAAATATTACTGTGTCCATGATATAATCTTACAATAACATTAACTAACTAAACATATTCAACTACATGTACGTTGCTAACCATCCTACTAAAAATCTGAGCCTCATGCTCATCACCTTTTATTCCTTTATTTACCCACTACTTAATTGATTTTGACTGAGATTTTGATCCAATAAATATTATTTTCATAAAATTTTATCACCAAACTGCTCCACAACTCCATACTAGGAGTTTTTGTGATTTTTGCATAACTTCTTTTAGAATTTTTAAATTTGGCCAAATTTCATTCGAGTGATACTGCTAGTTTCCAACGGTAACGTATACCATGACTATGAAGTTGAAAATATTTTTTGAAGAAAATGAGATGACAAACTTTTATAGTTTTTTTTTTCAAAAATGCCCCATTTAGCAGCTCGGGAAGCATCCACACAAAAGCCGACAAAAAAACTAAGAACAATCTCTATAGAAAAACACAACCCTAAAACCTCGTTTGTTTCTGCATGATTATTGCAAAATATATTATTAAGCCCAGTGATGGATATAGTAAACAATATTTTGATGGTATAAATAAAATAGATAGAGCTTTAATCTCTCCTTTACATTGATTTTTGGCATACAATTTGGGGAGGGGGAGGCTCTCATGGTCCTAACGGGAGTGCTGGGGCTCAAGCCTCCACCGTGGCAGATCCACCTTTGATTGAGCCATGTTTATAAATTTGAATTATTATAAACTAAAGTATGTAATAAGATGGATAATTACTTTTAAAGTACTCAAGGGCAGTGAGTCTTTAGCCACTATAAATACACCCTTTGAAAAGTTTATTAGATTATAATATGCTCAAGATTATAATAGTCTATCACAATATCTATCTATTTATTTTATATTATTTTTAATAATTTAAATTACAATAATAAACAAACGAGACCTAATATCTACTACTAATTGAAGCAATACAACGGTAGAAGCCGTCGGATACGCACGCTCATCCTTTAGCCTAACGAATTGAGTAATTGGTATAGGTCGCACTAGGTTATCTTTTAGCCTAACTTGCAGATCCTAATAATGGTGCATATAATTCCTAGGATTTAGTTAGCATTTTTAACTGCAAGTTCCTTCCATCGTGTTATATGATACGGACATACTATGAGTTGGCTAGTTGACGTGCATGATGGACAATAATTAAGTGGCATTCTTTCGGTCTAATACTGTAATGTAATAATCCATCTTAATCATCTCACTAGCTCTTTATGCGTGACGGTGACGAATGTTCAAAGAAGCATCTTCTCCCTGGATAAGAGCAACTGTGAGGTCTGTGTATTACGGTTTTGTTTAGTTCTGGAATGACCCACCACGTTTGGGTGTTGTATGAACAAATCTGGTCAGGATACTTGTCACAATTCATTCAGGTAGTCAGCACTCAGCACAAAAATTTGCCGGGATGGCCAAAGACATGCAATTCAAATTTCATTTAGGTGGGAATTTACAAGTAAAAGTGACAAGAGCCGAAAAATACAAACGGCTATCTATCTTTCGTTCTCTTTATTTTCTGTGGCGAAGTAACTGTTGATGGCAAGAAATGCAGCAGTAGTGGTGCCGGCTGCTGGCTGCTTTGCTTGCTGTTAGCTAAATGAGATTTGCTCCGGTCCAACAAAAAGTATCTCAGGATACCAAATTATTTTTTATTGTTGAATCTAGCTAAGTAGGATGTGCACAGTTAGATCCAATGATCAGAAAACAATTTGGTACCATAGAAGATACCAGTACATCGAGGTGTTTTTTATTATTTTTTGTTGGATTGAAGCAAATCTCGTTTCGGCCAACATTCTCGTTACCATCAGTCTAATAAACGGAACAGGGCAAGTAAAAGAGAAGAGGTACTTAGTAACATTCTCATTACCATCAAAACTATGCAACCATCACATCAGTACATTACCAAATTTTGAGACTGCCAAGAACACACCTATGCGGTCTCCCTCTAACCATCTCTTCACTCAAGAACAAAGTAATTGCCGAGGAAGCGACATACCCTCAAACGGCTGTATTATATTAAAGTACCCTGTAATATAATGAGCCGTCCATTACGACTAATCTAACGGCCTTAATAGTTTAATGATGTGATGATTATATTATGTAGTAGTGTAGTAGCAATATGCGTAAAAATTATTATGGTATTATTGTAATTTGTGAGTGTGTGAAGGGTATAACGTTAAGCAACGGAGATAAGATTGGTCCTGTTCTAGGGCAGCACACCGCACAGGATGCCGCCGCTGCCATGGGGAGGCCATCCCGCGCCGACGCTCGCCGGTCCCATCGCCGGCCTGCAGCCTCCATAGTAGGTCACTCCCCCATCGACGTCGATGCCGTCGGATGGCGCTCCCGCGGCAACTCCCGCCGGTCCGGTCGCCCGATGATCGTCAGTCCGTGGCCAAGTCCCTCGAACCCCCATCGATTGCGCCGTCGTCATATGCCGCCGTCGGATGATGATGGTGTAGGCTGCGGCGGAGGCGGCGGTTGGATGTGGGTACGACCTCACGAGCGACCTCCGCCTCAGCCGCGTCAATCTAGGCGCGAGGTTGGTTGACATCAACGGGGCAAGCGGGGCGCGCCGGGAGCTGGTCCTTCCTGGGGGAGCCATCGTGCTGAGCGTGCCGGTGGGGATCGTCGCCGATAAGGGGGAGCGTACCCAGTTCCGCTCTGATGTCCTCTCCTTCGCGCAGGTAAGATCCCTTCGTCGTGAATTGAGCTCAGAGACTCAGGGTTGAGTTCGTGTTTCCACCATGGCGGGCGCAGATGGCGGAGCAGGTGAACCAGATGATGTCGGGGAAGATCCCGTCGGGCGTGTTCAACGCCATGTTCGACTACCGCGGGGTGCTGGCACAAGGACGCGGCGGCGGGCGGCCATACAGAGCTCTATGCCGTCGCCCCCCCCCCCCCCCCCCTCACACCTCGCCCTGCTCGACCACGTCAAGCGCGACGTCCCGCCCTTCTGGGATCCCACTGCTCGCCGAGTCAGTACGCCTCACCATCGTGCGCCCCGCTGTCCCCGTGACAACATGAACTCCAGTGCATTGACATGGTCGCTGCTGAATCTGTTCTTCAAGTTCATCGACAAGCACGACACGCACGTCGTCGCCGGGGTGAAGATGGCAGGGAAGGATGTGGTCTGCATCAAGCAACTCAAGTCTCCAATCTGACACAGAGCGATGTGCAGACTCGGCTGAAGAAGCTCTCTCAAGATTTCCCTGAAAGCTACAGCAATTCGAGAGATGATGACAAGTTATTGCAGGGGATAAACATGAGCTCTCTGTTTTACACTTGCTGCAGTATATAGCATAAAATTTAGGTTTTGATTCAAGATTAGTTCATGACAAAACGTGTGCATGATTTGATTTCTTAAGACATAATAGAAGTCATTTCTTTGCAAGAACATGTTTGTAAAACTAGCTTTGCTATGATGTTGTAGGGGAATTTATTCGGTCCTCGATCAGCTGCCTGACGCTTATTTAGACCATCAGTCGTATCTATCAAAGATGTAAGCAATGACACGTGTACTGACGATAATAGTTGTGTGATTTATCACCCTGAACAGCAGGAAATTAACAAGAGAGCCATGATTAATTGTTCAGTCGTGTGTCCTTTCATTTCACATGACATCGTCAGCCATCCATATCAGAAGAGGGGGCGTTGATAATTAATGGCCAGGGACACGGCAAATGGATTTCGACGTATCAGTAGTTCTCCGGACATCATCTCCATGGAACCATGCAGTGAATCTCTACCTCAAATGTAAGTACTAGTCATTGGTGACAGAACCATCCCAATTCAAATACCTGATGGTGGTTATCAGCAGCTAACATAGCTAACTAAAATTTTATGTAAACATCACTCAGTTGAATGGTTCATGATTATAAACCCCTACTCGTGTTTATGCCTCCGCCGGTGCTGCTGCCTAGAAGCTCGCACATCCGTGGCGAGGTCTTGCATCCTAGGCGGCCAAGACGCGAGGACCGACGTTTCTCTCTGCTCCGTGCATTCTCCTTCTTTCTCCCCAGCCGTGTTTTTTTTTCTTTGCCGCACGTTCGGCCGTAGACGGATGGGCTGCTATCCCAGCCCACTTAGTAAATAAAACAAAAGGACTAATTTAGTCTCTCTTTACTTAAGCAAATGATAAAAATATCCTTTAAAATCAATGATGATTGATACACCTACTACACTCCTACGTATCTAATTAAAGGGTACCGTAAAAGCGCCCTTAGAAGGGGTCGGGGCGAAAGGGGGAAAAATACAGAGACCAACAACTACCTACTGAAACAGCTCGATCGATTTGCACAATTCCTATGTCAAAACCCCGTAGTAGTACACCAGAAGTTGGTTCAGTTTGCCGGCTGCTGCTGCTGCTGCTCATCATCTTCTGAAGCTGTGATCCCTGTTCTTGCCTCCGGGCACCACGAGGTTGCCGAGGGTCTTGGCGATCTGCAGCTTGAGCTGCCCCCTCTTCAGTGGAGGCCTCTTCTCCTTGTTGCTGCTGCTGCAGCCGTTGTTGTATGGGTAGCCGTACCCCATTGCTGCTTACGACTTGCTTGCTCTTCTCCTCTCTACTCGCTGTGTGCTCGAGCGGTCGAGCTGCTTCTGCTGGTGGTTCGAAGCTGCGGAGAAGAGGTGTTGTTGGTTGCTGCTGGTGGCTTGGTTGGGGAGGGAGTGTGCAAGGCACCAGTTATTTATAGCAGAAGTTTTTAGGCATGTTTGCGTTGCTTTGCGCGTTTTTTTAATTATTTCCTAATAACTCACATGTCCTATCCGATGGGGGGTCCTCCACTCCAATAATTCCACTTTGTTTGTTTTTAATCATGTGTTTGCTTCTGTTGCTGCGAGTGTGGGATGAGTCACTTCTCACAGTCTCACTCCCCACCATTTTGCTCCCTTTTCTTTTGGGGAAAGGAGTCATTTTTTTTCTTCTTTTGCGAAGAAAAAGGGTCTTCTTTGAAGCACCATGATTAGGATTGATTAATCAGGCGGTGATTAGACCACTGAGGAATTTTAACCTCATGGCAAATTGACGATAAGTTTACTGATGTATAGAGCGAGATGCTAGATGCTTCGGCGCCTCATTCTCGGACTAGATTTGTTGCGATCCTAAACTAAGTGTCCATTACCTTTTGAGTTAACTAGTCCAATTGGCATGTTAGGTACAACTGAAGAATCTATGGAAAAGTGTTTACTGCTAAACAAGAACGTTAGTAGTAGGAGAAACGTGGAGTTCACTAACTGACCCATCTGTCAGTGACAGAACCTGTTGAGAGATGACTTCAAATTATTGCACTCCAGAATCCAGACCGTGTCACGTGGTAGTACTAGTAGTACTAGACAAATTGTTGGTCCACCTGCGGCAGCAGATGGGGTTGGGGGAAAAGCATGGATCACATGGCAAAAATGGGCGTGTTTTATGAGAAGTGGTTGTTGGCACATCCATGGATGGATGAATGGT
The DNA here is from genome assembly GCF_000231095.2 of Oryza brachyantha. Lineage (NCBI taxonomy): Eukaryota > Viridiplantae > Streptophyta > Magnoliopsida > Poales > Poaceae > Oryza > Oryza brachyantha. The sequence continues at coordinate 27,376,534 of NC_023163.2, forward strand.
GGTGAGGTGATTGGTTGGGCTCCTTTTGTGGGGTGTCCTGCTGTGGGGAAGGGGCACTGAGAGTCAGGGCATGCACTGCCCTGTGCTACTCACCTCACTCGGTGTCGTGTGAGCCCCGCAGCTAAAGCCGCGGCCGCGTGGTTACCGTTCAATTCTATGAGACCAAATATAAATCAAACCGTCTTTCTTTGATAAAAAATACCAATATATTAGTAATTAGTAATGTGATATTTGATTTTTTTAAAATACCACTTCAAAGTGATATTATCTTAGCACCAGCCAAAGTGCCAAACGTAGTTCGTGTTTAATGGAGGGCATCACTGTCAAACGAAGGGAAAAAAAGAAGGGTGTTAGGTCCATTAGACTTCACAAAGCCATGTTTTGAAACTGCACCATCTTTTAGTTTTTAAAAGATTTTTAAAATTTTAAAATAACACCGTTTTGAACTTCGAAGGAAGGAATCTTTAAAGTCGATCCAATCCAAACTTTGCAGCAGCAATAATATGATTTTTCTTCCCTAGTCTATAATGTTCAGGAGAAGTATATACTATCCTAAAATTCAAGGTGTGATTTACACTATCGGTTTAAAGGGGAAGGAAATATCTATTTGTGGTTCAAGCATAGAACTGTCTAAATAGTGCAGCTATCATGTTCATCATTTCTCTTTTGTTTATGTTTATAAATCAAAATTTAAATTTTCAATCTTAAATTTAAAATTGACTTTGATATTTTTTTCATCATAGTTTATTTTACCATATTTATTTTACATCATTAAAAATACACATATAAAAAATTTATTTCTAAATTATTTTCGTTTATAAATATGACGTTTGATTTTCTTTTCCACCAAACAGCCAAAAGATGGCATGTTTACCTGGCAGAGCCGCAGACGTAAAACACCAACAAACCAAGCAGATCCTTGGCAAGGGCCTCGCTGAAAAACCTTCAGTATCGGCATTGAAATGGAAATGTCTTGAGAAAAGGAGTCCTTAAGCTACGCACAAACGAGCTACGCTGTGCGCAATGAGCCAAATGAGCACTTGAGCAGTGAGAGGAGCTTTCAGCTGGTCCATGCTTTGGCCTGTTGCTGGCTTAAAGCCCGGGCATGAATGATCTACGGATCCACCAGGTAGTCTCGGAATTCAGGATGTGACATCTTCCTAATTGGTCCCACACAAACAGGCCATTTGTCTGAATGCATGCACGAGAGGCGCATGCCATAAATATGTGCCAAACTGCCAGTCGTAGGCTCCATGGCTCGATGTGATGTTGATGCCTTGTCTCATGGAGGCATATATGGAACCCTGAAGAAAAGGTGCTCTGCCACGCACCGTGGTTTGCTGGTATTAATACTTTACAACGAGCTGTCGAGTGACGATTAATAGGAGTCCAAAGTTTGGACAAAAGCTCTTATAGTTTTTATCTGTTATCGAAAGATCGTTAGATCCTGGCTCCATGACATAGCTGGGCTATCTGCTGAAAATTGGCAATGTCATCCTGGTTTCCATGTCAAACCGTCGTTTCTGCGATGTGTGTTGTGACCTGGTTTCACTCCACCAGTCCTCGGGCATACAGGCAAATAGCACGGTCGCACCAAAACTTGCATGCGCTTCACCACAAGTGATAGTAAAGCCTTTAGGAGTTGACAAACACCTTAGCGAAATGTCCATACTGGACAAAGTACATGCTCGCCTCCAACAACCTCGTGTTTCTGGCAAACAACGCAATCACGCATCTAATCTAACAGCAATTCAACAAATAGAGGCAACCATAACATGCACGAACAGCAACATCTTCTTTTCAGTGACGTCAAATAGCGAGCGTGCTCTTCCAGACCGGCAAGCATACCCATTCATTTGATACATTTTTCATGTGGCTATCGGTAACTTACAACTCATCCTGATTGAATGAATAAACATAACTTATTCTCTCCCATAAGCTGTGGCTAAAAAAGATTAAATCTATAAACCTAAAAAAATGGTTGCGAAACAAAGACAAAAATAAGAGGGAAAAAGAGCGTAGGAGAAACTAAAAATAAATAAATAAATACAACACATACTTTTTGATTGGCCGTACATTGTGGCTTCTGCATCCCTTTCACTACCACGGCAGTAGTTGAACATATTGGTAAACTTTGAAGGATGGACTAGGGTGCTTATCAATCCAACTTTATTTCTTCCAATTGTTCTTCCTGCCCATTCATATTATTTGTTGCGATCTCGGCCGTCTCTAATCTGTGTTCACTATCTCTTCTAGGCGTATCCACTCGCTGTTCACCCTCCTGCGGAGAGTCCTCTTGCGTTTCATCATCCTTCTTGGGTGTGTGGACCATTTGCTCAGTATTGCTATTAAGCTTGGCATTTGTTGACTCATCGGAGATACTCTGTTTGACCTGTAAATAATCAATTGCACCAGATTGGTGTCTCTAAACAATACAAGGGATAGCAACTCGCAATTCATATATCATAAAGCCATTTCTAATATAAAATAAATCAATTAACTTTGAACTGTGCCAGTCAATATGGTGAATAAAGAGTGTTCTTTCCAGATAGATGACAGAAACCAGGTTCCATTCAACATGTTCGTTAAGAAAATAGCATGTGAAGTCAGCTTATTTAAAAAGAAAATCAGTAAAACTAGTTCGATAGTACTTCCTCCATTTAATAATGTTTGGCGTTCTTGACCTTTTGGCATACATTTGATCATTCGTCTTATTAAAAAGTTTATGTAATTATGTAAAATATAAGCATGCTTAAAGTACTTGTAATGATAAAATAAATCACAACAAAATACATGATAATTGTGTTTTTTTAAAATAAAAAGACTGGTCAAACATATATCCAAAAGTCAACACGTCAAAAATTAAAAACCGGAGGGAGCATAATTGAAATTTATCATACGGCAAACTAAATTTAACTATGATATATGGATTATCGTCAAGTTGGTTTGAATCAATAGATAGGCTGCAGAGATATGGCAAAATAAATTTAACTATGACATTTGGATTATGGTTTGGATTAGAAATGGCCATTGGTAACGACAGGTATGGAATTATTTGATAGGGAAAAGGCTCATCATTCACAGGACTTTACATGGATCACACTGCTTAATCACAATTATACAGGTAAAAGCCATCAAAATATTTCCCAGTTTTTGCAGTCTGCTAGATAAATAATTGTGATGTTGCTCATGTTCGAATATAGACATTTTTTTAGACTAGAAACAGGTTACAGGAAAGGAAGGTATTAGGTATTCTTATGTCAATCCAGCAATTCATTTGCCAATAAAATGTACCTTGTTCTTGTCACGCCAACCAAGGGAAAACGGAGCAAGCAAACTTATTCTTCTAGGTTGAAACTCCTGCGATGAATCTTGGTTCACTTGGTTAGGTGATGCATCTCGTGTTGGTGTCCTAAGAATAATAATAAAAAGTTATATACAGGGAAAATTGGTATAAAGCAAATGACTAGAATTTCGCAGAACATTTTGACGCGATTGATCAATATTGCACTTACGTAATAGCATACCAATACTACCAAGCATAAAGAGAAAGGATATATTCAATAATACCATAATACCATAATATATTCCATGCCAGTGAGAGTACAAGACTGCTACTAATACCATAATACCTTGGAGAAGGTGAGGGGGATGGCAATTGTGCCTTTTGCTGGCTAGATTGATACTGCAGTGTTGCTTCCAGCATAGTTTCTGCCATGACTGCTCTGTTCTCCATTTGTGCCAGTGAAGCCATAGCTTCCTCGTACTTTTCCTGCATACAGAGTCGAAGGTATAACAAGGAATCATAACAATGAAAAGGCAGGTATGTATTTGCTAGATCACATGTAAACTACAGTTGAACAAGAGCAAAGTGGAGTTGATTCCATAATAAAGCATTACAGAGTTCAAATAATGTAGACACCAATGAAGCATATAGTTACACAATATCTAGGAGGCTAATTCATTGCAGAGGAAATTATTAGATACAGGGATGCCCTCCATATGCAATCAAGAAATGATGGCTATTTCATGTTTCAACATGACATAAGCATTAGCATATAGATAACACATAAAAATACAAAACCATAGATAAGGGGTCATTGTTTGAATTTTACAAGGAAAAAAACAACCGGCATATTTGCAAACGAAAAATAATTTGTAAATTAACCTGGAGCACATGTGCAGCATATTTCTGAGCAGCAGCATCTCGCTCAGCGAATATGCGGGCATCCTCAGTGACTTTCTGTTCTTGTTCTACACGCATCAGGACCTACATGCATTACCTCATCAGTTTATAACTGGATAAACCCGTATTAAAGGACCTGTAATATGGACAAGGTTTATTTAGAACAACGTATGCTAACAACTAAACCTGAAGCATTGCTTGCTCCTGCTCTTGCTTGTCTAATAGAGATTGCCTTAGATCAGATAACTCCTGTTCCAATTGCTCGACCTAGAAAAAAGGAAATGCAAGTATGAGAACAACCAAGCCCCAAGCCTCCAGGGAAACAAGATATTTGCAGTCAGTGCGGTGGGCCAATGATAAATGTGTGTGCATTCTAATTGATAAATTTGTTATCAAAAGGAAATGGACATACTATTTCACAATTTGTGGGCTCAATATGCAAAACCATAGCAATATGAATTCAACAGTAGAGACGGCAAAGTAGAGCTAAATAATAACTGGTGACAGTATAAGAGATATAAGTATATAACTGCCTTATTATACAATAGTAGTTCAATGCTAACCTTAGCGCTTAATTCCCGCCTATTATCCTGCTTAACCATCTCCATCAACGCTGTCTCTAATTCATCAGCCCTGGATCGGATGAGGAAGAAATAATAACAATTTAGCAGACCCGCCAATGGTACCATTGTTTGTTAATTTCCAGCAGTAATCAGTCTATATATTTAATTTGTGGAGTGTAGCTATTTGCTTGGCAACTTAAAAATGGGAACATGAGAAAACCTAAATACACATGAAAAATATCATTGATCAACCCATCACATGGTTCATTGGTTGAGGAGTTCTTTATAAAGCAGAGAAGGTTCACAGCCCAGTGCACATTAGGGGGGTTTTACAGATGATTTGTGTACACTCATAGTTAATATGTAAGATCAACTATTTTCTTCTCTAAGAAACCATCAAATTGAGTGACTTTTGGGCCACACATAGGACAAAGAATACCTGTTTTCACTCTTTTTTATATAAAATGATATGTTTTCACATGAACCAGAATCTGCTAGGAATTGACATGAAATAGAACAAGGTCAACCAGCTATAGATTAATATGGTATACACTGCCAGCTGTAAACAGGACAGGAAGTCACCAGGTTGATGGCAAGTTCCATTACTAATACTTGCACTGTAAACATCACTATTTATGTCAAGTGAATCTGAAACTATCCAAGCAACCTAAGGATGAAATCTTTGGGTATTTGAAACAAACATACCTCAGAACAGCCGATCTTCTCTCCTCTAGTAGTTGGCATAACTCAACCTTCAGCCAGACCACCTGATATAGCAGTGAAAAATATAAATGCATCTAGTAATTAGGTACAGAGCAGCAACCAAGTATGAAATGTCAACTGTCAATAGAACTTCAGAACAAAAGGAAACCAAGACCGATATACTAATTTATTCATAATCTTGGAAAATAGCCAGGTCGCAACTATGTAACATTATACTATTTCCTTTCAAACTTGCTACAGAATATTGGAAGGTAAACATGTAACATAATTCTATTTTCTTTAAATCATAACAACAGAATATATGAATATCTATATAATCTATTGTACCATGAACCCTATTGCTTTTAAATAAGGTGACAAATGAAGTTTACAAATCCAGGTTTGGATGAAGGTTGGAACCCAGAAGACTGAAGATGTAAGTGATGAAGCATGAAGATGACAGAAACCTTTTTTATGATCTCCAATAGCATTAGTTTCTTTTGTCACTTTCTGAGAAATATGTCCCCTGTTTTGGCAGTGTTGTTAGAACTGGTCCTGAATGTTATTAGGTTTTGATTCAGTAGGTTACAGAGGCTGCTGAGGGTATGGGATGGCATATCCCTTGTAGGAATGTAGGTAATCTTCTGTAGTGGCTTTGTTTTCCTAGAGCTCTACTTCCTTGTTCAGATTAAATGAACACAGATAGTAAATAGAAATGGGAGGGGCTCAGCCTCCCTTTCTCAGAACAGAAAAAAATAATATGTAAAACATTAGACCAAAGTATCTGACCAATCGTCCTCTACCAAATAAGAGTTGCCAAAAATATGAAAAAGAATGGATGCAAACAGTTCCCTGAAATCCTATGCGTGCATCATACTGTATCCATGTAAAAAACAGTATTGAGTATACATGCACATTCAATGGTTTATTTAGTTTGTCTGCTAAATTTTGTGAAACCATCATTTATAATTCTAGGGGTGAAAAAAGCAGCTGGAACTGTGACAAGGATACCTGGTCTTTTGGATCAGGCAAAGAATCAATCTCAGTGTTGACAGTCAGGCCACTATACATGTCATCTGTACTTCCAGAACTAGTTTCTGTCAAGTCACTTAATTGTTCTGCTGATAATGACACCAATGGTTCAGGGTCACGCTTGAAATTGTAAAGTTTTGATGCAAGGCCATTGGTGTCTCTCCAAACACGAAGACCTTTTGCTCTCTGTTCCATTGAAGATATAACAGATGGCCGGTGTTTATTTCGCAGTTCTTGCAACCGTGCTTCATCTACAGCTTGATACCCCATGCATGCTGTTAAAACAAGTTGGCTGCTGTCAAAAGTGGAACCGGCTAAAGATTGTAAAAGGGTTACAGCATCCCCAGCATCCTTTGTTGTCACGAGTGCAGGACCTGTAACAAACGCCAGTTGACCAATATATATTCTGAGATCATTCGAACATTTTTTTTCTTATCGTTGTTTGAGCAACAAAAATTTAAAAGATTGACCCAGTACCATACAACTCCATTAGGGCAAGAGCTGTTCGAAAGAGCATGACACGATTTCCATCAAACAGAAGCACATCCCAAACTCGAAGAACTGAAATGTTTAAATAGCAATGAAGCATTAAGCACATTTTGAGATGATATAATAAATAAACATTATTATCTCAAATACAGAAAAAAAAAAAGAAGATTGTAACATATAGTCTTGCAGTTGACCCAAAAAAAACTTTGAAAAGAACACATACATTTCAAAACCCATGTTTTATGTTCAAAGCTGCACAAAACCCCTGGTATTATTTCGTGTGATATATAACCTCTGTGGTTTTATGGTTTCACAAAACCCTAACTACATACTGTCATCTTGGGAACATACGTACTTAAATTTTCATTTCACAAAGTATCTACGGAATTCTGAATTATTGATCTCTTGGTTAAGTTGATTGGTTTTACTCTTCATTGTTTTGAATAATACTCTCAGATATGCTAAAATCAATTGAAATTTGAATAAAGGTGGAGCTATGCACACAAGTCAATATACCATGGTTTTCTATGACTTTAAACACAAAACATGAGGTTCCCAAGATTTAGTTTTACAAATAAAGAAAAATAAGGCTTACCACTTTCCCATGGTAGCATGTTCATGAAAATAGATAGGAACCATGGTCCAGTAACCCATGCAACTTGAACGCCAAGGTAATCCAGGTGATTTACTGCAAAATGTTAAGCAGAAAAATCATCAAATTTCTCTGTTAATATATCTGGCAAATCATGTGATACAAAATTTAATATTCATGATAATAAAGCACAAACCTAGTTTTGGAAATTTCTCCCGGACTAACTCCTCTAAAACAAGCTGATCAACCTAAAAAAAAATCAAAATGAAGCTTATTTAATAATGCAAAGTGCAGTTTGGAGGTATAAGCACATAACAGTAAATGCAAACACTAACATGACAAAGATAATAATTAAGAGTACCTGACATTCTATCATTTCTTCAGAAAAGTAGCCATCAAAATAATCATCCATAATGCCCGTCAATGCCCTGTGAACACATAATAGATTTAACAATTTTTTTTACTGCAGCCCTAATTCAATGCAGCAGGACTTGAGAGAACACAGGAACTTCATGGGTGTTCTGCTACAAAACCTACCAAAATGCATTCTCCTCTGGCATTAGTAGAAGTAACAGACCAGCAAAGAAATTCATCGCCTGCATTATCCAGATGATCGATCTTAGCTCAGACCAGCGTTACATAAAGTGAAAATGTTTGAGGATTTTATAATCGTGCAAAATAGAATGTTATTTACTGAATAACAAGAGAAGATCTCTCCGTGTGTGAATTCTGTGCTACCATTCCAAAGATAAAAAGCTAGATGCAGAGAAACAATATTTGACCTCTATGTTTCCTTTTTGCATGATTCTTTGATGATTTTCAGAAATTTACATGATATTTTGATAATAAACTCAAAAAAATATTGTAACTAACGCAAGGTCTTGAAGGAAGCAGATACAAGTCAAATAACATAATGGGCCTTCAGGTAGGGCATAAAAAAGTGACTAAATGAATATTGAATTCTTTATTCTTGAAGCAGAAGCTACACTTTGAAAAGAGTTGGAATGACTAGGCCTGAGCATTGGTTCACAACTACCATCAATAAAAACAACTGTACGGATATCAATAAGAGAAGCAACTGCATATGTACATTTTAGTTGTCTGAAGTTTCTATCTACCAATATCCAGTCATATGGTCTTAGTACAACCATACAGTTTGCAAAGTACACAAAGCGCTCATCAATATCATCCAGTGCTTTATCTTGGAAAAGAAATTTATAAGAATCATCTATAAAGAAGAGTAGAAGAAATACTATTCTCAGAACTTCACTTTTATAGTGAAGGATATATTTTGGTGTTGGCCTGTTGGCGCATGTCTTTAATCTTATTAATATAAAACTAACCAGCATTCACCAAGGCACTAGTTGTGTGGCAGATTGTCACCTAGATGCACCTAATTGCTGATTAGGCAGGCTAGGTGGGCACAATGGGGAACAATGCAACCGGCATTACATATGCAACACGTTGGTCATTGTAATATGCGAGGGTTACCAAAGAAAGAACATGGATCCAGTCATGCAACATAGTGACATGATAAGCGGCATGAGTCCAAATTAAGGGAAAGCCATACCTGACAGTAACCAACTGATGGATTATGTCTCGCATAAGCTGTGAGCAAGCGTCTTAAAGCATTTCTGCCATCCTCATCTAGTGCAGGATGACCTGGGAATGTTCTAGGCAAATCCTAAAAGAATCCAAAATAACAAATTAACCTCTTAATACCTTCTCTATCCATCTAGTAACAATTAAACTAACCCAAAGAATCCCAAATATACAAAATTCATCGTTGCATGACAAGAATAAAATTCTAGTAATAACAATTATATTATCCATCTACCTTCTCTATTTGTCCTTTCCACTTTTCAGAAGAAAATGGTGATCCCTTTGGTTTTCCATCCATAGTTGGAGAATCAGAACCTTTGCTGTTCTCTCTTTCATCATCCGCTGCAAGGAGAGACTCATAGTAGCCTTTGACCCGACGAGCTCCTATACCAACAAAAGCTTGCCATAGCTGTCACCAAAACAAAGATGGGGTCATTGTTTAACAGAATAAAAAAAGTCGAAACAAAAATAATATAAAGAGCAAGATCTACCTCTCCTCTCAGAGCCATTGGCAACCCATCACTCACTAAGTATTTCAATTCTTCCTTCCAAGGATAATGCTCTTCTTGATTTGCATCATCATTCATGCCTGAATCAGCATCAGCACTGTCAGCAACAGGCCCTTCTTGGTTGGGATCAACTTTCTCTACATCATAGAACTCATCATCTGAGTCCTCTGAGGGTTTGCTTTCTTCATTATTTGCAGAGTGGAGTTCATTCGCCGCATTCTCCTTATCTGCAGAAGATCCCTTCTTCTTGACACGCAAGCTCATCATCTCACCAATGTGGCCCAAGGAGGGCCTAATTTCGGACCATATTTCAATTTTATGTGGTCTCTGCTGTTTCACTTTTTGTTCATCTGACAATTTGGACCTTCCATCCTCAGCACTTTTGCAGGCTTCTTCGTCCTCGACGGATGGTGAGACCTTGGCATCCTCTCCAGAGGATTCGTCGTCTTCGGCTTGCCTATCCAGAAAACTCTTCCATCTCTCAGATCTCTCCTCTTCCTCCTCCTGGAGATTATGCAATGCAACTCAGCGAGATGGAACAATAAGGTATCAAATGGAGGCATCACCACGTGCAGCTCTTCTACCTTGTAGATGTTTGCATACTCTCTGTACCGTTGCAAATGTTGTGGCCGCACAGCGAATCCATATGCATCCCTGTACCATCCCACGATGCATCAGAAACGCGGAGGAGCTAAAAGACTGAACCGTGAGTACTCGAGTTATGTACGACAATGCCGGAACCAATCCAAATTCATACTGTAGTATATTTATTGAAAAAATCAATGGCTCTAACTAAAATTTGGTCTGATTAATCACGCTTACGACATCTAACTCGTTCATTAGCAGACATCCACACAAACTCCGATCCTTGCATAGATCAGACTAGCAACCCAACTTCAAGCTCCCGACGTCATACACGCAGAGATCTAGGGAGCTGCATTACCCAAATTTGGCCCCAAAAATCTCGCATCGGATCGAGATCCCCGCGCAAATTACCACCATGAGAAAACGCAACCGGAAGTCCCGCAGCAGAAAAGCATGGAAAACCCCACAGAGAAAAAACCACCGAAACAGCATTGACTGGCACGGACGCCGAGATGCCCGCGCCCGGCGGGGAAGTAACGGAGACGAAACGAACCGCTTGTGCTCCGCGGCGATGAAGGGTAGGCTCTTGGCCTTCATCTCCACCCACGCCGCCGTCGGGGACCCAGCGCCACCACCACGGCACCACCTCCTCCTCCTCCCCTCCTCTCGCCGACGCCAACGCGAGGCGAGCGAGTGAAGTGGAGTGTGATTTTAGCTTATCGGCGGTTGGGGGTAGCAGCCACCACCACCGATGATTCGATTCGATCCGATCGCCGCTTACTACTACTACTACTCACCCGTACGGTAGTCGTAGGATTTTTGAGATTTGATCTAGCAGGATGTGCGTGGAGGAAGCGTGGTGATTGGTGAAGCTGCGACTGCAGAGCGAGCTCGCGGAAGTGACGGGATTGGGGAGTTGGGAAATTGGAGGACAAGTCTTTTACTCGTAGATTTTTCTTTAATTTCGGGTTGTTTTTCTCATGGAGATTGGAGAGATGGGGACCCGGGAATGACCACCCCACCCCTCGCCCTCGTGGGTTTCTCCTCGTCGACATGGACTTGGCGCGGGTTCGGCTAATCGGCTTCGGCCGCACCGAGATCTCGATTCTCCGTGCTAGGGTGAGCTGTGTTCGTTTTTGTGCTAGTTGCAGAATGGAGAAGGCAGAGTGTCCGTTCTGCTTTTCTTTGAGGTTGTAGGGTTCATTTCGAAGCTGCATTATTGATTTCTTGTGGATTTGTGGTTGGTGCATCGACATCTGCGGAACACATAAATCCATCATTAAGCTTGTCTTATTTCTGTCTTTTCCCTAACAAAGCATAGTACAATAGCCATAGTCTTTATTAGCACATAGTATTAGTGGACAGACTTTAATATATTCCGTTTGATATGTGATGCCGTAATGATTGTGTATCCTCTTTAAGTGTTGTTTGATGGAAAATCTTGAAGGAATTGATGATGATAAAACTAAAAGAAAAAATTGTAGGATGTAGTTGAGAAATGAGTAATTTGGAATAGAAATAGAAAATAGGGAAATGATAAAATGGAGTGAATGTCATCTGCACCAACAAAGCAAATAAATGCAACATAATAGAATAGAAAAATAATTGGACCTAAACTATGATTTTCTACTACTTGGTAGAACTATCCTATCAGTAGTGGAACGAGTGACATTAGATTCATTGTAGACTATTTCATGGAAAGTCTCAATAGTAGGCAGGGGCATCATCCACCTAGCAACCATGGTGGTCATCCAAATTCGTCAAATGGACGTGGGATGGAAATACTTTTTATAACAAATACTCAATATAATTAAATAAAATTTAATCAGGTTGTAATATCAGATCTAGTAGAACTCTAGACAAAACGGTCGCAGTAAAAAAGGGATTTTGTACACGTTTTTACCACCATGTAAGTCATGTTCTTTTTTAAGGGAAGTGTTTTAAAATCTCTAGCTAAGAGATTTAGCGGCCGGCCTGTATAACAACTAATAACGAAACTAAATAAGGCTATGACAGACTATAGCAATTAAATTGTACATAAGTTTAAATAGTTGTAAGATACCTTGAACAGCTAAAGCAAGCTATAACCTGATATTTAAACCTTGTAAGGGAATGGAAGAATGGATTGTTGCACACGTTTATTGAGATCCCAAATGTTATTTTTAAAATAAATATGCTCCAATAGTTATACATGATGAGTACATACTTAAAATGGACCATTCGTCTATACTTCGCATAGTTATTACAAATTATTTAACTGCTGAGCACAAAAGAATAGACCAAAATATATCGCACATAGCCTATGATTTTATAAATGGCGAGTACTTTAAAATTTGCTACTACTTCTGATTTAATTTATTTAACGCCGCCGAATTTTGAATCACTATTTAATCAATCATTTATTTACAATTTTTCGTAATTACTAATATATTTATTTTATTATTAAAGATACTTCAAGTATGATTACTAATTTAGTATATTTGTAAAAAAAATTAAATAATCTGTATGATCAAAACATATAAATAGTATGATCAAAACCTAAATCAAAAGTCAATATTGTTAAAAACAACTGAGGGAGCATTTGCTTAATAATGTGCAATCTGCCCTACCTATGCAAAGCCTGCTCGCGCGATCACCAGACTATGCAGAGAGCCAGAGAAGCTGCAGGCCACAAAGGATCCACATGTGTACAGGTTATATTTCGGACGAGAAAAAAATGATGGATACGTGCCTCCTGCATGCAGCGGTGCGATGCATCAGGCGACGAGTAGGGCCAAGCGCTTCAGCGGAGCCAGCCAGTGCAGCCTTCTGCAAGCGCCGCGGCGGATTTACCCTACCGGCTTTTTTGTGCTCCCTCCAGCTCAGTACTCCTCGCCTCAAACTAACCCGGCCGCTCCGGTTACCGTAAACAGCTACCAGATCCATAAATGTTGGTACGCTTCGTCCATTTATATACACTGGCCGTGCTGCTTGTCCTCTCTGAATCACCACCGCCTCTGTCTCTCTCACTTGCCCATATTTCCCCAAGTGCGGCCTGAATTATGTGACGCGATGAATCGCGCGGTAGGTTGCTCTAGCTGTCAACCGTATCCGTCCTGATGTTACTCCGATTTGGCAACCGGGGCAAACTCTAGCTGTCAACCAGCCCTCTCACTCTGTTCATCGGATCAGACGGGGGCTGATTATTTGGCTTGAAAAATCCAAACGAAACCAAAATTAATTTATGAATGAAACTTTTATATATATATTCTTAGTAATCTAAAAATTAATGTTAAAAAATAAATTTCAATGAAACAATTTAAAATCAAATCTAAATTTAAGGTTAAAAATTTAAATTTTAGCTTATAAATATAAAAAAATAATGACACTGACAGATTAAGTGAAAGAAAAATGATGAGGGGGTGAAATCGACTGGGGCTGAACTGGCCTCCTAGAAACAGGGGACAGGGTACCTGCAGACCTGCAGCCGTACTGACAAGAAAGTGAGCACCTAGGCACGCTGGTCTCCTCCTCCCTTGGTTTCATCATAAACTGCAACTCGAGTGGCACCATGGCCGCGTCGTATTTTACCTATTCAAGGAGATACTACTAGTAGCAATTTATTATACTATCTGGTTCATTACTTCGGGTAGAGCCAACAGGCTCCTTTCTACGGAGTATAGAATACTTCATTGTGAAGTGGAGCACAGGAACCCCAGGCCAGAGCCCAGAAGTTCAGTCATGCACATACGGATCGTATCTATTGCCAGCTTGTGCTACACTACTATGCTTATGAAAGAAGAAAAACAGAAAGCTGAAGCACATTAAGGCCCTGTTTAGTTTCCAAAAAATTCTCTTAAAAACATCGCATCAAATCTTTAAACATATAAATAGAGTATTAAATATAGATAAAAATTAAAACTAATTATATAAGTTACGGGGGAAATTATGAGACGAATCTTTTGAGCCTAATTACTATATGATTAGCTATAAGTGCTACAATAACCAAAATATGTTAATGACGGATTAATTAGACTCAAAAGATTCGTCTCGAGGTTTTCACGCGGAATCTGAAATTTGTTTTATAATTAGACTACTTTTAATATTTTAAATGTACGACCGTCTACGCCGATGTGACTTCACTCAAAAAAAATTTTTAAGAACTAAACGGGACCTAAGGTCTTCTATTCACTCTGCAAATGTAGCACACTAGTCATACTGGCATTTTCTCCGGTAACGCGTAGTACGTATTCCCTACGTAGTACTTACGGGCAAGCTGGCGCCGCACTAGCTAGCAGTCTAGCACATTAGCATCGGATGGTTGAGCTTGAGCAAGCAGACGAGTAGTATCGTGTCCAGTCCAGATCTCGTGAGCGGAGCTGGGCCTGTCGATCGATGGATCGCCCGGTGTCGGTGGGATAGAGCACGCACGCCCAGGCCGGCTGGGCCCCTCGTGGCTTGTCCGCCAAACGGCGGCTCGCGTAGCAGCAGCTGGTTAGACCAGACGGGTAGTACTGGTTCGCGTAGACGCGTAGTAGCAGCTAGTAGCAAGCTCGCGACCCACCACAAGTGACACACAGCTGACGAACAGCTAGCGGTACAGCCGTACAGGCGCGAATACCACGGGAGAAAGGGGCGGGCGCGAGACGCCTTTGCATGTGCCGGGTGCGCACGCTGGCCATCTCGCAGTTCGGCCGATCGACAACGATCGGCGGCAGCAAAAAATTTCCGTTGCCGGGACTCGAACCCGGGTCTCTCGGGTGAGAGCCGAGTATCCTAACCAGCTAGACTACAACGGAGAATGATACATGGCGACCTATATGGTGTTAGTTATGATAAAAGACATACAGATGACCGTTTTACCCCAGAGTCCGGATGTACGTGGGCGCCGTGTTCTATGGGTACACATATATGAGTTCTTTTTCCCGAGAACATCCCAACAGATCAATCTCATTCTTTATTATGAAAATGAAAATAGAGGATGGGAGAGTATAACTTAAACTCCAATAGAGCATCCATCTCATCTTTTATTTTTGAATGTCATTTATTAGAAAAGAGAAAAGTCATATTTAGATGTTCTCTTCATTCTTCAAAATGATCATTCAAATAAAGATATGAATAATTAAATTTATATGAGCTGCTAAGGATTCTCTTAGTCCGATTCAAGACTTGACAACATAACCATGGATTAAAGCGGGTTTAATACTTTGCCAATGAGTAAGAGTAAGTCATGGCCGACCTTCTGTTATACGTATATTAGTTTGTTTTAGTTTGTCTCCTATACCCTTCATTAATGGCTCTTTTGAGGTCTTAAACTTTATTGGAATTAAAATAACTTGGTAATTATTTGTGTTTATTAAACTACCAGCGACAATTCTATAACTTTTTATTATAATAAATTTCACAAAACTACATATATTTTTATCAAACCATCACAGAACTAGAGTTAACATTAATTTTATCCCCAAAACTATAAATTTTGTAACTTAAAAGATATAATAGTGGAGTAGGAGTACTGAAACCCATATTTTTTTCTATAGCTTTCACTAATCTATAGTTTTATAATACAAGACCTTAAATATATACTTTTTGACTACTATAAAATTGAAAATATACTATGTAAATATAAGATGATGGAGTTTTATATATAAAAATATATTGTTTTAACACTTTAAGAAACGTGCGTATAAAAATAAGAAATAATATAGTGAAAATTAACGTATCCTTAATGCAATCCCTATTGAGCCGTTCACCAGGACACACAAGGCTGGACCCAACGACCTCTATCATCGTCCCGCGCCATTGTAAATTGTAAACACGGAGGTGCTCATGTGAGAATATAGGATGGTTGGGTCTCTAATCGCCTTAGAGCATCGTTAATAGAAAACTAAAATTAACTCCTAAAATTCTTGGATTGGAGCTATAATGGCCCTAAAAATTATCCACTGCTCCCACAAAGACTAAAAAGATTGGATCGTAATAGTTGGTTGGCTGGCTATATCAGTAGGGAGATTTAACTTTTTGTCACTTTTAGAAATGACACCTTACATATTTGTCACCTGCTGTCTATGACACGTGGGTCCTCATGTGTCTATGACATGTGAGTCTAGTGGTAAATATGTTAGTGTCATTTCTAAGAGTGACAAAAAGTTAATTATTCCATATCATTATGGTGAAACCAGGCTTTTTTTTTATTGTTTCTTGCTTCTACCCTTCCGCACGAATGATGTCCGTGGCCGCTTCACCGACGTATCGTCGTCTAAACGAAACGCCGAGATGATGCGCTGGCCATACATGTCATAAATTACGCAAAAAAAAGAGAGACAAACTTCCACACGCATGGTGGGTGCGAGGCCGTGATGGAACACCAAGACGCTGCCCTAGCCATACGGATTGGGAATGCGGATTGATTCCCAGATATGATTCACTTATAGGCTATGATTAGGAGCGAAGATAATTTAGGAATAATACTGTTTGCTGGAGGTCTGTTTCTATGGTAAAAAAATCCAAGGAAAATTCTTTTTGGTACTGAGGCCCGTGTCGTCTCACTGGTCCATAAGTCCACAAATGGGAAGTACTGACAGTATCTGGGCCGGATTATACAACGCGCTCGACAGTGGGATGGCCCGAGATCACGTCGCCTCACACAACCCAAATACCTGGGGCCTGTGCTGGACGGCGACGGCCCAGGTCGTGTGGCCCCTCGGCGTCGCCGTCCACCAATCCAATCCTGTTCGGTGATACTAGCTTGCCTGCCAGCGGCAGCGTTTGAGGAAAATGGCCACCAAAAAAATTCCGTTGCCGGGACTCGAACCCGGGTCTCTCGGGTGAGAGCCGAGTATCCTAACCAGCTAGACTACAACGGAAATGGTACAAACAGTAGAATCACGAGATATAAAATGTATGTTGTTTTTGAAATGTAACCGAAAATATCCTCAAGACACTGAAAGGTGAAAGGTACTCTGGACAAGTACCCTGTATCCACAATATTTCAGCTTGGCTTCACTCCTACCTTGTACGTATGTATAATACCGAAAAGCAGTTCGATTTGACAGGCTATGCTCTATACTAAAGGTAAAAGGAAACTAAAGTAGGAAAAATACACGTCATGCTTGTCTTTCAACTCAATATACTATCATTCATCGTCATGGTAAGGATTGTATCAAGTCTGGATTGCTTTTATTTCAAAAAGAAGGGATTGAATCGAGGTCCTAATCGACCCTTTTTTCTGTTTTTTCCCTGCTGTTAAGTGCTAACATATGATCAAAATCTTCAAACGTCATGTTGGTAGGGGAATGGTCTCATCAAAGATACGCTCTCGCTATTTCAAATTTTCAATGCCAAGAGGAACCATCAAAGAAAGCATCACCAAGCAAAAGCGGGATCGAGACTCGAATACATAATAATCCCAAAGCCCAAACCATTACTGAAGCTTAATAAACTGATGGTACATCAAGAAGGAGAGTAGGAGACACTGCCGTATGTGCAGCATCCACTAGCTAACCAGAAGTTGTTGCTAAGCGCAGCAAGAAAAGGCAGTGCGTCTCTGAATAAAATGCCAGCGCCAATGGGAAGCGGTTCTTTTCTCTGATGAAAAGAACAGTATCTCCAAACATACAAAAAGACGTCGTCTTCTCTGCGTTGGAATCGTGAGGAGATCTCGAAAGGAAGGAAAGGAACAGCTCGTTCTGAGTGGAGAAGGACAAGTCGAGAAACCGATGGCGATCAGGCTATGGCGAGCCCCACAGGTTAAAGTGTGATCCGGATGCTCCCATGTGTCACCCGCTCACTGTAATTAACGCACCATGTAGTCCAATCCTGCAGTAGGCAGCCTTGCCAGTGGCCAAACGGTTTATGGACAGGGCGTCTCGTCAGGTTACTGTCAGCATTTTACCTGAAATGGGTAAAGAAAAGGGATATTCTTGTTCTTCTGAAGGGTTTACTGCAGAGTGAAAGTGCTTCCCAGTCGCTTTCTCGTAGGAGACAGAGCATTGACCCTGTCTGGTTTCAGTTAATCGGTACGATTTATGTATACTACTCCCTCCATTTCACAATGTAAGACTTTTCATCGATTAATGAATTTAGGCAAGGCTTCTTACAATATGAAACGGAGATAGTATTTAATTAGATTCGCTACGTCGAATGATCAGCTAATATCGTCCACGGAATTCCCTATTTCTTTCTCTCTGCGTATTGATTGTTCTGGTTCAACGGGGGCACATGTACTACAAGAATCTTTTTTAGATTTGAAGATAATGAAATGACACACGTCTTCGAGTGATTATGATATGCATAGAGTACCAATGTGCTGAAAAATTGAGACTGGACATATGAATCATGAACGCAACAAGCCAACAACGGTGGGAAACGAAGCAGCATTGTGTCTGCTTTCAAGATGGAACCCAACATAGCTGAGAAAGATAGGCATTGTCGCATTGAGTTGGTACTATCCATCCAAAGAACAATAGGATATTCAATGGCCATCAAGAAGATCTTGTTAATTTGAGTGAGTTTCAGACAAGAAAAATGATTCAAACAATCTAAAAAAAATAGATTTGACTATTAATACCTGGAGCCCCTTTACTTCATCAGCTTTCCCTAAAAAAATTCTTTGAAACGGTCACTGTTTAGCAAACAGAAATGAACTGTCATCTTGACCAGACCAAATAACCACAGAGAACTCGGTGCATGCATGACAGAAGAGTATGAACTCAATCTACCCTGGCTTGACCTGATCGTAGACATACACCCAAGTTGCAATAGAAAAAATTCACTGTCACATTTTAATTTTATTTTTCTCCTGCAGGTTTGCTGCTGTCCCAACTCCCAACTTGCTGATGTGCGAGCAAGGAAGTGCCCACTTCATGAATCCTACCAAAACCCCACCAAAGCATCCACAGCTCCCTGCACACATGGGCAAATCCCCTCTGTGATTAAGATACGCTAACCATCTTCTCTCTTTTGCCATCGCTAAGACATATATACACAAGATGCTCGTTGCTGTTTGATATTGACATTACGCATGACAATCTCAGTGGTTTGTCAACCCGCTCATTGGAACCAAACTTGTGTTTGCCCCTGGACCTAGACCATCTGCAGTACTACTGTAGATCTCATAGATATCTGAAAACAATGGGCTACGGCAATAACATGACTATGATATTTTGAGGAGAAGCAGGAGCCTAATATGCTCATGTACCTCTGCATGTCTGCATTGGACCGGAGAATCGAATTTCCCATGCAAATTTCACCAAAATCAACTGTTAATTCAACGTTGAAAATTCAAATTTTAGCATAAATAGAAGCGGAAACATAAGGCCCTAAAGAAATATAAAGATGAAATATTTTGACGAGGCTCGTATGAAGAGCCAAAATTTTTAATTCTTTTGTATATGATGTAAGAGGCTAATATTTGGAATTTTTTGCATGTTATATTAATCTTTTGCTTTTAATATTTGTAATGTGTTGGTATATTGATCTCACCACTATATTGCTTGTTTTTTCTTTTACTGATGCTATGAACAACCAACAGATTCCCTGCGTAATTTTGCATAGAGTTAGATAAAAATAGAATTGGATTTAGCACCTCTTATATTTTTTGTTTCTATAAACACAATTATGGTTTATATATAATACTAAAAATATATTTGTATATTTGTATTTTATATATAAATCTTGAGCAATTTTACTGTATTTGTGTGGGTACCGACATGTACCAAATTTTTAGTGTAAAATTGATACTAAAATTTAAGTGTAAAATTGCTCATAAATCTTACTTTCTTTTTGGTACCTCTGATACCTACTCAAGGACCGTAAAATTGCTCGTAAATCTTACTTTCCTTTTGTTTCATGTTTCCATGCATACTCTTTAACTTATCTTTTTATAGATACAATTATATTTTGTATACAACTACATTGATAAATCTACACTGCTATAATCTATATCCACTATGATCCGATGGTTGAAATATTTTTTTTGTTTTCCTTTAATTAATGTAAGAATTTATAGCATTTGATGAATCATTTCAAAGCTAATATGTCATACAGTGGTACCATAAATACTTCTTCCATTCTAAACTATAAGGTTTCCTTGTCTACCTAAAGTCAACATGTAAAATTTTTCACTACTAATTGAGCTAACAAATTTGCATCATTCATGTAGTAACATTAAATTTGCATTTGAAAATTTTTTATATGATTTTGTTATAGTGATTAGCTAATAGTCAAATAATAAGGGCGAAACCAGTAAAAGTCTAACGCTTCTTATATTTTCAAAGAGATGGAGTATGATTTTGCTTTAGAGTTTAGGTAGAAAAAACAAGCAAACAGCCGTCCGAAAGAGACCCGGCCATGTGCTTAGTACTCTCTCCGTTTCATAATATAAGATATTTAATTGTTTTCTTGTAATATTTGACCATTTGTCTTATTCAAAAGATTATAAAAATGTCATTTATTTTGTATGTGACTTACTTTATTATCAAAAGAACTTCAAGCATGACTTGTTATTTTTTATATTTATACTAAATTTTTGAATAAGATAAATGGTCAAACGTTGCCACCAAAAAATCAAACATCTTATGTTATGAAACAGATATGGTACATTTAAAGTATATGTCTATCCTAATTCCAAACTATAATAACTTTTTTGTTAGAACCTCCACAGAGATGTCAAAGCATAGAGAAAACAAACAACAACACAGATGCATCTGCATCTACGAAAGTTCCGTTGCCGTACTAAACAAACGAATACAAAAACAAAAACAAAGCTCGAGACGGGAGGTCTCGGTGGAGCAGTTGAGCGAGGAGTTGAACAACCAGAGATGATGAAGCTCTCTCTGGTCTCCTCCCAACGTGCGGCCCATTTCACCGGCACCCGAATTCATTCTGCGACGACTCGGCTCCCTCCATCTGCGTGCGAGACATGCGTTGCAAACCTCCGGTCGATCCCTGGCTTCTCGCGAGACACAGCGCGCGTGATAGATGCTGCTGCTGCTACCACACATGCCAATCTATTCGTAATCTTGGCGTTTAAACAATCGCGCCTTGGAACATTCTAATTCGATTGCCAACTCGTTTTCTTTAGTGGCAAGCACAACGTTGCATGGCTACGAATTCGTCGAAGCCTTTAATTTCCGCGTAATATACGTACAGGAGAAATCATTGAGAACCCGCTTGTCTAAGAATTGGGAGTCCGTAATCATAAATAGGGCGCTGCTGCTGCTGCTAGTGCTAGCTAAGCTGATCAGGACGACGACCGCGATGCTGTTTTGTGATCGTGCCAACGAAAATCAATGCAGTTAGGTGAGGTAACGAGGAACGTACGCCATGAGAAAAGTTCGAAAGCTTCCTCCCCAACCGATTGCAAAAGGGAAAACTAAACCACCATTTGATCACTGCTCACTGTCATGTCAATCGAGCTGGCAGCCATTGCAATTGCGAGCCAGTTTATGGTCCGAGAGAAGGCCGAGAATATCAGTAACAGTAGCACGTGCGGCTTAACAACCATTTCTCTTTGCAGGCCACTTCCTTCACACCTATCCGGTTGCCTTGCCCGGAGCCCCCGACAGAGACCCACCGACAGAGAGCTCCACTTGGTTAAACGATGATAATCTCACCAGCGATTCTAGCTCGCCTTTTGGTCATTTTCAGGTGTCTCATTTCCGCGCCATCCTGCTACAAAAAAGCCATCCCTATCATTTGATCCGCGGTACGAATGCCATCTTTTTTTTTTTTCTAGACAACGGAATACTCCGTATTAGTTGGTGAATGATACCGTTTCCAATACCTTAAGCTTCTAAATTACCTGATTAAAACCTGTGAATATGACTTTACGCAATTTTTGGAAAGAACGATTATGACATATGCAACTGAATTGTGGTGTGCTGTCTGCCATTGAGGAAGAAATTTAGGTATCTATCATCTCAAAAAAAAAAAGGTAGATATACCTACTCGTAAGACACTAAGCCCTATGTCTTTTCATTTAAGCTCATGATTATAAGCTAAAATTTAAATTTTAAAACTTAAATTTAGAGTTAATTTTGGCTTTTTATCGTAGTTTATTTTTTGTCCTTATCACTAAGCACATGCATATAAAAGCTTTACTATAATATTTTTCAATCAGTAATAAGTGTTTTTTTTCTTATGCTTATGAAAAACAAAACGAAGAGGGTGATCTGATCATCTGTCCGAGTAGTCTTGATGGCCTAATTACGTAAGATGGCTGTGTTATTACTGTCCTTGTTTTCTTCCTTACCCTGTCATGTGTTGATCGTGGTTAGTTTGTTAGTCAATTAAAAGCGAGCATGTTTGGTAAAGCTCTTCTAGCTAGGACTACATTGTGTTAAACTTTGCAATGATAGATCATAAAGATGCAATGCTCCACTAAAAAATTTCAGACAAGATTTCAGATCATCGGTGCCTTTCTCAAAAGTTCAGGATATGGCTTTCACATTTGTGTGGCTTTTTAGACCGTATACAGTACCCACGCACACTAATTTCGGAGATGGCCACTTTGGCATATATTAATGCGTACAAAGCTGCATTTCATGTCCCAAGCAAGGTACTAGTTACTACCTTGCATCAGTCGATCTCATCTACTGCAATCCAGTGCAAAACTGTCTGGACTAGGGCACGGATGCTTTCCTGGCCCTGGAGGCATTTCTGCTGCTGCTGTTGTTCATCAGATATCACGTGTTCAGAGTTCAGACATCATGTATCTCCACCTTGCAAACTCCAGGCACCATATGGTTTCTGTCTCAGATCGAGCTAACCCTGCATCATGCAGGCTTTCAAAATAAAACATACACGCAGATCATCATCATTCTCTCTGTAATTCCATCATTCCATCCAGCCTGAAATAAAGCAAGCAGCATATCGCTTGCCTTGGAATCACATCAAGCCTGAACTTTTCAGTCATCCCGGTTGCTGACAGTAACTAGTGGATGTGAAAAAGAAAAATCAAAAACTGACCGTCGAGTGAACCAAATTTTACTCCGAGATTCTCCTGTTTGAAGATAGAGTGGGCCTTGCACACGATAGCCACTGTAAAACATAAGGACAAACATGTCACCTGCCCAAACAAGCTAAGCTCGCCGCCATCGTGTGGCTCCAGCTTCTACTGCCAGCAAGCGACCGTATATTCTTGGAGCTAGATATTCTGCTACTAGCCAAGCGGCATCCTTGTTCAAGTACGAAACGTGGTAAACATATGCAATCTTGGTCGAAAAGACCGCCAATTTGGCATGTTTATAGCCATCACTTAATGGCATTTAACCAAGCTAATATCATCTTTTTTTTTCTATCAGCACAATCTTTTCACTTGTACTACCAAAAATTTAAAATTCTAATCTTAAATTTTCAGTAGATTTTAAGATTTTTCCATCCTAGTTTATTTTTCGGTCTTGATTTTTAAATCGTTAATAATATGTATATAAAATTTTTATATAAATTATTTTTTATTTATAAATATAGTGTTTTACATTTTTACTTAATAAATCAAACGATCACCTCCATACCTCATCACCTCTTTAAGAAGGAACTGCAACTGATTAGCTGGGTAGTAATGGTCATCATCATCAGTATTGTACAAAGTGATTAACAGAAATGATCGTCGAATGGGGTAGCGAAGCAGGGCAGCTTTAGTTTTCCACCCTCCGAGTTCTTCCGGCGCCAGCTACCTGCGGCAAAGGCCACACGACACGCACCAACTGACCCCTTTCGGGCGCGGGCCCACGCCGTCAGTGTCCCCGAGCGAGCCACGTTGCCCCACCTAACGTCTCCTCCCTGATCCGTCCGTTCGTCATCCGACGTTCGCGAATGCGTCCACGTGTCCCCCAACCCTGACTTCCCGAGAAGAAAAAAGGACAGGGCACGACGATACGATCAGACAGGGCGGCGCGTGGGACGCAGATCTCGCATCGGACGGCGGCGATCGGCTCCGGCGGCAGCCGCGGTGCACGGCCGTCGTCGCGGCCTCGCGGCGCCGTCGCAACGGCTATAACTGGGGGAAGACATCCGCGCATGTTACCCGCCATATCTGTCCCCCTCCCCTTCCTCCTCCTCCACTCCTCGTCGTCGTCTCCCGAGAAGTAGTAGGCGTCGCGTAGTAGTAGTAGTAGCCTACCACCACCTCCCTTGGCGGGTGGGCCCCACGCCCCGTCCTCCGGTGAACTTGCCGGCGGGCGGCATTGCCCAGGGTGGGGGGATGGCGTCGCCATACGCGGACCACCAGTCGCCGCCGCAGCACCCGTCGGGGGTGCCGAGGCCGCCTGGGGCGGGGGCGGCGGCGGTGGGAGGAGGAGGGTTCGCGAGGGGGCTGATGAAGCAGCCGTCGCGGCTGGCGTCGGGCGTGCGGCAGTTCGCGTCGAAGGTGTCGATGAAGGTGCCGGAGGGGGTGGCCGGCATGCGCCCGGGGAGGATGACGCGGATGCAGTCCAGCGCGCAGGTGGGGCTCCGCGGCCTCCGCTTCCTCGACAAGACGTCCGGCGGCAAGGAGGGATGGAAGTCCGTCGAGCGCCGCTTCGACGAGATGAGCCGCAACGGCCGCCTCGCCAGGGAGAGCTTCGGCAAGTGCATCGGTGAGTCGGCTTCTGCCCTCCGCCTACCGACGGTGTGATCCAACAGCAAAAGTATCTCCGGTAAATAGGAACGAGTGCTTTAGGTTGAGAGAATATTGTGTTGGCGTCATTTTCTTTGTTTTTATCAATCATTTTTATGCTCTGCAATAGTTGTGTGATGATGCCGTGAACTGCTCATCTTTGCCCAAAGAGTTTGCAGGGACGGATAGGTCTGCCTAACTGAGATCCGCTGTTTGCTCCTCAACGATCCACTCAAATTAATGCTCTGCCTTACCAAATGGTCCCTGATTAAACAGTAATTCGGTACAACAAAATACAAGTACTAGGTGCAAATTTTATTTTCGTTATTGCACATGCTTATGAGCTTATAGCGACATGGAGTTATAGCGACGCTTCGTGCTTGAGGCAATTAGGCGACGACACATTTATTTCTTTAGATAGTTTGGATCTAGCAATGCATGTGATTCATAATTTTAATTGAACTAAGAAAAAAATTACTCATGGTTAACCTGCTTGACATCAAAAGGTATGGGGGACTCCAAGGAGTTCGCCGGCGAGCTGTTTGTGGCGCTGGCGCGGCGGAGGAACCTGGAGCCGGAAGGCGGCATCACCAAGGAGCAGCTCAAGGAGTTCTGGGAGGAGATGACCGACCAGAACTTCGACTCGCGGCTGCGCATTTTCTTTGATATGTAAAGATTCACCGTCCCCGTTAATTTCCACGCAGATGAACACAAGAAATCGATCGCCTACTGACGAAATGGAAATTCTTTTTCTTCCCTTCTCTGATGCACCCAGGTGCGACAAGAATGGCGATGGGATGCTCACGGAAGATGAGGTCAAGGAGGTGAGGAAGAATTCTTGATGGCTTGGATCGATCTCTCTCAAATCACATGGAGGGGATCATCAGCCTGGGAATTAAATATCGTTTTCTTGTTTGGCTGGAATGGATTTGTAGGTTATTATACTGAGCGCGTCGGCGAACAAGCTGGCGAAGCTGAAGGGACACGCGGCGACGTACGCGTCGCTGATCATGGAGGAGCTGGACCCCGACGACCGCGGGTACATCGAGATTTGGCAGCTGGAGACGCTGCTGCGCGGGATGGTGAGCGCGCAGGCGGCGCCGGAGAAGATGAAGCGGACGACGTCGAGCCTCGCGAGGACGATGATCCCGTCGCGGTACCGGAGCCCGCTGAAGCGGCACGTGTCCAAGACGATGGACTTCGTGCACGAGAACTGGAAG
The DNA here is from genome assembly GCF_000231095.2 of Oryza brachyantha. Taxonomy (NCBI): domain Eukaryota; kingdom Viridiplantae; phylum Streptophyta; class Magnoliopsida; order Poales; family Poaceae; genus Oryza; species Oryza brachyantha. The sequence goes on from NC_023163.2 coordinate 27,402,589, forward strand.
CGGATATGGCTCGTCGCTCTGTGGCTGGCCGTCAACGTCGGCCTCTTCGCCTACAAGTTCGAGCAGTACAAGCGGCGCGCCGCGTTCCAGGTGATGGGCTACTGCGTCTGCGTCGCCAAGGGCGCCGCCGAGCTGCTCAAGCTCAACATGGCGCTCATCCTCCTCCCCGTCTGCCGGAACACGCTCACCACGCTCAGGTCCACCGCGCTCAGCCACGTCATCCCCTTCGACGACAACATCAACTTCCACAAGGTCATCGCGGCGACCATCGCCGGCGCCACGGCGGTGCACACGCTGGCGCACGTCACCTGCGACTTCCCGAGGTTGATCAGCTGCCCGAGCGACAAGTTCATGGCGAGGCTGGGGTCAAACTTTGGGTACAGACAGCCGACGTACGTGGACCTGCTGGAGAGCGCGCCCGGTGTCACCGGCATCCTCATGATCATCATCATGTCCTTCTCCTTCACGCTGGCGACGCACTCCTTCCGTCGGAGCGTCGTCAAGCTGCCGTCGCCGCTGCACCACCTCGCCGGGTTCAATGCCTTCTGGTACGCGCACCACCTCCTGGTGCTCGCCTACGTCCTCCTCGTGGTGCACTCCTACTTCATATTCCTCACCAGGGAGTGGTACAAGAAGACGGTAAAAATTCTCAGGCGCCTTCCTGCGCTTAGCAGCTCATAGTTCTTTGACTTCTTTCCCTGTGACTGCAATGCTGTGAGCAGTAGAATGAAATGGACATCATCTCAATTTTTTAACTTTGTTCCTGCAGACATGGATGTACCTGATAGTTCCTGTGCTATTCTATGCATGCGAGAGAACGATCAGAAAAGTTCGAGAGAACAACTACCGCGTGAGCATCGTCAAGGTAAGGGCAACTGACTAGTGTAACTGGATCCATTCTTTCTTAGCTGGTACTTTACTCATAAAATTGGTGATGTGGTGTGGCACATGCAGGCAGCAATTTACCCAGGAAATGTGCTCTCTCTTCACATGAAGAAGCCACCGGGCTTCAAGTACAAGAGCGGGATGTACCTGTTTGTGAAGTGCCCTGATGTCTCTCCTTTCGAATGGTACCAATTCATCCTTGGCTGCATACATGTCCAAAACTATGGTTTATCATAAAGTCTCGCTTACTGTTCTCCTACGGTCCTACCTTCACAGGCATCCCTTCTCCATCACTTCTGCGCCTGGAGATGACAACTTGAGCGTGCATATTCGTACACTAGGTGACTGGACGTCTGAACTCAGAAACCTGTTTGGGAAGGTCAGTTGAGGAAGCACAGCTGCAAAGAATTGCTAGAACATTAAGTTTACCTCATTAAATAATTTTAGGAGAATAATGTAGATTGCTGAAAGATCAAGAACTAAATCTAGTATATCCATGTAGGCTTGTGAGGCACAAGTTACTTCCAAGAAGGCTACGCTTTCAAGACTTGAAACTACAGTTGTGGCGGACTCTCAGATAGAGGATACTAGGTGACTAGAAGCTCCTATGTTTCACATACCAAATGCAATTGGTCTACAACCATTTGTTAACCATGTTCATGTTTACCATTTCAGGTTTCCTAAGGTCCTTATTGATGGGCCCTATGGTGCACCGGCACAAAACTACAAGAAATACGACATTCTTTTGCTCATCGGTCTTGGAATTGGCGCAACTCCTTTCATCAGCATACTGAAGGATCTGTTGAACAACATTAAATCTAACGAAGTAAATTTCTTCACTGAAAAGCATTTCCTACCAATTTAATATAGCTGGAGGGGATAGATAACTGAAATGAGTTGATGGCAACAGGAGGTGGAAAGCATACATGGTTCTGAGATAGGCAGCTTCAAGAACAATGGGCCAGGAAGAGCTTACTTTTACTGGGTGACCAGAGAGCAAGGATCCTTCGAGTGGTTCAAAGGAGTCATGAACGATGTTGCTGAAAGTGATCACAATGTACTCTCACTCTCAATTCTTCAGTTCATTTTCTACAGTTCCTTCAGTCATAATAGAACGAAAACTAATATATATGGGGATTCCAGAATGTCATAGAGATGCACAACTACCTGACCAGCGTGTATGAAGAAGGCGACGCAAGGTCAGCTTTGATTGCCATGGTTCAGTCACTTCAACATGCCAAAAATGGTGTGGATATCGTCTCCGGCAGCAGGGTATTCTACATCTTCCCCTTCTTACATCTGAAATTCTTATTTTTCACTTTTCAGTATATTCCTCCTGTTCTGATTGATCTTTTGCAGATTCGAACACATTTTGCGAGGCCTAACTGGAGAAAGGTGTTCTCCGATTTGGCAAATGCCCACAAGAACTCGCGTATAGGTGAGACCTTTTTCAGTGAACATCGATTCAACAACTTTCAGCTTTTGCAGTAAGGTTTTTTAACACATTCATAAATATGCAGGTGTTTTCTATTGTGGATCTCCAACACTCACGAAACAACTCAAGGATCTTTCAAAAGAATTCAGCCAGACAACCACAACTAGGTTTCATTTCCACAAGGAAAACTTTTAAGACCATACCATAAGAAATCTAAACAGATTGCAGATATACTTGTATAGGAAAGAAATACGATAGCATTGGGATAGCAAATATAGTTTTACAAGTTTTGCTCTACGCTGGATTGTACAAAATATATGTTGAAAGCTAGTGTCACCATCGCGCATAGATTCTGGAATGTTTACAGATATCTATATTGGCACAGTGGGAATGCTTGTCAGAAAAATTGAGTTCCAGGTGGTGTGCCTTGAACAATCATATTTTCTCTCTTCAGTCTTTCTGCCTTTGCCAGTTTTTCTGCCCTAATGGTCTGTGCATTGCGCAAAAGGACACTATTCTGCCTCCTAGAAGCATCAGCCGTGATGCTTGCATCATCCACTGGAACAATCGCCAGAGAATTCGGTGTGGATTCTACACTCTGAACATTTCCAGACACATTCCTGTTTTTCGGAGGCCTGCCTCTTCTTTTAGGCTGACTATTGGCAGGCTTAGCTGGCACAATTGCATTCTTTCGAGGCCTGCCCCTTTTTCTAGGTTGACTACTAGCGTTCACACATGCTTGGGTATTTACTCCCGCTGCTGATGCATCATTTGATGTGGATGCTGGAATCAACGCTAGTAAGTTATTGGATTGTTCATTTGCTGCTCCAGTCATCATCTGGTTTCCCATAAAATTGTTTCCTTGGGATACTGGAACCAATGATCTGTTTGTGTTGGCTTCCGTTATAGCATAGATTTTTCTTGGTCTACCCACCTTAGGTCTGGAGTCAGGAACTGCACTCTGGTAACCAGCTTTATCCAAAATGAGTGTTCTGAGTGGCATAGTTATGTCCAATGGCAGCAGGACCTCCTCCACTTCACGCCACTCGAGATCTTCCTGGTCTCCATCTTCATAGGCAACACTGTACCAATTGCTTTCACTGTCATACTTGACCACCTTCCCTACATAATCCTTGTCTCCAAAAAGTTTCCTTACTTTTCGCCCTTCTAACGATTCACCAAAATGATGATCAACTTGAGGCTCTGCAGCATTACTTGGTTCAGATTGTGAAACAGGTGTGCAGTCAGGAGGCAAGTCTGGAACACCATTGATAATGATGGCAGGCTCTCTGGCAACTTTAACAACAGATGCAGTCTCTGCTTCTTGTTTGCCATGGATCTCCTCCATCACCTTATACCGTACGAGTTGTCCCTCAATGTACCTAAACAGCCTGGCAACGAAAGGTTATGAAACATCTCCAAACTAAGAGTTTAAGACATTGCAAGCAAGCTTAAGCAGAAGTTCAAGCAAAAGTTTGCAGAACAAGCAACCATTAAACAAGCACTTCAAAGTTAATGTAATATGTACAAACCATAAAAGGCAGTGTTGAGCACCTGAGAAGCTAGGAGCAACAGTATTTCACACATGTGACATATGGTTTCATGAAGACAATGGTATGGTATGTCTTGCTGGAGTATAAGCATGTTCATGTAGAAAAGAAAAAACAATAAAGTGTGGTTAGGCCTACCAATGGGTTGGGTGGAAATCTGGTTTTGGCTACATACTTTTGGCTCTAAAATGGGTTCAACGGTTCAACCTATCAATTTCACTGGATCACACCCAAATCCTCACCCATCTCCCTCATGGAGAGCACAACAATGTGTCGATGCCAATATAGTGCACATGATGCGTTCAGAGAGCTAGGAGAGGAGTTTGACGACCTTGCGGCAACGAGCTCAGATAGCAACATGATGAGCAAGGCAGTGGCACACCTACAGGTGGTAATGGGCCAAGGCTCTTGGGTCCTTGTATAACCCTACTTAACCCTTAAAAAAAATTATCTCAAAAATCTATAAGATTTAGTCCACCCTATTTTAGACCCAAGCCTTAAATTTTGTAGGCAAGAAAGTTGGACCCATTACCACCCCTAGGCGTACCCATGGAGGAGGCCCTTCTTCCATGGAAAGCCGGCAAGTACAAGCAGCAAACGGAGACTGTGGCCCAGCTCCCAATAGCAGCGATGCAAGCATTGGAGAGGAAAACGGAAGACAATGAGAGAGGAGGCGGGGGTCCTGGAGTTCGGCCAGTGGTTGAACGCAATGTAGCAGCCGGCGGGGACATGTGGAGGAGCAGCGTCGAAAGAAGAGGTGCAGGGCGATGGAGCAGAGAGGCCAACAACAAGCAGCAACAGAGACAGAGAGCCAGGCAGCGCAGGCTGGCAACTCGACGAGCAGAACAGAGAACATTAGTGGGCAGCAGCAACTAGGTTTGGTTTTGTTTTGTGAATGGATTGAACCATTTATAATCTTTTGGTTTTGCTCAGTTTAGATTGGCTTTGTACTTGGGGTGGGCTGGTTCAGATTCTGTGAGTGAATAATCGATTTGGATTGGTTTGCGATGTATGTATAAAGAGAAATGAAGTGGGGTGGGTTTGATCTGGATTTCAGTCCATTCGCACCCCTAAGTGTGGTATTTCTGAAATTCTGATACATCTGGCCCAGCAGCATTGGCATTGCCAGTTATTTGCTGCCAATTTTAGCATTGCACTAGAGATTGAATTCAGCCATCAACTGGTAATGTTCCACCTAGTAGTTTACTCGTTTTCTGGTTACTGTTTTGCCCGAAACATCAATTTTTAAAACAACCAGAGGCCACTTCAAAATATAACAGCTGTTTCTATTAGCTCTAGTTTCAGAAATAAAGGGGACAACCAAATTGAATTAAAAACTAATTTACATAATCCAGACAAAGACAAACTACAATCACAATAATCTGTCTTTTTCACGGAGTAAAGTACAACTCAGATAAAAACTGTTTTAATATTGATTAGAACACTTATGCTACTAAATATTTTCCTTGAAACTAGTTCATATTCTTTATAAACCAGCTACCCAAATATGTTTGAGAAACAGTTATTTGAAAGTTTTGATCACAGCATCACATCATATACAAATTTGCTTGGATATTTTCAGTGAGAGTACAAAGCTGATTCACAAATAGAAGCTATGTTGAAGAAACAAGGACAATGCACTTCTCTCTCCATTTTACAATCAAATAAAAAGTAGTTTGATGCAAAAATAATAATAAATATAAAGAGAGTAAGTAAAACAAATTTGAAAGTTTTGATCACAGCATCACATCATATACAAATTTGCTTGGATATTTTCAGTGAGAGTACAAAGCTGATTCACAAATAGAAGCTATGTTGAAGAAACAAGGACAATGCACTTCTCTCTCCATTTTACAATCAAATAAAAAGTAGTTTGATGCAAAAATAATAATAAATATAAAGAGAGTAAGTAAAACAAAACACCAAAATGTCCTGCCTTCGGCTGATAAGACTTACCGAATATAAAATAAATATTTTTATGAAGATAAAACCTACTGTCATTTCTTCATTTCTCATGAAAAAATATGTCAGTTGTGGACACGATGTATTGGAACTAGAGTTTAGTACAGATGTTTCAAGAAAAAGGTAGTAATTTGTATTAGCATTGTGTAAATCTGACCCACAGCGTAACACACTTTATACTAACACTGCTTCATTTCCAGTTCCCAGTATGTTTTTCATTCTAAGCACATTCCGACGTAGTAACAATTTCTTGTCTATGTCTATGATTTTCATTGTAACTAACTACCACCTTCGAGGAGAGGAGGAAACTGTGTTCTCCCACAAATAGAAAGGCATCACCTTAAATCCATTGTATCATTTCTGAGTATGAACATGTCACCGCTATGCCAGGGCTCTAAGTTCTAAACAAGACCAAATCAAAAGTCCAGCCAAATCACAAAATTATTAAGGGCACAGACCTACAGTCAATTCAGCATAAGTCTGCATTTGAAGTACTCTATCAACTAACCATCTAAAATTATCTGAACCGTCTAGGATACCTAGGCGAGAAGGCCATGACATTTTCCTCGTAGAGCAGATGGAACTCATGGAAGGCCCTAGGTTCATCCGATACCCAATAGATCTAACGGATGCGCGTGGAACCTCGTTCACTAGATAAATCGGAGGATGCATTTCATCTAACAAAAAGGCTCTCGCAGTTTACCACCGCAGAGGATGCAAGCTACAGAATGTAGTGACGAGAGGCAGATGTAGAGAAATGGATGGCGGATTCAGCAGCCTCATCTCAGACTTGCCCGGTTCCTGCGCGACGAACTGTGCTCAAGAGAACCGCAGAGCGCGTAGCCTCCGCTCCCCGGGCCGCCTTAAGAGACCGAGCTCGCTGTCCCCGGGTCGCACAAACCCTAGCTTCCGCCTAGAGAGGGCAGGGTGGAGCTCGATGGCCGTACCTGACAGCAGTCCGGAAGCTCAAGTTGGGGGGGCGGGGGGAGGAGGCTGGCGAGGCGAGGCGAGGCGACGGGAGGCGGCCGCGCGGTTGCCGCCGACTCGCCGTCACCGGGGACGGCGAGAGACTCGAGAGAGAGGTGGCCGCCGCTCCCCTGCTGGCACTGCATCCAGGACATGGGCTGCCATCCGCTGGTTTTTCTCGACCAAGATGGGGGGCGAGGCTGCCATGGGCTGCAGCCTTCCAAGGTCCATCTCGGTCTGATCTACTTTTTTGAGGCCCAAATAAATATTTTATTTGAAATTTTTTAAAGATATGCTTAGCAATTTATCTATTTTAATATTATTATACACAAATTTATTATAACGTTATATATTTTAGTTCTAATTTTATTCCTGTAAAATTTTTACTACACTATTACACAGCGTAGCATAAGAAAATCAGATCCGTTGGATCTAAAGTAACGGACGGCTCACATTTACGAAAGTCGTATGCAATATGGGTAAATTTTAATTTCGCTAAAAGCTTTTTTGGTTTTTTGTGTTCCGACCATTCAACCCCTGGTTGGCTTAGTTCTCCGTGTTCAATCCTCGGTATATAACATCTTTATATGTTGGTATTTTAGAGAAGAGTTCTAACAATTTTGCAGAAGAATGCAGCTCTTACGTCTTCATGACGTCATCATCGATTCTCTTGGATGATCTTAACACTTAACTGCTCATTGTCATCCAATAGTTTTACTGAGTTATCTTAGCATCATCTTACATCAGTAACATCACCTTTTGTATATACCATGATTTTTGACGCTACATGCATATTTTTTTACTGCGGTTGGTAACTGTGATAGAGACTTTCAGATGAAAACAACAAAATGATCATTTCACTTGGGAAATCTCTGTCTCCTGAAGTGCTTTGACCATCCAACGAAATCTTTGTGTGTTCACATTTCAGCTGCTGTCATGCATGACCCCAAAATGCTTAAGCTACTAATACCAATTGCGTTTAATAGTTAACAAGTGGCAAGGAATCACTAGCTAGCTAGTTTACAACTGCCATTTGCGGGAATTACTTGGAACACTTCCATTACCTATTACTACTAAACAAATTCGACTTTGTGTTGTCACTGAGCATTACTAAATGCATCTGCACCCCTTTGCTGATTCCATCTTTTCTTAGCATGTTCTTTCTCCCCTTGAAGGAATTTCTGCAGAAAATCTTTTGACCTCATTGTCACATTCGTTGTCCTGTTTGACCTTAATCTTGAATCCGTCCTTAAGCAAACCAATAATACTTTTTCATTCAAGATCCCTCGCTAGAGTGCGCCAAGATCATATCTTTTTTGTTTTTTGTTCTAACCTCAAGTAAGAGCTTGCTTATTGGTGTAGTGGTTAGGGTGGGCTAGTGCCCTACATTTCTTACTAGGGTCAACAATAGCATCCAAGTGTGCACTTTTAGGTGTTAATTCATGCCATGTGTTTTGCTGATGATTGATTTATCCGTGAAAGTAAGGCCATCATTTGATTCTTGGGCCTTACAATTGTGTGAGTAATCTTCACAATACTATATAGAGAGGGAATGCAACACCTCACATGATTCCCTTGTTCTTCCCTCTCCCACTTGAGAAAGTGGTTTGGTGCTTCTAATTGTAAATGGTTTCTTGATTATTTTGCATGCTACTACAAATATGCTTTGCCGTTACACACCATTGCTGGCCACACTCTCTTTGCAATTGTAATCATCATGAAGCTAAGTAACTTAGCTAGCTATTCTACCTGAACTTTAGCGCATTAGCCAACATCAACTGTCGAGCGGCGGTACCGCGTTAGCTGAAAAAAAGGGCTCAGCATAGCTGAAAGAGGGAGGCGGCATTTTGACTATATTCTATAGTCATCACATTCAGCAACAGCAATTACAAAATTGAATAAACATGAGCTTACCATATGCGCAAGAATTTGTGCCAAAAAAGAGTACTAATTACACTTGAAATCATAGCTAGTTAGAGCAAGTTTAATAGTATAGCCAACTACTAGCTATAATTCATCAATAGTCAATTCATACGATAGTTACCTACAAAACATTAATACATGGTCCTACATATCATACACACATTGCGTTTTGGAGCCCGTGCTGCAGCTGACTTTAGTAGCTCACTACTCTTATTTCTTCTCTCTTACCTGTTTAAAATATGTTTATAGTTGGCTTATAGCCTGCTATTGTACCTGCTTTTAAGATAGATTATCTGCACAAAGTACTCTGCTTACCGGCCGACAAAGATTCGGCAGCCACCCTCCCCGCCCTACGGAGTGAAGGGAAAGAGGGATAATAGCCTTGCTGAAAGCTATAAATTCCAAAGAGTCAGAGAGGGATAGGGGCAGAGAGATTCAGCTGCTGTGTTGCTCTAAAATACTGAGGAAGTGGGAGAATTAGTGCCCCCTTAATTATTATAGGGCTCTCCTAGCATAATAATCTACTTTTGTCATCCCTAACCTATACGCAGCATTAGAAGCCATTTGCATGCCTTTGGAAACTTACTTGGCACAAAGACAAGAAACTGCAAATGGCCTTCATGTGAGCTTGGGAATGTCTGGTGTTACAACTAAATTAAAAAATAAAGACGGTACTTATTGGTAGCCCGCAGTATATAGGGATTAGGGAGATGCCGACCTCCTTCCTACAAGTGCAAAGATGCAATGGTCACTTTCATGACATAATTAAATCAGGCAACCGATCACATGAATCCCATCGTCACATGCAAAAGTTTGTACACTCACATAGAAGAGTTTGAATCGAAGTGATGATCCTGGCTAGCTAATGGCTTATGCTGTCACACGCCATTATGTCATGTGTGTTAGATAGATGTGTTTGATTTGCACTTGTTTTACCTTCTACGAAGGTAACTGTAACAACAACTGGCTGTCAAAGCATACTGCTGTTCCATTTTCTCCCGGTTTCTTCTCAACAAACAACGATGCAGTGCAATTCGAAAAAAAAAAAAAGCGGGCAATACATTAACTCAACATGCACGGAGGCTTCTCCATTGCTCTTCTGATCATTGATTTCTTCTCCATTGCTCTTCTGATCATTGATTTGAGTCGCAATATATACACTTGGGGTTCTTATTCTCGTTTGACTCGTCTTTACGGTATCCTGTCCTGGTCCCTGGCCCGGCGACGATCGTGCCCGTTGCCATCGGGCTAAAGGTGTGGGTTTTTTTTTTTTTTTGGAGGGAGGGTTCTTGCTTGCGTTCCTATAACTCATCGACACATGATTCCCGAAATCGAGCTCGAGATACAGGTGAGGATTGGAACTGAATTCGCTCTTGCTCGTTGGACGATCTCCTCGCCATGTCCTTTCGTTGCATCTCATTTTCGTGCTACATTTCGAGGCGCAATTCGTTGCTGCTTTAATTGTTCGTTGGTGATAAAAATTGCGATGCTTTTGGGTGGTCAAAAGGGAGTGCTGATAGTAGAGGTTAATTGCATCTGAGCTCCTGCGAATCGGATTTCCCCCTCGGTGTAATCTGCTCGTGATAACTTGGTTTATCCTCGTCCAGAAATATTTGGCCGCAGTTTTATCCCCATATATGTTCTTTTGTATTATAGAGACGTGACATCCACAATCTAAAAATGGCAGAATCAGGGAATGCCGTTCGGAAGGAAGCAAACAGTGTTTTGGTGCAAGAAGCCAAAAATATCAGCATTGTCTATTATTCAACTAAGTTTTTTTTAAAAAAAATTTACGGTATAATTTACTCGTAATATATAAGTAGTGCCACTATTAAGAGTCACTTTAGGAATTTTCCGCAAAATTGTGAAGGGCATTTTAGTAATTATGTTTTTCTTATGCTTATAAATCAAAATTTGAATTTCAAATTGCACTTTGCACTAGGTCTAGCGCACTTTTATTTTGCGCCAAGTTGTATTGAAATAATTTTCACTTAACATCGCGATACATCATCAAACCTCTAGAAAATTAATAAAACATCATAAAATTCAAACAAACTTGGTCAAACATGGTTAAATTCAAGACATTTTATAAATTTTAGTCATATTTTACAAGATTTTCCTTCCAATGATATGACAAAACCAGTGCAAAATAAAACTTAAGTAAAAATGTGTACTATGTTGATAAATCTATCATAAATTCAACTTTAGTAGTTTTGCCATATAGATGAGTTGAGCTATTGAAGTTTGATGAGTGCTCAAGAAAAATATGTATCTGAGGAGGGGAAAAAAGTTAAAATCACTATTTTCTCGTGTGTGCGAGCCCGATGATAGTATGCCACATTGCCAATGCCACCATGTCGATAGCCTTCTTCTTCAACGCTCATCGCTTATGTTTGGCAAAATTTGCTACAGGACATCAGAAAAAAACGTGTAATTAGCTGGTGGACACCGTAAAAACATGAATTTGCTGTAGGACACCGCAAAAATATGGTAATTAGCTAGTAGACACTCCGGCTATTATTTTATTAATTTTAGAGTCAAAAATTTTAAAAATTATGAAATTGCCCTCGGTGGCCGGGTTGCCGCTGCCCTCACCGCAGCTGGGTCGCCACTGCCGCCGCCTACTCAGTCGCGTAGGCTAGGATGTGGAGCCGAGACCGACTGGGTATAGTTCGACTGGACCCAGTCGGCATAACGGGTTTGCCACCAAGGGCAATCTCGTTATTTTAAAAATTTTTTACTTCAAAATTAATAAAATAATGGCCGGAGGGTCTGCCAACTAATTACCATATTTTTGTGGTGCCCTGCAGCAAATTCATGATCTTATGGTGTCCACCGACTAATTACACGTTTTTTCAATGCCTTGTAGCAAATTTTGCCTTTATGTTTTATACTTTTATTTTTGTCTATCATAAACCCTAGCTAACGAGTAACGACCTTAATCCACCGACCTCTGCAGCTCTGCTAAGCCTACAAGGCTACCAACAAAAACTCCCACGTCCCACATAATTATTCCATATCAGGATTTTGAGCAACTTGTCACTTTGTCAGTAGTAAGCTGAAGGCGAGAAAGTTGAAACACATTCCACCAGTTACTGCCTGAAGTTGAATTTGGGCAGGTAGCTAGGGCATATGATCCTAAAAGGAGGTATTAGTGCGCAGACATTCATTTTCTGATGGGTAGATTTTTTTTTCATTCAATTAACACAGAATACGAATGCACACGACGTGAGCACATTCCTAAGTATGTTCCTTTTTAACACACTAAGGGGTTGTTTAGATGGAGCTAAACTTTTTAGCCTCATGTCACATCGGATGTTTGGACACTAATTTAAAATATTAAATATAGACTAATCAAAAAACTAATTTCATAAATGAGAGCTAATCCGCGAGACGAATTTATAAAAAACTAATTTCATAAATAATTAGCAAATGTTTAATGTAGCATCACATAGGCTAATCATGGATTAACTAGGCTCATTAGATTCGTCTCGCAAATTAGTCCAAGATTATGCATGGGTTTTATTTATAGATTACATTTACTATTTATAATAATAAGTGTCCAAACATCCGATGTGACTAAGGGTTAAAGTTTAACCCCTATAAACAAACACCTCTAACAAAAGATAGAGGGTGTCGATATATTCGAGTTACAGTTTCTCACACACAGGAAATTATTTTCGTTACTTGGTTGAATACCTACATCCTTTTCATGCATCTAGATAGTTATTAAAAATATTTTGTAACAAAATATGTTAATACAGCATATCGTTCTATAGACGTACAAGTTCAAATTTGACTTGCACAGGTTATAACAAAAATAACAAATTTAGTTGTAAACGTACATATACTAGTTTTAATTAATTTATTTTTTTTAATTTGTAGAAGTCAAATTTGAATACGTATGATGTTGCGTGATATGTCTCGTATCAATCATCTTGTCATTTTTTAATTTTTATTATTCTATAAAAAAGCTATCTATATAACATACCAAAAAAATGGATGTCCAACCAAGAAACGAAAAAATACATCTCCTTTGCCCACGCCATCTTGATAAATGGTGCTTGTAACCTTGGCTGTTGAGTGGCGATTCCTGGGGTTACGGACTCTCAACTAGTTAATGAAAACACAGCATTGCTTTGAGCGGAGTCCGGTAGTGTTTAACTATTCCACTGCAGCCGCGAAGGCGGGAACAGGTCCTAGCGACACTCTCTTCCATTTCACCAGATCGATTACAGCGCATTTGCAATTCGCCGGCCGAATTCTGGGAATTTCGCACGATCACCACCGCTAACCCGCACGCAGTTCGTTGGGCGAAAGAGTGAGACGGCCCTCGCCGAACAGCTAACCAATTCGGGGGGCCGGATCACGTGTGCGCGCACGCGTGCAGCTAGGCAGCTCCAATGGGGAACTCGCCGACGAGACGGGAGAAGAAGCGGCCATTAATACCCTCACACACCCAAACACACAATGCAAAGCCGAGAGACACCTATCGCCATGGGGGAGCCGGGGAGGTCGATCGATCGATCGATCTGTCCAGCAGATGGTTGCGCGTCACGGACGCCTCGCCTGTGGCAGCGACGCGCCGACAGCGATCCGCACCCGTTTGACCTCAGCTCCCTCCCTCTCCCTCCCACCCCTCGCCGTTTCGCCATCTCCCTCCCACATGAAGGGAACAACAACCCAATCCCTCCGGCCCGCCACCGATCGAGCCTGTGCCTGAGTACGAGTGGAACTGCATGCCATGTCACATCGCGTCGTCACACTACTTGGCTCGATCGTTCGTTCGGTGAACTTTTTTACACGAGCACGGGAAACGGTAGCTGGCTAGAGCTTGCCAGGGTTGGGGGTGCGAGCAGCACTAACACGGAGGGATGATTATTTTTGGGTCGTGCAGCTCGCGTTCGTGTTCGGGCGCGTTTGGAAGTAACTGGGAAATCACGGAGCGGTAGCGGTACAAGTTGTTCTCTCGGTGTGTCTGGTCACGCGAGAAGGCTTCTTTTTGTCCTCCTTTTTAAAATTTTTTTTCCCGGCTTTCATGATGTTTCTGGCGAAAGTTACAATAATACACACACAAGGGAAAGGTCAACGACGCCACTCTGACCTGACTTCTCGCGGGCTCGCGGCACACTGGCGCGCCACGGCTGCTGCCTGCTGCGCACCGGTCGCCCGCGCGCCCGCCACCCTGAGCTTAGTGCTCGTGCTCGAACACCGGACCCCACCGACCACCAACGGGCGCCTCCGCCGGTAGATCTCCAGCTCCCGTCCCCTGATCGGCAGCCGCCGACGGAGACGACGGTTACGAGGCGAGGTTCACGGACAGCATGTCGCCGAGGGTAGCCCAGAGCTCCTCGTCGACGTCGAAGCCGGCCTGCCGCTGCCGCTCCGCCTCGGCGGTGGTGGCACCCGGGGCCCGCCACCACCACTCGCCATTCTCGCTGCCTCCGACGAACGACGACGAAGCCGCCGTCGCGGCGCCGTCCTTGTTGTGGTGCTGGTAGTAGCTGTTGACGCTGGTGCTGCTGCTGCGGTAGTCGCTGTAGCCGGCGGCGGAGTAGCCGTAGCTGCCGTCGAACGCCTCGCGATCGTCGCCATCCGCCTCGGCCTCGCCGTTCCTCGCGAACCGGCCCTTCACCCTGGGCCGGCTGTCGGCCAGCGTCTTCCTGCACGCGTACTGCCAAACACAACCTAGCGTCAGCACGAATGGCGATCTCGAGAGAGATCATGAGTGCAACAGAGAGTGCGGAGGAGAGGAATGGTACAGTGATCTTCTTGTTGAAGTTCCTCTGGTGCCGCTTTACGCGGTACCTCTCGATCCTCTCCTTCCTCTCCTCGGCGCTGTATCGCCCGACCTTCTGCGAGAATGGCCCGCCGCCGTCTTGGCCGCAGCTCTCGCCGGACGGGAGCGGCCGTGGCGGCGACGATCCATTCATCCCCTGTTTTTTTGTCAGGACAAGACTAGTGTTCAGTTCAGCTTACATGCAGCTCACAGAGTCGCAGGTGTGCACCGTGCAGTTCAGGCAGCTGCATGCAGCCCATAGTACCTGGAGGTCGCCGGTGCTGAAGACGCGGCGGACGGGGCATGGCGAGGTGAACTCGAAGAGGTCACCGGAGGAGGAGGACGGCGAGGAGGAGAGCGGCGGCGGCAGAGGCAGCTGGTGAGACGACGGCGACGAGAAGAATGCGCTGCCGCCGGCGCCGAGGTGGTCGGTGAGCTGGAGGTGATGCGGGAGGGAGTGAGAGCTGATGCTCCTCTGGATGTTGTTGTAGTAGGACGAAGGGAGCGACGAGGAGTAGGACGGGGGCGACGACGACGCGGCGCCGAAGGGAGGGAACGCGCCACTAACATTGCCGCCGTCGAGGTAGCCGCCGGCGACGCGAGGGATCTGCGTCGGGACGGCGGCGCCGCTGGAGAGGCTCGCCGCCGGGTGGTGCATGAAGCTGACGTCGCTGCCGTAGGAACCCACCGACGAGGCAGAGGATGAATGGCGAAACATGGCGTGTTTCCTTTGCAATTTGGACGTGAAAAGAAGCCTCGGGGATCACTTCGGGCGAGTTGTGTGCTTTGGGGGGAGCTCAAGTGGAGGTGCTTGGTATAAGAAGGCCAAGGGGGCGAAAGGGCATGGCCGCATAGGCTCGCGAATGTGTGTGCGTGCGTGCGCTGGTGCACACGGCCGGTGCCGTGCACTGTGACTCTGTGACTGTGAGAGGTGGTAGGGCCACCGGTCACCCCTCCATGCAGTACAAAGAAAAATCTTATCAGGTCCCATGCGAACTATATGGATGTACTGTACCGGAACTCATTTCACAAGTCAAATCGAATTTAGAGGAATAATTAACTTTTTGCCACTCTTAAAAATAACACTAACACATTTGTTACCGGGCCCACATGTCATAGACACATGAGGGCCCATGTATTATAGATAACGGGTGGCAAATATGTTATGTACTATTTTTAAAAGTGGCAAAAAGTTAAATGCCCCGAATTTAGATGGTGTGTCTTGCTAAAGTAAAAACTTAAAAAAGATTGTGTATTGCAACATCTCCACTACGAGGTATAGTGAAGTAGGAACTAGGAAGGTTGATTGTATGCGGATACACAAGGCATCCGACTTTTTCCCCTAGGTACAAGTCAAATTTTATGTTCTCACCCAAAAGAAAATTCTGATGATGTCGATAAATTTACCTCCTACTACACCGGTTACGTGATATCAGCCACTGAAGTATAACCCAACGGCTAAGATTATGTGCTCTCCCCCCTGTTCCTGGAGTCTGGAGTTACTTGCATGGGACAAATTCACGTATCTTTAGCCATATGACCATTAGAAGATCACTTTTGCTACTGATCAAACGTTTGATTTTTTTTCTTTTGTTAAACGTGTGCGCAATGCATTGGGGGTTAGGGGGAGAGCGTATATGACCAGATTATCATCCAACGATGATGACCAGATTTAATTGATGGAACTAAAATTTTTAAACATAGACGGATCCTTGGAAGATTTTCTAGACCGAAGAGCATCTACCGGACTGTTTTGTACTGCCGAATTGTGTGGCATAGGCAATAGTCCTTAAAAAGGTTGTTTCACCCTTTTATTTATTTATGAATGAAAGGTGCAATGGGAAACTAAGATGCTTTTTCCTTGAAAACAAAAGCCCCGCGAAATATTCTCATTAGCCCCCTTTCATAAAAGTCGTGCTGAAGCTAACAATTTAGAGGAATGAGTATAGGTGTCATAGCTTAGGGAATATGCTCCAACTAATTACACATTGATTAACAAACACAAGGAAGTTGATGCCAGGGACTTTTCTGTATAAAATCAGATCAATAAGGTACGGAGCTGCAGCTAACTGAAAGATATTTATGCGTGCGTGGAACGTCGGCAGGTTCGTTCAGAACAGTTTTGGTTAAACGGCAGCAAACAAATCAACAGATTTACTGGATGTGCATGTTTCCAATTGAAGCGACCACGTCGTAAAACGAGAAGTTAGATACTAGAGTAATAAACTTCTGAGCAAATGGACAAACAGACAGAATGCCTTACCGAATTACACTTCTTGACAAACTTTAACAACGTTTGTCAAACAGAGCCAGTCTTTTTGTAACCCCATGTTTGAGCTTCACTTCATATATTGCCAATTATATCCTCTTACTGAGAAAAGAAGAATATCAATTAACACTAACCGAAAATTGTAGCATTCTCTCTCTGAGAGAGTGACTCTCTGAGAGTGAGAGAGATCTACAGAGGGAAATGATAAGTATAGAACACATACTGTAGTTAGACAAAGATATGCTGCTTGCCAGAAGCAGACTCTGATCCCTGTCTCAACATGCCAAGCTTTAACATCGAATCGTCTAGAGCTCCACCTAGTGTTCCTTATCTTTTATGCTGTACCAATATCCATGTACGTAGCCCATGAGATGTACGTACGTAGTGCTGGTATTAGATAAACTAGAGATGCTTTTTTAAAGAAAAATAGAGATGCTTTCCCTGAAATATTCCAAGACAGTTTGATACAAAGATACTTGTATAGTTGTATATATGTCATTTTCAAATATCTTATAGGGTTCATTGTTGTACGATTTGCATTGTATCAGGGGACTAAGGGGGAAAAGGGAGAAAGTAGAACAAAAATACTGTAAATGGTGGTTAAGAAAATGGCTAATAGCTAGATTGTTTATTCACAAAACAAACGCATGCATGAAATTGCAACAAGTACGGTGTGACTAGAACAGGTGCTCTTTGTTTTGAAGCTGTCAAAAGGAGCTGGCAGTAAGTGTACTATTTTTTATTCACAAAACAAACGCATGCATGAACTTGCATGGACTAGTAATTTTTTTATTGATTTAACTTAACTGGTTTGCCCCCATCTTAATACACTAATATTGATCTCTCCATACTCACGCTATACTACAACAAACACTTCCATCTTTTAATGGATTGCTGATACTTGAACTGTCTAAATGTTCAATTATGTCTTAAATCCATGCTAAATCTAAAAACTTGTCAGTTGATCATGCTAGACATTTAGATTGTACATTTAAGATATTTTCTTAAGTTTGCAAATTTCTATCATTTTGGCCTGAAACATTCAATTCAGTTTATTCATCCATAGTTACAAACTACATTTAGCTAGAGTGATATTCTATTGCAGATAATGCCTTGGTTCCATTTCCTTTCCCTGTAAAAAAAAATCTAAGAATATAGTCATAATTCAAGAGGTTCTGCAACCAACGGCATCCCCAACAGCTCATCTAAATTTGGTCATCCATATCTTTATTTGGATGATCATCTAAAACACTTTCATTCTTCATATCCCTTTGTACTCCAGCAGATCATCTATATATGGCATCATCTATATCTATTTGGAGGATTGGAGAGAGAACATCTAAATATAGAGTTTCTCTCTCCTAATATGGATGACATCCAAAAATAGATGATGAGATAGATGATCTGCTGAAGCTCAACTTTTACTCTTCATCCTCTATTTCTAGGATGGAGGATGGGATGGATGAGCTGTTGGGGATGCTCTAAACTGGGAACTCTACTCAGATAGATATAGGTAGGAATAATAGGCAGGTTCAGAAGTTGACCTGTTAGGCCTGGCTGTTCTGGGACACCCATCATCTTGCAAACTCATTTTACAGATGGAGATGTTGACACTTCTCTAAAGATGATACAGAGGGTGTTTGTTTTTAGGAACTAAAGTTTAGTCCCTAGGCACATAGGATGTTTAAACACTTATTATAAATAGTAAACATAGATTATTAATAAAGCCCATCCATAATCTTGGACTAATTCGCGAGACGAATCAATTAATCCATGATTAGCCTATGTGATGCTACAGTAAACATTTGCTAATTATGGATTAATTAGGCTCAAAAAATTCGTCTCGCAGATTAGCTCTCACTTATGAAATTAGTTTTTTATTAGTATATGTTTAATATTTCAAATTAGTGTTCAAACATCCGATGTGATATGAGGCTAAAAAGTTTAGCCCCATCTAAACAACCCCATAATTTCAGGCCTCTGGTAGTCTGGTTTTATGTTTAAATTAAGCCATACCACGCATGGTACTAGTCATACATATGGCAGGTTCCATGCAAACCTATCACACTAAAAGTCAAGAGGAATACCAAATATGCAAATTTACAGAAAGCACTATATACAGCTTCTAAGCTAGCTCATCATGCAACAATTTTGTCATACCGTTCTAGTTACGTACTTAAACCACTATGGCCATTATGGAACAATGAAACAACTATAGAGTATTTCAATAAGAACCAACCAATAGGCATATGATCAAATAATTAAAAGCCATGTATTTCACCTCGAAGGTTTACTGAAAGTGGATTCAAACCTACAACATTTGGATGAGCTGTAATCTGTCATCTTAGCATGACCAGTAAGTCCATTTCATATTTCTTTAGCTGCAGTATCTAACAAAATATTGAGCAGAGAAGTTAGTCATTTTGATCATATGTCATGAACTAGATGAATAAATAGGAAGTTTTTTGGTTTTCTTAACGATTTAACAATAAGCTTTTCTGTTTCTAAAAAATTCAAAAGAATTAACATTTTCAAAAATTTTGACCAATAGTCTAGTAGAAATATTGGCAGCCTAAAAATTGATTTCCCCATGTTACATATAATGACAATCCTGATAGTGTTTAAGGATCTGCCAAAAGTATTTGTACATGAAAGCTTAGATTTTACCAATAAACCATATGTTATTAGTGTGCTGGAGTGCATGACTTCACCCAAACGACTGTTAAGGAGAAGCATACGTGAACTTATTCACTGATGTCAACATAAAAGACCAAAGAGATGCAGTTTGACTTAGATGGGATATCAACCAAACATGATAAAGCCTTTACATACTTATCTATAGCAATGTTGCTTTACATATACCCTCCATGACTGCATCAGAAAGTCACTGTCATTTGTTTTTCATTTGAAAGTAAGACTTGTTGATACCATGTAATTTCTCCAAGATCACACTGCCTGAAAACGAAATTAGATAATGATAAAATGTCATGATCAAAAATAAAAAATGTCTTGTGTCAGATGCATCCTAACATCTCTCAGTATTGTTCTGAAAGAGTAGCTTGAAATTTTATTAACACCACATTGAACATACTCTTACCTGCCAACATATTTTGTATATATGACATTGCTGAAGCCTGAAGGTGGCTGCTTTATCCAAAATGATAGGCAATGAATTAATGGAACATGAAAAACTGAGAAGACTTTGATCATAGTAATACTTGATTAGAAAGTCAATATAATGCACTAAGGAGTTTATATATTTTCCTAGATTATAGGTCAACTAGGAAAACAGTTGAACCACGATGTTTTCTAGTGGTTAGACAAGCAGCGAATTGATGATGCGAGTTAAACTTTGGTTGTCAATTGGTGTACTTTAGCATCAGGAAGTTCAGCACAAAGCCCCCCATAAATCAAATAGAGGCACCAAATGATTGTTAGACCATATGCTTATCTCATCATTATTTTTCAGTATCTTGGAAATGAGATGTTATAAATTAATTCACAAGTCAACATTAATGAAAAGACAAAAGTCAAGTCAGAGAACAACAAGATTTCTTTTCCAAAAAGAAATGCAAAGATATTACACGAGCCTTTTTACATTCTAAAAACCTATAGAGCCTCAATATATGATTTAAATTAACATGTGATCATTTTCTAGAACATTAAGAAAAGGAAAAGAAAGTGTAGCTCATGATCTAACCAATCTCATCTAAAAAGCCCTGACCTCATGTCAGCAACTGGCTTTGGCATCACAGGACCCATGCACGAAAAGAGCGACGCTTTCTTTGGCTTATTACCAAATAGGAAAGTTCGAAGGGGTACTCCAGCCTTCACTGACAAAGATCTGAAGCTATGTTGTGTTCGGTTGCTTCTTCCAATAGACAGTTCAACATTCTCTCTGAGCTTCAAAAGAGCCCTCCCAACCTCCACTTGGAGGCCCCTCACATGGTCCATCCCAGCTTGTAGCTCTTTGGTAACCTTGTTGTTCTCTTGCTTCATATTGTTGACCTCTCCTTGGAACTTTGCAGACTGGAAAGGAGTGAAATGAGCATCATCAGTTTGGCCCAATGTTGTAATCTTTGATATCTCCTCTTGTATGCTGCAAAGCAATGAGAATCTATTCTCTAGTTCCCCTCGCAGCAGCACATTCTTTTCCAACCATACCTGCAGATCGGTGCTCAAGTCACGGAACTTCTTTTCAAGCGCAGCTGACTCTAGTTTTCTAGTTGATTGACAAGAAGGCACGACATCTGAGCCTTCCTGTGCTTTGGTATCAGTAAGTCTATCCATCTCAGCTTTTGCTTTATCAAATGATTTCTGGAACTTCTGCATGTAATGATAAGATGTACTGAATCTCAACCAGAAATTCAGGCTTTCCTCCAGTACTCTGCTGATTTCAACTCTGAATTTATCCTCCAATGATGAATCATGTGGTTCTTCATGTTGGCTTATCTTCATGTTTTCTTCAATCTCAGTGACCTCTTTATCTTCAAGGCTAGGATTGGCGTTTGCTTTAGATGATTCTTTAGACTTTTCAAAATGCTGAGATAGAGAATTGTTGAGCTTGGTTTGTAAACAGCTCAACATTCGTCTAAGAGCGCGAATCTCATCATCTTTTGTTGCACTAGAACTTTTTAACTCCTTCATCTCTGACATTGCCTCAAGATGATACTCTCGATTTTTCTTCTCGATTTCTAAAAGTTGTTTCTTTGTATCTTTGTAGTTACGAAGGATGGATGCATAATCTTTTAAGAAAATTTTATCCTTACCCTCTAGCCCATTCAGAACTAAAGTTTCATCTAGCTCTTCCTCATGTGTCTCGCTAGAGCAATCTAATGAGTCCAATAATCCTTCATCTGTTGATTTGCATGGATTTCCAGGATCATCTTGAGAAGAATCATAGCATGCCTCAGGTTTATTTGCACCTTCATCAGAAGCTATGCCTTTAGACTCCAGGGATGAATTTACTATTTCATCAGTGAAATGGACATCCAACTTATTTACAAAATCATTAAGAGTGTCATTTACTTCAGTTAGTTGCATGTGAATATGTCCATTCTCAGTGTGCACAGACTTTTCAATCCACTGTATTGTTTGCAACACCTCCTCGACTTGCTTTAATCTTTCAGAAAACTTGCTAGAATCCTCGATCAAAGCTGCTTTATCATCTGCCAAGCTATCCAAGCGCTTGTGTAGCTCGTCTGCCTCATTTTTCACTCTATCGATTTGAGCATTTTGTGAAGAAACTGCAATTTCTAGGCTGATGACCTTATCCACAAATTCATCAACCTGCCCGGCTAGATGCACCACATATGCCTCTGAGGATGCCTCAAATTTTTGTTTGACCTTTTGGGATATTTCATGCAGCTCAAGCTTGTGTTCTTTCAGAATTAGATCATTGTCCTCTATAGATGTAGGTACAGAACAGAACTCTATGCCTTGATATAGGTCCTTCTGATCAAAAGGATACCCACACTCGCTCTTGAAAATTGTTAACTTCTTCTTTGCATCCATGACTCTTTGAATCTCCATGGTTGTCTCTTCATATGATCTCTTTTGCTCACATTCCAAACTAGCCAATTTATCCTCACATGAAATAAGGGCTTGTGCAGCCATTAAAGCTCGAGCTTCATTGTCTTCAATAACCGCACTAGTGCTAAAAGTCTCCTGCAAGCTCCATACCTCCTCTTGCATTTCTGTCGCCTGTCTTTCAATGTTCAAATACTTAGTTAACGAAGATTCATATGAGCTCTTGAAGAATTCCTTTTCAGTCTGCAAGACGAGGATTTTCTTCTGTAGCCTCTCAATCTCTTCCTGTGCCTTGTCTTTACTCATCTGAGAGCTAATCCTTCTATGTGTCTGTGTCCTCTTTGGAGCTGGGTTGGTTCCTCTGCTGATATTGATCCCTGTAATGCCCTTCGGGAAACCATCACCATTGTCATCTTGCAGAGAGAGCTGGACTTGCTCTGGAAACGCAGTTGCTATGGTGTGGTTGGCCTTGTGAAGCTCCCCTGATACCCGGTCATATCTATCAGCAATCGCCTGGTAAGATCTAAATGTCTCTTCTACATAGTTTATTAGTTCGGGTCTGTTCTTGAAGTATAGTTCTGCCTTCTTTGCAAATGTATCAGCATCTATCTCTATGAGTTTGATCATGGCCTTCACCCTTGTCTCCATCTCTGCAGAGATAACCATAAAACCTCTTGAAATATTTTTGATGACCAAAAGAGAAACACTCTTACCAGAAATCTATAGTAATTCCTTCAGAGCTTAGAATCATTTAATCATGCGTCAGGAAGATACTAGTAAATATACTAACGGGAAACCGAACACCACTATCACCTCATTCATCGCCTCCAATGATGATAATAAGATTGGAACAACAATAGAAATTGTAGCGATGAGAGTACTGGTGTGATCGTCCGTTTGTTCGAAGAGGAATGGCGCTACCTTGGACGTTGTTGTCGAGCCATTTGGACTGGGTGGTGCGGATGTGGCTCGCCCACCACCATGAGTAGGCGTTGCTCGCCGCGCGCCGCAACATCGCGGGCAACCGGCCTCCTCGCTCCTCCTATCCCCCACCCCTCCTCCTCCTCCTATTCTTCCTATGTGCCCTAGCCTTTCTCGACGGCTACCGCTACTGGCGTGGTGTGGTGCTGGCTACGGCGGGTCGGTGGAGGGGGAGGGCAGGGCCGGGAAGGCCCCGGGGCAGTGGTGGAGAAAGGCATGGCGAGATTAGGGGAGGGGATCCATCCGCGAGCGGTCATGCTGTGGCAGGTGGCTGCCCGCGGCGCACGGCCAAAGCGCCCTGCGCTACGACCGGCTGGCCGTGAGGAGCGGGGCGCCATGGCGGAGCCCACGTTGGACTGCAGTCATGGGCTCTCCTCGCCACGAGCACGCATGACAACTACATTTTCGCGGTTTTATGGTTAAATTAAGCCATTCCATGCATGGTACTAGTCATACATATAGCAGGTTGCATGCAAACCTATCACACTAAAAGTCAAGAGGAATACCAAATATGCAAATTTACAAAAAAAAAACATTATATACAACTTCTAAACTAGCTCATCATGCAACAATTTTTTTCATACCGTTCCAGTTGTGTACTTAAACCCCTATGGCCAATATGGACCAATGAAACAACTATAGAGTATTTCAATAAGAACCAATCAATAGGCATATGACCAAATAATTAAAAGCCATGTATTTCACCTCGAAGGTTTACTGGAAGTAGATTCAGACCTACAACATTTGGATGAGCTGTAATATGTCATCTTAGCATGACCAGTAAGTCCACTTCATATTTCTTTAGCTGCAATATCTAACAAAATATTGAGCACAGAAGTTAGTCATTTTGATCATATGTCATGAACTAGATGAATAATAGGAAGTTTTTTTGTTTTTCTTAATGAAGTAACAAGAAGCTTTTCTCTTCTTGAAAAATTCAAAAGAATTAACATTTTGGAAAATTATGACCAATAGTCTACTAGAAAGATTGTCAGCCTAAAAATTGATTTCCCCATGTTACATATAAAGACAATCCTAATGACATTTAAGCATCTGCCAAAAGTATTTGTACATGAAAGCTTAGATTTTACCAATAAACCATTTGTTATTAGTGTGCTGGAGTGCATGACTTCACCCAAACGTCTCTTACGGAGAAGCAGACGTGAACTTCTTCACTGATGTCAATATAAAAGACCAAAGATATGCAGTTTGACTTAGATGGGATATCAACCAAACATGATAATAAAGCCTTTACATACTTATCTACAGCAATGTTGCTTTACAGATATCCTCCATGACTGCATCAGAAAGTCATTGGCATTTGTTTTTCATTTGAAAGTAAGACTTGTTGATACCATGTAATTTCTCCATGATCACACTGCCTGAAAAGGAAATTAGATAATGATGAAATGTCACGATCAAAAAATAAAAAATGTCCCGTGTCAGATGCATCCTAGCTAACATCTTTCAGTATTGTTCTGAAAGAGTAGCATGAAATTTTATTAACACCACATACTCTTACCTGCCAGCATATTTTGTATATATGACAGTGCTGAAGCCTGAAGGTGGCTGCCTTATCCAAAATGGTAGGCAATGAATTAATGGAACATGAAAAACTGAAAAGACTTTGATCATAGTAATACTTGATTAGAAAGTCAATATAATGCACTAAGGAGTCTATATCTTTTCCTAGATTATAGGTCAACTAGTTAAACAATTGAACCACTACTTTTTCTAGTGGTAAGGCAAGCGGTGAATTGATGATACCAGTTAAACTTTGGTTGTCAATTGGTGTATTTCAGCACAAGGGAGTTCAGCACAAAGCCCCCCATAAATCAAATAGAGGCACCAAGTGATTGTTAGACCATATGCTTATCTCATCATTATTTTTCAGTATCTTGGAAATGAGATGTTACAAATTAATTCACAAGTCAACATTAATGAAAAGACAAAAGTCAAGTCAGGGAATAACAAGATTTCCTGTCCAAAAAGAAATGCAAAGATATTACACGAGCCTTTTTACATTCTCAAAACCTATAGAGCCTCAATATATGATTTAAATTAACATGTATGATTATTTTCTATAACATTAAGAAAAGGAAAAGAAAATGTATCAGTAAGTCTATCCATCTCAGCTTTTGATTTATCAAATGATTTCTAGAACTTCTGCATGTAATGATAAGATGTACTGAATCTCAACCAGAAATCTAGGCTTTCCTCCAGTACTCTGCTGATTTCAACTCTGAATTTGTCCTCCAATGATGAATCATGTGGTTCTTCATGTTGGCTTATCTTCATGTATTCTTCGATCTCAGTGACCTCTTTGTCTTCAAGGCTTGGATTGGCTTTTGCTTCAGATGATTCTTTAGACTTTTCAAAATGCTGAGATAGAGAATTGTTGAGCTTGGTCTGTAAAGAGCTCAACATTTGTCTAAGAGAGTGAATCTCAACATCTTTTGTTGCACTGTAACTCTTTAACTACTTCATCTCTGACATTGCCTCAAGATGATACTCTCGATTTTTCTTCTCGATTTCTAAAAGTTGTTTCTTTGTATCTTTGTAGTTACGAAGGATGGATGCATAATCTTTTAAGAGAATTTTATCCTTACCCTCTAGCCCATTCAAAACTAGTTGTTGCCAACCTAAAGTTTCATCTAGCTCTCCCTCAGTTGTCTCTCTTGAGTAATCTAATGAGTCCAATAATCCTTCATCTATTGATTTGCATGCATTTCTAAGATTTTATATAATATATATATATATAATGTTATTTGACATAATAGTGTTTTACCAGGATTTTTTATGCTTGTCTAATCGCACTTACCCTTACAATATTAGGCTGGAAATGCATCTAGATATACATTTTGTTTTGGATGATAGATGATATGATAATCAAGAGATAAATGTGCTTGTTGAGATAAGTATAGTATTAGTTTTGCTCAAAAAAGTGTAGTTATTAGTTCGTATGATAATTATGGCGATTCTCACAAATGAAACCAAAAGGCTAAAGTGCTCAAGCCGACTTAATCTATTATTTTTGTTTTGATTTTAACTTATAGAAAGTTGCACTGTTGAGAGAAGTTCATGTGAAAGCATGGGCAATAGTTACTGAAGAGACAGAAGTACTACACTCACATGGAAATATGACAAAGTGTTCTAGCAATATCGTAAGTTTTGGTAAGTGCGATGAAAATCTCCAATCATAGCTCTCTATCTGGCATAGTCGTGTATATTCCTGGTATATAGAGGCTAAGTTTATGATATCAAACCATTATCTAAAAATAGCTCTTTACCTAGCCAAGGGGCATGATTAAAAGTTTTGGTAGCATTTATTGGAAAAGAAATTGACTCATGTTGGAATGCACGAAAATGTCTGTTAACACAAAAATTCGGTAAAATTCCTTGGTGAATTCAGATAAGGAAAGACACAATCACCGATGGAAATTCGGAAGAGTTCGAATTCAATAGGGAATTGTGAAGACCAAGACATGGCAGCATAATTTTGTCTATTAATTAGAGTTAGTTTAGGTTTTTCCTTTATCTCTAAGAGAGTTAGAGTCCGATGGGGACTTGTTTGTTTTATTTTATCTATCAGGAAACATTGTCGTATCCAATCGGGATTAGAGTTAGAGTCCAAATAGGATTCATTCGTTTTTTTTATTTTTATCTATTAGAAGTTGTGTGTTGTGTCCGACATAGACTACTATCCACCCGAGGGTATAAATATGTATGGCTAGGGTCATTGTAAAATATCTACTTCTCATAATGCAGATCAATTACTTTCGGCGCATCGCCACCTCTTCACCGAGGTTTCAACACCAGTGAAACTTGGTAAGTCCTACATCCTGCCAACCACAGTGATCGTATCAGCCGGATCAAAACTATCTCGGTTCAGTCCGATCTTCTGATCTGCTTCTACGGTTGCTAGTTATTTGTAACACCTTGCCTCCAAAATCTGCATTAGTCCGCTCTACACGTTGAGCGGACCCACGTTCGCATGGTATCCCACTTACACTTTTGTTTTCGCTTCGTATAAAAGGGTTAACCCGAGGATACCATGGTTGGAGCACAAGGTTTATAAGCAGACCCTCACACACCTAAACTTTCAAGGTGTTACTAAACCACCACTACATATCCACTTCTAGGTCACATGGGCCACACACTACTAACAGACTTCTAATGGGCTGGGGTGTTACATTATCGTATCAGCTTTAGCTTAGATTACTTTCGTATTTTGATTTAATATGGTTAACCACTTTTAGTAATTTACGTCGATTTGATATTTCTTTTAGTAATTTACGTCCAATCTATTAGATTGCATCTATCACTATCAAATAGTTTATATCATGTTGACATATTTTGCTCATTGTTTTATCAGAGTACACGCTGATAAGTTATCAATCATCGGCTCATCGGCTTAATAAAAACCTAAATCTGTTTAGTATCTATCCTGACATTGCTAGGCATATCTTGAACTGTCTCGGTTTGGTCCGATATTCTGTGATTATTCTTAGTAATCTAGGCTAGATATTTTATAGATCTTGGTCGTTTGTCAGTCGTTTATAGTTGATGATCTTTGCCAATCTGCATGCTTGTCGTATTTATATCAATAGAGTAGCCGATTGCCTTATTTGACTACTTTTACACCAATTGGCTTGATTTATTTAAATCGGTAGTTATTTATGTTTCATCGGCTTATGAGATGTACATGCTAATTTATTTTGGCCGAGTGTAACAAAGGATTCACTGTTTATTTAACTATTTGAGTTTATATGTATCGGATTCTAAGCCGATCCAAGCTTTCAACAGCCGATCGTTCGGTCTATCGGCTAAACACTTCTACGCCCGATCGGCTGGATTTTCGGTTACCTATCGGTTCAATAGCTGATCGGCTTGTTTTACCGTTTATTTTGTCAGTTGCAGGATAAAACTGACTGGCACGCCCGCACATTCTAATAATTTAGGTCCTGCACTGGAGCGGTCTCAGATTGACTCCCAGACCTTCGTGTGTGACACGTCATCAAGTCAACTTTTGACGTCAACAATGTTTATAGTGAGAGTGATCCAAAAGGCGAAGAGCTTATGGAGTCAAGACGGTCAAAGGTGTTTTTATTTTCGTTTTTGAGTTGTAGGATAATTCATACTATTAAGAGGGGTCACTAAGTCGCCACATGCATCCACAGTTGAGTCACGTGAGTCGTGAGTTGAGTTTGAGTGAAATTCGAGAGATGCTGGACTGAACAGTCTGGGTCCAGCCTCCCAGCTTGAGTCTAAGTATGGGCCGGACGGTCCGGACCCCTAGGCCCAGACAATCCGGCCCTTGGCACTTTTCCCAACTGCTAGTCTAACGCGGATAGCTATTTAATTCAAACCTTGGGTTTTCTAGCCATTGGTGAGGTTGATAGATTGCTCTCTAGGGCTCCTAGGCTTGTTCTAGCCTCCTCTAAGCCTCCCCCGCTAACCCAAATGCAACCTAAGAGAGATTAGCACTTAGATATAGCATAGGTGTATGTTTAGGGATTAGCGAGTGATCTTGAATGATTGCAAGGGTTCTTTGGAGTTGGATGGATGCATGTGGAGGCGTCGGTGACCTCACTCTTGGAGACCGACCTCCTAGATGGACAGGGATCACCCACGAGCTTTCGACCGTGTGGATCACCCGGGATCAAGTTTGTGAAGGTCCGTGCCTAACCTCCGCAAGAAAATAGATGAGTTCTTGAGTGGATTCTCGTGCTTCTTCATAGAAGGTTGCCGAGTAGAGTGGGTTGTAACCTAAGGCCAAGCAAGGCGCCTTGATCTTGACCTTGGTGGTCGATCAAGGGCTTGCTAGTCTTGATGTGTGAATCCGGAGACTCGTATTGATCTTGTGGGAGGACGCCGAGAGAGGAAAAGGATCGAGAGAGATCCTGCTCGTAGGAGTGCCTCAACGGAGAGTAGGATCGAGAGATCCGAACTTCGGGGTAAAATTGCTCGTGTCCATCTTTGTGTGTTTCTTGGTTTCTTGTTGTTCTGGTGATCTTTTGCTTCTATCTCTTGCACACCATCTCAACATGCTCCTAGGAACTCCACAGAGAAAGGAGGCTTTTCAAAGTCCCTTCTTTCACTGACTGAACAGTTCGGTGTTTATACCCGGGCTGTCTGGCCCTTGAGCTCGGACGGTCCGACCCTACTGACCGTTGCTTTTCGAAGAAATTTTTCAGAATACCTATTCACCTCCCCCTTTAGCCTGTCTCCCTGGGACTTCAAAGGGGAGTACCAGAAAGTTGAAGGCCGAACAAATAAGAGAACGGGAATTCTGGGTAGACAATGCTAGTTGGGCTAAGATGAAGTGGGTCAAGCTAATCCAACCCCTCCACTCAAAAGGAAAACAAGTGTTGGCGGGAGCTGTTGGCCCAAGTTACAACCAACTGATGTGGACGTGAACCTGACGTGTTGGCCTCATGGTCAAAAGCCTCACAACGGTCAACGAATTTGTTTGTTCGTCACGCGTGCATCCCAATACGGGGCCGTTAGGTCCCCGTGGGTCACCTACCTACATCTATCACTAACAGTCCGATCATCGCCCCGTGGTAAAAAGTAAAATATGAGCTTGATCATTAGAGTGTGTGTAGAAATTTCTTGAAGGGGCACATAAATTGATTGTAACTTTGAAAATTACTTACATGGCCCTTTGTTTTATCTTTGAAAAATCCAAAATATAAAGTCATGTTGGATGAATGGCCTGCAATAGCATCTTTCATGCACACAATTCAAGTGCAATTATGTAGACAATATGTCATTGTTTAAGCCTTTGAAAAAATGTACATGGGGTTCTATGGGGTCGGCCAACCTCCTGGTTCGACCGAACTAGAGGTATTCCTAGGATTATGTACGAGTCTTGAACTCTTCTCTTCTTCTTGTATGACCTTAAGCTTAATAAAGTTATTATCTTATTACATTAGTGTTTATGATTCATATAATGCTTTAGCTTTATTATGTTTCATGTTTAGGTTATTTTATTTGTATATATATTACATGTTTAGGCTAGCCAATCTATGCTATATTCTAGTTCCAACAACTTAAACGGTTGCTCTATTCTTAGCTCGTCTATCCGTAGGGGGACTCCAGGGATGCTAGTGATCTTGCCTTCGTCCAAAAAACTTCATTTTTTGGTTTATGTGACTAGCGTTTGACCATCTGTCTTATTTAAAAAAATATAAAAAAACTCAAAAATAGTCACACCTAAAGTATTATTCATGTTTTATCATATAATAACAATAAAAATATCAATCACAAAAAAAAATCAAATAAGACAAAGAGTCAAACACCGTATCCAAAAACTAGAAAACAAACTTATTTTAGGACGAAAGGGGCATTATTTAGCAATATAAGTATGCTGGTTAGATTGACTAGGGCCGCGTTCGCCGCCCCCCACTAGTTAACTTATCCCCTCTCGTTTTCCGCGTGCATGCTTTTCCCGAACTATTAAACGGTGTATTTTTTGCAAAAATTTTCTATAGGAAAGTTGTTTTAAAAATCATATTAATCTATTTTATATTTTTTAATAAATAATAATTAAGTAATCATGTACTAATTTATTACTATGTTTTCCGTGCCAGTGCATAAGTTACCTTACGGCCACCAGCCGAATGCGGCCTAGATATTATTGGATATGGGAGTACACCACAAAATGTGTACGAGGTGACAGATGTGTTCGTCCTTCGCAACCCTACATGTTCGGGTATGACGTAAGAATTCATAAATTACTACAACCACACTGATAGACCAGTAGGGAGATAGTCTATCGCTAGTGCCTGAGTACATATAACTAAGTCCAAAACATGTATATGTATGCTTTTATTGTAACTACACCGATGAATACAAGTATATGAAGAAACCTTAGCTAATCTCTAGACCTCACCCATTAACTTAGATAACATTTATTAAATGAATGATTTTTTTGTGTGTCCACCACCTTTAACAAAAATATTACTTACCCCTTGCTTAGACAGTTGATTATTTATTTATAATATAGTCCTAAGCATGACGATGCATTCTTCAATCGTTGTTTTCCTTCAGGATAAACAAATAAATATACCTTGAATACTCACAAGTGAAATGCTATAACGATATTTCGTGCGTTTACGAATTTATGTGTGAACGTATAAAATACCAACAACAGCGCGTCAAAAAAACTACATAATAATACATATTTAGTGCAAAATATCATAAGTTATAGATTTAGTGATAAGTTTATACTAAACTATAACATTTATAGTTCCATCAGAACAATATTTATATGTATCTAAACTATAAGATCTACAGTTTCGTGTAAACTTCATTACTAGATTCGTAGGCTACAATGGTTCATCCTAAATATTGTTTCTAATAAAATTGGTGCTACAGTTGTACTTATGTGATATTATTGTTGAATAGAGATTTAACTACGATATTTGATGACATAACGTTCAGTTGGTGCCAAGGTATGTGTGAGATAGTAGCACTAAGAAGGAGACAAATATGTTTATACATGTTCGAGTCCCATAAGGTAATAGTCCTACTTATGTCGGCCACAACCGATTTTGGTCTTATACAATGTCGGCAAAATGTACATAATATAATACTTGGAATTATCAATTATCTACTCAGCCATACTACCATATAGGCCTATAGCAATATGTCGATGAGATTGTATGGGATTGATCTTAATGAGCACACTCATGGAGTCTTGGTGTGTTGTTGTTTGTGTATCTCATGTTGCCCCTCAGGATCTGTTGACTTGAACTGGTGTGCTACCCCTCAGGGGTTCACCACGATTGTCTTCACTCAAATAGAACTAAGGATATATATACAAATGCTACTCGAACAATCTTGCTTCGAATCAAGGAGGACTCTTGTATTCGGTTCGAGTACTTATTTGTTGTCTGTTGGGGACTATATTTTATATGTACAAGACATTTTTTTATAGATTTAGTTATGTATTACTCTGTCGAGGATAATGTACCTATAATTTAGTTAAATTACCTAATTTTATGGCTAAACCTATCCACAGTAATTTGTATACCGGACATAGTATTCAACACCCAGCTAATTACTCTAGAAATAGTGCATTTTTGGGCTACTCTGGACAACTTAATCTACGAGATTTTCTACAAACTAATTAATTATCTACAGAAATGCACACATTATTTTGATGATAAAAATTGTCACATAAGAATCTAACAATATCTACCTTTTGCAAATGCTAATGAAACAACATTAAAAATGTAAAAACATACACGGTAAAAATTCGTTTTTCACCTTGGCCCAAATTAAATTTTAGAGCGGTGCTTGAATATTTGATAAATTGCTTGACGGGAGCCATGGCTAAATTCATCAGAGATAAGACTTAATTTTTTTGAAAATGCATAAAGCAGTAATTCATTGAACTAACGTTCAGGCTCGTTCAGCATTTGAAATTTTGGCTGCAGAGTAGATTTATATTCATAGAGAAATACACTCATAACATGGAAAATATATTGAAATATTGGACAGTATGCGTACTATGTACTACGGAGTACATGATAGTATTTAGAAAAGCACTAGGAAGTAGTATAATTCCTGTGCCGTGTAGGCAAAAAAAATATATACACAAATACTCAATCCCGCTAAAACCGTCACGATAATTCAAAGTCCCCACCAGTCAGAGAGAGCAACTACGGCTCAATCCCGCAAATTTTTTCCATAACCATTCTATTTGGGCGCCAAAAATACGAAATTTCAGATCCCGCCCGCCAACTCAGCGATCCGGGCCTCGGTCCACGTCACCGATCCGCGGCATCTATCACACACCCGATCCCGCCCATCCATTTCCTTCCCCATCGAACGGCGGGAACCACCTCCACATGCCCCCCCCCTTCCCTTTAAATATCTTCCGGCCCTCTGGCCTACCGCACTCACTTCTCGCATCCACCAAATCCTCCCAAAAAAAATCCCCAATTCCCATCTCTCCTCTCAGAGCTCGGCGGCCATGTCGGGGCGCGGCAAGGGCGGCAAGGGGCTCGGCAAGGGCGGCGCGAAGAGGCACCGCAAGGTGCTGCGCGACAACATCCAGGGCATCACCAAGCCGGCGATCCGGAGGCTGGCCAGGAGGGGCGGCGTGAAGCGCATCTCCGGGCTGATCTACGAGGAGACCCGCGGCGTGCTCAAGATCTTCCTGGAGAACGTCATCCGCGACGCCGTCACATACACGGAGCACGCCCGCCGCAAGACCGTCACCGCCATGGACGTCGTGTACGCCCTCAAGCGCCAGGGCCGCACCCTCTACGGCTTCGGCGGCTGAGGCTGGTGTGGGGGCTCACCGCCACCGCCTGGCCGTGGGACAAGTCTTGGCTCGCGGTCAAGAAACCGGGAAGGAAATCTCTAATTGATTTGGGTCTCAGTATTAGTACTGGCAGTAGTTTGTTTGTGTTGGGATCGTTCCAGTTGCCTATGGCAAATTTGCTTCGGTTGTCCTGAACCTTGTGCTCTGCATGTAAATCCGTCTGGTGTTTTAGCTATTAACAAAGTTGGTTCATTCGCCACATGCCTCACGGTTCTTGTTCTTGCTCATTTGAGATACAAATCATACATTAGCTGATTATCTTCGAGGCAGCTGTTTCTTTTTTCTTAGAATGCCTTGACTGCGTCGTAGTGCAGCAATTTTAGGTGGCATGTCAACCTCCCACCTCAGATTTGTTTCCCTGTGGTTGATCGGTCCAGCCCCCAGCCGGAATCAACTTTGCGCTTGGGCTTTATTTCCCGTTCCCACCCTTCGTGCCCAGTGCTCCCTTTCGAATGCGCCTAATTTCGTTCAATGATTGGCATGCCGGCGTGCTGTTATGGTGAAAAGATTCGTTGATTAGGTTGGGACTTGGGACTTCGGATACGCGTCGGCGCTGCTAGCGATGAACATTTGCAGAATCGAGCTGTTGCATTGCACGAGTTTCTGTTCTCGAAGAGATTTGTCACCGAAAATACTTGCTACTAATAATTTTTATAGTTCTGATTCATTACTAATGGACACTAGTATAATCAAATATTCCTTCTGTTAGTATATAGTACTATATTATTAGTCATTTTGGTTTGTTGCAAGTTAAATCTTTAACAAAATTTATAGAAAAATACACTATCATCTATAACACCAATTTATTTTCGTTAACTTAACTATTAGATATATGAAAGTTTTTTAGTATATTATTCTATGTTAAAAGTATTATTTTATTTTCTATAGATTCGATCAAGTTCGAAGATATTTCAACTATGATAAATCCGAAGTGTGTTTATAATATGAGACGAAACGAGTATGTCTATATGAGGCTGTATCAATATTCTACCTGTACCGCAAACCATACAACAATTGAACCCATGGCACCAGCAGTTGTATCAAAAATGGAAGTTAAAAACAGTTCAAAACAAAGATGATGGTAAAAAATGATACCGTGTTTCAGCCACCAAAGTTGGGCTTTCAGAACAAGTTTGGGCTAATTGTTCGGCCCTTGTACTTCTCTCTTCCCATCAGAAGCCAAGCCCACCCACCCACGGCCCACCTCCCTCTCTCTGTCGTCCCCCTCCCCCTCCCCAACTCGCCGAGACGCCGACCCCTCTCCTCTCTTCCGCTCTTCCCGTCTTGTCCCCGGCCCGACGGAGGAGGAGGAAAAAAGAAAAAAAAAACCTCAAACAGCGGCACTCACCCATCCGCAAGTCCCCATCTTCTCCAACGAAATCTTTCCCGTGTCAACCCGCCCCTCCGATTTCTCCCGCTTTTCCTCTTTTTTTTTCTTCTTCCCGGGATTGCCGCGTGCTCCCGTCCGATCCGGCTCTGCCTGGCCGTTTTAGCGGCGGACCGGGGGTGGCTTTCCTCTTTTGCGAGGCAGCTAGGGTTTCTGCTCGAGCTCTGGGGCCGCAGGGCGCCGGGATATGGCGGCCCAGGGCGGCGAGGCGGCTGCCGGATCCGACGCCAAGCCCACTGTGGTATGCTTTCTCTGCTCCTGATTCGGCATCAGTCCCGAGTTGAGTTGTGACCTGTGAGGCCTCTGCCGCCGCATCGTTTAGAATTCGTGATCATTCTCTGCGCTTGCGTGTGATTCGCTCTGCTTTGGGTGGTACCCATAGTCTAGCTGATTGCTTTAGTGTTCTCCGCGTATTCGTGTTGCCGTGGGAAACTTAGGTTTAGTGGGACGATGGATATCTAGTTGTAGCCGGTGGAAGATGTGTATTAGTTAGATACGTAGTTTTTACTAAATTACTTCTGCACGAGTTTAGGATAACTAATGGTCAAAGTAGGTTGATGGCACAAATTGTAATGTTGTCAATTGGCTTTACTTATATTGTAATTGGCCACACACTCTTCCTATCTACGTACCTAGTTATCATGCTGTCCTGGTAGTTGGTGAATTCACTGTTGTTTACTCTCTTGGAGGTTAAGAAATGAGGTGCTTATAATCTTATCAGGTGCCAGTGTTTTGGATGTAACTGAAAGCTTGTTTCACTCTCAAATCGATAATGTTGTTGTCTACAGAATTTGTATGCTGCGTTTTGTACTATTTAACGTTAAGTGGATAGGGCTGATATGGAGCTGCCACGAATAAAGTTTAAATGTTATCAATTAAAGTGTGCCCAACTAGTTACGACAACCCAGCTGGGCAAGGCGTTTCCCCCTTATTTGAAACTGACGTGCCAGATGTCTACAATGTAGTGGTAAACAGTTGTTGCTAAAGCTAGGACCAAAGAGCTACTGGCAAAACCATTTCGCACGTGAGGACCTGTTTTACAGGAGTCTGTTCTGTAGCTCCTAATTATATATCCATGATGCCATCTATTCATTCTGTAAGACGCAAATTTGTACTGATGAGAATGAATGTAACTATACTCATGATGGTTTGTGTTAAGTTTGTTGTGCATCTTTGCTTGAATTGCATATTAAGTTCAGTTGATGCTTTAGTTTGTATTCTGATATTGCATTGGTTAGACAGTCTTACCGCTGCCATTTGTTTATCTCATCATCCTTTTAGATTTTCCCTTGTCCTTGCCACATCTGACATGTCATTATGTACTATATTGTGAGATAACACAAGAAAAGGAAATTCTGCTTTGTATAGATAAATATGGTTTTGTATAAAGCCAGGGACTCTTGTAAAACAAGTCATTACCTTCTGAATATAACTTGACATTCTTTTTGCATCTCACACTTTTTTTGTATGTATGTGGATCGCGTGGCACAATGGTGTACTTCTAACATCTTTCTGGCGGTTCACATGGGGATTAGTATTTCTTTCCATGATTTTTCCTGTTTTTCCAGAGAAGCACGTATTGTGTTATAAGGAAATTTTGGTTGAACATCATACATTGTGCCAAACTGAAAATTTGTTTGTTCTAAACAAATAATAGGGCACAGGCATGGAGCATCCGAATTCATCTCCATATCAACCTTCAGCTTCCGATCGTTATTTGTGGTCTTCTTCAACTGGTGCTTCCTGGAACTATTCGGTGGATAACTCAAACCAAACCAATGTTTACTATGATCCACAAAGGGATGTGTCAGTTTCAGGATCTACTGAAAATGTGGCAAGTGGTGCAGCTCATGTGGTCCCATCAGGGATGGGCACTACTAATCCAACTGATTCTTATGCACCTTATGCAAATTCTGTTCAACCTTGTTACAGTGCTGCACAATATCCAAACTATTACTACAACTATCCACAAACTGCAAATGAATCCTCTGTTCAGCAAGGAGTAGATCAAAGTTCAGGTGCTGCTTATCAGCCTCTTACTTCATTTCAGAATTCAGGATCTTATGTTGATCCTACAAGTAACACATATTATAACGCTGGTGCTCATCAGACTGCACCAGGATATGCTACCAACAACAATTATTATCAAAGCAGTTCCTGGACTGGCGGAAGTTCGGGAGATAATCATGCACAATCATATCAGGGCTATACTCCAGCAGATACTAATGCAGCCCAGAGTTCTAGTTCACTAACCAACAATTCTTACCACTATCAGCAGCAGTATAATCAATGGCCTTATTATTATGATCAGTCTGCACCAAATTCTGGTGGTCCTGCAGTTGCTGTTAGCAGTAATTCTAATGCAAATACTGCCAACATCAGTTCTGGTTATGTTTATCCGAGCACCCAACCACCTCCACCAGGTACTACACCATGGAAAAGTGATGCTGGTGTACCTGCTGTCCCTCCTCCTCCCCCACAGGTATTATTACTTCATTAGACTTTCCTGTTTCCTCTTCTGACAAATTCAGGTTTTTTCTGGCAAGTATTTTTATGTTGCCAAATCTAATAATTAACAATTGACAGGCGCCAGGAATCCCAGTGTGTCAAAATCAACATGTCAACCAGGCAGCAGGTCCCCCAGGGTATCAAAACCAGTATGTCAACCAGGCTCCAGGCACCCCAGGATTCCAAAACCAGTATGCTAGCCAGGCACCAGCTGTCCCAGGATATCAGAACCAGTATGCTAACCTGGCGCCAACATATCAACCGGGCACTGCATACTATAGTCAGTTACCACTAAGTAACCAAGCAGATCAACAGAAGGCTTCACATTGGCAAGGTCCAATTTCAAACGTTTCTTCAGTCAATCATGTTTCTGAAAATTCTCAACCAACTTTTCAGGGTCCTGCGATATCAGATGCTCGCAGGGTAAACAAAATCCAGATTCCAACAAATCCTCGAATAGCTCCAATTGTTGCTATGACAATGCCTAAAGCAGAGAAGAGAAATTCAGAAGCTGATGCATCTCAAAAGCCTGCATATGTTAGTGTTGCGGTGCAAAAGAATGATGTGAAAGCAGCTCAAGATGGCCATGAAGCTGTAACACAGGTTTGTAACAATTCTATTAACTTGTTTTTGTTTGGTATTCATTGACTATACTACTACTATCCTTCAGACACAAGGAACCAACTTTGTAGAAATTTAAACATGCTTTTGAAGTACTACCACAGTACTCCTTCACATTTCTTGTATTGAAATTATATATCTACACTCCTGGTTCTGATATAAGTGGCAGTGCCCAGATTCAAAACTTTTGTTGTCTAATTCTGTAATGTACTTAATGCTCGTCGACTTCTCATGCCATGTATAATATGCACAGCATAAATTTATTATCTATCTGTTGTGTTTACACAATTTTCGTTCTGTTTAGGGATCAATCCCTGCTTCACTTCGTACTTATGTTGGGCGGAATCTTTCTCGTTGCAAGGATGATGTTCAGAGGTCTGCCGTGCAGAGCATCTTGAAAGAGGTTTAGTAGTCTGTTGTTTTTATTTTTTTTAAACATTATCTTGGTTTCTTTTTAGTTGGATTCTAGCTATATACATAACCTTTGGTTCATGAGATGTTTAATAACTATGGAAATGGGTAAAATAGTTATTGGTGAACTATGCACAGGTGATTTTTTTCTCCTATTGGTGAGCTGTGGGCATGTTTTTGACAATTGTAAAATTAGTTTTCTTTTTGGAAGTGTAACCATGGAATTTACTTTTTTCAAGGAAATAGTAAGTGATTTTTCTTCGGTGAAAAGTAGGGGTGTTCCATATTGAAGGTAACACAATAACAAAAACAGTAGCATTTAATAAACTAACAAATAAATAGGGTTAAAGTTACAAGGTCAAAGAGACAAAGACCCACACCAAGGCCAGACAAGCAAATAGAAAACTGAGTAGATTGCTTAGGTGAATTCCTGAAGCTTTTTGGAGATTTGGAATAAACTTGTTAGCTTTTACCTGGAAAGGTTCATTTCTTCTGTAAGCATTCTCTTCCACTTATGGTCATTTGGAGGAATCTTGTAAAAGATGTATCTGTTCCTTATAAGCATATATTCCAGCGACCCAAAGTGAAAATTTCTTTATACACTTCTTGACAAGATGTATATTCACGCCTTGCAGTTAATCCTTCAAGGATCTGGCCAGAAAGGTCCTATGGATGTTTCTCCTAGCAAGCTAGACTAAAATCATAGGCGAAACACATATGATCATAATCTTCAATATAATTGCTTTGTGAAGAATACATGCTGTGCTCTCCACTTTGAAATTCTTTGTTTAAGCATGGCTGATTTGTTTGTTTTACCATGGAGAAGTACCCACTATGCTTAGGCATTTTTCCACAAAAAAGCGTTTTCATATTTAAGCTCTTAAGTTGATTTTTTTTATTTTGTCTGGGCTCTTGTTGTGAAATATATGCTGTCCTTATCAACTTCATAAGGAGTCTCCTAGGTCTAACGTTTTTCCCTTCCTGTAATTCAGATGATCACCAAGGCAACTGCTGATGGGATCCTTCATACTAAGAACTGGGACATTGAGCCATTGATTCCTTTGCTAGAAAATGTCACAAGCACAAATTTGACAAGGTGTGCTGCTCTTTCCCTATGTCCTCCTTTCACTAGTGATAATGCAGCTTTTGATATGGTATGACACCTCAGTAACCATCAAATCATATGCTTGTATTCTTGTACATCACCTTTTTGTTTATTAGTATCCTTTAGGAATATCTTTTGTGGCTTATTTTTTGTTACTTGGATATTGGTAAGCAAATCTTGTTGCCATGATTTATGACTAATTGCCATTGAGTCATAACTATGTAAACATGCTTTGCTTTGTTCACTATGAACAGAATCTTGATCCCTTTTGTTCTTTGGCAGCTCTGCAAAGGATTTGAATCCCTTCTCCTTTTCAACGTCTAGGAGGAGCCCTAATAGACGGGTGAAAAGTAGGTGGGAACCTGTTGTAGAAGAAAAGGTTGCTAACAAGGTAGAAGTGACTTCCAAAGAATCAGCAAAGAGCAATACCTACAATAGTTCAGAAATGACTAAAAGAGCAGTAAGATCTCAGTGTGGGTTCATATAACTTGCATGCCTTTCATTTATGAGAAATACTTAACTAAACACTTTTCAGGGTAGCAGTTGGGATCTTGGGAAGTTTCTCCATTCCCGTCAGGCTCCTTTAAGCCAATACAATCAGAGGCCTAGTAAAAAGAAACGGATTGGTGGTAACTCAAGTCTAACTGAAAATGGAAATGTTTCAAGTGACAGTGATAAGGAGCAGGATCTGACAAAATATTATGCTAATGCTATCACAATAGCAAATTCACCGGAGGAGAAGAAACGCCGGGAGCATAGATCCAAGCGTTTTGAACGTAGTCATGGTGCTGCATCCTCAAAATCAAGGAGCTCTGCACCAAATAAGGAAGGACCATCCAATATATATGCTAGGAGATCTATATCAATGCTTCTTAATAGAAGTAATGGAGATGGTGTTAGCTTCGCTGTGGAGGATTTGGATTGGGATGCACTGACTGTCAAGGGAACATGTCAGGAAATTGAGAAAAGATACCTTCGCCTTACATCAGCACCTGATCCTGCCACAGTGAGAACGCTTTGCTAATTACCTTGTAAACTGCAGTGTAGATTGGAAAAACATATTATTGCGAGTACTTGTTGTTTCTCCTTGCTTTAGTTTTGTTTCATTATATATTTTTCAGGTAAGGCCAGAAGATGTTTTAGAGAAAGCTCTTCATATGGTTGAAACATCTCAGAAGAATTATCTGTATAAATGTGACCAACTGAAGTCTATTCGGCAAGATCTTACTGTTCAGAGGATTCAGAATGAGCTGACTGTCAAGGTAGCTTTTCTTAGCCCCCCTTTCTGTGTGGAATACTGCTTTGTACTCTCGTTTCACAATATTTTTCCATTTTCATGGGAGATATCATTTCACAATGTGTCTGAGAAAAATCACAGGCGCAGCTATTACAGTATCTTTGCCCCAAATTTAATGTTGTGAGCTTGTATGCTATTCAATATGGGCACTCAGAGTCATTTCTTATCAATTTTTTCCCTTAAATGCTGCTTCCTTGGCCTATTTGCATGGGGGGCTAGGACATTACAGGACAGAGTAGTTTTTAACAGTTTGATGTGCCTCATTTGTTTTGCTTTCCATCACATTCTTTTAATGCTTTGATTCATGAGGAAAATATTTAGTTAATATAAATTGGTACGCCATCCTTTCTTAGTCTATAATCTATCTTTGATTTTTTATGTCAACACTGTACCGACTTCCAACAATTGTTT
The DNA here is from genome assembly GCF_000231095.2 of Oryza brachyantha. Taxonomy (NCBI): domain Eukaryota; kingdom Viridiplantae; phylum Streptophyta; class Magnoliopsida; order Poales; family Poaceae; genus Oryza; species Oryza brachyantha. The sequence goes on from NC_023163.2 coordinate 27,443,947, forward strand.
GGTTCTGCCTTTTTTTCGTAACTTCCGTATGACTTGTTATATTCTTTTTTTCAGGTTTATGAAACTCATGCACGCTTGGCCCTTCAAGCTGGAGATTTACCTGAATTTAATCAGGTTTGCTTATCTCGTTCTGAACGTCTATCCTTTATTCCTGACATAAGAATAATGAACATATGCCACCTGCTATCCTAGTTTCATTACATGCAGTGTTGGAAATTAATTCGGGAGTGAGAACTACAATGGCGGATGTTTACTAGCGGCCTTATTAAAAATTTACCTGCTCAGTGGTTTGAGCCAACTTACTGATAAATTGCACTTTACTTAGGTGAATAAAGCCCTGAGATCATTTTATTTTGGATTATCCCCATCTCATTAGTTTCTAGTTGAAACCCTCCCAGTTCTTTTACAGAAGCATATAGCACATGCTATGTGTCACTACCTATTGCAACTGCTGTAGAAATGCAGTAAATTAGCCATGGTGAAGTGTTGATACTGTAATTGTGACTTTATAAAACCGGATGCTCTATTCTTACTTGATTATTGATTTTGTTTGTCTAGTTGCTCCACAGAAGAAAAAACATATACAGCCTAATTTTTAATTATTTCTGCTGCAACTCTTTGCAGTGCCAATCACAACTGAAGAGATTATATGCGGAAGGAATCAAGGGCTGTCATCTTGAATTCTCTGCTTACAACTTGTTGTGTGTCATGTTACACTCTAATAACAAAAGAGACTTGCTTTCATCAATGGCAAGGTATTGCACAATAAGACCAGGGGGTTGCATTGTAGGAGCATGTATGAGTTATTTCATTGTTACATGAACCTTATTTGATGCATTCATTTCTAACAGCTTATCAAAGGACGCTAAACAAGACAGAACTGTCAAACATGCTCTTGCAGTTCATTCTGCTGTTTCATCTGGAAACTATGTCCTGTTCTTCAAATTATACAAGACAGCACCTGACCTGAATTCTTGTCTTATGGGTAAATGTGTTCTCTCCCTCTGCAATTTGAAGTGTTCATTTAATTCATTGCGATGGTGTTTTTTGTTTTGTTACTCACGTTATTGGCGCTGTAGATCTCTATGTTGAACGGATGCGCTTTGAGGCTCTAAAATGCATATCTAAATCATATCGCCCAACTTTACCTGTGAAATACGCTGCACAAGTTTTGGGTTTCATGGGAATTGATGAAGTTTGCGAAGCTACAAAAACTGATGGATTGGAAGAATGTGAAGAATGGTTAAAAGCACATGGTGCTGTTCTATCAGTAGATAGCAATAATGGAGAATTGCAGATAGACACAAAGGTAAACCACACAGCAGGTTCTTGCAATGTGTTTATATATTTTATTGGCTTTTGAAACACTACACTACTTCTATTGTTCGACAGGTTTCTTCGACTTCTCTCTACATGCCGGAACCTGATAACGCTGTTTCACATGGTGATGCATCTCTTGCTGTGAACGATTTTTTGGCGCGAGCATCATAGATGATGTCATGATGAGCATTTTCATCACATGTGCCCCTGATCTTCGGAGGTATTTCTCGATTGCTTGTAGCAGTGCTTGCAGTGGAATGTTCTGTTAAATGCAGGGTAGGACCTTGAAATGGATCGGCTGAAGGGGAAACACGGTCCATTGAAATGGATCGGCTGAAGTAGGTTGCTTTCTATTACGCTCAAATTGTGTTCCGAGCCTCTGAATCTGAGATGCCGTGGGATCGTTGGCATGCTGCTAGCTCTCCATCCCTGCCGCAGTTCCATTTTGACAAACAAAATTCTGGAGGCAGCATTAACCGGGAAAAACAAATACCTCCTCAGGGTATACTTGGCGGCATTGCCTTTGTACCGTGCTAGCCAGACGACAAGTGTACATGTTGAGATGTAGTCGCACCTTCGGTATATTGTACAATTTTTGTGAGCCTGATGTTACTCATTTTATTGATGAACTGCAAATAGTTAACACAAATATGGAAGTACTCATGTTGGTCTACTGTAGTTTTCTTCTTTTGCTGGGGAAGGAAAAAATAAACCTGAATAATATCACAACTAACAACCCCATCTTTATGCTTGTGCTTATAAGTCAATTTTAAATTTTCAATCTTAAATTTAGACTTTATTGTAGTTTATTTTTTAGCTTGACTTTTAGATCACTAAGAATATATATACAAAGTTTTATTCATAAATTATTTTTATTTGTAAATATGCTTTTGTTTTTTCACGAATAAACCAAACCCTCTTATACTTATCGAATAGCTGTGTTAGAAACTGTACACTATAGCAGAATCATCTTGAATAATAAACTGAACATTTCATAGTTTGCCTTGTAATGTCTTGATTTGAATGATTATGAGTGTAATATACTACAACTTTTCAGATACTTGCTCCGTATATTAAGAGATGATATCTTTGACTTTATCGTGATTATCATTTAATCATTTATCTTATTAAAACATAATTATTATTTATTTTATTATGATTGAATTTATTACTATGTATATTTTATTATATCTTATATTTTTATACATTTAATATATGTTAAAAAGTTAACAAAGTCCCGAATTACACTACGGAAGGATACTATACGCTGAAGTTTTATTTTCTACTAAACACCAAGTTTTACTCCGTAATACACCTTTAAGAAACTAATGGTGGTGGTATCTATCACTACTCACCAACTGACACGTGACACCCTAGAATTGATGAATAAGTTACCACCTACTTCCACCTTTGGCTGACTGACACGTGGGCCACTACACACGGACTGATCATTTTCGAAGCTAGAGTACAGTTGAGAGGGGACTCATATTTAGGCCGCTTTCAGTTCGTAAAATTATTTTGCAAAACATTATCGAAGTATTAAACGTAGTCTAATTATAAAATTAATTTTAGATTCTACCTAGAACCCGTCAGACGAATCTTTTGAGTATAATTAATTCATCATTAGCATATGTTGGTTACTGTGGTGCTTATGGCTAATTATACACTAATTAGGCTTAAAAGATTTATCTTACAATTTTTCCATAACTATGTAATTAATTTTAATGTTCATGTATATCTAATGTTTCGTTTAGGTGTCTAAAAATTTGATGTGATGTTTTTGGAAAAAACTTTTAGAAACCAAACAGGGCCTCAATATGCCTCTTGTATCGCACGGTAGTTAGCTATGTACTAGTATCAAAAATCTGCGGCGTTTCAATGGATTAACTATGACAATGCTCTTAAATCATTTTATAAACGAGATCGCATAAGCAGGCAAACAAGAAAAAACTCGTGCCTCAACAAGCAAAATGTACCCAATGCCCAAAAGTCGTGCCTCTTAAATCATTTTGTACACATTTTTACACATAATTTCTGGGATTTGATTTTTATAAGGTGTATTTTGATATCAAAAGTCAAGCTTTATATATTTTGATCAATAATTAGTCAAATTAGAAGTATATATTGTGTGCAAACTACTTCGCTAGATTCATATTTCAAATGCTTTCACAAAACAATAATTTTATAGCAACGAGGAATATCGTTTTTGAGCAACCAAACTTTGATATATAAGTAAGAACTTTATAAAATATAATGTCTCTTTTTTTTTTCTTTTTGAGATGAACGGCGGGTAGTATTAGGTGTCTCAACTCAGGAGAACTGCAAGCTATGCGTGAGTCTTTTGAGTCGCGACTCAAGATGACATGAAGACGAGTATATGCAAGCTATTCATTGACCTCGCGAAATGGTAACACAGCTGCCTGTAAACTTGACAATCATAACAAGAACCCTTAATAACATCACATGGAGGTGTTTCTGTCCAGCCATTGGATCAGAAGTCTGTAACAACGGCATTTATTTTCAGAAAGGTTAGCACATCTGAGCTGATTCCGCATATCTTAACTGTAGCATCACCAGCGCAGAGTTGGTTAGACAAAAATTAGCGTTTCTCTGACCGCAGCGGCAGTGCGCAAAGCCTCTCGAGCCAACGATCGCGACGGCGGCGGCTTGCCAAACCAAATCATACAGCATGGTTATTTGTTTACGCACACTGGCACACCACCTCAAGTCCCTTTCCGACAAGGCCCGCCTTTGATCGACCTACGTCGAAGGAATGGCCGTCAACGCACAAACCCCACCCCGCTGTTAATTGTCATGGCATGGATGGAGGAGGCGGTGGCAACGAATCAACAATGGAACCCGCGCCGGCGCGTGCGTGCGTGCGTGCCTGCCGTTATGCAATGGGCAGCAAACGAGCCGGGAATGATGTGGCTAGGCTAGGCGTGGGCGACGGATTTCGCACACGTACCGACACCCCGTTCCCCGGCACCCCCGACGCGCCGTGTGTTTCCTCCCCCGGCACGGCACAGGCAACGGGTCACAGCCTGGGCGCGCGGCCGTTTCACCAGGCCCGCAACGTTTTGCCGGTACTACTACTGCTGCTGCTGCTGCTGCTACGAGTTAAGCCGGGCGCCGCCGGCTGGCCTGGAGCGCGCGGGAGAGCAGGAGGAGGCGGCGCAATTAAAAGCGCGGCGCGATGACCGAGCGGTCGAGCACTCGAGTGGCGGGATGAGAAGCACGGAAGCACCGCCACCCTGCGCCCGCGGCAACGGGAATAAACCTGCCCGCGGCGGCCCGGGCGGGCGGCGCCGGCTCCCGGTGTTGTTTGGACTTGGGAGATGCAGGAGGATTTGCAGCTGCGATCGCTGGTGTCGCGTAGCTGCTGCGGTTAACCGTAGCGCGACGCGAGTCACGCGACGTTGGCCAGCCTGCCCCGCGCGGCTCGTCAGCACGCATTTATGGGCCGCGGCCTCCTCGGTCTGGGTTTTCGGAGGTTTCGCCGTTTCTGTTCGCTGTTGGCACTGACGTGCCAGTGTACTGTCTGCGTTATAGCGTTTGATCATTTTTTTTTAAAAAAAATTATTGAAAACTCAAAAAAAATAGTCACGTGTAAAATAATATTAATGTTTTATCATCTAATAGCAATAAAAATATTAATTGTAAAAACATTTCAAATAAGACAAAAAATCAAAAATTATATTTAAAAACTAAGAAATAAACTTATTTATGTATCAATTTATATGATTTCAATCATTCCAAAGATTTTAAAGTCAATCGGATACATAGAATGAGAATCTAATAAATTCAAAATTCTAAAATTGATCACTGAAATGACTAAAATATAATATTTTGATAATCCTTAATCTATGATAAACAACGTAGTAAAAATGTTTATATTTTTGAAAACAGAGGTAGTAACAAAAGATCAAACTTAATCGAACTGAACTTCCATGTACTACTTCACAGAACTCTCGTCCATTGCGTTGCTGGCGCATATGTCGTCACTAGTCATATGTCTGCAATGCACGAAACCAATCCAATATAAAAAAAAATTAAATCAGACTAACAGACTACAGAGCATCTAAAATACGAAATTGTATAATGCGAACCGTGCACGTTGCCTGACACGGAACCCCCGCCCCTCAGAACCCCAACTTGCCCTTCTCTCGTCAAACCCCTTCGTTTTCTCAAATTCTCGTCACCCACCCAAACCTAAAACGCACCAGCCCAACGTCGCAGCCAGCTAACCCACCCTCCCCCTCCCTCTCGCCGGCTCGCCGCCTGAGTCCTGATCCCCTTCCTCTGCTCAGCTCGGCTCGGTCTCGTCCTTCACCGCCACCCCCCTCCCTGCGTTGCGCTTTTTCAATCGGTCGCGGGTCGTGTCGCGTACGGCCACGCCCGTACGCAGTTACGCACGTATCTCTCAACCGGCGCGCACCACCACCACCACCAGTTACGCACGCTCGTCTCGTGGTCTTTATAACTTGAGCTGGAAGGCTCCGCAAAGTCTCAACCACACCTCGTAGAGAGAGGCGCGGCATCGCATCGGTCGCGACTCGCGAGTCGCCACCCCACACCGGCTACTTAAACTCCACTTTCCCTCCTCCTACCTTTGCGCCATCTGATCCACAGCTCGAGCTGAGCACGCCCTAGTCATCGTCCTAGATAGACGGGTTGGTTCGCAGCTGTGGGTGTGCGTGTGCATGCGATGGCGCGCGCAGGGCACGACCGCTTTCCCTTCCTAGCCACGCCCACGGCGGCGGCGGCCCCGCCGGCGCCCGCGAGGGGCAGGAACCCGCCGCTCGCCGAGATACTCCGCCTCGTCGGCGCGGCCACCGTCGACGACTCGGGCGCCGCGGATGAGGATGGCTCAGCGGGCAACGCGCTGTCGTTGCCCATGCGGCCTCCGGGGCGGACCATCCAGTTCAGGCTGGCGTTCAGCGACCTGGCCTACAGCGTCCGCGCCGCGCGGCGGGCGCGGCCCGGCGGCAGCGGCGGCGGGTTTCGTCTGCCTCTGCAGAACCGGTGCGACCGCGTCACTGCGGCTGCGCCCGATGCGCACGCGCCACGGACGAGGGTGCTGCTGGACGGCATCACTGGGGAGGCGAGGGAGGGGGAGATCCTGGCGGTGATGGGGGCCAGCGGCTCCGGCAAGTCGACGCTCATCGACGCGCTCGCCAACCGCATCTCCCGCGACTCGCTCAAGGGCTCCGTCACGCTCAACGGCGAGGCGCTCACCGGCAACATCATCAAGTCCATCTCCGCGTACGTCATGCAGGACGATCTGCTGTTCCCCATGCTCACCGTCACCGAAACACTCTCCTTTGCCGCCGAGTTCCGCCTCCCGCGCTCGCTGCCCGCGACCAAGAAGCGGGCGCGCGTGCAGACGCTCATAGACCAGCTCGGCCTCCGCGCGGCGGAGAATACCATCATCGGCGACGAGGGCCACCGCGGGGTCTCGGGAGGCGAGCGCCGCAGGGTCTCCATTGGCACCGACATCATCCATGATCCAATCCTCCTGTTCCTGGACGAACCCACGTCGGGACTCGACTCCACCTCGGCGTTCATGGTCGTCCAGGTGCTCCGCAGCATCGCCGCGAGCGGCAGCATTGTCATCACTTCCATCCACCAGCCGAGCCACCGCATCCTTGTCCTTCTCGACCGCCTCATCCTCCTCTCCGGTGGACGCACCGTCTTCAGTGGCCCCCCCTCCGCCATTCCGGCCTACTTCGCCGAGTTCGGGTACCCGGTGCCCGACGACGAGAACCGCGCCGAGTTCGCGCTCGACCTAATCCGCGAGTTCGAGTCGTCGCCGACGGGGACCACACCGCTCGTCCACTTCAACCAGAAGTGGCAGCTCATGCACGCGGCGAGGCACTACCCAGCTGATGCTCCCTGGGAGCCTACCATGTCCCTGAAGGAAGCCATCACCACGAGCATCTCACGGGGGAAGCTGGTGTCCGGCTCGGACGTGGCCGGCGAGGCGGCGTCGATGCACACCTACGCGAACCCGTTCTGGGTGGAGATGAAGGTGCTGACGAAGAGGTCGGCGATCAACACGCGGCGCATGCCAGAGCTGTTCCTCATCAGGCTCGGCGCCGTGGTGATCACCGGCGCGATCCTCGCCACCGTCTTCTACAAGCTCGACCAGTCCCCCAAGGGCGCGCAGGAGCGGCTCGGCTTCTTCGCCTTCGCCATGTCCACCATGTTCTACACCTGCGCAGACGCACTCCCGGTGTTCCTGCAGGAGCGCTACATCTTCCTCCGGGAGACCGCCTACGGCGCATATCGCCGCACCTCCTACGTGCTCTCCAACGCCATCGTCTCCTTCCCGCCGCTCGTCGTGCTCTCCCTCGCCTTCGCCTTCACCACCTTCTTCGCCGTCGGCCTGGCGGGCGGCGTGTCCGGGTTCACCTTCTACACGCTCGCCATCCTCGCCTCCTTCTGGGCCGGCAGCGGGTTCGTCACGTTCCTCTCCGGCGTGATACCGCACGTCATGATCGGCTACACCGTCGTGGTCGCCGTCCTCGCCTACTTCCTCCTCTTCAGCGGCTTCTTCATCAACCGGGACAGGATACCACAGTACTGGATATGGTTCCACTACCTCTCGCTAGTCAAGTACCCGTTCGAGGGGGTGCTGCAGAACGAGTTCGCCCGCGGCGGCGAGTGCTTCGTTCGCGGCACGCAGATGTTCGACAACTCGCCGCTCGCCATGATGCCGGACGCGGTGAAGACGAGGGTGCTTGCGTCCATCGGCTCCGCGCTCGGCGTCAAGATCGGCCCCAACACCTGCGTAATGACGGGGCACAACGTGCTCCGGGAGGCGGCGGTGACGCAGCTCGGCAAGTGGGAGTGCCTGCTCGTCACGGCGGCGTGGGGCTTCTTCTTCCGGCTGCTCTTCTACTTCAGCCTCGTCCTCGGCAGCAAGAACAAGAGGAGGTGATCGAGCCGTACGGACGGGTTTGCGCGCGCGCGCGCGCGCTTGCATATACATTTGAATGGCCAGAGCATTAAACGCGTGAAAAAAAAAAAGAGAGATGAAAGGGTGCAAAAAGGAAAAAGGATGGCCTAATTAATTCGAAGCAGTTTAATATGATGTGCTTTTAATTCGGACTCCTTTTTTGTTTCCTGTGTGATTTGTAGCTAAATAAGTGGATTTGTATTGTCCACTACAATTTTCTTTTCTTTTCTTTTCTTTTTCCCCTTTGTAGTTGCTGTGTTAAAGACTTACGAAATGAAGTGTTCTGATGTTTTCTTGCCTAATCCTGTTTAATGGAATTATTCTATACACGTCATTCCTGACGCTCTATAACGTGTCGTTTCTTGATGCTAAAGGGAGAAATATCACCTTTTTGTTGATGTTGAAACGAATAAAGCACAAATGCCTCTTCTAAACTTTATCAACCAAAATAAAGGTATAAATTATGCTGTTCTTGAACTTGTTACATCTGTTCTTTTGTGATATAATAATCTTCCTAATTTAGTTCATGCCTTCCATGCAACTTTCATTGTCTCAGTGTAAGTATGAAAAAAAAAACTAGGTTGTACCAGTACATATCAAACTTATGAATGTTTAGATATTTATGTGTTTGTCAACTGTCATATGGTACATTGACATAGATAGAGTTAGATAGGAACAGTAAAGGGGTTGGTTATGGTTAGGTACATCATATCCAGAGCCGAAGAGGTCATACCGGTATTGGAGGGTCTTAATAAATGACTACATGATCAATGGCGTGCATATATATTATAGCTTAACATGATGAGTTAAGAAAAACTGCACTAGTTTACATGTGTTCTGGTTTGCTTCTTATAACTCTATTACTCCTTTAAAAATCACTGCCTTGCTTGTGCAACGTGATCAACTGGCTAATTCTAGAGGAGTTTGACGATAGTATTATATTCGAGAATTCATCATGGATGATGGATGTACTGATATACATACATTGCATTGGGTCCTTTTCACCGTTGTTAATGCTGACATATATATCACAGAACTTAACGGAATTTTCAAAACTTGACAAGTTTTTCTACGATACAAACTTAAAAACTTTCACAGGTATAGTACCCCTTTTTTTTTTGGTTGCACTGCCTCCCCTATCTGCAAACCGAAACTACCCTGACCCTCATGGCACCCATGCTCTGAATAATTAAGTTACTACTGGTTACCATCTCCTACCGGTAATAGTACGTACTCGCTGCTTCTCTTCCATGTTACAAATCAGCAAAGCGGTCAGGAGCCTGGACCATATTGCAGCTCATGATACGCGAGAGGCCGGTGGTTGGGTGAGCAAGCAAGCAGATTTCCAAGGGAAGCTAGGCAAGCACCAGAGCATATTTCCGGCATCACCTGCAACTGCAAACTGGTGCTATCCCGAGAGGCGTTTAGGTCAGATGATGATGAGCTGCACCGTACCAAACCATCGGTTTTCAGAGAGAGATCGATACGGCAGCACCTGCACTTAGGAAAATCGCAGGCTTGGCGTTTGGAAATCATCACTCCAACTAGTTCGCAGCACGCAGCAGTACGCTGCGCCATATCTTATTCGTGCATACGAGGGGCGCCTGGGGTCCTCGAGTTTGTAGGTCGGCGATCGCTCACCAAACGATCACCGGATCCCGTCACCTGTCAGCGTGACGACTGCGTCAGCAGCCGCCTCGTTGCCTCATGGTGATAGTTTAAACGTTTTTTTTTGTGTGTGTGTGTGAGTCAACGGCGCTTGCGACTTGGGAGAGGGGGGGAGGAATCAAGTGCTCAGAATATTCATCGGTTCAGCTGGAGTAGTTTCGAGGCAGTGACTGTCCATGTTGCTTGTCACCATCACCAAGAGTTGAGAGGGTTTAGGCTAGCAATTCTACGATGATTATTCAGCTTTGTCCTTCCCCTTTACCTGATGCGAATGAGGTGCAGAGCAGTGCAGTCATGTCGCAACTGGGCCTGTTTTATCCTAATTGGGCTTAGATTGGTACGGCCATATGTCTGGCCCTATTTGGGACCCAAATAGTATTTTCATGTGGGCCAAATAGAAATAGAGGATGGCAAGTCACTGTAAATAAGACCCATCAAAGTTTGGCTCCAACAAAGTTTCGTTGTAAATAACACGTACTTATTCCTATGGAAGGAACCCAGTCGAGGTGCTCAAACTCCTCCAGGAATCAATTCTTCAGCATCCTCTTCGATTGGAATGTCCTCAGCCGGGCTGAACTTGCAGAACATGAACGTGTAGAACGCAATGGCGGCCGCCTCCTCCACCGCGACGCTCGCCCAGCGGTGGCCGGAACTGGTGCCCACGAGTAACTTGAGGATGATCACGGCCATCCTCGTGTAGTACAGGTACACCACCACGGCAAGGTAGAGCTGCCGGAACAGCGCGAGCTTGCCGAGCCTCCGCGCCGCCTTGTCGTCCGTGTCGGCCTCCTTCCGTAGCGCCTCGATCGCCCTGCCCATCGGCATCAGCACGGCGACGCAGCAAGCGAGCTGGGCTAGGACGAAGGCGTGGCTCCACGTCCAAGCGACCCCTCCGGCGACGAACGCGGGGGCGTCGCCGGCCAAGGTGGTGGCGATCGCCATGGCGACCTGGAGTGGAGCCACCGCCGTCAACACGTTCAATGCGCGGTCTGGCACGAAGGGCTCCGGGAGCGACCAGCCGGCGCCGATCAGCGCGACCGCGGGGAAGAGCATGGCGCCCTTGACAAGACGCAGCGCGAAGCACGGGACGTTCCAGCCCTGCGCCGTGACGACGACGCGGGTGTATCGCCCGTCCTCGGCCGCCGTGAGGCAGTGTAGCATGAGCACCACGAGCAGGCCGGACATGACGTCGTGCACGGGGCGCGCCGTGAGGCAGCAGCGGACGAGCGTGCGGTGCAGCCACGCGATCAGGAGCGCACCGTAGCAGACGGCGAAGACAGAGTAGACCACCCGGACGGGGTCTTCTTCGCCGTCGACCGGGTTGGAGTCGTGCAGCTCGACATGGACGTCCATGGTGACGCGCGCCCCTGGCGCGCAGTTGGCGAAGTAGATGCTGTATTCCCCTGCGCGGGTGATGGGGTAGGTGCCTCTGTAGTGGCCGTCGCCGTCGAGGGCAACGAAGGTCAAGAGCCGGTGGATGTACGGGCTGGTGAGGATGCATCGCCTGTAGGACACGGGACCCTGCGAGAACGGCGGCAGCCTCAGCGTCGGGTCGAGCCTCATCTCGTCGGGGAGGAGGAAGAAGCCGGCAAGAAACGGAGCCGTCACCCCAGCCTCGCTGCCGGCCGTGACGGCAATCGACACCGAGCCGTTCCGGGTGAATCTGAACTTGCCTACAAAGATGAGCGGGCGCCGGTCGTCCCTGAAAGACTCGTGCTTCGCTTGAGCTGCCGCCGCAGGATGGAGAGTGGCTCCGGTGACGACGAGCAGGAGAGGAAGGAGGTACACCGTAGCGGCCATGGGCGGCAGAAATTTTAAAAAAAAATGGATGTGAGACGTCGAGCTCTAGACGATGCCGGTGTTTCACGAGCAGATTTATGTGCCCCGACGGCCGGCCGGCGGAATGGACAAGGCGGAATGGTCAATGGCTTCGTTGGAATGGACGAGGCAGCATGCATTGCCTGTTTTTGGCGCATTTTTTCAGCCGGCGTGAATTATCACAGCTGTTTTGCACCCTGAATCAAGACCCGGAACATCGCTGCTTGCTTGAATGCTCAACATCACCACAAAGAAGTTATCCTGGGACGTCAGGTTGAACCGTTGAAGTACATCAAAAGATCAAACCTCAGAAGCATCAGAACACTTCAAGAAAGACTGAAACATAATTTCCCACTGGAAGGTCTTGACAGCTCCAGTGAGTTAAAACTTAAGGGATTTTTTGAAACACAGAATGAGAAAAACGGCGGAATATAAAAAATAGATTGTAAGTGCCAAATAGAGGATGGTAAAACACACACAAAAAAAAAACAGAAATCATTGCTGGAATAGGCCAAAATCGGATAAGAGAGATAATCTTCCAAGAGGGCAAGGCCCTGTTTGATTCTGCTTGGGATTATTATAATCTGGCTTATTAGAAGTAAGCTGAAATAAACAGATAGATTATTATAGTTTAGTGTCCAGATTACTATAATCTGATAAGATCACTCAAAGGTGCTTATTCTAGATTATTTGTTGGTTTTAGACCCACTACCCTTGAATACTTTAAAATAATAACATATATTTGTCATTTCTTTTTTTACTTTAGCTTATAACAATCCAGCTTAAACTTATAATAATCCAACTTAAAGTAGTCTGACTCAATAATCCAGATTACAATAATTCCTAGCTAAAACAAACAGGGCCTAAAGCTTTCGATAACTTTCCTCCAACCGTAGGAGATTCAATCCTTTGTTTCAAAGACCATCTTGGTTTTTTTTCCCCTAAAGGATTATAATCCTCCATCGGTCCAGCCTATGTTTTCCTATAAATCAAAGGAGGTCTGCTTGTACTATAGCAGCAAAATGGAAGTATGTGCTACTATTGAATTTCCAGTCAAGGCTTTCAATCAATTAGTTCAATCTATATATATATATATATATATATATATATATATAGTCCAGTAATATAATCTAGAGGTTAAAGTCACATTCCAGGAATTAATGTGTACAATTGAGTTTCTTGCTTCAATAAAATCCTATGCTTCAGTGTAGCATATATAAAGGTGCATTTCACTCTCTTTTTAGAGTGACATACTTTTAAATTTCTATGGCCATGTTTTATTTCAAGTGTTTTAATTAATCTCTATGGCCATGTTTTACAAGTGTTGAATCACCCGTAAGTTCATTTCAGGTAGCTCACCAAACAGATGGCAATCCTATGACTACACATTGTTATATCAATAGGCAATATGAACCGAGAGCTTACAGCAATACAGCATATTGACAATTGATAGTAATCCACTAATAATGTTGTCCAAAGAAGCAGCATTTCAGAATAGCAATACAGCATATTGACAATTGATGCATGACAAGTTTGCATCAAACATTCAAGTCATCAAGATTGAAGAAGCATGTTGACAGACAATATGCTACTCTAGGCCTTACAAGTGATTTCAACCTATGGCTCTCTTTGGTGCCCAGTCATCCATAAATAACCTAAGCAACCAGATGGTGATACACCAACAAGTGTTGGTGTCCCTTTCTACGTCACATATTCCCAATAACCATCATAACCTAACAAATGAATCTAGGTGAGGAGACATATTTACCAATATCCTCCCAGCAGCAACAAATTTCTTCAGATTGTAAGTAATACAGATCAACCGAGAAGTACGAAGAAGCAAACCTGAGTCTTGGCAAAATAGCAAGAGAGACTAAATGCCCCTACTATGCAACACAAGCAGCCCAATTATCTTTGGACTTATGAACAGCATTTGACGCTAGAAGAAAGTATTGAAAAGAGTGAATATCCCCATAACACATAGACAAATATAGGCTAAATCCTGCATCTGTATAGTATGATCGACATTAATGGAGGAGAAACTGAACAAGTCAGGCTGTATTCTCCATCATGTATCCCCTCACTGGCTCACACCACTCTAGAGCTCAAACTCCTCCTCCTGGAGTGCCAGTTCTGCAGCTTCCTCCTCATCGTCATCAAGAGCAAAGTATTGGTTCCTCTCTGCTGGCCTGAACATGTAGAACATGAACAAGTAGAATGCCACAGTGGCCACCTCCTCTGCGGCAACACTAACCCATCTGTACTTGTAGTTAGTGATTGTCTTCAGAGCATACACAATTATCCTAGTGAAGTACAGGTATCCAATCACAACAACATAGAACTGGCGGAAAAGCGTAAGCTTGGCAAGGGTTCGGGCTGCCTTGCCGTCTGTCTTGGATGACTCCCGCAGCGAACGCATTGACCACACAACAGGGAAGAGCACGGCACAGCAGCAAGCAACATCCACAAACAAGAAGATCTGGTTCCATGTGACCCATCCCTGCAAGAATGGCCCTGTCTCACCGACCACAGCTGCAGCAATGTTAGCTGCAACCTGCAATGGGATCACCACCATGAGCACCTTCTTCTCTTTGTCCTGAAGGAAGGGCTTCAGGAATGACCAGCCGGTCCCAATCAGCGCAATCACCGCAAACAAGATCACACCCTTCACAAGCTGGAACAGATAGAACATCACATCCCACCCATGTGGTGTCCCCGCGGTGCGGATGTAGTGCTGGTCCTCGGCCGCCGAGATGCAGTAGAGCATGCGCGCCACGAGCAGGCCGGTCATGAGGTGGTGGATGCGGTGCGCCGACAGTCGGTTGCGATAGAGGGTAACGTAAAGCCAGATGGCCAAGAACACAAGATAGCAGACCGTGAAGAAGGCGTAGATCGCCGGAACGGGAGCCTGGCCGACGGAGAGGTAGTCCTTGGAGCCGTCCGGGTTGATGTTGTACATGTCGGTGCGGACCTCCATGGTGACGGTCGTCTCTGGCGCACAGTTGGCGAAGAAGAGGCTGTACTCGTCGGGGTGGGTGACGGGGAAGGTCTTGTTGTAGTTGCCGTTGCTGTCGAGGTCGGCGAAGCTGAAGAGCGGCTTGACGTAGGGGCTGGAGAGGACGCATCCCGGGTTGGGGTCGGGGTTGGGGTTCAGATCCGTGGGAGGCGGCTGCTCGTAGATGGCCTCGAAGAGCGCCTCGTCGGAGAGGAGGAAGAACCCGAACTGCGACTGGTCCTGCGTGGCGAGCTTCGAGGAGGTCCTGGCGCCGGAGATGGTGATGGCCACGAAGCCACGGCGGGAGAACCCAAACTTCTCGAAGAGGATGGACGCGCGGGAGTCGTCCTTGAAGGACTCCTGCTTGATCTCCGCCGCCGCGGGACAGAGGAGCACTCCGGCGAAGGCGAGGAGGAGGAGGAGGACGCGCGCGGCGGCGGTGGCCATCGCGGCGAGATCTGGGGGAGATGGGGAGGAGGTCGGAGTCGTGGAGGTGCGCGAATTGGCCAGACGGGTAGGAGGCGGTGACTTTACTAGGAGAGGCTTATGGAGGTAGACGTGGATCTTACGCCCGTTGGATCTGCGTCGCGATTGGTGCTCCTGTGGTGGGGGACTTTGACCGGGGGACTCTTAGCAGCGAAGCATCACGGGGGGTTTCGCGTCGGTTGGAGCGTTGGATGGTGATTGGACGGTGGATATGATTAGTATTATTATATATTACCGGTAAAATTTGGTCATGCTTTTATTGGGCTCTCACGCGGCTCTACGGACTAGCCCAATATATTTCGGCGACCACGCGGATGCATCTGCGTTGAAGGTTCAGGCGTTCAGCTAAAAGCGATTTGGACGAAGAAGATACGTACAGATTCTAGAAGGAAACGGGGTAAGGAACTGATGGCGAAGAGTCGACGGCATGCCGGGCCAAGCAAGGTCTTCGACGTGTTCGAGAAAGCTAAAGTCGCCGTGCTTCGCACAGAGGCCGTGAGATGGACGCACTTGCAGATTGACCATCAGGAACGAAAGGGTGTTTTGCTTATGTGTGTTAGGATTGGAAGCACCAGCAGAGAAGCGCTAGTGGAGACAGAGTGCGTCCTGACAGTGACTTGCCATTCTGATTGCCGTCTTTGTGTGCTCGCAAAATAGTACCCACGCGGTAGCAAGGCGCCAAGGCTGATCGGTACGAGAGATGCAGGAGCAGGCTGAAAATGGTGGGCAGCGGACGCGCCTCCGCGCTCTCTCTCTCTCCCGTCCGTGCAAAACCGTCGTGAGAGATGGTTCCTCTCGTGGCCCGTGGGCATGAGCCACCGGACTCGTCACGCGTATGATGTGAGGCACGGACGAGCGCGACCGACGGCTGGATGGTTGGTTAATCGTACGGTAGCTTTAGGCGTCGCGGGCGTGCGGTCCTGGGCTCCTGGTCTCCTGGATACGCCAGCGCGCTCGACTCGAGATATCGCATGCGTGAGCCGCGCGCCCGGCGGCGAAACCGGTGGGCGGAGTGTGACACCTTTGTCGGAGCGCGCGCGAGGAGGGAGGGAGGGAGTGGGCACACTGTCACCACCACCGCACCACCGACAACGGGGTCACTTCGCGTCGGCGGCTCGGCGCCTGCCCGTGCACCGCGCGCGCTGCCGACCGACGGTCCAGGCAGAAGGCAGCGTGAAAAGAGAGATGGGCTCGGACTGCTCGGTTAGACGGTTAGCGTGAGAAGGGAAGCGGGCGTGGTTGCAGGCAGCTCAGGTATGTCTTATGGGCTTGGGGGATAGGATGGGAGAATTTTTTGAATTTTGAATTTTATTTATTAAATATTTTATAAATTTAATTTTGTATTTTAAAAAATCACAAAACTAACCTCCTACCGTCCTCTAAGAGGACGGAAAGGTGAAGTGGCAAATGGCCGCGAGGGACAGCTGGCAACGGTGGCACGGCGACTTTTTTCATTTTGGTCCTTGGGCAAACTGCAAAAATGTCACATGCGCTTGGGAAATTTTCTATCCGATTGAACCGCGGTTTGATAATATATGTATAATGTATGTACTTATTTAATCATAACTACTATCTTAGCTTAGTCCCCCTCCAGAGATCAAATCCCATAGAAACACATTTTCTCCTATTTTTAACGCCCAAGAAAAAAATTTAAAAAAATTGCTTTGGCGAGGATTCAACCTCTGGTCTCCTAGCAACCACTGAGCCACTAAAGTATTTGTGACTAATTAATTACATACGTTATACATATATGCATCAAACCGCGGTTCAATTCAAAAATTCTCGATTCATTTGAAAAATTCCGAACGTGTACGTCACTTTTGTAGTTTGCCCCTTGCCGCCCTCTGTAAGGATGGAAAGGACCTAAATGAAAAGTTCACCATGTCGCCGTTGCCGGTCGTCCCTCGTGGCCGAGCGGTCATTTGCCACGTCACCTTTCCGCCCTCTTAGAGGGCGACAGGAGGTTAGTTTTATAATTTTTAAAATACAAAATTAAATTTGTAAAAAATTTAATAAATAAAATTCAAAATTCAAAAATTCTTGGGATAGCCTGCACCTGATATCTATATGGGCTGAAAGCACTAAGGACCTCAGTTTGGATGGGCCACCAGCCCATCACCAAAGAGGTATTGGCTAGGTAACGCTAACGCCTTTCAGGCCATGACATACTCTCAGTTCTTGCAGAGCTGCAGATAGAAGTTGTGAAGAAAGCGTCTCGAGTAGTCGAGGTCAGAACACAGAAAAAAGACGTACAGGCCCACTGCTTGACGAGGTATGCCGCCCATGACATTAGAATTTCAGTTGAATGGCAGGAGTGTTTCCTTTTTCTTCCGGGTAAACCTCGGTGGTGTCTTTTGATTGAGATCGTATGTTACTGACCATCACATCATGGGCGCATGTTATTCTTGAGCAATCACATCTCACCATTCGTAGCTTTGCCTTTTTAAGTACTTAAAGCACTAAACAATGCAAAAGAGAGGCCATCTATTAGGCCATTACCAGTGCTTGAGCTGCCGTGAAGGATCCCAAGCCCAGGGCGGATCTAGCACAAAAATCGAATAGGGATATCTTATTAGGATCGTTAGTATGCTTAAATTTTTTATACTTAACTACACATTAGTAATACACTAAATATTAATTTTGAGTGGGGTCCTAGGACCCCACTCCACATAACGTACGTCCGTCCCTGTCCCAAGCACGCCACACGTAGATAAGACCATTCATCCAAGAGTTTCTTCTCTTATAGTATAAGTAGCTTTAAAGGTGACCAAAACTTTATATATGCCAGCCCCCCAAATTTTATATTTTAGCCGTATGTTTTAGCAATACGTATAGAAATCCAAACTTTTACATTAAAGACTCTAAAATACATAAATTAATACAAAATTTATCCTACAATCTCCTCTCTCCTTAACTTTCCCCTCCCATCTCCCTTTCTCGGCTGGTGACGCCCCCTCTCCCTCTTTGGCGTCGTCGTCTCAAATCTGTCACCGATTCCTACTCCTTTGTCGATGGGCCAAGGTAGTGTGGACAGACACAGATCGAGGTGTTAGATCTGCACAGATTGAGGCATTGCCTCCTGCTCAACTCATCCTGACAGTGATGAAGGGCTCTGGATCTAGCTACAAGCTCACCAACCCTTCTTCTTATGTGGATTTGGGCGAGAGCTTGCTGCCCCTTCCCAGCTCAATGGCAATGACCATGGGTAAGCTCCGGATCTCATCTCATCTCCATATTGGCGTATCTCACTCGCCCCCAGGGGCAGATCTACCACCGAGGCTAGGAGGCTTCAGCCCCCCTACCCGATCTGCGTCACTGAAGTCCCCCTTAGCCGTGTACAAAATTTCTGGTATTATTGAAGAGAAGAGAGAGCTAAAAACAATTCTCTTTTGTCCAGCCCCCCTAATATTTTTTTCTGGATCCGCCACTGTCGCCCCCACCCTATTCTCTAGACGTCATCGACGCTTATCTCCTCTCCCCACTCGAGCCCCTTGGACAGTCACGCCTCCCTCCACTGTGTATCTCGAGACTTGTCTCTATAACGTTTGGCATAGATATCACATTCGGTAGAGGGCATGGGGATTCATCTAAAGCCACCCAGTCTCAACCCTCTCTCCACCATAGCATGCCTCCTACATTACGAGTTAAAATCACTGGTCACATAGAAAGCACTATGAATGATCTTACAAGCCCATTTTCAGCCTTCTGGTGCCACACCATCTTTCCTCTTGGATTTGCATGAGTTGTCAATGTTCAATGTATAATTGTCATGTACCCAGTTTGACAGCTATTAGCACTTGGGAACAGTGTTAGTGCTTTTAGAGACAAAGGAAATACCATATAATAATAAATAGCATGAGCTGAAAATCGCACAAAAAAAACACAAGCTGAACGTCTGTAAGTCTGTATGTACTGCTTACAATGCTTTCGCAGAAACAGGAGTGGCGCCTTCAGTGCGAAACAGGTTGTATGGTGCAGGTACCAACCACAAACAGCATAAATTCCGATAAAGAAGTCCTCACAACTGCAACTTTCCCATAAGATAAGCATTTTTTTTCCTTGATAAAGGATGTTTGTTCCATTCGCCTAAAATAGGTTATCTTCCAAACAACTAGTTCAGTCACATCACAGAAAAAATGTCTACAGTAGAAAGGAACCTGGCGTCTTGCGAGTATCACAGTTCGACCTGAGTTTGATAGGTAAAAGAAGTGTTCATTGGCTAGTATTTCTTTCCAAACATTTTTGGCAGTGCGAATCTAGTTATGCACATTAAAGCAGCAAAGACGACTGCTTAGTGCCATATGGAACACGGAGTAATCATTAGGATCAGTACCTGGAGATTTAAGCAGTCAAAATTCTTCACGAACTTTCTGCCTTTAGATGATCAGAGACCCCAGAATTGCTGCAAGATCAGAAGCTTTTTGCTCGGCTCCAAGTTTGGAGAAGCGGCAAAGAACACCTCGAGCTTTGAGAACTTTCAGAGGGCCCTTCTCTCTTCTTAAAGGGCAAAAAAAAAAAATTGAACTCCCACCAAGAAATGTCCGGCAACTATGGCCTGGCATGGGCAAAATACACGCACACAAAGATACAGTTAAAGCACTGCAGCTTGTTAGATTACTGTACAAGGAAAAAGAGAGAACAACTAACTACTCTTATCATAATTTAATCGTTTAGGGTTTATATTGTCACCTCAGGCGCCATGCATTTTCAGGTACAATCATGTCACCGTGTCCGTAAGGAAGGTGGTTATGAAATTTTGCATAGGCGGTTCACCGTTTCTATAATCTTTCCTAGTGCGTACGAATCTGTAGGGGAGCAAACACCAAACAAGAATCTTTTTCAAGTTCCAACCAGCACTAACCAAGTAACAGTGCCGGCAAAATATTCACCTTTAGACCTGCAATTCAGGATATTAACTGTTCAGAGTTGCAGACTTTTCTACTGTGATATTTTGATAAAAACCAATAAGTGGAATTTAGTAGGGTCCTAGGCACTTGATCAACACCTAACCTAATTGACACCCTTTCTAATCAGCACTATCATCTGCAAAGATGCAGGCCTGCTGTTTGTCAATGGGTGTTAGTTTAGATATAATAATGCCTTGCATTAGGGCTGGGGACCTAATGGCATTCTTATTAGATCTTTAAGCCATTTGCAGAACGTTGCTTAGTGCTCAAGCTGGTGCTGTGGGTACTCTGAGGAGATACAAAGAAGGATTCAGAAGAATATCATAAAGTCAAGGGCTTTAATTTAACGGGTTGCAAATGACAACCTGACGAATTTGTATATAGATATGTTCTTTTTTTTACTAGGGAACAAATACCTATTGTTTGCCGAAATCCGCGGGCTGCCAAGCCTTTTTTTACCTCGGAGTTTCTTTAGAGGTGATTCACCCTTATGGCCTTATGTTCAAGAAAGATCTGCATATTAGAAAAGGGACTGAATTACTTCCACAAACAAAAGAGGAACATCAGCATAGATCATAGATTTGAACAAGATAATCAATTGAAATGGCAAAGCTCCTGCCACATTCCTCGAAAAAAAAAGAACAAGATAATCAACCATGTCGACCTTAGGACAAATGCTAGGTGTGACAGATCTATCACATTATTAAGATGAGCTTTTTTACGCTATTTGAAAAGTATATCGGGGTGTAGCATACTTTAAAATGTAAAAATTTAGTACTTTAAGGTATTATGTACCTTAGGTACCAGAACTTTGCATTAATTTTTTTTACCTAAAGATACTTCTCAAAAATGATAAAAAAAATCCACCTAAGATATGGTAAAGAATCCACCGTGTTTAAGAATAACTAAAAACTGTCTCGTTAATAGTAGGAAAAATGATAAACATAATTGATCATGTTGAGTCTAAATTATAATGGTGCAAAGTTGCATGCAAAATACATTTGTATTTATAAAAACGAAGAAACAAACAATCATATAGGAGTAGCAAACTAATTCTAATATTAATCTTCGCACCAAATTGTACGGGAATGTCTGCTAGGTATTAACTATGCACAAAGGACTCGATGAGAGCTAATGCACGCCCAGCGATCAATAATTACAGCAAAGAGACAAAGTTGACAATGGATGCCAGCCCAGGCAGGGAGGGACAGCAGCTGCTTGCCTGCTTGTGAGAATAGGTAGAGAAAATGCCATAAAACAACGTTCTAGCTGCGCACGCCCAGTTTGGACAGACAACTTAAACAAGGGGCCTGAGCTCTTCCACTGATGTCACGCTTCACACTTCCACAGGTTGACATGAAGATGAAATAAACAAATAGCATACTGATCCATGTTTTGAGGGCATGCGTTCGTCCTTCCAAATTTACAATGATAAGCTTGAACAGGAAAGGTCAAGAGCTAATAAGATGTTTTACCTTGGAAGCAAGTTCACTCCAGAAAAACCTTTCAAATCCTTCAAAGGTTTTCCCAAATCAGGTGGTTTTGCTTTGCATGGATAGTTTAGCGGCCCTGCACCTTAGAGCATTCCCAACAGATACTCATTCCATCATCCATCCTGAAAATGGTTGTCTGTTTTTTAATCATGTAATAGTCTTGTAAAGCAAAAACTCGGTAATGTGGTGTTTTTCCTTTCTTCTAATAGTGAACGGCAGAGCTCCTGCCTTTCCCTTGAAATAAAATTAATCCAGGGGCTACCATCAAGCGAGCCAACCATCACAGAACATCTTTCAACACTATCTTGCGTTCTTGCTTGATGGAGTATGAGGTTTCCCCATTGCAGCCATGCATACATTAGCAGGCGGACCAAGCAGTTTGAGGCACCTGCATATCAGAAGGTACCAAGCAATTTGTAAATACTTGGTAAAAGTGCGCATCTCGTTGGCCTAGCTCTTAATGGATACCTTGTAAGCTACATGTTTAAACAAACAAATAGGTTAAGTCATGAGAAGAGAAGCATGCAGTGGAAGGAACGACTAAAATAACCTAATCACCAAATGCACTGCAGCCACAAAATAGGTCAATAATAGAGCACGACAGTAACTAGGCACCATAGTACTGCATTACATATAGCCGTGACAGAAAGAGGATTAGGATGCAAACAAAAGGCAGATCATAGGGGTAAAAGCAGGTCCCTCATAAGTACTAGTATAAGCCAATTAATAAGACTCTTTAGCTACGGGCATCCTGCTTTAAAGCATGCTGAAACTCCTTCCACTTCCTTCCTAAAACACAACCACCATCTTTGCCAAAACCAAACCAGAAACACACTCACCAAACACACAAGGCAAGGCAACAACAATGGCGAGACATGGCCCCCAAAGCCATGACCAACCACTCCAAGAAGAGGACTACATAGACATGGA